>NW_009258118.1:4707528-6047485 GCF_000149755.1 Phytophthora sojae
GGGGGGGGGGGGGGCAAAACAGCGACTTTGCCTCATAGTTATTCAAACCTACCCCTACAGAGCTCGGATTTATCTTTTCCGACACTATGATATCCGAGGTCAAAACGAAGGGCAAAATAAATGCAAGGCACAGTTCATGTAGCCAAAGATGGCGTGAAGCCAGCGACAACATGATCACGACAACCTAAGAATAAATTACCAAATCGACACACCTTTTCAAACGCTATAAATGGAGTACATGTACTGATCCATGTGCAAAAGCAATACGAAAAAAAAAACATGAGCCTTAGAGCTGATCGTACTTAATTATTGGCCGTTGATACAGCCCATGTTTTATAAACGGGTTAGGGCAAGTGTCATACTAAAAACAAGTAAGAAATCTCAAACCTGGTCAAACATGGTCAAACATGGCCAAACATGTTCGGCTCGTGGGACGGGTGTCATGGCCTGCAAACACTATGCAATTCCTATGGGCTAAGGTGATCTTCGGCTGCCAAACGTCGCTTTGCCGGCGCTTTAAGCCCTCTGAAGACCGACCCAGCGTTGAGGAGGAAATACCATGACTAGCCATGGCACTGGGGTGAAGTTTGCAGGCTCTTCATGCCTCTCAAATGCCGCTGGTGTCGATTTCGCTTGGACGCTCCCGACAGATTTGGGTTCATTTCACCCCCACTGACTAAAAGCATGGGCTCTATCTTTTCCGTTAATTATTTCTTGCCAGATATGAATCTGCCCTCGGGTGTCAGTTGAGCGTTCTCGAACACAGTGGCTACGTCCTCCAAGTTGCCCAGGAGCTGTAACAGAGGCGAGAGCAGGTCGAGCTTGGATTCGAGTCTGATGACACGACCACAAGACTCATCCCAGTCAAAGCGCGAAGATCCGCGCACTACCAGTCGCTGTTTCAACAGCTTCTTGGCGATAGTCGGGTTCAAAGGGGGGAATACGTAGCGCAGCGTCTTCTCTGTGATAGTTATGCTGATCGACGAGAGAGCAAGGAGGGAGTCGTCTTCAATCTGCTCCATCCGCTTGAGTTGCAGGTGCACGTCGTCGAAAACCATAGAGAACAGTCTCCAGTGTCGTAGCAGCGCATCCGGGCCAGTTGCATCACCGTCCGTAACATCCGATGCCATCGTAGCCTTCAGGAAGTCTAGCTGTGCGTCGGTCTGCTCTGGTGGCGAACTCGTGCTCCGTTTCTCGGACGAAGACGCCACTCCCGGCACCATCATGGGCGCCATGAATCCATATCGGAAGAGGCGGAAGTACTCCATCGCCACGACCCACGCGCTCTCGTTCGTCGGAGCACAGCGCAGGATGCTCTGTCGCCGCAACTCCAGAGCTTGGATTTCCTCTCGCAAGGCGTTGAGACTAGCGTCAAGATTTTCTGCGTACTGTCGTTGCCTCTGTCTGTACCTCGCCTGGTTGATCCGACACCGTTCGCGTCGTGTAGCAGCGGCCTTCACTGCTCGTCCGTCATTTGTTGGCGGAGTCACTGGTTCTTCCTCTTGCCTGTATAGCGTCCTTCCTGCTGTGAGCTTCGTCGACGTATCAGCGAGAGGATTCACGTCCGGAAGACGCTTGCGGCCGACTAAACTTGGGCTGGATTCGGTTGGGTACGTCTGTCTTGGCTTCGTGTAGCGCTGCACCTCGCGACTGTCATGCTCGTCCGTCAGACCGAGGCGGCTGTGAAGCGGTCCGCTGTTGTGCGGTACGGCACCGCGTCGATCACTCAGCAAGTAGCTATCGCGCGGGTACAAAAAGCTGCTGGACATGGAGCTGTGCTGGTATGTAGCCTCACTGGCTTGGGCTGTGCGAAGCAAATTGGGGAATGACCAGCGACATCCAGTGCAGCTCGTAGTCAGCAAAACTAAGATACTGTAGGCGGTGCGCTCGGTTGGTTGTTGCCGTCCACGATCACGTGCCGATCGTCAACAGGGATCGCGTGCTGAAATGCCCGGTTTCCGGCCAAAAGTGCCCAGTTGAACGGGGACGTGCAGGTCCAGGTCCTATCTGGAACACAGCAGCGGCGCGGTCAACAGGGATAACGTGAGCTCACGTTTCAGCTACATGCACGAGAAAACCCGAGGCGGGTACCCTACCGTATTGTACTGGGCCCCGGGTACGTCGATACCCAACTTTTCCGATTGAATTGGTTTTGTGTTGAGAATTAAGGAATCTCTGGTACATGTCGGTCAGGCTGGTTGCCTTTGACGAGGAGTTCAGATAGAAGTACGCAGCTTCGCCTTCAGGATGAAAATAATTCAGGAGCTTGCGGATCTCCGGATGGGGTACGCTATCGTTGATGACAGCTTGGGCTTAGCTCGCCATCTGTGATTGCCCTGCAAAGGTTGCAACTGAACAGCGTGATTGCGGTCGTAGCCTACGACTCGTAGGAATCCAGGGGCTTGGAAATCGTAAACTTCGGGTCACGCAAGAGATGTACAACATTACACGTGGATTTTTTCCACTGAAAACGTGGGCAAGAATGCAAATTGGTGCTCGCAACCGAATGCAGTAATAGGCATTGATACTAAAGAGCATACGAAGCACCCCACAAGTCTTTATGGACATGTTTTGCCGTCTTCTCTGCAGTAAAGGTGCAAAGCAGATCGAGAGAAAATTTTTGTGGACTCTTTGCCTCGGACCCTTGCAAGTAGAGGTAGACGACCGAACCAGACAAACACGGTAAGGGCTCAAACCCAAGCAAATATTGCCCCTAGGCAGTGCCTAGCAGACATAGCGAGTTTCTGCTAACATGAAGATTGACTCTTTGCATTTACGTACATGGTGCTTGAGGACTGTATCCGTTACGAATGCATCCCAACGAACTTGGATAATCGACGGCACATACCACAACTCCGACGGAAAAGTATTAGATTGCTTCTTGGGATATAATACCCTTTAAGCAACTGGCCTAGTGTACCCCACGGACCAGGGGATATTGCTGTGCTCATTGTCATCATTCGCACCGTGATATGTACATTTTGAAAATCGTGTTCGTCGACAGGAACAACGTGCACCAGCCCTGCTTGTACTTCGCGACGTGCATGTATCGCTGGATTGCAGGTGCATAGTGGTCAACTGTTTCGTGTCTGTCGGCTACAAGCGCAGCCAGGTGCATGGTTCACCCCAGTCTGCCACAGCGGATACAGTAAGCTGATCGATCGTCCTCTGGCTTCGTTCAACCACACGAACGTTGACCCCCTATACGCGCAAGTGTAAGCGCCAATTGCACGCGGTCATGAGTTCATGGAGCGTGGAGACGTGGAATTGCCGTGAAACTATGGATTACGATTCCTTATAAAGCTTTTCCTGAGTCTGCCTCTCTTCAACAGATAAGTTACCACTCTCGTCGGGGCTGCAGTGAGAAACTGGTCGTAGAAGCCGACGAGGTAGCCGAGCGGTCAATAAATCGCCCCTCGGGGGTGATCGCCGCCTTCTCAAAGACGCGCGCCATGTCCTCCAAGTTGCCCAGCAGCTTGAGCATCGCCGACATCATGTCGATCTTGGTCTCCAGTCTCACGACGCGGCCGCTGCGGTCGTCCCAGTCAAAACGGACGGATCCACACATGACCAGCCGCTCGTTCAACATCTTCTTGGCCAGCGACTCGCTGCCACCCTCCGCATCGGCCTTCGACAGGTGCGGGTAGATGTAGCGCAGCGAGTTCTCGGTAATGGTGAGACTGACCTTCGTAGTGGCCACCACGGAGCCACTGTCGCCATCTTGCTGCAGCCGCTTGAGCTGCACCTGCACGTCGCCGTGGTACAGGGACAGCAGTTTCCAGTGCTTGAGGATGGCGTCCGGGCCGCACACGGGGCCGTCCGTCACGTCCGGGGTCATGGTGGCTCGGAAGAAGTCCAGCTGGGCGTGGGCCTGCTTAAGGCGGCTCATGTCGTGGCTGTCGTTCGTGCCGCTAATGCACGAGGACGAGAACATGTCGGGCACCTTCATGGGCGCCATGTAGCCCTGGCGGAAGAGGCGGAAGTATTCGGTGGCTACCATCCACACGCTCTCGTTCGTGGGGGCGCAGCGCAGGATGGTCTGGCGCTTGGTTTCGAGCTTCTGGGTCTCCTCCTTTAGCTCCTGGATGCTGTTGTCCAGGTCCTCGGCGTGTTTGCGCTGTCGCTTCCTGTACCTGGCCTGGTTGATGCGGCAGCGCTCGCGACGTGAGGCCGACACGCGCATCTTGCGGCCCTCATCGGGGCTCTGCGTCTCTGTAGTGACCGCGTCTGCGAGCGACTGCAGAGGAGGGAGGCGCTTGTGTCCGATAACCGAGTGCTGCTGTTGGGGCTCGTCGAGCCGCCGGGCGGTAGTGAAGGTGCGGTAGCCGTCGTCGTGGCGGGTGAAAGGGGTCACGCGCTGCACGACGCCCCCGATCACGCTGTCGCTGAGCGCGTGGCTGTTGGGCGGAACCAGGAAGCTGCTAGCCATGGGTCCTGTGTATGCGTAGTATGATCCTGGGAGGTGGCTGTTGGCTGTTGCGCTCGGAGGGGAGAATTCTGGAATGAGTCTTCCCACCCCCGACACCCCCGACGGTTGCTGGCGCGTGGTCACTCGGGTTGTATGTAATTCATGCGGGCATCACCAATTACGTGCGAATGCGCCGGTGCAGTCAACCCGAGAAGCGTGCATCTGTAATACGGTCTGGGGCCTAAAAGTTCTGGATCAGAGCAGAGACGAGTAAAGGACGATAACAACCTCAGATTTGTACAACAGCAACCACACGGGAGGTGATACACCATTTCAAGGCCAAATTGAGAGAAGTCGTGCTTCAAATTGAAAACCGCCAAAAGCAAATTGAGAAAACCTGCATAAACGTATACTTTTATCATCTAATTACCTTCGAGATTAGATATGGTGTGCAAAACCATTGACTTGTCCACTCTATGCTGACCAAAAAAGTCCCTCCGGAAAGCTTTAGCCGGGGCAGCGCCCCTTTTCTTGAATTCTCTCATTTTGATTTTGGCGACTCTCAATTTGAACCGCGATTCCTCTCAATTTGGCCTTGAAATGGTGTATCAACAGCGCACCCCCCGCTACATGTAGCTGCAGCGCGGACGACGACAGGCGCACAGGTGTACAGACAACGACGGATAAATACGGCAACGCAAAACCCGGCACACATATGTTGTACTTTTTACAATAAGTAATTCAGATAGCCAATCAACTTCGATATTTACACTTGACATTTGTATTCCATATGGTTTTAAGTACTTTCTCTAAATTTGTGTGTACTTTATGCTCCGTTACGTGTATTTTATGTCATTGCCTTGTACAATCTCTATCGTTCCTGACAGAGAATTCTGACACATTTACTATGGAGGATGCCATTCAGTGGTGCCGGATTTATCCGTCGTTGTCTGTATTGCCAAACGTTGGTACGCTGCATGGAATGCTTCTTGGCATCGAAAGCTAGCTAGCTTATTGTTACTGGAATCCTAGAAGTGCTGCTACATACTGTCGGCTCAGCTCCATCCACGTGAACATGGACTGACAGTCATTATCGTTAGGTACACATACACACAGGAAATTTGTGACGGCAGGTTTGGTAGGTAGTTTGACTCGTGGCTTAGCACCATAGATCATCTTCGTACCATCGTGGATCAGCTTGTAGGACTAAGGTCATGGATCAGCTTGACTACAGTCATGGATCTGGTTGGCTATGATCATGGATCTGGTTGGCTATAGTCATGGATCTGGTTGGGTTTGATCATAGATCAGGGATCCGGTTGGGTTTGATCATGGATCTCATTGGTAGTGCCATGGATCACCGTGGCGGATCATGGATCTGAACCGGAATGGGTTGGGATGTCATGGATCCGCAATGCATTTGCCGCTAAGACTTATCAACATGTTGTTGCATTTTGCTAACCAATTGTAGCCGATGAGGCTCACATGGTTGGCGCAAGCAGAACCAATGACTTCTTGAGCTCTAACTACTACTACTACACTCGTATTGCAAGCATGTTTCTCCTCCTGCAAAAGGTCGACTACGATTCCTACCTGCGCTTTATTTTTTGGTTTCCCTTATGGCCATACCGTCAAAATTCCAACGGGGTTGGAGCGCAGGTGGTTGTCATACAGCCAGCGGATCGCTCGCGAGAAGATATCCGACCCCGGACGTTAGATCCAGAAAAAGCGTCGCCTGCCAATCTCGTCGCGGAGGATTGCGACGCGAAAAAACTCGACGCGAAACGCGGCGCGAAAAATCGCGACGAGGAAAACTGCGACGAGGACAACCCTGTCGCAAACGTGCCGGAATTAGGCCCGCCGACGCCGGATAACATGGATTTGGGGCGCGGGACCGCGCACGTCCTCTCGGTGACGATGCGCTCGGCTTCTGCGCGCGCAACGAACCCCAGAGATAGAGCTCCAGATGTCCTACAAGAGCTGGCTGCTCAGAACCCATCGAGCTTGGGCAAGACCCCTCCCAGAGCGGCTAAATGCGCAGAGTCATGGCCCGGGGCATTTTACGGGGCACGGCGCGCTAAACGAAGACGCGTCTTGCGTCGGATATGGTGGTGCGTTCAAGTTTGTGGGTGACATATGGGTCGCGACGGGAAACACGTTACGCGACGACACCAAGTCAAAGCGTCAGGGTTACGCGTTCGACAGCACCGCCGACTCGCGCAGGTGAACGCGCTAGAAGTCGACGAATATGTAGACGTCCCAGATCGAACGCGGGGCGACGTCGCGATGACGGACACGGCTGAAGTCAATTTGCCAATACGCTATCGCGACAGTCCCGGTTACCCCCACGGGCTTAAGCTCATGCCCGACGCAATGGTCGGTCGCGAGCTGCGAGACCATGAAGGCAACGCGGCGGGAAACTCTTCGCGGACCCGGTACGCAGAGATGCTGCACCACCGAGAGGAAGTCGTCGGGAAACCAGATGCCACGAAACGCGGTCAATGTCGCGCGACGGGCAGTCACGCCGAAGCGAGACGCGGGGCGATGGGCAGTGGCCTCGACGCGGCTAGGACGCAGGTGACCGGCATCGAGCCTGCTGCAACGAGCAACGCGTCGAGCCCGATCAGGAGGCCTGTTGAAGTGTCGAAATACGTGGAGGGTCCAACGTCAGTACAGCTCTCAGCGTGCGACGACGCGATAAACAGAAACCCACCTTGCGTCGAGGCTGATTGGGAATTCGAGGTTGCGAGGAACGTGTCGGACGCCACGATTGACTCGTCGCCCGACGGAACAGAGTCGACGCGCCGAGGGATATGCATCCTTCAGAACCGCCGACTCGCGCAGGTGAACGTGCTGGTAGTCGACCAAGCCGGGAACGACGCCGATCGGACCCAGAGCGACGTCGAGGCGATGATCAGGGCTAGAGTGAATTCGTCGATGTGGTATTGCTGGGATCGCGGCGGAATAGGATTTGCCCGCGGGTTAGAGCTCGTGCTCGACGCTGTGTCGCGAGGCGCCACGTTGGTGAGCCCGTACGCCGTATGTCTTGAGACAGGCCGCACGCCTTGCCAGTTTTCGGTCAAGGACGTTTCCAAGTTGAGGCTTGACCGCGCTATGATCAATGGGGCGACCCCGTCGAACGAGCCCGCCGACTGCCGCGACGAGATGCCGCTAGAAGTGAGCCGGGACACTAGCGCTGTGAAGAGCGACGGCATTGCGTACTCAAAGGTCAGGGACAAGCACATCATGACGGTTCGCGTCGTGGTGGGCTTGGTGCCCTCGTTTCGGCTCGCGCGCGACCGAGATCCGCGGTGTACGTCAAGGGCGATAATTGCCGTCGGAAAACTGCCGCACCAGTGCGCCGAGCCTAAGCGACGGACGCTACAGATCGGACCGCGAGCCCAGATGCAGTGCGTCAGGTTGTGCGCCAAAGCGCAGGACAGTCAGAACGAGTCGCGTCGCGAGACGAGTAGCTCGCTTCACCAACTGTATTTCGACGTCCGCACCTCCAAGCAAAACCCCGTTGAAGAGTTTCCGTCACACGCCGCGACGTGTTTGTCCGTGTCAACGAACGGACCGTTTGGCTCCACCGATACGTGTTTACCGGAGCACAGCCCGACACTCGCTCCGGACGAGGATGCTTCCGAAGGGGAGAAAACCTTGGAGCTGCATGCTGGCCGAGCTTCCCGACATGGATGCGCGCACCCCGAGTCCGACGTGACCTGGAGAGGCTATACTGACGAACTAGATGCCAACTGCGGAAAGTGGCGACGCGACTTCTCACGTCAGCGAATCGGCCGTTATCGTCTTGGGGCGATCTATTCGCACGACGATGAGGGGCGGCTGAACCGATCCCTGGTGGGTGAGCGCCTTTAGTGGCGCGGTGGAAGTTGGCAGGGTGGCCGCCGACAGGTGGATAGGTGGAAATCCTCGACTTTGGGTATGGCCAGAGCGAGGGGTTGGATGAGGGAAGTGTGGAGGACCAGCCTGTTGCTGAAGATGGGACGGCGGAGGGCCGTCTCATAAAAGATGTGAAGTAGTGGAGAGAAACGAAGGCAAAGAACAAGAACCACGTGTTGGAGTTACGGCTACAACGACTACGAGCAACGACAACGTGGTGCACTAGGACCCCCTCAATGGGGTCCATGTCAGAGAACGCGACGAGGGACGTCGCCGACGGCGACGCTTGGTCTGAGGCCGGCACGCTTGGGCGTCGCTGTCCGAGGCCTCGGACTTGAACCGCGCTGTGACTTGACGTGCTCGATCGGCAGCAGCAGCCGAATGCGACGCGACTGCGAGCCTTGGACGGCTGCGCTGTCCGAAGCGGTCGTGTCGGCCACTGTCAAAGGTCGCTGACTGTGCCGCCGAGACGAAGGCGAAGACGATGGAGTCGAGACCGAATTGGGAGGCCTGCACGCTTGACGCGTTGATCTCTCGGCTCCGCTGTACCGAGGTCGTCGGACACCCGCTGAAGCTGGCGGCGGACTAGACGCCGGACCTGGACGGAGCGTTGGACTTGGACGGTGCGTCGGAACCCGAGGCGTACCCGGGAATAACGAGGTATTAGCCTTAGGACCGAAAACGGGGGCAGCAGAACGCACGCTGGCGTCCGTACGCGACGTAGTGGAAGCGAGACAGGAGCAGCGGGAGCCGCCGCTCGGCTTGACTCCGAAGGCCACAGCGTTCATCTCCACCGCGACGGAAGCTTCAAGTCGACGGATCAGGTCGTAGGTGTCGATGTGCCCGTACGACGTGACGACACCGGCAAGACGTTCTTGAAATCCATTGCGCGCGTGCTACGCCATCTACCAACCTCGACGCGCTTCCCGAAGCACCCGTCCTCAAACCGCGACATGCTCGTCGCGGTCCTGGATGGCCACGTCGCGCTCGTCTTCCAGCACTCCTCTTTGGAGAGTCGAAGCTTGACGCACCTGGTCTCTCACGACGCTTCCAGCGTCGCGCGCATGCTCGACGCCGCCAGGTCTTGACGCGCGCGGTCGCGCTCGGCGAAAGCTACGCCGCGTTGCTGCTCCACAGCTACGAAGGATTGCTGTGCTTGATCACATTCCGCCACGGTAGCGCCGAGTCGCGATTGGACCAGGGAGAGATAGCTTGGGCTTCCGCGAGCTGATCGGACGGGTCAGGGAGGCGAGACCGATGTGCTCTGCTTGCATAGACGACGATGCCAGCAGTCTCGAGGTTGTCCGTGTCGGGCCCGCCCTCCTCTACGTAGATGTCCTCAGCGCGAACCATGATGCTCGAAAGGCGACGAAGCGGACGGCGACGACAAAAATGCAACGAATGGAGATGCGGCCACAGCGCGGGGCAGGTACTGCAACGACACACCCACCTGGGGAATGCGCGTGCGTGGCAGCGGGACGGTTGTGGTGTAGTGCCCCGCGAAGAAGTGGGCACGCCGGGCGCCGGAGGAAGAAGGCGCCGAGATGGATGTCGGCGGACGCGAGTGATGGACCTCGACGCGGCTGATGAACGCGACGCGGATTGATGGGCGCGACGCAGGGCCGAGCTCGACGGAAAGTCGGCGTGGGTGATGGGCCGTGAGACACGGTGCCAGAATCCAGTGCGACGCGTAATCATCCGACGGGCCGACCAGCGCGCCCGTTTCCCCCAAACCGGTCAACCCTAAACCCCGTCGAGAAAACCCGTCAACCCTAAGCCCCGTCGAGAAATCCCGTCGAGAAACCCCGTCGAGGAACCCCGTCAAGCCAAAGTCGTGATTACGTTACGCGAATCAGGTTGAAGAGCGGCAGTGCAAGCACGACAGACGCAGGGATAGGCGTAGGGTGGTAGGCTTAGCAAGCAGTAGTACAGAGTAGCCAGTAGCAAGGACATAGGATAGGGTAAAGACTCAGTCCCGAAATTTCTCTGAACCACACAGACCTCTCCCCTCCGGAAGATCGCCAGGTTCTTGAAAACCACCAAGCGTCGGCAAGCAGAGCCGCAAGGAACACGCGGCCCCCCGTTGCTCGCTGGCTCGGGCACTCACCCCCTCAAACCCCGTGCTGGAAACGAAGGCGCGTAAAACGTATACCGGTTAGGAGGCGCTCGATAACGCACAGCCTAGACGAAGGACCGCACGGCCTGATAATCGCTGTGCACAAGACCCCGCGTCGGCCCGATAACGCCACGCAACAAGCCCCAGGAAACGCCGGCCCGATAAGTCCGCACGCCCAAGGAACAACCGACGCCCTCAGACAAGGAACAAGCGTCCACTCAACCCCCCAACTCTGAAGCTTGCGAAGACTTGGGCTCTATATTCGAAGATACGCTACTCAAGATCCGGGAAATTGCCCGTCGCGACCGCAGCTTGGACGCGTCGGGTTTGTGCGAGGACGAGCTCCGCGATTTCTGTGAGGCCGCTACTCCACATTTTCAGCGTAAATGATGGGCGGTAGAACCGCAACAGAGCAACACGTACCTTTGCAGGCGTAACTGGTCGTGACTGTCAACACCCCCCATGTACTTGTTGTACAATACCACAAACTCCAGACACGGAATGTTTGCCTGTGAGCCGTCCTTTTGCTTCCTCCGCACAATCGGACGTATAGCGGAGGCCCAGTCGCCCCAAAGTAGCAAATTTTCGAGTCAACCCACCGCGTCGAGTACATTTGACGATTCGTATTGTTCCGAGCAAGAATGTATGAGCCGCGCGGCATCCCTCTCGAAACTGTTTTTTTTGTCGGTCTTCAAGTCTTTGGGGAAGCCAAGACGCGTCGTAGAAATCGTCCCGATATTGTAGTACCCCATGTCCATCAAACGAAACCCCAACGTCACCGAAGAATACTCGCGATCAGTGATGATGATTCGATTCTTGGATCGATCCACTCGACGCTGTTCCCACAAGGCTTTAAGGTTTCGAACCACAGCAGCTGGTCCACTTCTGGTGCAACAAATTGACTGTTTTGTTTCTTACCGCAATAAACCTCGAACCTGAGCATGAATCCACAGCGTTCAGATACCGACTATATAAAATAGCGCAAATGAGCATACCTGGAGCAGTAGTGGGTTTTCCCGCAACACACAGCGAACAGCTTGGTGCCGTACTTGTGCGGCTTATTCTTCAGGAAAAATCGTATTTTGTTCCGCGAACTTCTTGAAGGGATAACCCTCTCGTCGAATGCAACCCAGCGCCCTAATTCCATTCCACCCTTGAAAATAGTCTGTAACTTGTTTATCACGTTGCGAATCTTCCATGCCCGGTCCGTCTTAGCCTGCGGAGCCTGGTTGTTCGTAAAGTGAAGAAACCTGGCGAAGGACGTGTTAGTGGACCCTTTATTAAAATAACGTGGAAGTCACAGTACCTGTCAATCTCCTTGAAACGCTTGCGAACCATAAATGGCGACCAAGTTCCAGCTGGGATCGCTCCACGGCCTCGCGTCTTCCAATGATCTTCCAGTCGAGACTTTATCGGGCAAATAGCCCTGGATATTACTAGGGCCAGAAAATGCATGATCTCCGCGGCAAGTACGTCTTTGAGCGCGTCCAGCTCCTTTTTCTTTGCTTGAAACATTTCCTTGCGTTTGTGGATGTCGTCCATCTTCTTTTCAATGGACAACTTCGCCTGTCGAAGTCTTTCCGGTCGTGTCTGACGCTCGTAACGATTAGTTTCCTCGGCAATCTCCGTCCAGCGAGTCTTCGGCATGTAGTAAAACATATATGAGAAGGTTCCATCGTTTTCGCTGCCTCTATAGCCGAGGCAGTAAGTTGAGGAGGGTCCGTAAACACATCCGTAGCGCCGGACAGGTCCGAGTCATCCCGTTCGTTGGTTACCGGTAGCAACTCCCAACCATTGTCAGACATGCCTCGAAGCATTTCATCTGTTATGTAGTCCTGGGGGCTGGCAACCGCGCGAATTTCCTCTCTGCTGTTTCGACACTAAAACTTTCGTTTCCGGTATCACCCGCAATCTAAAGGTCATCTGCAAACTCATCTTCAGAATCGTCGTCGGCACTCTCGCCAGAACAGCCATCCGATTCCAGCACCTCGTGATCGTCATCAATACCCACGTTCACTTCATCAGCAAGCATCTCCGCACGGCTTTTCGATTTCTTCCCAGATAATCGACTCAAAGAGTACGTCGATTTCGCGAGGGTGTTGCGGTTGTTTCTGCTGTCTGCCGGGGCGATTTTCTTTTTCTGGGAGCCTTGCCTGACTCTCTGGAATCTGCTCGCGGTACTGGCCTAGCATCCGCATCCGCATTGTTTGAGATCCCGTCACCCCAAGGCTCAACACCACCACCTGCATTTGAGATCGCCTCTTCCTCGGTAGTCTCGGGAAAGTAATCCAGGTAATCGTACTCGTAGTCATTTTCGGTTCGATCATCGGTTTGCCGGCTCTCCGTAGCCACATTGTCAGCATCATTGGTTACTCCCACTCCATTATTTTCTGGAATCGATGCTCTGCTTGCTTGGTGAGCTGTAGATCCACCGCTGGGTTTCTCGTTCTCATCGGTATCTTTCCGAGGGCTGTCATGGCCTACCGTCCCGGTAGCATCGGTGACTTCAGCTGGAGCTGGATTTTCGAGCATAGCTTGACGTGCTGCTTTCCGGCGACGCCTAAACTTCTCCAATTTGTCAGGGCAGTTGAGATTGGAGGCAGGCTCCCAGCTCGTTTGGGAATATCCCTTCCATTTCACCTCAAAGTAAGACAAGCCAAAACGAAAAGTTTCACGAAGAATTTTTTCCCCTTCGTACACTTCCTCCGAACCGGGGCACCATTATTACAGTTAGTACATTTTTCCCAAAACCAACATTAGAGCATGTGACAAACACGTGCTGCTTGTTACCTTTAGAACCCTCTTGGTGTTTGGCAGGGATTTTAGCCGTCACGTGGCTACCTCGGTCAGGCAAGTCCGCTTTTCGGGTTGCTTTTTTCTTCAACGCGCGTGCCTCTTGAAGTTGTGCTGCCTTGAACTTGTTGAGGAGCTCCGGACAATGCAGATTCGATTCCGGCTCCCACGACGTCTCGTCGTAACCCTTACATTTCACATGGTACTTGGGCTCTCCACGCACGAACTTCATCTCGATGATCTTCTCGACTTCAAACTCGTAGTCTGCGGCATTATGGACGTCTACTATAAGATCGCTACGACGCTTTGCTAGTGAAAGATGCGTTTTGCTTACCAGATGCCTCGGAGTTCACTGTCCTCGCTGCTTTTCTTCGCGCCTTCCGGGGCGGCTGGGCGTCGCGCCCGCTGCCTACTCGGCGCTTCTGTGCCATCTCGACGAGTGACGGTGGAGGGGGGGGAGCAAAAGGCGCACTTCTTGCATCCGGATACGTGGGCATTGTTGACCTTGATCATACAACTATACTGATATTAAATTTCCAATCTAAACACATCCGGATACGAAGCACGACAGAGCAGATCGTATACTTGTAATATCTCGATGTTGAGTTGCAAGTGCCAATGTTGACATCGCAGGTGAATTGCTTAGCAGATTCCTTTGGCAATAACAAATAGACTGGTACTGCTATATGTCCTAAACTGCTTCTAGAGCTCCTCAACATTGTTTTCACAGTGATAAATACACGCTCGGCGTCGCACTCACCGTGCACGTAACCCGCTACATGGCAACGGGCATCACGAGCGAGCTCGCGAGAAGCGAAACGACGGGCATGACGGCCGCACACCCCCCCACGTGCATGTAAAGAAGAGGGATTCAACGTTGGACTGGGGAATGTCAACATTGACATCATGAGGCGCTGGAACGCCAGATCAGCGAGGCATCGAAGCTCACCAGAAAACTTGACGGCAAGCATAGCGGCACCCGGAGCAGCGACTGCTGTACGGTGAGCATAGCTGCGGCAAGCATAGCGGCACCCGGAGCAGCGACTGCTGTACGGTGAGCATAGCTGCGGCAAGCATAGTGGCGGCGTAGGCGACAGATGAACAGCGAGCATGGCGGCGGCGAGTGCGAACTGGGGCAGCATTCCGGTGAGCCCGGTCACAGCATCACGGCGAGCGTAGCGGTAGCGGGGACAACGAGAGCAGCATGACGAGCATGGAGGCAGCCGGCACAGCGAGAGCAGCACGACGAGCATGGCGGCGGCCAGAGTAAGGATCAGCAGCATGGCGAGCTTGGTGGCGGCCTTGGCGGCAACGGTCGATGCGAGCCGGGTGACGGCATAGTCGGGGAAGCGCGCTGGAGCAGTAGCTGGGGATTTCGGAAATGAGGTTTGGGATTGAGCGCGCGGAAACGATCTTCTGGCACGGATCGCAGCGCGAGCATGATTGGCCGCGAAATGGCTGGCCAATTACACGTCGCAAATTCAAACGATGGGGGCGCTGATTGGCGTAGATACCGGAGCGAACCCACGGGCGAAAATCGGCGTGTTGCGCGAACTCAAAGCGCAAGTTGGAAAAGCGCGCGAAAAGCTGTGTGTTGCGCGAAGCTCGATGGCTGAAGCCAGGCTGATACCACTTCGTGTGACCTTTGGATTGAGCCAATGCTGATTGGCTTATTAGCTTCAACTTCAACCCTCGATAAGCACTCCGAATTATAGTAGTTCTTGATTTAGTGACTACCTAGTACGAGGGCATTTCTTTTGCAGTTCTATAGTAACTTACTTTTGCAAGTTCTTCTGCAACAGAAATGATGGCAAACGGTGCCTGAACGTCGCTCGCCTCGCTACCTAGGCCAGTGTGGTGTCCTCACAAAACGCGGTACCCGTAGATATGAAATACCAACCAATGCGTGCACACGGTTTCTATAGGTGAGCGCTAGCACCATTGATCTTGTCCGTCGAAAAAGCTCTGCTTCTGGGTGGTCAAAAGCTCACGAGACAGCACACTAATTCCCTCCTGTTCCTCGACAACACTGATACGAATAGACGCCAGTGACTTCAGCGAGGAATACGCCGCGCTCGCTAAGAACACGGATGGTTGATGACCCCCCCCCCTCCTTTATTTTACTGCAATTTACGACATATAGGAGCCCACACACCGCTTGACCTCCCATGCCGCGCCACCGTGCTCCCGGCTGGGAGGCAGCGATGCACGGTGGTGCGGCACTGGTGGTTGGGTCTGCCAAGTCACCACTGACACCTCCATGCAGCCCCCAAAGCTCCCTGGAGCGCCATTGCCAACGGACGCGAATTACCCTAGACTTTCGCCCAGAACGCACCTCACCTCTCGTGCCGCGCCACCGCAGCTCGCCGTCTCGCCCAGTGAGGTGCGTTCTGCGGTCTGCGGGTGGCTGGTATCGGTGGTATGGCGAAAGTCTAGGGTAATTCGCGTCCGTTGGCAATGGCGCTCCAGGGAGCTTTGGGGGCTGCATGGAGGTGTCAGTGGTGACTTGGCCGGCCTGTAACAGGATTACACGCACAAGTGGCTACAGTCACTTGTAACTCTATCAGATACGACGTCTGTTAGAGGTTCGAAAGACTTTCTCGACCTTGGTGTAGACACACCAAAGGCTGCATACATTTACGACCACCACGACGGGTGGTCCATAGAGACTTAGGATTCCTATTGGCTGGGAGCAGCATCTCTTAGCCAATGAGCAACATGCATAGCATTGGAATTCTGCCAACCAGCCGTTGGCAGGTTCCTATCTTAGAATATTACATTTAGAGGAAGTCAGAAACATAAAACAAAAATAGCAGTTCTCATCTTTTACCAAAACCCGCTACTTGGAGTCTTTATCTTGTTTAAAGTATACTCGTGGATCTCGAGTATACTTAACTCAAGTAAAAGAAACCTACGCTTCCTCATACACGTGCGCATACGTGTAAGCCGTAGTAGTGAGCCAAGGCAGGCCTACTACACCTGGTAGCACTTTGTAGTCCGTCCAACGACCGACTACCTGAACGTTCGTACGGAGCTGTACGAACGAGGAGCCGAGAACCTTTTCATGGATACGTGCCCATGGAAAGCTCCACTTCGCCTGCAGCTCATGTTGCACGCGCTGACTGCCTCCACCTGTCGGATCCAGAGTGGGAGGCACTCCAACGACTGTCAACAGTCATTGGAGAAGCGGCTGTAGCTGCAATGCTGCGTACGCTATCGCCGACAGAGCAACATGGTGTTGCTCTGGGGTTCATCATGAAGGAGCAGCATGATGTTGCTTCCTCTATCACGGTGGCGTCGGGGACGACACCGCGCGAGCAATCGTTGAAGCTAAACGTGAGCAACTCTCTTCGTGCTTTGGTTGATTCGGGCGCGTCGAATAACTTTGTTCGACTGCGAAGTCTATCAAGGCTTGATTTCGAGGATTTAAAGATACCTCGAAGTATGTTGGAAGTACGACTGGCAACGGGTGCCATCGTAAAGACCGAGAAGCGCATGGTACGCGTGCGCTTCACGTATGAAGATCAAGAGTTTGTCGAGACCTTTATCGTCCTGGATCTGGACGATAAGTTTGACATTGTATTGGGCATGCCGTGGCTTGCACGACATGATCCGGTCATCGATTGGGAGAAGCGCACTCTCGTGCGTTTCGGTCGCGACAGCGGAAGAGTGAGCGATGGCCCTGTTGCCGCTACGCACGCACCGACAGGTGCGCGCGACTCCCCACTCGAGACAGCGCCTAATGCTGCTGTCCCGGAGCGCCCTGGGCGCGCGCGAGCACGCGCGCAAGAGCAGCAAGCGTCGGCGTTGCCGCTGACAGCTAATGATGGAAATATGTTGACCTCGGAGGTCGACACCCGCTTTTCAGCGAATCAGGAAGAGTCTCCGACCTCAACGGGTACGGATGACGCAGGCGAGTCACACGCCTCAGCCGTGGAGGCTGACGCGAATCTGATTGGATCACTTTTGGCCAATCATAAGAGCCAAGGTGACGAAACGCCGTCGACTCCGGGAGTCGATGGCTTGGGTGAATTTGATTCGTCGGCTCGGGGAGCCGACGCACCCTCCGTAATGGAGGGCTCCGCCAATAACAGGCGTCGAGGTAAAGATGGCGTGTCGACTCCGCGAGTTGACGCTGCAAGCGGTGCGGACGGTTGCAAACGTCCCGCACCTTAAAAATTTGCATGCTGTCGTGCAGCCGGGCTGCACGACGAAGCGCCGGGCGACCAAGCCGGGCTTGAAGTCGCTCGCCCGCGGGATGAACCCGCCGGCGGTACTGAAGAAGAACACCCGTCCACGGCTGGGCCTGGACGAGGTCAAGAGTCATGCGGAGCCGGGCTCCGCAGGACAAGAAGACGGCGCATGCCAAGGTCGCTGCGCAAGTCTCGGCCTGGGGTCGAGACGCTACAAGAAATGTCTCCCGGGCAGACGGAGGCAGAGAAGCCGGACGTCGAGACGTTGAACGTCTTGACGCGTACCTGTGCCGGGTTCCGGTACAGGGAGATGACTCTCGCTAACCCTCCGACGCAAGCGTCGGAGTTGACTTCGCTTCCAGTCATGAGCTGGAAGCGCTTCGCGCGTGACTTGCACGATGGACGCATCGAGCAAATATGCATTCTCTCGGACGCCGAGAGAACGAAGAGCGAGAATGAAGAACTGAGACAGTTCTTCATGGGAGAGCACCATTGAGAGCGAGGACACTCTCAGTGCGAAGACGAAGAAGGAGCGCTTTGAAGAGCAGAGCTGGGACTCGTTGAAAACGAGGCCCTACTACGAGATCTTACGGGAGTACGCGAACGTACTTCCGGAAGAGATTCCTGCGGAGCTTCCGCAGGATAAGGGCATCCAGCACGAGATTGATCTCGTGCCGGGGACGGAGTACTGTGTCACGCGGCAGTGGGCACTGCCGCGAGAGCAGGTCAAAGCGATCGACGACTCCTTTGAGAGTCGTCGCAAAGCTGGACAAGTGCGGGAATCGAAATCCCCGCACAGTGCTCCGATGTTCTGTGTCAAGAAGCCACAGGGCGGTTGGCGCATCGTTCATGCGTACAACAAGCTGAACGATGCGACGATACCGGCGCTGACACCGATACCGCGAAAAGATGTCATCATCAATTCGATGGCCAGGAGCACTATCTACAGTGCTCTTGATCTGCGCGATGGGTTCTATCAGATCCTCATGCGTGAGAGCGATATCCCTCTCACGGCTGTGAGCACGCCGGGTGGCATGCTCTGGGAGTGGCTGGCGATGCCGCAGGGTCTGAAGAACGCCCCTGCGACCTTCAACAGGTGCGTGACGCACTTGTTGCGCTCGGTGCGCGACTTCGCACCGAGCTACTTCGACGATGTGTTCGTCCACAGCCGGGCTGCGGACGGGATGAGCGATGTTGAGATGCACAAGGTGCATCTCCGGAAGCTGCTTGCGCTCATGCGCAAGCACAAGCTCTATGCGAACCTGAAGAAGTGCATCTTCGGGGCGAGCGAGATACCCGTGCTCGGGTGTCTCGTTGGTAAGAACGGTGTCCGCCCTGACCCTGAGAAGGTCAGAGTGATCAATGAGTGGCCGACGCCGTCGAACGTCAAGGAACTGCGGCAGTTCCTTGGCTTGGCCACGTACTTGTGCAAGTACGTGAAGGACTACGCGGGCATGATACGCCCGCTGTCACAGCTCCTGAAGAAGGACGCCGAGTGGGTTTGGACTGCTGAGTGTCAGCAGGCATTCGATGCAGTCAAGCGGAGCTTGACTGAGGCGCCGATCTTGGCGGTGGCCAACCAAGATCGCCCGTTCCACGTTGTGTGTGACGCATCCGACTTCGCAATCGGATGTGCGTTGATGCAGCACGATCACGAGAGTCATGATCGTGTCGTCTACTACCAATCGCGTCAGCTGAAGCCAGCTGAGCGCAACTACCCGGTACATGACAAGGAGCTTCTTGCCATGAAGTACGCACTCGCGAAGTTCCGAGTGCATCTACTCCGAAGCAAACCGTTCGTGGTCTATACGGACCACGCGTCGTTGCGGACGGCTGTGAAGTCGCCGCACATTTCGCAACGGATGGCGAGATGGCTCTCATTCTTCGCAGAGTATAACTTCCGGGTTGAGTACAAACCCGGAACACTCAATGTGGTGGCCGACGCGCTCTCGCGTCGACCTGACTATGTCACGACTGATGCCGACGTCAATGTCATTGACGCCATGCGATCGAGCACCCCAACGTCGTCACTGATGGACGACGTGAAGGTCGCGTACGCGCACGACGCGGACGCGAAGCTCTTGCTGGCCTACGGCTCAGCACCTTCTGACAAAGCTCGTCAGAAGCTGCCGAAGCATCTTCGTGCTCGTGCACACCGTTACCGGGTGCACGACGGGTTATTACTCTACCGTGCAGTCGACGACAACCCAGACCGCGTTGTCGTGCCCAATGACCATGACCTGCGACTCAGGATCATGTACGAGTATCACGATGCACCGACTGCGGGGCATCCGGGCCGTGAGAAGACATACCTTCTTCTCACGCGAGACTTCTACTGGGCCCACCAGTATAAATGGGTGCGCAAGTACGTCCGTGCTTGCGAGGTTTGTCAACGTGTGAAGCCTGCGCCTTTCGCGCAGGCTCCCTTGCAGTCACTGCCAACTCCACGAGAGTGTTGGCAGTCCATGTCTTTGGACTTCGTGTTCGGTCTTCCCCCGGACAGCCAGGGGAACACGGGCGTTGTGGTCTTTGTTGACCGCTTCAGCAAGATGGTACATCTTGCTGCTGTTCCCGCTGAAGTGACTGCGAAGCAGACGGCGCGTCTGTTCGTTGACATGGTGTTCAAACACCATGGTATGCCGATCGACATTGTGTCGGATCGGGACCCGCGCTTCACTGCACACCTTTGGCAAGAAGTGTTTACACTTCTTGGGAGTCAACTTTCGATGTCGACTGCGGACCATCCGCAGACGGACGGGCAGACCGAGCGCGTGAACCGCGTGCTCGTAGTCGTGCTTAAGAGCTACGCTCACTCGTTCCAACACTGGAACGAGTGTCTGCCGATGGCGGAGTTCGCCATCAACAACTCGGTGCATGCCTCGACCGGGCATACACCGTTCTACGTGAATGCCATCAGGCACCCACGCCTCCCGAGTCTACTCGGGCTGGTGGCTCCTTCCTTAACTGGGGGAGGATCTACGACTGCAACGCAGCAGCCGCAGAATGCCGCTGACACTTGCACAGTGTCAGCCGCGACTCCGTGCAAGAAGAAGAAGAAGAAGAAGAAGAGCGTGTCTGTGCGGGGCACAGACACTGACAAGAAGAAGAAGAAGAAGAGCGTGTCTGTGCAGGGCACAGACACCGCGAAGACGAACGCAGAGGCCGGGCCTACTGCTAGAAACGAGCTGAACGAGTTCAGCTCGGACGCAATCAACTTCGTGCAGCGCAGACAAGCCGTCATTCGGTTTGTCCAAGACGCTAGTTCAGCTTCTGTCGGTCGACAGAAGCTGCAATACGCAGACAATGTTGGTCGGGGCAACACTAATGAATTCAAGAAGGGTTCATGGTTTTGTTAGCAACTCAAAACCTGCCTTAACATGCAGTTTCCGACTTCGGGGCGAGCAAGCTCGCTCCGCGCTTCATTGGGTCTTTCACGGTGTTGGCACGGCATGGCAACGCCTACACGCTAGATATTCCATCTAGCATGCGCCTCCACCCGACCTTTTACGTCGGGCGGCTGAAACCATACCGGCAGCACGAGCCACCTAGCTCGGCTGGCCCGAAGCGGAAGCCCCAGCGGGAGCGAACCTCTGCTCCAGCGCGTGAACGCGCTGGCCCAAGCGCACGACGCGACCTCCCACGTCGACAGAGATGTCCGACGCGGTCTGCGAGGCCTGAGCAACTTGAGCTCTCAGGTCGCCATCTCCTGCTTCAGAGCGGCGAACTCACGGCTCTGAAGCTGTTCCACAGCAGCGACCCGCTCCTCGAGCGTCGGGCCAAGGTCAACCCCAGGTTGACCATACCCGGGGCGTGTTCCCACCACCGCCGCCTCCGATCCGCGACGCCCGCGGCTCAACACTGAGCGTATTGTGAACCATAGTATCCCGAAAACGAACCGGCAGCCGGTTCGTTATCATATTCGTTGGAGAGGGTTTCCGCCCCACCAAGATACATGGGAGCCACGGGACGTCCTGCTGCAGGACGTCCCGGAAATGGTGAGGGAGTACGAAGCTCACTACGCACTGCCGACGCGAAGGTAGTGCGAGCGCTGTGGTCACCTACAGCGCCCGAGGCCCCACGATCGTCGCGTTCCTCACGTGCCAAGAACTTGGCACGGAGATCCTTGAGACTCGCAGGTACACGAATCGTCGTGTACCCGTTTAGGTCGCTGTCGCTCAAGCGCGCCGCACCCGGAAGACACAACGTGCACTGGTGGCCTTCGGGCACAGCGCATGGAATACCAGCGTCCACAGAGGATCTGTGGAGCTGCTCCAGCCGCCCGCGCGTCGAAAATGTCTCGAAGCGTTCACGGGCATGCTTAGCCCGCTCGCGGTAAGCAGCCGGCCTCTTGTTGAAGTTCTCAACAAAAGCGTTCCAACTTTGACAAAGTGCCTGCCACTCAGGCACTCTGCTGCGAGAAGAAGTCTTCTTGCTGGAGAAGTATCGGAGCTCGTGGGAGAGCCCGATGTAATAATCGCGCCTTTGATTCGTTAACGGATCAAAGTGCTGCTCCTCCGCAACAGCATCGTCGTTGATACCGCTGCATACGTACAGCGGGATTTCGTTTGGAGGCACAGTGTCGCGCACACGGTCTGCGATCTCTGACGCAGACGGCATCCACGGATCGCGCGCTGCCTGAGCGGCGCGCGGAGAACTTGAAGACGCCACCTCACGCGGGGAGCTTGAAGCCCCAGCAGCGGAGAGCGGAGTTTCGCTCTCGCCGCGCGAACGCTTCGAGCTCGAAGCGTCCGAGTCATCTCCTTCACGATGGCGTCTTGACCCGGCATGCGGGTCGATACTATCACTGTCGATAGACTCCTTGCGCATGTTGGAAGAGTCCTCGCCCTCTTCCATCTCTACATCGTCACTCCCATAGTCAACGGCGTCGTTGACTACAGAGGAACCTTCGAGGACAATCTCCGACTGAGTTGTCCCCGACGCGGCCTTTGCAGCGAGCTCGTCGCGCTTTGCCTGCTGGCGCTCATGGTTATGAGCAACAGAGAGGTTACCCTCTGTTGTGGCGGCGGTCTTCTTCTGCGGCGAGCTCATTGCGGAATGAGCTCGAGTTTTCTTTCTCCCAACGTGAAGAATTGACGAATGGTCAATTTCCTGATTGACGTGCCGTGACTCGACGCGTCTAACCTTGAGGGGGGGGATGGTGTAACAGGGTTACACGCACAACTGGCTACAGTCACTTGTAACTCGAACAGATACGACGTCTGTTAGAGGTTCGAAAGACTTTCTCGACCTTGGTGTAGACACACCAAAGGCTACATACATTTACGACCACCACGACGAGTGGTCCATAGAGACTTAGGATTCCTATTGGCTGAGAGCATCATCTCTTAGCCAAGAAGCGACATGCATAGCATTGGAATTCTGCCAACCAGCCGTTGGCAGGTTCCTATCTTAGAATATTACATTTAGAGGAAGTCAGAAACATAAAACAAAAATAGCAGTTCTCATCTTTTACCAAAACCCGCTACTTGGAGTCTTTATCTTATTTAAAGTATACTCGTGGATCTCGAGTATACTTAACTCAAGTATAAGAAACCTACGCTTCCTCATACACGTGCGCATACGTGTAAGCCGTAGTAGTGAGCCAAGGTAGGCCCATTACACGGCCCAACCACCAGTGCCGCGCCACCGCAGCTCGCCGTCTCGCCCAGTGAGGTGCGGTCTGCGGTCTGCGGGTGGCTGGTATCGGTGGTATGGCGAAAGTCTAGGGTAATTCGCGTCCGTTGGCAATGGCGCTCCAGGGAGCTTTGGGGGCTGCATGGAGGTGTCAGTGGTGACTTGGCAGACCCAACCACCAGTGCCGCACCACCGTGCATCGCTGCCTCCCAGCCGGGAGCACGGTGGCGCGGCATGGGAGGTCAAGCGGTGTGTGGGCTCCTATATGTCGTAAATTGCAGTAAAATAAAGGAGGGGGGGGGGTCATCAACCATCCGTGTTCTTAGCGAGCGCGGCGTATTCCTCGCTGAAGTCACTGGCGTCTATTCGTATCAGTGTTGTCGAGGAACAGGAGGGAATTAGTGTGCTGTCTCGTGAGCTTTTGACCACCCAGAAGCAGAGCTTTTTCGACGGACAAGATCAATGGTGCTAGCGCTCACCTATAGAAACCGTGTGCACGCATTGGTTGGTATTTCATATCTACGGGTACCGCGTTTTGTGAGGACACCACACTGGCCTAGGTAGCGAGGCGAGCGACGTTCAGGCACCGTTTGCCATCATTTCTGTTGCAGAAGAACTTGCAAAAGTAAGTTACTATAGAACTGCAAAAGAAATGCCCTCGTACTAGGTAGTCACTAAATCAAGAACTACTATAATTCGGAGTGCTTATCGAGGGTTGAAGTTGAAGCTAATAAGCCAATCAGCATTGGCTCAATCCAAAGGTCACACGAAGTGGTATCAGCCTGGCTTCAGCCATCGAGCTTCGCGCAACACACAGCTTTTCGCGCGCTTTTCCAACTTGCGCTTTGAGTTCGCGCAACACGCCGATTTTCGCCCGTGGGTTCGCTCCGGTATCTACGCCAATCAGCGCCCCCATCGTTTGAATTTGCGACGTGTAATTGGCCAGCCATTTCGCGGCCAATCATGCTCGCGCTGCGATCCGTGCCAGAAGATCGTTTCCGCGCGCTCAATCCCAAACCTCATTTCCGAAATCCCCACCTACATCATCACGCTGGAAGAGTTTATGCGTGATCGCTAACGTGCTCCGGCAATGCCGAAGAGGTGACTGGTAGCTTCAGTAAATCTCTAATTTGACGTATCCACTCTTGTGTTGGCGCTTATCTCACCACTTCTGCATCTTTTTGTGAAGCCAACCATGTGCATCTACTCGTACATCTCTGATTGAGTCACCAAGTCGACTACGACTTGGAACGTGTCTACGCTGGCTTAGACACTTCTTACTGAAGCCAGCTCAACAACGACTTATACCAAGTCAACGTTGACTTACAGTCCTCTTGATTCTAAATCGAATTGGTCCACATCAATTTATTTCAACTGTAGGATTTGCGGTTTCACTTTCTCAAAGAACCTTGACTGCAGCAAAGTGCTGATGGCGATGCTGATAGCGAAGCGATCTCAGGCTGCAGAGAGCGAGGGAACTGCTGTCGGTGCTGCTCGCCAGGCGCCCATGACGAGGAGCAAGAAAGCTGCAAAGGCGACGGACAAGCCAGCGACAAAGCGGACGATCGCGCCCACTGACAAGTCAGCAAACGCTGCCAAGACCACGCCTGCCACCGGCAATGCAAAGCAGAAGGGGGAGGGGTCAGACACTTCGTCAGACACTTCGCCAAGCCCCCGTAAGCAGAGGAAGACTGCCAAGAAGACTGGCGAAGGATCCAATGGGACGACGCGCGAGTTGGGCGCCGCGAGTACATCGAAGGACGAGGCGACGACTCGCGATGAAGAGACGACTCCCCTGGTACCCAAGCACGCGCTCCGGTCCACGTGCTTGGCTCTACAAAAGAAGATCGCAGACGAAAAGGGCGAGCACCGGCAAGGCTCACGGCGCAAGGCAGGTGATTACTACAAGATGGCAGACTACCAGAAGCGTGTGTGGGCGGAGAAATACACAGCTGCTAGGAACAGCGGCAACGACTTGGACTACGAGGCTTTGAGCAAGTTGACTCAATTCAAGGCGTTCAAAAACAACCCAGAAGAGCTCCAGCGTCACGAGCCTGCGCTGCTGAAAGAATTCTACGAGGTTTACTTAGCAGACCAAGCCCTGAAAGCAGACGCACACGCGCAGACCGCTGGATCGGGTTCGTCGAAGCTATCGCAACGTGGCGGAGCCGAGCACCTGGCGATCGAGCAATGCGACATCCAGGCGGCTCAGCAGCTTACCGCAGCCAGAAACCAAGCATCGCTAGCGTCAGACCAAGCTCCAGGGCCTCCAATCTCGCAGACACCCGTGGCCGTGCAGGAGGAACGTGCCCCAGCTCGGAGCCTGCAAACCCACCCTTTGCGAGGGGGGTATGAGCAACTTGAAAATACATTTCGCAAGCACTGCAGCAGTTCCGAGAGAAGCTGGATGAAGAGAAGCAGAAAGGGGCTCGACAGCTGGAGGAGGAACAAGCACGCTCAAGGAAATTAGAGGAGCAGTTAGCAGCCGCTGCGAAGGAGCTGGCCGAACTCAGGAATGATGGCAGTGGTGATGGCAGTGGCGTGACGAGGTCGGTGAAACCTTTTACTCCCAGGTGTATAGCGGTAGCCCAGAAAGGGTTGACGAGCAAACCTCTTTGGGAAGGTAAACCCTGAACGCAGATTTCCTTGAACGCAGGTTCTGGGAATAAATGCGGCCAGGGTGGCGTGGCACCTTGTGAATCCCTATCGGTGTCGTTTATCTTCGGCGAGCCTGAATCGATCACCAGGTGAGTTGTCTGTGGGGTTGAAAGCCTTGAGTGCGTTGAGCGTAACGTTCACTTGTCTGAACGCACTTCTCTGAAATGGCTGAAGCTTGAAGCGTGAGTGAAGGATCAGGGTTACTACCACGAGTTAGAACCCCAGAAATACACATCACTTTCAGATAACCAATACAAATGCAGAGTTATACACAAACACACAGCCGCCACTTATTCTTAGACCCTTGGGCGGTGGGTCGTACACCAGTCAACTAATCCGCGATCAAGGTACTGGTCAACCTTGAACGCACTTTCACACGCGCACCACCCTCAGATGAGGGAAATATACAGACCAAATGCAATCCGATCCTAAACGCAGTCAATCAAACTATTCTAGGGGGCGACTGCTACCAAACCACCCGAGATATCAATCGTTAACATGAAATGGGACACCACCCTTACCTCAACGCAATGGGCCCAACTGGGAAATGGAATACGTGGATCACTTCAGCAGTCGGAGTAAACTGATTCCCACGTAACTGGACTTGAATGTGTGTGTGGAGCTCCGCACTGCCCTTGTCCTTAAAGACAGCGGACCCGATTCCTCGACGACTTGCGCAGTAGGGGCTAAAACGAACTCTCTGATTGTTATCTGCTAGACTATCGCTAGGCTTTGTGTAAAGGTATCTCTCTCGTAGCGGTCTTCTGTGTTCTTCGCCACGCGTCTGGCGAATATCTTGACTTGAGTATACTGGAACTGTTGACGTAGACACTTCCCACTGGATTCTTGCCCAGCTGCAATGTGCCTGTGTCTTTGTGCATGACTGGCTCTTGAGAAACCTTGGCCGCATGTGGCCAAGGTTCCCTTGAACCCGCATTCCTTGAAACCGGGTTTCAGAGTCGGCAGGCCTGAACGCAGTGCGTCCAAGGTCTGCGGCCAAAGGCAACTTGCGCCCAAGGCTGAAACCATACTCAGGGCCTTGCGGCCAAGAGTAGGTTAACTCTTCACTTGGTCGTGGGGCACTTGGCGGGACTTCGTCCGGGTGCCCAGCGGTCTGGACACTCTGCACTTGACTTCACTGGGGTGGCTGAGCTCCGGGTACACGAATTCGATGTGTGTTCAGGGCCTAGGCGACGCGGGACACCGCACACGATACGTTCGTGCAGGTGTTTTCGACGGCCTCAATGTGTCAACCCGCTTAAGGACGGGGGGCGGCCTGGACGGATCGAGTGCGTTCAGGGTTTATTGTCTGAACGCAGTCTTCCAGGCCTGAAGGGCCCATCCTAGGCTTGAGCACACTTCGCTCCGCGGAACACAGCCGAATTCCAGCTCAGGTGTTGTCGCATGGTGTACAGCCGGGTCCGGGTTCAGTCTCGGCCAATCCGAATGGCGGATTCAGGCGGGTCAGTAGACAGGTGATGACCGGTTGAGGTAAAACCTCGCTCAGTCTCGTCACAGTGGTGACGACAGATGTACCGTGATAGCGCATGAGTGGAAGAAGACGGCTGCAAAACTAGCCGAGGAGAAGGCGATTTCAAGTGACTTGCGCAACAAACTTGCCCATGTGGAAACTGAGTTGAATTTGTCGAAGCAATCCGTCACCACGCACGCAGACAATCTACTTAAGGTGCAGGCTAGTCATGCTAAGAAACTCCAGGATGTGCACGAAGACATGAACAACCTCACGAAAGAGGTGGACGAGCGCAAGAAAAAACTGGAGGACCGCGAGAACGAGGTGGCTACGCGAGAGAAGAATATGGAGAACAAGGAGGAAGAACTACAAGTCAAAGCCGAGGAGCTGCAATCTCATGAGGCCAAGCTCAAAGAGGAGGGCCGGCGTCTCCAGAACGTAACCCATCGCCTGCAACGGGAGCGGGAGCAGTTGGACGGGGATAA
Organism: Phytophthora sojae; assembly: GCF_000149755.1. NCBI lineage: Eukaryota > Oomycota > Peronosporomycetes > Peronosporales > Peronosporaceae > Phytophthora > Phytophthora sojae. Next base: position 4,735,187 of record NW_009258118.1, read on the forward strand.
AAAGAAACGAGAGAAGCCGAGTCGAGAGAAGCAACAAGGAGGCCGAATATCGCTGAGGCAGGCGAAGATTTTGAATGAAATGAAGCGCCAGACCCGGCTCCTGGAAGAGCAGTTCAAGAACAACGGGTGCCCAGCTGCGTTTAAAGAGCTCGAAGCCAACCGCAACCGGATCGAGGAAGAGAGGGCGGTGATGCAAGCAGAACGGGATGGAGTGAGAACGTAGTTGGAATCGATGAAGGCTGCGCTAGAGGCGGTGAAAACGGAGAACAGCGGATTACAAGACACCATCGCGAGGCTAGAGCTGTACTTGAGTATGTTCAAGCATAGCGCGGTGACCGAGAAATCTATCGAAGAGTTCACGGAATGGAACGCCGTCATCCGAGATGATAAGCCGCTTGAGTTTTTGCTTCAGTGTGGTTTGACATTGTGTTGATTCCCATTGTCTCTGGATTGAAAAAATGTAGGAAACACGAGCACAATGCAGAAGACGCGCGACGTCATTCTGGGCAAAATGAAGGAGGCGTTTGGATCGAAGACAGCGGACGCTGAAGAGTTCAAGGCGCTTGCGGTCGAGTTCTGGGAGAAAAGAAATGAGTTGGACCACGACAAGACATGGACCGTCATCCACTCGATGGACCACGGCAGATACGCGTATGTATGCACGGAGATTATGGAAGCATTGGGCGTGTTGGAGAAAACCATTAATCCTTACTCTGCTGTAGTTGTGTGTGCTGCTGCGTAACGATGAATGAATACACATTTTCAAGTCACCGAGGACTTAGAGCGAGTCAACTTTGACTCGAATACGCTTGTTTTATTGATCGCGAAGTCAACATGGACTTAAACCAAGTCTACTCAAACGTACTAGTTTCAGTAATAGCGAAGTCAACGTCGACTCTGAACGAGTCTACATTGACTCGGTCGACAGCGACCCTACGTTGACTTACAAATCCAAAAAAATAAACTCGGTTTCAGTATGAACCCCCAAAGGGTCGTTTTACTTGAGTTTGTATAGACAGTATCCGAAGCGAAAAATAGCCGACTTTTCAGATGAAGAGGATCGCCAACTCGTTCAGCTCGCGGCGGTGTACGAGCAAGCGGGAAGACGAATCGACTGGGTGTCAGTGGAGAAAGACATGAGGCCGTCAACATGGAGCGCAACCAAACTGTAACAGCGAATCCAGACGCTCAAGAGACGATATGGCAATAACATGCTGAGTTTCCCCCCACGCTATTTCCGCCCGCCACCAGAACGAGCAGGACTGCATTTGGAAGCCAAAGCCGCGCCTCCTCTACGGTCTTCGCCTTCACCACATACCATTTCGATCCTATCACCGCAAGAAACCTTCAACGCCACTGAAGAACTATTCTGCCTACTCACCAGGCGTGATGTGCGCGCGAGTGAACGTCAGCTAAATACCGGGGAGATTACAATGGGTGGGGTGTCCATGCTGATCGAAGAAGCGAATATTCAAGTGAATGACGTGTTTCTGGATGCTGTATCCGGCGTGGGAAATGTTCTCGCTCAAATCGCTCTGCAAACGCAAGCATTTCGTGTGGTTGGTATTGAGATCCAACATGACCTGGCCGCTAGAGGTATGGAGCTGATTGCGTCTAGGGCATCGCGCTTTCCACACTTGCTCAAGATCAGCGTCGTCACCGCAGACATCCGGAAGGCAGCGATACTGTTATCAGTCCTGATCCAGACTCGAAGTTGGTTCAACCCAGCTCCCTTATCAGCTCCGCCACCCTTTTATTTTGCCACGACACGGTGTTCGAAGAAGATGTGGTTTTGGCAATGCGTGCTTTGTACATGAAGCTACCTCATCTACGTCTGGTGGCGCTGACAACACGAGTGTGTCCGCGGCATCGTAATACGTGCCGAAATTCGTTTTGCAAGCGGTGGAAGTTACTGAAAACAATTCAGGTTCCGATGACTTACAGCAGCTCCCTTCGGGATTTACACCTGTACGCAGCTGAATCAAGATGGGCGATGCAGTAACTACGATCACTACTCTAACATTGCCGCCGAGGGTCAAACCAACAACTATGTATAAATTGCATGAAAATCAATCACAACTCTAATCAACTTCGACCTGCAGTTGAGTTTGACAGCGTAATGAAGCTGCTGTCGCCCCATGAGCTGTCATACGAGGTCTAGAGAACCCAATACAAGATGAAGTGTTCGTAGCGGACGAGCTTACTCGAGTCGACGTACGGCATCGTGGGCTCCGTAACCAGACCCCAGCTGACCATGAAGACTCCATGCTTCAAGCCGCCGTTGTATCTGTCGTTCTTGGAGTCTTGCCACACCCCGCTGTCCCTGCCGTGCTCTTGGCGTCCTCCCTGCCGCTTGTTTCCACCGTCGTGCCTTCGGCATCGTGCTTGGACATTCGCTGTGGAGTCGACTCGCGTTAGGGCGAAGTGTCAGCACCCGCATGGTTTCAGCGGTGGGGGCACGTAGCTTAGGTGGGCGCAGATGCGCAAGATCGTCTCCTTGCTCAACTCCTGCCGGGAGTAGCCGGTGAACAGCTCGTTCTGAATGTAATACGCCTGTCGACAACAACAACACCAGCATGAGCCCCTAGATATGAACGCCAAAGCTGCCAAGACGCCGCCTTACCTTGTGGGGGTTGAAGATGGTGTCCAGCTCGCACACCTACCGAGTCCACAACATCTCTCAGCGTCAGCCTCCCTTCTGCTAAAGCTCCAGTAGACCTGACGCCTCACGTTCATTGCCGAAGTAGCGGTCGGGCTCCTCCACGAACAGGAGCGTCCAGGTCTCGATCGAAACAACTCGGTCTTCGCAGTGGCACCGGCAGAGCCGTACTTGTAGCTCCTCGACCAGCGTACCTCGCGCGTGTGAAGGCATCTATAGAAGGCAATGATACAAGGGAAAAGAAAGTTAACATTAGTGAGCGGTGCATCCTATCAACTCAGAATTTTACCATCGCGGAGAAGCGCTAATCCTTCGCGGGCACCTGGCAATCTGCGGGTGTAAATGCTTGTGCGGTGGCCAATAGTGGCGCGGAAGTCCGGCACCCATGCCCATCTACCTTTCAAGGTGAGAAATCCGCAAACAGATCGCATTGGCCAAAACGCTCTCGGCGGGACCTTGAAGAGTCGCAGTTACCCTAACCACCTGTATGGCTTGAACCGGCACTTTCCCCCGAGGTTTTTCTTATCCCAACAAAATCGGGATAACGGTCGCCGGTCGGTTAAGTTGGTGATCGACGTTGAGCGGCAAATCGACTTACTGACAGTACCTCTTGCAGTCGACGAGAACGAAGATGAATTTGATGATGCAGATGAACCTACGGTTGGAGAAGGGGTGCTGCATGAAGAAGACGTTCGAGCTGCTATTCTTGAGCTGGTGGACCTGGCAATTGAGGAGGAGTTTCCGCGTGAGTTTAAGAAGGAGCTCGCTCGCATTGCGCTGCGCTTCGACTTGTTTCGAGTTCGCTTGGGTGCGGATCCTCCTGCTAAAGTGCCGCCAATGCGTATCCGCCTAAAGCCTGGTGCAAATGCCACGAGGCGGTCCCCAGAAAATCGCCGACCATGTACCGTCATCTCTGTGACCTGGAGTTTGTATCGGATGCTGATTGGTGGATGACTTGGATACGGCGCGGCTGTACCCGTGTGACATGGATGGCGACTGTGGGATAGAAGTGATTTCTCGGGATAAATCCAGCGTCTGACCGCAGATGGGCCCAACTGGCTGGAAGTGTGAATCCTGGGAGTGCACACCCAGAATTTCAGAGAACACTCAGTCCAGCCGCGGACTTTCCCTTACGATGAGTGCCTAAAGTCTGGCGGAAAGTGTCTCTGGAGAATGTATCCCAGAGTACGCCTCATCTTGCTGTGGCTCAGAGTGCCCCAGAGGATCAAATTACCCTGAGAATCAACCCACTACTACCATGATCATGCGCAGGAGGCCACTAAACCCACTAAAAGTGTGGCTTTGAGGAGATACACACGAGTCTGCACTGCAGCAGACTTGTTACCCAGAGTGCCGCACGGAAAACCTAGAGTGCCGCACGATGACCCAGAGTTCACCTCCCTGAGTGCAGGTGACCCAGAGTTCCAAAGATGATTCCCTGGGTTTGGACCATAAATCCAGACTCTCTATACTGAACTTAAGTGTTTCCCGAGCCAACACCCAAGAATCCCCACAGTTCCCCAAGATTCCTCAGAATTCCCAGGATTTCAGAAGATGACCCTGAGTGTCACCTGATTTTCAGGGATTCGAGTCAGTTCGAAGCCAGTCTGCAATCAAAATGATGCGTGACCTTGAAGAACCGTCATGGATGCACAGACTGGATACTTTCGAGGAGTCGAGAGGGAGTCCTGCACCATACTAAACCAAGTCTAAGGACCCACAATTGGCACTTTCGACGCCGTGCGACAATGGATTCGCAAGCCGATCGCAAGATTGGACCGCTGATCCCAAGGTATACTCAAGACAAGACATTTTGACCCCAAGCATAGTGAACAGAAGATATTTGCCCGAAGAAGAGAGAGAGAGAGAAGTAGCTGATAAAAACCAAACAGAGTTCATTTTACCCTGTACTGCGCAAGTGACTTCGGCCAAGCCTGCCGACGGAAATCCGAAGGACCCGAGACTACGACCGCGGGACGCTAAGGGCACATCAATGGCGAAGGACAGCCGTCTGTGTGGGCTCCATCAAACTCAAGTCCAGTTAGGTGGTGACCAGCGACGGCCTTGAGCTTCCTGGGGTGATCCATCTATTCCATATCCTAGTTGGGTCACTTGCTGTGCTCGTGGTAGCCCATTTCATATTATTCCAGAGGGTATTCTGGGGTGCTAGGTAGTCGCCTCCAGGATTTTGTATTGACTGCTTGTGTGAAGGGAAGGTAACTGATAGTGATTGTATTTTCCTCCTTTATTGGAGGTGGTGCGCGTTTGTGTGAGTCTCAGGGGAGCTAGGCCCCTGAATTTCAGACTCGAGTGAGCCTAGTGTGTGTGTGACCCACCGTCCAAGGGTCCAAAAGAATAAGTGACGGCTAGTTGTAGTGATTGTATACTCTGTATTTGTTGGTTTTATCGAGCTAGGAGGGCATTTGGGTAAGGTGTCTTCTGAGTTCCAAGTCCCAGAGTTGACTGAAATCCTGGACCCTGAATTCGTGATATTCTGGGTTTCAGGGGATCTGATTCTCTGGGTTTGCCTTTTGGTGTGGAGGTGCGTTCTGAAGTAGACGTGCGCTCCCGCACTTCTTCGAGGCTACATTTTCAACCGGTGGAGTGCCGTTCCGTCGAAGACAAACGAGCCGACAGGGATTACACAAGGTACCCACGCCAACCAAGGAGTGTGATTTACAGGGTTTAAAGCTTTTGCGGCTGCGAATCTCGGGGTCTATCTTCTTGCTGTTGACTCTCAAGTCGACTCTCTGGGTCTACCCCTGGGGAACAGTCTTGGGCTGCGCTATACGAACCCCCCTGGGCGACAAAGGTTTCATCGGCCTCGCCTCAGCTGGTGCGCGTGCCCCGATTTGATTGTCGAGGATTTCACCGGAATCAAGTGTTGAAGAAGTGTTGAGTGGCCGTCAACTTCAAGCTACCAAGATGCCTGGAGGACGAGGGGCGAAGAAGAGTGGACGCGGTGAGGCGTCACGTCAGTCGCGTCGTGTTCAAGGTATGGAGCCTGAGGAGCACAAGGACCTGGAAACAGTCGTCCGCGACGCTCGGAAGGTGAAGCAGGCTGCTCGCGAGAGCGAGGCAGTGCAAGGTGGGGACGTCGAGGCGTCTGCAGTCCAAGGTCAGCCCGCTGCTGGATCGCAAACTCAGGAGGAAGAAGTTTCCCCTGGGTTCCAAGGTTCGACGGAGGTGAATTCTGGGTCGCGGATTCCTGAAGTCCCAGAGGAGCACACCCGCGAGGGTGGTGCTCAGGCGTCTGAGGGAGGCGCCAATGCGGTTGAGCCCCCGGAGGTGATTGACTTGGTCTCATCTTCGGACGAGTCTGTTGTGGAAGTGAAGTCGGAGTCCGTGCGAGCGAAGGAGGAGGCGAATACTCAGAGTTCCAAGGTGAATTCTGGGTTCGCACCACCTGAACCCAGAGTTTCAGCGCCAAGTTCGCAGGCGGCACCCAGGAAGACGCCTAAAAGCGACACCCGGGAAGTTGCTGCACCTGCTCCGGAATCGAGAGCAGCGGCGTTTCGACGCCGGGAGCATGGTGCTGTACGTTCGACGTGAAGTTCGACGCTGGGAAGAGGTGAATCCTGGGAAGGTGACGCCGCCAAGTGTCGTTTATGAGTGGCCGACACCGAAACGGATGCCAACTCGTACTTCGCGGCCGCGTACGCAACGGGAGACTACCTCAAGTGGCGTTTGTCTCTGGAGAATCAAGATGAAGCCTGGATCTCTGAGTTTCACCTCGTCCGGTGGGGCGTCGGAACTGCTCAGGATCTCATGGCGACTACGATTCCCCAGAGTATCATGACCACCCGCGAGTGCGTCGCCATTCTGCAGACTCTGTTCTTCGAAGCCGGATTTGAGTTTGTCAATTTGATCCCTGGCTGGTCTTCGACGCGTGCTTCCAGGATTCCAGAAAGTCTGGTGCGCTCTGTCATGGAGGAAACCCAGCATTTCATCGCTGTGGAACTGGTCGAGTGGAGATTGGTGATAGCTGGTGTGCCTTTCAAGGTAAACTCTGAAGATCACGCCGCACCAAGCGCCCAAGAGCAAGCACCAAGACTGGACTACCACAAGGAAGATGGAGACGGTGATCTATTGATGACGGACTACGATGCGGATCTACTGGGCCGACAGTTTGTCCTGAGATTCAGAGTCACTGGACTTAGGATTTCACGGAGCCCACGAGGGTCGAGTGATGGTGAGCCATGATCCAAGCGTACTCAGCATGGACCGCCTCGGCCACAAGTCCCGTCAACGCCATCCGCGCTGTCTACACCGTCGCTGTCCTCTCTTCCAGCGTACAAGTCTTCGACTGGTGCCTCGCTTCAGAATTCCACTCCCCTGAATTCCATGTACAATGGACGTGATTCTCTGGAGGCGGAAGCCAAGGACGCTACCCCAGACGCGGTGCCAAGTGTCATCGGTACCTCGCGCGCTTCGGATGAGAGTACTGCCTTGGGCGTTCAAACGTCTTATGGTAGCTCTTCGTCTTCGTCGATGATGTCGCTTGGACAACGAGTTGGAGCTCTAGCGCTTGTGGCCCAGAGTGCCGGTGGCTTCGCAGCTGCCGGTGATCTTGGATTTCAGGTCACCCGGACAGTCATCCCGTCGCGTCTTGTGTCAGTCGACCAAGATGACGTTGAGATGGCATCGTCGGTGCACTCTGACCCAGAGATTGCACCCAGGAAGGACGGTCTCCCCAGGATTTCAGCCACGACTTCCGAGCCGAAACTCAGGGTTTCTGCCCCGATTGCTGGATTTGGTGGTCCAAGGGATGTCAGCGCCGATGAGCGGAGTCAACACCAGAGCTCTAAGAACGAGGTGCGCTCTCGACGCCCGACGAAATCCAGAAAATCATCTGCGTCGAGCCGCTCGAGTGGATCCAGGAATCTTGGGTCAGTTTCGTCCGTGTCCGCGAGGTCTGGGCCCGCCCAAATCGAGCTGAACGTCTTGCGACAAGAGCAGGAGTGGCAGGCCCGCATGGAACAGGAGCAACGCGAGTTTCTCGCCAGAGAACGCCTGGATGCCTTGGAGCGCGAGCGCCTCAGGGAATAACGTGACCTGGACGCGCGTCGCCAGATCCAGGAACTTACGGATCGCTTAGCCCACGCTGAGATCGCCCGAGAAGCGGAACGGCGTGCGCAGGACGTGGAGGCTCGCCAGACCCAGAGTTCCACTGAAACTCAGGGGATGACCCAGAGTATCACGAAAGCTGTACGTCTTGAGCGTGAGCGCCTGGATGCCGCCTACGCCGAGCGCTGACGACGGCACGAAGCCGAAGCCGACTCGGAGCGCGCGCGCTGGGTTTCCGAGACCTACGCCGGTTGGAAGGAACAAATGTCAACTATGGAGCAGAAGGTCCAAGAACTTGAGGCGGAGAAAGAGCGAGAGCGGGAGTCTTCCAAGAATATCCAGCGCTTCCACGCCGGCCAAGTGCGCGACCTTCGTGCAACATTGGCCCAAGTTCAAGCGCGTCGCGCAACCGTCGCCCCTGATTTGGCAACAAATGTGAGGTCGTCGGTGGCTCAGAACCCTGAAGTTGCAACTCGACCCCACGATTCCAGTGGCGTAATCAACGGAAACGCAAGTGTCACAGGCCAGAGACGGGAGACAGCTGATCCGAAGAACAGTTCCGAAGTCGCCGCCTCCCAGCTAAGAGCGACCCTCGCGCAGACTTCCGCCGACACTTCCGGCAGAATCGCGCGCGTCAAGCGGGGACATGGCGCTACGGAGACCAAGGTGACGCAGGATGTCAAGCTCGAGCCTGTGTCTCTGGGGAAGACGTCGGATCCCAGGAAAACAGCGACCTCTAAGGCCTCACAGGACTCTAAAACAGACTCCAAGCGCTCTGCACCCAAGAAACACCAGCAGCAGCAGAAGAAGAAGCGTCAGGATGTCAATCCACCCTCGGACTCAGACCCAAGCTCCGATTCCAGCGATGATGACTCGTCCTCTGAGAGTTCGGATGACAGTTCGGACGGGAACCCTGGGGTTAACCTGACGACGGCCTCTACGGCTCAAGCTGGCACTACGCTCCTGACGTTCCGACCGTACATCAACTCGAATACTCTGGGTGAGTTCGATACTAAGGCGTCACTCAGGGAACGCGTACATTGGTGGGAGCATTTTGCGAACATGGCGGCTCAGAGAGGTTGGTCTACAAAGATGCGAATTCAGGAACTCAAGTTGAAAGTCTCGGGAGCTGCGCGTGACTGGTTCAACCAGTTGTCCAAACACACTCAGCGTGACTGGAAGGAGTTGGCGTCTGCATTCAGGAAGAAGTACTGCAAAGCGCGGGGTGGGGACCCAGTACGCGCCGGGCTGAAGAAGGCCCCAGAGTTATGTGTTCTAGTGTATGTAGGCCCGGAGCTGAGAACAAGAACCCAAGATAACCAACAATGCATGACTACTTTGACTCAGGATTTCATGACTTCCCCTGAAAATCAGCATCCTGAACAAGCGAACGCTGGGTCGGTGAACTCTGAAGGAATTGTGGAGTACAAGCTGAACCCTGGAGAGCGCTACGGATGGTGGGAAAACAATGATCCTGACCCAAAGAAACGTGATGTGGCGATGGTGCATGGTGCTGTGAACGACTGCCGGACGAGAGTTCTCCTGGATACCGGTGCGACTGTGAATATTGTGAGCTTCGACTTAGCGCGTAAGCTCGGACTCACACTCAAGTCGCACAAGCAAACCAAGGTGTAGGCGTTCCGACGTACATCGGTGCCAGTCCTCAGGTGAAGATTACTCTCGCTTCGAGGGTGATATATCTCCTGGATGTCTGGATTGCTAACATCGGCGAAGGGATCGAAGTTCTTCTGGGTATGAGTTTCATGTTTGCAGCTGGAGTGAGGATCAGTGTTCGCGAAGGTCTCGTGACACTTCCGGATGAAGAGGCGATCATGATGTCCAGAGGATCGCCTGGGTGTCGACATGCCCGTGGAAACCACAGGTAGTTGGTACCTGACCCCTGGGGAATCCAAGGTGGTGAAGATCTCGTATGGGCCGACGAACCCACAGCGTGATGTTGTGTGGGCAGGACGAGGTGACCGCTGGGTAACGCACCTGATTTACGCTGCGAGATCCTGGCCGGTCGCCGTGAAGGTGGTCAACATCTCGGACAAGGACGTCTGGATTCACAACAGAACGCCAGTCGCCCGAATTGTGGAGTACGGCTTCTTCCCACGTGCCGGACGCTTTGTGCGCCCTGGTTCGTTTGCGTATCGGGAGTGGCAGACGCTTATTCTGGAGAGTGTTCAGTCGCGTGAGGGCAGACTTCGGGCGGGACGCCTGGCTGCGCTTAAGCCATCCTGTGTCGAGACCCCAGAGTATCAATGGCCTACGAAGATTCTGCCGCGACCTGCAAAGGGCCCCGACATGGCACTGCTTGCCTCGATTCTCAGGAAACCGAAGCCTCGTCACGTGCGCTTCGCTGAAGACGCTGCAACTCAGACTGAAGGAGTGCCTCCTGAAGACCCTCCTGAACTCCGAGATGTTGTTGTTGATACGAGTGACTTGGGTGACGTTCTGAACGAGGCGGTGACCGATGTTGCCTCGCAGACTGTCGGAACCCCAGAGGGCATGAGTCCTGAAGGTGACACGGCCGCTGAAACCCTGAGTTTACAGGTTGAAGTTGGCAGTGATTCTCAGGGTCAGTGGTGCGACGAAGGTGATTCTCTGGGATTCGATGTGGATGACGACGATTCTCAGGGTGCTGTTTAAGATTACTGGGATATCCTGATCTCAGGGATGCCGGGAACTCCGTTGGAGAAGCTGAAGCAGGAATATGAGCGCTGCATGCGGCTATCGACAGAGGACCTCGACTACGAGCCTGCGGTCTACATACGTGAAGGAAGTGAGTTGCTCTCTCAGTTGCGTGACCAGTTGGTTATGCTTCCTGAGATGCGTGAATTGACCCCTGAGTGCAAGATCGAGGAGGCAGATGTTGGAGTCCCTGGGAAAACGACGCCCGAGATGGAAGACCAAGTGAGGCGAATTCTGGAATATCATCGGAAGATCTTCTTGGAAGACGGCAATGCAGCTCCCCCACCTGCCCGTGGAGTGGTTTGTGTCCTGGATGTAGGCGACGCTAAACCTGTTGCCCAGCGTCCAAGGTCCATTGCACCACACCTGTGGACTAAGGTGTATGAACTTCTGAAGAAGCTTCTGGAGAACGGGCTGATCAAGACTTCTACGTCCCCCTGGGCATATCCAATCGTGATCGGCCTCAAGAAGAATGGCGTCGACATCCGGATGTGCATCGACTATCGCGTGGTGAATGGCGTCATCAAGCTCTCACACTATCCGCTGTCGCTTATTGATGATCTTTTGATTGGCTTTGAGTCGGCGATGTGGTTTATGAGCTTGGACATGGCGAGTGGTTTCTGGGCTATCAAGATGACCGAGAGAGCCAAGTTGATCTCTGCGTTCGTCTATCCCTATGGGCACTACCAGTGGGTCAGGATGCCGTTCGGCCTCAAGAACGCGCCGCTGATCTACCAGGCAGTTCTCAATAACTGTCTGTGGGGATTTCTGCGGCTTTCCCCTGAGGAAGAAGCTGAGGTCGACCAAGATGTCTTGGACTTTTTAGGGTTGAACTCTGGGAAACCCAGAGTTTCAGGTGCAAATGCACCGCGACTTTCAGTGTTGACGGATGAGATGACTATTTTTCAGCGTAACATCCCGGCTCCCTCTCAGATGGGCCCTGTCCTGGGTCGAAGCTCGTATATCGACGACATCGCCCACGGTGCGCCTACTTGGGAGCAGCTGTGCCAGGATCTGAACATGATGCTCTTCCGACTACGTTACTGGAATATCTCTGTGAGTCTTCCCAAGAGCGAACTCGGGAAGTTGTCCATTCCGTACCTCTCTCATTCCGTACCTCTCTCACGAGATTAGTGCTGAGGGCATCCGAGCGACCCCTAAAATCGCGAAGGGGGTCCAAGATTTGCCGTTCCCGACGACACTGAAAGGCGTCCAGAGTTTCATGGGGAGTCTGAATTACTACAACAAGTTCATTGAAGATCTACCCGTGATCGCGGCCGTCTTGTACGAGCTGACTGAGGAACAAGTGAAATCCAGGAGAGACCTGTCGAGAGCCGAGGAAGCCTTTGAAATCCTGAAGCACAAGATTGTTTCGACTCCGTTACTCAGACATCCTGATCGTTCAAGGCCCTTCGTGATTATTCCCCACACGAACCCGTGGGCAACATCCGCTGTGTTGGGTCAGGAGTACGACGGGATTATCACCCGGTCCGATTCACAGGTCGCGTCCTGAATGACGCTGATCTGCGGTATCACATTGCGGAAAAGGAGGTGATTGCTATCCTGAGGGTCCTGGAAATGTTTCGCACTTTGGTTGAAGGCAGCCCTAAGATCGTCGTCTACACGCGATATTCTCTGTTGAAATGGTTGCTGACATCTCAGTCGGCAGACGGTCGAACGGTGAAGTGGTCCCACTGGAACCTGGAGATACGCAGAGTTCAACGGGATGAAGACGGCTTGGCTGCAATTCTAGGTGCGGGTATTGCCCCCAGAGAACACTTGGATGAGATCGCTGAAAACCTGATCCCAGCCTAGGGGCGCGTTAAACCTCCAGTGCCTATCAGTATGGAAATGCTGGAAGCGGACTATGAGGGGTGTATTCTGAGTTTCGATGGCGCCGCTGAGACTTCCACGCGACAAGGGAGCTGTGGCTGCATTCTGTGGCATGTCCCTGGTTGGGAAATCCTGGATGCCCAGGGATTCATCCTGGAGGACGTGACTGTGAATGACGCTGAGTATCATGGACCTGTGAAGGGCTCACTCTGGCGATTGAGCGTGGAATTCAGGACATCGTTGTGGTTGGGGACTCCAGGATTGCCATCCAGCAAGCCCAGGGTCTCATCAACTGCAATCAGCCGAATCTCCAGAGGAAGCTGGCCGAGTATGAAGAGCTGAAGACGAAGTTCAAGTCTGTGCGGCTGGTGCATGTCAAGCGAGAGTTTAACCAAGCCGCAGACTACCTGACGTCTAAGACCCTCGCGCTTGGTGAATCCTGGAAGGTGGAGGATGCTGACGAACGAACACATCTGCAGTTGGTGTCCAAGATTCACGAGAAGTTGGTAAGACCGAAGGTGTTATTGAACGTTGGAATTCAGGGGAGTGATTCTCAGGGTGTCGAAACTCTGGGTATCCCTGGACCTGAGTGCGCTCCGTTGCCTGTGGCGGCCAAAGTGTTTGCAGTAATGACTCGGGCGCGAACTCAGGAGATCGAAGCCCAAAGCGAACCCATGGGACCTCTGGAGTACCAGGCGGAACGCTGGCGACGCATCAAAGTGCACCAGGACAAAGATGATCACCTGCTGCAACTCAAGGATTTCCTGAAAGGAGACACGACGAAGCTGTCGCACGCTCAAGCCAGGAAACTCGCGAAGGTCGCTGATGATTTCGTGTTGGATTCCAGAGAAGTCCTGTACCGCTTGAGTCGGTCTACCAGAGATCGACCCCGAGACATGGTTGACAAACTCAGACTCGTGGTGCCGAAAGCTCTGCGACCGTATATCCTGCATTACCCTCACGAAGATTTTCAGGGTGGGCACCAGGGGATCACGAGGACGTACGAGAAGCTGCGCTCTGAGTTCTACTGGCACGGCATGTACGCTGATGTGGAAGTTTTCGTCAAAGAGTGTGTGGATTGCGCCAGCGGCAAGGGGCGCCCTCAGAATCCAGGGCCTTCCCCTGGGAACATCGAACCGAGGCGCCCTTTTGAAGTTGTGTCTATGGATTTTGCGACACACTTGCCTAAGTCGGACCGTGGGAACACGTTCCTGCTGCTTTTTCAGGATGCGTTCTCAGGTTTCGTCATGTGTAAACCCATGAGTTCCACCACGGCGCAAGATGTCGCTGAAGTGTACGAAGAGCAGGTCTTCAGGAGATTCGGCGCGAGCTCGATGCTGAGGCACGACCAAGACCCAAGGTTCATGAGTGATGTGTTCACGCGCTTCCATGAACTTTTGGGTAGCAAGCAGCGAGCCACGCTGGCGTATCGCCCCCAAGCGAACGGACAACAGGAGCGGTCGGTGCAGACTGTCGTGCGCAGCATTCGAGCGTACATTGCTGAGGCAGACCAGAGTGACTGGGACGACCATGCTGAGCGCCTGATGTTTGCCCTGAATACATCGTTCGATGCCACTCGCCTGGACACTCCGTTTTTTCTGGTGCACGGCTGGGACGCACACGGCACGGTGTCTGCAATGTTAGGACCCAGGCCCTCGAGTATCCAGGAGCGCACTGCGTACAAGTGGCGCAGGAAGCTACAGCGTGGCTATAGTTATGCACAAGCTTGCGCTGAGGATCTTCAGAAGAAAACCAAGCGCGCGCGCTCTGCCGAACAAACCAGGAAGTGGAGAGAGCTGTCCGAACGACTGAAGGCAGGATTCGCAGCCGGTGATGCTGTGTGGCAGTATATACCAAAAGCGCAGAGTCGCAAACTGGCTCACATGTGGCATGGCCCCTTCAGAATTCAGGAAATCCATGACAACTTCCGCGTGAAACTCAGGGTCAAAAACACAGGATATCGCGTGAATCCCTGGGTACACGTGAGCCGTTTGAAACCCAGAGCACTATTCCCGAAGCGGCCCACTGTGGAGATCGACGTGGACGAGGATGATGACTTTGATGCGACGCTGTTGCCTGAAGACAGTTGGGAGCCCGACGCTGCGAACGATGAGTACGAAGTTGAGCGAATCCTGGATTTGCGATGGACTAAACGGACTCGGACAGCGAGACGAATTCGTGCGTACCTTGTGAAGTGGAAGGGGTATGATGAGACCGAGTGGCTGCCTGTGTCGAAGCTCAACTGTGGTGCCCTGCTCTACGAATTCAATCAAGGCGCAAGAGCGCGGGCCCGTTTCCAGGCCATGCAGGCTGGAGATGATCACCCAGGAGTCTAGCACTCTGGGGTGACAATGACCCAGAGTTACACGTGATATTCAGGGGAGACTCTGGGTGACACTGTAAAACTCTGGGAAAAATCGACGGAATATGTGAATATTGGAGACGGAAAACGTGAATGTGATTTGACTTGATTTGATTATGGAGAAGGGGATACTGCTGAGGCTTTGGCAGTGTGTGAGAAGGAAGATGAAGGCGGCGAGCTCTACCGGCAGTTTCCAGTGCGGGGGGCGTTCAGGGACCAGGAAGTCAGGGGGATCGACCTCCTCCTGCCGAAGCATGCCTGCGAAGATAGTCTCCTGACGTCCTCTAGCGTCGCGTATCGTGGTAACTTGAACTCAGGGGCGCCCTCCATGTCCACGTCCGGAGCCACGTCGCCTGCGTCTGGAGCCTTGGACTCTGAGTTCGCGTCACCAGTTTCCTGGGTTGCAGCGTCAGTCGAGGCGTTGCCATCGGCCTCGCGCATGTCCGCGTCGGAGGTCTTGCCGGTGGCGCTGGAGAAGGAGACGCGCTTGGTCACGCCCGTCTTGGTGCTGCCCGTCGAAGTGTCGCCAGACGCTGAGTCACCCGTCTGGCCGCTGCCGCCGCCTGCTGATGCGGTGCTCGCAGGGGCGTCGCCGGTGCGCTGCTGTGTCGGAGGTGGCGCGCTGCCGGGGAGCGCCGTGCCTTGAGCTGGCGCCGTCGCTTGCTTGCCGTCCGAAGTCGTGCTCTCCGCCATGTTGAATATTTGCGAAATGGCGATGTGACCGCGCATTGCCCGTTGGAGTTTTTGCGTTTGAGAGGAGAACCTTGAAGATAGGTCCTGACCACCCGTTGGGGAGACAGGGTGCTGCCAAAGTGAGTGAAACCCTGGGAGTCGACAGAGTGCAACGGCCGTATCGAGGTCGACGGTGGATAGACCTGTGTGTTTTTGTGGCCTGGCCATGGTTCACCAGTTCGGAGCGATTTCCTCTTTGATGGACCCGGACCAGGAGGGGCGGTTGACACGAGGCAGTCCACAGAAAATCGCCGACGATGTGCCGTCACCTCTGTGACCTGGAGTTTGTATCAGATGATGATTGCTGGATGACTTGGATACGGCGCGGCTGTACCCGTGTGACATGGATGGCGACTGTGGGAGAGAAGTGATTTCTCGGGATAAATCCAGCGTCTGACCGCAGATGGGCCCAACTGGCTGGAAGTGTGAATCCTGGGAGTGCACACCCAGAATTTCAGAGAACACTCAGTCCAGCCGCGGACTTTCCCTTACGATGAGTGCCTAAAGTCTGGCGGAAAGTGTCTCTGGAGAATGTATCCCAGAGTACGCCTCATCTTGCTGTGGCTCAGAGTGCCCCAGAGGATCAAATTACCCTGAGAATCAACCCACTACTACCATGATCATGCGCAGGAGGCCACTAAACCCACTAAAAGTGTGGCTTTGAGGAGATACACACGAGTCTGCACTGCAGCAGACTTGTTACCCAGAGTGCCGCACGGAAAACCTAGAGTGCCGCACGATGACCCAGAGTTCACCTCCCTGAGTGCAGGTGACCCAGAGTTCCAAAGATGATTCCCTGGGTTTGGACCATAAATCCAGACTCTCTATACTGAACTTAAGTGTTTCCCGAGCCAACACCCAAGAATCCCCACAGTTCCCCAAGATTCCTCAGAATTCCCAGGATTTCAGAAGATGACCCTGAGTGTCACCTGATTTTCAGGGATTCGAGTCAGTTCGAAGCCAGTCTGCAATCAAAATGATGCGTGACCTTGAAGAACCGTCATGGATGCACAGACTGGATACTTTCGAGGAGTCGAGAGGGAGTCCTGCACCATACTAAACCAAGTCTAAGGACCCACAATTGGCACTTTCGACGCCGTGCGACAATGGATTCGCAAGCCGATCGCAAGATTGGACCGCTGATCCCAAGGTATACTCAAGACAAGACATTTTGACCCCAAGCATAGTGAACAGAAGATATTTGCCCGAAGAAGAGAGAGAGAGAGAAGTAGCTGATAAAAACCAAACAGAGTTCATTTTACCCTGTACTGCGCAAGTGACTTCGGCCAAGCCTGCCGACGGAAATCCGAAGGACCCGAGACTACGACCGCGGGACGCTAAGGGCACATCAATGGCGAAGGACAGCCGTCTGTGTGGGCTCCATCAAACTCAAGTCCAGTTAGGTGGTGACCAGCGACGGCCTTGAGCTTCCTGGGGTGATCCATCTATTCCATATCCTAGTTGGGTCACTTGCTGTGCTCGTGGTAGCCCATTTCATATTATTCCAGAGGGTATTCTGGGGTGCTAGGTAGTCGCCTCCAGGATTTTGTATTGACTGCTTGTGTGAAGGGAAGGTAACTGATAGTGATTATATTTTCCTCCTTTATTGGAGGTGGTGCGCGTTTGTGTGAGTCTCAGGGGAGCTAGGCCCCTGAATTTCAGACTCGAGTGAGCCTAGTGTGTGTGTGACCCACCGTCCAAGGGTCCAAAAGAATAAGTGACGGCTAGTTGTAGTGATTGTATACTCTGTATTTGTTGGTTTTATCGAGCTAGGAGGGCATTTGGGTAAGGTGTCTTCTGAGTTCCAAGTCCCAGAGTTGACTGAAATCCTGGACCCTGAATTCGTGATATTCTGGGTTTCAGGGGATCTGATTCTCTGGGTTTGCCTTTTGGTGTGGAGGTGCGTTCTGAAGTAGACGTGCGCTCCCGCACTTCTTCGAGGCTACATTTTCAACCGGTGGAGTGCCGTTCCGTCGAAGACAAACGAGCCGACAGGGATTACACAAGGTACCCACGCCAACCAAGGAGTGTGATTCACAGGGTTTAAAGCTTTTGCGGCTGCGAATCTCGGGGTCTATCTTCTTGCTGTTGACTCTCAAGTCGACTCTCTGGGTCTACCCCTGGGGAACAGTCTTGGGCTGCGCTATACGAACCCCCCTGGGCGACAAAGGTTTCATCGGCCTCGCCTCACAAAACCGTACAGGTGTAAGGCGCGGAAGTACCCACCTGACGTTCGTCGCTTCATGGAGGACTTCAACAACAGGTTGGTGAAGTTAGGGTGGGTGTACGAAAACCGAGAGAGGAGATGGGCGTGCCCCGCTCTACCTGTTCGGAAGGGAGGTGGAGAATTCCGCCAAACGGCAGACTACAAACCTATAAATGAGCTGGTGGAAGCGATCGTAGGGATCATGCCCGACTTGCAGACAGACCTGGAAGCCGTCAAAGGGGCCAATTTCTTTGGCTTATTCGATTTCATTAAGGGATATTGGCAGATCGCGCTCGCAGAAGAGTGCCAAGAGATGTTGTCTTACATGACTCATCAGAAGGTGTACACGCCAAGACGGGTCCCCCAAAGATGTACTGATGCTGCGCTGTTTTCCCAAGCTACAATCGAGAAGTGTTTGGAGGAACTTTTGCGGCGCCTTTAACTTGTGTGGATAGATGACTTGCTACTGTAGACATACCTAGTCAAGTTGGAAAGATTGTTTGAACTACTCGATTTTTTCGGCTTTAAGCTCAGTGTTAAGAAGTCTCGGCTCTTCAAAAAGGAAGTCCGCTGGTGTGGGAAGATCATCTCAGGCTCCGGTGTGCGTCATGACCCAGAGCGCATCCGTGCCCTCCGAGGCATTCCCTACCCAAGCACGGCGGGCGAATTACAGCAATTCTTGTGCGCAACCAATTGGATGCGGGAGAGTCTAATAGACTACGCGAGAAC
This sequence comes from Phytophthora sojae, assembly GCF_000149755.1. Lineage (NCBI taxonomy): Eukaryota > Oomycota > Peronosporomycetes > Peronosporales > Peronosporaceae > Phytophthora > Phytophthora sojae. Next base: position 4,753,469 of record NW_009258118.1, read on the forward strand.
GACTCGGCCTTTGCAGGACGCATTAGATGCAGTTTTGGCGAGTGCAGCAAAGGGAACCAAACGGGCTGCAGCTGGAATTGCAATCAGTTTGACTGCTGAACAGCAGAAGGCCTACGGTGAATTGAAACTACTACTTGCAAATAGTGCGACGCTCGCATTTCCTCGCGAGAACGCAACTATGTGTGTGATGACCGACGCTAGCGACATCGGATAGAGCCTGGTAGTAACACAAGTGCTGGATTGGAAGGCTGGCGAGCCCGTGCACCAGCAACAACATCGACTATTGACCTGCTTGAGCGGCACATTCACCGGCTCGCAGTGACATTGGAGTATAATCGAAAAGAAGCGTATCCTATCGTCTGAGCTTGCGATAAGTTGAGCTACCTATTGCTACGACCGGGTGGATTTAAGTTGTTCTGTGACCACAGAAACTTGATCTACGTATTTGCACCTGGCGCAGAAGTAAAGAAACATATTCGTGGGAAATTGCTAAGGTGGGCAACGAAACTAGTTGAGTACCGGTATGAAATTGAACATATCGACGGATCATCGAATGTGTGGAGCGACATGGTCTCCCGTTGGGCAGGTAACCACGCTCAGGTAACTCACCTACGGCAGATGACACTCCGAAAGCGCGCTCCCGCGACAGCTACCGGTACAACAGCACCTCGAAAACGAACTCGACGAGGCCGCAAGCGTGCAGCCCCAGTGCAGTCAACTACGGATACTGTACTACCTACACCACGACCCATCCGGTCATTGAATGACCCGGATTTCGAGTGGCCAAACCGCAATGCCATACTCCAATCGCAAAATCGGCATAAGACGTGTCGACCAGCAGAGGCTACTGGCAGTGTAAAAGACGGGTGGTGTACTAACGGCAAACTATGGATACCTGATGAAGACGAGGGCCTTATCCAACGCATCCTAGTTGTTGCCCATTGCGGACCGCAAGGACACCGTGGTCGAGAGGCTACTATGGAGTCGATTAGGAGATCCGTTTACCTGGTTCGCCTGTGAGCACGGGTGGAGGGATTCCTGTCGACCTGTCGTTTGTGTCACCACGTGAAAGGCAGCAAGATTATCCAAAGGCCATGGGGTGAAACATACAGGACCAATGAGCGAAATGGAGCACTTCACTGGGATTTTCTGTCCCTTGGAGAGAGTTTCGCCGGTGACAACTATCTACTCGTACTTAAGGATGAAGCAACGCATTTTTGCGAATTGACACCTTGCTGCGGAAGCCATCCTCGCATGGCACAGCAGGTATGGCATACCGCCACTGTGGATCAGCGACCAGGGGTCGCACTTCAAAAATGCAGTTGTGGCAGAAGTGTGCCGGCGACTGAAGTCACGTCAAGAATTCACGTTGGCTTACAGTCCGTGGATCAATGGCAGCATCGAACGTGCCAACCGTGATATTATACAGGTGCTGTGAGCACTCTGTCTGGAATATGAGGTCGAATTACATGATTGGACATATTTCGTACCTATTTTACAGGGGAATCTGAATCACACCCCGGTTCCTTCTCTGGGTAACAGAGCCCCAGTGGAGATTTTCTGTGGGTTGCCGCTGCCGTCACCTTTGGACTTTTGTGTGGACTCGAGGCAGCGCAAGATTCTATCCCTACCAGAGCAACCAGCCGACATCGAGCTGAGGCGAGGCGGGTGAACGCCTGACCGCCCAGGTGTATAGCTTGGCGAGTCCCGGGTGTAGACTCCCGAATGGGGTGCACCCAGAACAAACCCTAGCCAGAGATAGTACACCTAGATGTACACTCCAACCGGGGTGGCGTGTGTCCTTGTGAACAATCCCTGTGGGTTCGTTTGTCTTCGTAACCAGGGGTCTTCAACCGTGGATGAGTTGTCTTGATACTTGTAGGTCGCTAGGTAGCAGGGCAGAACGTAACCTTCCTGGACGTCGCCTCTGACAGCCCTCAGACAACCAAACAATACAAACAGATACAGAGTTATATACAAGCACGTAGCCCTTCCTTATTCTTTTGGGCCGTGGAAGGGTCGGTCACTACTCCAGTCAACTCCGGCCGGACTCCGGGATACTGGTCAATCCCGGTCGGCTTTGGCTCACGCGCACCACCCTCAAGTACTGAGGGAAACTAACACAATCAAATACCTCCTATCACACAATAGCTCTTAAATCAATACTTTCCAACCGGGGCTACTCCAACCGGGGTGACAAGGTAATCGGTAATATGAAATGCGGGGCCTTCACGGTCTGGACGAGCTCAACCGCAACATGGAAATGAAATGGGATGGATCAACCTCGGGTTGTCGTCCGGTACTCACCCCAACTTGGACTGGACTTGGTTGCGGGAGCTCGACCCAGATGTCACAGTTGCTGGGCCCTCACGCGTAGACTTAGTCGGTCCTCCGGGAATGCACGTCCGGTAGGCTGCTCCAACTCACTTGCGCGATCCTTGGCAAAACGAACTCTGTTTATCTGTTATCTGTGGTCTCTCTCTGTCTGTCTTTACATGCATTCCATCTTGACTTGTCTTCACTATGGTCTTGTCGTCGCAGTCGTCCGCGGTCCCTCGTAGCATACTTCCAGCAAGTATAATCATCACTGGGTACGCAAGTGAAGTTCAATGTTCCACGGAATCCGAGCAGATCTTGGCTGGTCGGCTTGGTCGGTCGGAAACATTTTGGACTTTGTATTCTGGATCTTCACATCTGGGATGGTATCTTGGTATCTTGGTATCTCCATTCGGGATTCATGATTATCTCCAAACGGGATTACACTCCACTTGGGCTTCACATCCGGGATGTCTTGGACAGCTTCACGGTTTCTGGGTCTTCACTCGATCCGGTCGGGCTCCTCTTGCGTTGCACAGTGCACCAAGAGCAGGCGGCCTCCAGTCGGAGGCACTTCTACACTCCACTTGGGCTTCACATCCGGGATGTCTTGGACAGCTTCACGGTTTCTGGGTCTTCACTCGATCCGGTCGGGCTCCTCTTGCGTTGCACAGTGCACCAAGAGCAGGCGGCCTCCAGTCGGAGGCACTTCTACGCTCCCTTGGGCTTTGCCTCTCGTTCGGTACTTGGTTCCAGCCGGGGTCCGCTCTTGGGGACATCTCCATCCTGGGTCACCAAACCTTGTACACTGCCAACGTGAGTCCGGCCGGGATCCGCTTTTCCCATACGCCACGTGTCGCTGCTCCCCCCCCCCCTCCCTCTCCCATAGTGAGCCTCTGAACCAACCAATCACAAGCGCAGCTCGGGGAATCCTCGAAAATCTCCAATTCCATCGTGTCAACCGCCCCTCTTGTTACGATCCATTGTAGAGTCCATTCGGCGAAACGATCGATCATGACAAGATCTCACGATCCGAGCAAGCCCAGATGGGTGGGCATCCCAGATGGGGATGTCTTCAGTCAACTCCCAACTGTGGTGTCTCTTCTTTGCGCCCTGTCCCAACCGGGTCGCTTTTCATCAATTTCTCTTTCCAGTCTGCGGCAACGAAATCTCCACTCACAACGAAATCTGCGCGCCGCCGCTCACACCATGGACGCCCCCGCATCGAGCACCGACGCGCCGCTTATCCCAGCGCAACTCCCGCCTTCTGCGCCTCCAGTGGGGGGGTGCGGAGGCGGGCGCGGGCAACAGCGGCGGTAGTCTGGCTGCTAGCGGCGAGGCCCATGTGTCGGTCAAGGCCGGCAACCCTGCGCGCAAGGCCGACGAGCAGGAGGGTACCGGCAACAGCAACGACGTGGACGAGGAGGAAGAGGAGGAGGAGGAGGAGAGCGCGGCGTCCTCTGCGAAGAGCTCGCCTCTGCACACCAGCGACCAGCCCGTCCGAGAGGACGAGGCCATGGAAGAAGCTCCCATCCGGGATCCTCTGCGCGAGCGCACGCCAAGCGTCACGGCTGCGGTGTCCAGCCTGCTGTCGTTCGATGAGGTGATCGACTTCAAGGCGTCTGGCATCCTCTCGTCAACCCATCCGGGATCTCAAGAAGTTGTCAACATCCTGCCTTCACGCCACGTTCTCCCGCCCAAGCGGCCTGGTGACGGCAACTCCCACCTGGTCGGGGTTCCTGCACACCCATTGGCGTATCAGTCGGAGCGCTAGGGTATGGCGGCACGGAGGCGTTAGCAATCTTCGACGGCTTCTCCGCCCAGAACCTCCACGACTTGGGTAACCTGGTTGACAGCCAGACGGAGCTGCGCAATAACTTGCTGCGCCCGCATGCCAACCGCGAGTCTCCCAGGCTGTCGCAGCTCGAGACCACTTTGAACTCGTTGCTGTGGCGCCGGGAGGCCGCCTCTGTGCTGGCCCAGTTCCCAGCCGGGTGCTTCGCGGAAAAGTTGTTCTTCACGACGTCTCTGCTTCATCGTATCCTCGACCGGGCACGGCGTGGCGACATCCCCATTCAAGGGCCGGTTGAGGTATCTCCCGGCGGGGGCGCCGCCCTGCAACAGCGTTATGACAGGCTGTTATGACAGGCTTGTCGACGAGCACCGGTTCCTGCAGATGTATCACCAGCGGGAGGTGGCTGCACTCCGGGCGGAGAAGGTGGAGCTCCAAGCCCAGCTGGAGAAGGACTTCGCCTTGGAGGCGCAAAGCCATCTGGATGAGGAAGACGCGCTGCGCAACAAGGTTACCGAGGCCGAGGCCAAGCTCGAGCGTGCGATCTTGGCCGGCCAGCGTCTGCGGGTGACCAGCCAGGAGGATGCGTTTGACACCGACCGGCTGATGCGGTTCCTCAACCAAGGTGGGGCTGCCACTCGCGGTCGATGGTCCAGACTGGTGCGTCTGCTGCGGCACTTCCAACGGGGGTCCACACCTCCTGCGCACTGAGTCACCAACATCACCGTCGAGGCCGCTGATCGTCCGTTCAGGATGATCCCACCCTATCCAGGCCCAGTCGACCCGGCCGTCGAGGACGATAACTACCAGGCGGGTGACGGCAACAGCGGCCAGGACGGCGATTGTGAGGAGAAGTCGGAGGACAATCCACCCCAGCCACTCCGTTCGGACTTCCCGTCTGCAGATGGATCTCCGTCCAAACCCAAGCGGCGTACGTCCAAGGGGTCTCGTTCGGGGTCGTGCCCACGTGGCATGGCCGAGCTTTCCGGCAAGGGTGGGCCAGTGTACGTCCAAATGCGACCCACGGTCCACCTGGGGTCTGATGTGCTCCCTCTGTCGCCCCAGACGGACTTCAAGCGTCTGATTCCTGACTGCGCTGCGTCCCTGCCGGAGTTCGTCCCTTGGTCGGATGTCCGGTTGGATGTCCAGTTCGTCATGCGGATGGACCATGGGTACGAGGAGGCCTTGGATATCCTCCGTCAGGATCGTCCGGCCCACCAGTATTTCCTTAAGCCTTGGCTTCTGGAGATGCTGGTCAAGATGATGTACCATGGCACCCTGGACGACACTCCCTGGACGCGGTACGTCCCCGAGACCTTCTACAAGATGGCTGAGGTCACGCTCCAAGGACGTCTCCGGTCGGGTATGTACCCCGAGGAATTTCTTCCACTGCGTAACCTGGCTGAAGATGCTACCGCCGAGATGGAGATCGTCGAGGTCGATGACTCTAGTGAGACCAGTGGTTCCAGCGACTCCGACTACGAAGACAAGGCCAAGACATCTACGTCCAGGAAGGGCGCAGATGGGTCGTCCAAGGCGGAGTCTATCGAGGACAGCAGTTCATCTAACAGCGACACTGATGAGGAGCAGCCAGCCAAGCCCAAGCGCAATCCCAAGCGGAACCGCGTCGAGTCATCTTCGGACAGCTCGTCCGAGGGTGAACCCCAGTCGTCTTCCTCGTCGCAGCGTCGGTCTCCCCGGTTGTCGTCCCAGAAAACGCCTCAATCCCATCGGTCCAAGTTTGCATTGCAGGACAAGCCCGACCGGCCATCATCCAAGAAAAATCCCAAGAAGCGCAGCCGGACGGCGAAGTCCAAGCGGGAGGGTGGCAAGTCGCCCCTGGCACAGAAGTCCTACGAGGAGGGAATTGGCGATCATCGAGACCCCATTTGGGGACATTGTCTCGTGGCGTCGTCGTGGTGTCGACACTCGTTTCTCTCCGAAGAAAGGTGACATCGAGGGCCAGGCGTCTGGGTTTCCTAACTACGCACCTCAGCAGCCTGAGACCAAGTACCTGGCCAGACGTTGGCCCGCAGTCGAGGATGAGTATGCGGCCCTGGTCGAAAAGGAACCCTGGCTGGAGATGTTCAACAGCCAGGTCAAGGTCATGTACTTCCACCGCCGAGACCAGTTATCCCCGGCCGTGATCCGCATATTGGACCAGCATGTGGAGTACATGAAGGATCACCTCCCGGCCTTCTGGCACATTCTACATTGGTTCATGATGAAGACCAAGCCGGAGGACGACGAGAAGTGCGACGACCTCACGATCTACGAACGGGCTCAAGACCTTCACCGCAAGCGCCAGGCGTTCCACGACGGGGTTGCGCGCACCTTCGAGGCCCGCATCAAGCGTCTGATCAAGGCCGGCATGCCAAAGACGATGGTCTGGGAGCCAGGATTCTGGTTGTATCTGCTACCTGTATCTGGTCGACGAGTCAACCAAGAAGGACGATGGCACGCGTTACACCCTGGCTGACCAGATCGCGATGGCCGAACTCGAAGACCCCGGCCGGACTCAGTGGACTACCGGTACGGATGACGAGCGTCTGGCGCACGTCCCAGCCAAGATCGTCAACAAGATGCTGCTCCCAGAGCACGAGTGCGTCGACAACTGGGTCTCGACCAAGTTCCAGTGAAGTCATCCCATCCAGCATCCACAGCGGTCCCGGATGTAGTTACATATCCGTAGCGTAACACTTTAATTCTACAATCACCGTTAATGTCTTCGCTGTCTTCATCGTTTCCTTCTTCGGTCGGGTTATCCAGGTCGGTTCAACCTTGAGCGCAGTCTTGTTCATCTCTTGTGGCTTTGGCACCTCCTTCAGGGCGACATAGTCAACTTCATACACTCGCCGTCGAGAACTCCATTCTCGCTCGGGTTACTCTCCATAATCACAACTCCATCGTAGATCCGCTCCATACAAATTCACAATCAATTTTCCGTGATTCACACATTCACATCCAGGCATCTCGGGTCTTCGTCTGGGAATCTCCAACTGGGATCAATACTCCCAACTGGGGTCGCCCCATTCGGACTTGATCACTCCCAACTATTGTATGTTAGGGTGGTCGTCCCCAGCCTGCATGGCTTGGAACCGCGCTCGGGCTTCGCCCCTTGATTGAACTCATACAAGAGCGCTCCGCAATTCAGCTGTGCCATCGGTATCCATTCAGGCTCATCATACCCCTTCCATTTGATGAGATACTCTCGTGCCCGTTTGGACGTCCGCGTACGCTTGTCCCACCTGAGATCCATGATCTTCTCCTCTTCGTACGCGTCATTCTCGTTGTCCGCTTCCCAGTTGTCTTCGGGAAGAAGTGCTGTGTCAAAGTCATCGTTGTCTTCGATCTCCGGTTGGATTATAGGCCGTCTGGGATACAACGCCCGGGTTTTCAGTCGACTGATGTGAACCCAAGGGTTTACACGGTAACCCGTGTCCTCAACCTTGAGCCTCACCCGGAACTCGTCAACCACTTCGGCGATCCTGAATGGACCATGCCACAAGTGGGCCAACTTGCGACTCAGACCCGGCTGCACTTTTGGGATGTACAGCCAGACTGCATCCCCAACGTTGAAACCTGCCTTGAGCCGGTCTGACAACTCGTTCCACTTCCGGGTTTGCTCTTCCGAGCGAGCCCGTTTGGCCTTCCTCTGGAGGTCTTCTGCACATGCCCGAGCGTCACCGTAGTCCCGCTGGAGTTTCCTTCGCCACTCATACGCGGTCCGTTCAGGGACACTGGAGGGTTTAGGCCCCAGCATAGCTGAGATCGCACCCTTGACGTCCCAACCGTGGACCAGGTAGAATGGGGTATCCAGCCGGGTTGCATCAAACGACGTGTTGAGCGCGAACATGAGTCTCTCTGCGTGGTCATCCCAGTCGCTCTGGTCAGCTTCTGTGATGTAAGCCCGGATGGACCTCACCACAGTCTGGACGGAACGTTCCTGTCCATTCGCCTGGGGTCGGTAAGCCAACGTAGCTCGCTGTCGGCTACCCAGAAGTTCCCTGAACCGAGTGAAGACTTCACTCATGATCCTGGGATCCTGATCGTGACGCAGTAGGGAGATGGCTCCGAAGCAGCGGAACCCCCTCTCCTGATACGCTTCAGCGACATCCTGAGCGGTGGTAGAACTCATCGGTTTGCACATAACAAAACCTGAAAACGCGTCCTGGAACAGGAGCAAGAACGTGTTACCCCGTTCGGACTTCGGCAAATGGGTCACGAAGTCCATCAAGACCACTTCGAAAGGCTCTCTGGGCTCGATGTTCCCGGGCGAAGGTCCTGGATTCGGCGGACGCCCCTTGCCACTGGCGCAGTCGGTGCACTCCTTGACGTATCTTTCAACATCTGCGTATATCCCCGGCCAGTAGAACTCCAGCCGGAGTTTCTCGTGCGTCCGGGTTATTCCCTGATGGCCACCTTGGAAATCCTCATGGGCGTAATGCAACATGTCCAGACGGAGTGCTCCGGTACGACTAGGCGCAACTCGTCGGTCTTGCCGCGAGGTTGGTCCCAATTGGTCCTGACCAGTCGATAGAGTACGTCCCGAACACCCAACGCAAATAGGTCTGCCCGCTTGGACAGCTTGCGAATCTCCAGCCGGGAAAAGTCATCCAGGTCGCCCTTAAGGAACTTCTTCAGATTCACCAACTCGGGATCACCGTCCTGGTGCACCTTGATCCGGCGCCACCTCTCAGCTTGATACTGACGTGGGTTCATAGGATCACCCCGGTTGGAGTCCTCGCGGCTCTGGCTACGAGTTAATGCGGCCATGACCCTGGCTGCCATTGGCAGGGGAGCTGACTCCGGCCCGGGACCAGCATCATTCGGCACTCCAGTCGTAGATTCCCGACTGGGTTCGTCGGGGGGATCGTCGCTCGGGGCCACTTCAGGCTTCATGATCTGTTCGTGGATACGAGAGACTCGCCCCAGATGTTCCATTTCGTCCGGGTCATTTATCGCACAGGACTCTCCGAGCGCCAGTGTCTTGGACGTCAAGTAATCTGCAGCCTGGTTGTACTCTCGCTTGACATGTACCAGCCGGATCGAGGTGAAGTTCCGTTTCATCTCCTCGTACTCGGCCAGACGTCGCTGCAGGTTTGGTTGGTTGCAGTTAATCAGTCCTTGAGCCTGTTGGATGACGATCCGAGAGTCTCCGACAACAACCACATCCGGGATACCCCGGTCGTGGATCATCTTCAACCCATTCAGGAGGCCGAGGTACTCAGCGTCGTTCACCGTAACATCATCCAGGATGAAACCCCGCGCGGCCAGGACTTTCCAGCCGGGGAGCTCCCAGATGATACACCCACAACTTCCTCGCCTCGTCGATGTCTTCGCAGCTCCGTCGAAACTCAAGGCGTATCCAGCGAAATTAGCCTCCAGCATCTCCACACTGATCACCGGTGGGGGTTTCACTTGGCCCTTGGCCGGGATGAGCGACTCAGCAACCTCGTCCAGGTGCTCACGCGGCGTTATGCCAGCGCCCAGGATCGCGGCCAGGCCGTCTTCGTCTCGCTTCACCTTCTGCACTTCCAAGTCCCAATGGGATAGTGTTAACCCCACCGGACATGTCGGCCGTCGGCGGTCTTAGACTTCAACAGCCAGGACAGTACTGAATACCTGGTGTACACCTTGATCGGGCAACCCTGGACGAGAGTGTTAAACACATCCAGAACTCGCATGACAGCAACTGCCTCCTTCTCGGCGATGTGGTATCGAATCTCCGCGTCGTTCAGTACGCGCCCCGTGAACCTCACAGGATGGATCACTCCATCATACTCCTGGCCGAGGACCGCGCAAACGGCCCAGCGGTTAGCATGCGGGATAATCACGAATGGCTTGGTCCGGTTGGGGTGTCGCAACAGGGGTGGCGACACGATCTTCCGTTTCAAGATCTCGAATGCCTCCTTCGCCCTGGACAGATCCCGGCCGGACTTCACTTGATCCTCCGTGAGCTCATACAGGACTGCAGCCACAACCGGGAAGTCCTCAATGAACTTGTGATAGTAGTTGAGGCTTCCGAGGAATGACTGAACTCCCTTCAGGTAGACGGGAACGGCAGATCCTGAACACCCTTCGCAATCTTCGGAGTCGCGCGCAGTCCTTCGGCACTGATCTCGTGGGAGAGATTCGGGATACTCAACTTCCCGAACTCACTCTTGGGCGGGCGGACAGAGATGTTCCAATAGCTCAACCGGAATAGCAGCGCATTCAGGTCCTCACACAACTGATCCCAGGTGGGCGCCCCATGCGCAATGTCATCGATGTAGGAACTCCGTCCGAGGACAGGTCCCATCTGGGACAGCATCGGGATGTTGCGTTGAAACACAGTCATCCGTTCCACCAGGACGGGAACACTAGCTCCAGCCTTCTCCCGTTCGGATTCATCCCGGACGGACGGGTCCAAACCGAGGAACTCGAGTACATCTGGGTCCACCTGTTCTTCTTCTTCCCGAGGGAGACGCACGAACCCCAAAGGCAGTTGTTGATCACCGCCTGATATACGAGTGGGGCATTCTTGAGCCCAAATGGCATGCGTACCCACTGGAAGTGTCCGAATGGGCAGATGAACGCGGAGATTAGCTTCGCACGTTCCGTCATCCGGACCGCCCAGAACCCGCTCGCCATGTCCAGACTCATGAACCACATAGCGGCTTCGAATCCAATCAGGAGATCATCGATCAGGGGCAACGGGTAGCTAGAAAGCCGGATGAACCCATTAACCACTCGATAGTCGATGCACATTCGGATGTCCACGCCATCCTTCTTGAGGACGATCACAATCGTGGAAGCCCATGGCGACAGCGACATCTCAATCAGACCCGTTTCCAGCAGCTTCTTCAGGAGCTCGTACACCTTCATCATCAAGTGAGGGGCAATGGACCTTGGTCGTTGAGCAACGGGTTTTGCGTCACCCACATCCAGGTCACACACCACGCCCCTGGCTGGGGCCGCGCAGCATTGCCATCCCCAAGGAAGATCTTGCGGTGATACTTGAGTATAGAGCGCAACTTCTGTTCCCCATCCGGGGTAGTCCGCCCGGGCTCTCCAACATCAGCCTTGTCGATATCACATTCGGGGCTCAGGTCCTTCAGCTCAGGAAGCAACGCTAATTCGTCACGCAGTTAGGACAACAACTCGCTCCCCTCGTGCAGATACACTCCAGCTTCCAGGTAGAGCTCCTCCTGGTTGATTCGCATGCATCGATTGTACTCTTCCTCCAGCTTCCGCAGCGAGGTACTGGGCATCGACGCAGTGGGTATGTCAGGCTCTTCCCGGTCGGAGATATCCTCCGAGCGGTCACCATCCAGGTCGGACTCGGCCAGATCAGAGATGCTCAGGTTCCACTCACCAGAACTCGGATCGGACTCAGCTGTAGTGCCGACACCGCTGTGAGTATCTTCGACGGTCGGACGTCGACCGGATTCTGCTTCCTTATAATCTCCATCTGAGATGCCCTCGACAGATCCCGCCCGGGACTCAGCGTTACCCTGCTGGAGCATGACCAGCCGGTCCGTCCGGGATCCCGATTCAGGCCGTAGGAGAATCCTGGTTGACCATTCACGCTGTGGTCTTTCTACAGCTGGGGCTGCCGACTCCACTCGAGCTCGATCTGCTCTTGCTCCCGTGCCTCTGCTTCCGGAGACATTGTGTTCTCGTATATCAGCTGTTGCCACTCCTGATACCGCTTGCTTCCCGGCCGGACAAATCTTCCAAACCGAGGAAAATGCCCAAACTCGACGATCCGGGCCACAGGAGCCCGGTTGTCGATCCACACTCTCTGCTTAGAGATATTCACCACCTTCACTGAGGATGCCCACGACTTGGTAGCATACAGGATCTTGGTGACCCAACGATCACCCCGGCCGGCCCACACAACATCCCGTTGGGGGTTGCTCTGACCGTACCTAACCTTCACGATCGCATGTTCGCCCGGACGGAGATAGATCCCCTCATCCGGGGTTACCGGGAGATCCAAGCCCACTTTGTCGCGGTGCGGACCGTCACACATCACAACAGTTTCTTCGTCCGGGAGCTGCACTAGTCCTTCTCGCACGCTCAACCGCACTCCAGCCGCATACATGAAGTTCATCCCCAGAAGTACTTCCAATCCTTCGCCGATATTCGCCAACCAGACACTCATCACATACACCACGCGGAATCCCAGAGTGATCTTCACCCGGGCGTACGACGTAATGTTGGTGGGAGCACCTCCTAATCCGGACACCCTGATCGGCTCCGGCAATATCCGGAATTTCAGCTTGAGCCTACGCGCAAGATCCAAGCTAATCATGCTTCCAGATGCACCAGTGTCCAAGAGTATCCTCGTTCGGAGATCGTTCACCGCCCCATGCACTGTCGCCACTTCATGACTCTCTTCAGGCTCGTGATCCTCCCACCAACCGTATCTTTGTCCGGGCTGTAGGATGACTTCGACTTAATCATCGCCATCCGGGTTTTCCCGTCCAGGTTTCGATCAGTTGGGGTCGTCAAACTGGTCCTGAAATATAGCTGACATGCATTGGTGGTTATCTGGTTTTCTCCTTCTCAACTCGGGTCCAACATTAACTAAGACACACAATCCTTTGGGTTTCGCCAGCCCGGCGCGTTCTGGATCCCCATCCAGCGGGCTCACTAGTTTAACGGCGACCCCGGATTGGCCTCTTCATCCAGCAGTTGCTTGCGCAGGGATGGAGGCAGGTATTGCAACATCCCCTTCCGAGCGAGTTTCTTCGCGACTTACTAGGCGTCGTAATCTCCACAGGTCCCTTCATGAATCTTGCCACAGCGTGAGCACGGCTTCACTCGACACGCGTATCCCGGATGGCCCTTCCGGTTGCACCGGTCGCAAACGATCTCCGCCCAGCAGTTCTGCTCTTTGTGGCCAAACTTGAGGCACTTCTCGCAAAACTCGTTCCGGTTAGGGTTTTCCCGTCGGGGCGACTGCCATCCGGGCCGAGGTGATTGCCATCCCGGCCGGGGCGACTGCCACCCTGGACGGGAGTCGCCCTGCGTAGGCGGGCGCCACCCACTCTGCTCGATCGCCTTGAAGATAGCCTGACGGAGTTCGGGCTCCGGGATCTGAGCAACGGTTGGAGCACTTGGCGCCACCTCAGCCGGGGCACTCCGGCTGGGCTCCTTCGACTCCGCTTGGGACAGCTTGGCTTCCTCGACTTCATCCTCGAAACTTACACGACCTTCAGATTCGCAGCCGGACTCCCCGTCCGAAGTTGCCACAAACGCACGGTGCCTCGGCTTGAAACGGGAATCCTGGATGTTGCCCGCTCGGAAGTCCCGCCTGGGCCGTGGCGTATCATAGCCCCCATCCAGGTTCAGGTCCTCCTGTTGCTCCAGGATGTCTTCGAGGTCGTCCAGGCTGCGGATCTTCTGGTTAGCCAGGATGGCCTTCAGCTGGGAGTCCCGGAGGTTCTTCAGGAAACGCTTGACATGTTGCATGCGCTCCTTCTTGGACTTCCGGTACTTGATCCCCGCCTTGACCGCAGCCTCGTTCAGCCTGTAGAATAACTCCATCGGGGTCTCAGACGTCTTCTGTCGCATGGAATAATACCGTTCAGACTCCGACGTCCGGAGCTTCAGGTACTTGCGACGGAACACCTGGACGAAGCGCTTCCAATTGCTCTGGACGTGCTTCTCCAGTTGGTCGCGCCAATTCCGGGCGGCAGGTGACAACTTCATCTTGAGCTCTCGAACCTTGGTCTGGTCGGATCAACCACCCTGGACGGAGATGTTGGTGAACTTCTCCCACCAGGTACGTCTATCTCCAAGCGGGGCTTCTCATCGAACTGACCCAGCGTGCTGGAGTTGACATACGGGCGGAACGTCCAGGAGGTCTTGCCATCCCCAACCGTAGTTGACTCCACGGTCGGTGTGGCGTCCTCGTCGTCCAGGCTGTCGTCCGGGCTGGAGCTATCATCGTCCGAGCTCGAGGAACTGGAGCTTGAATCCGGGGACGAGTCGCGATCCCGGCGGTGTCCTTTGCGTGGCGCCTTCTTGCGATCGTCCTTCCTGGGCGGATCCCTCTTTGACTCCATCGACTCCTTCTTCACCGTCGTCTTGGTCCCCGGACGGGAGGTCCCCGTCGGGGCAACCTGCGTCACCGTAGTAGATCGGCGCGCCGCATTAACTGCGGCCGGCTCATTCTTCACCACGATCGGCCTCAGAGTCCTTGCTAGACGCGCGACGTCGACTTCCGGCAGTGTCGCCAGTAGCTGCTCCCAGCCTGCTTCGGTCGTGTTCTTCTGCCCCGGCTATGCACCTGCGACCGTTGCGCTTCCCGTGATTACGCCCGTTGCCCGTTCAGGGTTGTCACTTCCATTTGTATGGGAGTTGCCCGATTAGGGTCGGATGTTCCCCGTTCAGGTTGAACTTGGGCAGATGTTGCTTGAAGGTCGCGTATCTGTCCCACATGGAAACGCTGGATATTCTGAGCAGAATCACGTTCCTGCGCACGCGCGACTTCCGACGCCTAAAGCCTGGCTGCCAACGCGGCCAGGTCCTGCTGGGCCTGCCAGGCCCGGGCGGCCATCTCGGCGGCGTGCCTCGCGTCGGCTTCAGCCAGCTGCCGGCGGATGTATTCCGCGGCGGCTGCCTCCACACGCTCACGCTCGGCCCGCGCGGCCGCAAGACGAGCAGCTTCGACATCGGCCTCGGCCGTCAGGGGCTGCGAGGCGGCCTGGGACGCCTGGGCATAGACCTCATGCAGGTGTCGCTCAAGCTCCTGGGCCCGGCGCTCGGCTTCGCGCGCCTCCCGTTGGGCTTCGGCCAGAGCAAGCTCGGCTTCGGCATCCCGGCTGGGATCCTTCCCGGTCGACACAGCTTCGCGAAGCTTCGACAGCTCGGCACCAAGCTGCTGGACCTGGTGGAAGGTCGACACCGCCATCTCCGCCATCCCCGACTGGGCCGACAGGCTTGTCCGTCCGGACCGGGTGGACCGGTACGAGCGCCTGGATCGACTCGAGCGCCTGGATGGGGATCGGTCTCGTGATGACCTCCGGGTGGAACGTCGGCGGCGACGCCGAGCATCTCCATCCGAGTCCGAGCCACTCGACAGCGAGTCACGCCTTGAGCGTCGGTGCGTCCGGGACCTCGTCGCCGTGCGTGTTCGGGATATCGCCCGGCTGGACACCTCGTCCAAGCGTGCCAAGTTGGCATCAGCCTGATCGGGGATCGGCTCTCGTTTGGGGACCACCTCGCGCGTCACGTAGAAGCCCACGTCTCCAGCGCCGACCGACACGCCAACCGGACCCCGGGCGGACATCGCCAAGGATCCCAACTGGGGCATCGCCATGTGCGACGCAGCGCTGTACCCGAGCGTCGAGGTCGACGAGTCCGAGGTTGTGTTCCTGGACACATACGACTCGGACGTCGCGCCGTAGGAAGCCCGGTCGGAGGTGCCAACTATGCTCGGGACAGGGTCCGAAGTTGCACCTCTGGCCGGGGCATCCCGGGCGGACTCCTCAGCCGACGGAAACTCGGACGGCAGCGACTCGAACTGGGACGGCGGGGACGCAAGCGAGCTCTCGGCCCTCGGCGGCGCATGCTGCGGACGCTTGGGCACAGACTCACCGGTGGACGACCCGCTCGGACTCCGGATGGGACGAAGACCAGTCAAGCGTAGGCGTAGGACGTAGGCCCGGCCCAACAAGAGTTCGTAGTCGCTCATCAATAGATCTCCATCCGCGTCTTCCGCGTGGTAATCCATGATCGGCGGCTTCTCTGTCTTCGCTTGGGCCTCCAATGCTGGCAGGATCTTGAACGTCGCTCCGACGACCAGCTCGCGCCACTCGATGAGCTCGACCGCAAGCAGTCGCTGGACGTCTCCGACCAGGGTCCGGATGGACATCGGCTCCACCTTGGACACTCGCATCTCCACCCAGGCCGGCACCACGTTGACGAATTGGAAACCGGCCTCGAACAGGAGCGTCTGCAGAACCGCAACGCACTCCCGCGAGTCCAGCAACCCGGTTGGGATCTGGACTCCGGCCAGGTCCTGGGTAGTCGACAAGTCTCGGCGGCTGGGTGCCAGGTCGGCCAACCAACCTTCGGCCGGGTCCTGCGAGGCCACCTTGGACGCCAGGTACTTGGACGTCACAATTGTTGCGGTCAACCACAGCACGGAGTCCGGGCGGGACTCTGGCCAGGCGTACTCCACGTTCGGCGGAAGCGTGAGCCCAGACCGGGCTCTCTCCCACCGGGAAGCCTGCAGCGCCGCGTACGTCTTCGCCGCTTGGACACTTGGGTGCTCGGCCGGCAACTCCGTCGGCGGGTTACCCCGGCTGGCCTTCACCGAGAGCTGGGTCTCCGGTTGGGCATCAGCGGCCGGGGTCACCGCCTTCACAGGAACTGCGGCCGGCTTCTCCTCCTCGGCAGACGGCGTCGGCTTGGGTTCGGCGGACACTTGCGCGTCCGGCTGCACATCTTGGCCAGGCAGAGAGGAGTCCGAAACTCGACCCTCCGCCTGGGGCTCATCCACGTCGGCGCCTCCCTCTGACGCCTGGTTGGGTTCACCCTGACCGGGACCCCCCTCTGCGGTCTTCGACTCCTCGCCCGCGTCAGCACGTTCGGGCTCGCCGTCCTTCGACGCTTGGTGCGCGTCATCTGGGACGGCCGGCTCGGATGCCGACTGGACTGGTTCGAAGACCCATCTCCGGTCAGGGCCGCATTCCGCTTTTCAGCGTTAACCCTCCGAGCATTGCGTTGAACCTCTTCTAGGCTCGGTTGCTCCTCGGGTGGCAGCCCTGCCGCACGACGCGATTGACGCGACGCCTCTCCGCGTCCTCGTCCTCCGCGCCCTCCTTCGCGCATGTCTCCTCGCTTAGCTGTCATATACGCCAGTTAGGAAAGTTAGCACACCTCACACCTATAAACTTACAACATATAAACAACTCCGGTGAAATCCCTGGTTCAAATCCAAGCACGCGCACCAGCTGAGGCGAGGCGGGTGAACGCCTGACCGCCCAGGTGTATAGCTTGGCGTGTCCCGGGTGTAGACTCCCGAATGGGGTGCACCCAGAACAAACCCTAGCCAGAGATAGTACACCTAGATGTACACTCCAACCGGGGTGGCGTGTGTCCTTGTGAACAATCCCTGTGGGTTCGTTTGTCTTCGTAACCAGGGGTCTTCAACCGTGGATGAGTTGTCTTGATACTTGTAGGTCGCTAGGTAGCAGGGCAGAACGTAACCTTCCTGGACGTCGCCTCTGACAGCCCTCAGACAACCAAACAATACAAACAGATACAGAGTTATATACAAGCACGTAGCCCTTCCTTATTCTTTTGGGCCGTGGAAGGGTCGGTCACTACTCCAGTCAACTCCGGCCGGACTCCGGGATACTGGTCAATCCCGGTCGGCTTTGGCTCACGCGCACCACCCTCAAGTACTGAGGGAAACTAACACAATCAAATACCTCCTATCACACAATAGCTCTTAAATCAATACTTTCCAACCGGGGCTACTCCAACCGGGGTGACAAGGTAATCGGTAATATGAAATGCGGGGCCTTCACGGTCTGGACGAGCTCAACCGCAACATGGAAATGAAATGGGATGGATCAACCTCGGGTTGTCGTCCGGTACTCACCCCAACTTGGACTGGACTTGGTTGCGGGAGCTCGACCCAGATGTCACAGTTGCTGGGCCCTCACGCGTAGACTTAGTCGGTCCTCCGGGAATGCACGTCCGGTAGGCTGCTCCAACTCACTTGCGCGATCCTTGGCAAAACGAACTCTGTTTATCTGTTATCTGTGGTCTCTCTCTGTCTGTCTTTACATGCATTCCATCTTGACTTGTCTTCACTATGGTCTTGTCGTCGCAGTCGTCCGCGGTCCCTCGTAGCATACTTCCAGCAAGTATAATCATCACTGGGTACGCAAGTGAAGTTCAATGTTCCACGGAATCCGAGCAGATCTTGGCTGGTCGGCTTGGTCGGTCGGAAACATTTTGGACTTTGTATTCTGGATCTTCACATCTGGGATGGTATCTTGGTATCTTGGTATCTCCATTCGGGATTCATGATTATCTCCAAACGGGATTACACTCCACTTGGGCTTCACATCCGGGATGTCTTGGACAGCTTCACGGTTTCTGGGTCTTCACTCGATCCGGTCGGGCTCCTCTTGCGTTGCACAGTGCACCAAGAGCAGGCGGCCTCCAGTCGGAGGCACTTCTACGCTCCCTTGGGCTTTGCCTCTCGTTCGGTACTTGGTTCCAGCCGGGGTCCGCTCTTGGGGACATCTCCATCCGGGGTCACCAAACCTTGTACACTGCCAACGTGAGTCCGGCCGGGATCCGCTTTTCCCATACGCCACGTGTCGCTGCTCCCCCCCCTCCCTCTCCCATAGTGAGCCTCTGAGCCAACCATTCACAGGCGCAGCTCGGGGAACCCTCGAAAATCTCCAATTCCATCGTGTCAGAGCCTTGGCTGGCGGCAGTGAAAGCTAGCGTTCGATCGATGCACAAGCCTATGATCAATGCACGCGCTCAGCAGACCGAGCGCAACCAAAGGCGCCACCAGCACGCGAAGAAGCCCAACTTCGACGTGGGTGATTACGTTTTAAGGTCGAGGGTGGACAGTAAACACCAAGACAAGCTACTAGTGACATGGATTGGGCCCTATCAAATCACACGAGCAGACTCGCACTCGTTCACGGTGCGGCATCTCGTCACCGGGGAGGGGACAGACGTCCACAGCTCCCGGTTGAAGTTCTATGCTGACAGCTCGTTGCAGATCTCAGAAGAGATCCGTGAGCATGTAGCGGCCCAAGGCCAAATCCTGGCGATCAATGAACTACTGGACTACACATGGAACAGCGTTAAGAAGGGCTACGACGTGCTAGTGAGCTGGAAGGGCCTAGAGCCTATTGAGGACTCCAACGAGACGGCCAAGTCCCTAGCTAAGGGTGTACCCGCGTTGCTACGACAGTTCGCAGAACGATGTGATGATACTTGTTTCGAACGCCACGTCATTGCACTGACCAAGCAGCGCTCCACAGCCGATGCTCACCGACCCATCGACATGTTCCATGCACCTCGTCCGCGGTACGACGCCAGCAAAACCTGCAGTCTCAGTTTTCGACACAACGAGAATTTTCGATATTTTCGACAACCTTTTCGACATACATTATGGACATGTATTTTTGACAATTGACACTTTGACACTCAAACAGATTTGAGTTGAGCTCAACAGAACGAGCAGGACAACTTGACCCGATTGACTGGGCAAGGCTTGGAAGGGCGGTGTAGCGGCGGGTTTCATAGAAGCAAGCCCAGCCCATTCATCGGGTGACGTCTACAGAATGACGCCACCAAGCTGGCAATTAGGATAGGGGAGAACAGCGAAACCAATGCGACCGACAGAGAGGTCGGTTTGGTAGAAGACGCTGGCAGAAGGCGCTAGCAGGAGTCGCCGGCATGAAGCCGCCGACAGCTAGGAGCAGAGACACAGACAGAGATCACTTTGAGATTTACATCTAAACCATCAACAGAGCTTTGGTTTGCCCGGAAGCGCCAGCTTCCCTCGTTGTGTTCCGAAACCTACTACAGAAGACTACGTAGTGGGAAAATGCAATGCAACCTGAGTGTACCAGCTCCAACAATAGCAGACTAATGTTGGGCATTCCTCTCAGCGTTAAGACCCTTTATTATAAGATGCATGACGTACTGCGTACGTGGTCACATCTCGACTAATAAGCTGACACACGATGATGCAGATTAGGACGCAGATACGCTGGACCAGAATTCCGTTGCTGAGCTACATGGTTAAATACAAGAGTGCTGATGCTACTGCATGCAGCCCGATAGTAGGAACTCTGGCAATGGGAAGGCGATCCTGCCCCAGCGGAAGTTTGCGCAGGACGAAGACTTGGACATTTGAACGTTCGTGCTATTTTGCTTGAGAATAGGGAATATCATGGTGGAGAACGGCAGATCTACAGGGCGAGGCATGCACTGCACGCAATAAATCACTTGTAGAGGAGGACAAGAAGACGCAGCTCAGCACTTGGCTGCTGTCTCCTCGTCTCCGTTCTGGGCTTAGGCGTCGGCTTCGGCGTCTTGTCGACTGGCCGCCAGCAGCGCCGGGTGGTCGAGCACCTCCTTCATGGTCTGCAGCCGCCGGGCCGGGTCGAACTGCAGCATCTTGTCCAGCAGGTCCATCGTGGCGGCCGAGAGCTGCGCGTCCATCTGCCAGGACCGCAGCACGCCGCGGCAGCCCACGGCCCGCACCGTGCGGAACTCGGGGCTGCCGGGCGCCGCCAGCTCGAGCAGCGGCGCGCCCGTGAGCAGCATGAAGAGCAGGATGCCGAGCGACCAGACGTCGGCGACCACGGGGTCGTAGCTGCCGCGCTGCGCCACGACCTCGGGCGCCGCGTACTGCGCCTTGCCCACGCAGCCGCTGGCCGGGCGGTCGGCGCGCGTGCTGAGCCCGAAGTCGCCGAGCTTGTAGACGCCGTCGCGCGTGACGAAAACGTTCTCGAGCGACACGTCCCGATGCGCGATGTTGCACGTCTCGTGCAGGAAGCGCAGGCCGCGCGCCAGGTGCAGCACGATGCGCAGCGCGTGGCGCTGGTCCAGGCGGCTCTCGGGCTGCGTGGCGCCCAGGTCGGCCAGCAGGTCGCCGCGCGCGCAGTGCTCCATGACCAGGAACACGTGCGCGCGCTGCACGAACGTGTCGAAGACCTGCACGACGTTGGGATGGCGCCGCGCCACGCTGCGCAGCTGGCGCGCGGCCTGCCACTCCTTCCAGGGCCCCTGCAGGCGGCCGGAGCCGTCGCGCCGCAGCTGACCGGCGCACTTGACCACCACGGGGCGCGCTGCGGTGGGGGAGGCGGACGCAGATTGGGAGGAGGACGACGAGGAGGAAGGTGCGCTGCTGCGGTAGACGTGGCCCAGGTAGATCTGCGGCGCCAGGCGCGAGCTGACCTTGATGTGGCGGTGCGCGGCGGGGCGAGCTGGCGGCGGCGCTGTGGCGCTGCTATTGCTGCTATTGCCGTCGTTGCGGGCGTTGTTGCCGCCGCGGCGCGCGTACACGAGCGTGGCCGTCATGGGGGGTGCTGGGGAGTGGGGGTGTTGTCGGGCGGGGCGGAAAATGGCAAAGTGCGGCGAGGCTTGAAGTTCGGGCGGCAACTTGGTGGAGCCTTGCAGCGTAGACGGGGCGCTTCTGCCGCGTCGCATGTTGTCATCGCTCTGGGCAAATCGCCGGCCGCCACGTCGCCTTTACGGAGGAGCATAGCCGTGTGCAATGATGACGCGTTGCCTCGCCCGTGCAGGCTGCAGGCGACAGGTTGCAGGTAAACCTCGGCGTTCGCTACTGGCGAACGCCGCGGTAGCGAATCGCTACCCGCCACCTTGCGCTTGGACCCGAGCGAGCTGCTACAGCGACGCTCCTCATTCTTGGCGCAGATGAGTGCACACTGCGAGTCGCAGCTCGCCGGCAGCGCGAATCTCGCAAGGACAGGCTCGTCAAGGACGAATGTACAGCCGTTGCAGTGACCGCGACGGCACAGCGCCTGCCATTGGCGATCGAGGCAACAATCCCTCGGATGACTCATGACGCGCCGCGACGCGCGTGTTCGGGGCAACTTCAACTTGAACACGCCCCAGCCGCCTGCTGGCTGTTCCCCAGTGGCTGCTGCTGCTGCTACTGCTTGGCGAGATGCCTGCAGCGCGTTTGGAGAACGCTCCCCGATGCGGATGCCGGGCATGCAGTGTGCCGGCCAACCCACGCTGACGACCAGCGCATCGACCGCGACCACAGATGGACCGCAGTGCTTACGACGACGACACCGCCTGTCGGTCGTGTCGGTCGGACACTGACCTCGCACCGGAATCTCGCTATCTGCGCTGACTTCCGCCAGGACTTGCTTGCTCGTCGGTCGCTGCGCACGCGGAGCTCCCGGTGCGCGTGCCACGCGCACCGGGAGCTCTATCACATCGGATCGGAGGCAAAAATGACCTGAGTTTGGTTGGCTAGCTTTTCGTTATCGCTATCTGTACACACTGTTAGTTGGCTATTGAACGCAGCAACTTCGAGACTTGTCTGGGTCGGCGGCGAGCCTTGCGGCGTCAAACTCGCTATGCACGAGCTCCTGGACGGAGCCCCTGCGGACAATCTCTCTCCGCGAGTCCTGCGTGGCCAGTAGACTCCGTCGCTGCTTGGCGCTGCTGCTCCCGTCGGCGTGGAAGGACGATACCCGAGTCACCTCGCTCACATGCCGTCGCAGGCGTGGGGTGTTTGAGTCTGGTGGCCACCCAGTGCGTCGTTGACCTGCGTCAATCAAACAAGAGAGCTCGTCACATTGATGCAAGTAATGGAGACCAAGATTCATGCTCGAATCGTACCTGGTGCAGCCGCTTCATCGGGGCCCTGTTTGCAGACGCTTTTGGTCGACGACATGCAGAAGCCGCGCTCTTCACACTCTCATCGACAAAGAGGCTGAAGGAAGCTGCTGTGCTAAGTGGGTGATGGAGCTCCTTTCCTCCTTCCTTTTCAGCTACAGCTCGACTGAAATAGCACCACGGTTGCCTTGTTTTCTCGTCAACTTCGTATCTATTGATAGCAGTACTCGCCTGCTTGGGCTACTATTCACAACGCTCCAGCCAAGCGATGGTCTCCGTGTGCGGGGTGTGGGGCAGCATGTCAACTGGTTGAAGGTATCGCACGCGGTACGTTCCAAGCTCTCCAGCTTCGGGCTTGGCCTTGGCGCACAGTGCCTCAAGATCAGGTACTTGCGAGTGGGGGTTGCACGACACGTAGCAAATGTGGCGCGGCGTCATGCGTCGTAGCATCTTGATGAGCTTTTTGTGCAGTCCAGCTCGAGGTGGGTCTACAATTATCATGTCTGGAAGACTGGCAGCTTCGCCCGAGCTTGCTGCTACTTTCTCCAGCAGTTCCTCCTCCTGCCAGTTCTTGGCCAAGTCGACACAGAAGAACTGCATGTCCTCGGAAGAGTAGCCATTCAAGCGAGCATTAACCTTTGCACGCTCGACAGCAGCCTCTATGAGCTCGAAGCCGATGACTTTCTTGGCATGGGAGCCCATGCAAATGCCAATGCTGCCCACGCCACAGAAGAGATCCCACACAACCGGCTTCTCCGGCATCGCCGCTATTATCTTTTGAACTTCTCGGTAAAGAGCACTGGCTTGAACAGAGTTCGGCTGGAAGAACGAGTCGAACGAGATCTCAAAACGGTGGTCCAGAATGGTGTCTTCAAGGTGAGGACGGCCATAGAGAACACGTTCTGACGTAGTGCTCTCCACGATATCTGGAGTGGCATCGTCTCTACTTCGCCGATGACGTTGGGCTTCGCTATCCAAGCTTTTCACAATCGATACCAACAGTGGGGCATCGTCCGCCTCAGCCAGCAGATCCTTCTCGTGCTCTTGGACAAGGTCGTCTACAATTCTCTTTAGCAGCTCACTCGGCTCGCGATTAAATGTCGTTGTCACCAGACCGAGCATGATCTCCGTTCGGCCTTGGCCGTTCACTCCGCGACGCAGCACAATCTGCTTTAAGAATCCTTCGTGCGAAGTGAAGTCGTACGCCTCCAGACCTGCATCCTCGCAACGAGTGACTAGCTGCTGCAGCAACCGGTTGCAAGCTGAGCCCTGCAGCAGACACTCATTGAGTGACAGAATTCGGGGGCTCCAAACTGCTGCTCGACGCCGGCGTGCTTTGCTCTTGCCATGCACCTGCTTGGATCGTCGAGCGCTCACAGACGCCACAGGGAACATCCCAACCGTGAACGGGTAGCGTGGAGGAGCCGCATCGTCGCCATTGGCTTCCACAGGCTTGTCCTCGTCCAGCAACCAGCGACCTGTGCTGCAAGTAAACTCCATCTTGTTACGGTAGTGGTAGATGCCACCCTGGCCGTCCCCATTCTCAACGCCAAGTATCTGCCGTATCTCCATGTCAGGAGAATGCTGGCGCTCTGCGAAGAGCTCCTGAATCCAGTCTTGCTTCTCTCGAAGCTGCTGCGCGTAGCTCACGTGCTGCAACTTGCAGCCGCCACACACGCCAAAGTACTTGCTACACAGAGGCTGCACGCGCTCGTCACCGGGCTTCTCAAGCTCCACTTGTTGCCCGAAAATTGGCCAGGCGTCCCGAGGCTGCTGAGCTGCCCACTTGTCTCGAGACTGGACGTCTCGCTCCCAGATCTCCACCTGCAGCTCGTCGCCCGGTGACGCAAAGGGGACAACCACCTGCATTTTGACGCCTTCGTCCGAAACGTAGGTGCCAAGGCCATCGCCATTCCCGTTAAGCTTATCAACTGTCTGCAAACAATTTATAACATTTCATTCGCATTAGAACTCGGAGCAGTAGGGGGTGCAGTCGGTGCAGTCGTTGTTGCAGCAAACGCACCAGAGCAACTCGGCGCTTGGCGTTTGGTGCCGCTGGAGTCTTGGACGAGGCAGCAGCAGAGAAGAAGCGGCCGCCGCGTGCGCTAACGAGTCTCAGGGAGCCGGTCAGCAATCGGCGCGAGCGCCGCGCCGACGCCACCAACCGGGCCATTTTTGTCTGGTCCTCCTGAAAAGCTCGTGAGTGATTATCAGCCAATCGGAAGGTGGCACGACCACCGGAACATTGACGGATGTGATGGGTCGCAATTGATCGACGAGCAGCAACAAGTATGTGGCTGCATGCATCTACAGGTAGCTAGATACATGCCATGACTGTCAACTTACCAAACGTCAGTGGTGGCCATGACGATAGAGCTCCCGGTGCGCGTGCCACGCGCACCGGGAGCTCCGCGTGCGCAGCGACCGACGAGCAAGCAAGTCCTGGCGGAAGTCAGCGCAGATAGCGAGATTCCGGTGCGAGGTCAGTGTCCGACCGACACGACCGACAGGCGGTGTCGTCGTCGTAAGCACTGCGGTCCATCTGTGGTCGCGGTCGATGCGCTGGTCGTCAGCGTGGGTTGGCCGGCACACTGCATGCCCGGCATCCGCATCGGGGAGCGTTCTCCAAACGCGCTGCAGGCATCTCGCCAAGCAGTAGCAGCAGCAGCAGCCACTGGGGAACAGCCAGCAGGCGGCTGGGGCGTGTTCAAGTTGAAGTTGCCCCGAACACGCGCGTCGCGGCGCGTCATGAGTCATCCGAGGGATTGTTGCCTCGATCGCCAATGGCAGGCGCTGTGCCGTCGCGGTCACTGCAACGGCTGTACATTCGTCCTTGACGAGCCTGTCCTTGCGAGATTCGCGCTGCCGGCGAGCTGCGACTCGCAGTGTGCACTCATCTGCGCCAAGAATGAGGAGCGTCGCTGTAGCAGCTCGCTCGGGTCCAAGCGCAAGGTGGCGGGTAGCGATTCGCTACCGCGGCGTTCGCCAGTAGCGAACGCCGAGGTTTACCTGCAACCTGTCGCCTGCAGCCTGCACGGGCGAGGCAACGCGTCATCATTGCACACGGCTATGCTCCTCCGTAAAGGCGACGTGGCGGCCGGCGATTTGCCCAGAGCGATGACAACATGCGACGCGGCAGAAGCGCCCCGTCTACGCTGCAAGGCTCCACCAAGTTGCCGCCCGAACTTCAAGCCTCGCCGCACTTTGCCATTTTCCGCCCCGCCCGACAACACCCCCACTCCCCAGCACCCCCCATGACGGCCACGCTCGTGTACGCGCGCCGCGGCGGCAACAACGCCCGCAACGACGGCAATAGCAGCAATAGCAGCGCCACAGCGCCGCCGCCAGCTCGCCCCGCCGCGCACCGCCACATCAAGGTCAGCTCGCGCCTGGCGCCGCAGATCTACCTGGGCCACGTCTACCGCAGCAGCGCACCTTCCTCCTCGTCGTCCTCCTCCCAATCTGCGTCCGCCTCCCCCACCGCAGCGCGCCCCGTGGTGGTCAAGTGCGCCGGTCAGCTGCGGCGCGACGGCTCCGGCCGCCTGCAGGGGCCCTGGAAGGAGTGGCAGGCCGCGCGCCAGCTGCGCAGCGTGGCGCGGCGCCATCCCAACGTCGTGCAGGTCTTCGACACGTTCGTGCAGCGCGCGCACGTGTTCCTGGTCATGGAGCACTGCGCGCGCGGCGACCTGCTGGCCGACCTGGGCGCCACGCAGCCCGAGAGCCGCCTGGACCAGCGCCACGCGCTGCGCATCGTGCTGCACCTGGCGCGCGGCCTGCGCTTCCTGCACGAGACGTGCAACATCGCGCATCGGGACGTGTCGCTCGAGAACGTTTTCGTCACGCGCGACGGCGTCTACAAGCTCGGCGACTTCGGGCTCAGCACGCGCGCCGACCGCCCGGCCAGCGGCTGCGTGGGCAAGGCGCAGTACGCGGCGCCCGAGGTCGTGGCGCAGCGCGGCAGCTACGACCCCGTGGTCGCCGACGTCTGGTCGCTCGGCATCCTGCTCTTCATGCTGCTCACGGGCGCGCCGCTGCTCGAGCTGGCGGCGCCCGGCAGCCCCGAGTTCCGCACGGTGCGGGCCGTGGGCTGCCGCGGCGTGCTGCGGTCCTGGCAGATGGACGCGCAGCTCTCGGCCGCCACGATGGACCTGCTGGACAAGATGCTGCAGTTCGACCCGGCCCGGCGGCTGCAGACCATGAAGGAGGTGCTCGACCACCCGGCGCTGCTGGCGGCCAGTCGACAAGACGCCGAAGCCGACGCCTAAGCCCAGAACGGAGACGAGGAGACAGCAGCCAAGTGCTGAGCTGCGTCTTCTTGTCCTCCTCTACAAGTGATTTATTGCGTGCAGTGCATGCCTCGCCCTGTAGATCTGCCGTTCTCCACCATGATATTCCCTATTCTCAAGCAAAATAGCACGAACGTTCAAATGTCCAAGTCTTCGTCCTGCGCAAACTTCCGCTGGGGCAGGATCGCCTTCCCATTGCCAGAGTTCCTACTATCGGGCTGCATGCAGTAGCATCAGCACTCTTGTATTTAACCATGTAGCTCAGCAACGGAATTCTGGTCCAGCGTATCTGCGTCCTAATCTGCATCATCGTGTGTCAGCTTATTAGTCGAGATGTGACCACGTACGCAGTACGTCATGCATCTTATAATAAAGGGTCTTAACGCTGAGAGGAATGCCCAACATTAGTCTGCTATTGTTGGAGCTGGCACACTCAGGTTGCTACGTCCGCATTGCATTTTCCCACTACGTAGTCTTCCTCGCGCCAAACGGAAGGCGGCCGGAGCATTGCCGTCGCCCCACAGCCATCGCCGAGCGAGGCCCAAGATGCGCCTCGACGCAGCAGCGTCTTCAAGTACATTCGAGTTGTCGCGGTAGCTACCGAATATCGGACGCGCGCGCGAGTCGACAGCAAAACAGCTTCCGTCGGGCCACCCCGGAGACCGCAGTGGTCACTCCCTACTCTCTCGACCTCAGTGGAGAGTTTCGGCCTCGGAAGAAGAGCAGGACGTTGCAAAGCGTTGACGAAGATGCTGAGGGAATTCCAACGAAACGAGATGCCTTTGGGTTCCCCATTCCACTGATCCCGCGACAGCCAAGTCGTCTCGCGAAATCTTTCAGTATGTTCGGGTACTCGCTAGCCCCGCTCTACGACGTCTGGGAGCGATTGCAAGTGAGCCACTGCGGCCAATACTCCGTCGAGAGGATGCTGGCGTTGGACGAATACTACCAACGAACCTCATTTCGACGGGTGCTAGCAGTGTGTATACTGATGCCACTAATCCCCCTACTGCTGATCATACTCATGGAGTTGGTGCCTTTGAGGCCGGTCGAAGCTGGAGCGAGTGCGAACTACGTTTTCTGGGGGCGACATGCGCTGACGCTGTGGCTCACCGCTCTCTGTGTCGAAGGACAGGCCAAATCGTGGATTCCTGAGCTCCCGTTGACCACGAACCAAGCTCTATTGATCGCATCAGGAACTGCAGTCACGACCGCGGGGCTCGAGCTGCTCACCGCAGAGTTGTGGGTATTTCCCGTTCCATTCCTTGATGTCCTTGGTTCACCGGTATTTTGGCTCAGTTGGGCGATTATGAGTCGATTGGTACTGGGACCGGACCCGGTTCTAGGCGTTCAAGACGCGAATTTTCGTGTATGGCGGTATCTTCAGATCACTGCAGTCCCGAGTTCGCTTTTGGCCATTTATCCAGCGTATCAAATTATCTTCGCGGCAGTAAATCGATTCGTGGAGATGCTGATCGTCTCTCTGTTGCCAGTTATCAACGTGGTGCTGAAAAACACCTTAGTGGCTTGCGGCTCCCACCTCGAGGACAATCTCCCGGAGTTGGTCGTCTTCACTGTCGACGGCTTTAGTGCGCTCTACTCAGTCATTTGCATGCGGGGGACGAACTCGTTGAAAATGGTGGTGGCCACGGTGTTTATTAACGTTCTAGTCATGGTTTTGTCTCTCCACGGCATGAATCGGCGCTCACGAGCTGAAAGGGAATCGCGTTCCTACCATCTTATGCAGGACAAGCACAGAGAACTCCATCCTTTCTCACGTCGTCTTCATCCGGTGGCAGTCCCGAGTTACTAAGCACGTTAGTTCGTACAACGCTCAAAATGCTAAGGGCACCCGGACAACTAGATCCTACAGAGCTGCGTCAGATTCGTTTTCTGTCAGGTAAGCAACACAAACTGTCGAATGCCAACACAGCTTTGCTGCAATCGCTAGCCGCCCGGTGCGTTTACCACAACGACCGAAAGTTTTCCGAGAACCTTTCCATGAGTCAAATGAAGGCGCGTTATGCATCGGCGGCAATCGAAGGGCGCGTTCTTAGCCAAGCTCACTTTACAGCTCCAACGTCGCAGCAATCGCGGCTAGTACAGCCCTACGAGCTCTTCCAGAAGCTGGTCGAAAGCTTAGCAGTGGAGTTGAGCGCAATTTTCCTAGTTTTCGTAGTGCTACGGGGAGTCGTCAATCTGCGCCACAAGTCGCCGGGAGGACCAATCAGCGGGCAGTGCGAGCTGACCCAGCGGTCCGGCCAATCAAAGCGCGCCGGTGAGCATCGAGAGCGCTCTGATTGGCCACGACTGGACGACGGCGACTCCCTTGTGGAGCCAGTCGTTCCTGGCGACCGGAGCTCCAGCGAAAGGCATGCACCTGGCCGGCGTGCTTGCACGCCACGGCTGGGCAGCTCGGGGGTGAAGCCGCGGACCAAGCTGGATTTCTGCGTCGCTGCGTGCGGCGGCGTATTGCGGCGGTCTTTTGACCGTCAGCCGGAAGGCGGGGCCTGTGGGGGGTCCACGGTGGTCTACATGTAGCCCATCGCGCCGTTTCCCATTACAAACCAGGCCACGGGTGACGCCGTGGGCCCTCCTGGTAGTCATAGCCTACAAAGGTTGCGTGCGATACTGGCAGGTCACCAGATCGTCGGGTGTGCGGCACTCCAACGTGCGCACACCCTCCACAGCACTCGTAGTGACGCGCGGGAGCATGCTGTCAGTCAACGTGGCCTGCGCTACATGGAGCTGGCTGCGACGGGGTGGTCCTCTCATGGTGCACTCATGGCGCGGCGGGGCGAAGAAAATCGCAGTGGCAGAGACCCAGATACGGCAGACTCGGGGAAGGTGACGACACGTCGCCGCATAAAGCGCTGCTGGGGCGCTCGCTGGTGGCCTGCAACACATTGGGAAGAAGGAACGCAAGTCGGCCCAGGAAAATGCAGTGGAGAACTCAAGCTTCGGAGGGCAGGCGCTGCTGACGGAGCAGCGGGACCGCGTTCGCTGTCCGCGGTACCAAATCGACGGAAGTCGAGTAGACCGTTTCAACTATTCGGCGGGGCATCGGGAGATATGAGCTCGGTGTTGACGGTGGATGCGTCGGTCGTTATCTTAGTTAGGATAAATGAACTCAATCTAACCTCAACCTTGAAATGAAATGAAATGTACGGGGAGTCGGGAGAAAACCAACAAGGAAAGTGATGCCGACGCAGGCCGAAGGTTTCCCTCGCTTGCCTTATCCCGCGACTTGCCAAGCTCATGAAGGCATCTTCACGTTGGATATCGGAGCGAACGGCATCTCCGAAGAATCGGCCCCCTGTGCAGATGCCAGTCATGGATCTAGACGCCTTTGCCAAGCTACGAACTCTGTTGTTGCCGGGGAGTCCTGTAATCAGCGATGTGTTAGTCGAGACGCGGAAGAAAAACACGAGAGCAGTGAAGCAAGCGCTTCAGCTGTTATTCAACAACGAATACCTGGGGCTAACAGCGTATACGCTGTTTATCATCCCCATGCTGTACGTGCTGTACATGCCCATACTACAAGCTCTACGCAACGAGAAGTATTACCCGACCCACTTCGTCCTGCTGGAGAACGCCGACTAGTTCCTCGACCGCATGACGGTAATCGCCATTCTGGCGTTTTTGCAGCTCGCTGTACTCATTGTTTTACACGTTTTCGTGGCAACTCGCTTCGCCGTCTCCACGATTTACCAGATCGCGTTCGTGCTGGAGACGCATTTCACACTGGTGGCTGGTAGACTGCTCGTCTCCTTCATTTTTGCAGTTCAATCGACGTTCCTGCACTAAGGTAAGGAATTCTCTATTTTTTAATCCAGGCTTGAAGATGCCTAATTTTCATATATTTTTGTTACCTAGGTGCCGATTTCTCTTCCAATTTTCCTGGATTCAGAAGAACCCTCCATCACCTGAAGCCTAATCTACTACAGTAGCGCGCCAGGTTAATCGTGAGCGGCCAAAGATGCTGTGACTTGATGCCTTTTCCAGGTTTTCTATTGTACCTGTGAAAGTAATACTTTACCAGGGATATTAAGCTCCTCCTCCTCAAACACCTTAGTCCACTGCATGATTTTGCTATCGGAACATCCTTTACGTATGTTTACGCTTCTTGCACAAGCAGGCATCTTCAGCTCTATTAGTGAACACCAGAACTGAAAAAGTGTCAAGGGTGTCAGCTATCATTGGCCCAGGCGCAACGCACTTATCCGGCAGTTCGATACTAGCAACTTCGGTCGAAACGCCAAAATCTCCGACGGCCTATTCTGGGTCAAGCTAAGCGAGATGAATATGTAGCCGTGAGTGATTTTGCCTTCTGCTGGGGCGATGGACGATGCTCAAGACGTTGTCGTCCCCCTGCAGTCTGCCAGCACCCGCCCCGCTCCTCTTCGTGGTGGCGCGAGTAGAAAAAGTATTCGAGGGGTGGCGGTAGCGCCCCATTTGGGGGCCACACCCAAGAGAGGGAGCAGCGTATTGCACAACGTCCACGGCCGGGCATTGCCTGCGATAAACATCAATACTTCTCCTCCAATCGATGCTCTCTCGATCGATACCGATGGTAAAGCAGCATCTCCGGCTCGAGCGGGTTCGCGGAAGACCCTCCGACGCAGCAGCAGCTTCTCGCAGGCCATTCGCGAGCTCTCGACGGACCATTTGCGGACGCTCGACAGCATCGACATCTTGACCCGGAACAGCGAGCAATCGCAGAATGAAGTATCTACCAGCCCCCAGCGCTCACCCCGAGCAGGTTCCAAGGTCTTGCCTCGTCGACGAAGCTACGTGCTGCACAACGACAACGACAAGAAGGCGGTGCCCCAAGGAAAATTGCTACGCCAGAGCAGTTTGCTCAAGAACCTTCGAGAGATGGCAACGGTCGTTCCCAAGCCCCCCGGGACTATTGAAGGCTCTCCAGAGAAGAAAACACCAAAAGATCCCGCTCAACCAGCAGCGAATCCCAACAAAACACCGTCAGCAGAGAAACGTGAGGCGTTTATCATTGTTCCACCGGAGATCGAGCGACAGCCTACGTTTGGCCACGGTACGGCACGATCGAGTTTGTTTGGGTACTCGATTCCGCCTCTTTACGATCTTTGGGACCGTTTGCAAGTCAGTCACTGCGGACAGTACTCGGTTGAGCGGATGTTGGCACTTGACTAGTACTGTCAGCGGCTGTCGATAGTACGCGTGCTGGCGGTTTGCTTGCTATTTCCTCTTGGACCGCTACTGGTAGTGATTCTAACCGAGTGTATGCCTCTGCAACCCGCGCAGAAGGGAGCGCTGGCGAATTACGTTTTCTGGATACGACACACGATCATGGGGACGATTCTCGTGTTTTGTGCCATGGTGCAGGCGAAAGTGTGGATCCCAGACATGGCTTTGTCAGTAAAGCAAGTGCTGGCCGTGGCGCTTGGGACCGCGGTCGTGTACACGGCGATCAACGTGGTGATCGCCGACTTGTGGGTGTTCCCGATCCCGTTTCTGGTCGTCGCTGGAGCTCCGTTGATGTTTAGTCTATGGGCGATTGGCAGTCGCATCGTGCTGGGGCCTCATCCATTGGAAGGCGTGAAAGATGGACAGTTCCGAGGACGTCGAGTCTTGCTACTAACCGCTGTGCACGCGTCATTGTTGGGCATCTATCCAGCGTACCAAGCGTTGTTTCTCGAAGTGGATGGAGTTTTGGAACTGGGAATGATCGCGCTTATACCAGCAATTAATCTATTCCTCAAGAACTTACAGACGGCGTTAGGATCCCATCCGAGGACAGTTTACCCGAAGTTGTTATCCTCAGCGTCGACGTCTTCAACGCGATCTACTCGGTGCTCTGTATGCACAGCGCCAACTCGATCAAGATGGTGGCGGTGACGCTGGTTCTCAACGCTCTGGTCATGATGCTGTCGCTGCACGGTATGAACCGCCGGTCTCGGGTTGCCAGGGCCTGTAGATCTTTCCAACTCATGGAGCGGCAGCAGCAAAACCTTCGTAGAACGCAGTCCGTCTTGGAATCGGTCATCACGGGTGGTTATAACCCCGCGTTGCTCAGTACGTTGGTGGCGACAACCCTCAGAATGCTCAGGCACCGGGCCAACTGGACTCCCAAGAACTGAGCACCATTCGACTGCTGTCCGGCATGCCACAAGAGCTCTCCAAGGCAAACGCCGCCTTGCTAGACTCATTAGGAGTGCGAAGTGTGTACAACAACAGCCGCCGAACTACAGTGTCGACTTCAGTGTCCGCGATCAAGTCTCGCTTCTCGTCGGCAGCTATGGAGGGCCGTTTACTCAGCGTCTCGCACTTCTCCTCGCCCTCCCCACCCACGTCGATACTGGCGAAGAGATTGCGTAGAGCGGTGCTGGTCGTTCCTGCCAGTATGTGGCTCAACTCACGCGTCAGTTCGCGTACAAACAGCGCCGAGAACGGAATGTTCAACCACCGCGACAATCACAGCAGAAGCACAGAGTCGGAGGAATCGGAGGCTGATAAGTTCTCACGACGGCCATCCACAGATTCATCCGAGACTGCAATGCTCCAGGTCCCGACACTGTTCGCTCCACGGATTTCTCAGCTTATCCACGCCACTTCGCACTCGACGATCCAGCCGATATCCTCGCCAAGACTGTCACGTCCCCCAGTTCCTTCGCTTTGGCAAGAAACTTCGGATAAATTGATCCCTCTCGTGTCGAAGAGCAACCCTGTCATCGGTAATGTCGTGGAAGAGACTCGAAAGCAGAACACTCGAGCCGTCAAGCAGACGCTGCAGCTGCTCTTCAACAACGAATACCTCGGGCTTACTGCCTATACGCAGTGCATTATCCCCCTCATCTATCTGCTCTACATGCCCGTGCTGCAGGCCTTGCCCAATCACATTTACTACCCGACCCACTACCGCTACTTTGGAGTGAAGACCGAATTTGATGAGCGGATGACTGTCATTGGGAGTTTGACTGGGCTTCAGCTGATGGTTCTCGTGGCGCTGCAAGTGTTTGTGGTGAAGCGCTTCGGTGTCTCGACGATTTACCAGGTGGCGTTCGTGCTGGAGACGCACTTCACGCTGCTCCAGGGTCGGCTCTTGATGTGGCTTATCTTTGCGGTGCAGTCGACGCTCATGCATTATGGTAAGTTTGCCAAAGGAACTGTGCTGGGTAGTTGGTACTTAAGTACACAGCTTGCTAACTAGTTATCGTGCTCTTGTGCAGGCGTCGACTTCAGCTTTCGATTTGAGTGGGTGCACGAGCCGACACTCGGGAACTAGGCAGGCTCTTGTTGATCGAAGCAAGTCGTGACATCGAAGGGTTGAAGCATCAGTACAGTAGTCGTAGTTGTGCGAGTGAATTCCGAATCTTTCAATTGTTGTCATCACTGTGTGATGCGGCAAGATTATCCACCAGTTGTCTGAACAGCAGAGTTTGTTCAGTTGTAGGCTTTGCCGCGACGAGGGCCACAACAGTATCGGTGCACCTGCAGCAGTTTAGCTCATTTGTGAAGAATCGCTCACTCGTTGCCACCAGTTGATAATTTGTGGTCGACTTTACAAAATAGCATCTACACTCATACTGAATCGAAGCCGGAAGGACATGGGCTATGAGGGTGAAGATCATTCGGATCTAGCAGTAGTTGAACGTACTTGATGTTGGAATAATGGGATGTGTATAGGTCTCACCCCGGGAAGTTGCGTCGGTCGTGCTTCATAGTTCCCTTAATAACTAACACTTTTCCGCCTTAAAGGGCTGATGCTGGCGATCACGGCAAGCCGAGTACTGTGAGCCATAATCCCGCCGTTGAAACTGCAACACTCCGTCGCACGCTGTCGGTGATCCGTCTCCTATTTCGGGGACAAACTGACTGACTGACTAAGTCTCCTGCAATCCAGTGGGCTAGAAACGACTTGGCTCTTACTCACAAATGCTTGGTGAACAGGATGCTCGTTCGCGCTCTCTCGGTGTTCGACCGCCATTTACTCGAGGCTCTGGAGGCGGAAGCAGGAAAGGTTTGCGTGGTGTGGCTGTGGCTCCATATGTAGGAGCTACGCGAAGTTTACCCCAACGTGACAGCACCGTCTTGCACAGTCCCTCACTGGAGAAAACTTCTCCAACTCGACGTCGAGCAAACAGCGTGTCACAAGCAGTTCGAGCCCTCGATGTATTGGGACCTCTTGATAGTCTTGCAGTTCTACGACACCAGGGCGACGCTCTCAACGACAGAACAGACTCACGGAACTCGCCTCGTCGAGGGAGCTACGTGCTACAACACAACCGACAAGCATCAAGACGGAATCGACTGGTTAAAAGCGCCTCACTCAAGAATTTCAGGGAGCTTTCACCTCTCACCCCCAAGCTCCCAGGCGCCATTGAAGGATCTCCTGAAAAGACCAAGTCGGCTGAAAATATTCCAACTCCTCAACCACCAAGAAATGCTCCTTCGGTCGAGAAGAACAAAGCGCTTATTAACGCCATGCCGCTCCTGGCTATCGAGCGACAGCCCAGTCACCTCGCCGGATCCATTACATTCCTTGGGTATTCTCTTGCGCCACTCTACGATTCTTGGGAGCGGCTGCAAGTGAGTCATTGTGGCCAGTACTCAGTCGAGCGGATGCTTGCATTGGACGAATACTGCCAACGGGCTTCCTTTGTACGAGTGTTGGCGGTCTGTCTGCTCTTCCCATTAGGCCCTTTGGTCATTGTGGCCCTGACGGAGTGCATGCCATTGCAACCGGTGGAAAAGGGTCCATTTGCCAACTACGTTTTCTGGATCCGCCACACTTTCATGGGGACCCTTTTGGTCGTTTGCGCTATGGTGCAGGCAAAGTCGTGGATTCCAGACATTTCAATGACACTGAAGCAGGTAATTATGGTGGCGATCGGTAGTGCGTTGGTATACACGGCAGCGTGCATCGCTATCGCCGATCTCTGGGTGTTCCCCATACCATTTCTTGTAGTGGGGGGAGCCCCATTAATGTTTGCGATCTGGGCGACCGCAACTCGACTAGTGCTGGGGTCTCGTCCGTTAGATGGCGTTCAGGACGGGGAATTCCTTGGTCACCAATTTTTATTGATAACTTCCGTCCACGCCTCCCTGCTGGGCATCTACCCAGCCTACCAAGCTGTGTTTCTCGCGTTGGACCCGTGGATGCAGTTAGGAATGGTCGCGCTGCTCCAAGGGATTAACCTTGCGTTGAAGAACGTTCAGACGGCGCTGGGATCGCACTTGGAGGATAATTTACCAGAGGTCATCACCTTCAGCGTCGATGTCTTTAGCGCCATTTACTCGGTGCTCTGCATGCACAGCGCGAACTCGATGAAGATGGTCGGACTCACGCTGGCGTTGAATACGTCGGTCTTGCTGCTGTCCCTGCATGGGATGAGCCGTCGGTCTCGGGCCGCCCGCTCTAGTCGCACATTTCTACAACATCAGAAGCTTCGCAGACCTGACGACGGCCCCGCTCAGCTGACCACGCTGGTCGGTACGACGCTCAGGCTGCTCCAAGCTCCAGAGCAACTGGATTTGGTCGAAGTGCGATCGACTCGGCTACTGTCAGGGTTGCCGCAGAAGCTTTCGAACTACAACAAGGGGGTATTAAACTTGCTGGCAACTAGGAGCGTGTACAGCAACAGTCGCCGAGTATCAGAGACTGTCTCCGTAGCCGAGATAAAGGAGAAATACTCTTCCGCAGCGATGGAAGGGCGGTCTCTTAGTGATCTCCATCTCCCAGCCCCACCGACCCGATTAAAGAACAATCCAAGACTGCGTGGAGTCTTCTTGGTCGTTCAAGCAACTCGGTGGTTGGGTGCATATTCTCGACCGGAGCTTCGCGACAGCTCTAGCAAAAGCACCGACTCGGATGAATCCGAGAGCGAGAGGGCGAGTCGCCCATCCACCGTTGTTCCAGAGCCGACAACCGATCCGACTTCGCCAAAGTCAGCATTGATCTCGCTCAGCCACCCTGCCATCAACGAGCTGGAGGCCCGAAAGCAGAACACTCGAGCCGTCAAGCAGACGCTGCAGCTGCTCTTCACCAACGAATACCTTGGACTTATCGCCTACACGCAGTGCATCATCCCCCTCGTCTACCTGCTCTACATGCCCGCACTGCAGGCGTTGCCCAACCACATTTACTACCCGACCCACTACCGCTACTTTGGAGTGAAGACCGAATTTGACGAGCGAATGACGGTCATCGGAATTCTAGCTGCGCTTCAACTCGTGGTGTTGATGGTGCTGCAAGTGTTTGTGGCGAAGCGGTTTGGGATCTCGACGTTGCACCAAGTGGCGTTTGTGCTCGAGTCTCGACTCGCACTCTTGCAGTGCCGCCTGCTCATGTGGCTCATTTTCGCTGTGCAGTCGACGCTTGTCCACTATGGTGAGCACTATATGGACGGCGAGTAATTTGTCCAAAGTGGCCTAACATTGTTTGGTTTGGTTCGCAGGTGTGGACTTCAGTTTCCGCTTCGACTGGCTGCACAAACCCAGCCAGGGATGAACCTTCACCCGTGCTGGACACAGTAACAGCGCGCGACTAGCAGGTGGCGGGCGTCACCTCCGTGTTATCCGGAAATTCGATGGTCTCAATTTGGAAGCCTATTCTCGGTTGGGGGGGGGGGGGGGGGGGCTGACGCTCCGCTGCACTAATTCCTTCCGAAGAATGCGCCAAGACAGACCTGTCCAAGAAACTCGTCATTCTTCACATGACGATCAAGTGGTGCCAACATCGAGAACCGATATCCAATTCAACCCAAAACGAGGCAGAGCACGGCACGGTCGCGGCTTGCTGCGAATATTTGGCGATAAACAACGAGTTACACCAGAATGGCTGGCAACACCTGGAGATTGCGTGGTGACTAGGAGTACGCTCAGTGGAATCCCGGAATCTCGTGATGCGAGTAAACCGGGGTTTTGGGTGTTCGGGTACTCGCTCGCCCCGCTCTACGATTTCTGGGAGCATTTCCAAGTCAGCCACTGCGGCCAGTATTCCGTTGAACGCATGCTCGCACTGGATGAATACTGCCAAAAAGTGTCGATCCTCCGAGTTGTGCTGGTTTGTCTGCTTTTCCCTCTCGGCCCGCTGCTTGTCGTTGTATTTATTGAGGCATTGCCACTGCAGCCGGCGGAGCAGGGAGCGCTGGCGAATTACGTGTTTTGGTTGCGCCACACTCTCCTGGGGACGATATTAATTCTGTGCGCTATGATCCAGGCCAAAGTGTGGATTCCAGAGATGCCGCTGACTCCAAAGCAGGTCCTTATCGCTGGAGTTGTGAGTTCATCAGTGTACACAGCGACGAACGTACTGATGGCGTACTTGTGGGTGTTTCCGATCCCGTTCCTTATCGTAGCGGGCGCTCCGTTGATGTTTAGTATCTGGGCAGTGGCGAGTCGAATACTACTGGGGGCCCACCCGATGGAAGGGATTGAAGACGGGGAATTTGGTGGTCGAAGGTTCCTCATGCTCACAGCGGTACACGCAGCATTGTTGGGCATCTACCCAGCGTACCAAGCCATTTTCTTGAGGACGGATGGGATTCTACAACTGGTCGTGGTCGCCTTGTTACCAGCAATGAACTTGGCCTGGAAAAATCTTCAAACGGCTTGGGGGTCGCACCTGCAGTATAATTTACCAGAGGTGATCGTGTTCACCGTCGACGCACAGCGCCAATTCGCTGAAGATGGTGGCTCTGACTGTGGGCCTCAATGCATTCGTGATTCTGCTAGCTTTTTTTTTGTAGTATTGTAGTCACTTAGAACCTAACGACGCTTCTGCTAGCCTTGTACGGTGTGGATCGGCGTTCTCGGGTCGCAAAAGCTTGTCGATCGTTTACTGACTTGTCGACTGCGCAAAGTCGAGATGGAGGTGCGGAGTCGTTGAGTTCGCTGGTAATTGCGACCATTAAGCTGCTGCAGTCCCCCGGTCAACTCGATTCCGGCGAGCTCCAAGCGAATTGACTGCTATCTGGCACGCAGCATCGGCTTAGTCAAGCAAATACCGATCTTTTGGCATCATTAGCCGCTCGCTGCGTGTACAACAACGAGCGTCGGACATCTCGCATGATTTCCATGATCCAAATGAGGGCGCAGTACGCAACAGCAGGAATTGAAGGGAGGAAGCGGAGCTCTTCACGCTTCGTAGTGCCTCAGCAGCCGCGCTCTAAACTCTTCAGAAGGCTGCATACTGTTGTGGTCGTTGTACCAATCGTGAACTCGCGGTTCGGCATTCGAAGTCATCGCCACATCAACAGTTCCGTTCATCCTCAAGAAGCGATCGATCAAGTAGAGACAGACGATTTTTCAGGGGACATCGTTGCTGCACGGATTTGTCCAGCTGTCACGAATAGCAACGCCGTTATCACCGCGGTACTGGAGGAAACGCAGAAGCAGAATACGCGAGCGGTCAAGCAAGCGCTGCAGCTTCTATTCAGTAATGAGCATCTCGGACTCAGCGCGTACACACAGGCGGTGATTCCCGTGCTCTACCTCTGCTACATGCCCGTGCTGCAGGCACTACCCAACCACGTCTACTACCCTACGCACTACCGCTACTTTGGAGACGCAAAGGAGTTCAACGAGAGAATGACAGTGATCGGGACTCTGGCGATGTTGCAATTCGCTGGATTAACGGCGCTGCAAGTGTTCGTGTCCAAGCGGTTCGGCGTCTCCACCATTTACCAAGCGGCTTTTGTGTTGGAGACTCAGTTCGTTTTCCTACAGGGGAGACTCCTCATCTGGCTCATCTTCGCCGTACAGTCCACTCTTGTGCACTATGGTACGCTTCATTCCCAACTTCTACCTCATTGAATAGCTATAGCTAACCTAATTTTTATTTTTGTTTAGGGGCCGACTTCACATTTCAGTTCGCTTGGCTGATGACTGCCAAATCGGGAGGTGGTGGATGAATCTCAAGGCAAAGTTAGCGCAGAAACAGCTATTCATGGGCCACTCAAATGTCAACATCTCCAACTGCGCTGGGTTTTTGAGCCAGCATGCCCAGGAAACGGGGCATAGTGGTGGTGGCTCCACTGCCGATAGCGGTGGCGCTCACTCCAGTCACCCCACATCGACCTCACCATGAACGTCAACCAAGTCGAATCATCGCGAAGG
Organism: Phytophthora sojae; assembly: GCF_000149755.1. Lineage (NCBI taxonomy): Eukaryota > Oomycota > Peronosporomycetes > Peronosporales > Peronosporaceae > Phytophthora > Phytophthora sojae. Next base: position 4,793,321 of record NW_009258118.1, read on the forward strand.
CTTTCGGGACGTCACTCGGACCATTGTACACTTTGTGGGAGCGTCTTCAAGTGAGCCATTGCGGCCAGTACTCGGTCGAGCGGATGCTGGCACTGGAAGAGTATGGACAACGGGTGTCCCCCCTTCGCGTGGCTGCTGTGTGCGTATTCACGCCACTACCTCCACTGCTGTTGGTCGTTCTAGCTGGATACATGCCTCTACGTCCTGTAGCTGAAGGTCCCGACGCCAACTACGTCTTCTGGATGCGGCACATTTTAATTCTTGGATTCGCGGTTCTCAGCGGGTTGATGCAAGCCAAAGCGTGGCTGGCGGAGCTCCACTTGACGATCAAAACCATTGTCAGTACCGCGCTGAGTGTTGCAGTTGTGACTACAGCTATCGCGTTTATTACGGCGAGGTTTTGGGTCTTCCCGCTGCCATTCATGAACGTGGTGCAAACCCCAGGGCTCGTTCTCATTTCTACCATTGCGGCGAGGGTCGTGTTAGGTGGAAACGCTCTTCAAAACGTCCCCGACGCTGAATTCCACGTAAATCGATTCTTTTTGCTCATCGTCGCGCAAGGCTCGCTCGCCACGATCTACCCCGCCTACCAGGCGCTGTTTCTCGCCGTACCGTCGGTTGTTCAGCCGTATCTGATGGCTCTACTTACTCTCGTGAACATTGCCATGAAAAACGCCCTCGCTGCGTGTGGAGCGCACCTGGAAGATCGACTACCGGAGGTTATTGTGTTCACTATCGACGTCTTCAGCTCCCTCTACTCGGCGCTTTGCATGCGCAGTACGAACTCGCTCAAGATGGTGGCGATCGCCGTGTCACTCAACACATTCGACATGATGCTGGCGCTGCACGGGATGAACCGGAGATCTCGAGTGGCTCTAGCGAATCGCGCTGACCAACAGCTCCAGGCTAGAAGGCAGAAGCAGAGCGATAGGGAGCTGGGGGTAAAGTCTAAAGAGTCTCAACAAGACTCACTTGGGTCACTGTTCAAGGCCACGCTCCAGCTCCTCCAGATGCCCGGCCAACTTGACCCGGCCGAGTTGCGTCAGATTTGTCTATTATCCTGCGCCGAGCACAAGGTATCGGAAGATAACAAGGCTCTACTCGAGGCACTCGCCGCTCGATGTGTGTACAACAATGAGCGACGGCCGACTGAGATCCGATCCATGGCACAGCGAAAATCCCGCTACTCATCAACCGCAGTGAGTGGGCCGGACCTCAGTTTTGCGGTAGCAATAAAACCGCCTTCACACTTCCTGCAGAGGCTACGAGCTGCAGTCTTACTGATCTCAGAAGCAGGCAAACGCTTCAGTGTCCAGATTGGGACTCGTCTAGGCAATTCACTCGGGTTTCGGATGGATAGTAAGGATCGACTGAGCCAACGACAGGTAGACACGGAGGGCGACGGTCAATCGGATACGGACAGCTTTGAGAACGACACAACGCCGAACGAAGCGGCGGAGTTGACATCATCCCCGTCAAGGCGGTCGTCAACTCAAACCCGCTCCAGTACTCCGTCTGTTGAGCTTTTCACACGACGAATATCGGGTCAAACAGGCTCTGGTCGAAGGATTTCTGGCCAGGTAGAGCCGTTCTCCCGCAGACCGTCGACTCAAGGAGGATCGGGGCGCATAATCTCCACTCAAATGGGCGCAGGATCGTCGCGCCGAGTTTCGTTTCAAATGTCAGGAGGGTCTTCACGTAAAGTATCAGCGTTGCCAGAATCTTCTTCAGTTCGGAAGCTGGTCCCGCAACATTTGGGATCATCGCGGAGGTTGGCGGAGCTCACTGCAGCCTCTACTAAGCTGGCTACGACGCTCAAGCTACGGTCGATTTTGATGCCGGGGAACCCCGTGATCACCGACGTGTTGAAAGAAACCCGGAAGCAGAACACGGTGGCGGTTAATCAGACGCTGCAGCTCCTGTTCAACAACGAGTATCTGGGTCTCATCGCGTACGCGCAGTGCATCACCCCCATGATATACATGGGCTACATGATCGTCATGCAGGAGATGCCCAACCGCGTGTTCTACCTCAACGGGCAGGATATGACCCACCCGGAGGGTCTGGCGCAGCACTTCACTGTCATCGTGGTGTTTGTGGGGCTCCAAATGGGAATTTTGATCGGGCTTCACGTGTTTGTTGCTACTCGGTTCGGGGTATCCACGCTCTATCAAGTGGCGTTTGTTCTCGAGACGCACGCCCGACTCGTTCAAGGGAAGATTGCAACGTGGCTGCTTTTCGCCGTGAGCTTCATGCTGGAACACTATGGTAAGCGACTATCTCATGTGAATATTGTGACAAAAACTGACTTCATTGAACTCACGAACTGATAAAGGGGCCGACTTTAGCTTCAGATTCGAGTGGGTGAAAAATGCCCAGCATGATGACTAGCATGCGGTTGTCAAAAAGTGAATACTTAGTACCACTTTTCCGAGCGGAGGTAGTACTACACGTATGTAGTTGCATCAATAGCGAAAATTAAGAACTCATAATGAAAAATTGTGCAAAAGGTGATACAAGGATGCCTATCGTAGTGCGTTTGTCGAAGTAGCTACCAGTTGTGTGCAAAGGTGATTAAATAACCAGTGTATTAGCGAGTTTTCGCCTTTTCAGCGGCCATGAATCCAGGCAAACCTGAAAGAAAAGTCCGAGCCTGTCAAAGAAAATATAATTTCGTGTGAGAAAAGAACAGCGGACGGGAGTATTACAGACAACGACGGATAAATACGGCAACGCAAAACCCGGCACACATATGTTGTACTTTTTACAATAAGTAATTCAGATAGCCAATCAGCTTCGAGAGTTACACTTGAGTTTGTATTCTATATGGTTTTAAGTACTTACTCTAAATTTGTGTGTACTTTATGCTCCGTTACGTGTATTTTATGTCATTGCCTTGTACAATCTCTATCGTTCCCGACAGAGAATTCTGGCACATTTACTACGGAGGATGTCATTCAGTTATGCCGGATTTATCCGTCGTTGTCTGTATAACGTTAGTCGCATATGTGGGGTGCTTACCGTAATGCGCTAGTGGGAGTGAGACGGTGTAAATTAGCCAGATTGCTAGTTTACCGTGGACATGTTCCGCGTGCGTTTCCAAAACGAACGCAACTTGGTGCAAAGTTGAGACCGAGAGACGTTTGCCAACTATCCAGTGAAGCACTAGCAGCGACATGAGTTGAAGCATCGCTAGAATGCTGATCACTGCGAAGAATTCGCCATCGCCAATGCTTCGGTCTCTGGGGTAAAATATTCGATTGGGAAGCTTCTGTAACACTGCCATATACGCCATGTAGATGCACGGAATAATGCTCTGAATGTACGCAATGAGCCCGATGTACTCATTTTGGAAAAGCAGCTCGAGAGTGCGTTTGACAACTTGAGTATTGCGCTGGTGAACTTCGTGATCAGCTTGAGTTGGGATACTCGCCGGTTTTAATAAAGCTGAGGTATCATTTCGAGTCAAGTGATTCACGGATGGCGGCGTAGGTTCGGGAAAGATCGTAGAGTGAGATGACATGGAGCATTCATTGCATGGCCACGTGGTCTTCGTTGCACGTACAACGTTCATCAGCGCTCTTCTTAGCAAAAGACGCTTGGATTTCGTTCTGGTGATTTCACGCTTGGTGTTAACAGCACACGCGGCCAGCTTGTGCAGCAGCCTTTCCTTCGCGGAGGAAATATTGTATTTTGCCCCCGAGAAAATGCGTATCTGTCGTAACCCCGAGGGGTCTAGTAGGGTGGGGGTCTCGACGAAATGTACTGCTGCCGAGACAGCAGAGGTTGTCGTAGAATCTGGATTCTCGAGTAGATACGTGCGGATGGTATGCGTTGTTCCTTTCATTGTCCGGTACGCCATCGCGACTTGAATGTTGAGCACCAGAATCAAGGCAGCCACGATCACAAACGAATTCACACTCTGCATACACAAAACTGTGTAGAGCCCATCCGAGACTTCCACCGTGAACACTACCACCTCCGGTAGTCGATCCTCCAAATGCAATCCATTGGCTATGATCACTTTCTTCACCACGAGGTCCATGATCGGGAGAAATACAAGCGACAGTCGTCGGATAGTGGTCGACACAGCGAGAAAAACCGCGTGATATGCCGGATAAATTACTATGGCAGACCCCTGCGCGCAAAGAAGCCTCAGAAATCGTTGCAATTGCAGTCCACTATTCTCAATTGATGCCAGCGACTTTCTCCCCACAACGCTGACATAGACACAAATGAGAACAACCGCGCGCACTGGAGTACCCAAAACAGCACAAAACGGCACGGGGAAAGTCCACAACCTTGCGACTGCCAGGTCTCCTAGAGTAGAGATTGTGGAGCTGCACAAAGCGATTCCGAGAACTCGCTGAGGGGTCAGAGGGATCCCCAAGATCCACGACTTTGCCTGGAATCCGACAGCGACCATAATGATCGTCACTAGGATCAGGTGTCGGACCCAAAACGCGTAGTTCGCTGTTGGCCCGTCGGAAGGTGGTCGGAGAGGGAGACACTCGACCAATATCACGAGCATCAACGTAGGAACGGGGGTCAGCACACACACGGCCACGGCGCGAAGCAATGGAGTACGCCTGCAATACTCTTCGAAAGCCAACATCCGCTCAACAGAATATTGGCCACCATGGCTCTTGCAAACATTGTAGATCGGCGCAAGTCGGCTCCGTTGAGGTGCTACTCGGATATCGGGAGCCGTCGGTGCCACTACTGAGCCTTGGGCGATGGACATGACAAGATGTTTCGAGTAGCCCAAGTGTCAAATCTACTATAAATACGATGCACCAAAATGAATCGGGATCAACGCAATAAAAAAATTACTCAAAAACAAGTGAGGTTTGTCGTTCTGTACATTATACGCTTACATTGTTGTGTTCGACGACAATTGTTTGTCACTCATAAACGATCGCACCTGATGCGTCGAGGAATATTTGCAGATTTCACGAGGGAACCTCAACATCGCCATACAACCGCTGAGAAGCTATAAGGTGACTAGATCGTGCACATAGTGTATGTCAAGATAAAAGCTCGTGCCACACCCAGAAGACGCGCAATTTCGACACGATTCATGAATTTCACAGTCAAGTGCTTACAGGAGAACATGATGCTACAGAAGTACTAAATGTTACATTGTGCGATCACGCATCCAAGAGAATTGAAAGGAGAAGTCAGCACCGGAATCATCCACACGTTAGCTTGCAGTAGATTCTCGCCAATCAACAGCGTTCATAGCCTTACCGTAGTGCTCAAGCTGGAATCCGACTGAGAAAATCAACCATGCCGACAATTTGCCGTGGACGAGTAGCGTTTGCGTCTCCAGCACGAACGCGATTTGGTATAGCGTTGACACCGCGAAACGAGACGCCACAATTCGATGCAGCACCAGCAACAGTGACAACTGGAAAACGCCCTGCATACCGATCACCAGCATGCGGTTCGCGAACAGATCCGCGTCTTCCACGTTGCGCGTGCCAGGGTAGAATACTCGGTTGGGCAGATGCTGTAGCGCCGCCATGTACACAATGTACATTACTGGAATGATGCACTGCGTGTACGGTCCGATGGACGTCCGACTCGCAGCGAGAGGTCCGCTATCGTGGGGGCCGTCGATTCCGACGCACTGGAAAACTTGCATAGTGGTGTGGCTTCGATAATATCCTTGACGCATGGCGCGCTCGCCTGCGGGTCGCCACCCTTTCCAATGTCTACGGCAGGAACGCCTTCAACAGGACAACTATCTCAGTTTACCAATGCTGTACTACTTCGAGAGCACCTGCCTGTCAAGCTATGGGACTACCTGCAAGAACAATTTTCGCCGGAGGAGGAACTATCCCAACACCGTTCGTCAATTAGGCTCAGTCTACAGCGATATCAGGACTCTATAGTTTAAACAAGCGTAAATAGAGGACCTCTGAACACACAGGAACGACTTCAACAGCAGCAGGACGAAGTAGTCGTTGCAATCCGATTCGTGGCATTCGTCGCGCTCTAACACGCTGCCCACTATCAGGAACACCGCTTGTTGTGGCGGACGCATACGTGCTCTTGAGCTCAGCTATGGATGAGGCTTTCGAGGACGCTCGGTCGTTCTGATACCCTGTGTAACGATCGCAGTAATGCAGCAGTCTCGTCAGCGATCTTGTGCCGTACCCCGGACTGCAGACGAATCCTATTCAGCTCAGACGAGTCCAGCGTGGCAGGTGTCTGCAGCAGCTTCAACGTGGCCTGCATCAGATTCCCCGTTGAATGCGCAGAGCTACCAAGCTGCACTTCCCGCTGCGTTACCGTCGGGTCTCCAAGCTCTCGACTATGAGCTCGAATAACCGAAAGCGCTTGTGCATGGAATGCAAGGACAACGTCGCGTCGGCAAGGCGCAACGACGCCATTATGGCCACCATCACGAACGAATTCTCCGAGCGCATGCACAGCGTCGTGTAGAGCGCGTCGTACACGTCCACGACAAAGACGACCTCCTCCGACAATCGGTCTTCTAGGTGCGACCCGAAGGACACGATCAGGTTCTTCAACGCGAGATCCAAAGCCGGCAGCAGAAGCAGCAACAACCGCTGGACCAGGCTCGGCGACACGAGGAAGAGCGCGTGGTAAGCCGGGTAGATCAGCATGAGCGACGTCTGCGCCGAGAAGAGGTTGGCGTATCTCCGCAGATGGAACGCGCCGTCCTTCACGGCGCGCAGCTCGCCCCGTCCGATGGTGCAAATCACGGCGAGCGCGACGATCACCTCGAGCACTGGAGCCCCGAGCACGACGAGGAACGGGATCGGGAAGACCCACAGCCTTGCCACGAGGATGTCCAGCCATGTCGCAACGGCGGCACACCCGAGCGAGAGTCCGACGATCCGTTGTCGAGTCAGCGGCGCGCCCGGGATCCACTCCTTGGCCTGCTTCATGGCGCCGTCACCATGGCCGCGTGGCGGATCCAGAACATGAAGTTGGCCAGCGCGCCGCCGGTCGCAGCGGGACGCACTCGGTCAGCACCACCACCAGGATCGCCGGCAACGGGGTGAGCAACAGCACACACGCGACTCGCGCGCGCGACGTTCGGTGGCGATACTCGTCCAAGGCAAGCATGCGCTCAACCGAGTACATGTACTGGCCGCAGTGACTCGTCTGGAGCCATTCCCACAATCCGTACAAGTACCTCCCGCCGCGCTCGAGCGTCGGATGCCGTTCAGTTGGCGGTGCGAGCACGTCCGAGGCCTGCGGGGCCACGGCAACGGCGCCGCGCAGCATGCTGCTTTCCTAATTTCTAGGATCAGATGACCAGAATTATTATTATTCCTATCAGGATAGTGCTGTTGTTGATGACCAGCGTTGCCGCTGTCGCGTTCCCTAAAAATACTTCGCCTCAGTTTTTCGTTTTCGTGCCTGCGCGCTCGTCAGAGAAAGATCAAAGCGTTGCCTTCACTTCAAGTGGTGCATCCGGCTCGATTAATACAGCTCTTCACGGTGGATTCGCAAGGTGCGTCCTCGTCTGTCCATCGCTCCGAGACGATTGGATTTCGTTGCAGGGTGGCCCCGCGCGAATCAGGAATCTGGAACCGTCCACACCGGGAGGGAGCAGCCGGCCAAGCAAGGCCAGCCAGTCGATCGGCCGTGGACAGGTTCCAATTTCGCCACCTGCCAAGAACGTTGGCCAAATGGAGCGTGCCATTGGCATGTCATGATGCCATGCCTCGTCGTCCCTGCTCGCTCGTCCTGCGCTTGCCGGCTGCTGTCTCAAATCGCCGTCCCACTGACCGGCGCCAAGCTGCTCGCCGATGCCGCGCTTGCTTGATGACGGACTCGCTCGGGCAAAAGGCACAACGCGCGACGTCCGCGGAGCCAAGCGGCTCGAGCCAAAAAGGCCAACACGCAGCAGCTGCTGCAACTCGGAAAAAGGAACGGCATAGGCCTGCTCTGCTTGGCTCGGCTGGGCTGCTCGGGGGCCGGCCCACTGCAGCCCTCCGCCGGCAACAACCTACGGTGCACCTCGCGCTTGCTCAAGCCGCGCAGCCGACCTCGCTTGGCCATGGTAACATCCATATTTGACCCAGGACTCTCTTGACAATGAGGAAGCGAGAACGAGTTGATCCCGTCGTGGTGGTACTGTTCGGACGATGTGACGCAGCGCAGGTCGGACGAGATCAGCGTTTGTGTGGCCCCTGCGCGGCGGAATGCCATGCCGGACGAGAGGCCCAGGCCGCGTGAAGGGGACGGGTCGTCGGGTCGTCGCGAATAAGACTCGTCTGACGTGGCAGATCGCATCCTGCACTTTGGCGAGTGCATGCCGAGTGCATAATGCCTGCGCCTTGAGTCAAATGCGAGCGCTATGCTTGGCCGAGCGCTGCAACTAAAATTTTAATGCGCGTTCCGGAGGCGTTACGGCGCAGCGGCCTTGGGCTGGGCAGGCTAATATTTCGGGGCGAGAGCAGCTCTGCGCCGCTCGACGGCGGAGGATGGATGAGTGGAGCGAAGGTCCCTCCTCTGCTCTGCAGCTCTCGGCAGCCAGCCAGCCAGCAGGCGGCTTCAACGCGCCGGGACCGGCGGCAGTTATTAGTCTTGAAGCCGCGCGCAGCGCCGCAGACGACTGCCACGTCAGAAACGAGGCCGCGCCTTCACTGCAGACGCGGCGCGCGTGAGAAAATGACCAGCGGCGGCAACAGCGGCGGCGGCGCGCTCTGGGCGCCACTGAGCCCCAATCCATCGGCGCTATCACGGCGCGGCCGTGGGATCGTAAGCCTCGTCTTCTCTCGCCGCGGCGCGCGGCGGTCTCTTCACTTGAGAACTGAGCCCGCGAGCGACGCGTCCACCGACGCCGACCAGCTCACCACTGGCAAGCAGCGCGCCGCGACGGCGGACCAGCCACATCAGCAGCAACAGCTCGAGCAGCAACGCCAGCGCGGCCTCATGTCCGGCCGCTCGTCCGAGCCGGCCCTCTCCGACCGCGCGCGCACCTCGTCGGGCTCCGCGTCCACGCGCGTGGACCTCTCGCGCCGCCTGACGCGCCAGGTCTACGTCGGCACCATGGAGGTGTCGCCCGACGCCGTGGGCATCGACAAGCCGGCGCCGGGCTCGCTCACAGTGGCGGTCAAAGTACGCGCGCTCACGCTCGACTCGGAGCGCAACGGCGGCGGCGGCCTGCGCACGTGGCAGGAGTGGCGCACGGTGCAGCGGCTGCTGTCACTGGAGCGCGAGGCGGCCAACTACGCGGCCTTGAACAGCAGGAACAGCAGCAGCGCGGGCCGCAGCGTGCTCGAAGGCCGGCGCCACATCGTGCGCTACTACGCCACAAGCGTCGAGAGCGAGTCCTTCCGCCTCATCATGGAATTCTGTCCGGGCGGGGACCTGCTGTCGCACCTCATCGCGCGAGGCGCGCTCGGACCCAAGCCTGCCAAGGGCGTGCCGCAGCAGGAGGCGCGTCGCTGGGTGCTGCAGCTCGCGCGCGGGTTGCGCTACATGCACGCGAGCGGCATCGCGCACCGCGACTTGTGTCCCGAGAACATCCTCATCGGCCGGACGGGAGACGTCAAGATCTGCAACTTCGGCGCCAGCACCACGCGCGCGGCCGAGCTTTCGCGCGACCGCGTGGCCGGCAACCTGCACTACACAGCACCCGAGGCAGTGAGCGGCACCTGGTACGACCCCGTGCGCGCGGACGTGTGGTCGCTGGGCGCCGTGTTCTTCGTGCTGCTCACGGGGTCGCCGCTGCTCACGCTGCCGTTCCCAGAGTGCCGCGGCTTCGAGCTCGTCAAGACCGTCGGGTGTCGCGGGGTGCTCAAGCTCTGGGGGATGGACAACCAGTTCTCGGCGGCGACCATGGATCTGCTCGCGAAAATGCTCACGGTGGACCCGACCAAGCGCCTCAGCAGCATGCGCGAAGTTTTGGATCACCCGGCGATGCTGGCTACGGCTCACACCGAGCGCAGCCTCATCGCTGTGTGACGAAGGATTTTGATTTTTTGAGGTTATGACTATGAGGGGAAGCATCTATCTAGAACGGAGAAGGAGAATTTTAACGGCGGCGCGCGCCAATTGATAAGAGCGCGCCGCCGAACTGCAAGTAAGAAGTAAAGAGCGGCTAGTATGTTATGTGTCAAAAGATAATAAAGTTGAATTCAAGGCCTTCCGCCGTGTACGCGCATGTAACTGGTTGCAGCTTCGGTGCTGCCGTCACGGCGTCTCGTGGTGACAACCGGACGCGGCGTGTTTAACATCCGCAGCGAGTCGATCGAATTGACTTCAACTGCAGCTCGATGCACGAAGACATTGATGCGCTGAATCCGTACATGCACATGCTCAAGTATCGCTATACGCGGCGCGACGCCGGAAAAGCTGGCTCCGCATATTCTTGCATCGCCCGCTCGTACGTATCCGACGCAAATCCGGCAAAATTGCCAGCACCGCAGCGCTGCAGTCTATCCACTCCGCATGCTTAACCAAGACGCAGCTCCACACAATACGCTCCATGTGAACAATGTTCACTGAACATGCATGGGCAACTTCTGCTTGCTGGCCAGAAGGTAGCGTTGTGTAGTGGCCAGTGGCCACTACACAACGCTACCTTCTTTGAAGCGTGCCTCAATTCCTTCCACTGCTGAATGAGTCTGTCTGGTGATTGCGTCCAAGGGAGTCATTACCTAAACTGATACTTCGTACGCTGACTCGTGACGAACCACCTCCAAGGCCTTGCTGACCTGCAGCTGGAGAAATGCAGACGCGCGGTTGCCCACAAACAGCGGAGGTCACGGCTTTCCAAGGCTGCAACAGAGAGAACACCGCCGCATCTGATGCATTCGTTGACAGCTCGTGGCGTCACTCGATGCCAAGCTGGCCACGCACGACGACGTGTAGGCGACGGTGCTTGTCTCGATGCAGGCACACAGGATGAAGACGGAATGTCCACCGACGTCTCGTTCAATTGGCGCTTGAAGGGACTTTACAGCGACAGCGATACAGCCCAACAACCCCACACCAAGTGGGCTTGGCATACATGTAACCCTTGGGTGTACAATAGCAACGTCCATTCGTGCATAGCTATTCGTAACTCGATCGTGCTTGAGCGTAGAGGACATCGCACATGGTTTTAATCATGACTTGCCCCCAATCAGCGATTCCAGCCTCCAGTTCTTGAAGGGCAAACGGCGCAACCGCGAACTCCGGACGATGCAGCTTCAGGTAGCCTGTGCGGCGCATAGTGACCACGAGCTCCTCGTCCTCTTCTTGTTGCTCGCTTTCTCCCAGCTGGCTGTTTCTTTCGATTCGCGGCAGTCAGAACGACTCCGCCCGAAATGTCCTTGCGAGCATGTTCAGACAACCGATACGGGTACAGCTCGTCTTCATCGACGCAGTCTGAAGCCACAATGGCGCACGGTTCGTCGCCAAACCTCGGGTCGGCTTCTTCGAAGAGCTGTCCAAACACGATCGTGTTCGTCTCGGTGGTGACACCATTGCTGTCGCTGGACATGATGCGCGCGTTGTACGCAGAGCCTTCGATCATGTCGTAGTCCTCCCTCACAGTGATATGTCCCAGTCGCTCGGAGATACTGATCTCCATGTTGGTGAGATAGAACCAAAGAGCCTCAAACACTTGACGGAGCGAGCGCACGCCTGGGAAGATGACCACCGTGCTCCCCAGCGAGTAAACGTTGCCGTCGTCGTCTTCAAACAACTCGTTTGAGTTTTGGTCCTGACCCGCAGGGGTCTGCGCGTTGCGAATCGTCACGTACTCGAACGCGTTCCGCAGCTTCTGCTCGCGAATGGCCAGCAGCGTAGCTCTTCTCTCAGCCCAGTCCTTCTTCAAATGGATGTGCGTGCGCAGCGGGTTAGAGTACTGCGTTCTCTGCTCCCGAGACAACAGAAAATAAAAAAATGTTAGCTGGCAGCTACGAAAAACGAGAAGTATTCTCATTCATCCCTCACCATGCACTCCATCATGAGCGACTGCGCTGAGGCGATGCCTAGCTGCTGTTGCTTTATAGCTTTGGTTAGCGCCTTGGACTTGACCTTGGCCTGTTGCAGTCCCGGGTCGGCAGCGAGTGACGAGCCCGCCGGCAGGCCTTGGGTCTTGAGCACTGCCACCTGAGCTTCCAGCTGCAGGATCTCATCCCGCAGCGTCTTCTCCTCCTCCTGGAAAAAAGATAAAGAGGTAAAATACGGCTGAATGATCGGCTACAAATACAGGAATGCTACGCCAAAACTGGCGCGCACCTTGCGGATCAAGTACGTAGGCTTGCGCTTCTTGGGCGCCTCGGCCCCAGGGGAGTGACTGTTGTCTGCCGAGTCGTCAGAACTGGACCCGGGGGGTTGGAGCATTAAGTCACGGGGCTGCTGCATGGCGAGTGTTGCGCTTTGATGAGGTGGAGGCGGGATGGTAAATGACTTGCTACGCCAGTGAGTGAGTTCGGGCTCCGATTCCTATTCTGTCTCTGGTTCAGCTTATTCAACACAGATGACTGAGCATCAGTATAGCTGACGTGGTCAGGGTTTGTCAAATCGGAGTCAGCTCTTCCACACCGTACGTTGTTGGAAATCACTCCTGTTGAGTGGGCTGCACGCCGTCATCGGCTTCAGCAGAAGACGACAATGTTCACCACAGCATAAGCACAATGGTGATGTCGTGATGCTATGAATCAACGATTGAGTTAAAGGATATCCCTCGTAGCTACATGTATAGAAGCAAGCGTAAGTTATGGGCAGTTTCGTGCAGGAGCTTTTTACCTCAGATTCGAGCGTACAGGATCTCGCGCATGGCCTTGATCATCACGGCACCCCAATCGGCGATTCCCGCCTCCAGCTCTTGCTGAGCGAGCGAAGATACTGGGAATTGAAAGCAATGCAGCTTCAAGTAGCCTGCGCGTCGCATGGTCACGACTAGTTCGCCACTATCCCGTTGCCTGCTCGCTGTGAGCACAATTGCGCCCGAAATGTCCTTGCGAACGCGCTCTGATGGCCGGTAGGGGTACAATTCATCCTCATCGACACAGTCCGCGGCCACAATGGCACACGGCTCGCCTCCAAACCGAGGATCGCCCAGGTCGAACCACTGCGTGAATGAAATGGTGTTGGACTCCGTCGTCACGCCATTGCTGTCGCTCGAAGTGATGCGCGCGTTGTACGCGGAGCCTTCCAGGACGTCGTAGTCTTCTCGCACCGTGATATGCCCCAGTCGCTCGGAGATGCTGATCTCCATGTTCGTCAGGTAGAAGTACAGCGCCTCGTAAACCAGTTGGAGCGATTGAACCCCTGGAAATCGCACGGTGATGATCCCCGTGGAGCAAACGTCGCCGCTGTCCGTCTCGAACTTCTCGCTGGACTCGTGGACCGGGCCATCAGCTGTGAACTGACTCCGAGCCAAGACGAACTCGTACGCGTTCTTGAGCTTCGCGTCGCGAATGGCCAGCAATGTCGCTCGTCGCGCTGCCCATTCGCGCTTCAGACGGATGTGAGTGCACAACGAGTGCGAACTCTGCGTCCTCTGCGCGCAACAAACACAAAGGGATCATCAGCAACAACATCTATCGCAATAAATTGCAGGCACGTCGCCCTTACCGAGCACTCGGTCACCAGCGACTGAGCCGCGGCGATCCCCAACTGCTGGTTCCTGATGGTGTCCGTCAGCACCTTCCATTTTGGCTGTGGACTCTTGCAGCACTGGGTCCGCAGCGATCGCTGCATCTGTCGGCAAGCCTTTGGACTTGAGCACTGCCACTTGAGCTTGCAACTTCACGATTTCGTCGCGTAGAGCCTTCTCCTCTTCCTGTAATCGGGATAACTGGTTAGATACTAGTTCACACTCAACAGAGAGTTTGGACACATGAAGGCGCAGCACGCACCTTGCGGATGAGGTACGTGGGCTTGCGCTTCTTGGCCTGAGGCTCTGCGGACTGGCTGCTGTCGGTGGAATCGTCGGACATGGTGGCAGGTCTGATCTCTCTCGGGGCCCGCGGCATTTTCTGTTGTTGTTGGAACCTGAGGCGGACAAGTCCCAGAAAGGTAAACATACAGACTTCAAAAATGATTATGCCTATCATGCTCCAGTCGGCTCCTCGTCCTGCTTCATTTTTAGTTCTCACTCGCTGTTTTAGGAGTACTGTACAGTACCTCGCGCATGGTCTTGATCATGACATTACCCCAGTCCGCGATGCCGTCCTCCATTTCTTGTTGTGCGAGAGGTGGCATGGGGAATCCAGGGCGATGCAGCTTGAGTATGCCTGTACGCCGCATCGTGACGACAATATCGTCGTTATGGGTAGCCGTTGAGCCTCCTTCTGAACCAGCCCCGCCCGCGCCTTGGGTCTTCTGCCTGCTTGTTGTCAGCAAGATGGCACCAGAAATGTCTTTGCGAACATGACTCGACGAGCGATAGGGATAGAGCTCGTCTTCGTCGACACAGTCGGAGGTCACAATGGCGCAAGGTTCGCCTCCAAACCGCGGGTCCCCGTTTTCAAAGAGCTGCATCAAGCCAATCGTTTTGGATTCGGTTGTGATCCCATTTTCGTCGCTCGAAGTGATGCGCGAGTTGAACGCTGCTCCGTCGATAACATCGTAGTCGTCCCTAACAGTAATATGCCCCAGGCGCTCCGAGATGCTGATCTCCATGTTGTTCAAATAGAAGCAGAGTGCTTCATACACTTGTCGCAAGGACTTGACGCCAGGAAAATGAATCACCGCGATGCCTTCGAAGCAAACATCACCGTCGTCAGTCTCAAACTTTTCGTTGGACTCGCGGTCAGCGCCGTCGGCCATGTGGTGGCTGCGTGTTACGACGTAGTTGTAGGCATTCAGCAGCTTTTCGTCCCAAATAGCTAAAAGCGTAGCTCTTCGCTCGCCCCAGTCCTTCTTGAGGCAGATGCGGGAGCATAGCGGGTGAGAATAGTGGGTCCTCTGGTCACGTCAAACAAAGCATGGGAAGACACGTCAGATAACCTCCAAGACAAGCACACAATAATTAAGTTAACCTTACCGAGCACTCCAGCATGAGTGACTGGGCCGCTGCAACGCCCAATTTCTGGTTCCTGACCAAGTCTCCCAACAGTTTAGTCTCCCCTTGGACTTGCAGCAGGTCGACTGGTATTCCTTCTCGTGCGGATACCTCTTGGGTCTTCAGTGCACTCACTTGGGCCTCCAAGTGCACGATTTCATTGCGTAGAACCTTCTCCTCCTCCTGTACACTGTGAGTCCGCACGTTTTCTCTAAAATTCTACAAGCCAATGCACTAAACTGACCTTGCGGACGATGTACGTGGGCCTGCGCTTCTTGACTGGCAGGTGGCCCGGCGACGGGCTGCTGTCGGTTGAGTCTTCGTGCGGGGTGCGCTCGGACGCGCTGGAACTTCCTGGCATAGCGAGTGTGAGGTGACTTGATTGTGACGGGAGTTGAGTGTTTGCAACAAAGCCAGGGTGATCTAAATGCTTGTCAAACCACGGGATCAGCTGACAGAGGAGTCTATTGTGATGGCGTTTAGTGTTGTTGGAGTTGTTTGCGTAGTATTTAGGCTGGGGGCCAACGGCATTTTGCAAGGATATGAAGGCGCTTCGCGTGCTTTTGGTGGTCCCCAGCAGATTACAGGTTGAGGCGGAGCGTCTTGCCCACGAGGTTGCGGCGGGGCTGCTTAGTCACGGTGATTTGCACGGGGTGGAAGGGCTTCGACTTGGCAGTGGGGGAGACGCTGAGCGCGCGCTTGCCATGGGCGGTGGCGCTGCGCTTCTGCAGGTGCGGGTGCTGGTGCGCAGCCGTCGACTCGCTGTGGTTCGAGCAGTCCATGCAGCGGCAGTGCGACGTGCAGGCGATGCCGTTCTGGAAACACTCGCAGTACTTCTTCAGACACTTGGACTTCTTGCAGCGGCACCCGCGCATCACGACCGCGCTAGATTTCTGTCAACATCGACCAGTATCAACCATTAGCAGGAATCCCACCAGACAGACATTGGGAGGAGGAGTGTTCGTACCTGCGGCAGGAGGTGAAGGAAGCCCGTGGTGCTGGCACTTTGGGGCAGCGACGCGAAGGAGAAGGCGCGCGGGTCGTTGGCTAAATAGTTCTGGATGGCCTCCACGCGCTCGGTCTGGTGCTTGCGTCCGTTCTTGCAGTCGTCGCAGGCGCATCCGGCGTGGCAAAAGCCGCGGGAGCTGAAGCACATGCAGTACATCTTGAGGCAGCCGGTCTTGCAGCCGCAACTGGTGGACGACGACACACTTGAGGCCTGGATCTGCTGCGCATGTCGAAGCAGCAGGCGCTGCCGCTTGTCCTCCTTGGCCAGCTCCGGCTCGTGCTCGAACCGCGCTGAGGTCTGCTGCACGTTCGACGAGCCTGGAGCTGTCAACTTGGAGTCGTTGGCTGTGTTAGTTTGAGGTCTAGAGGCGTCCAGGCTAGTCCTGGACGTGGAAGGGGAGGAGGCGATCCCCGTCTTAAGCTTCTTGCGGTGAGGCAACTGGAACAGGTTGGCGGCCTCCAGGTCAGTGAGACACACGGGCAGCGAGGAGTCGGGGCCGTAGCGCTTCTCCAATAGGGCCAGCATCATGTCCATCCAGGCCAAGTTCTCGCTCTCCTGCGCCTCTGTCTGCTCCGACGAGGAGTGCGGGCTCTGCGCCTCATCAACTGGCGTGGTTGCAGCCCCTGTGCGACCTGTTTCCTGCCCTTCCGGTCCTGTAGATGTGTGGAGTGCGACCGTGGCCTGTCCGAGCGATTTCTTGGCGTCTACTGGGCTCTGGAGGTCGCGCGCGGATGCGTTGGGCTGCGCGCGCTTGGGCGCGTTCACTGTGGGTCTAGGACAGTTGCTGTCGATGCTTTGCAGCGCGCGCCGGTGCTTCCGCGTGCTCGAGTCGCTTGAGACGGAGTTCCTCGCTTTGGACGGCGGTCCTGACGCAGATACAAGCGACTTTGCTGAGATTCCGACATGCTCGGGGTCCTGGTTTTCCTGCGCGTCCAGCGCGGTGCGTGGGGCGACGCCGCGTGCCGTGGGGGCGGAGCGGAGGGCCATGGTATGCGCGGCACAAGGGAGCTCGGGAACTGATCTGGCGCCACCTCGGCGCATTTTCAATTCAAACTTCGACTTCCCGCGAAAGCACGGGATTGGCTGAAAATATTTCACTTGGGGTTTGTATGCACGACACAACGAACGCCCGCTTTTGCACATGAGCATACAAACTTCAGCATTAAATTCAAATGACCCGCCCAAAGGTGGGCCCTACCCGTTTGTGAGGAGGTAGGGCGCTTCTACCCTGAAATGGCTTGCTGCGTCTAATGGTACAGTCCGTGCTAAGTCTACGCGAGCGCCGAGCCGCGCAGACGCAGGCGCTTCCACGTGTTCTCGCGCACGGCGTTCTGCAGCAGGTCGTAGATCTGGTTGCAGCCCTCGGTGGCCACCTCCATGAGGCTCTCGAACAGCTCCAGCGGCAGCTTGCACTCCATCTGCAGCAGGTTGAGCTTCTGCGTGCGCGGATTGAGCGCCATCACCACCTGCGGCGCGCGCGCCACCTCCTCCGCGTAGTTCAGGTCTGCCACAGAATAGAACACAACACCATTAGACCACTCTACCTCAATTCTACCGCGTTCTACCGCATTCTACCTACCACAGAGCATGGTCTGCTGCAAGTATCCAGCCGACGAGGCCACCACGAAGTCGTTGAGCGCGATGCCCGCGTCGATCAGCGCCAGCGTGATGGCGTTGATGCTGGCCGGCAGCTCGCCGCCGTCCGCGTGCAGCACCTGCACGAAGATGTCGATCTGCGAGCGCGGGTACAGCTGTGTCTGCACGCAGGCCTCGAAGATCTGCTTGACGGCCAGCGACATCTCGACCTTCTTGCGGTCGCCGCTGCGCTGCGGCTTGCGCTCCGACGTGGCGAAGGCCGCCTGCGTGAACTCGCAGTTGACGACGGCGCGCGGCTGCGTGTTGGACGCGGCGTTGCCCGAGCCCGTTCCCACGGCCGCCGCGCCGCCCGCCGGGCCGACGCGCAGCTCCCGCGGGCCGTAGACCACCGCCACCACCTTGGTGTTGCCCTGCTCGTAGTAAGCCGACCCGTCCACGCGCGAGAAGAGCCCGAAGCGCGTGCGGATGCGCCGCACCTCCTCGCTGCGTCGCCCGTCCACGCGCAGCCCGGCCACGGAGATGAACTCGCCGCTTGCGCCGCCGCCGCCGCCCAGCACGCTCGCGCTACCCGCCTTGGCCGCCATGTTGCTCTCGGATTGGTTTTCCTTGGCTTTGGTCAGCCGTACTTAATTGGGGGTGGTGACTAGGAAGTCAAAGAGAAGTTGAAGTTTACATTCACTCTCGATTTTTATGCATTCCGGGAAGACATATAAATGTTGAAGCTAACATTCACTCCCAGGTTCTGGTGAAGCTGCAGTATCGGCTTCTGATGCGCTTCGCGATCCCCTGCAGTGGAGCAGACCCCGGTGCACGTACCAAGGCCAGGTCTGTGGACATCACTCCCAAATCGGACGTTTGGCTGGCACCAGTTCTGGGCGCTCTTGAGCAAGAAGAGCGAGGCTATCACCGTTCAGCTGGAAGTTCAACAGCGGATTGCGCTAGGTCCACTATATACCATCGTACAGCTCCACTCACTATTTCGTTTCTGGTTACACAGGAGATCCTAATCGAACTTGACCAAGAAGGCGAGCAAGAACTGCGGCATCTACAACTACCCTGGTAGCCTCACGACCCCGATCCGATCTCGTCTGCCGACTTCACCCGTCTTCACAGGGACTTGGTGGAGTACCACATCACGGTCGACGGCAACAATGCCCGCCCCGTGCAGCCTCTGAACGACCGTAAGGGCAATATGTGGCGTAAATGTTGTTGGCTTCGCCTGGTATACTCTGCGTAGAATAAATCGACTTTAATGCGTTTGAAATGGACGAAAGCGACTGCCGCTTAATATTTTACTACGCAGTACACTGCATCTTCGCTAGAGCTTCACGAGACGAGCCCGACCTTTTGGTTGGCGGAAAAGTACACCTGTGTTTTGGCCCACGACGCCGTGTCCGGGTAGATGAATATCGGGTAGAGAGTGTTGCCATGAGAAGCAGTAGAGAGCATTGACTGCTCGTTGTAGTCGAAGTCGAACGTCAGTTCCGTGTCGTACTGGTCCAAACATGGGGGCTACGGCATCAAAATCAAGAGATTACCAGGTTTTAGTGAACATGGATGGGTAGTAAAATTCAATTCAGCGTCACGGACCTCGCTGCAATAAAACCAGCCCAAGACGTCGTGCTTCTGCCACGAGCTACTGGTTGACGTCGTGAATCCCTACAAGTGCACAATCATCTGTCGAGTCAGTGACTTCCACCACCACTACCACCATTTTTCTTGCTAATAACGTACCACAAATGCCTCATCGGAATCCAGCCTCAGTGTAGCTGACAAATTGATAGGAACGGTCAAAATGGGCGTATCGGTCTTGATGCCTTCATCCATAAACACTACTAGCGTTCCAACTCTTCGACCATCTGACACGTCTTTGATGAACTTGGGCAAATTCGTGGTCGCTGAGAAGTAAGGAACGTAGTTATACTGCGTCAAAAGATAGGTGTTAGTAGAGAAGTATTACATCGCATAGCAAGTGCACGCGTGTCATCTGCAACTCCGTGTAGTAGCGTATTTTGACAATGTGCACCTTGCCATCAGCGAGATCATGGACAGCAGCGGCAGAGATTCCAGCGCGTTCGGAGTCCGTGTTGCTGCTTTGACCTCGTGAGTAAATTGCAACATGATCGTAAAAGACATCATCTCCAGCGCTTTCATCGTTGAGCCTAGTTTCAAATGTGATGGCAAGTGAGTTGTGTAGTCCGGCAAACCCCATGCTGGAACCTTCCACCCCCAGTGTCGCCGTGCGGTTTTGGTGGGAATGTATCACAAATGCCCACCATGAACCGCACAGCTTTGGTACTCGTGGATCCCGAAGTTCTGGTATTTTACTTCGAAACAGCGCCGAGACTGGTCGGTAATCTAGAAAGTGAACCGTGTCTCGAAGCCTTGCAACACTGGTAGCTGCTGCGCGTACCAAATTGAAGAAACTTGGTGCGGTTGCGAGGCTGTGAGGCGTAGACGCTCAGGACATCGAAGTTTTTCCTCGCTCTCCTGATAAGCGCCGCGATGGCCAAGCATAGCCGTCTCCATGGCGACGCGCGCGCTTGTCGTGCGGTTCTCAGTTTCACGAGTCTCAAGGCGAAGCGCTTCTTGCTGCTCGGTCAATACAACTTCCAGTGTGGCTTCGCGTGCATCATTGGCACCGGAGAATTTCGAGTACGCAGTCTGACCCGTACAGTATAAGCCACATATTCATCTAATGTTGAATTTAGCACAAAAGAGAGCGAATACATACACTTGGGAACGATGCGCAGCTACTTGTAGCCGCTTTTCCATTTAGAACTAACCTAGTTGTGCCATTGAAGTCGTAGTACACGAATTCTGCACGAACGAACCAGATCGGCGTAGACAGAAAGAGTAAGCAACGTGCAGGGGGGGGCAGCTAACAGTAAAGGTAAGGCTGCACCTGCTGCGACTGCATCGACGAAGAAAGCGACCAACAGCGCAAGCGCGCTTGATATCCTCATGAGTCGTTTGTCGGTAGATGTGACCAACTGACCCTTCAAAGTCTCAGTTGAAATCGAAAAAAATTTTGTTGATTCGTGCGACAGTGGCGCAGCCCCCCCCCCCCTGGGACGTCGGCGTAATAGTCGAGTTCCTCCAGCGACTCGATGTGGCCCGTGACCGCGATACTGCCGGGGGCCAAGGCGTCGGCGCTGTTGTCCGCCGGCGTCATGCACAAGAACTACAGTTTGCCGCGCCGTGCGCAATCACATCAAAGAAGTTGAAGTTGACCTTCACTCGCGATTTCTAGGCACGGACTCGTCTCGTCAAGCTCCGGTAGCGCGACAGCTTCAACTTTTATGTCTTCCCGGAATGACCCTTTGGTTGGCAAAAAAGTAGGCCGATAGATGAATATCGGGTAGAGAGTGCTGCTTGTGAACACTTCATGACAGTAGAGCAGCCACGTGGTCTGGTTCCAGGGCCGGTGCGCTCACCACTCGCGCCGATCTCGGGTTGGCTTTTGCTTAGTTTGGGTCAGCAGTAAAGTTGAAGTTAATATTCACTCTCGATTAAGTAATCCAGGAAGTCATGTCAATGTTGAAGCAAACATTCACTCACTCACTCACTCACTCACTCTCATGCGCTTTTCGCTTCTTCATAGCAGGTGAAGCAGTAGTATCGGCTTTTGGTGCGCTTCTCTTTGCGATCCCCTGCAGTGGAATGGACCCCGGTGCACGCACCAACGCCAGCGACGCACACGCCTTCAATTCGTCGTCGCCCATCACCTTAAGACAGACGCGGCATCCTTACCTCGCCTCGAATTACCGGTAGCTCCGATTGCCTGCGCAGACTCAAATCACCTTCCACCAGGTCCATCGAGTGCCCGGACAACGACACCAGACCCATCAGTTGCATCGCCGTGGTTGCGTCTACGATTTTTGCGTTAGAAATGGGGCGAGTGAAGTACGTAAACGCATACGAGAGCGCACTTTGCGTTGGTGCATCTGCAACACGCGCAATCGTTGTAAACGATCGGCATAAACAAATTCTCCCGGGGATTCTTGCAGACCCATACAGACGCGTATCACTTGGTTGCACGACTTCTGATGCAGCGGGTTTTCAGGAGAAAACACATACGCAGGCGACAACTCGGTTGCGGTCCGCTCATCGAGCTTAGCGTCGTTATCGTCATCGGCCACTCGAATCAAGATCATCGACACTCCCATCGCATCCTCATCCGCCGACTCATAGTTCGCTTGATGCAATGCCTTCTCTCTCAGCTTCGACTTCCGGAACATCGGAATCACCAGATAGACCCCATTCTGTTTGCACGGGAAAATGCCAGCGGCGTAGCGCCCAAGCAAAAACCACAGCGTGTCCTCGTTCGGCTCCAGTTCCAGCGACACGAAGTGGGAGAAGCCCAGTTGCCAGTCGCTCCATTGCGATCGCCATTTCTCAAATTCTTCTCGTATTTTCTTTCGAGCAACTGCGTTGTCCTCCTTCGTTACATGAATTTCCGCCCCGCCAGTCAGCATCTCCATGAACAAGCCCACATTTATGAACTGACCCCGGAACGTGTGGTGGCTTATGACAACCGTGGAATATGACTTGTTCTCCTCCTTCATCACACAACCATCCATTGCTAAGAGCAACAAGATACGAGCCACCACCTCTCCAGCACCACCAGCGACAAGGTCTTTGTTCAGCAGCAACTTCTTGAGCTGCGGTAGAATGCACTTACGGAATACTGGTTCCACCGAGTGCCATACGTACGCGGCGCCAAGTGACACCACCGCGTCCGACGCATAACTGACCACGTGGCCGTCATTTTGCCAATTGGTATACGCGAGAACTGCCATGAAATCGGCAACAAAACGCGATGCCAGCGGCGAAGAAGCGCGAAGGCGCACGCCCAATCGGGGCAGCATGGACGCAACACCAAACATGGTACCGTTGTTGTAGCTTTCGATGTCATCTGGGTCGCACCCCAGCACCAGCTTGCGCGCTGCAAGTCTCAGCACGTCTACTGAGTTACCAGTCGTGTCATAAATGCTTGTCCACAGAGGGCGCCCCATTTTCACGAGATGACCCCAGTTCTCGCCATCGCTCTGCCAAAAGGCGTCCCTGTATGCAGCGATCTCGCCGTCACTTTTCGTCGTTGAATTCGTAGATAAAGCATCGTGCTCGTGCCAGAAGACGTCCGTCGTGTCGGAAAGCACGAACGGTGGGAATGACAACTGAGGGCCGTAGAAGGAGTTCTGGGAGGACGATGACGGAGCTGCCAAGTCGACAACCTTCGCGTTGGTATCAAGCAACACTCCAAAAATGCCTCCTGTGAACCCTTTTGAGCGAGTACTGACGAGGCGGTGCGGTTGTTTGCTGTGCTTAGAGCCCGCCCAAGGAGACGGAAGGAGCCCAGCTCGTTCTTAGAGCGGAGCAACAGTCCAGCTTCGTCCACAGTCAAGAGCAGCAACCGCGTGGACTTGGTGCTGTCCTGTGCGAATGCCTCGCACTTTGTCTGCCATCCTCTGTGACTTCCACGCAGCTCACGCTCCAGCTTTTTCAACTCGAGGCTCAAGTTCTGCTCTATCGTTGGAGACTGTAGAGTGAACAGGTTGAGCCACTTATCTCGACCATCGTCCCAATGCTCCTGTGCGTAGATGTAGATGGTGACCAGGCGGTCGATCAGCGCAGCTTCGTCCGCACCGAAGAGCCATTGCTGCAGCGTTGGTGTATCCAATGGGTAGCCAGTTGATCCTTCCTTACGACGACATGTGTAGAGTACTCCCATGCATCCTTCCTCCTCTTTGCTCGTAGTCAGTGCTAATTCACGTACGAGTCGACTCTTGCCGAAGCCGGAGCTCTGTACCCTTGACACAATCGGCGCCGTATACTTGTTAGGGTAGCGCTGGTACTCCTTCCAGCACCTCTCCACCTAGGCTCGAAACCTGGCAGGAGCGGTGCCACGATACTCACTTCGGATAAACGCACGCTCGAGCTGCTCGAACAGACGATCGAGTTCCGATGAGTAGAGAAGAGAGCTCAGTTTACTTAATAAAGCAGCCTCGATCTTTGGCGCCACCTTCTGCGTCACGTCCAGTATATCCTGCCACGAGAATTCACTGTAAACGCTGTAGATATCCCCCCGAAGCGCACTCTCCACAAGCGTTGGGGCCTTTATCGCAAGTAGATATCTTTCTTCCGCCACTTGAACAACCCGCTGCTCGCTCGCCTCGGGAAACCTAGGCTGCAGCAACGCGAAGACCTCCGCACTTACCAGCTCCGTTAGGCTTAACGACATGCCTCAAGTCGAAATGGAATTTTTCTGGTTAAGAGATTGTCTCGATTGATGGAAGCTAGGTAGCTGGTTCTTTCACTCGCAGTAAAAAAAATCCCAATCATCTTTCCTTGACGCTACTTGGTTTTACTCTTCTTCTTCTTCGGGCGGATTTTAACATCGAATGACGGGACTTCTGGTGCGCTTCGCTTAGCAATTCTTTGCTCCTCCTGAATGGGCTCTGGCGCTCGCACCAACGCCAACAACGCACACGTCCTCAATTCAGCATCGCCCATTAGTTTCGACAAAGGCGGCATTCTGCTCTCTCGCCTGACCCGGTCCGCGAATTCTCTACGCAGACTTAAATCGCCCTCGATCAGGTCCACCGGGTAGCCAAACAATGACATCAGATCCATCAACTGCCTGCCCGTGGCTGCGTCTACGATCTTCGGGTTGGGAATGGGGCAAACGCAGTACGTAAATGCACACGACAGTGAAGAAGCCTTAGGTGTACCTGGACACTCCACCTTGGCTCCCAATGGTACAGTCGACTGCGTGGGGAGGTCGCGTTCTACGCGCTCCGCATACACGAACTCTTCCGAGGCTTCTTGCAGGCGCATACAGACGCGAATCATCTGGCTACACGCCTTCCGATACAACGGATTGTCTGGCGAAAACACAGACGCAGGCGACAACTTGGCTGCGTCATATTCGCCACGGTGACTGCGATCCTCCACTCGAATCAAGACCATCGACACCTCCATCGCCTCCTCATCCAATGGCCCACCCTTCATCGTCTTACGTGATGCGTCAACCCCCGACTGTGACTTCCGAAACATCGGAATCACCACATAGACCCCATGCTGGTTGTGTGTGAAAATTCCAGCGGCGTAGCGCCCAAGCAAAAACCACAGCGTGTGCTCACTCGGCTCAAGTTCCAACGTCACGAAGTGCGAGAAGCCCAGTTGCCAGTCGTTCCATTGTGATCGCCATTTCTTAAACTGTTTTCGCGTTTTCTCTTTGGCCAACGGACTGCCATTCTCCTTCACAGGAATTTCCACTCCGTGCTTTGTAGACTCCAGCGTCTCCATGAACAACCTTACATTCACGAACCGACCCCTGAAGGTACGGTAATTTAACTGGAACTTTGCGCCCGCTTTCGCTGCTGCAATTATCCCTTTGTTCTCCTCTTCCAGCACGCACCAGTCCACTGCCAGAAGCAACACGACACGAGCCACCACGGTTTCAAGAGCACCACCAACGTCGACTTCTTCGTTCAGCAGCAGCTTCTTGAGCTGAGGGAGAATAAACCGACGGAGAACTGAATTATGCGCATGCCACACGTACGCGGCACCGAGTGACAACACTGGATCCGACGCGCTGCTGCTCACGTAGCCCTCGTTCGCGCAGTTTACATGCGCGAGAATGGCCATAAACTTATTGACGGCACGCGACGCTAATGGCGACGAAGACCGAGGACGAACGCCTAGACGGCACAACAAGGACGCGACACCGAACATGGTAGCTTCGTTGTAGCTGTTGATGTTTTCGGGGTCGCATCCCACGAGCAGCTTACGCGCTGCGAGTCTCAGTACGTCACCCGTTCCGTTGCCTCTTTCGTTTGAGTGAAAGATTCCAGCCCACATGGGACGACCCATGGTTACGAGGTGCTTCATCCTCTCGTCTTTGCTCTGGGAAAGGATCGACTTGTATGCAGCGATCCCATCATCTGCTGTTGTTGCACTTGTTGCGGCGTTCCACAAGACATCCATCGTATCTGAGAGCACGAATGGCGGGAACAGGAACTGTCGGCCCACACTGGAATACCTGGAAAAACTGTACCGCAAGAACGCGTTGCCTTTGTGGTCGACGCGCCCCAGTTTGTACACTTCAGGGTTCGTGTCCACCAACACCCCGAGAATTCCTCCCGTGAACCCTTTCGCGCGAGCATCCACCGACGCAATGCGGCAGTTGGCCTTGACCAGAGCTCGCTGAAGAAGGCGCAGCGGATTGAGTCCATTCGTTCGAGACGAAATCAACGTTGCAGCTTCGTCCACGGCCAGAATCGCCAACCGCTTGGACGTGGCGGCATCCTTTGTCAATTTCTCTAACTTTGTCGACCACTCTTCAGGTTTTCTGCTCAGTCTTCTCTCTAACTTCCCGAGTCTTGTTGCCAAATGCTTATCGAGCGGTTGAGGCTGTTTAAACAGCTCCAACCACTTGATCCGACCGATGTTCCAATGCTTTTGCGCGTAGATGTAGATAGCCACGAGATGGTCGGTGTGTGTGCTGTGTGTGCTTGCTGGTGCCCTGTGCTGCGGTGGGACGTCAAGGTCAGTTCGTATGCTGCGGGAAATGGCTCGGCGAGTCTGTCTTCAAGTTGTTTCATTGACATACAGTCGAGCAAGTCTCGGTCAAAGAGCCATTCCTTTAGCTCGGGAGTCGCCTTAGGATACCCGGTCGATTCCTCGAGCCGCGCGCATATGTAGAGAACCCCCATCGACCCTCCGTCTTCATCACTCGTCGCCCGTGCCAGCTCCAGCAGCAGTCGGCTCTTGCCGAAGCCGGAGCTCTGCGTGATAGCCACAGAGGGGCTTCATAGTCGTCGGGGTGGAGCTGATATTCCTTCCAGCATCTCTTCATGTAGGCTCGAAACCTTTTGGGTGCAGTGCCACGATATTCAGTCTCGGTGAATGCCCACTCCAGTCTTCCGAGCAGGGTTTCACTTAGTTCCATGGGGAGTCGGACGCTAGTGTTTCTTTTACTCAAAGCAAAGCAGAGACTTTTTGCAGTCTTCTTTGCCACATCTCCATAGACCTTGTACGGGAGTTCGTCGTAGGTTTTACCAATGATGTCTACGAGCAGGTGCACGAGGCTTCGGAGGTCCTTCATGACGTGCTCCTTGATATCGCTCTCGTCGCGTTTAGTTAGCTGGATCGAGCGCTGCTTGATCCCCTCGGGAAGCTTCGGCTGCAACAGCTTGAACACCTCAGCGCTCACCAACTCCGTCAAAGTCATTGCCGCTGTCGTCCACGTAAATCAATCACTCTTTGCTGCAAAGGGTGCTGGGACCTTCGGGGATCCCATGAAACGGATTTAGCTAAGAGATCTCTTGTCGTCAGAGGTCACCAGCACTGCGTAAGGTCTGCTGATGGTAGGCGTGGAGGTGGCGTCCTTCTCTTCTGTCGACGGGCCGATCCGATCCAGTAAGGAGCCATCTCCGCACTCGAGCTTGGACGACCAGCAGCAAGCGATGGAGGCGGGAGGTCCGACCGACGACGAGTGGACAGTAGACGCGTCTGGATTCGGCATCCCCGGCGGGACTTTGCAGCTCGTGGAGGTGCCGAGACGACGATGGAGACGCCCCATGGAGCTGCCGCTGCCTCCGTCGCCGGCTGAAGCCCCCATTCTCCAGGAGTTTTCACGGCCGTGGAGAGCTCTGCGTCTCCCCGTTCCTACCAGTTCCAGCGAGGAGGAGGAGGAAGTGGAGGAATCGCTGCTGAAGTGCTACTACCCGCAGTACTCTCCTCCAGAGCCGACCTTTGCGTCGGAGGTCCGCATGCCACCTTTCCTGGAACCGCGCGTGGCTGTGCCAGAGTCCCAAGCGTTCCTGGTCATCCCCCGGATTCGCTTCACGCTCGGAACGGTTAGTTGAATACTTCACCCAAAAGTATCGTGTTGATTTTCACTGAAGTGTTGCAGATTGAGCCGCTGGTGTGCAGGATGTTGGTGTATGACGTTGCCCAGAGCTGCCGCGTGACTGAAGAGTTCTGCTTCCGGATCCCTGGCCCCATGCTGGACAAGACGGACTGCACGATACCCCCGGCGGCGCTCATGTATCTGCTGCCGATGAAGAGTCCGTACCTGGTCCTGAAAGTCTCCAAGGTGCTGGTCGGAGATGGCGATATCGCGACTGCGCCCTACTGCGCGCCTGACAAGTTTGCGTCCCCTGCGGAGCAGCAGAAGCTGGTGGACAAGGCCGTGGACTGTGGAATGCGCCTGGGTCGATTCCAGCAGCCACTGGCGTGGGGGGCGATGCCCCTCGTAAAAGGAGCGAAGCAGTCGATGACTCTCTACAGACAACGCGCGTGCATACCCGAGGAGCAGCGTCTGGCGCTGATTTTGGACACCATCCGAGGCACTTTGAAGTGAGTATTCGTCCAGGGCCAACTTGTAGCCAATGTGGTATCATTTATCACGCTGATGTCCGTCATTCTGCTGCGTGAAACAGGGAGAAGGTCGTCCCAGCGTCGTGCGAGTTCGACATCGAGGACGTCTCGGCGGAGGAACTGTCGATCTCAAAGTTCAAGGCGTCAGACAATCGTGATAAAGTTCCAGTTCGACTGGAAATCCTCGATCCATTCTCCGAGCAGAGCGTGCAGACTTGTGGTAAGCAAGAGGGTGCCTCGAGCGAGCAGCAAAATGGTGACAAGATTCTCCAGTGTCGAGAAGTTCAGCCGTTGTGTCCGCCGTCCTTCGTCTCGGCGTCTGGCATTGCGGCGTCAGGGCCAGTGGCAGTCTCGTACGTCAACACGCTGTATCTGTACCCGCTCCAGATCGAGAAGTGCCAGTACCGCAACGTCGCTATCCGAGTTCAGCTGCTGCAGAGAGAAGTCGACACTGTGCGTGGGCTGGAGGAGACGGAGGATGCTGTTCTACGAGCGGTTTACCGAGCCAACAACCAGGTTGGGCGGTCCGCGTATGCGCTCGTCGGGTACCACCAGAAGAACCCGCAGTTTGAGGACGAGATCAAGATCTGCCTTCCAGTATCCTTAACGACGGAGCACCATATCCTGTTCACGTTCTACCACGTCCACTGCAAGAAACTCCAGCCCAACCAGCCCCAGCAAGAGCTCATCGGGTACGCCGCTCTCCCTGTCTCGAGGAAGGACGGCACGATCATCCAAGATGGCCGGTATACTGTGAACGTCACTCCTGCTCCAGTGTCGTCAAAGCCGTCGGCATCTGGAGGAGCTATCTCCCTATCCCCCGGATACGTCGGAGCCGTGCGAGACGCAGTTGTGGACAACACGAAGACCGTCTTCAGCTGTCGCAGTCGCGTTGTTTCCTCGGTCCACAGTCAGGATAGTGCGATTGCAGAGTTTCTGAGTCCATTCCACGGCACCCGGAGAACAGGCGCTTCCAAGGACGCCGCAGCCAACGAAGACGCGATCGTCAAGCGGCTGGTGGGTCTTGTCCAGAGTGACGCGTCAAATCTGCGCTACTATTTCTTCATGATCGCCAAGTTTGTGCTTGGGTACTTGCGGTACGGCACCTCAATCGTCCGGTGGTCTGCGTTCCGCACACTCCTCGCCGTCATCAAGAAGATCACGAGTGATCCTCAGGGCAAACCGAAAAGTGACGAGGTCGGCCGAGTGCTTCAGTACGTCCACATTGTGTTCGACGAGAGATCAATCGATGATCCAATCGACTCCAAGTCGCCAGTGAAACGTGAACGCAAGTCCGTCTTCGGCGCGCTGCTCGAGACGTGGCTGAATGTGCTAAACAACAAGACCTCGATCGAGGAAAACACCGACACGCTGGCCATGTCTCGAACGTACTCGAAAGTGCTCCTCCAGCTGATTTTGAAGTCCATGGCAATGACCTTGCTTGACCAGCGTGACTCACCTGA
Organism: Phytophthora sojae; assembly: GCF_000149755.1. Classification (NCBI taxonomy): domain Eukaryota; phylum Oomycota; class Peronosporomycetes; order Peronosporales; family Peronosporaceae; genus Phytophthora; species Phytophthora sojae. The sequence continues at coordinate 4,822,770 of NW_009258118.1, forward strand.
TGCAGAGGACAGCTCGCTGCCGATATTGCTGGCCAAGAACGACGAGGTGGTGCTTGAGCGGGTGCTGATCCAACTGATGGCGTACGCCCGTGATGACCCGTCAAAAGATCTGACCGTAAAGAAAGATGTCAACTCGAGCGTGGCCTTCTTCTGCCGCGGCATCTTTCTCATCGTGAAGAACGCGTTACCCGCTCGCGTGATCGACCGCTGCGTCAAGTGGATCAATGTCCAGGGCGACGCAGCGAGTCTGAGCAACACGTGGTTCCCGTTCCTCACCAATCTGGTGGCGTTTGAGTTTTTCCCCACGATAAACGGCGCCGTGCCAGCTCAGGACAGCAATCTCGCGAAAAGACGAGCCTGGCTAGCCAAAGCTGTCTTCGTGAAGCTGCTGCTCATTGTGGACAAGCAAACGGAGCATACGACTCGAGTCTGGGCAGCGCGATTACTGCGCTGGATGTTTGCAGTCCAAGCGTACAACCCTTGGTATCAAAGCCCAGAGCGTCAAGAGAGAATCGCGCTTCTGTACTACCCGTTCCTTTCGAGCATCGTACAGTTCACGACACCAGGAAAACTCCTCGCGAGCAGAGTAGGCGATGACCTCTCCAACACGTTGAATGGCGTACTCAGTCCTGCGAGAGCAGCACTGGATCTCCAGAAAGAGTTGGTGGGTTGTGTCGGCCACCTTCTCAGCAGCGTGTCAAGCTTGCATCTGCCGTTGTTCTTCCAGCTCACCAACGGAAGCTCCGAGCAGCTGAGCTTTACTGAGGCATTGAGCTTCTACCATCGCGTGGTAAGTTACTCGCTGTTTGAACTGAGATGCCGTCAGCAGATTTACTAACCTTGGACTCCAAATACACGTGACAGATATCGCCATGTTCTCCGGAAACGAATACAGCCGCCGACAACAACAGTGATGCCTCCGATGAAAGTTCTCTAACTGCAAAGAGCTCGCTGTACGACGAAGGCAGGGTGCACGCCAACCTTGCGTGCATGCAGCGTATGCTCGAGATATTCCTTGTTGGACCAGAGACGACGAGTGATGAACCGCTTCGAAGTCGGCTTCTCGCATCGACTGAAATTGTTTCTGAAGCTCAATCAAAGCTTCATCGGTTGGAGGAGATTCAACGCCACAACTTTCATCGTCGATCCCGGGGCGCCTTGGATTCGCCAACGATGCTCAGTGCGAAGCCCAATCCTATCGACACCAACACTAGTCCCGGTGACACAGTCCGAAACGCAACGGATGGTAGCCCACTGCACAGATCCCTTCCGCGAAACTGGAGCAAACAGCACAGCAGCATCCAACAGCGACGTAGCGCGCCTACAGTCGGGGTAGAGGAGAAAGCGCCACCGACTAACCCAGGACAGGACGGTGGAGTTGACGGGAAGTATGACGAAGAGATTGCCGCTCTACAGCAAGCAGTAGCAACCACAGCATTCCGAGCTATTCAGACCGCTGTGGACGAGTACGAAGGTGTTCTTCGGCTGGTCGAAGTCGCGTGCACGCCTCGCTTCAGCTCAGATAATAACGACTCGCTCCACGGTGTCTCCACGAACCAGGCACTCGCTCTTCTGGGCTACCTCACCGAGTTGTTGTTTCAGCTCCTGCAACGGGCGAGCAGCATTAAAGGTCTAGCTGGTGAGTTAGAGCAAGACGGAGCCACAGACCAGGAGCAGCAGAACGACGACTTCAACGCCAATGCCACCTCAAGCTTCGTGGTCACTCTGCTGCGGTACTTGCAGGCGTTCGTCTGGCGCTTCTCGGCGGCTTTGTTCGCGACCCGAATCCCTGGACTCCCGGCTGTGCATGACCAGCGCCGGATCCAACTGCTGGTATCGATCGCAGCTACAGCAACAAGATTCCAAGTGCGAAGCCATGCCGCGATGCTGCTGAGCCAGCTTCTAGCCGTCTGCTACGAGCAAACAGGGAGCTTTCAGCTCGTGAAGGGGCCGATACTCAAGGTGCTGACGTCGGTCTTTTTCCCGCTTTCAGGCACACCAGACGCGTCGTTGCAGATCTCCACTGCCGCATTGAGAGACTTGCTGGATGAGATGCGAACTTTTGCCGCCACGTCACGAGACAACATCTTGTCGCTCCCGTTCAGCTTCCACGCGCTGTTCATTGAGCTGCTCAACGACCTTACCACCAAGGTGCACGCGTTCGAGCGCTGGCAAGGCGCGTACGAGAACCCCGACGGCGCGCACGACTTCGAAGAGATTGAAGAGGGTATCGACCGCGTCGTCGACGACATCTCGCCACATTGGCTTCTCCAAGAGAAGTTGATCTGGCTGAACGCGCTGCTGCGTCTTCACGAGCGTCGCGAGCAGCTCGCCGAAGCCGCTTGTTGTAAAGTGGCAAGCATCGAGTACGTGCAGCGCGCGGGTCTTGGACACGGTTCAGACAGCTCGCACTTCGGTCGCTTGCAGCAGTGGGTCGTACGCGAGCTGTTCGAAGCGCGCAGGTACGCGAACCGAGCGGACTGGATCGAGAAGGAGCTGGCCATCAGTGAGTTGCTGCTGGTGGCGCTCAAGCAGCAGCGGCGCTTCAATGAATACCAGGAGACGACCGAGTACATGGGCGCGTTGGTCCGCCGCCTCGCCGACAGGGACGACAGTCAGCACAACAGCTCGAGCTTCTCCTTCTACCGCGTCCGCTTCGCCGGCGGTTGCGTGCCGACGTTGATCGCCAAAGACGAGTTCATCTACAAGCGGAGCAAGTTCACGTCGCTCGGGGAGTTCGTAGGCGAGATGAAGACCATGCTCCGCGCCAAGTACCCGCAGTGTGAGCGCGTCGACGTCGTTCCAGAGCCGAAGCCTCTGACGGGAAGTGACAGCAACCCCAACGTCATTTACTTGCGAGTCACCACGGTGGAGGAGGCACTTCCCGAGGAGCTCGCGCGGCTCAAAATGGCGGAGCCCCGCAGTCATCACTGGCGCGTGGCGTTCAAGTTTGCGGTGCCCTTCACGCTGGGCAGCGCGTCGTCCTACGGCAAGACGTCCGAGCAGATGAAGCGACTCACGTTCCTGTCGGTGGCACGCGCGTTCCCGTGCCGACTGAGCAGGCAGCGAGTGCGTCTGCGTCACGAGGAAGTCCGCTGCCCCATTGACAACTCCATGGACGACATCCAGAAGCGCTGCGCCCTGCTCCAAGCTGAGATCGACAAGGGAAGAGTCGGCAAGACGGACCTGAAGACGCTCACGCTCGTGCTCAAGGGCAGCGTGGACACGCACGTGCACGGAGGCATCCCCGAGGTGCTCGACTCGTTCCTTGCCGCTGATCCTGCGCAGCTGCAGCTCGTGGATGCTGAAGGCCGAGCCATGAACGACAGCGACAGCGCGCGGAGACGCCACGAGCTGGCGAACCTGCTCGTCGAGTTTGCAGACCTCTGCTGGAAGTGCCTCAAGATCAGCCGCGACGCCTTCCGAGGCGCAGCTCAGCCCAGCAGCGGCAGTCAGCACGCGACGCCCGAGCTGTTTCCTCAGCACCACTTGGAGTCCAAGGACCTGTCCAGCCCCAACGCGCCGTCCGAGAGCTTCCTGCCGCCATTTAGCTCCCCACCATCAATGGCAATGGCCGTCACTCACTCCACCGCAGCTCCAGCAGCTCGCCCACCAGATTCAACCTCCGTCTATCTGCTGGAGGAAGTTTCTCCGCTGCAGTCCGAGTTCGACCGCAGCTTCGCGGCGCTCGTGGCCCAGCTCGCGACCAAGATCCCGTTCATCTTCCGCCACGCCGCCAGACTGGCCGAATTACACCAGCAGACGGCATGCCTGCGCTCCTCCACCGCGACCCCCACCCCAAGTAGAACCGCCTCCTTCCCCGCCGCCGTCGCGCCACTGCCCAGCTCCATCTCCTAGACAGACAGACAGTGTAACAAGGCACAAATAAAGACGACGAGAACCTGCGTGGAAATCAATCAAAAGGGGGAGAGACCTTGTTAGCCTTCTACGCCTACTACCCTCTCTCTCTCTACGGTAGGGTCTCGCTTGGCGTCTACTTGCCGCCGCCCAGCAGCATCTCCTTGGCCTGGTTGATCTTGGTGGCCAGGAACGTGGAGCCGCCCGTGTCCGGGTGGTTGAGGATCAGCAGCTTGCGGTGCGCGTTGCGGATGCGCTCCTCGGACGCGCTCTCGCGCACACCCAGGATGAGCGCGGCCTCGCGCCGCGTCATCTTCTCCTCGAAGGGCCCGTCGTAGAAGTTGCGGTACTTCCACGAGCTGGCGGCCTTCTCGCTCTTGGGCCGGTTCTTGTACGCCTCCCACACCTGCAGCGCGTACTTGGCGCCCAGCGCCGCGCCGGCCACGCCCAGCCCCGCCACCAGCACCGTGTTCTCGCGCTGCGCCGACGCGTGGAACGCGCGCGCCGCCAGATTCGGGGACTGCACGGGCGTGTCGCGCGCGGAGGCGGCGCTCGAGGCGCTTGCCGGGAGCTGCCACGCCTGCGCGGCGCGCGAGGAGCGCGCGAGTCGTCGGACCAGGGCCATCGTGTGTGTGTCTTCGTGTGTGGCGCAGAGGAGGAAGATGATGGATAAGAGTGTCGTACTTAGGGGGGTGATGAGGATACGTAAAATTGGTGTGGTGGCCGACGACCGCTTCAACTTGCGTGCCGGAGTCGCCCGCCACCTACGGCGCAAGGATTTCCCGTCGCCAGTGGTGCTCCTCAGGCTGAGGTTTGGTTGCGGCGCACTCGTGCCGCTCGTGGTCGTTGCTAGCTACATGTGCATGTAGCAGTTTCGGTCGCCACTCCAGAAGCCTTCTGTCGAAAGAACGATGGACCGAGAGGAGTGAACTGAACTGCGTGGTCGTGGCTTCAGTTAATGAACGGCTGCACGATTGAACGTGTCAGAGCAAGTCGCGTTGGCGCATTGCCTTATTCCGCGAAGCTTATAAGTGCTCTTCGACTCGCTCGGCACTTTCTCTTTTATCCCAGCGGAGAGAGAAAAGTACGAATCAGCTATGCCTGGCTGAAGCAGAAACCGACGACGGGTACCATGCACGGTACAAACTCTCGGAGACCTGTAGCATGCATGAAGTCTTCGAGAGATCACTGTAGGGAGTAACCTCGTGAGTCTTTCCTCTAAAGAGATAGCAGATCCAGCTACTCATTGTTGTTCGAATGCTCTGCCCGATGAAGCTGAGCGACCATGTACGCAGCCAGGCCCTGGCCCGGGGGGGGGGCACCGTGAAAGGATATCGAGTTGTCCAACTGGCCGGTGAAATCTTGCGCTAGAGATGCAAGCAAAGCTTGGGCAAGCAAGGCCTTGTGGGCGATGGGGGAGCCGCTGCGCTCTCTCCGCTGGTTCTCGCGGCCCCGCCCATAAATCTTCTTGCCCCCGACCGCCACCCTGCGAGCCCGACCGCGGTCCAAGCAGCAAAACAGCATGAATCCTCCCCCGCTCTTCCGCGTACGTCGACGCCTCGGCGACGCGCTCTACGGTGAGGTGCTCGAGTGCGAGCTTCCCGGCGACGACGAACCGGTCGCGGTCAAGTGCATCTCGCTCACGCGAGCGGCCGAAGCCCGCGTCCGAGCGCGTGCGACGCGGGAGATCGACAACCCACTGCAGGAGCAGCGCGTGGCGGAGCTCATCATGGCCAACGGGGGCCACCGCAACGTGGTGCAGCCGCTCTTCCACTTCACTCACGACAGGAGACTCTACCTCGTCAACGAACTCTGCGGAGACGGCGATCTGCACTCACTCGTGGCGGCAAGGATGAGCGTATCGTCCCTCCTGGAAGAACATGAGGTGCTGCCGTTGATGCGCCAAGTACTGGAAGGCGTCAACTACCTGCACTCGACACTCGGCGTCGCGCATCGGGACCTGTCGCTCGAGAACGTGCTGCTGAGTCGCGGGGCCTGCAAGATCACGGATTTCGGGCTGTCGACGAGCGCTCGATCGATGTGCGAGGCTGGCCAAGTGGGCAAGGAGTACTACATGGCGCCGGAGATCGTCGCGGGGGAGCGGTACGACCCCACCTTGGCCGACGTGTGGTCGCTGGGGATCATGTGGTTCATCATGCTGACGGGATCGCCGCTGCTTCTCCGTCCGAAAGTGCGTTTGGAGCTGTTGTCACCCACGGCGTCGGTGCTGTGATCGAGGTGTGGGGCCACGCACATCGTATCTCGAGAGACACAATCTCGCTCTTGGAAAAGATGCTTCAGGTGGACCCATGCAGGCGTATTGCGCTTGACCAAGTGCTCAACCACCCTCCCTTCGTTGCGGCTCGACTGGATATTGCATGCTCGCCACTGGCAGCGCATGAGAGATAATGAGTATTTAGTAGACGCAGGCAAACCTTGTACGAGCCGGGATACATATGTAAATGAGTATGTACTGACTTACTAAAAGCTTAGCTCAAGAATACTGGAGGTATTCCCGCAACGTGCCACTTGTCGCAGTAGGTCTCGCTGTACACTCATCTAAATCAATATGCTTGCAGAAGTAGCGCGCAAATCTTGAGAACTTGTTGTACTTCCTGTGCGAGGTACATTAAAATATACAGCCGGGACTAGCCCGGGGACGCCTGTAGCTTGCATTTGTTTTCGCTTCCCCAACGGTATTGCAGAAATGCATAGGAGTTGCTCCAGAACAGTCAATGCAGCTGCCTTTACCTCATAGTAGAGGTGCCATCCTACTATTGCGAGAACCTGCTTGATGACCTGCACGACGATGAGACCTCCGTTTGGAGTACTCTGCCACTTTGCCTTGAGACTATAGCAACCGTGAGAGTGTTGCAAGCGCCTTACCAAGGAAGAAATTCCGCTGTATACATAACTAGTACCTATATACGTTCTGTAGGAGTATGTGTACCTGTTTCCAGCATCCGTCAACGCAGTAGGCGCTCGCACGAAAATATTTTCGTTGTGCACTACGTGTGCATTACGGGCCGATTCGTAGGGGAAAACCGGGCTCTATCCCTACGAGTAGTGCTTTTCAGATGTTACTTCACTGTTACTTCTGTGCCCCTATCACTGCAATAAAACCTGCTACTTGAGTGCTGCGCCGTTTACGGCGCAGCCAGCTCGCTTGTGAGACCAAAAGCCGCTGTGATAACAAGACGCGAAGCTCGGCGAGCTTCTAGAAAGTCGGTTTCCGTGGCGTTTCTTGATAAAAAAAATCATCGCACGCGGTCGAGTCGAGGTCGCTATCAGAGATCGAGAAGCTGTTTTTGAGTGGAAAATTGGTCAGAGCTGCAGCCAAACGCGTTGTGGGGCATATCGTAAGCGAGTGCCAAGCCAGAGGCACAGATTTTAATGTTGTTTTCCTATACAACAACAAAATAAAGTAGGCGCAGCAACATTCGCCGAAGCAAGTACTACGACCCCCTCCAGTTCGTCAGCGAACTGGGGGAGGTCTGAGAGCTTCTAGAACGCACGCTTAGTTGCGAAACCGACACTCTATCGAAGAGATTATGCACCAATTTCTGAACCACAACCAACCACCAACGACTCATCTGGCAAGCAGACAGATATAGCCGGAAACAGGCAAAAGCATGCTCGGCTGGAAATCTGCACTCGGCCAAAGATATTTTCCACGGGGCGGCGGCCTGGGGTAGAGTCGATCGTGGTGCAGCAGTCCGCAGGGGATAGCCATGGTCCTAAATCATCACTGCTAGAAACTGGCAGCTCTCGGGCGTCACAGTGACACTGTCACTAAGACCAGCAGTTCTGCTGCAATTGTTGCGAACGACAAGGTTATCGCTCAAAAGTAGCTTGCATACCATGGCACTGCGCGGGAGGTACGTACCTGTCGAACCGTGGCCATCTCCTGCGAAATCGTATAGCCTCCGGGCTCTACATGAGGACGGAACGGAAAAATATTTGGTCGGCTGAGCGTTACGCGATCTGACCTCATAAAGGTGCCGATGCTATGATCACGCGGACTGGCTTGCGTCTGCTTGCCTTGGCTTTCTTGCCCACCCTCCCTCCACTGTCACCCTCAGGCCGACGCATTCGCTTCAGAATTCAACTTGCCTTCAATACCGACTGTCGGGTCCGACACTCCACGCGATTAATGACCGCTCCACCGCTTTTCCGCGTGAATCAGCTTATCGGTAGCGCGCTCTACGGGGAAGTGCTCGAGTGCGAGCTGCTTGGGCACAGCGAGCCCGTCGCAGTCAAGTGCATATCACTCGTTCGAGCAGCCGAAGCACGCAACCGAACCCGAACGATTCGAGAGATCGACAACCCACTGCAGGAGCAGCGCGTGGCGGAGCTCATCATGGCCAACGGGGGCCACCGCAACGTGGTGCAGCCGCTCTTCCACTTCACTCACGACAGGAGACTCTACCTCGTCAACGAACTCTGCGGAGACGGCGATCTGCACTCACTCGTGGCGGCAAGGATGAGCGTATCGTCCCTCCTGGAAGAACATGAGGTGCTGCCGTTGATGCGCCAAGTACTGGAAGGCGTCAACTACCTGCACTCGACACTCGGCGTCGCGCATCGGGACCTGTCGCTCGAGAACGTGCTGCTGAGTCGCGGGGCCTGCAAGATCACGGATTTCGGGCTGTCGACGAGCGCTCGATCGATGTGCGAGGCTGGCCAAGTGGGCAAGGAGTACTACATGGCGCCGGAGATCGTCGCGGGGGAGCGGTACGACCCCACCTTGGCCGACGTGTGGTCGCTGGGGATCATGTGGTTCATCATGCTGACGGGATCGCCGCTGCTGTCGCTGGCGTCCCCGTCCGTGAAAGGCTTCGCTGTTGTGGTACAGCATGGTGTTGGTGCCGTGATTGAAGTGTGGGGCCACGCGCACCGCATCTCAAAGAGCACAATTTCACTCCTCGACAAGATGCTGAAGGTCGATCCGAGGCAGCGTATCTCGCTTGATAAAGTGCTAAACCATCCAATGTTTGCCAGTGGGATTGCAGTGGGGTAGAACGAAACGGTAACGTGCAGATCTAAAGCCACGTTGGAATGGTTTTTGACAAAAATATCCACGTTTCCTTACAAACTAATGCTGGATGGTGCTTAGTATCCTCCTGAATATCAAAGTCTCGCTGCATATTTAAAAAAAATCGTGCTCAGTAACATCAACCGTTGAGGGGGGCCCTATAATCTAGGATTCAATGGAATTCATTGAATCCTTGAACAAAATGTCGGCATTTTTAAATACCATATATAATAATATAATAAATATATAATAAATAACCCCAGTCGCCTCTCTTGCTAGGACAAACGGGAGGACAAAATCGGTTTTACTTGATTTCAGTATAGTGTACCACAAATTTTGTCCTAGACGGACCGCTAGGACAAAAATTATGGTACACTATACTTTACTTCCGTGAATTTCGGATTTGTCCTAGCATTTTTTCGGTTTGTCCTAGCAAAGTGCCCGACTGGGGTTAAAATGGTGTCCAACCACAGGAAAAGTGTAAACCATTAGCAGTAAAGATAGGTTGACCCGAACACCCTAATATTTCGTTACAGGCAAGTCTTCTAGCTAGCGGCGAGCAACCACTGGAAACACGGCTGGAAGTGTTTGGACCGCCGGAACTTAGGCAGCGTGTCTCTCTCCAGCATCTTTGTGATGGAGCGCTGCGCCGGGACGAACAACGTGCGCGTGGGGTTGTCGAGGTTGCTCTCGATCACGCGGATCAGCGCGCTCTCGAGATTCACCTGCAGCTTGGCTCGACCACAAATGTATTTCCGATAAATCTTCTGCGCCCGCAGCTTGAGGTAGCTGCGGTGCGGAATGTCCTTGAACTCGTTGCAGTCCATCCAGAAGTAGATGCTCTCAGTGCAGAAGCTGTCGATAGCAACACAGCAGGTCGAAGTTAGATATACATCGCTCCGAATGGACAACTACACATAATAGCATACGTACATTTCTTCTGAGAAGAAGAGGAACAGCGCTCGGGTCTCCGGGTTCTCCAGGATCATGGTCACCGTCACATCTGCTTCAGTCAGCGCTCCGTCGGACGCTCTGTCTTCCGCGTCATTTATTACCGAATTCGCGCGTCGACCTGTACTTGAACGTGGTGCGATCTGCACCGAGTTTTGATTCGTTTTCTTCGTGGCTGTGACCTTCCTGTTCGACGCCCCGCCCATTGCAGCTAGTCGTGCTGCTCGTAATTGCTGGGGCGTAATGCGAATACCCCGGTAGATCTCGCTCTGTTGGAATTTAGGGAAGAGTGTCGTGGCGAAGAAGTTGAAGATCTGCTCCTGCGCCTTGTTGAACATGGCCGGACTGGGGCTGGCTAAGCTGCTCTGCAAGTCTTTGTGGATCGCAGTGGACGCGAATGGCACAAACTCTCGAGACTGCGGATCGCAGAACCGATTGAAGAGTTTCCGAGCTTGGCGCGCGAGGTAATCGGACGTCGGGAATTGCTGGAACGTGGCGATCTCGAAGTAAAAGTACAGCTCGTTGGCGCACTGCTCGCGCTCGAGGAACCGTCGGAAGTACTTGCGCAGTAGCTCGAGCTCCAGGAACTCGCGCAACGAGAGCTTAGATACATCAATAAACCCGGCGCCACTAGCGGTGGCGGTCGTCTGCTCTTCGCCATCGTGCGAGATCGCTGGAGGTGGCGCTGATGGTGAGGCAGCGATCTGGTCGAGCATCTCCTGGTACAAGTGGCTGTTGCGGAACTTTGGTAAATCTCGCGTCTCCCACTGACGAAGCACCAAACGCTGCGCGTCCGAGAACGTTGCTTCGGTCGGAGCCGCCAACTTCCAGAGAATGTCTCGTCGAGTCTCCACGGGGAGCTCCAGCTCCAGCCGCGCCCCGCGACGCACGTACTTGTCGAATATCCGCCGCGCTCGCATCTGGATATACTGCCTCTGACTGTGAGGGAGACGCTGGAACTCACACACCTCCTTGTAGAAAAAGAGCGTGTTCTCGGCGCCTTGATCGCGCAGAAAGTCTCGGAAGGCGTGCACACCGGCGCCCTCCAGAATCTCCGCAAGTCCGATGGGTCCTTGCCTATTGCCTCCCGTTATCACGCCGTTATTACTCGTTACTGCAGCAGCCACTGCGGTGGGTAGAGATGGCGTATTCCCATCAGTGGTAGGGTCTTGAGACTCTGGGAGCGCCTTACTAGCTTCCATGACGCGGTTCTGCTTGGTCGTACCCTGCTTCTGTTGCTTCTTTTGCTTCTGCACCTCAGCTTGGTACGATAAATACGCCACCGTCCGATAGAAAGGATCAAGATGAGATTGTACCAGCTCAGCACTGCACAGCAGCACAGCATCGCTGAAAACGTCCGAGCCAAGGGGATACTCGATCAGGCGCTCCAACAAGCGGTCTTTGACGGCAGTGCCTAAGCAAACCTCTGCTTTAGACCCATAGCGAACGTATTTGTTGAAAATCTTGTGAGCCTGACGAACACAGTAGTCCTGGTGTGACTCCATTGAAGGAGCTTCGTCGTCGCTCTGCACTGCCGTTGATGTCCCTGAAGTGGCAGTTGATACGTCGCGGTTCTCGGGTACGACTAAGAGCGGATTTGTCGCTGCATGCTTCAGTGTATTCACCAGGTCTTCAAACCCCAAGGCGTCGATGATAAAGAGTAAGTTTTCGACCGAGTTGCGAGCTTCAAGGAACTCGCGGAACATCCGACACAGTGCAGGAGTTGATAGAATGTGGTGCAAATGAGCTCGTCGATCTCCATTCGTGACGCCACCACCTGCGACTCGTTTGGCAAGCTGAGCTAAAACGTTGCGCATGGACTCGCTCTTCGTCGCATGCGAGTAACCCAACGGCCCAGGTTCTCGTACGTATTCGTCGAAGTTCGCCGTGACCACGTCCAGAACGTCCAGAAGCAGCATTTTGAACATCAACAGAGCTCGCTCTGCGTTCCGATCTGCAAGATACTGAGCCAATGCTTCCCGCTCTGACGGAGAAACCATAGGCAGCAAGCGCATAGCCCCCTTGGCGGCGTACACGTCGTACAGATCATCCATAAGTCCCATCTGGAAGGAAGAAACTCCTCCAGCAGCGGTCGAGCTCGGGATTTTAAGCAGGTCGCTGATCTCCAGCCAAAACAACGCGCAGTCTTCTCGGTAGTCCACAGTTTTGGCCCCCGTTCGCTTATTCCGGAACAACTTCCCCTCTTCTTCAGCCAGCACTTCAGCTTGTGCTTGTGCTTGACTAGCTGCTTCGTCGTCAGCGTCGTCCTTTTTGGCAAGTTTCTCCATGTGCGCTGCAGCGCGCAGGTATTTGAAGTAGCCGGTCCTCGCGCGTTCATCGCGTAGTAGAATATCGAGTCCAATGGTTACGGGCTTGTGCTTCTTCCTTGTGGGCCGTCGTCCTTGTTGCTCCGATGTTAGACGGTTTTCACTGCCAGTGTAGTGCAACGAAGGCTTGACGGACATATGCCTTGAGCGGACTGGCGACGGCGCTGGCAAAGCCAAGGCTTTAATGGTTCCGGACGGAGGAGTTAACGCGTCTCGCTTGATTGGACTCGTGTTGCCTCCCGTTGGTAGCGCCGCTGTTGAGAAGGATCGCTCCAGTCGTCGAGGCGAGGACAGGGGGCGAGTCCCCCTGTCGTGGGCATTTTTACTGGACTCGCGATGCGATACGGTGACGGCACTCCTGGAGTTTATCCTCAGCATGGACTCGGGGCTATTGGGATCTGGCGCCACCAGGTTCTTCGACGGCACCGCTGACGTGGTTGGACTCGCCTTTGGCGCGACGCAGACGTCGTTGCCTTTCGGCGCCAGGCCTGGGATCTTACTGAGGCATACGCCCATAGCCCTCGCGACTGTGGTCTCTTGTACAGTCAGTCAGTCAATAAAAAACCCTGCAAGCACCTCGACGTCACTGTCTCCTCATCAAGTGTGCTGCGAACCAACCAAGTCCCCAATTCCTTGGCGGAGAAGCTTTCAGCCTTCGCCACGCGAGTAGAGGGAGACACCGAGATGTGAAGGCCAAATGCGTCGCCGGTCGACTCGTGCTCAGGACTCTGGAAACTTCTCCACCGGCCTGGAATAGCGAGCAGCTCGAAATAGTGCTCGCCCATGGAAGCCCAGCACGCTCAGTGTCGAGGCTCTGCGGAGCTGATTTTAGCTTTTGTCTTGGTTGACCTGCCTCAGACGCACCAAGATGGAGGCACCCAGCGCCCCAGAAGGCGAGTGAATGGGGCTGTAATAGCGCTGGACGCTGCGTTCACAGCGAAAAACCTTGATCATTGCGTGCTAACCACACACTGCGCGCGATAATTGTGTGGCGTGGGACTAGGATTCAAAAGGTCCCCGGCAGAAACCAGCAAAAGCAATGCTTCGGAGCTACAATCGAGGCCCTCGGAGCGTGCCAGGAACCACGTGGGTAGGTAAGTAGGTAGGTAGGTGCCTTGCACAAGTTTGGCTAGTAAAGGTTTACTGTAAATCCTCGTTTCTCCATGAAATTAACAGCATGGTAAAACGCTTTCAAGAAAGTTGTGAAGATTGGCTCCCACGCAACATATAGGAGGTAGTTGTATACAACTTGGCTCTGAAAACGATTCTCTCATGCCATTCATCCACGACATCGACAAATACTCCAACAATGCCGTAGAAATAGCAATGAGCACGCACGCAGGGAGGCTGCTAAGGCAACATAAGTCAACTATATTGATTCCAAGCAGGTTGAACCTCAAATCCGTGTACTATACTGCAGGATATTGCAGCCATGATCGACCGACGCACCGTGTTCCTGCAGACGTCTAACGTTTAGGATTGGGTACAAGAGTGTCGCCGTAGACGGATTTGATGCAGCGGCAGTTTGATGCAGTTGAAGTTGGGGCGGCTGAGCCAATCACGACGCTCGCAAGCACGTTCTGCTTGGTGTGCGCCACGTGCTTGCACTTGTCCTCGGTTTAACGTCTGCACCCCTTCAAGCTCAGCTCAGCTCACTCTTCAATCTGCCACCAACTAACTCCACCACCAGCACCAGCACCAGCAATGCTGAGCAACGTCCTGATCAAGACGCAGCGCCGCGTGGCCAAGCGCGTGGCGGCCAACGCGGCGCGTCGATGGGGCAGCGGCGTGGCCAGCGCCAGCCCGTCCGCCGATGTGCTGCACGGCTCCCCCATGCCGCTGACCGTGCTGACCGAGGAGGAGGCGATGTTCAAGGACTCGGTGGCGCGCTTCGCCGCCGATGTGATCCAGCCGAGCGTGCGCGCCATGGACGAGGCCGGCCAGATGACGCCCGAGGTCATCCAGGGTCTCTTTGACAACGGGGTACGCTGTCAATCGTCAACCACTGGGACTGTAGGAGAGAGCATCAACTAACCTGACTATCAATTGACTGCAGCTGCTGTCGGTGGAGATCCCGATGGAGTACGGGGGCGTGGGCGCGTCCTTCATGAGCCTCATCCTGACCATCGAGGAGCTCTCGCGCGTGGACGCGAGCGTGGGGCTGCTGTGCGACCTGCAGAACACGGTCGTGAGCAACGTGTTCCTGCGCTACGCCACGGAGGAGCAGCGCCAGGAGTACCTGCCGCGCCTGTGCGCGGACACGGTGGGCAGCTTCTGCCTCACGGAAGCGGAGGCCGGCAGCGACGCCTTCTCGCTCAAGACCCGCGCCGACGTGTCGGCGGACGGCAGCTACTACACGCTCAACGGCGAGAAGATGTGGATCTCCAACGTCGCGCACGCCGACGTGTTCCTGGTCATGGCCAATGTGGACCCGTCGCAGGGCTACAAGGGCATCACCTGCTTCATCGTGGAGCGCGGCACGCCCGGACTGTCGTTCGGCCCCCCGGAGAAGAAGCTCGGCCTCAACGCGTCGTCCACGTGCTCCGTCATCCTCGAGGACGTCAAGATCCCCAAGGAGAAGGTGCTGGGCAAGGTCGGCCAGGGCTACGCCATCGCCATCGGCCAGCTGAACGAGGGACGCATTGGCATTGCCGCGCAGCAGCTCGGAATCGCCGAAGGAGCGTACCGCCACGCCATGCCCTACCTCTTTGAGCGGAAACAGTTCGGCCGCGCTATTGGGGACTTCCAGGCCATGCAGCACCAGTACGCGGAGCTGGCCGTGGAGCTCGCGAGCGCGCGACTGCTGGTATACAACGCTGCGCGACTAAAGGACGCGGGTCTGGACTACATCAAGGCCTCCTGCATGGCAAAGCTGCACGCGTCGCGCGTGGCGGAGCGGACGTCCTCGCGGTGCATCGAGATGCTGGGCGGTGTGGGCTTCTCGAAACAGCTCATGGCCGAGAAGTTCTACCGAGACTGCAAGGTGGGCACCATCTACGGCGGCACCAGCAACGTTCAGCTCAGCACGATTGCGAGGTTGATCAAGCAGGAGCTGGTGTGATGTGAGCTTCAGTTTGTTTGAGGAAGAAGGAAGCCACGCGAACGGAAGCGGCTCTGTGTATGTGAACTAACTAATCCAGTGTCAACTTGCCCCACCTAGTTAAAGCAGAATGCAAGGTGCAAGAGGGAGGATTAAAACCACGTAGAAAAGGGATTACTTGCGAGTGTATCATTCATTCGGATTACCAGCACGTAGCGTTTTATACAGAGATTACCTGCGCGTAGGGCTCATCTGGGAGCTTGGTGCCCCTCTCTGTTACTATAACAATGCCTTCGCTGGCCCCTACGGCTAAGCAAAAATAAAACGGATGAAGTGGTGAGAGCAGTTTTGAGCCTCTCCAATGGCTCCCTGACCTTACATGTAAAACCTTTGCCAATCGCGACCTCCAGGGTTTAGCTATTGGCTAGCCGAGTGGCTCTGCGACCCATGCGGTGGCATTATAGAGGTGACGTACGATCGATGCGGGAGTAGCGTTAGATTCATGTGCATCTCAGGTCGTACCTGTTGTGTGTGTCACTCATCACATCGGCAGTCACAATTGAACAGTTCATTACCAAACCGAAGCTGACGGAAGCTGCACCGTTGGTGACAGTCATCATGGTACATTAAGCTACATCAGCTCTCGCTTCACCCTGCCTAATAACAGCGTCCAAAGTGCATGTTGTACCAAAGTAGTTCTCTAAGCGGATAGCTTAGAGCCAGCGTCATTTCTTGTCAGACCAGTTTAATACATTCGGTACATTTTAATATGAACTAGAGTATCCAAAATCTCATGGTATTACCGGTATAAAGCAGCGCAGCGTCGATTTGGAATAAAACTTAAGCAAAACAAAATGTGCGGTTTAATTCACACCCACCATTACAATGCATACTGTGGTACTGTGCGACGTTGGGGCTCATGCAGGCTGCGGAATCCAAAACGGAGTGCGCATGGCGCGACAGTAGTGTATGCAGTGTCCGGACGTCGTACCACAGTAGTATGCGTAGTGTTTTCTGGACGTCGCATCATATTGAGTACCAGTATCTACATTGATATAGACGGACAAGTCCATGGTGGTGCACTTTAGAGTGCTCGATTAGATGGGCGTGATGTTTGCTGCAGCAAGAACCTAAGTAAAGCAATATGAACGCATGGCGCAGCGAAATTAGCGCCAATTTGCACCGGACATCCTGTCGGACAGATTTGAAATTTTGTAGGCCGGGGGCTCTCTATCCATATGCTGCGCCGAGGTGAAGACGTCCTCTATCCACGTCCAACTAGAAGTTATAGAGTCGTAGGCCGAATAATCATCCTTTTGCTACTGCCGTCTTCATTTCATTGTCAAAATTTTTGTGCGTGGTGGTAAGGGACCTCTATTTGTCCGTCAACGTGAGCTTTGAATGGTACACGTCGTATGCTGGCGACGTTTGTGTAAGTATGTTGAATATTTGTGTACGTATGGTGTGGCAAAATGTTGTTTAAATGTTGCCTGAGGTACAAGCACCTTTTTTTCGACGAATTAATCTGTGTGAGGCTGTCCATACAGCTCTTCTAGCTGTCCTCCCAGGATAATCCTATTTGGTCTGCGATAGCAGCACTAACGTTGCTTCTTATCCCAGTAAAATCCGGATTCTGATCCGGGTTCATTCCGAATGTGGTTTGGGGCATTTCTTTGTACACATTCTGATTTTATCCAATCATGATCACTCAAAAGATGTGTATCATTAATAACCCCGTGATAGCCGATTGCTGATTTATTCGTATATAGCAGGAGACTGTATAATGTAATAAATCAAACAATCCGAATACATTCGAATATAACCGGATTTATTCGATTTTCAAACCGGTCGAACCGGATGAGCATGAGCCAGAAATGCCAATCCGGAATCCGAATGTCATCCGATTAAATTCTCTCAGCAGGCAAGTTGCCTGCTGATACATACAAGTATGCTACCTGCCTTGCTCAGTCCTGAGCCGCAACTACGTGACAAAAGGTACCAGTATCCAGAGGCACCCAAGCTCCTCATATGAGCCAGGAGATATTCCTCTATCTCGACTGAGCATGCAAGCAATTTTGAAGATCCCAACGACTGTGGCTGCCGTTTTTTCTGGACGGGTGGCCCACAAACATGCAGAAGCGTTCCGGTAACTCAAGCTTGGATCGCTATCGAAAACCGACGACTCAAACGTAAGTACATGTAGTAGCACCCTCACTATTAACCGAAAGTATCTACCGTTACAGTGTAGTTTATGAATCACCGCGGTCCCTCGCTGGGAAGCACTGTATGGTGCAGTGCAGCAGCACCCTTTTGCGCTTTTCCTGAGCTCCGCGCTGACTCACAATCTCATTTGCCGTTTCCAGTCGAGTCCGACCCGGAAGACAACTACCCCCGCTCTTACTGACCCGGCCGTCATGGCTGCAGCTGCGCCCCCGTTGCTCCACGTGCGCCGACAAATCAGCGTCGCGCTCTACGGCGAGGTTCTCGAGTGCGAGCTGCCCGGCGACGACGAATCGGTAGCAGTCAAGTGCATCTCGCTCACGCGAGCGGCTGAAGCACGACGCCAACTGCGCACCACGCGGGAGATCGACAACCCGATGCAAGAGCAACGCGTGGCTGAGCTCATTATGGCCAACGGAGGCCACCGCAACGTGGTGCAGCCGCTCTTCCACTTCACGCACGACAGGAGACTATACCTCGTCAACGAGCTGTGCCGGGGAGGAGACCTGCACTCACTCGTGGCGGCAAGGATGAGCGTATCGTCCCTCCTGGAAGAACATGAGGTGCTGCCGTTGATGCGCCAAGTGCTGGAACGCGTCAACTACCTGCATTCGGCGCTCGGCGTCGCGCATCGAGACCTGTCGCTCGAGAACGTGCTGCTGAGTCGCGGGGTCTGCAAGATCACGGACTTCGGGTTGTCGACGAACGCTCGATCGATGTGCGAGGCTGGCCAAGTGGGCAAGGAGTACTACATGGCGCCGGAGATCGTGGCGGGGGAGCGGTACGACCCCGCCCTGGCCGACGTGCGGTCGTTGGGGATCATGTGGTTCATCATGCTCACGGGATCGCCGCTGCTGTCGCTAGCGTCCCCATCCGAGAAGGCGTTTGGGGCGGTGGCCAAGCACGGCGTCGGCGCTGTGATCAAAGTGTGGGGCCACGCAGACCGCATATAGACGAGCACGACCTCGTTGCTGGAGAAGATGCTGCAGATCGACCCGACTCGCCGCGTTCGGTTGGATCAAGTGCTGGCCCACCCCTTGTTCGCCCCCGCGATGGCAACGCAGTAAGGTGAGGAAGGTTATACCAAGGTTACGTGGCCTGTATAGACGGATACACAGCCCTCGGTGGGGAGAACCTAGTTCGTACCTAAACCCGTCGTATTCCTAATGGATTTTCCTAAAAGTATGATGTGCACCACACAACGTTTAGGACTGTGGTAGGACAAGAAACCCAAAAATTTTAGGATTAGGACAAATCCACGAACATGACAAAAACACCGCCTATCCAAAATGCAGATCCTATTGTTATCTTTCTCCTAATCATGCAAAAAACAAAAACACAACCGCAGTGGCTCATCGTCGACTACTCATCCAGCTCTTCAAGAGGGTAATCAGCTGGAATCCTCGGGTCGGCACCAACAAGGTGCGACGGTGGATCATGAATGTTCTTGCGAATTTGGTCCAGCATCTCGCGTACACGCACCGCTTCCATCTTGGTCACACGTATGGATTTGGGAACCCGTTTTCGAAGCAGCCCTTGTAGAGATTGTTGTACGACTCTACCGGGTTGTTGGTGCGATCGCGGATGTCGGCGTTTGTCAGAATCATCTCACTGACGTTCCACAGCTCGGGCCATAATTTTTCATCCAAGTCTGGGAGAAGTATGACCAAAATGTGTTCCACGCCTTCTTGTGACCCCTTTCGTCGATCTTGGAGCGCACATACGGGATCCCGTGGCTGACAATCTCGTCAACGGGAATCACCGTCAAAATGTCCATGATACCTGGGCTCATCGCCGTGCATATGGCCTCCTTTGGGATGCGAAGGTCGACCAACTTGCGTCGAATTGCCTGCTTCCAGTGAAACAGGCATCCCACGAGCACCGACATCGGAAACGCACCCGTTACCGCGTTGATCAGCGCCTTTTCAAAGTCACAAGTCACGGTCCGCGGCTTCACTTGAAAGTTGACGGCTGCTTGGAGCCAGTATAGCAGGTACTTGGAGGTCTTCTCGCATTTTGCAGTCGCCAAAACGTAAACCACCGGAACATACACATCCAAAGATGCATCGTACGCCATCACGATGACGATCTGCTTGAATGGACGGGGCATACCTTGAAGGTCCCGTCAATGTAGAGAGCCAGACCAGGCTGTCGAAGGATGGGGATCAACCAGGATGGGCAAAGCCACAAATGCGCTGTAGAGCATTCTTGGAGACAAATGTCGAGTTGAATAGCAGGAAGAAGCGCTCGTCCATCTCCGACAGGAAGCAGTGTGGCTCAGTTTCAATCGTGCGAAAGAAATCGCCTCCGTTCACGACCGCGCGAACGTGCTCCACGTGCTTGATGCCCTGCTGACGGCTCAGCACCTTAAACGGACGATCAAGATACTTCTCTTTGAGATCCGCATACACGGAATCCCACACTCTTCCTAGAACACAGCCCAAATCTTCTTGGCTTTGACTCTCTAGCATTGCCTTCATCTCGTCTCGCGCGTCGATTGCTGGCTTGGCCGGGGGGGCGGCAGGTATGATCATTCTTGACCACAACTGGGGATCCCGTTTTCACGATGAGTCTAGCTGGACACCCATTGGTGCGCTGAGCACAGGACAGATACTCGGTTTGAAGTCCAGCGCGGTTGACCACTTTTCGCTTGAGATGGAACTGTTATCCTTGGTAGTTCATTTTGGAGAATGAAAGTGATTCTGACCTGAGGAAGTTCTCTTCATTTTATTTGTTGAAGTTTTGGGTTCAAGCAGGTGGTTCAAGCAGGTGGTAGGTGACAATGCGAAACTCTGAATATATCAAAATTATCAACGCGATTGTCGCATTTACTATCCCGTTGTACCAGAAGAAAATAAAATATGTTTTATAGGTTTACACAATATAATAGCGTTGATATAAAACATTGTGCTGCGCTGTTGAGCAAACAAATCCGTATGGCTTTGGGGCACAATCCAATATTTTCATGTTACATTTTCTCAGCTGTCTGTTCTTATAGCATACATTTTATTGCATACACGTGGTATTTTCTCACTGTCACCAACGTGACACACTTTAGGCTTTTAGGACTGAGGACGCTCAGAGACGTGGCTTTCTTAGGACGGATTTTAGGCAAACGAGATTAGGACAGATTATTAGGAATGAGACGATTTTAGGTACGCACAGGGGGAGTTCCCCTCGCTTATCTCCCTGCACCGATCCGTCTATACAGGCCACGTAACCTTGGTATAGCCTTCCTCACCTTACTCCGCTGCCATCGCGGGGGCGAACAAGGGGTGGGCCAGCACTTGATCCAACCGAACGCGGCGAGTCGGGTCAATCTGCAGCATCTTCTCCAGCAACGAGGTCGTGCTCGTCGACATGCGGTGTGCGTGGCGGGAACCGATAAATTAGGTCAAATGGCATATTTGATCACGGCTAAATGTTGTGATTAGGTCACGTGACCAAAATACCTTGGTCACGTACGTAATGAATGAGATGTATTACTTGCTGTTATAGCAAATGTCCTCTCCATCCTGCGCGCTCAGCTCCGTGTTGTATGTGTCTGAGTCTTTCTACGTGCGCCGTCGTAGTCGAATGAGTTATCCGGCTCAATGTACTCGATTTCGTCACCGTCTTCCACGTTCTCGCCATCGGTTGAGGGCACAGCGCTGCTGTATAGCTCTGAGTTCGCATCACAATTTCACAATTTCACGCTCATCGTCGCTGCTGGTTGGGGACTCGACGATATCACTCAGCTCTGGCAGCTTCGGTTGTCTTTGTAGCACGAACCCTGCCCGCTCAGGTGGCTTGGCTAAGCCTGAGATGACAGTCGTTCGTTGCGCCACATACTCGCGCGAAAAGCGTGGTCACAAACGTTTTCATGGGCGGGTGGGCATTGAATCGCTTGTTTAGCTCCCGATGAAATCGCTCTAAAGGATTGTTCGTCCGGCTGATGATGTCGCGCCTCATGTCGAACACATTCCAGTACTCGGGCGGGTATGTCTCCAACCAGGTGCGCTGAAAGTAGCGCCAAAACGACCGCCACTTGCTACGAGAGTATACCGGACCTTTAGCCTCACACACGCGGCGTATCTTGGCCTTTACCCAACCGATTCCTTGCACAGCAATTTTGGTCGGCTCAATGACGGTGAGTATGTCAAAGACATTACGCGACATAGCAACCTTGACTTCGTTGCATGGTAGCCCAATACGTTTCATCTTACGACGGCATGCCTGTTTAAAATGAAACCGGCATCCGATAATGGTGTTGTCGGGGAAGAACTCTCGAAGTGCCCCAATGAGAGAGCTCTCAAAGTCACACACCACGCCTTTCGGAACCAGCTTGCTCCCCACCGCATCTTGTACACACTGTAGTAGTCGGAGGTAGAACTTCGTCGTCATAGATGTAGTTGCCGCATGCAGGACTGGTAGAAAGAGTTTGCTTGAAACATCATAGATCATAATCGTGACACACTGCTTGTAGTCGACAGGGGCACATCGATACGTGCCATCGATAAACCACGACAAATTTTCGAAGCACAGCAAATTTAAAAGCGTAGGATGAGCCCACGCAGTTATCTGATCGACGCCATTCGCATCCTTTGGCGGCTTCTTCAGCGCCTTGACGTCATCGTGCCAGGCAAACTGAAACGGGAAGAAGCCTTGGCGCGATCCTTTAATCTTGATCAGCCCGGGGTTCGTCATGATGCTGGCTCGGCCGCGACTGGAGTCCTGACCCCGAGCAGCTTGAACTCGGTTTTTGACGTTCTTTTCGGAAACGCCTCGAACTGGGGCTCCAACTTTCATGTAGAACTTCTTCACAATAGCCATCCATATTTGCTTCTGAGTGAGATTCGTTTGAGTAGCGAGTTTGTCGACCTCCTCCATGAT
Organism: Phytophthora sojae; assembly: GCF_000149755.1. NCBI lineage: Eukaryota > Oomycota > Peronosporomycetes > Peronosporales > Peronosporaceae > Phytophthora > Phytophthora sojae. Next base: position 4,845,073 of record NW_009258118.1, read on the forward strand.
GTCGCTCGAAGCGTCGATGAAGTGGTCACCTGGGTTCCCCGTGGTTCCCCTGAGAGCAGGACCACCACGGCATGTATGTGCTTCCATGCCGCTGAAGTCGAACATCATGGTACTCGCACAGAATACAAACCGCGCGGGGCAGGGGGAACAATACGAGCTGCAGCGATATGATATCTTGTTTGACGTTGTGTTGGCTCGCGCAAAGGAGTACCCCTGATAGTACAGCTTTGCACGTCCATCCCGAGGCTGGGACGCTTGTTGCGAACGTCACAAACAGGTTGCGGTCTGGGTGTCCCCATCGGATAATGGTGTTGATAGAACTGGGCGTAGCTGTGGGGTGCCTGCCAGCGCAGACACGTCAGGTTCCGTATCGCACGTGCCCAAAAGACGGCCGTGGGTAGTCACCACGGCTTCGGACACCTCGCTCTCAAGAACGTCACTCGCTGCGCGGTTGGTTCGACGAGTCGGACGTGATGTCGGCGCTGCAGCTCCCGCCCGTAGGTCTTGAAAAGTCGCGATAGCTTCGGACACCTCACGCTCAAGTACGTCACTTGTTGCTCGATTGCTTCGTCGAGTCGGATGCGAAGTAGGCGCAAATCGAGATTGGCCACGTCGGCCAGGAGAACGAGATGGGGCATGGTCTGGACAAGATGTGAAGGCCCCTCGACGACCGCCTTGGCGCCGAGCCATGCTGTGTTCATTAGCGGTGGGCGACGACGTGAAGGCTGCTTGTGAAGGGAGAAGTCGCACTGGCCCACAGGTCGCATGCTTTATTTTGTGGCATGTTGGTTTCAAAACCCCCAGTTAAGAACAGGCACATGAGTCTGGAATAGCTACTAGACATGTTGTACTTTACCGCGGTAGTGAGCAGGATAACTTGGACGATGCTGGGGAGCTACAAGCTTGTGCGCGTGACCTAGCGATTTAGGTCACGTGACCTAAGTGCCGTATGTGTGACCTATCCGTGGCCTATCTTCAAGATTTGGCCTTGACCAAGTTTGCCATTTGACCTAATCTATTCGCTGCCGTGCGTGGCCCCACACTTTGATCACAGCGCCGACGCCGTGCTTGGCCACCGCCCCAAACGCCTTCTCGGATGGGGACGCCAGCGACAGCAGCGGCGATCCCGTGAGCATGATGAACCACATGATCCCCAACGACCGCACGTCGGCCAGGGCGGGGTCGTACCGCTCCCCCGCCACGATCTCCGGCGCCATGTAGTACTCCTTGCCCACTTGGCCAGCCTCGCACATCGATCGAGCGTTCGTCGACAACCCGAAGTCCGTGATCTTGCAGGCCCCGCGACTCAGCAGCACGTTCTCGAGCGACAGGTCCCGATGCGCGACGCCGAGCGCCGAATGCAGGTAGTTGACGCGTTCCAGCACTTGGCGCATCAACGGCAGCACCTCATGTTCTTCCAGGAGGGACGATACGCTCATCCTTGCCGCCACGAGTGAGTGCAGGTCTCCTCCCCGGCACAGCTCGTTGACGAGGTATAGTCTCCTGTCGTGCGTGAAGTGGAAGAGCGGCTGCACCACGTTGCGGTGGCCTCCGTTGGCCATAATGAGCTCAGCCACGCGTTGTTCTTGCATCGGGTTGTAGATCTCCCGCGTGGTGCGCAGTTGGCGTCGTGCTTCAGCCGCTCGCGTGAGCGAGATGCACTTGACTGCTACCGATTCGTCGTCGCCGGGCAGCTCGCACTCGAGAACCTCGCCGTAGAGCGCGACGCTGATTTGTCGGCGCACGTGGAGCAACGGGGGCGCAGCTGCAGCCATGACGGCCGGGTCAGTAAGAGCGGGGGTAGTTGTCTTCCGGGTCGGACTCGACTGGAAACGGCAAATGAGATTGTGAGTCAGCGCGGAGCTCAGGAAAAGCGCAAAAGGGTGCTGCTGCACTGCACCATACAGTGCTTCCCAGCAGGGACCGCGGGCGGTGATTCATAAACTACACTGTAACGGTAGATACTTTCGGTTAATAGTGAGGGTGCTACTACATGTACTTACGTTTGAGCCGTCGGTATTCGATAGCGATCCAAGCTTGAGTTACCGGAACGCTTCTGCATGTTTGTGGGTCTCCCGCACAGCAGTCGAAGTAGTAGTGATTTCCACAATGCTGCTGAGCTCAGTCGGTGGATAAGTCAGGAGGGAAATCTACTTGCTCATGCGGATCTCTTACCAGACTACGATACTGGCACCTTTTGTCATGTAGTTGTGCGCTGGAAGCTCGGAGCCGAGCACGTGCTTGTATCATACAAGCCCTACGTATCAGTAGGACACAGCTGCGCAGCCGACCTTGAAGGCCCCCCAATGCGAGCAGATACAGCAGGGAAGTTCGCACAGAAATTTCCTTTAGCTATCCACCTTTTGTCGGATCCCGCTGAAGCAGCGATTCGGATTGTGCCAAGGTCGGCCCGGTATTCTTTCTGACGCATCCAGTCTTTTTGGAGTCATCATGGATGCTAAGCCTTAGGGTAAATTAAAGAGTGATGTCGGCGTGTTGACTCTAATTCCCCTCTTGCTGGTGCTGCGGTGCGGCGGTGAAGCGGGGACGTGCTTGCAGGCGTGATCTTTCGTGTTCTGACAAAGACGAGCAAAATCCGCGTCAGTAACTGTGAGATTTCTTCGAGAAACACCCCCTCGCACTGCATCTGACCCGAAGGGTGCATGTCTTGTTTGGGTCCGACCCGACAGAATGAGGGAGGGTCGGAAACACCGAAAAATGGACGTCAGCACCGAAAACTAGGGGTCCGCCATGTGCCGAGTTGGGGTGCGGAAACACCGAAGACTTGGACACCAACACCGATGGGTTGGTGTGCCGAGTTACGCTTGGGGAATAACTCGGCACTGTGCCGAGTTGCACTGCAACTAGAACTCGGCGAAGTGCTGAACTGTAACTACGTGGTGTTCTTGTACGAGCTACGAAGCCTCTAAATAGAGTTTAAAATATACGGTATTATTAGACGGGAGCTGGAGGTAACTCGGCCACAAAGCTTACAACCGACCTCGAAGCATGCGCGTTGCACGCCGCGTTTTGGGACTTCGTGAAGGCTAAGGGGACCCCCTGTGCGAAGGATCCGGCTGACGCTCACGCTAACGACGAAAGGCTAGCGTCCAAGTGGCTTCTGGAAAAATCGGGTAAAAAGCATCGGACAAGATGGCAGGCATTGAAGGAAAGTGAGCGAAACACCTATATGGAAGCTCGCCGAGACCCCACCTTCCCCCTGCAAGAGGCTCCCGATGGCATTGTCGATGAACGGAAGGCGCGGAAATCAAGACCGATAACCGTGAGCACTCCACGTATGGCCGAGTTGTCCGAGCCAGACCCAGTCACGATTGCCGTACTGGATAACACTCTCCTGAATCAGATACGTAAGTACAAAAATGCTAGTATCGATTACGTGCGTGCTGTTAGCAGGGTGGAGATAATGAAACTAGCGAAATCATGTCGGACTTCCAATTCTACGAAGCAGAATTTGGAATCTGTATCAGCTATTATGGATTGCCTCATTGCCGAAGTAGGCTGGAGGGTGCCTGACAGCGAGCGTAGCACGATGATAAGCATCATGAGGGATGCAGCCATGGCAATTGAAGCATCATCCACTGGACAAGTCTTGTGGTCAGACAGCGAGTTAGACGAGATGATGGATTCGCTTAGGGAAGACGCAGGCTCAGCTCGCCGTTCACTTAAGAGCTATCTTCAGCACAAGCGGACTAAAATTTGCAGATATCTACGTAGAGAGGGAACGTCATCCGTCGGTAAGCGGGAGGTTCGGTGAGCTCGGATGGATCGACAAAGAAGACGCTGCCACCTACGTTACACAGGACGATGAAGTCGTGGTAGGAGCTTCTCGTGTCACTGGGAACGTCACCGATCAAGCGCCTCCTATCGAAGGTAAGCGTAGACGTACGCGCATGAATGACTGAAGCTAGGAGGTATGCTGTATCTCGTTACTGAGAAAAAAACATTTATAAGTACACATCTATTGGATTTACTTTGAAATACTCTATATACGCCTGTCATTTTGTATCTTCATGGCAACGGTGTGTCCGTAGCTAACAGAACACAGTCATTCGACGTAAAAGTTGCAAACAATGCACGTATATTCAGTGTGATAAATGTATCAATATAGTCTAGTATCGAGATGCCTGGCTCTGCCTGACTTAATCCCTTCCTCCCGACAGAGCCATCGACGCTAGCGACATCGACGTTTAGACTTGCCTTTTGATCCACGTCTTGGCGCCTGCGCGTTGTTTGACACGGAAATGGTAGCTTGACCTGACGCCCTCCGTTGTTCAGGCGTGTAGCTATCAAGCTGTTCCGCAAAGAACGTTGGTACTGGCGGCACTCGAATATATAGAAGAACATTTTGATCGTTTGCAATCCGTCCGGCTGTAGTTGGTGGTAACGTTTTCGTTAAGCCAGCGCCGATTGCAATTCCTGAGTTAACCATCGGCAACTCGCCATAGAGGCGAGCGCGCTCACGAAGATGCTCCATGCGCATTCCGTGGCTTCCTGGGCGGGGATGCAACAGAGGATACGGTGCCTCGTCATCACCAGACATGTTTTCGAATCCAAGGCCTGAAATATAGTCACCCTCGCGCTCACGGCGTCGACGATCACGTTTGTTGGCTTGCCACCTGCGATCCACAAATCGTTTGACTGGATCAGGCATACCAGGGCATGGTAAGCCAAGTAGTTTAGCCGCCTTGATGACATGCACACACATCCCAAACTTTAAGTTGAATCGGCATTGGCAATCCTTCGTTGCGGGGTTTACTATCCAACCAGTAGAAGGCATTCCTTCGTAGAGCATTCGCAAAGTGTACTTCGACTTGAATGGGAAAGAGCGATCGAAATCGTGAAATTCATCAGTCTGACCAGTATTTAAGGCTGCGTCGTCGCTTTCACCGTTTGATGAGCTGTTAACAGAGTCGTCACTATACTCGGAATCTCCATCATCGGCAACGAACTGGATAACGTGAGTTTCTGCATTTTTCGGCTTGCGTTCGCCCAGCCACGGCTTTGAGATTACGTGTACCAAACGTAAATTCCCACAAGGCACCGTGGCTATAGCCGAAATCGCGCCACATTTCTCCATCCGGTTGAAACGTGCCTCAGGGCGCGTGGACACTCTGACGTCACGGCTGAAAGCTGAGTTTTGGGCTTTAAATGCTAGTCGTGATCTATCCAGCCGCTCAACTAACTCAATTGGTGTCGCCTGATCCGTGTTGTGAACCCGTTTGAGAGTCTTGTGATATTGCTCAGCTGGATTATTAGTTGTAGCACATCCGGACGGTGTACGGAAAATCTGCCATTTCGAAAAGCAAGGATGCTCAATCCACTGCTTGATCAGAGGCTGAGCTACAGCGCGAAACATGGGACTGAAACCAGAGGCAGCTTTCCATGCAGCTAGAATTTGGCTCTTCTTCGTCTCGTATTCAGTATCTGAAATACAAAAGTGCAGTTCGTTAAAGCCGTGATAGATCATGTCACGACTTACACGCGGCAAACCTTGCGCTTTATCCTTCACGTTCTGGCGGACGTGGAACCAACACATGAGAATGACCGCTGCAGGCAGTTCCGCAACACATGAACCAAACTGAGCATCGTCTTTATCGGTCATCACGTATCGTGGAGCGAAATTTTGTGCGAATTGCTCTAGCAGCACTCGCTTCACAAACTTCAAACACCAGATAATAGCTTCAGTTCGCCGCTGGGACGAACAGTAATATACCACCGTAAAATACTTTCCGTAGCAGTCAGGCACGCCAAGAACGAAAACCGAGTATCGTTTGTTCACAGTAATGTGTGTGCTATCAACGTGGAGCAGTGTAGGGCACACTCCATCTTGCTGAACCGACACGTACGTCTGTAACAAGGCGTAGCAGGTTATACCAAGCCTCATTGGCTCGGTATCAGAGCTTTCTCCTATAAGAGGTACTCGCTCGCCTTCTTTTATCTCGTAGTCACAGAGAACCAACAAGCCGTCAGGTACTGGTCTGAATCGTACATGGCTTTCTTGCAGAACTCAATGACAGTTCGGATAGAGTCATTGTGATTCTTCGAGCGCCAACGTAGTTTTTGACTTGGTCCTGCTCGGGTGAAGGTCCTCGAAAATCACCGGCCTTTAACTTTGCCACAGATGAGAGAAAATAGGACGTATGGAAGCACGGCTGAGTCCTCTGCTAACTTGGCTCCAATATAAGATTTCATTTCGGCTGTGAGAATAGGGGCCCTTGGAGATGCGAGAACCGAGTTATCCATGGTGTGAGCACCCTCGACAAAAACGACTGCCGCATAGTTCACCACACAACATAGGATTTTGTAGCGGCAGCAGCACTTGGCTAGACTATCCTTGCATCGTGACGAGTTACATTCCGTCACAATACACCGCATGTCATGAGGCAAGGCAACAAGATCGGTCTCTCCACGGGCAGCATGACCAACTCTACAGTTCGTAAGATTGTTTTTCTTTTTGGCGAAACTTGGCATAGTGAACATGAACTTTTCCCACGCGTCTCGTTGGATTTCTGTATTTGGGGGGGGGGGGGTAGTCCAAATCATCGTCTAAGGAGGACGTCGACTTCTACTCGCGTCACCCTAAAGAAACAAAGTCACACAGATTGATGGTTAGTAGCAGAACATTTCAGATAAACAATAGCTTGGACAGTGAATACCTGGTCGCCTAGCCGTTACCCGCCACCCTGCCGCTCTTCGTCGGCTTGTAGCCCCCCGTCACCTTGCCGTTCCACCTCGTCATGCCGAGCGTCATCGCCTTGCCGTACACTACGACGGCGTGCCATCCGCACCTCCACACGAACGTTGATCTACACCGTTGCAGCAAAGTACAGAATGATACAGACTGGATAGCCCGTGATATTTTTATCGGGAGGCACACGAATCCCAAGATTAGGACTCGGCACTTCGCCGAGTTCTAGTTGCAGTGCAACTCGGCACTCCGCCGATTTCAGATTCTATGTGTAACTCGGCACAGTGCCGAGTTATTCCTCAAGCGTAACCCGGCACACCAACCCTCGGTGTTGGCGTCCAAGTCTTCGGTGTTTCCGCACCCCAACTCGGCACATGGCGGACCCCTAGTTTTCGGTGCTGACGTCCATTTTTTCGGTGTTTCCGACTCTCACTCCCGACAGAATGCAGCAGTAGTACAGGCACTTGAGATCACATGAATGCACCTTTTTTTCTTGAAGACTGTATTGTCACTTAGTTACTAGTAGCTTACTACTCCTGTCTACCACCAACTAACGACAAATAACCTGGCCCCGCTCGTGCTAGAAACGTCACGTGCAGGGTGACCCTCCGATTGCGGAAAATCCGATGAAAATCCAAAGCGCGACCTCAGAGAGGGCAGGAGATCAATCTCGCCAGTGGCGAGTCGCCACCCACGAGGTTCGGCAGGCACAGGGCACGGGTCCTGCATCTACCTGAATGCGGCCGTAGTAGCCGCTGTCCCACTGGGACTTGACTTGAGCGTAACCATGAATGCACTTACATAGAGAGACCATCCGCTTCAGTCCTACTACAATCAAGTAATGTTTGGAACATAGATGATCTACAGTGGATTTGGCGTTCGCTGAGGGGGAGTCAGACGTGCGTCTAGCTAATCGCCTCAGGCAGCCTGAGGCTGAGTCCGGCTTGGCCCGAGTCAATTGGATAGTGTTTCATTCTACCTGGGTTGAGTGATCGTACAAAACCAGTACATATGCAACTGTTTCACTCTAGAGCCTTCCATTTACCGCCCCAGCCGATTCATGAGAATGAGGCATTTCAGGCAAGCGACTTGGAGCTGATTCTTCCGGGAGATCCAATAGATTGAGCTATAAAGCTGCATCTCCGTCTTAGCGGGTGTAGCACAGCTAGCAGCGAAGACAGACGAGTAAAATATTTTGGCGAAGACAATATCCCTAAACGCTACGATCGACCATAAAAATGCCACACCCGTTCCACGCATGATGCAGAGCAGCCGCCTCTTGTGCTTTCTCAGGCTTACCTAAGAGACAACTACATTACCGGCCATTTGCAACCCAAGTTGTATTTCTAGAAATCACCACCTCTGCTTGGCCAGCTGCACGGTATCGACCAGGATTGTTGCTTGTACTGCAGCCAAATGGTACAGTATCGTTTGCAACTTCGGTTGCGCACACGGTAGCAAATATTAGTCTGTTTTGCAACTCAACTCCCATACAAACTGCAAGTCACGGTAGCAAAACGACGCCGTATGGGAGAGAGTATACAAAACACAAGTGACTTCGTTTATGCAGGGTTGCAAAGCGTTTATCACCGTGGCAAGCCGTGACACCGCCTACGGCGGCCTGAAGCTTTCCATGGCTGGTCGAACCAGCTCATACTGTCGTACCTGCACGTAGTAGGAGGGCACGTCGGAGCCGAAGGCCTGTTATGGCGGGGCTACCGGTAGAGCTAGCACCTCACCCTTCTGCTGCTGCTGCTGCTGCACAACCCGTAGGATTTCATGCAGGCTTCCTCTACCACTTCCTCATCTACGGCTAATTGGTAGGATCAGAGGCGTACTCTATCCAGCTCTCATTGTAGACGAGAGAACGCAGAAGGTAAACTGTGTTATCATTTCAGATATCTTCTCACAAATCAAAGTCAGCCCGCCATACCTACCGCGCAGTAGCAACCTGCGTGAAATGGAAGCCATCCCGGGGCTATAGTCTTATAAAATCGGCTTGGACCGCCCCCGCAGCAGTATCGCCTGCACACGTGAGCTGTTGCCGCTCTGTCGAAGGAAGTTAAAGCGTTTAAGGAGTACAAGGCCGTGGCCAGTTCTCGCGGTCGGCACTACACCTACGAGAGCGACTACAGTGCATTACAAAGAGGTTCTCGCAGTCAGTACTACACGCACAAGGGTTATTCAGCTCATTTCACAGCGCGTTGCTCATAAAGCAACCTCAAAGTACTTTAATGCGGTAGCAAAGTGACACATTACCTGCTCCTCCATTTTTAACCAATGAGATGACGGTTGCAAAGCTGTGGCTGGCATTTCTACAGTACTGTGCCTCAATAAAAGACCCCAATTATATACAATTTTCAAGATAAATACGAAATCAAAGGATTTGTACGAGTGCATCACAATACAAAATCAGTACCATCCCGAGATTGCGATAGCGGTTATTGTGCTTTGCAGTTATTTTGCCGACCATTTTAGACGCTAAATATGGCACAGCCTGCTCCTAAATAGGTGTGAAAGAAGATACACGACCTGCTAAAATTATGCATAAATCCACCTCCTCATATATATATCGACTTGGGAGGGCCTGTCAGCAGCCATGCATGGGCCCAGTACACCACCGTCCATGATCCCCAGCACATCCACCCTCTCATGCATAATTGCCGTGTGTGTAGGTGCTTGTGGATAAAAACCGACAGAATTGCAAGTGCACAGCCACAATTGCACTTTCAAAAGTGCAATTGTGGCGCTTTTAGTAATTCTAGGCCTCCACCCATTTATGCACCTCGATTTATCGTAAATCTAGCAGGTGGTCGCTATAAATACAGCAAATCTCGCCTCATATTGCCAAAATCATTGCAAAGCACAATATAAGTTTTGCGATATTCTTTATTGAAGCGCACCACTGTATGTACCTCACTGCTACAGTATCGATCCTATCGTCGCGGCTGCAACTGCGCCTCGTTACTTCACGTGCGCCGACAAATCAGCACAGCGCTCTATGGTGAGGTGGTCGAGTGCGAACTGCCCGGCGACAACGAGCAGATAGCAATCACGTGCTTCTCACTCGCGCGAGCGGCTGAAGCACAACATCAATTGCGCACCAAGAGTAAAGTCGAGAATCCGATGCAAGAGCAGGGAGTGGCCAAGCTCATCATGACGAACGAGGCCACCGCAACTTGGTGCAGCCGACAGCTAAGTGAAAGAGCGGCTGGCAGAGCGGCTGGCAGCCGCTCTTTCACTTCCAACACGACAAAATCTACTGCGGAAAATCTGACCAATAGACTATTAACTACATTCTTTTTAGTACAACAATGTTCGTTATCGCTCTCATATTTACGATTTTTCAAAATGGTTTACAATATTAATATTGTTTTTTAAACTTTTCATTGGAATCCCTACTCTAGGAGCGACCCAAAGCGCCAATTTGGTTAGTTATCCCCGCACCGATGCGGAGAGTACGACTCGCTCTGTAAGAGGTACCTGTCCCCCGATATGATCCTGATTTTCGTCCCATCTTGCTATTACGCTTTTTAAAGAGGTCACAATTCTGCTAGAAATATGTATTGTGCTTTGCAGGTCGGATTAGCATCCTCATGGTACTTTTAGAAAGTGCCATTTCTGAGCCAAATCGGAATGGGAACACGATTCGAGCAACTCCCATTCACAGCCTCTATGATTTACCGCTAAGTACGAGCACTGATTAGTGCACTAAATAGGAGATGCAAAGCACAATAAAATAAATAATAGTTAAACGAGATATTAACAATATTGATAATTATATTTAAAACATACATATTAATTATGTTATATTTATTTTCTACTATTTTAACAATTTAATTGATGTTTTTAAAATAAATATCTTTAAACGCTAATTAAATTGTCGATTAAAATACGGAATATGTTGCAAATACCTTTACGAAAATGTATTTTTGATGCCTGGAGGCTCTACAACTGCTCAAGGCCTAGCAACGAGTCTTGTCAAGAAATGCGGCTGAGTAGCGGAGTAAGTAGAATCACAGACACCGGGTCGTCCGCGAGCACCTGCGACACTGGCCACTACAAAAAGATAAGTACATAAGGAATCGCTTCGTAACTAGAGAACGCAGCTCCCACAGATTCTTTAGCTTTTCATTTTATGACAAAGTGCCGCTTACACACCCCACCCTATCCTGGAAATTTTATTAGGGAACCCGGGCCATGAGGCCCGGAGATTCGCAGTTCTCATTGACCGATGATTAGAATCAACGAAAAGAAGAAAACAGGTATTGTCGTTCATGGAAGGAGGAGGCTTTCACCGAGCAAGCGTTCGTCTCTGTATCTCAGGGTTAAAAAATGAATTTGGATGTTGCCACGAAGAAAATCAAAAACAACAAAACGGGAAGCAGTCGCGCACTCGTACGTCTGCAAAGCTCCAGAGTGGAGCTAAACGTTGGCTAGCGTAAAGTTGTGTCTCGGGGACAGGGGTCATACCGTCTTTACTGACTTGATCAACTCCAGAACAAGTAGCCGCGTGAACCTGAAAGATTTAAGCATGGTGTAGGAGCACTTGCTCCCGGGGAGTACTCAGGTCAGCGACAATTACGAGGTGAATTCGAATAACTGGCAAAATGCGAAGTTCGCAAATCTCAAATTTCACTATGCGTTTTTTTTACTTTTCGCTCAGCACCCAAACTCTCAAATTGAGAAACCACTCAGAATCTCAATGACATTTTTGCGGGCCACTGGACCAGACAACAACAACATTATAATAATAAAAGATCTAGATTAACTGGGCTTTACAGTGTACAAGTATTTTATTTTGAACATCTCGCATGCTTTGCGTGCCGTCTGGTTGGCTGATACTGTATTTAATGTCTTAGCCATGAGTTGGACAGTAGTGCATTGAGTTGCCTTTTATTTTATTATTACTACTCAGCTACTTCTGAACACAGGCGCTATAAAAAAGCTACTTAGCATCAAAATATTAATGAACGGACTTCAAAACCTATTGCGATTGGAGGATTGTAGGAATGTAATTCAAGAACGTACTTAGTATGGCATGAAAACATCTATATTCTCAACTCGGGCCGCTTCGATGAAATTTGCATGATCCCCAGATCGACTGTCACGAACCATTTTGGCGTTAAGGCGAGTTTCCTCATCAAATAACACCTTCACCAGTGCCTAAACTCGTTTGCAGCTCTTTACAAGGGCGAAAATTTCGTGTGAGCCGAATCGGCAACTACTAGAACGGAGCTTCTTTGCACGATGGCATATACCTCCATTCGAAGACGGTTCCACCACATCGCCGGGCTCCAGGACTCAATCTATAGAATACAGACAGTGATCAGCAGACTATGTTCTGTTGCAATGTTGCCAGCAAAGTTGCAGGATGTCAATGCGTCAAACATGGCTACCTCAAGCAACTTAAAATCGCCAGCCGTAATGTTGCAGGATGTCAATGCTGCAAACTTTTCTGGGGCTGCCTAACGCAGTTCTTCGAACTGCGAACTATTGTCCCTTTATTTCGCTGCTATCGCGGGGGCAAACAAGGGGTGGGCCAGCACTTGATCCAACCGAAAGCGGCGACTCGGGTCGATCTGCAGCATCTTCTCCAGCAACGAGGTCGTGCTCGTCGATATGCGGTGTGCGTGGCCCCACACTTCGATCACAGTGCCGACGCCGTGCTTGGCCACCGCCCCGAACGCCTTCTCGGATGGGGACGCCAGCGACAGCAGCGGCGATCCCGTCAGCATGATGAACCACATGATCCCCAACGACCACACGTCGGCCAGAGCGGGATCATACCGCTCGCCCGCGACGATCTCCGGCGCCATGTAGTACTCCTTGCCCACTTGGCCAGCCTCGCACATCGATCGAGCTTTCGTCGACAACCCGAAGTCCGTGATTTTGCAGACCCCGCGGCTCAGCAGCACGTTCTCGAGCGACAGGTCTCGATGCGCGACACCGAGCGCCGAATGCAGGTAGTTGACGCCTTCAAGCACTTGGTGCATCAACGGCAGCACCTCCTGCTCTTCCAAAAACGTGGATGCGCTGATTCGAGCTGCCACGAGCGAGTGCAGGTCTCCTCCCCGGCACAGCTCGTTGACGAGGTATAGTCTCCTGTCGTGCGTGAAGTGGAAGAGCGGCTGCACCACGTTGCGGTGGCCTCCGTTGGCCATAATGAGCTCAGCCACGCGTTGTTCTTGCATCGGGTTGTCGATCTCCCGCGTGGTGCGCAGTTGGCGTCGTGCTTCAGCCGCTCGCGTGAGCGAGATGCACTTGACTGCTACCGGTTCGTCGTCGCCGGGTAGTTCGCACTCGAGCACCTCGCCGTAGAGCGCGACGCTGATTTGTCGGCGCACGTGGAGCAGCGGGGGGGGGGCAGTGGCGGCCATGGCGTGCGTTGTAACAGCGGGGTGTTGTCCAAGTCGGACTTGAGCAGATAACGGTGAGAGGGATTGTGGGGAGGCAGCGGCCTGCAACCGCAGGACAGGCGCTGCACCACTGGTGAATGGCTTTTATGGTCGGATCGGCTCCCGCAAAAGATACTTTTTTTTCCTTGACGGCTCGGGATTGGCTGAAAAGCCTAATGTTCGAAATGGAAGATTTCTGAAGCTGCGGGATGAAACAGCGTTCGCGTGTTCTAGGTACAGCCCACGGCTCGAGCGAAACAAGGCGCGCACTCACGCTGACTACATGTAATCCCGCGCTGCCTTGCCTTGCCTCGTGGCCTCCAGATTCACCGCTGAAAGCCACCAATTCTGGAGCGCTCTGGGCCCCAGAGTGGCGGGCCACCACACTGGCGGCAACGTGTAGAATACTACTTCAGTAGCTATAGACTATAGACTATAGTGGAGGAGGTCGCCCCTTCGTACCGTTGAAGTGCGTTGCGATCTTCCTGCAAGTGACAGTGCTCTCTCAGCAACTGGCGCTGCCCGTGCAAGGCGCCTTCTTGCCGCCTTCTACTCTACGTGGCCCTCTTGCGCTTTGCGAGCGAATCGCGAATCGACCTGTGAGGTTGCAAGTCAGCTAACAGTCCTAGAAGCACACGGGCATTCTCGGCGGCGCATCAGTCGTTCGTGTATCCCCAATGTACCCACAACATGTACCACCAGCCACCTGATACGTAGCACGCCCAAGGATGGCCTCTGGCAGAAGACCTCAAAGCCCTGCAACGCTCTGAAGCCGTGATTGCAATCGCAGCTTGGGGCAATCCATTGCCCAGCGGCAATTTACCCTATAGCAGCATCCTTTCCATCACTAGGCGAGTCCGCTAAGCCGACTCAGGGCCACCCGTCCTCGGCCGCGCAGTCTGTCAAGTGAGCGAGCGAATGATTTAACCTTATCTGTTAGCACATGAAAGATTGAATGTCGAGGAGAGAGAAGCTTCAATCGCAAGGTTCATTTGTCGGTTTAAATACGTGTGCCTGCTTTCGACACCTGAGCCCGGTCCGCGCGTTCAATCCGCAGCGCACCAGCAAGACAGCTCTCATTAATAGTACGGGTGGTAGCCCGCGCGCGGGCCTTCGGAGAGCGGGATGTGGTTCACGTTCACGGGCACCCTCATGGCTGGGGCAACGTCGACGCGTCCCCGCTTGTGGAGCGGCTCTTCGTCACTGGCGAAGTTGCTTCTCGTCCGAGTTCTGGACGCCGTCGTGGCGAACTGAGGCGTTGGAGGCATCACGGGGGGCGCGGCAGTCCACGCCATGCCGGTCTGGGCCACCGTTCCCCAGCCAACCTCGTTTACCATCATTCCACCAGACCGCTTGGGCGAAGTGAGCCCTTCGAAGAGGGCCTGGCTGTCCTGTCGAGCGCTCGTGCGCGGGGTCGGCTGCTGCGTTATCGGATCGTCATCCTCCAGCAACAGTCTCAGCAGCTCCTGCATCATGGCGAGTTCCTCGGCGTTAAACCCGGCAAAGAGTTCCATTGATTTCGATAGTTGCTTCTCGTCCTCGGTTCGAACAGCAGGAAGTTGGAATGGCAGCACGGAGCTCAAGCCGAGAGGATGAATGATCGACCGAGCCAAGCCAAGCCAGACCCCATCCTCGAGAGTCTTGCAAAGAGACGATCACGGCCATCCGGTGACTTCGACCTTCATCAGGACAGGTGGCAGCGTCCAAATCGCCGAGATCATGCATTTCGTCTTGCAGAGGGGGGAATTCGAGGCTCAAATCGCCTCGAGACCTCACAACGCCGCGGCTGGCGACTTATCCAGCTTGACAATCGTCTTGTCGAGCACGAAACAAGCGAGGCTATGCCCCCTTCAGTCACTGTACTGCATCCCCCTATCATTCAACCCGGTCAGGCCGTCTATATTTACAGCAGCATGACACCACAGCAGCCTCCATCTCCATCTTTGATGCCGGCTCTGCTTGGGGTTCGCCGCATTTAGCCACCTATCTGTACGGTTTATTGTGTCACCTCCCAACAATCCGATCACCGATGTTTGCGTGTGTTTGAGCTTTGCTCTGCTCCGTTCCTTTCGTCGGTGTGGGTCCATGACGACTTCCTCATCGCCCGCGGGGCTCGTACCGCTACGGCAACTACGATGGTCAGCGCTGCCCCCTGTTGATCTTCTACAGGAGTGCCGCTGGCTCGTCAACTTGGACAGCAGGACGAGTGCCAATCCTGCCCGAAAGCCTCGGGTTATTGAAGAACAAGCTCATCATAAGCACGAGCCGCCGAGCGAGATGCACACGAACGAGCTGCAAAACCTCTGCAAACACAAGTCGCCGTACCGTCGGCCGCTGCGCCGGCCGAAGCCACCCGCGCCATCGCCCGGATCACCAGCACAGCGAGCGGCGAAAAGTATCTTGAAGCTGAAGGAGGGGCTGCTTCGACTGGACGGTACGACGTGGGCTGGGCCAGACTGTCAAGACGACCAGGCAACTGGCGGCTTACCACCGCGCCAGCTTATACATACACAGCAAACCGCACGCAGACCAGGTGATCAGCTGTCGACTGAGTCAAACCTGAATGGAACGACTCGATCCAGAAGTTCAAGTCCCAGCAGAGCGAGGATACTGCAGCGAAGTCCGAGTAGGAAGAAGAAGAAACAGCGACCACCGACTCGTGAAGAGCGCGAGCTCGCTGAGAAGCAGGGGCGACTGGCAGAGTGGCTGAAAGCGAACCCCGATGCAACCCCCACGAATGTGGTTGAAGGCTCAGGAAGATCGATGAAAGAGTCCACCCCAAGCTACTCGACCGAAGTTCAAGCTCGAATCGACTCGGCGATGCAATGCCGAGGTCCACTCGAGTCGGGAGTTAGGCTTTGGGACGACCCTGTGCGCTCGCTACTCGCAGCAGAGATGACGAGTGAGTCGGTGTTCGGCGGACCAGTCCCCACACGCGCGTTAGCATTCGAGCCGCCTCAGGTCGAATCTCCTTCCTGCTCTCCCGATGCTGGAACTACTGAGGACTCACCACAAGCGCCACCGCTGGAGGAAGCATCTTTGACCCCGGTGGAACCTACTGCAGCAATAGATCTGGAGGACCAAACAAAGGTGGAGGAAGTTCATGACGATGTCGAGATGTCCGACCACGCTCATAAGGTTTTCGACACGGCTCACCGTCAGGTTGCCGACGGAGCTGTTGTAGACGCTCTTGCTACCCTCGAAGATGGAATTCGCCAATCGCTCTCAATTTCGCAGGCGCATCTGGATGCGGTGAGCGGTTCCAATGGTGCAGGGTTCAACTACTCGGTTCTTGCACACAAGAGCGCGGTCAAGCTACAGCTCCATTATCGCGCTCGTCACCGTCGACGAGTGAACAAGTTGGTGTTTCTACAGAGGCAATGGCGCTGGTGGCATGCTCGACACAAGGCATTGAAATCGCTTCAGTATGCCAACAGGCAGGCGGCGGTCATCCAGCAACGGTACCGACCATGGCAAGCTCATATCACGCAGGTGCGCAGCGTTGTGCGCATCCAGCGCTGCTTCCGCATGTTTGAGAGTCAGAAGCACGTTATTCGCTTCAGACAACTCTGCCGGCTTATATTAGCTCGGCGAGCCCGCCATCGACAGGTGAAGGCACGAATGCGGATGCTCGGACGACTGGTACTCTTGCTGCGTAAGCGAAGGCGGAGAATCGCGCTAATACAAGGTCTATGGCGTCGACGCTGTGCCCGTGCTGAGTTAGTCACAAGGTTGGCTCACGTCATTGCTACAGAACTGAGTCGTCGTGCAAGAGAAGACGAGTTTGTTGCAACAAAGTTGGCCAAGGTGCGCGTACATTTGAGAGAGTTTCTATCTAGCACGAAACCCGGACGCAATCTCGTGCAGTGGCAACAAGAAAAACCATGGCTGCGCTTCCGGCGCCTGCGTCACGACACCAGCAAATGGGACGAGCTATCAATGGCCGAGAAGATTGACGCTGCAACTGGAATACTCTCCGGCCGCAGGTTTCGAGGACTGGACCTGCGTGCACTCTGCCAAATGATTGTGGGGAGGGACCAACAGCTTCATGCACTTCCAAAGAGGTTCAAGGTCTCGAAAGATAGTCTATGCGTACTAGCAGAGCTCACTGCTGCTCCAGGTGCACCGAAACTGAACCAGACGGTTGGATGTTGCGCTTGCTGGTCGTGGTGGGCAAGTGCAAGTGAAAAATTGAGGTGTACTCGTGCGAAGCTCTCTCGTAGTGCTGCAACTTCGTGGTGGGCATGCATCACTTACCCGAAGGAGTTCTGTGCTGCTCGGATTCGGCCCATGCGGGGGCTTCGACGGGATAAGGCACGAAAGCAAATGGAGGACAATTGCGCGCGTGTGCTGGAAGCATTCTGCCGGGTATGGTTCCGCCGTATCGACAGTAAGAGGAATACACCTCCCTATGCGTGTGAGTGGTGTGCTGAAGCATTCGGCACGTCTCGCGAGTATTTCGCGCATGAGAAATGTGCTGCAGCTCGGGCATTAGCAGAAGCAGAATGGACAGCATTGAGCCAGGACCTGCAGTTCGTGCGTCGCAAGTGGTGGCGACTGGCGAAGCAGAGCCATGGCAGCCCCGTTCGTCGTGACTTTTACGCCTTCGACCTGGAGGCGCCTTCAGTGCAGCGCCTTAGACGCTCGCGCAGTCGTCGTAAGGGGCTAATACCGCTTGTTGCTGCATTAGAAGCTTGCACAGCAAGCGACAGCCCACACTCCGTGGTTCCGCTGGACCTGGCGGGATTCCTGCTGCGATATCTCGACGACAACGTCGACGACTCGCACCCGCTGATGCACACTGCAGAGCACCAGCTTGTGCGATGGAGCACCCTCGTGGGGTCGATGGAGGTAGAGAGCTCCAAGCCGACACCCGACGGATCTGGACGCGATAGTCGCTGGATTCGAAGGGACGAGCTGCGCGCTCGACTCATTGTCGGCAGCAAGTGGAAAGGCCTCATGAGCCGGTGGCAGCGGAGTCTTGGTCGATGCGCCCAGAAGTACCGACGTCTGCCAGCCAGGAATGCCGTCGCGTTTAAGCTGAAGACCCCGCGAGCTGCTGCTGAATCCATTGCATCCAAGTGGAAGACGCTACAGCGACTGGGTCCGAGCCGCAAGACGCGCCGGGGATCAAAGACTCCGTTGTCTCCGTCCGCAGCTGGGACTCGCGTGCTGCCCGCTGCAACATGACCATCGAGCCATTGTTAGGGAGATCGCGTTTACCTGGGGAAACAGCAGTAGTCCGACTACTAGTCGTCTCGTTAAAACTACCTTGTGCAACCTTGCCACGTCAAATTCGTAAGCTTTTGAGAACCCAAAACGATTCTGAAGTGCCAGGATCCAGCAACGAAAGCCGTCATGAATGCAGTACAGTATCAGCTGCCTGCTGTGAACTCGCGACAAGCTCAACTGCTGCTGTCGCTCGAGTGTGCTGCTGTAGCAGCCCTGCGACGCGCCAAAAGCCCTGTGCTGCAGCTCGTTAGACTTCCAGCATTGCAAGTCGCAGGGGCTCCGATATCCTATGCTTGACTCAAACTTTGAGCACTCGGACAGTTCAGCGGGCTCCGGCTCGCGGACGAGTGGAGCGCAGCGAGGCTGGCCCCAAGCAGCGTTGTAGACGAGCCCAGGAGCGGACCATCAGCGCAGGCATCGGCGTAAATGCAAGGCGGCACCCTGGCGACCATCGACACAGCGAGGACACTTCAAGCCGGGCGGCACCAGAGCTCGCTGCCACGAGCGCGACGTCACGGCGGCCAGCGCCGGGCGCGAGGCACACCGAGGCGCCCTGCAAACCTGCCACGCTTTGCTCGAAGCGAGCTAAGGCAACATCGGTGCTGGGCTGCGCTGCGCCGACAGCGCCCGAAGTCCTTGGCATGAACGGCAACTAGCGCAACATGTACCACTTCAACTGCAATGAAGGGTTGCGACCGTTGATGCACGTCCATGGCGCCGGAAGGCAGGCAATCCGCGGCGACGCAAGCGCGCGGGTGGGGGTGATATTATGAGCAACAGTTTGTTTCCACAAGGGCGGACTGAAAGCTTGGTGCACGTTGGCGTTTGCTCAGGCAGCGAGCGAGCGCTAAAACTATCCGCACGGGGCCATTGCGCTTGCATTCTTGTATGGAACTCAAAAGTCGCACGCAACCGTTAAGAAAACCTCAGTTAGCCTCAGTTACTTGGGTTGCCACAGACTATCAATGTTCATAGAAATATTTAACTTCGCGTTTGTATACAGATAATTTTAGAGACTATTCGATGTCGGTTGGTATTGAAATTCACGGCCTGCAGGACGATCGCCATTATTTATTGGCCCCTATATCGCTGCCGCAGTAACGCCAGCGTGGCGTTCGAGAACTCCGAAAGCAGGATAGCCGAGGTCCTTCCTTAAGTGGGGGAGGATCTCCGACTGCAACGTGCTTGCTGCAGTGCATTGGTATGGATAGCGACGATTCGCTGTGGGCGAATTCCGAGCGCTGCCGCCGCTGGTGGATATCGGCGCGGATACTCGGTTTTTTTCCAGCAGTTTGCCGATTGCGACTCGCAAATACCAGTTGATGAGCCTGGCCCCAATTTTTATGTGACGGAGCTGATGGGTGAGGGCGTACCGTCGGCAAAGCAATAAAAAAGAGTTTGACTTGGCCCCACTATGGTCCGCTTCAGCCGGACAGCAGTCCCCTCCCTCTCGACGCGGCAGGTTGGCTCACCGGAGCCCACTTCACTTTCCGATTCGCTCTCCGAGTCCGAGGTCCACTTTCAGGTGTCGCCATGATCCACGCGCCGCTCGCCGTCGTGGCGCCCGCCGCCGCCGCGGCCCCCGCGTCGCCCGCCGCCTTCTCGGACGTGCTGGCGCGCTACACGCTGGTCAAGAAGCTGTCCACCACGCTGTACGGCGAGACGGCGCTGTACCGGGACGAAGCGCTGGGCCGGCGCCTCGTGGTGCTCAAGCGCGTGAGCCTGCCGCTGCTGCAGCAGCAGAGCCAGAGCCCCGCCGAGGTGCGCGAGAACCCCTTGAGCGAGCGCCTCGTGGTGCAGCTGCTGGAGGACCCGCTGACGGCGCGCGCGCCCGGCCGCGAGCACGTGGTCGAGTACGCGCGCGAGGGCTTCTTCTCGAGCGGCGACAGCGCCTTCATCGCCATGGAGTTCTGCGCGGGCGGCGACCTGTACGACTACGTGACGGCCAAGCCCGGCCGCCGCGTGGCCGAGGGCGAGGCGCTCGCGCTCTTCGCGCAGATGGCCAAGGGCCTGAGCTTCCTGCACGCGCACGGCGTGGCGCACCGCGACCTGTCGCTCGAGAACGTGCTGCTCAAGGACGGCCGCGTCAAGCTCTGCGACTTCGGGCTCAGCGCCGACGCCAACAAGCTGTCGACGGACGTGGTGGGCAAGTACTACTACATGGCGCCCGAGATCGCGCAGGGCGCCATGTACGACCCCAAGCGGGCCGACGTCTGGTCGCTCGGCGTGCTGCTCTTCATCCTGCTCACGGGCTCGCCGCTCTTCTCCGACGAGCAGCGCAGCGCGCCCACGCTACGCGTGCTCAACAAGTACGGTGTGGCCAAGATCCTGGAGCTCTGGGGGCTCAAGAAGCTCGTCTCGAGGCCCACCATCAACCTGCTGTCCTGCATGCTGCAGGTGCAGCCGCAGCACCGCCTCAGCGCCGAGCAAGTGGCGCGCCACCCGGCACTACGCCGCAGGGCATCGCTAGTAGCCTAATTAGTGTCTAAAAAGCTGTAGAGCAACCTATCTATCTGTAGTTACTGCGAGAATAATAAAGTTAGGTATTTATCCTTATCCCCAAGCTACGTTTCTCGCCTGCCGAGTCTGTCGAAGCCACTCGGTGCAGATTTGCTTCAACGTCGCTCGCTTGATGGCAGCGCGACCGCAGCTCGGAGAGGAAAGGAGCGCGCTAAAAAATGCATAAACTCACGTGTACCATCTTCGGACTTCAACACCCTCTCTATTTGATCTAACTAACTAATACCGCGCCTCGGACACGTTGCTATCATCTCTGTACGACGTCTCGTTCACACTGGGCGCGCCATCTAAGCTGGGCTGCACGGTCCCGAAGAGTTGGTCGGCGTACCTCGTGGGCGAGGCTGAAGCTGTCGAGGTGGACGAGGTGGCCAGGCTCGCCAACTGGTTCGTCACGCGCTGGATGAACCGCTGCGAGCTGCTCCCCGTGGGGCCTCGAGGTCGCACCAATGGCGCGAACGTGTTGGGGTTCCTCAAGGGTCGAGAGCTCTCGGACGTTTTCAGCCACCGCGCAGTCACCGCGCGCTGTATGGGCTTCGGAGGCGTCTGCGGAGGCTTGGCGACCTTGTCTTCGTCCTTGTCGGCCTCTTCGTTCGCGTTCGTGTCAGCCGCTCGACCCGCTGTCGAGTCGAGATCCGCGAAGTTCGGCGCTGAAGTGGAGCGCGCGCTCACGAATCGAGATCGCCGCTGCTGAATCGTGGGGACCGCCTTGGAGCTCACTCCTCGCGTGATGGACGGCCGACGGGAGGTTGGGGCGTTTGCGGCGGTGGTGACAACGTCCGGAGCCAATTGGGCTGTGACGATCTGTTGCGGCGGACTGGGAGGGTACAGCGAGTCTTGAACCCCGCGCTGCAGCTCTTGGATCAACGCCAAAGCTTGTGCCTGCACGCTCTCGAGCTTCATGACTTGCGACTCGACTTCGGGCTCCGACTTCACCGGTCGAGTGTAGACGCTGTCCGAGATCGCAGTGCTTGAACCATTGCAGTGGCAGGTGCATCCACAGTCGTGTTGACCACCATCCTCTCGCGTTCGCTTTCGATTGATCGGAGCGCTGCTGACACGGTTGAGTCTGGGTGATCCGACTGGGGACGCGGGGGCTCCGGCGGTCCAAGTACCGGATCTAGCCGCCACTTGACGCGGGGTTTCTTCCTCTGAATGCGTCGGAACGCCAAACTCCTGGTCTCGAACGACTACGAGCTGGTCCTTTAGCTTTGCACTCAGCGCGAACTTGATCGAGTCATCCTCGACGTCCGGATTCACCGCCCACGCGATGAGTTTAGCAGCGCGTCGAGGCGTGATGAACTTGTCGCCGTTTCCGGCTCCGTCCACCTCGCCAGCAAATACAGAGCGAACCATGGCGGTGAGAGGGCAAGGAATCCCGAATCGCTCGTTGTTTTCCAGGGACGAGATCAAAATCTGCGAAATGACGTGCTTTCGGTCTGCCGGGTACCTGGTCAACACGGCCTGGAAGGCAGTGCGACTGAGCACGCACATCTCGACGTACGTCATGGCGCGTACGTTGGCGGTGCGCTGGTAGTTCATGAGTAACGCCATCTCGCCGAACGCCTGTCCGCGCGTCAACGCCTTGACGGACGCATTCATCTGGGTAAACCCATCGGGGCTCACGTGAGCATATCGAGCCGCGGCGCGGGCACTACGGCCGTGGTGGTGGACACCGTGACCTAGATCATCGCGATCTGGATAAATAGTTCCATCGTACGAAGTTGTGTACAGTGTTGAAGTGTCTGCAGGGTGTTCACTGTGATCCGTAGCTGCAGAACGTCGTCGAGCAAGCGGCTCCGTCGCATGCTCTTGAGTGTCGTTACTCCCAACCAGCTCACACATGCCTCGGTTGATCATGTAGAATTCGTTCCCCACCTCACCGCGTCGCACAATAAAGTCGTCTGGGAGATACACGCGAGTGTCTAGACTCAGCACCAGGGTCTTCTGGAAATCGGGTGAACAGTTCTCCCAGAAGGGGACGTGCATGGCCAACTCCATGTACTTGAACAGTACAACCTCCAGAGTGAGGTTGTGTGAGAGTTCCTTTGCAAACCTCTCTAAGGGAGCACCATCCAGAGCTTCGTATTCACGCCAGAGGTGAGCGTAGTACTGGTGTATTCGCTCCCTCAGTGGAGCTGGAAGCTGCATCTTGGTCATTCCAGCGAACACGGACTCCATTTTCCGCTGGTAGGCCGTCGAGTTGGCGTTGAAGTTTGCCACAAGCATCGCAACATGGCCGAAAATCACGGCTAGCACAATGGAGCCGAGCAGATTGACGCAGGACGCGAACACATTTTCTCTGACCGAGTGCGTCGTGAGACTCTGTCCTTGCAGCATTTGCATCGCTACGTAAAAACATTCAGCATACACTTCTAGCTCCACAGTCGGGTCGATCGGCGCCCCGCATGTTCTTGCCATGATTGAAGAGGGATCGACAGCGGAGGAGTCGATGAGCAGCAGTCTCCAGCAGCACGCCACACAATGCGCAATAAGCATGACAGCACCAACAATCCAAACAATCCGTAGCAAGTGCGAGTAGCGCGAATACAGCAACCAGCCTAATACTGACTTGTCGATTCGAGCGTCGCGGACTTGACCAACTTCTCGAAGCAACCGCAAGATATGAACGATGCGATGGGACCGAATTGCCATGTCGATCAGAGTATGAGAGAACCGTTGGAACGCATCATTCACCGACTCCAGGTAAACAGCATTGCCCGCGCCACCACTAGTCATTATTGAAGCCGTCACGATCGGAACTGCAGCCAGGAGCTGGAACACGAACGACCCCGTGAGAAAATTCCAGGCAATGTGTCGTCTTGAGACCACCAGCACTCCTCGTTTATTGACAAAGCTCGTGTTGAAAGCCAGCAGGAAGTCGGCGAAGAAGATCATTTCCGTTGTAGCATCAATGGATATGAACCACGCGCGGCCACCATTGTGAAAAGCTTCCTCGTACGGAAACCCAAGCGTGTGGACGCAAAAGGCGATGAGCAAAATGAAGCTACGAACGCGCGCAGTTCTGGAAAACGGGGACATGGGGGTGCGCAGTCGCGTGATTAAGGCTCGCACTCGCTTCTTGAGACGTGGAATTGGGCGTGGTCGGCTCCCCACTCTCGAAGTAAGCTTCTGAAAATTGTGATGATCCAGTGCAGGAACTCCTCCCGAGTCTCTCCTTGCTGCTGATCCCTGGCCATGGTCAGTCTTCTCCTGCGGCTGCGATAGACGACCTGGATCCTGGTCTGACGGTCCATTGTTGACAACTGACGCGATCGACCGTACCGACCCCCCTAAAGCCCCGCTAACTGTTCCAAGAGTACCTGCGGGCATCACTGACGCTGTAGCTGGAGGTGTCACGATTGCATTGTTCGAGTGGAAGGACGGAGCTCCGGGTCGACGTGGACTCTCCTCTGGTCTTGAGTCCACATGCGATTGAGACGACCGTAAAGTGTCCTTCTCCCGGCCGATTGTGCTGCCGACCTGTTCTCCTTCACTCCGCGGACGGGTAGAGTTCATCAGGTCGTCCATCATACGGCGCTGGCTGAGCTCTGAGTCCACGGGGGTAATGTACGTGCTGCCTCGTCGGTTGGACGCTTTGTTAGTGTCGACATCCAGACTTCGCCCCGAGTCTGAGGTTTCCAGACGACGCAGTTGGAAGCGCGCCATCATCTGCTCGTAGTTTTGGCCTTGCTCCGTGCGCTCACTGTTCGCAGCCGTCGCATTCCCACCCGACGTCAAGGCTGAACTAACGACCACAGCTTTTGCCACTGCACGGAACGACGGTACCGTCGAGCTACTCGGTGTCCGCTTGAGAGCCGAAGTAGTGGAGGCACTCGGTGTTCGCTTGATGGTCGTGACCGTTATCGTGTTACCTCCAGCTTGAGCCGCCTTCAGCCGCTCGCGAATTCCTGCAAGGTGCGTGCTCGTGGCTCGCTTCAACTGACCGCGGGGCGAGGCACTTCCTAGTCGCATGGGCTTAATCACCACCTCAGTCGTGGTCGGGTCGACAGTCGGTGCGCTAAAGCGATGGCCATTGTGGGGCTGCACGTCTCCTGCCTTTGTCTCCGGGATGGCTTCAGCCAGAGGCTCCATTCCGCCTGAATGCCTTCGGTCGAGCCTCCTCCTCTTCGGACGCTCATTTGATACTTGGGACTCGGCTATTTGAACTTCGGCCAGCGCTGCAGCCACGGCGGACGTGGTCACGAGGCGACTAAAGGGTCGAACTGGTCCCGACGCCGTCTTCTCCTGGTCTCCGCTGCTGCGCGCCTCGACCGTCTCTTGAGCTTCGGTCTGCTCGGCCTGCAGCTCGTGGGTCTCCTCGAAGGCGACATCTCGCGCTGACTTCGATCGAATCATCGATCGGACGGAGCTCAGTGAGCGCTTGGTGCCATCCCAGTCGAATGCAGGCGCGAGACTGCAAGCGTCGAGAGCTCGAAACGACGGAGCACAAGAGGCACACGCCAAGTGCCGCGCCGATATCCTAAATTTACGCGCGAGCGAGTCTGAGCGCCAAGGTCCTGATACCGAGAAACGTTCGCCCAAATTGGGAGCCTGGAGGAGGATGACGACACTGCCCTAAATGACGCCGTCAAGTGCTGCTTTGCGTATTTCGGGCGATGCGCTTCATGGGACCACAGATGTCTGACGAATTCCGGAAGACCTCATAGCACGGGACTGTGTTTGTTCTCCTCGGAATAGCACTTCAACCGAATCGGGGTCGGAAGCGCAGTAGGATGACGAGCACGTAGCTGCTAAATTTGCGGCGACTTTCATTGCAACTTGAGACCCCGATCTCTCCTAACGTCGCGCGAACTTCCAGTACTTCAACGGACAAGTCCAGGGTCCTGATTAAATGCGATGCCGTTCATCGCTTCATGAGCTCGCCCTCCCTCCCCCCCCCCCCCCAAGTCCTGACAGGCCTCACACACACACACAACTTGTAGTAAAATTCCGGAATTGGGCGTCCTGGGATTGACGAATTTCACGACAAGTCATAAAAATACTCTGACTAAGTTAGTTAGTCGACGGAGGGTTTGCCCTGCTCGAGCTCTTCGTCGACCGCGGCGCCACTCTTGACGTTTTCACTCAACAGCGAGTTGTTGCGAATGAGCCCCATGAAAAAGTACATGACCAGCACTGGCGCCGCCATGATCAGTAGAACCACCAGGTAGTCGCCGCCAAGTCCATTTTGCACCCACGGCGTGAAGGCGTAGTTGAGCAGTCCCATGAGGAACGAACACGCGGCGAGGAACGCCTGTACGGAGCCGTAGACCTCAGCCGGGAACGTAAGAACTGCAATACACAACAGTTAGGATTACAATTCCACCCCAGCAACAAACGATACAACACAAACGAGCAAACAAACAACTTACGGATGTACGCGAACTGCAGCGTGTAGAAGGCAGCCTGCTCAAAGGCGAAAAGGACCAGCATGAAGGTCTGCGCCGTGAGCGACGGTACCAGCAGCAAGACGATCACGAGGTGCGTCGACAGCAGCGTGACGAAGAACACGACCCGGCAGCCGTACTTGTCGATAATCCAGCCCAGCAGCGGCGTGTAGATGAAGGTGCCGTTCGTGATGAGCGGCTGCAGGTAGTTGACGTAGAGATCCCCGAGGCTTTCGTCGTCGCCGTCATTCTTGTAGATAATGTTAGGGATGGCGCCGCCGATGAACGCGTTGATGGTCGAGATCCAGCCGAAGAAGAGCGCGAAGAACCACAGGTCCTTGCGGCCGATCTGCGAGCGCAGCGCCGGCCACATGCTCTTGGGCTTGGTGACCGCCGGCCACCTCATCTTGAAGCCCGACAGCGTGTACGTCTTGCTGGTGAGCGAGACCGAGTTCAGCGGGAACAGGACGAAGGCCACGACGAGGCACACCGCCACCAGCACCGCGTAGCCCAGGAAGAACCCCTCGCGCGTCATACCGTGAATCTGCAGCAGCAGATAGACGTAACCGGAGAAGTTGAAGAGCCCCGACATGATGCTGGTGATGCGGCCCTGCTGCTCACTGGGGAAGAGCAGCACGAGCTGGAACGCGCTGATGTAGACGCCGTAGCCCCCACGCCGATGAGCGAGTACCCGGCGATGATGGAGGCACCGTTGCCGTCCGTGGACTGCCCCAGAGCCAGCAGGACGTTGCCGATGATGGAGATCACGAGCCCCAAACACACGGTGAGGCGTGCGCCTATGACGTCCAGGGTGATGCTCGACGCCACGTTGGCGAAGCTCAGGCACAGGAAGGCGGTCGAGTAGATGTACTGCAGCTTGACCTCCTGGCTGGCGCACGTGACGCCCGAGATCTCCTCGTCGGGCGCGCAGAGCTCCGACCACTGGCCCTCGTCCACCAGCAGCGAGTACACGGGGCCGAAGCCCAGCACGAGGCCGCCCGAGCACAGTACGACGAGCACCGCGGCGGTGACGATCACGGCGGCGCGCGGCACGACCCACTTGGACATGGAGCTCTGGTCCACGCCGCGCGGCTTGGAGGCGTCGGTCATGGACGCGTACGGCGCCTCGGACGCGCGGGACGGCGAAGGTGAAGCTGAAGGCTCGACCATTATTGGGGAGCTGCGTGCTACGCGGGGGATCGGCGAATGGAGACGCAACGAGGAGGTCTTGGAGGAAGGGCATGTGGTCATGTTGTGCACGTGATTGGCCCGCGTTTTAATCCATGAGCCAGGCGCGCCTGCAACGCAGGACGAGTCATTCATTCTCAGATGGAGGAAGGGTCTTCATTCAGTGCTGCCTCATCACCAAGACCAGACGCCGTTCAAGCTTGCACTTGGGGCTTCCACCAGGGCGTTTACGAAACGAAGCTAATGTAGTGGTGAGGAGGATGTTCTCATGAGCGCTCTATTCCTGATGCGACATGGTCGGTGTGCAATCCGCTCTTACCTCCCGCCGCCCCTGCATGCTCGGCGACCGGCCCCAGCAAGCAACCGAGGTCGCGAAGTTGTTCATCGGTAAGTCTGGGGTCTGTGCTACGGAAACCACAACAAGCCCTACAACAACAACGCACACATTGTAAGTCTTATTTTTGCCACTTGCCAGTTTTCAAAGTCGAAGCCAAGTTTTTCGACACCACACTACTCGTCTTACAGTGAAGGATGACGAAAAAGCATAGGCTACCCGAAGCACTTGCTCCGGGAGAGTACACAGGTCGCAGGGCAACAACAACAATAGTGAATTTGAATAAATAAAAGGGGAGGGAAACTAGGAGCAAGTGGCGGAGATGCAGGCATCAAGTGCTACGGTACGGAGGGAGCATTCGGGAGTGGTCGGATTAAACAGCAATTTCCTTTCGTGTGTGCGGTGTGATCAACCACATAGGTACAAAGCGCAAGAGGAGACTCTGGATTCACTGGTTGTCGTTTCTTGGAGATCGAGTGTGGCAATCGCAAACAAACCACAGCAAAACTATCTCTTAGTTTCTCTCGTTACTTCTGGACATGCCATTCTTGCACTCGAAAAGCTTATTGGAGATGTCGCGGCCTGGTCGAAGCTACCACAAGACGCATTTGATGAAGATAAACTTTTAGTAGCGCTGAGCGAAGCTACTTTGCAGGAATTTTACGCGTAGTGAAATTAGTAACTCACAAGTGCAGAAGCAACATATCTTGAATTTTATGTAAGTACGAACACTAACTACCGTAGTGTACTAAATAGGACAAACTGGATGCACTAGTGATCATGTAGTCAGTGATCAAAACTTCGCAAAAGGAGCGGCGTTTGCTGGTCTTACTGGTAGTTAGTTAATCATGAGCGCAGAATCATGAATATAGAAGAATATATTGAGCTAAGGGAAGTGTAGAATTTTTGCAGTTGAAGGCTGGATTCGTAGCTTTTAGACGTAATTGTTGAAGTCAACAAATACCCTATCTCGGAAACAAAGTACTCCGTTTCAGTAAGCTTCAGTAAAGCTCCACCCAAGCACAGCTCTTCGACCTTGTGAATTCACCCGGAAATTTAGAATTAGCATCCTAGATTTGGTAGCTACCAGAACCAGAACGTAATGTTACAGTTTCCAGTGCGCGACACGATATTGCAGCTCAGCTGCAGCTCACTACAAGGTTGCTGCGCTTTGGCTGGGAGACCATTTTTCAACTTAGTATTTTTTATCGTGGAAGTGAAAGTTCTGCATGGTTGTTCACAGACAGATAGTTTACACTAAAGATGTTCAGATGCAGCCCTCCGCAATCTAAAACTCTTTGAAAGTCGACGCCTTTACTTCTAATTCGCGTTTGTATCGAACCTGTTGTATATTCTTTAGAGGTCGGTGCAGTAGTTGGTGAACTGCCTGTGGAACTACGCCTACTGCAGCTTTCGAGAACCCTAGCAGTCGGAGGCAGGCAGATGCTGCGGCTGCGAAACAGACGCAGGAGACGCCTGTGGATGGCGGTTTAGTAGCACAAAATCTAACCTAGAACAAAATTTGAGTCAAGAAGCACGGTTAGTTGATGATAACTACGGCCATCTACTGCGCCTGCTTCGCAGCCGCAGCATCTGCCGGTAATGTGCAACTGGAGAAGTACGAAATGATATTCTAGTCAAATTGAAACGAACAAATGTTTGCCTACTTTCTTAAAACTTGTGAAGAGCGAAAAACTTCCAAAGAAGTGTTTTGTTTTGAGAAGTTTTTGTACCATCGCTAATTGCGTTACCTGTAACTGGGAATACATTCGTGACGAATTAAAGTTTGTGAGGCTGGTAAACCAGCAAGCTGGTCTCCTAGGATAATCTCACCGGTGGGGGCATCCTCAGCTTACCTCTTAGGTAAGCTTACGTAAGGTATTAGGAAAGCTTACATGTACCAGCAGCTCTGTAGTAGTTAAAGAATATTCAGATTTAAATGTGTCTAAATTCAGTACTCTAACAGATTGGACCAAATTCCAACTTTTGGTCAAATCTGCCATGTCACTCAATTGTCAGATGACGCCGTCCCCGCTGGAGGTGCTCAGCGCGACGCTGCTGGGCTCCGTGCCCGCCGATGCGTCGGATCAGGAGCTCCAGGACGTGGACTGGCCACTCGTGTCGGCGGCGCTCGCGGCGCTGCGTCTGCGCACGCAGGAGGAGCTCACGGAGCTGGCGAAGGCGCTGGATCCGCCTGAGACCGCTGCGTGTGTAAACCCACTTGAAGAGCACGGCGAACTTTTAGCAGTGCATACTGGAATCAAGTCACTCCAGCCCCAGCTCACAGTTGCAGAGCAGCACTTCACCCAGTTGGAGAGCATCGCGCGCCCCGGACTCGACAAGCTGCAGACGCTCCAGAGTCGAGCCAAGTACCTGGAAGCGGCCGTGCAAGTGGAGAAACTGAGCCAGGAAGCCAAGAGCAGAGCCGTCCAAGCCACGCCCGACGCCCTGGAGGCTTTTCGCAGTTTTGCGGCTTTTGCTGCTGCAATTCCAGAGCAGTTCACGGCCATTCGAGTAAGTTATTTATTGTTTATTTTGCTGAAAGAAAACTAACGTTGTAGATTTGTGAATTGATTTTTTCTTAGAGAGAAGCTGCGCGAAGGGTGGAGGACTTGTCGGTGGATCTGCGCCACTTTGCAGTCGAGAAGTTGCAACTGGCATTGGAGAAGATCAATTGGCCCGAGCCGTTGGCCACCCAGCAGGAGATAACTGACAAGGTGGAGATGCAAGTGCTGATGTTTGGTAAGGAGGCGGAAGGTTGAGGTTCTGACGCTGATCATATATTCATTTTTTGTTGTTAAGGAGACAAAGCTGCGTGAGGTATCCGATGCGTTCGGGTACTTGCTCACGCTGCAGCTTAGCCAGCAGGCGCAGCCTGTGTCGGCGACGACGGATCTGTGGGCGATGGAGTGTGTGCTAGACCCGTTGCTGCTGCGATTTCGGTATCACTTTGAACGACCAGAGAGCGCAACGAACCGACTAGCAAAGCCCGAATGGTACTTAAGCCATGCGCAGGAGCAGACAAACGCGCACACGCGCTTTTTGGCGCACACGCTCACTCCAGAACTGCACCGCCATCGTGAGGAAGTGCATTGCTGGGACGCGCAGATCCTGCTACTCCGCGGACTTGTCAAGGCTGTCTGTCGAAAGCTTACACAAGACTTGCCTACTCTGCTGGCGGTGAGTTGCTTGGATACTACGCGCTCTGCGTCCAATTAGTATTGATACTGATCACCTGTAATTCTTGTTATTTGGCTTGACGAACAGCATCCACCGTTGTTGTGTCATACACTGGATGAGGTCCTTCTCTTCGAGCAGAATATCGATGACGACGTTGGATACGGTTCCTGGGCTAGCGCCGACCGTCGCGCGTACCCACGCTGTGTAGATGTTTTCACGTCGAGCAATGACGTGCTTTTCTCCTGGACGAGCGCTGATGTCGAGTACGGGCATCGTGTGCTGTCATCGAGTCTTGGGGACGAGTCTTCGGATGATGATTTCGACTTCAATGCGTCTCGTGCTAAACGGGAATCGATTTGGCAGCTGGAAGACGCGGCATACGGCCGCCTCGAATGTTCTGCGCCAGAGCTTGATCAAGATCTGGTTCCCCCGGCAGCGCTGCGGTTTGTGTCCTTACTGGATTTCCTCTCTCAGCGCTTCACGCTCATGGAGACAGAAGAGCACCGCTACTTGTACGTGGTGCAGGTGCACTTGCCACTGTTGCGTCGATTTGGACAGCTCTGTGATGCCCGAGGACGCCGGCTGATCAGTGCTCTGGCCAAGAAAACTAGCGATGCGAAGACCCAAAATGCGTGGGCGGAGCTATTCGTTGTGGTGAACGCGCTGCAGCACGTAGCGCACGCGCTGGCGGCTTGGGAGCAGAGCAGCGTCTTTTTGGAGCTTTCGAAGAAGGTTGCGCGCTCGGAGACGACAAGAGCCCAAGTGCTTCGGATGCACGTGGCTTACTCGAAGCAGGTACTTGCGCGCGCCTCGGCCGCTGTCCTTGCTACAGAAGAAGCCACTGCGGTTCGACAAGCCCTCGCTGGACCAGGAGCGATGATCGGGCCCACAGCTGCTCTTTCCGCGGCTTATTCGGTCGGGTCCAAGACGATGAAGAGCCTTTTTCGTCGTGCAGAGACCGACGGCAAGACAGTCGACCAAGACCCGCAGCGCCCATCAATGGATACTTCTCCGCCGGCTGCTGCTCCGAACGGCAATGACAGCGCTTCGATCAACAACCACCAAGAGCAAGACGATCCTGAGACACTTCTCTTCTCGCACACGATATTCGAGCGGCAGATTTCGGAGCTGAAATTACTGGCGGCGACGCTGCTCGAGGGCGGCAAGGACACGCTGGTGCGCGCGGCCGAGCGAAACGTTGGAGCCTACCGCTCGAGGTAAGTTGATGTTTGCCATGGTATTTCACCACTTCAACCTTGTCTGACTCATGCGTGCTCGTGTGCTGTGCTGTGCTCCGCCTGCACATGTTATGCTAGCCCGTTTTGGACGGACACAAAGTATGACGATGCAGACAACCGTGAGGAGCTGCAGATCGTGCCAGGGGTTTCCTCTGAGTTGGCGAGCTGTTACACTCTTATCAGTAATACGCTGAGGTGTGCGCGCAAGGCGCTGGTGCCTGAATATTGGCCTGCTCTGTGGAAACCTCTGGCATCCGCACTCGATACCGCTCTCTTTGATGCGTTCTGCAACCCTTCAGCGACGGATGAGTGCACTCAGCTCAGCAGATCGGGCGAGCGTCAATTTGTCGAGGACATCCGATCGCTTGTCGCGATGTTTGCTGCGGGTTCGTCAAAGCCGCTACCGCGGTCGTACTTCCGTCTAACTCGCGAAGTGTGCCACCTACTGGAGATGCCTGCAGCAAGGCTGCGTGAGGTCTACAAAGCTCTTGATGACGAGTCCACCGAAGAGGAAGTTGCTGACGGGCTGGAGCAGCTCACGACAATTTTGGAGGCATGTGGCATTTTTGCGCTTACACCGCCCCAAGTCGTGCGGATATGCGCCACTCGACTGGATCTCGAAGCGAGGGAAGCTACAGCGCCGGCTTCATGAACGTAATGACCCCGAAGCACCGACTTTCATGAACCTAATGACCGTTAACATGAACCTAGTGGCCGTTAACATTTACCCAAAAGTTTCAGTTAAACTTGAAAAACACTTGGGCTGTGCAGCAACATGTACATGTAATAGAGCCCCAGATGATGTTAGAGCACCAACGTGAGAAGAGAAGAGGAAGATAATGCAGCTGGTGTATAATACTTAGATAGATAAGAACTACTTAGTAGGCTTGAGCTTGAGCAGAGGGAATCACCATCTGCAGTCGCTGGTCGTGTGGTCGGTTGGTTGGCTGGTTGACTAATGAGCCGTCGCGTCGATAAAATTGCTGGGGACCATGGTGGCGCCCTGCACCACGCGGGACACGTCCTTGAGATTACCGAGCAATCCGAGCAGCGGTGTGGCCATGTCGATGTCGGTCTCGAGTCGAACGACGAGGCTGGTCGCCTCATCCCACACGAATAGAACCGAGCACGGATACACGAGCGTGTGTCCCAGTATCTTCACTGCGAGGGACAGATCCTCAACGTTTTCAGAGCCCATGAGGTGCGGGAAGACGCACTCGAGTGTGGTCTTAGTGATGGTGACGGTGAGCATGGCCTTGGCCGTGACGATGCTCTCGGACACCTTCTCCATGTGCTCGAGCTCGAACTTGAGGTTCTCGTGGTACTCGGACATGCGGCACCAGTGCTCCATGAGCACTTCGACGCCACTCACGTTGCAGAACTCCACGTCGGGCGCCATGGTGGAGCGCAGGAACATCAACTGCTGCTGGGCCTCTGAGGTGCGTAGAACATCGCTCGGGATGGCAGAGCCCTGCTCACTGGAGTCGCACACTCCGTGACGGAAGAGCTGGAAGTACTCGACCACAACGTCCCACACGCGCTGCTTCGAGTCGTACCGGAGACGCCGCCGCTGCACCTCGAGCATGGGGATCTCGTCTCGGAGCTGGGTGACGGTCGATTCAAGCTTGGCCACGTACTCACGCTGCTTCTGACGATACCGAGCCTGGTTGGTGCGGCACTGCTCGCGACATGCCTCGGATTTGACGGACACTCTACGCTTCCGCTTCTGCTGCTTGGTAGCGTCGTTGCGGTGGATGGAAAGAGTGGCCTCTGCAGCCGCGACAGCTCGCGACGGCGACTCTGCCGGCGCAAAACCTGCGGCAGGCCGAGAAGGGTACGGCAGAGTTACCTGGCCAAGGTGGTTCGGAGCGAATCTGCGCACTGGAGGAGCCGGGGTGGCGTCTTCTTGAAGCCGTCTCGGCACCGGTCTCAACGGGAACTTGTCGGCCGGTTCGGCGGCATTCGTCGCGCTGTGGGCCGACGGAGACAATTTCCTGATCGGTGGCAGCAACACGGTGGACGAAGGGGTTGAATACTGCGGCTGTCGGTGCTGGAAGGCGGCGTTCGGGCTGTGGTGGTGGTGACGGCGGATAGTGTGGTGGTTGCTCGACCTGGGGAGGTGGTATCCCGGGGCTGCCGCGCGCGTTAGGACGCTTCCGATCACGGTGTCGCTGAACGGCGCGGGGGTGCGATCGAAGTTCCTGGGATGACTGGCCATCATTTCTCTCTATTTGACCTATGCTATTGACGGCGAGTTCGGTTGTGAGACCCAAAAGGGGGAGCGCGCTGCGTTATCAAATGTTGGTTCGGATAGCCCCGCCGCGCACCGTGAAGGTGTCCCAGCTGGCACCTGCTCGTTCTGCTGGATTGGAGGCCCCGGAGGCTCAATAGCGTCAGGCGTAAACAAGCCGCGACGCTGGAGATTTGAATTCGTGCTTGCATTATCGCGGTTTTGGGGCCACGAGTATGAGTCAGGCCGGCAACAAAGGCTTGGCGTTGAACCTAAACGTCCGGCATGCGACTTTGAGCGTCGGTGCAACGGCTGTCACTGCTCGCACCTGTCTCTCTTTCGGCATGACCATGGCCAAAGTACCATCTGCTGCCCATGATAATGATGAACCTCGCGCTCAACCGACCGAAAGGTCTACAGCAAGCATCCCACGAGCAGGGCATGAGCGAGCGAAACGCAGCCCGCTCACTTCAAATCACGAGCTGGGTTCTGCTGCTCCCTCGGATAAGTACGACCCCAACGAGCAGCTCGTTTGAGGAGTGAACTGATAGGCTAAAATGGCTCAGCTTTGTGGCAGCATCACACTCAACAGAGGTGCCCCCATCAGCATGAACAACTGCTCTGAGTGCAAGTTAGGCACAATTTTTTAAAGTAAATTTATTGTTATCCAATTAATGTGTGGATCTTTGATTCGCGCTCCCCCCTTTAAATCGATTTCATGTGAGCAGCTACAGATCAGCGAGCGCGCTCATGAGGTTTTAGCTGCTCGTGCTCGTTCCCGCGAGCAGTGCTCCCGCTCAGCTCGTGGGATGCTTGGTCTACAGTACAACGCTTGGGGCAAGAAACCGGAGATATGAACAAATTCAAATCTGCGGATAGTGCTGAGTATTCTTTTTTCTGGTCAAGAGGTGTATGCGTTGGGAAAACGTTTGTCAATAGGTGTAGTGGTCGTGGGCGTCACGTCGCGTCATGTCTCATCATACACGTACTGACACACGTTTTGGTTGCCGCGGTATTTCGGCTGAGGTCGGGTCATACAGACCCAGGATCGAGCTTCCAAGCACAGTAGTTTATTAACGACACGCTCGTAGCGAACACGGTCAGCTAATAATAGCATATAGAGCAACTGTACTCGACAACTTCGCTATTGTAGCTACAAGGAACCACCAACGCAAACCGCGAGCGTATTTAGCATGGCTATACTAGGTAGGTTTTGCATCTGAATTTCGGAGGTGAAGGAGATCTAGTGAAAGCCCCCAACCGGGGGAGAGTGTAGGTATTGTAGAACTGTGGCAACGCTGAGGCCTGGCTACAATGGATAACGACGTTCGTTGTAGTCCCTCAGCCATACAATTCGCTATCAAAGTCATGGACACCACGAACCGGGCTAGTTGCATCAGATAGAAGCCTTCCTAACCCCGGGTTTATGGATTTGGATCTAAGCCCACACACCAGTCACCGCATTCGTTGCTGATGCTGCTTTATCATGCACCTTAGTGCGCTTGGAACCACATACACATACTGTCATACCGACAACCTAGCATACACCTAATGACACGAGTTAACCGCTTTTGACAAAACGTTTCAAATTCATACACCTTTTGACGTTTTCCCTTTTCTGGGTGTTTGGACTTTTGGACAAACGAATGCACCGGCACTCAAGGCGAGAGACCAGGAGTCCGGACCGCATCTTTCGAGTCGAGTCGCCGAACGTTGGCGCCAAGCAGCAGCGATCGAACGGCAGCGCCTACAAACTCTTGCAAAGTGCTGTGCAGAGGCAAGTCCGAAGCACCGAGACTGCTGTGCACGTACACGTAAAGGTGTGACCGCTTTGGAATCGCGTCGGCCTGCCGTGCTTACTATCTTCATTATTAAAATGCTGGGCTTGCCTTGATCCTGCCGATGTGAACGTCAACCAATAGGGCATTTGCCGTCGGTTGATGCCTTACAGTACGTAGGTGCATCTGTAGCGCGAAATCCCGCACATCGCACGAGAACCCAATGCAGCGATCGCACGGACATCGCTTGCTGCCTTACCCAAACCTGTTGTTTGTCCGCTGGTGCAGTCCGACTCGGAGTACTGAACGGACGGACGATCACATGCCGGTCGGCACCGCCTGCTAGGTAATGGCACCTGCACCGCATGGCTCGTAGCTACATGATTAGCTTGGGGGCAGAATAATCGTGCGACAACAGCTTGATGCTCGCGGCGGGTAATTCCCAAAATACGGAGTGCTGGGGAAACTTTTGACATTTTCAACCTTTTGCGACCAAACACGGAGTTGTGGGAAAACTTATTCCCAATACCAGCCTATAGAATCGTAGAGGTAGCCTTCACTGGAGACTCAAGAGCCCACGTGCTGGTGCACGCCGCTGCGGACGCGCCGCTGGAGAAGACGCTGGCAGTCGCCGCCATCATGGACGGCACACCCTCCGGTGCCTTGCTGTCCCCGACCGTGCTGCTGCAGTAGGAGAGCGTGGTGCGCTCGAACCTCGGCCCTGACACTGACACCAGGGACTTGCTGGACTCGCCAACCGTGGCCTCCCTGGGCGAGCTGCTGGCCACCAAGACGCTGGTGGCTGCAGGAGACAAAGAGCGTGGTGAAGACGATTTCCGTGGCCATTGTAGGCACGCTGGACACCGAGGGCGAGCTGCTGGAGACCAAGGACGTGCTGGACCCGAAGACCATGGCCCCGTGGACGAGCTGCCGAAGCCCAAGGGCGTGCAGGGCCCGACGACCGTGGCCGAGCTGCTGGACCCGAAGACCATGGCCCCCGTGGACGAGCTACCGAAGGCCAAGGGCACGGTCAAGCTGCTGTACACCAAGTGCGTGAAGCGCGGGACGCCCGTGGCCGAGCTGTGGTACATCGAGGGCACAACCGTGCGTGTAGGTAAATATAGCAATTCCATTTCTAGAAATGTCCAGTGTTCAAATCAAAACCCGGGGTCAATGCCTTCAATGTAGTCTGCAATGTTGGGGTGTGTCAGTCTTAGACAGTCAAAACGTGACTTGTATTCTTCAGGACTAGAAGCTGCTTGTAGTCCGTAAAGTACCTTGGCCATATCAACGGGGCACTGACCCTTGAACATCTTGTTTATATTCTGTAGAATATGTCTGGTGCAGAAGCGAACGTTTTTGTATCCAAGAGTGTGGAACGCTGCAAGAATGCCAGTACCTCTGTCTGAAAAAATTGTTAGCTTTCTAAGAGGGACACCACTTCGCTCACAACAACGCAGGAACCACACGCAATCATCTTCAGATTCTGACGCGCAAACGGCAATCCCCAACAGCACATTAGCCATGTTGCCATCTCTCCCCACCACCACCAACTGTGCGCTTTTGTATTTGCCATGCTTGATGAATGCCCCATCAACCCCAACGATATTTTGGGCATGGTCTTGATACTCATGAGCATACGGATGCCCCAAAAATGCACATCGAAATCGGCCATCACTATCCCATTCAGACTCAGTGATAGAAGTGGGATTCTTTGTTGTCCACGTAGACAGCAGAGAACGTAGGCGGTGAAATCCGTCCTCCACAGTCCCAAACAGATCGTCAAGAATCAACTGCTTGCCACGGTAGGCCTCCTTCAAAGGTATGTCCGCGCCCGATAGGGCCTTCACCTGATCCACAATCGTGCGCCCCGACACATTAGGGTCCGATGCCACGAATGTACGATCAATTCCATAGATCGCAGTTGCGATGCCGCAATTTTAGACCGGCCGCTGCACATGTTGTGTTCAAGGTTGCATTTGCTAATGCGATAACCCCGCTGAGAATTGGACTGTGCACGGCACGCAGCAACCTCAAAACAACAGAGGTCACCTCCTTTGCACTGGTAGCGAAGGTAGGCTCCTCCAGCAGCAGTTGGATCCAGACGCACAGATTTCCCTGTACTTGAGGCAAAAGCCTTAGTTGCCTTGGTACAAGCACGTTGAGAACCAAACCACTGGCCGACCGATATGAAGGATGTATCACCTGCACTGTTCACACCTTCAACACCTTCCATCGCCGGGAAAACAACCCGAGCTACCCTCAGACGATTTCACCTTTTTTGCGTTTTGAAAACAAAGGCAAAGCGACATGAACACTGGACATTTCTAGAAATGGAATTGCTATATTTACCTACACGCACGGTTGTGCCCTCGATGTACCACAGCTCGGCCACGGGCGTCCCGCGCTTCACGCACTTGGTGTACAGCAGCTTGACCGTGCCCTTGGCCTTCGGTAGCTCGTCCACGGGGGCCATGGTCTTCGGGTCCAGCAGCTCGGCCACGGTCGTCGGGCCCTGCACGCCCTTGGGCTTCGGCAGCTCGTCCACGGGGCCATGGTCTTCGGGTCCAGCACGTCCTTGGTCTCCAGCAGCTCGCCCTCGGTGTCCAGCGTGCCTACAATGGCCACGGAAATCGTCTTCACCACGCTCTTTGTCTCCTGCAGCCACCAGCGTCTTGGTGGCCAGCAGCTCGCCCAGGGAGGCCACGGTTGGCGAGTCCAGCAAGTCCCTGGTGTCAGTGTCAGGGCCGAGGTTCGAGCGCACCACGCTCTCCTACTGCAGCAGCACGGTCGGGGACAGCAAGGCACCGGAGGGTGTGCCGTCCATGATGGCGGCGACTGCCAGCGTCTTCTCCAGCGGCGCGTCCGCAGCGGCGTGCACCAGCACGTGGGCTCTTGAGTCTCCAGTGAAGGCTACCTCTACGATTCTATAGGCTGGTATTGGGAATAAGTTTTCCCACAACTCCGTGTTTGGTCGCAAAAGGTTGAAAATGTCAAAAGTTTCCCCAGCACTCCGTATTTTGGGAATTACCCGCTCGCGGCTGAGGCGATCGCATGTCCGCTCGTTCGACAATGCCAGTTGGTGGGCCGGACTTGATGACTTGATGTGTGAGAAGGTGGAAGTGCCCCCTCGACGCACGAAAGAGCTTTCGTCCGCATGTACCTGCAACTTGGTGGCACGTAGCACGGAGTTACAGCAAACTGTGTACCTACCTATTGCTCGGGCTTTGCTCAAACAACACCTCGAGACTGACAGCGTTGTGGTGCCGTTTGACAAGTACCTCCTTCCGCTGACACTCTGGCTCCTAGTAGAGCGGGCGAGAACTCGTGTGCGTGCCTGCGTGCAGCGTGATGCAATACCAATTCACCGTCGAGACCCCCGTTGCGTTGATACATGTACATGCACCGGCGTCAGTACGTCATCCGGCTCCCTTCCCTTGGAGCTTTGAGCGACGTGAAGAAAAAGAAAAGATGAAGAACAATTCGTGTCAGGATATCCTTCCCAGTCAAAATTATGTTATGAACGAAAAATATGTTCAAAGGCCTAAGTCAATGCGCAGTGCTGTGCATTCATTCGTCTGCATAAGCTTTACAAAGTTGCAAGATGGACCCAACTTCAAAGATTAGAGGCTTTTGTTTCCCAAAAGTGAAATTTTGTGACGTGCACATATTTGCAATCTCATGGTGCGACCAATTTTTTGTCGGGGAAACGCTATTGTGGAAACCGATTAGATTGCCCGAGCGGATTAGCTGATAAAGCAGCGTTCATGAGAGATTTGACTGGTACTAAATCGGGGATCCTTGTGATTTCATATGGCATTGGTAAGGGTATAAATCAGTGTATGGTTAATAAAATGGGGGTTGCCTCATTACCCGCCAGAAATACAGACAACGACTTACAAAGCCGGCATGCTTAATGCCATCCTCCTATATAAAAACAACGATAAATTCCCTCCCGTCAAATCTGTAAAACTGTCATAAAACACACGGCGTATTGCATAAAGTACACAAGAAAGCATATAAAGTACACAAAACCAGATGGTATACAAAGATGAAGTCATTTGATTGAATCTGATTGGCTGGTTTGCTTATGTTAAGCTTTGCTTGACTTCGTCTGCCGGCTTTGTAAGTCGTTGTCTGTACGACGAGCGACCACTTACCGCCACGAGCTGAGTGATTCGCGTACCGGTACCTACTAACGAGAAATAGCATCGCGTGTATTAAATACGCTTCTGTGAGCTTCGATGTGTACTGCTATCTATTTATCAAGTTCTGAAGTCATGTATTTGCGCTGTCATTTCTCGTCAGCATTAGCGTTTGTCGGTTTTACGTTAAATCGGCCACCGAATGCCGTGTGGGTGTCGGACATTCGGGCTGATTAGCATGCAAATCAGCCGTCCCGGGCTTTGTAAGCCGTGGAGCAGCTAAATCAGCTTGCCACATGGCGTTGTAGGCACAACTGACCGCTCTGTCAAATCAGAGTACAAATCTTAGTGTGCCGATCTAATTAGGAGGTCGGATTTAGCAAATCAGACCCGATTAAGCTTAATCATCTGCTTAATCGACCGATTTATATCCCAATTAGACAATCTAATCGGTTTCCACAATAAAACATGCCTATTTCGGCGAAGTGTTTGCAAAACATGCTGTCCACTTTAAAACATGCTTTCCGACCATCGGACGATTGGTAACGATAGGTGTTCTCCGTAATTCGACGATCTGCACGATGGCGCCTCAACCCGAGGAAGGCATGACCTTCCACGACGGGAGCGCTGCGGTGGAGGCTATTCAAGACTACGCATTGTCCATTAAGAAGCGGGTCGTCGTTGTCTTGGGCGGAGGTGGTCGGAAGCGGCTGACATGCTCGTCTAAATCGTGCCCAATGTACGTGCAGCTGTACCAGCGCAAGAACAGCAGCGCTTGGTGCATCAACTCGCTGGATCTATAGCACATGAACTGCACTTCGGTACCCAAGCCAACAGCTCGGCAGCTTTCGCAGCTACCTTCCTTTCGAAGCAGCGTTTTGGCCGACCCATCGGCTTCATTTGTACAAGAAGTCCTGCACCACTTCACTATATATCGGTAACTCATGTAAAACGTGTGAGCCCCCGAAGCACTTATAAGTGGCGCGATAAATCGTGCTATCATTTTTAAGAATGATCTGGTCTTCATGTTGCACTTGACTTGCCAGCGCCTTGGCCGAAGCACCAGCAAAAGTTGTGCATGCAGTAGGGTGATGTTGCAGACGTCTTCATTACAGTGCATCAGTGGCAGCAAGTATTGGATGTACGACTCGCGTGTAATATATACATACTAGCTGCCCTCATTAGGTTGATGTAGTGGTTGCGCGTCGATGCCATGAGCTTATATCAATGTATGTCCTGGGATCACCAAGGTCGTGCACCGGCGTTGGTACAGTGTACCCAAGCATGTTTTAAAGTGGACAGCATGTTTTGCAAACACTTCGCCGAAATAGGCATGTTTTAGCGTTTCCCCATTTTTTGTCGTTTCGTATCTTACAGTACTGTAAGATGGCTTCGCAAAAAGCAGCAAAGTCCAGGTAGGTAAAGTATCTACGATTAAGTATGCGATACCTACTCAGTGTTTGGCTTTCTCTCCGAAATTTTAGCATTTCCAAGCCTCAGGCCTCGGCACGATTAGTCCTTCCCACCGTGGGGAGGACTCATCGAGCGGGGGCCACGGCCACCACCGACTCGAGCTCCTTCATACAGTACGATTACTCTTCCCCACAGCAATCAGATCGCGCGCGTCGCGGACACCATCGCCAACGGTTGTTCCAGCCCCTGTGTTCACGCGCGACAGCTTGCCTTCAAGCTAAAATGTATCGCACCGTTCAAAGGACATGCAGCGCGATTCGGTGCGCTTTCGCTGAAGCAACTTGTGGCTGCGCGCGTGTTTGCTTGCACACGCGTCGCTCGTTGTCAACGTGCGCCTCTGTCATACGATGGTGTCCTGGATAGTTAGGGGGATGCGACTCCCCGGTTGCACTGTACATGTCCCTGAAAATGACCAACGGAAACGCGTGGTGCTGCTGGTCGCGAATTTTGGGCTCCTGCGTCTTCCTCGGTCGTTGTTTGCGACGTCGCCTTGTGCTACAAGCTAAACACTGACTCATGTACTGTACTCAGGCAGGATAAATGGCCCGTGCTCAATATCCTGGCGCCCCGCCGCCTTCTGGAGATCAACAAGATAAGTCTGATGAAGACGTCTGGGTAACGATATACATACTCTACCACATAGCGGCTGCATCGCAAACAGAAGCAGAAGAGAATGATACGTGTTGTGCTGTCAATAGCGTGTGGCTGGACCAGCCGGTATGGGTTTCAGCTGCCGTCGC
The DNA here is from genome assembly GCF_000149755.1 of Phytophthora sojae. NCBI lineage: Eukaryota > Oomycota > Peronosporomycetes > Peronosporales > Peronosporaceae > Phytophthora > Phytophthora sojae. The sequence goes on from NW_009258118.1 coordinate 4,887,625, forward strand.
TTAATTACACTTGACCTGCGTGCTTGCAGCTCCGCAGCTACAAAAAACAACGACAGCAGTGTGCCTGAATTTCAGCGGCACTCACTGATTTACTATTTGGCGAATCGCACACCAAGAGTGGTGCGGAGGAAGTCCAGCTCGTCAAAATGCACGGTTCCGCGCACAACGACAAACTTTGAGTGACGCCTACACAGGCAGTTGTAGTCTCAGAGGAAGCTTGAATTACGCGCTCTACAGCATACCGCCGCGAAGCCAATGTGAGTGCTCTCCGCTTCCCGGGATCGGAAGGTATGTGTTGCTCTGACGAGGTGAGGCATGCGTGCGATGGAATCACGGTGATATGTTTCCAAATTAACGATAAAGGTTCTCCTGTATGTCTGAATTTATTAGGAGACCGCATCTTGGATTCCGGCCGAAAACGCACACGCATGTGAGTTTGGTGTCAGAACTTTGCTTATATATCTGTTTCTGACGCCTTGTGATTCATTAGATAAGAAGGGGGCACCAACGTCCGTTTACTCTCGAGCATGGCAGCATGTAAGGCGGCGGCAGCAAGACGCGATCAGCCAAAGGATATCTGGAGTAAGTTTTGTCGGCCCATACATGTACAGTACTGTAATTTGCCCGTCTGGTCTACGCAGATTGCAGTGATTTCTCAACTTGAGATTATCAAGTTCCACCAAAGTATGCAAATGCCATTAGCCGAAAGTATTGTGCAAGCAACAGCATCACCAGGAACCCGTTCGACTCACAATGGTGTGGAGATCCGGGTAAGTTTGGTTGGGTGCGGTATGATTATCTTCTTATCACACTACTGAAGCAGTAAGTATGTGAGTGTATTGCAAACATGAATCTGAAAACTTTTTGGATCAGCGCTGGTTCGCGCTCGAAATGAGAAAGTGGCGATCTGTTTGTTCAGTTTCCCTATGCCTTCGCACCCTCGATGAGGATTTCTACCGTCTAACGAGATGCAGCGGGACGACCGTCACGGCTTGAGCAAAGTCTCTTTCCAAGACGTTAGAAGACTACGGAGCGTACCAGATCCCGAATACTGACAGCGCCGTCCCGCGTGATCATTGCGTGTTCCAGCGCGACCGCCACGTCGGACAGATCGTCTAAAACTTTTGTCAAAGGCGCCATAAAGTTGACTGTCGTCTCGAGACGCGCGACACGGGCCTTCGCCGGGTCCCACTCGAAGCAGATCGAGCAAGGCAAACGCAGCCGCTGCCCCGCTAACTTTGACCGGAGCGACGAGGCGTGATCATTCAGACGGCGAGGACTCTCAACTTGTCCTTGGTCGTCCTGCAGCAGGTGGGGAAAGATGCTCCGTAGCGTCGCTTCCGACACAGTAACATTCATTTTGGCCGTCGCACTCACGAAGTTGTCGTCCACCCGCTCAACGCGCTCCAGCTGGAAGTACAAGTTCTGGAAACTCGTCGAGTATCGGCACCACTGCTCCATCAACGCGTCGACGCCGCTGCGTTCGCCCAGAAGCACGTCCTTCGCCATCGACGTCCGCAGGAATGCTAGCTGGTGCTTGCACTTCGTGCTCGCACCTGTTGCCGCCTCCATCGACTCCACTGAGAGCGACACGGGCACGCCGAAGCGGAAGACGTGGAAGTACTCGACCACGACGTTCCAGACGTTCTGCTGACCGGGTTGCGCTGCAGCTCGATGTCGGCCCGCAGCCTCTGCACATCGAGTGTGACTTCTTTGGCATGGTTGAGTTGCTTTTTGTCGGTATCTAGCCTGGTTGGCTCGGCACTGCTCGCGTCGACGCTCCGTCTTGGGACGGACGCGCTTTCGTTTCTGCTGTGGTTGGGCATCCTCCTCGTCTTTGGCTTATTCCGTGGAGCTATTTGCGACCAGAATGAGGGCGATCTCTGAACTCGTTAGAGAATGCTTTACTTCGACGTAGAACTGCGTCTCGGTGGCCTTCCTTGGGGCTGGAGTCTGGTGCATGGGGTTTACAGACTCGAGGACTGAAGTCGTCGATCTGACAGTAGCAGGGATGGGTGGAAGACCAGGTTTCATCGAGAACAAACGCTCTGGTGTGCAGTCTCGCCCGTTGCCGTCGGGTGGAGAGCTGTTGTAGCTTTGGCTACCCGCTTTCCGCTGGAAGACAGGGCGTACGATCTCGGAGCTCAGCGCCAGCCGGCTGGGAGTCACTCGCCGTGGCTTAAAATCGCGAGGATCGGAGGTCTGCATGGAATAACGACGGGGGACAGAGACCTGTAAAAGACGGCGAGGGGCCGGTTCGTGGACTTGTGGGAGACGAATTGGGAATGAGGCGACAACCGACGTGATCCTCCTCCCAGCAAACCTGTACAGTTATTTCGATAGGCAGGGCTCTATTGCATACATTGTTGACGTATGATCACGCCGAGCAAAGCTCTCCCTCGATTTGGCACAGCACGATAGCGTTGGAGGACAAGACGAAAGCAGCCGTCGATTTACATGTACTGTAGTTTGTCCGTATTATGGATTAAACTACCTATTGGTATATTTTGTAATGGTAAAGCATTACCTACTTTTAATTCAGCATTAGGTGTAAAGTAAAAAAAAATGCTAATGAAATTGTTATTACTTTGCCGTCTAGGACTGACGACGTTGGAATGGTAGCTGCTATGGTGTGTGGCGATGTGTGTCCAGGAAACTCGAGCGATGGGGTAGCTAAAAGGAAGGCACGTGACTGGGGACCAAATATCGCAATGCGCAGGCTTGTCACTCTCACGGCATCAACAAGCGTATCGCCTCTGCGCAGCTGATCACCCGAAGGTGCTGTTGACGCTCTTCGCGGCCGTTGTGGCTCCTAGGAGATTTGTAGAGGACAGGACTGGCACGCAGTTGGCCTTCCACCCTGATCGCTCTACGCCGACAACCCGGAGAGACGAGAGCACTGGTGTGTAGCCCGCTTCGCGTGAGGTTGAGGATGTGGCGCTCGCCCTCCAAACCTGAACTTGGTCTTGGAAATGCCTAGCGGTATGCGGTTGCAGCATCACTACCGAACTGTGGATTGACATTGCGCTCTAGGTGATCGCGCCTTCGATAACGACGCGACGAAGCGCCGAGTCCGGACTGCGTTGCTAGTACGGTACGCACGTAAGCGCAAGGTCACCATGACGCAAATTGTGACATCGCTTTGATTTCCCGCAGGCTGAGGGGGCGAGAACATGGACCCGCACACACCGATACGAAGGCTGGCTGGCGTTTGTCAGGTTGATGCCCTATTATTCTTAATATACAAAGAGAGAAGTTTGCAGCTGTGGTGCTATTCATGCTTACTACACTAGCTATCGCGACGTTTTAGAGATCAAACACGCCAACTGCGCCGTCGCGCGTTCCAGCACCAACGCCACGTCCGCCACATTGTCCAGGGCTTCCATTAACGGGGCCATGAAGTTGACTGTCGTCTCGAGACGCGAGACGCGGCAGCTTGTAGAATCCCACTCGAAGCACACTGAGAACGGAATCCGAAGGCGCTGCCCCAGTAACCTCGACGACAATGAGTACTCACTCGTGACGTACGGGAAGACGCCCTTCAACGTGGCTTCACTCACCGTCACGTTCATCATAGCCGTCACACTCACGAACTTGTCCCCCACACGCTCAATGTGATCTAGCTGGAAGTACAAGCTCTGGAAACTCGTCGAGTATCGGCGCCACTGGTCCATCAGTGCGTCTACTCCGCTGCGTTCGCCCAGAATCACATCCTCCGTCATCGACGATCGCAGGAAGGCTAGTTGATGCTTGGTCTCCGCGTTCTCGACGCAGTCCACCGTTGCGTCTGCTGTATCGACCGACTCCACGGGGAGTACAACGGGGGCACCGAAGCGGAAGACGTGGAAGTACTCGACGACGACGTTCCAGACGTTCTGCTGGCCGCCGTAGAGCAGGCGGTTGCGCTGCAGTTCGAGCACTGGGATATCAGCTCGCAGCTTCTGCACGGTCGCTTCGAGCTCCTTGGCGTGGTTGAGTTGTTTCTGTCGGTATCTGGCCTGGTTGGCTCGGCACTGCTCGCGCCGACGCTCCGATTTGAGGCGGGCACGCTTCTGCGGCTTCTTCGGCTCCGAGCTGTCCGTTTGGGCGTTGTTGGTTACCGTCCGCAGTGCGTCGACGGTCTTACTGGACAAGTATCTAGCAGTTGGCGCGTCCCTGGTCACGCTGAAGCGTGAAGGCATGTTCGATCCCGCTGGCTGCGTGTATCCAGAATACGCTGAGCTTAAAGGCAAGACACCGGAGTAGTAGGAGTCTGACTCTGGTGACGACGGCCGCTTGGCTCCCCTCGTCGGCCTGCTGCCTGCTTCGACGTCGCGGTTCATCGTGCTGACTCGTCGCTGGAACACTGGGCGGACAATGTCGGAGCTCAGTTCGGGTCTGCTGTGCTGCGGCCGTTGTGAGCAGTCTTCAGCCAGATAAATGGTCTGCATGTTAATATAGCTTGCGTGGGCTGGTTTGCTGGCTTGGGGGCGAGGCGATAAATCGAAGATGAAGGGGGTGAGTGAGACAGCACGTGATCCGGCCCACTAACCTCAGCTTACGGGTCAACAGGGACCTCGTTGTTTACAAAATCCAAGCCAAAGAGTCGCTTGTTCGTGTTGATGCCCTCGGTGCCAAGCGACTCTCCCTGCAGATTTGAACGGGGTCTAGGGCTGTGTGTTGGAGTGGGCTGATCATTGTAGTACAGTAACTGCGCCCACTTCACAGTGTACAATGAAGGATCATCTTCATTCCATAGCACCAATCGACAAAGGAAGGCCTCAGTGAGGTACTACTGGTACATGTAGTTGACCAACCGGCTTGTCTTCTATGTAGTCCATTGTCCCCGTGCCGTTGCTTACAAGTTTCATCCCTCCCACCCCCACATAGGCAACCCGGAGCGTTGCTCCGGGAGGGTACACAGGTCGACGAATAGTTTCATGGACGATGATAACGGATAATAATTGAGTAAATCCCAAAGTTGTTTTGTTTTTAATCCTTAAAAGCACTACCAGCCCAACTCTCTAGTTGATTCTAACGTGGGCATCTACTGTGCCTGCTTCGCAGCCGCAGCATCTGCCCGATAATGCGTAATTGAACAAATAGTTGGGCACATCGAAGTGTATCGATACGGAAATGATGTTTCAGCCAAACCTTTGTGAGGCTGGAACCAGCAAGCCCCGCTCTTCTTTATCGTGGTGGGTTCTCAGGAACCGAAAGTCACCAATTGAGGTTGCCTGGTCTGATGAGGCCATCGGTGACATAACACCCTGGTCAGCGTCCAATGGCTGCGTTAGCGCCAGTAACGAGAGAGCTATTTCATTCATTTTGCAGGTAAGGTATACTGTTGAAGCGGGCTCGCTTGTCTTGCCCGAGCCGCTGGGCAGGTCGTATGCCCACGCTGCGTATTCGCACGTGAGTCGTCTCACTCTTAACACCGTAGTGGCCGTCAGAGGTCACTCGATCTCCCCCTGCCGGAACGTCCGCCGTCGCGTCCGCTCCAATTTTATTAAGAGGGGTCCTTAAACCACTCCTACTGCTAACGAATAGACACTAGTTTACACCAGCACCTACTCTACCGTCTTCTCCGTGCTCTCCAGCACGCTTGTCAGCTCGTCTCTCTCCAAGCTGGCAGATTCTAGAGTGTCCGGGACTCTCGGCCGCCCGTTCCCCGCTCTGCCACCGTCCTTCAACGTCGAGTCGACGCTGGCCCTGGATTCAGGCCATGCGTGCTGCCGTTCGTGCCACTCAGCGATATTTCTGTCACTCGTCTCTCGTCCAGCGCCGTGCCTTCGAGGTACTGGACCTCCATCGTGCAGCCGATCGCTCCGCAGTCGCCCTCGTCCAGCATCTGCGGCGTGTCGCCGTCTGTCACCGCCGTCTCGCTCTCCTCGTCGTCCGTCACGTTCGTCACGTCCACCACCACTGTCCCGCTCGCCTGGGTCCTCCTGCCGGGCCCTCCTGTTACACGACTTCTCCAAAATAAGGGTCTTCCACGACCTTCCGTCGTGCTATAGTTTGTCGTACGCGCTGACCAAGACCCAGCGCTTCGCGCCATACTTCGTAGTTCGTCCGTCTCGTCCTCTCCGTAGATTCTGCACCTCGTACTCGATGGTGTACTGCCCTGCGGCGTTCCGTCGCCGTCGTCGCCGAAGTTCCACCACGAGGACACGCTGCTGCTGCTCTGCTGTCGAACTCTCAGCTGTTCGGCCGCGTCGTCTCGAAGTCCCTGCAGCTGTCGCTGCCTGCACGCGAGCCCTCTTTGCTTCCACAACCTCTCCGTTCATCGGCTCATCACTCCCGAGTTCAAACGTGCCTTCATGTTCGAGCTGCGCCTCGATATCTGCCGCCACCGTCTTCAGTAGTGTAGGAGTATAGTAATAGCTCACCAAAAATAAAGAATGCGCTATAAATTGTTCTGGCTCGCTTGCCACGTCCTCACGCTCCACCAGGTAGTTGTCGTAGCCGGCTGATTCCACCACACGTACTGGCCCAAGCCATTGGTTCACCAATTTGGAAGCTTTCGGCTCCCTCGGAGGCTGATACAACCACAACCTATCACCGGGCGCGAACACGCGCTTCTTCCGCACCTTGCGGTCATAGTATTTTGCCTGCCGCTCCTGCTCTCGTTTCCGTGCCGCCTCGGCACACTCGTGACGCTTCTCACCGCTGTCAACAGCCGCTCGTGGTACTCCGTCAAGGGTCCTGCTTCCGTCACACTCGCCGTCCGCAGTAAGTCGTTGGGGTTCCGCAATCTCCTCCCCATCCTGAGTTCGTTCGGGGATAACATGACTGTCGAATGCTGTCCGCTGTTGTAGGCGTACACGGCGAAGTCGATCCAGACGTCCCAATCCCGCTGCTTCTCGTCGTTCATGTACGTCGCTATACAGTCCTTCCATGTTCGATGAAAGCGCTCTACTAACCCGATCATCTGAGGCCGGTAGGGCACCGGATTCGTCTGTTGTGCCTGTAGCATGATGACCAGTTGTTCAATCACCTTGCCCGTCAGTTCGGGTGCTCCGTCGGTCAGTAGTTCTCTGAAAGCACCGAATTTCAACACCACATGCTTCATCAGGAAGCTCGCCACATTCTCGGCCGTGTGTCGCTTCACAGTCACCGCGACCGCGTATCTGGTCACGTACTCCACCGCTGCGATCACGTAGCGCTCACCGCCACTCGTCGTTGGTAAGGGGCCTGCCACGTCGAGCGCCCACCGGTCACCAACATCACCACCTCGCAGGCCCCGCAAAGGAGGAATCACTTCCCTTGGCCGCGCCTTACGACTTCCACATTCCTGCCAGCCTCGTACCCATCGCTTCACCTCGTTTCATAGTCCGGGCCACCAGTAGGTTTGGGATATCCTCGCGTATGTGTGCGGGGTTCGCGGATGCCCTGCCCACACTGAGTCATGGCACTCCTTTGTGACAAGGTCGGTGAAACCTTTTACGCCCAGGTGTATAGCGGTAGCCCAGAAAGGGTAGACGAGCAAACCTTTTTGGGAAAGTAAACCCTGAACGCAGATTTCCTTGAACGCAGGTTCTGGGAAAAATGCGGCCAGGGTGGCGTGGCACCTTGTGAATCCCTATCGGTGTCGTTTATCTTCGGGGAGCCTGGATCGATCACCAGGTGAGTTGTCTGTGGGGTTGAGAGCCTTGGGTTCATTGAGCGTAACGTTCACTTGTCTGAACGCACTTCTCCGAAATGGCTGAAGCTCGAAGCGTGGGTGAAGGATCAGGGTTACTACCACAAGTTAGAACCCCAGAAATACACACCACTTTCAGACAACCAATACAAATGCAGAGTTATACACAAACACACAGCCGCCACTTATTCTTAGACCCTTGGGCGGTGGGTAGTACACCAGTCAACTAATCTGCGATCAAGGTACTGGTCAACCTTGAACGCACTTTCACACGCGCACCACCCTCAGATGAAGGAAATATACAGACCAAATACAATCCGATCCTAAACGCAGTCAATCAAACTATTCTCGGGGGCGACTGCTACCAAACCACCCGAGATATCAATCGTTAACATGAAATGGGACACCACCCTTACCTCAACGCAATGGGCCCAACTGGGAAATGGAATACGTGGATCACTTCAGCAGCCGGAGCAGACTGATCCCCACGTAACTGGACTTGAATGTGTGTGGGGAGCTCCGCACTGCTCTTGTCCTTAAAGACAGCGGACCCGATTCCTCGACGACTTGCGCAGTAGGGGGTAAAACGAACTCTCTGATTGTTATATGCTAGACTATCGCTAGGCTTTGTGTAAAGGTATCTCTCTCGTAGCGTTCTTCTGTGTTCTTCTGTGTTCTTCGCCACACGTCTGGCGAATGTCTTGACTTGAGTATACTAGAACTGTTGACGTAGACATTCTCCACTGGATTCTTGCCCAGCTTCAATGTGCCCATGTCTTTGTGCATGACTGGCTCTTGGGAAACCTTGGCCGCATGCGACCAAGGTTCCCTTGAACCCGCATCCTTGAAACCGGGTTTCAGAGTCAGCAGGGCTGAACGCAGTGCGTCCAGGGTCTGCTGCCAAAGGCGACTTGCGTCCAAGGCTGAAACCATACTCAAGACCTTGCGGCCAAGGGTAGGTTGACTCTTCACTGGGTCGTGGGACACTTGGCGGGGCTTCTTCCGGGTGACCAGCGGTCTGGACACCATGTACGCGACTTTACTGGGGGGCTGAGCTCCGGGTACACGCATTCGATGTGCGTTCAGAGCCTAGGCGAGGCGGGACACCGTGCACGATACGTTCGTGCAGGCGTTTTCGACGGCCTCAATGTGTCAACCCGCTTAAGGACGGGGGCGGCCTGGACGGATCGAGTGCGTTCAGGGTTTCTCGTCTGAACGCAGTCTTCCAGGCCTGAAGGGCCCATCCTAGGCTTGAGCGCACTTCGCTCCGCGGAACACAGCCGAATTCCAGCTCAGATCTTGTCGCACGGTGTACAGTCGGGTCCGGGTTCAGTCTCGGCCAATCAGAATGGCGCGTTCAGGCGGGTCAGTAGACAGGTGATAACCGGTTGAGGCAAAACCTCGCTCAGTCTCGTCACAACCGTCCCTTCCAGTCATGGTCTGTCATAGAGGAAATTGCATCCGAGCTGGCGCATCATGGCTGGACCGAAGTCTGATGGGGCTGAGCTTGAACGCAGTTCTGAAGCGCGGGCAGTTGGCCAACTGCCACGCTTGCGCACGCTTCTCCGCCCTGTCCTGCTTGGTCAGCAACTGTGAAATCTGCGGCCAGACTCGTCTCCAACCACAAACGCCATTCCGGCTTTCCGTATCATTGCAAAATCTTCTTCAAACGCGCGGCACCGACGCACACACACCGACACGGCAACCTCGCGGTCACACGAGCGGCACAGCGGCATGGCACCGGCAGAGGGCGACGCGCCAGAGGCACGCACGCAGGGGGACGACGCGCAGGAGCGTGCCAGTCAATTGGGGGACGCCAGCAAGGCGTCTGAGTCGCAGGAAACACCGGCGGAGGCGTCTCCTTCGGGCAACGAGCGCCGGGTGCACTTCGCGGGCAACAACGACGACAAGGAGGGCGACAGCGGCGAGGGGCACGTCGACGAGGATGGAGATGAGGTCATGGAGGGCTCCACCGTGAATGTAGAGGCCAAGGAGAGTGATGAGCGGCTGAACGCAGATTCCGCCGCGTCGAGCCATCTGAACGCAGTTTCAATCAGCTTGAAACGGGGTTTCAGCCACATTCCTCAGTTGTCACTCCACCACTTCTCCGCCGAAGTCACATCAACGCGCAGTAGGCTGGATACACTCCACTCTCCACAGTATCAGTTCACGTAAATCGTTCCACTAGTCATTGCAGTCTCTCCACTTGTAAATCACATCTTCATCAGTTGCGTTCAGACACATCTGCGTTCAGGTACAGCTGCGTTCAGGACACTTGTCAGCGGCCAGCGTCACTCGGTCGTATTTGAGGGTACAGTCGATGTCAGGGGCATCGTCAGTCATTTTTCACTTGGTCAGCGGTCTGCGGTCAGGCATGTGCCTTCAAGGAACTCTACACGCCCGAGCGATCGTCCCGAATCCGCATGGCTTGGGCCAGAGCTCGCACTCTAACACCCTGGTTGAACTCATGCAGGAGGACATCACAGTCCAGCCGAGAGACCGGTATCCATTCTGGTTCGTCACGCCCCTTCCACTTGACCTTGTACGCTCGAGTGCGTTGAGACATCTGAATATGATCGGCCCAGCGTAGGGCCAAGATCTTCTCCACTTCATATCCAGCGTTCAAGGTGCCGGGTTCCCAACAGTCTTTGCAGAGCAAAACGTTTGAACACACATGTGTCATGACGGTCAAAACCTTGGCCGCAGATTGCATCGGCGCTGAGTCAAAGTCTGAACGCACTCCATCCAGATCGGCGTCCAAAGTCCTCGTACGCACTTCAGCTTCATTCAGCGTCCAGGGAGGTTTCTTCACCAGCTCGGGTATTCGCGACACAAGTTGCAGGTACAAACGTTCCTCAGCGTCTTCAACCTGCCACGACTTACCCAACGCTAGAGTCTTCGACGTCAGGTAGTCAGCAGCCTGATTGTAAAGGCGCTTGACATGCACCAGCTGCACAGTCTTGAACTTCGTCCAGATGACTTCATATTCAGCTAGCCTGCGCTGAAGGTTGGGTTGGTTGCAGTTTATCAAGCCTTGAACCCGCTGAATCACGATCCTTGAATCACCAACTGCGACCAGGTCCTCAACTCCTCGTTCAGATGCCATTTTCAACCCATTCAGCAGTCCATGGTACTCAGCGTCATTTACAGTCACATCTTCCAGGATGAACCCACGTGCGTCCAGGACTTCCCAGTCGGGTAGCTGCCACAGAACACATCTGCAGCTTCCAACACGCGTTGAAGTCTTCGCCGCACCATCGAAGCTGAGTACAACACCCTGATAGTCTGATTCAAGCATCTCGATGCTGACCGCAGGTGATTTCTTGACGCATCCCTTGGCTGCAACCAGCTCTTCGATGCCTGCATCCGAATGCTCACCTGACCCACAGGGTTCCTCCAATATGGCCGTAGTGTCAACCGCATCTGCGTTCAGGGGGTCAGACCGACCAGCGTCTTCGGAACACCTGCGTTCAAGGTGTGCGGCGTGGGTGACGTCTCCTACAGGCGTTACGGCTGCAGCAACACTCGCTGCGTGCGCAACGAGGGCTGAGAACTTGAACGCTAGGTTGTTCAGCCTGAACCGGGTCTGTTTGAACTCCGGCATCCCTAGTCCTTGAATCAGCTGCGTTCAAGATTCGCTCCTGAGGAGGTTCCTCGGTGAAGGTAACCCGTAACGGTTTCGGCCTCTTGTTCACCTGCACGAGCCGAACTTGAGCGGTACCTGAAGTTGGTCGCAACATGATCTTGGACGGCCACGGGTTACTGCAAGCCTGAACGCAGGTTGGATCCTGACGATTCATTATTTCAGCCAGTCGTTTAGCGCGCATCTGGGCTTGATCAGACAGAGTGGTCTCGAGAATGAGTTGTTGCCACTCTTGATACTGTCTTTTGCCTGAACGCACAAAGCGACCAGCACGAGGAAAACATTCATACTCCACAATTCTAGACACCGGGGTCTGCGTGTCTATCCAAACCGGCTTGTCGGAGATGTCCACAACCTTGATCGCAGTCGGCCAAGACTTGGCCGCATAAATGATCTTTGTCACCCATCGGTCTCCGCGTCCAGCCCACACAACCTCGCGCTGAGGGAAAGATTCGCCATAGTCAATACGCACAATAGCACTTCGTCCTGGTTTCAGGAACAACATCTCCGCTGGCCGCACCGGAAGGTCCAAACCCATTCGACTGCGGTCAGGCTCACCGCACATCTGAATCGTCTCTTCGTCCGGAAGCTGAATCAAGCCTTCTCGAGTCGACAATCGCACACCGGCGCTGAACATGAAGTTCATACCAAGTAAAACATCCACGCCGTCACCAATGTTGGCGACCCAAAGCCGGAAAACGTAGACAACTCTAGGTCCGAACGTGATCATGACCTCAGCATGCGCTGAAATGTAGGTCGGAGCACCTCCCAACCCTGAAACCTTCATCTGTTTGTGTGGTCGGAGCTTGAGCTTTAACCTTCCCGCAAAGTCGAAGCTCAGCATGCTTACGGATGCACCAGTATCCAGGACGATCTTTGTTCGGCAGTCATTCACAGCACCATGCACCATAGCAAGTTCATGCGCATCCTCAGGTTCATGATCATCCCACCAGTCACAGCTTTCACCCGGCCGAAGTCGAAACTCAAACGGGGTTTCTGCGTCCAGACGCTCATTGTCAGAACGCACATCGTCTGAACGCAGGTTTGCTGAATCGGGAGATTAACCTTGGGACACGGCCATGCAATGTCGGTCAGCTTGGTCGATTCTTCTCCTTCTCAGCTCCGGGCCGACGTATGCTAGGGCACATAACGCGAAGGTTTTCCTCAACCCACTACGTTCTGCCAGCGGGCTGGACTCAGAGCCATCGCCACCACTCTGAAACGCGTTCAGGGTTTGGTCGTTGAGTCCACCTTGGCGCATCAACTTCTTTATTGCATGGACAACGCTCCAATCTTCGCACGAGAATCCACGATGGAACTGGTCGCAGCCAGTACATGGGATGGCGCGGCAGGCTTCAGTCGGGTGAACTTGTTGGTGACAGCGATCACAGATCAGTTCTGCCCAGCCGTTCTCCTTCGAGTGTCCGATCCTTCCACAGCTCTCGCAAGTCCTCTGCAACGGCGAATTGCTTGAACGCGGTGACATTGACCTTGAACGCAGGTCCGGGTTGCCTGGACGCAGATCCACATTTCCAAACTGAGGTGGAGGGCGCCATCCTTCGGCACCCAAAACACGGTAAATCTTCTTCGTGACGTTCCCACCTTGAACACGGGTTGCGTTTCAGCTGGCACAGGTTCACTCAGATTCTTCTCACGTCCCTTGGCGAGCGCCACTTGAGCGGCCGGCTTGACTTCATCATCCAGCTCTTCAAACCGGACACGCCGTTCAGGCTCGGAGTCTGAATCAGGTTCTGAACCTTGAGCGACAAAAGCGCGTCCAGGCCTTTGAGCCTTGAAACGGCCTTGCGGGTCGTTGTCAGCGCGGAAGTCACGCCGTGGCGGGGGAGTGTCATAGCCTTCCTCGCGCCAGATGTCCTCGTGGCGTCACAACGCATGTTCGACTTCGCTGATACTCTTGAACTTCTGTCCCTGCAGCGCGGTCTTCAGCTGGGTATCCTTCAGCTTCTTGATGAAACGACGAAGGTGTCGCTCCCGATGCTTGGATGACTTCTGGAACTCAATCCCAGCCTTGACCGCAGCTGCGTTCAGCCGGTAGAAGAACTTGCGTGGAGTCTCGCCTGAACGCACTTTCATGGTGAACTAGCGCTCAGAGTAGGGACCAGTCGTACGGCAGTACACGACCTTGAACCGACGAGACAGCTTCTTCCAGTTGTGCCTGGTGGACTTTGGCAGCTGAGCGTACCAGTCCCTGAGCGACGAAGACATTCGTCCCCGAAGCTGGCGAATCTTCATCTTGTCCGGACAGGAACCCTGAGCAGCCATGTCGGTGAACTTCTCCCACCAACCAACGCGATCTTCCACGGACGCATCCTCGCTGAACTTCTCAACCGCATTGTAGTTGATGTACGGTCGATACGTCCAAACGGTCGTGCCTTCCTTGGTCGTCGTCGAGGTAGTCAGGTCCAGGTCGAAGTCGTCGCTGGAACTGGTGCTGTAGTCACAGGAGCTTGAATCGTCATCGCTGGAGTCCGATGAGCTGGAGTCGGAGTCGTCTGGGTCAGAAGACGGCGGGTCTGCGTCTTCCTTGCTACCCTTCCGGGAAGAGGATCTTCTGGACGCAGATTTCTTGGCCGCACTTTTCTTGGCTGCAGATGACGCTGAACCCTTGGCCGCAGATTCCGACTTGGATGCAGAGCTCTTCGACGCCGTCACGGTCTTCGTCCCTTGGGAACTTCCAGCAGTTTCCTTCTTCGGCAGACTCGTACCCACGGTCGCACGTAGCTGGGCAGCACCGACTTTGGTCGTGTTCTTTGAGTGCACATAACCGGTACCTGGTGCCACGCCATCATTGATTGCACCACTGGATACTTGATTCAAGGTTGTCGATTGAGGGACAGCCGACATTTCAGCTTTGATTCCGGTTGCGGGATGAGGGGCCGTTGCTGCGCGAACGGCTTGAACCTGGGAAAGGGTTGCACGCAGTTCGCGGTTCTGGTCGGCCAGGAACTTCTGGCGGTTCAGCGCAGTGTCGCGTTCAAGCTCCCGTTCCGCACGTTCTCGCTCCCGCTCGAAGAGTACGTTCTGAATCGTCTGCTGCACGGTGTCTAAGCGCTTCTTCATCTCACCGTCGGCTTCTTCAGCGCGGCGAGCGCGCTCCGCTTCGGCGCTGGCGCTATCAGCCTCAGCGCGTTGAAGCTTGGCCTCGGCTGCGTTCAGGCGTTCCTTCCAGTGGCGCTCAAGGTCCTCCCGATCCGCTTCGTACTGCTGCTTCGCGAGCTTGGTCGCCACTTCAGCGACGTCTGAACGCGCGCGCAAGAGGTGGTCTTCGTGCACTGCCGCATAGTCCGCGGGTTCGACTGGGCCGGAGTAGGCTGGGACCTCAGGGTGCCATTCAGCTTCACGCGATCTGCATTCAGCCTCCTCCAGGGTCCTGCGTTCAGCCTCTACACGAGCGGCTTCAGCTTGGGCGAAGGCGCGTTCAGCAAAAGCCTTCTCCGCTTGAGCCCGGGACACTTCCTCCTTCATCGCGCGGACTTCGAAGCTTGCGTTCTGCAGCTCACGCTGCATCTCCAGCCGCGCATGTCCAGCTGCGCTTGACTCATCTGAGTCAGGAACGCTGCTTGCTGCTCCTGAAGTTGGCGCATGACGTTCAAGGCCACTTGTACAGCTCCGGACGACGCCGACGAAGACCGAAAGCCTGAACGCAGAGATCGACTGGTCAGGCTAGACCGGGTCCTCACTGAATGATCATGACGCGAGCTTCTGGACGACTGGTGGAGGCCTTCCGAGGTCAGCCCCGACTCGCTCCGCGCAAGTTCAAGTTTCTCCTGCTTGACCGCAGTTTTCGCCTTGGACGACCGACGCCTGGACGCAGTTCTGCTACTTCGCGTTTCAGCACTTGCGACCTCAGCCATGTCGACGTCGTCCTGGTCTGGCAGCGTACGGCGAGCAGGGATAACAGTCTTGGTCACGAACATGCCCATGTCGGGCGCTGCGGCCAAGGCTCCACCTGCCTGAACGCTCATGACCAGGCCTGGACGCATATGCGTTGAAGCACTGTGGCCCAGCGACATCAGCGATGACGACGACGAGCTGTCCCGAGACGTCTGCGTGTGAAAGGAGGTCGCGTACGCCGAGTCGTTCGAAGTCCCCGACGGGCCGATCAAGCTTGGAACGGAGTCTGAGATGCCACTCGAAGATGCGTTCAGGGTCGAACCTCGAACGCTCATGGCTCGGGCATCTGCGTTCAGACTCACGTCGGTCGATGGGACCAGCGAGTGAACAGACGGAGTCGACACACTCAACGGACGAGCTGGCCGATACTGCGGGCGCTTGGGATAGGGCTCAATCTCCGGTGACCCTCGCGGGCTGCGAAGAGCCAGGATCCCAGCCATCCGGCATTGAGAGACGAAGGCTTGGCCAAGCAGTTCGACTTCGTAGTCATCCATCAATAGATCATCCTTCACAGCTTGAGCGTCTTGTGTCTTCTCTTCCTTGAACGCAGGTTTTGTATCCGAGGCTGGAACGACCTTGAACGACACTCCAGCCGTGAGCTGCTTCCACTCGATGAGCTCGATAGTCAGGAGTTGCTGAACCTCTTCCACGATTGAACGCACATATCCAGGGTTGATCTTGGACGCATGCGTCATGAACCAGTCTGGAACCGCGTTGACGAATTCAAAACCAGCTTCAAAGAGGAGATTTTCCAACACTGCCGCACACTCACGCGAAGACATCATACTCGGCGGGATGACAACTGCGGTCAGGTCTTGAGCGATGCCTAACACTCTGCGTTCAGGACGCAGCTCAGCGATCCAAGCCGCGTCTCGATTCTCCAGAGCCATTCGACGCCGCAAGTAGTCCGACGTAGTCATTATGGCCTCTTGCCAAACCGAGAAGTCTGGCCGCGGATTCGGCCAAGCATACTCCACTGAGGGCGGAACGACACGTCCTGAACGCATCTGCTCCCAGCGATACACTTGGCGTGCCACAAAGTTCTTCGCCGCCGTCTCATCAAGCTGAATCGTGTCAGCCGTTTCAGCACCCGCGCCCAAACTTGGACGCACATCTGCGTTCAGACTTTGAGGTGCTGGAACCGGGTTTGAAGCATTGCCTCGCGGCAACACTTCGGGTTCAGGGGCTTGACTCTGCGACGATGACGGAGCCTGGTTCGACGAACTCTGCGGCGAGCGCGAGGACACCTCCGCGTCCTCAAGCGCTGAACGCTCTTTGGCATCCGACTCCTCGATCTCGATCACTTCAGCCTTGACCTTGACCGGCACATCCTTGGGAGTTTTCTCTTCTTGTTCCGGCTGCGGAGAGTCCGAAACTCGATCCGCCGCCGGGGGCTCACCCACATTAGCGCCTCCCTCAGACGCCTTCGCAGACTCAGTCGTCTGAGCCTGCTTTTCCGGGATGCATTCAGCCTTCGACTCTGAACGCAGGTCTTCTTCTTCAGCCGCCTCCGTCGACACTTGGTCGTCTTGAACAGCGGGTTCAGTCGACGTGGCCTTGTCTTCAGCCTCCTTCGCATCCCGCTCTGCCTTCCTCCTCGCACGCGCTTCCCGGTTGATGATATCCAGGTCCATGTGCGATTCAGCTGGCAATCCTTGCGCTCGGCGCGACTGACGCGTCGCGTCACCACGACCTCCGTCACCGCGCCCTCCATCCTTCTTGCTTCGTGCTCCCGCCATAGCGACTTGGTCAGTACTTTGCGAAGCCCAACTTTTCAATTCTCACAAAATACAGACAACTCGGTGAAATCCGAGGACCCCAAATCCGGGCACGCGCACCAGCTGTGACGAGGTCGGTGAAACCTTTTACGCCCAGGTGTATAGCGGTAGCCCAGAAAGGGTAGACGAGCAAACCTTTTTGGGAAAGTAAACCCTGAACACAGATTTCCTTGAACGCAGGTTCTGGGAAAAATGCGGCCAGGGTGGCGTGGCACCTTGTGAATCCCTATCGGTGTCGTTTATCTTCGGGGAGCCTGGATCGATCACCAGGTGAGTTGTCTGTGGGGTTGAGAGCCTTGGGTTCATTGAGCGTAACGTTCACTTGTCTGAACGCACTTCTCCGAAATGGCTGAAGCTCGAAGCGTGGGTGAAGGATCAGGGTTACTACCACAAGTTAGAACCCCAGAAATACACACCACTTTCAGACAACCAATACAAATGCAGAGTTATACACAAACACACAGCCGCCACTTATTCTTAGACCCTTGGGCGGTGGGTAGTACACCAGTCAACTAATCTGCGATCAAGGTACTGGTCAACCTTGAACGCACTTTCACACGCGCACCACCCTCAGATGAAGGAAATATACAGACCAAATACAATCCGATCCTAAACGCAGTCAATCAAACTATTCTCGGGGGCGACTGCTACCAAACCACCCGAGATATCAATCGTTAACATGAAATGGGACACCACCCTTACCTCAACGCAATGGGCCCAACTGGGAAATGGAATACGTGGATCACTTCAGCAGCCGGAGCAGACTGATCCCCACGTAACTGGACTTGAATGTGTGTGGGGAGCTCCGCACTGCTCTTGTCCTTAAAGACAGCGGACCCGATTCCTCGACGACTTGCGCAGTAGGGGGTAAAACGAACTCTCTGATTGTTATATGCTAGACTATCGCTAGGCTTTGTGTAAAGGTATCTCTCTCGTAGCGTTCTTCTGTGTTCTTCTGTGTTCTTCGCCACACGTCTGGCGAATGTCTTGACTTGAGTATACTAGAACTGTTGACGTAGACATTCTCCACTGGATTCTTGCCCAGCTTCAATGTGCCCATGTCTTTGTGCATGACTGGCTCTTGGGAAACCTTGGCCGCATGCGACCAAGGTTCCCTTGAACCCGCATCCTTGAAACCGGGTTTCAGAGTCAGCAGGGCTGAACGCAGTGCGTCCAGGGTCTGCTGCCAAAGGCGACTTGCGTCCAAGGCTGAAACCATACTCAAGACCTTGCGGCCAAGGGTAGGTTGACTCTTCACTGGGTCGTGGGACACTTGGCGGGGCTTCTTCCGGGTGACCAGCGGTCTGGACACCATGTACGCGACTTTACTGGGGGGCTGAGCTCCGGGTACACGCATTCGATGTGCGTTCAGAGCCTAGGCGAGGCGGGACACCGTGCACGATACGTTCGTGCAGGCGTTTTCGACGGCCTCAATGTGTCAACCCGCTTAAGGACGGGGGCGGCCTGGACGGATCGAGTGCGTTCAGGGTTTCTCGTCTGAACGCAGTCTTCCAGGCCTGAAGGGCCCATCCTAGGCTTGAGCGCACTTCGCTCCGCGGAACATAGCCGAATTCCAGCTCAGATCTTGTCGCACGGTGTACAGTCGGGTCCGGGTTCAGTCTCGGCCAATCAGAATGGCGCGTTCAGGCGGGTCAGTAGACAGGTGATGACCGGTTGAGGCAAAACCTCGCTCAGTCTCGTCACACCTTTAGTACCGTAGCCCATAATGCAGGGGGTAATACAATTCGTTGCCAATCCTTTGTCTTGATCGTCACCAGACCGAATGCTTTCGTCACTTGTTGCCCTCGGTACTCGCCAGCCTCGAGCAAGCGCTGCGCCAACCTGCTCTTCGCCTACTCCGCCACAATCTCGTCGTCGGTGAGTTGTAGCGTCGGCTCCGCCACTGGCCGCCGCGCCATTCCGTCCCGTTGTTCTTGTAGCTGCTCCCGCTCACCGTGTCCGTCTTCTCGTTGTAGTACAGGGGCTCTTCGTTCATTGACGCCGTCATTCGCGGTGCTCATAGGAATCGAGTGGTTGCTCACCGTCTCCATGCTCGTCGTAGTCGTGCTCGTCTTCGTCCTGGACAGCCGCAGTGTGTCGCCCGCGTCTGTCGCCGTGCCCTTCGTCTTCTTCGTGGCCTTCGCCGCCGCATCCGTCGTCAGGGGCACTGTCGTCGAAACCGTGACCACCTTCGGCCGCTTCGAACGTATCGCGGACTTCTTACCGCTGACACGGCTCGTGGTCGTGCCCGTCACCGTCGCTGCCGCGCTCGTGTCGTCATCGGCCACCGCGGTCGTCGTTCCGTGCACTTCGTGCGCCGCCGTCACGCTCGTAGCCGCAGCGTTCATCAACTCACTGCGCTGCATCGGCTCCGATGCCGTACCGCCTCCGTCGTACCGTTCATCATTACGGCGGTCGCCGCTCTCCATAGGTACCGCGAAGGTCACGCGCTTCCTGTCGCGCGCGTGGCTTCTGGGCTCCGTCACTGCCGCCGTTGCCGTCTTCTCCGTGGCCTGCATCGTCGACGCCCGTGTCTCCGGCGTCATACTTGGGGCCATTACCATACCCATCGTCTCCGGTCGCCCTCTTCGCCGATCTACGCCACCCGGGACCGCCGTTTCCGCCGTGGACGCGCTGCTCGGGTCCGTCGCTCTCGTCGTCGGCTTCGATTCGCCGCTGTTCGTGCCCACGGCGCTCTCGGTCGCCGTCATCCCCACTACGCCGTTATCGTCGTGCTGCGCCGCGCCGTCATACACGCCCGTCGTGACCTGCGCGTGGTGTTCGCGTTGCCGCTGCTCCTCAGCACGCCGCTTCGCTCCGCGTGTCAATGGTCGCGTCGCGCTGGTCGACTCTTCACGCCGCTTCGTACGTCGCTTCACTGGCTGCTTTACCGCCGTCGCCACTTCCGTCGTAACCACGCCCTGTGCATTGGTACTCGGCGTCTGCTGCCCGGGCACCTCGTCGTCGTCCTCCGTCGTCTCGGCGTTCTCGTACGCCTCGTCCGTGTTGTGTTCATCCTCCGTCGCCGTTCCGCGCTCACTGCCGTCGCTCACGCCGTTCTTGGCCGACTGCCGCTCGCTGTCGCCGTCCTCGTGGCCCTCTTCCGCCGTCTGCCGCCTCGCCGTCCTGTTCGGTGTCTTCGACACCTCGTGTGCGGACTGCAACTCCTCGCTAGCCACCGTCGCCGTCATCTGCTCGGGCGCCGCACTCGTACCTCGCTCAGCTGCCGCCGGACCTGATTCACCACCCGTATCCGTCGTTTCCGCCGTCGTCGTACCGCATGCTGCTGATCGCTCCCTCGACCGCCGGCGCCGTTCGATTGCCGCCAACAACACTGTAGCTTTAGCGGGCGCTCGCGAAAGCGCGTCCGCCACTACGTTCGTACTTCCTGACCTATAGACCACTTCGAAATAAAACTCCTGGAGGGTCAAGGCCCAACGATGTAGCTTACCGGTCAGGTTAGGACTAGTCATCAGCCACTTGAGCGCTGAATGATCTGTGACGATGGTAAAGCGCCGTCCGTAGAGATACGGGCGGAACAACTTAATAGCCCACACCACCGCCAGGCATTCAAGCTCCGTGATGCCGTAGTTCGCCTCCGTCGTACTCGTCACCTTACTCGCATACGCCACCGGCTGCCAGCCGTGGCCTCGATCTTGCATTAGACATGCCCCGAGCCCCACTTTGCTCGCGTCTGTCACTAGTCGAAAGGTTAGGGTAAAGTCCGGATAGACAAGCAAAGGTTTGCTCGTCAAGGCCTCCATCACGTGTTCGAAAGCCTCCTGTTGCACACCCGTCCATTCCCAGTCAACTCCCTTCCGCAGTAGTTTGGTCACTGGCGCCTTGATGCTGCCGAAGCCCTTAATGAACCGTCGAGCGAACCGCTTCACCTCCACCGCGTCCTTCGGCTGCGGAAATTCGCGTACCGCTGTCACCAACCGATCAAGCGGCCTCACGCCGTCCGCGCTCAACTCGTGTCCTAAGTACTCCATGCGTTTCGCCGCGAACACGCACTTCTTCAGCTTCAATGTGAGTCCTGCTTGTGAGAGCCTCTCAAGCACGCAAGCTAACTCCAACACGTGTCGTTCGATACCACCTCGTGTATAAGCCACAATATCGTCTAGATAGACTAAACATGCCGTCCACGTAAGGCCGCGTAATACACTGTTCATCATCCGTTGAAACGTGGACGGAGCGTTCGTAAGTCCGAAGGGCATGCGGTCGAACTGGTACAGTCCTTGCTTCGTCGTGAAAGCCGTCTTCTCTTTGTCCCTGTCCGCCACGCGGATCTGCCAATAGCCTACCTTCAAATCCAAGGTGCTGAATAGCAGCGCGCCTCATCGATCCTCGGTAGCGGGTACACGTCCTTTCGTGTGACCTTATTTAGAGCGCGATAATCCACACAAAAACGTACTTCGTCATCTTTCTTCCGCACTAGCACAACAGGGAAACCCCAGGCGCCTTCGCCTTCCTCAATCACACCAGCTGTGAGCATCTTCCGAACATTTGTTTCGATCACTTCGTCCTCTGCCTGCGCCTGCCGTCTGCGCTTCAGCATGATGGGCGCTGCATCGCCCGTGTCGATGTGGTGCTCAGTGCTCAGTACCGTGGCGGGCGGGCAGTCGCTCTTGTCCGCCGTCAGCTGCCTATATACCCTCAGCAACCGCACGATCATCCGTCTGCTCTCGTCGTCCTCGATACCTACGTTGACCTGGTCCTCGTCCTCGAGCGGCTCATCGCTGCCACCGAGTCCGTCCAACCATTCATTGATCTTGTCACGGCGAAGCTCGCCGCTCATCTGCAACAGCTCAACGTCCTTGTCGAGTGGGACCCACTGCCCCAGTTCTTGCCTTGCCGGCAATCGCACTTGCCTTCCGTCCGCATTTACCGCTGGCACCAATGTCTTACCATGCCGCACCTTCGTGACCGTTGCCGCCAACATGACCGCGCCCGTGCACTGAGTGGGCAAGAAGATGCCTCCTTCGCCGTCGTCAGCCGCCACTGACACCTTGACCGGCGTCACCGCACTGCCGTCCATCTCCGTTCGCCGAACCATCCGTACTGCCGCCACACGTGCTCCGTTCGCGCCATCATGCGTTCGGAAGGGAATGACGACCGCACGTCCAGCCGTAGTGTAGCGGATCTCGTTCCGATCGAAGTCCATCATGGCTCCGTGCCCACGCATGAAGTCAACGCCGAGTAGGAATTCGTCGGTACAGCCCGACACAATGCATGCTTCAACACGAATCACTTCGCCGAATACACTGCGCATGTTGAAACTCCATACGCCTACTACGTCTAACAGGAACCCGCCAATACCATCAACATAGTCGACAGGGGCTGCTTGCTCCACGCGATCACCAAACTGCATCCATTCGGTGCCCGCTACCGTGTAGCGTGCGTCGCTGTCAAGCTTCACGTGTCGTCTCACGCCGGCCACCTCCATCGTTGCGGTTGGGAGCCTGTCGTCGGCTCCGACATATTATACGACCTCATCGCGCGCCTCTCGTCGTGCGTCTCCACCACCGCGGTGCTGCACGAGACTCACTCGCGCTTGCTGCCCTCGTTTGCCGTCACCACGCTGCTCACGCATCGCTCGCCGCTCTCGAAGTTGCTCCATGGCTTCTGTGGCCACTTGCTGCCGCACCGCCAGCTGCTCGTCGCTCACTCGCCGCTCTTCGGTCGCCTTCTCGCGCTCACGACGTCGTTTCCGAGCCATACAGACCTTGACTCGTTCCTGCTTCGCCCGCTTGCGAGCTTTGCGCCGTGCCAGTCGCGCCAGCTCTACGCTGTCACGTCCAGCCAACTCGTCGTTCGAGTCCGCGCTCGACTCGTTCGTCGCCTTGTCCTCCACGACTGCCTCACACTCGTCCGTCGAGACGATCGCCGTTACCGCGCACGTCTTGGCCGTGCTTGTGGCCATCAGGGGTGTCTCCACGCCCTTCGTAGTCGAGGTCTCGCCAAGTTCCGCGCCCGTCTTCGCCATACTGCTCCCGCTGTCACACAGGGGCTTCCCCACATTCGTCACGGCCGATTCCTCGCTGCACTCGTTGTCCCGCCTCATCTAGTCGCTCCTGCCGCCGTACTGGAGCAATTCCATCTCGGCGCCGTCCACGCCGCTGTCGTCTTCGTTCAGGGGTGTCTGCGGGGTTGCTGTCACGCTCAGCATCGTCACTGCCGTCGACTTCGTCGTCTCGGCTGTCGTTTGGGCAACTGATGCCGTACACGAGCCCGTCGCCATCGTCGTAGCCACCACCACGGTCGCCGTCGACTCCATGCCGTTCGCGGATGTCACACAGGGGCTTGCCTTCGCCTCCATGCTCATCGTCGCGCCTTCTCCAGCTTGGAGCGGGTCCGCGCCTTCTCCAGCCTGACGTCCGTCGCCAGCACGTCGTACTGCACCTTCATCTCGTTGCTCAGGTTGGTGGTCGGCCCGCACATACCGTGCCGCCGCCATCGCCGGTCTCACCGTAGCTACGGATCGAGCCGCTCGCCCTGTATCCTTCACCGCAGCGTCCGCCTTCATCATCCGCACGACCGCTGCCACGCTGCCGCCTGACTTGTCCAATGCACGCGTCGCCACGCACACAGGGTCCGTCCTCGTTATTAGCCTGGGGCGCTCGCCATTACCGACGTGCCCTGCCTTCTCCTCGTTCACATCGTTCTCATCGTCCACGCTTACGCAGGACACGGCCGTCGCCCTGGCACCACTAGCCCCGTCCGTCTTACGTGCAAAGGTGCGGTTCTCGCGATCCCATCGTTCTCATCGTCCACGCTTGCGCAGGACACGGTCTCCACCATGTCGCCACTTGCCCCGTCCGTCTTACGCGTCACGCGCAAAGGTGCGGTTCTCGTCCTCGTTCACGTGTGCTTGTCGCCACTGGCGGCTCGCATCACAATCCCATCGTTCTCGTTCTCATCATCGTTCTTCTCTTCCGTGTCGTCTGCTCCCGCAGACGTCACGTCCCTCATCGTCTTACCGTCGGCCTTCCTCATCGTTAGCCCCACCGGTTGGGGTTTTCCACCTCGTACCGGACGCTATTCCCCCTCGATAGCGCCCTCTACTCGTTTCCCGCAGCCGCCGCTGCTCCTTACGCTCGCGCGTCTGCAGGTAGGCGTCGTTACGAGCCTTCGCCTCGGGGTCCGTACACGTTCGTGCGTAGTGGCCCACGCGATTGCACGCGTAGCACTTCGGTTGGTTATTAGGGCACTGCATTGCCCAGTGGCCGGATTGGCCGCAGTGAAAGCAGGCGCTACTCGCATTGCTCTCGGCGCTCATCTTACCGCCCACGCGCTTCTGTTCCGTCACAACGGCCTCGACACGTCGCTTATCGCTACCAGCCTGCTTCGCAGCTGCTTTCAACTTCTTCTTATTCGGCTTGGCGTCCGACTCGTCGCTGCTGGACTCGTCTTCCACGCGCCTGACCTTCACTTTGGCCTTCTTCTTGCCCGACGATCGGCTGCTCGTGGCCACAGCCGTCGTAGACCTCTTCCGCTCGGCCCGTCGTGGCTCGTATCAGTATTTTCCATTCCAGACATGACCTGGAGGTGGATCCCAGGTGCCCGTAGCCTTGTTGTACACGCCCTGCGGGTTGGTGAATAGAGCCACGTGCTCCATCTCCTTCCTCGTCATCACGCCCTTGGTTTCGTGCGCGTTGCCCAACATCTCGGCCGGCAACCCCATGCCGCCGATGCCTGGAATCGTCTGGCCGCTCGTCCCCATCATCGGTATCAGGTACGGTTGCGGCGCCGTAGCCCACTGTAATCCGATGTTCATCATTCCTTGTGCGACATTGTCGACAGGGTCGTCAATCTCCGTGGCCTTATCCACGGCCTCCTCGAGCGTCTTAGGCCTCGGTGCCTGCTTCACCAACTTCCTCGTTGTCTTATCGAGGCAACGATAAAACTGTGCCAACAGAACTCGTTCACGCACGTTGTTAATGCCCACGACGTCGCGTAGACCCGCTGCGAAGTCGGCGTACGTCTCGCCCGGCATCATCGGTCGCATCCCCACGCGCCATTCGGCTGCTGACTTATCCTTCCGCTCACCGTAGCGGCGAAGTAGCGCCTTCTTCAAATTCTTCCACGTTCGCTGTCGCTCGGGCAGACGGCGATTCATGTTCACCCACCATCTGGCCGCGTCCTCCATCAACTTGTTTCCGAGGATGTAATACAGCGCTTTGCCTGACCACTGGCCTCTCCCGGATTCCTTCGCACCTCGCAGAGCAAGATCAACACGATCTATCCACGTGGAAACAGAGAGCTTCGGCGAGGTAGTGTACGTGGGTAGTTCCAAGTCCTTCACACTCTTTCGTCGTTGCTGTCGCTCGCGTTGTCCGTGCCGCCCGCGTCGTCCGTGTCGTCCGTGCTGCCGACGTCGACTACCGCCGTCACCGTCCGAGTCCCCGCTCGATTCACCGTCGCCGTCGTCTTCGTCATTGCTCGTGTCGCTACCGTCGCCGCCGTTGCTGTCGTTACTGTCTTCGCTGTCGTCGGAGCTGCTGCTCGATTCCGACGGCTCATCGTCGTCCGGAGGCATGCGGGTTGCCCTCGTACTCGCGCTCACGCCCCGTGCTCGTGACCGTGGAGCCGTTCTCGGTTGACTTCAAGTCCCGCCGCTCATTGCCGTCGGCTGGCTCTGCGCCACCATCGTCGTGAGCTGCTGGACAGCTGCTGCCATCGCCGCTATCTCAGGCGACATCGTCTGCACGACCACCGGAGCTGCCTCCATCGTCGGAGTCGGTACTCTCGCCACCGTCCGTGTGCTAGTCGCTGGCGTCGCCGACGTGCTATCCGTCGTCACACCGCGTGCTCTTCCGCGTTGTGAAGCACCCGTCGCCACAGATGCAGCAGGCTGCTGCGGTTGTCCTCCGCCACGGTCACCTGCGTCGTGCCCGTGTCCACCGTCGTCGCCTCGCGCTGCTTCACGCGCCTGTAGTCCAGCTACCGCCGTCGTCAACTGCTGCAGCGCGTTGGCGATCACTGCGATATCCATCGTCGGTGCAGGAGCGTCGCTGTCGCCACTGCGCCCGCCTTGTTCGTCTGACGCCTGCGGCGTCTGAGTCGGCGCCTCTTCACCCGTCTCCTCGTTCCGGGCTGGCACTGGCTCCTGTTCGGATACGGGTCCGGGTCGTGATGCTGCCGTCTCCTCCTGCTCGTCGCTTGGGGAGTCCTGGTCACCGTCGTCCGCGCCCTTATGCCTCTCATCGAAGCCGTCTTCGGTATCCTCGTCGCCGTCCGGAATGGACAGCTTCTTGGCCGGGCGTCTTGGTACACGCCTGGACTTGCCGGATCTCGCCGTTTTGGCCTGGGTAGGGGTCAACGCCGTCATGGCTGCCTTCCGTGCTGCCGAACCACTTCTCAATCTGCTCGAATCGACCGTAGTGTGCCCCTGTATGACCACCATGAAGCGGGTTCGCTTGTCTTGCCCGAGCCGCTGGGCAGGTCGTATGCCCACGCTGCGTGTTTGCACGTGAGTCTTCTCACTCTTAACACCGTACTGGCCGTCAGAGGTCACTCGATCTCCCCCTGCCGGAACGTCCGCCGTCGCGTCCGCTCCAATTTTATTAAGAGGGGTCCTTAAACCACTCCTACTGCTAACGAATAGACACTAGTTTACACCAGCAACTACTCTACCGTCTTCTCCGTGCTCTCCAGCACGCTTGTCAGCTCGTCTCTCTCCAAGCTGGCAGATTCTAGAGTGTCCGGGACTCTCGGCCGCCCGTTCCCCGCTCTGCCACCGTCCTTCAACGTCGAGTCGACGCTGGCCCTGGATTCAGGCCATGCGTGCTGCCGTTCGTGCCACTCAGCGATATTTCTGCCACTCGCCTCTCGTCCAGCGCCGTGCCTTCGAGGTACTGGACCTCCGTCGTGCAGCCGATCGCTCCGCAGTCGCCCTCGTCCAACATCTGCGGCGTGTCGCCGTCTGTCACCGCCGTCTCGCTCTCCTCGTCGTCCGTCACGTTCGTCACGTCCACCACCACTGTCCCGCTCGCCTGGGTCCTCCTGCCGGGCCCTCCTGTTACACTGCTCATTTTTGTACTATGTTGTGTGCTAACGATCAGACGAGAGAACTACAGTAGCGGAACGAAGGAGAGACGCATGGTGCGCTGATCTTGACCTTTTAACTTGAGGATGTTAGCTAAGTGACAATAATGATCCTCAATTCAAAAACAAAACAAACAAACAAACTTTTAACTTGAGGGCTTGGGGGGGGGGGGGGTAAATACGGAATGAGAAATACGCTAACGGGCCAATTCCTTGGAAGTGGATGCTTCAACGCAGGGAAAAAAGTCTTATTCAAACGAACGATGCTCGTGTCACTGTCGAGTTGAGCTGATTGGTTTGGCGACAGACACGAGGTTGGGCATCTTCGGCTAAGAGTGATTGAGTATTGAGCAAATTGACATGTAAAAAAATGTAGCCTGCACCTAGACAAGTCATGTTGGTCATTTTACAGCTAAGCTTGGTCGATTATGACGCAAATTGATACACCTTCAGCGAAGCAATGACTCTCATAGCGTACTGGAGCGTCCGTAAAAGGGGCTTCTACCGTAGGTGCGTGTCCGCATGGGCACGCTATCTATAGGCGGGATTGCAGCTGAGCGCGATCCTGGGAGTAGATAGCCAGCTAAACCGCAACAAATTCAAATTCAAACTGGAGCGTCCGTAAGTGTTTGAATGCAGGTTTTGGTAAATAATAAATGATTAGTATCAACCTTTGGTAAATAATGTACACAAATCTTAGCATTTATCGACGGGTACCCGATTCCGGCAGATATTAGCTTAAATATTACAATTAAGAAAGAGAGACCCGGTTTGGTTTTGGAAAGTTACCCCAATAAGCTGCAGCCTTGTTGTCAATTTTGAGATCGTGTGCTTTTGAGTTGGTTTCATCCAACGCTCTATCGAATACTTCGAAGTACCGCATGCAACAAGGAGTTAGCTGTAAAGGTCACAGAGACCCACGCTTAGTCCTGAATCCAAAGCTCGGAGCCTTATAGTCCAGTGCGCTATTATGCGTGAATCGATAGTAATGTACTACAAAAGCTGCCTGCTCGACTGCTTGCAGCATCACGAGCTGTGGCGCCCGTTATCGCATTGTCTGATAATAATAGCCAAAACTAGGTGGGTTCAGGCGATAACCTTCCTGGAGGACTCTGGTACTTTTTAAGGTGCCTCGGTTGCGGATTTGGACCAAATTTTGGTACCTGTGTTGCTAGTCTCTCATTGAAGCCGGGTATCACCCAGCTTAGCAGACTGTTACTAGGAGCGCAACCTTGGATATGTTCCTACTCCCAGCAGGGTGCAGCTGCTACAAGCAGTGCAGGCTTGTTATGAAGATACCGTACTACATGCACTTACAGTACCGTGCTCAAATCATTGAGGATATTGAGGAGAATCATCATCGATGACATTGGAGATTGAATCACGCTTCGATGAGTCAAATCTACAAATTTCTGAGCGCGGTGTGAGTGGATGGACCTCAGTCTCACCAACAATCAGAGTAGTGTAAACCGGACTCGGAGCGAGTAAACCTACCGATCGTGCTCACAAATCTTGCGCTATTGAGCAGAAGCTGCTCATTTTGCATTCTTCCTCCTGCCGCCCGCACCTACAAGACCCCACTGCATTAGCACGCATCAACGGCAACCTCCATCTTCGATAGCTACAGTCCCCGGTCTGTGTAGGGGCGAGCCGCGCCGAGTTCCGAAATGGTGCGGCCAGTCTTCCAGCGAGCGCCTTCTCGGACCAACACGGTCGACGACGTGGACGAGCGGAACACCTCGTTCTTGAGAAACCTGCAGAGTTCGCACGCGTACTCGCCGGAGACGTCGCTGCAGCCTGATACCGACATGCTCGACTTGTCCGAAGAGAATACCAGTGGCGTACCTCACACAGGCGCCCACAGCAACAGCAAGCCCCAACGCCGAGTTAGGGCTCCATCAGACGATGTCAAGGCCGTGGAATCCCCGCCACTGGGCAAACGGCGCTATTCTGCGCGCAGCCAAGCGGAGGACTTAAACACTTTGATGCCCATCATTAAGAAGAAGCCGAGCCACTTCCGGAGCCAGCGTCGACGTGAACAGTGCCGCATCAACCAGATCCGGTACCGGATGAGGCAGCTCAACCACGAAAAAGCTCGGAGAAGTCGGTGCGCGACCTACAACGCGACATTCCCGTGCTGGAGCTGCAGCGCGCCCGCCTCCAGTACGGCGACCAGCAGGACGTCTGGGGCGTCGTGATTGAGTATTTCAAGATGTTCCGCTTCGGTGTGTTGGTGCCGACGACGGTCAAGCTAGAGGGGGCACAAGCCGGTGCTCTAACCTCTGAGGCAGGCCCGTACAACGTCGAGGTGGAGCAGCTTGCCTTCCTACGCTCGTCTCTGGCTAGTGATGTCGTTCTGGGCGAACGCAGCGGAGTGGAGGCGCTCATGGACCAGTGGAGATGGTACTCGACCTACTTCGACAACCTGTACTTTCAGCTGGAGCGTATCAAACGCGTCAGCGACAAGTTTGTGAGAGTGTCAGCCACGCTGAGCGTGACAGTGTCAGAAGCAACGCTGGAAGGTATCTTCCCCTATCTAACGTCCGAGCCCCTCAAGTCGAAGCTACTACGCCAGACTCTCCGCCTCCCGTGTGTTGTGTGCTTCGAGTGGGATGCGGTCAACAACTGCGTGGCACGTCTGGAGACGACAGTGGACTTCATCAACCCGCTGACAAAGCTGCTGGGGAATCTCACGGACGTGGCGGCGGTACTGGAGCTCGCGCATATCTCGCGTGACGGAGTTGTCGGAAGACCGGGACAAATGGCCCAGCTGCAGGACAAGGAAGCTCAGCGTAGAGCGACAGGAGGAGCGCGCACTCAATAAGGAAGAACGTAAATGGATGCACACATACATTATCAAGTCGCCTTCTCGTGCCTCAGGCTCTTGTTCTGTACCCCACGATTCATGGGCCATACAAGATAGAGAGTGTGACTGCGGTGACTTGGCCCTAGTAATCGCTTGGCTTTTGTCAGCCCGACTGAGGCACCCCGATGATAAACATTTGGCATGCTCAAGAACAGCGACTGGATTGTGCAGAACCAACGTGATAATCACTTGGCTCTCATTGGTACGTGTACATGTGTACTGTACTCAGTACAACAGCGAGATCAGAAGAGTTCTGCCACGAGCACGTTATACGGCCGTGGTCGAATGGACCAATAACCGAGCGTCTTAACGTCGCACAGGCTTCGCCAGAGATCTGCTGTTTGACTCGCTCGGCGCCCGATCACCGGCGGTGACTCGCTTGATATCATTCCGCAACGCGCTTCGTCCAGCTCAACTCGACCGACTCTTCAAGCCAACTCGTCCGATTACAATGGCCACAAGCTCCCTGTACCCGCCCAACAGTCAGTCCCTCAGTGACGGGATTATCAGTGCCGTCGTACAGCGCGCCGGAATTGTGCGCGAGCGCATCAGCCCCAACAGTCTACATGGCGCGAGTACAAACAACACCCACGCTGCTGGCCTCCGCCCACCGCTTGAGTCTCCCTATCCAGTGGACGTTCTGTCCGACCGCAAGCGTCGTCACTCTCCTTTTACCGCCGCAACAGAGAACAAGCCGAAGAGAATCCGCCCCACGGTCTCTCTCGACGACTTTAAGAAGCACGAAGACCTGATCAAACAGCTCCTGTCCAGGCAAGACCTGCGTCGCGAGCGCTGCCGAACCAACCAGGATCACTTCCGAAAGAAGCAGCAAAACTACCTGGTTGACCTCGAATCCACCATCGAGCGGCTGAAAGGAGAGGTGGAGAAGCTCGAGCAGCAGCGCCACATTGTTTCCTTCGGCATCCCGACCAGGGAGACCGTCTGGAACATTGCGGCCGAGTACTTCCGCCTCTTCCGCCACGGGTACATCGCCCCCATGAAGGTCTCGGAGGCGCAGTCGGACGCTACAACGGCGCGTAGTCGTCAGTCACACGTGCAGCTTGAGTTCTTGCGCTCAGCAATGTCTATTAACGTGACGGACGGTGTTGTTCGTGGCGTGGAGGCGATTCTGGAGAACTGGAGGCTGTTCACCCAGTATCACGATGACATGCAACTGCAGCTCGAGCGCCTGGAGAAGGGACCAGGAGACTCGGTGCTCGCCACCATGACGATGGATATCACCATGACGGAGAACACGCTGCGCCACGCGTACCCGCACTTGCTGGCGTCCGAAAGCACCACACTCGCAGCTCGTATGCTCGATGAGCGCCTTGTTGTGAAGGGCTCGATCCGGTTCGGCTGGGACCACGGCAGTGGTCGCGTCACGAGCTTGGAGACGAAGATGGACATGCTGACGCCAATGCTTCGACTGCTCGGCAGCCTGGAGGACGTAGCGCGCGTCTTCGAAGACGCACGGGTCACGCCTGACGGAAAGCTGGCTGAAAGTAGATCCGCGTAGACAACGATCCATTTAAATACATACATGAATGCAGTGTTAACTTCTCCCTAAGTCATTTCTTTTAAATCAAGCGTGTTCAGGTTGGAAATTGTTCACAGGCGGAAGTGGCAAGTAGATTCGCGAAATCGTAGAGCTGCTTCAATTTATTGATGGGAATCTGCTTTGGCAACATCACGAGCGAAATGGTAAAAATTGCATTCAAATCTGTATCTCACCGATTAAACAGGCCGGTGTGATGCGGGCCTCTCCTAGCACGTAGCTAACGTCTTCAAGACTGCCGAGCGCTCGAAGCAGCGGCGACAAGAAGTCAATCGCGGTATCCAGGCGAGTTACGCGTCCTGTCGAGTCGTCCCACATGAAGCGCACAGTGCACGGACACTCCAGTCGCTCTCTGAGTAGGCGAGCGTACAACGGAGAAGCACGGCCGAGGTCTTCACTGTGAGACTGAGAGCCTTCTAGCGCTAGCAGATGTGGGAACACATATCGTAGCGTCGCTTCCGTGATGGTAAGACTGAGTGTGGCCGTTGCGACGACGTTCCCGAGCGGCTGCTGCTCCAATCGCTTCAGCTTCAAGTGCAGGCTACCGAAGCAGGACGAGTAGCGCTTCCACTGCTCAATAAGGGCATCAACCCCCGCGAGCTCTCCAACTCCCACGTCATCCGCCATGGCTGCCCTCAAGAAGAACTCCTGGTCGTGGGGCTCAGCGTCGGACGACGACGCAGCAGCAACATTGGGATCCATCCCGCAGAACGGCATGAGGAAGCCGTAGCGCAGGAGGCGGAAGTATTCGACCACGACATTCCAGACGTTGTGTTTGGTCTGCGTGGTCTGCGCTCCGTAGCGCAAGGTATGGCGCCGCGTAGTGAGTCCCTGGATCTCCTGCTCCAGGTGCTGCACGCTCTGCTCGAGCTCGCGAACGATGCCTCGCTGTCTGTCGCGGTAGCGCGCTTGGTTGTTCCTGCACTGCTCGCGGCGTCGCTCCGTCTTCAGGCGGATGCGTTTGCGCTTGGGTTTGGGCGGTGCGGGGCTGAGCGTCTTCGGTGCTGGAGGGTCCGCTCCGGAAGGAGGCGTGGAGGACTTGGCGGCTGCCATAAGCTGGGTGAGAGGCACGAGAGCTGACATAAGCTCGGACTGGGCGTCTACAGTCTCGCGCTTGCGGGTGAAGACGGAGGCGAGGCGTCTTGGCGACGCGTATTCTTGCTGTCGCGGTGGGAGCAGAGCGGGGAGGCGCGTGGCGTTGAGGGGGTTTTCACCGCTGACGAAGTCGCGATTGGATTCAAAGGCGGCCATGAGTACCAGTTGGCAGTCTGGTGGCTAAATCTGGGAGCGCGCGGTGCTGCGAGGAAATCGAGGAGTGGAAAGGGGCCAACAGAGCAACAGGTTATCCATCCGGTCCGCCAGCACGATAACCCCTAGAAACGTGTATCGAGAACAGGAGGGTAATCAACATTTTGTGCATTTGTTTACTCGCCAAAACCAAACACCTACTACTAATAGGTAAAGGGTACCTGGAGACTCGTCGTCGTTGGCTGGGAACATTTGTGTCTAACTGAAAGCCATTGCGACGGACTCCGTTGGTGGCGTAAGTGGGTTGCAGCCTTTGTCATGATTGCGTGGCAAAAATCGGTTGACGCAGGCTGGCCCTGCCCTGCACAAGTTAAGGGTCTACGGGAATGTGACGAAGTAGTGTACAGTAATCTGCTTCCTCAGCGAACACCTGATACGTATAAGACACCTCAGGTTTATATATTATGAAAGGATTGTGTTAACAGCCCTAACGATCAAATGTACTGACTTAGCCACTGTAGTACGGAGTAAACGCAGCCTGGCCGCAGTCAACTCTCGTAAACCTCGTAAAGTGCAGCTTGTTTCCCAAATGCGGTCACTGACTTGCTTCGAGAGTCCCCAGTGGAGACGAAATCACTGCGAGACAGAGCTTCACGTGTATCTACCTCGCGGAGATCTGTAGCTCTTACAGCTTCGTTACATGTAGGTAGCCGCGCTGGGACCATCGGTCTCCTTGCACGTTGACTCGACCACTGTATCGTTCCCGCGCATCCTTGAAGTTAGGCCCGAATATCTTCCCGCTTCACAAGAGCTGATTGGTGGAATCGTAATTTACAGGTCCAGTGGGACTCCACACGTTCACTAAAACAATATATCGCACTAAGTGTGGTACAATTCGGGAAACATGCTTTCTCAAAAAGTATAAGGTTCTACCTGTTCGCTTGTCACGAGTGGAATCGTCTAGGAACGGACAAGCGTGCTTCTACAGGCTACAATGCTACTAGGGCGAGGAGCGGCGGGTCATGGGCCGGGTCGCCGTGAAGCTAAAGACCCGGAAGCTGCTACTGGGAGGTACCTCGGAGGGAAAGAGGGTTTCGTGGCATCGTGGCTGGATTTCGGGGACGGATGGCATGGTGGGCAGCTTCTAGGGTCGCCCGAGTGAACGGTTCAAGTCATCAGAGAGGGTGAGCGGGAGATGAGCGGCACGAAGGCGCTGAAACGCAAGGATCTGCAGAGGTAGAGAGGAAGAGTTAGGAGTAGAAGGAAGGTCAGTCGTGGATTTTGCTTAAAAGGACCACACAGGTCGTAAGGAACACTTATTGCATTTTGCTTAGTGATCTCCTTGCTATTTGTGATCCATAAACCTATAAGCACAGGCAGCACTTACTACTCCAATACAGCGGCGGCCGGCCCCAAACCTGTCCGACAAAGCGACTCGCGACACGCTGAGCAAGCAGATTACTGTACCGGTATGTACACATATCGGCGGAAGTGTATTGCTCACGGTGACATCCAGCCATTCTGCACCGTAAACGCTCGGCTGTACAGTACATGTTTGAGAGACCGGTGGTCACAGACACAGGGCCAAAAGACGGGGTTGGATTGAAAAGTGTTGTTGCTAATGTACTCCGCAAACATGTTAGTGATTTTCACAACACGCTTACTTATAGTTAGTGCTGTTTGCAAACGCGTTTGGATGTTTGCTGCTGTATCACTACATGTAGCAGATCAAATCAATGGCTAGTGTTACCTGTTGTCGAGAGGTCGTCCTTAATATTGAGTACATTTCGCGGCCTTTCGAGTAATGAGTAATGTGCTCGGACTTCCGAGTACGTAAGCTTCATTTAATTTCGTGCGCTGCGTCAACTTGAAACTATTGACTAAACTCTAAGGACGTTGCTTGTTGGGATGTCATTCACGAACTCAAATAACGTGCTTCAAACCCTCTAGGGCAACTAATTTTTAGTTTTCTGCTATATGACGCTTGAATTCTCTATTAGCTCACTCACGTCCGCATAAGTGGATCGATGCATTACTTTCCGAGACATTGTATCCGCCTCCGGTTTGGTCCAAGTTGGCGATGCCGGACGTGGTATCTTTCCTGAGTGGAATTACTCAGAAGTCAGTGAAATGTACTCACAGTTAAGTAGCACCTGGTGTCGAGTCCACAATATGTACGCGCAACGGCGCAGCCAGGGTAATCTAGTGCACCTTAATCGATTGAAGAGATCAAGGTTGGTGTAAAGAAAAAGACCTTCAACTCTTTTTCGTTCAAGATAAATAGTTACAAATGGTCTAACTCCACACACATGTAAGCCAGATTCACAACACACTAACAAACAGTTTGCAACATTAGTGTTAGCTACACAGTCAGTGTTTGTGCGAACGCTAGTAAAGCAGCAATTAGTAGGTGGCGAAGCTACGCTGATTGGTCTCACTTGGCTTGCTCCTCTGCTCAGTATGGCGTCTGCGCGGCGAAGTACTTCTGGATGAACTCAATCTTGTCGGCTTCGGCGATGTCCATGACCTCTTGGGTCACGTCTAGGTGCATGGTCGTGTTGCTGATGGTGACCGAAGCCGGCCAGTACGTGAGGTTGCCTCCGTTCGGATTGAGGTTCTTGACGAAGTTGGCCCAGTACGACGACATCACGTCGGCAATCGCGTAGTCGTCCGCCTCCCAAACGAGCCCGTGTCGTACAAGTTGTCGAAGCAGTAGTTGATCTCCGACATGTGGTACGCGCCCGCAGTCTGTCCAG
Source organism: Phytophthora sojae (assembly GCF_000149755.1). Classification (NCBI taxonomy): domain Eukaryota; phylum Oomycota; class Peronosporomycetes; order Peronosporales; family Peronosporaceae; genus Phytophthora; species Phytophthora sojae. Next base: position 4,923,057 of record NW_009258118.1, read on the forward strand.
GTGGGGCATGGCTCCAGTAGTACGTGTAGAACGGGCTCGACGCCGTCTCCGCCCAGTAGTTCCCGAACAGCCAGCTACCGACACGCGAGATGTCGCGGGCAGCGTTGTTGGTCATGTTGTCGGCCTCTTCATCGGTGCTCGTAGGGTAGAGCGCCATGTATTCGTCCACCAAATCTCCGTACTTGGTTGTGGCTGTAGCGATATACTCAGCCACAGTCACGTTCGTGGTGGTGGCAGCACCGCTCTCGTCAGCGTTGTTTCCCGTTATCAGCGCAACATCATTGGCAGGACCCTGCAGCGCCTCCCAGTACGTCTGAGGCATAACGTAGCCGTCCAGGACGGGGCGGAAGAGAGGAGGTTCACTGCTAGCGTCAGTGTCGGCAGTGGTGCCGTACTCGTCGTTATCGTCGTTGCCCTCCAAGATGGACTCGATACTCAGGTTGCGGAGCTCAGCGGCCGTGGACACGTTGTGGTCAGCCATGTATGTGACCCCGCCATCGAGTGCGTGCTCCAATGTGCGATAGGAAGTTGCAAGAGCCCCGATTAGCGGGTCGTACGGGAAGCGGATGCCGCTCGCCGCGATAGCGCCGCCGAACAGCCCGGCCGCTAAGGGCGAATCGACAAGGTGATACACAGAAGAAGCCCCAGCCGACTGCCCCCCGATCGTCACCTTGATCGGGTCGCCTCCGAACGCAGCAATGTTCTCCTGTACCCACTTAAGCGCCTGGATCTGGTCCAGCAGACCGTAATTGCCTGTGGAGTTGTTGGGCGACTCGCGCTGTAGCTCGGGCGTGGCGAGGAAGCCCAGAGCTCCCATCCGGTAGTTGAGCGTGACCACTACGAGCCCCTTGGCCGCCAAGCCAGCGCCGTCGTAGAGCGGCAGGGATCCAGCGCCGCCGATGAATCGACCGCCGTAGATCCACACATAGATGAGAAGCGCGTCGTCCACGGTATCCGCAGACGTCCACACGTTCAGGTTAAGGCAGTCTTCGCTCATTGTATCACTGCTCACGCCGGACTGGGGGCACACCAAACCGAAAGTGTCCGCCACCTTCACTCCGTCCCAAGACGCAGGGGGTTGAGGTGCAGTCCAGCGAGCCTCGCCAGCAGTAGAAGCGGCGAACGGAATGCCCTTGAACACGGTGACACCAGCGACGTTCGTGTCTTCGACGCCTTGGAGTTGGCCGTAGGTCGTGGTGACAATGGTCGAGTTGCCAAGGTCGTCGACAGCATAGTGGGCGGAGCAGAGCCCCAGCAACAACAGTGCTGCCGCGGTGCGCATGCTGGATACGTGGGGGTTCGTGACAACGGAGCAAATTGCAGAATGAGACTGGGGAGGGGAGACGAGCCCGTCTGCAAGGACTCCTAGCCAAGGAGAGACACACGCCTTTGGCGTTTACTGCTAGCAGCGGACCCCGCCGGGGGAAGGCGCACGCAGCATGGTGCAATCTGCTCCACCCCACCTAGCAAGAATGAAAAAGATGCCACGATCCTTGCGACTGTCTAAACGAGCACCACTGCTGCGATTTGTCCACTGCAACATGTCGCGGATCGCTAGAGCTCCGATGCTAGCTTGCTTTCCCATTCATTACCTCTAAGTTGAAGCAGCCCACACCAAAATCCAGTGCGCGACTGATCGAATGCAAGAGTCGCATCATCAAAGACGAGCGCGGGCTTACGCACTCTATCACGACACGAAAAGGTTATCATGGACAATCAATCAGCATTCAACAGGGGGGGGTGTACAGATCATTAGCGCCCACTGTGTCGCTGTACTTCAATTGACAGCGGGGAGAACATGTACTTCCCCCCGGGCGCAAAGGCTTAGTAACTCCCAGCAGCAAGAGTGGCCTCAGCGCTCAGAGATCGGCAGTGCATGAAAAGGTGGCACGTTGCCGGCAATTCTGACCTGTAAAAAGTAACCATGCCACGGGCTACAGAGCTATTGTATCAGCCAGATAGAGTTTGGCATCTTCGCTGTGGTGGTAGATACAACAGGTTCACAACACAGCGGTGCAGTACATGCATGATTTCTTGTTATCTATTATCCATCGCGCCTACCGCAAGACGTAGTGCGATGTCTAGACTATCCTAATGTAAATCAATGTAAGAATATGCACGGATCAGTGTCCCTAACTTCTCCATCGACGCATGCCTCATACCTACCGCATGCGGTGGTGTGAGGATTCAGTCGTGTGAGTACCCGAAACGTATAGAGCCACAGGATCCTCGTGCTGCAGTTGCTGTTCTCGTTCTCCGTGCCATGCGTCTGCGCGGTGTCTTAATCGTTCAGTATGCTCTCGAATCAACGTATCCAAACGTAGCAGCGTTCGGGTATGATCCCGTCGTCTGGATCGGATGGTGTCGTTTACCTCGGTAAGCAGCACACCCTCGCCCGAGCTCTGTATTGCGGCTGCATTCTTCATACAGGTTAAATTCCAGTAGGCACGGATCGTTGCCCAGATAGCACTCAAAACTGCTGCGTGTAGCCGCATTGCCCTGTGCCGTGTGCACATGAGCGCTTCTGCCCATCTCATAGTTGATGGTGTTGCCGATGGCCAAGGGTGCTGTGTATAGATCCGGAAATTCGGTTTGGAGCCATCGTCTGGCTGCGATAAGGTTCTCATCTCTTCCCATTGTTGCTGTCGCTGGTAGCCATGAGATGATGGACTGGCGAGGGCCAAAACCACGAGGTACTTCCCCGAGGTGAGTGATCGTTAGCCAGGAGGAATTTACTCCATGTTGGAACCCCCGGGCCCATTCGGAAGCAAACCGGTGGTAATTTTCGTGCGAGATGTTTGGCATCGCGACTCCTATCCAAATCGTATGAGGGTTTTGGTAGCCATGAGCTCTCTGTGGCGGAGCTGTGATATTTGCCGAACCATGCGTTCAGTGCGCATTTTCAGGACCTTTGCAGGAATTCGTACGAACCACGTCGTTGTCAGCCTCATGGCGACTGCGAATCCAGTAGAACCTTCATAGCAAGCGACTCATAACGTCCAATTGGTGCTTTGTGGCAGTCGGAGATCTTGTTTGTTTGTTTTGTTTTTGAATTGAGGATCATTATTGTCACTTAGCTAATACGATCGCTAACGCCTACTAAAGACCGGGGGCCTCACCTGTGCAAAGCGTCACTAGGGAGGGGGCTCTCTGGACCAGCGTCTGGTGGGAGAGTCTGCAAATCAGTGCAAAGCACGACCTCAAGCGAGGTCAGGTGGTTCGTACTCGCCACCCACGAGGTCGGCAGATACAGGACAAGGGTCCTGCACCTCCTGTTGTGCGGCCGTCGGCCGCTGTCCCATGGAGACTTGACTTGAGCGTTGATCGCGTTCGCCCGGCGCGTGCTGAAGGATGCGTGAGCCTAGGGTCTAACAACATCGGATGACGGCAGCATCCCGAAGGACACCGCACAAATGCCTCCGTGGAGGCGTGGCTTGAGTGCTTGAACCGCGGTCGCCTGCCGCGAGCTTGAAAGAGTGGTCGAAGGCTGGGCCTCCCACCACCGTGGCAACGACCCATAGAGTCGCCGCCCTCTTGGAGCGCAATCGCCGTCGTCGCGCGCGAGCTTCTCCTGTGCCGACTCCGGTCGTCGGCCATGGGCACGCGCAAGCCGTCGCTGCAGCCGCCATGCTCCTTCCTGGGCTCCCTATGGAGGATTCCCCCCAGGAAGGTCAAGAGCCCGGAGATCCTTGGAGGCGACCCTTGGCTGACACTTGCTCGCGACCCGTCAAATTCTGGAATGGCAGTCGGAGATCTTGCAGAGTCGTCTCCCACCACTGCGTCGACTCCGGCAAAAATATATCATCGATCCACCACGCGCAATTCGCTCCGTCCGGATGTCTACAACGGAGGGCTGTCGGTGCACATGGGTAGCTAGCGTGCAACACACCAACAGACCACAATTCGGACTGCTGGCTGGGGTGATACTGGTAGTGAGCTACTTCAGGTGTGAACGCCTTCACAATACCTTGAATGAAAAAAGGTAGAAGTCGTCCTGTGAGTCGCCGGGCGGTCCGCTAGGCCTCCATATGAAAGAGGTGGCTAGCATATTGGGTCCATTGCCAGTCTTGGACCAACCACGGTATGTCTGGCATGGACCCACAAGTTCCCGGCTAGTTCTACCATCGGTGTTCACTGAGACCGCATAGAGAGGCCGGAGACCCACCAGGCTCTCGTGGGACGTCCACTCGATCTCGCCAATTCATGGCTACGTCCTGGGATATATCCCTCTTGATCTGGCATCCATAGTCGGCAACAGACTTCTTCCAGGGCCACGCTGCATTCTTCATAAACTGACAGAACCGCTGAACATGGTACTGACCCAATTCCGAAGCGGTGGCCCTGCGTATCTCGGATTTCTGGGCAAAGGCGACAGTGCGGTAACCATTGTCGATAAAGGGTGTGCTTTCGCGCGTTTGTATGCAGCACGTACGCTATTGTTCTCCAGTAAAAACGCCGTTGTTGGTCATCCCAGCGCAGGGTGTCCGGTGTGGTAAGCGTACTTTCACATGCAGTACTCCATGCTCCCGCTGTTTGTTCATCCATGCTCGTTTTCGGCACTCTCTGCGAGGAACCCCTGCACAATTCCTAGTACTGTTTTGTTGTCATCGTCGAGTGTGGTCAGCCTTCCTCCGCCCCTGCAGTGCAGCAAATTGGTGGGGCGTGCCAGGTTGTATTGATGGCTCCATTGCACTAGATAAACACGAGAAGTAACGTTAGTTCGCTCTCATACCATAGGTACAGTAACCTCGTCAGGAATGCTTAAGACACTTGTGGAGTCTGCAAGAATCTAGGACGTACCGGTACGTGGCTTAGTTAACGTTAGTAGTTCCCATCTCAATAATTAAAGCTAACGCATACCGATTTGGTCATTTTCTCGAAAAATAAAAAACACTTTTTTGCTTGAAAACCGTCCCACAAAAAGTGTGTTTGTATTTCAGCCAATCCCAACGTCATGTGTATTTCATAAAGTATCTCGATGCCGATTGGTCTAATATTGCGAGACCCGCCACCAAACGCCCCAGCAGTAGCCATGGCCCGCAGCCCGTCGCGCTCCCGCTCGCGTTCGCGCTCCAGACGCCACCGCAGCCGCCGACGCGCACGCAGCGCTTCTTCCTCCTCGGCCTCTTCCTCCTCCTCTTCTTCTTCGTCCTCCAGATCCCGGTCCCGCGCGCGCTCGACGCCGTCGCCGTCGCCGCCGCCCCGCAAGAAGCCGCGCCGCCGAGACCAAGATGACGCAGACGCCACGCCGCCGCGACGCCCCGCGCGCGACGTATCAGGCGGCGTCACACCTCCGCGTCGCCGTGATGACGCGCCGGGCGACGTCACGCCCCCGCGCAAGCTGAAGCAGGAGGACAAGCAGGAGGACAAAGCGCCAGAGGACAGTAAAAACAATAAGACGCCCGTCCGCAGCAGGAGGACCCTCCTACCGGACGTGCGGTCCACTGGCCGCACGGGCGGCGTCTACATTCCGCCGTTTAAGCTCGCGCAGCTGCGCGCGCAGCAGGAGGAGGACCAGGGCCCGTCCTCCGAGGCGCTGCAGCGCCGCACATGGGACGCGCTGCGCAAGAGCCTCAACGGCCTCATCAACAAGGTGAACGTGGCCAACCTGAGCAACATCTTGCCCGAGCTCTTCCAGGAGAACCTCGTGCGCGCGCGCGGGCTGCTGGCGCGCGCCATCATGAAGGCGCAGCTGGCGTCGCCGGGCTTCACGCACATCTACGCGGCGCTCGTGGCCGTGATCAACACCAAGATGCCCGAGAACGGCGAGCTGCTGGTCAAGCGCGTGGTCTTCCGCTTCCGCCGCGCCTTCAAGAGAGGCGACAAGGTCGTGGCCATCGCGCTCGTGCGCTTCATCGCGCACCTCGTCAACCAGCAGGTGGTGCACGAGCTGCTGGCGCTCGAGGTGCTGACGCTGCTGCTGGCCAACCCGACGGACGACTCGGTTGAGGTGGCGGTCAACTTCACGAAGGAGTGCGGCCAGATCCTGGCCGAGCTCTGTCCCGAGGGCCTACGCGCCATCTTCGAGAGATTCCGCGGCATCCTGCACGAAGGCGAGATCGACAAGCGTGTGCAGTACACCATTGAGGGGCTGTTCGCCATCCGCAAAGGCGGCTTCGCGGACTACCCGGCCGTGCATGAGCAGCTGGACCTGGTGGAGTCGGGCGACCAGATCACGCACGAGACGACGCTGGAGGACAAGATCGACTGCGAGGACAAGCTGGACGTGTTCCGCTTCGACCCAGACTACGAGAAGAACGAGCAGATGTGGAGCGCCATCAAGAAGGAGATCTTAGGTGAGTCCGACTCGGACTCGGATTCGTCCAGTGGCAGCGATGACGACGGAGACGACGACGATGACGAAGATGAATCAGAGCAGCCCGTGCAGACAGACAACAACGTGGCCATCCAGGACTACACAGAGCAGGACCTTGTGAATCTGCGGCGTACGATCTACCTGACGATCATGTCCAGTATCACGCACGAGGAGTGCGCGCACAAGCTGATGAAACTCAACATCCGCCCCGGACAGGAGAAGGAGATCTGCTCGATGCTGATTGAGTGTTGCAGTCAGGAGCGGACGTACTTGCGGTACTACGGACTGCTCAGCGAGCGGTTTTGTCTCATCAAGCGCGAGTACCAGGACGCCTTCGACGAGTGCTTCGCTGAGCAGTACTCGCTGATCCATCGTCTTGAGACCAACAAGCTTCGCAACGTGGCAAAGCTATTCGCACACTTGCTATTCACGGACGCGCTGCCGTGGACCGTGTTCGAGTACATCCGTTTGAACGAGGAGGAGACGACGTCGTCGAGCCGTATCTTCATCAAGATCCTGTGCCAGGAGCTCTCGGAGCACCTCGGCATGAAGACACTGAAGGAGCGGTTCCTGGACGAGATCATGCAGCCGACGTTCGGCGGCCTGTTCCCGAAGGACAACCCGCGGAACACTCGCTTCGCTATCAACTTCTTCACATCCATCGGTCTCGGTGGTCTGACGACGGATTTGCGCGAGCACCTGAAGAACGCACCCAAGATGATTATGGAGCAGGCCAAGGCTGCGGCAGACAGTAGCGACTCCGATTCCGACTCTGATTCCGACTCGAGCGACAGCGACAGCAGCAGCAGTGATAGCTCATCAGACTCGGGCTCGGATTCAGATTCCAGCAGCAGCGACTCCGATTCCGACTAATTCGATGTAACGGCGCTGCCAGGTGAGACTGCAGGACCACAAAACTACTAGTGCAAACAGAACAGCTCTAACATGCCGTTTCAAACGAGTTCTCTCTTGCAGCCTGATGCGAACGCCAGGGCTGCTAAAAATACTGCGAACCTGGGTGCCCAGCCCTGAGCTTCCTGTGCTGTCTCCATTACACGTTTCTCTGCTGTTTGTCCCCGCTTCGCGTGCTTGATGAAGATGCTGGCGTCTTCGGTTGACAGGAGGATAGCCGCCCCGCCGGTATCGATCGGGTGTCTAGCTTGCCACGGCCAGTATTTCGCAGCGTCGCTACCCATTCACCAGAAGACTTGTTTCCAGCGCAATCCTGACGTGTTGGTGCCTTGTGAGAAGTGCAAGAGCTGCATCCGGTACGTTCTCCTTACTGTTGCGTGTGTGTGGTGCTGCCCCTGACCTTCGGAACTAAAACGCTGTTGATGCACTCTACTTGTAGGGCTAATGATTTTCATGTTCACATCGCCTCGTGCTCGGGAAAGCCTGTGTCATCCGACAACAACGGATTCACGCAGCACAGCACCCTGTTCCAGCGGGCTTCGATGGATTTGAACCTCCCCGAGGCTGATGGACGTGTGCGATGCAAACTTTGCGAGCGAGCTTTCTCGCAGGATCGAATTTCCAAGCACCAGTCAGTCTGCCACGGCAAGCCCAGATCCGAATCCGAACGTAGGAAGGATGTCCCAGTTGTCCAGCGCCACGCACTGAGCAGACCTCCTGTGACACAACCGACAAAGCATCGAAAGACCATCCGCGTCCAGTGTACCCTAGCGTCCCGGACACGGGAAGTGTCGTTTGACTTTGTTCAAGCGAAACACGCACCAGCAACTTGTAATTGGCCATCGCAGGGCACCTCAGGACGACAGTCTTGCCAATACCCGGGAGCGCAGGCGATACAAAGTGGAGGTTGTGACACCTCCAACGCTAGCTCGGCCAGCAACCCGCTGGCTACGAATCCGTTAATGACGATGCCGAGATGAAAGAGAATAACACATCAATTACAGTTATGTACTACGACATGCAAACCACATGAAGCAGAGCTCGCTGCAGCTTATCACACCACCTCCATGAGCATTGCCACGCCTGCGAGCACCCACTTAGCAGGCGGCACCTTGGTCCGCAGAGGCGACATGAAGATCAATGTCGGTCCTCGCTGCTGGGTTCGGTACACGGGGCAATCGAACACGTTCCCACTACCAGCCGCACCTTGCTTTCCCCCTCCACCTCCGCCACCCGAGCCACTCGAAGTGTCCTTGCCTGCAGTGTTGACGATGGCTCGGCACGTGAGCACTGGCATGGAGACGTACATCTCTCGGGGGAGACTCGTCTCCAAGACGCCATTGCCGAAGTCCCAGCGCGCTCCTTCCAGGTACAGGCCATGCACGAACTGTCCGTCTCGCGCCGGGGCGTCCACTGTGTCGATGGTGCGCTTCGTCACGTCCGCAGTGATACGCAGCGAGTCGAGCTCCACGTTGTGCTTGCGCGCTGCCGTCTGCAGCACGGCTGTGAGGAAAGCTTGCGGGTTGAAGAGTCCGGGCAGCCACAGCACCAGCGGCAGGTCCGGCGCCGATCCAATCCACTCCTGGAGCTGCGCGATCCGCTGCTGCAAGTTGGCCAGCCACGGCGCGAGAGATCGACGGGAAGGACACGCTGCAGCCAACCAGTTGTCCGGTACGCGCTCGTAGTACAGGAAGGTTTGAAGCTTCTCCATCGCCTCGGTAAGAGGGACATCACCTCGGAACGCGAGCTCCAATTCGGACAGCGAGTCTGTCATCGTTTGGAGCAAGTGGTTTATGCGTTGACACTCTTGGAGCAGCACTGTCTGGAACGGGTCCATGTCGTCCGCTTCTGAACTTGATACAGATCCACCTTTGCTTCGCCGTGAGCCTCCTTCACGTTGTCCAGAGTCGGACGACCCCTTGAAGAAGAGTTCCTGGATATCGAAGCGGAAGTCGCGGTAGTTCTCCAAAACATCCTGCAGCACCCCCTCGGCTGCTAACTGGACCGCATCGGCAGTCTCCTTAGCAGCTGAGCCGCCACCAAGCCCTGACGTTCCTTCCTCTTCATCGTCGCTGTCGTTCTCTTGAGCATCCTCCTCCTTGGTGGTCAGCAACAACATTGACTGCAGAAGCACTTGACCACTTTCAGTTCGGAACGCAACCTCGGCGTTTGGGTGAAGGCCAAATGCTGTAGGCGTCTCGTTCAGCAGCGACGTGTGTACATGCTCCAGGATTCGATCGAAGCCTGCTGAAAGCTTGGGGGCCAAGAAGTCGCGACGCTGTTGCCCTCCTCCGCTTGGGCCATCTCCACCATCGCCTCCAGCTCCACCTCCGCCGCCTCCGCCATCTGGTCCACTGCTGCCACCGCCACCTCCGCCGCCTCCACTTGCATCATCACCGAACGGAAGCATCGATAGCTCTTCTAGCAGATCATCACGCAGGAAGTACTGTAGATACGTAGCAGCCACGAGCCGGTCGAGCTCGTTGACGATGTGGCCACCGTACATGATCTCACCAAACAGGTATCGCAGGTCTGGCCACGGCACGCGCACGGGGGCGTTGTCCATGTAGTTTCGTAACACCGTGCTGCTAGCGAGCAAGTCACTGGCTGCGAATGGATACAGCATGTTAAATCCCTGCGGCCCGAACTTCTTGCGTTCCAGCATGAGCGAGTGGAAGTAGCAGAGCGCAAACAAGATGCAGCGTGTACGAGGCTCGAGCTCGTCCACGACATTCTTGGGGAAGCAGCAGAATGCGCGCTTCACATTCGCTCGCAGCCCCGTGGGTGGCTCGTTCGTAAGCTTGATAGACCGCTCCAAGACGCCAATTGGGATGTTCGTTGACGGGTCGCTAGTGATGAACAGGCGGAAGTTAGGGTGCAGTGTTCCGATGCCTCCACCCCCTGAATTGGCCGCCCCTGCGGGTGGGAGCATCGACAGCGACCGGCTTGTCCCCATACGGATGATATCCTTGCTGCTCGATAAGTTACTGCGTAGGGTAGCGTAGGACGCCGTCTTGCTCATCTTGGCCAGCTGCTCCAGCCACTTGTCCAGCTCCAGCATCCACTTCGGCATCAGGTGGACGTTGTTGAGGATGACCCAGTGGCCGTTTTCAACCGACATCTGCAGCGTTCGCATCGCGACCTGCTCCTGCCCTTGACCCAGCGCAATATTGTGGTAGTCCACGCCTTTGATCCGTTCTTGATCTTGCACTGCTAGCTTGTCCACGTCAGCGACCACGTCGGATCCTGGTGACAAAATGAAGTACATCGGGGTCCACGGGGAGCTCTCCTTGAACGCGCTCTTCAGGATGGCAAAACTGTTGAGCTGGCTGTCGCAGTTGAGGAAATTGCTGCCGTTGGGTAGCGTCTGCAGTATAAAGTTGCCCATCGCTTGGGTCAGTCGGTCTGGGCGTAGACACTTCACAGCGAGAATCTTCAGGAACGGTGCTGACTTATCAAGCTCGCGCCAATCCAGCGGCAGCTTCTCCAGCTCTGGGCTCGTGGAATTGTACCATTCTCGAAAGCGCGGCTCCGATTCCTCCAGATCCGACACGAATCGCTCGAACGGGCCTAAAGTGATCAGCGCTTGCAGTGACTGCCACTGAGACTCATTCAGCCACGAGATCGTGTTTTCTGGTCCCACAACCTTGGATCCTTGCAGTAGAAACCGAGCATACTGCGGCTCGTAGCCGCTGTTGGCACCGATAACTCCACGACGGAGCAAGAGGAACACCAGCTGGGTAAGGAAGAGAAGCTTGTGCTCTTCAAAGAGCCCTCTGGTTACCATGGAAAAGATCGTCCAACGCAATGCCTCCTTCAAGATCCCCACCCGATCATGCGCAGCAGCAGCAGCACCCCCATGGTTATTATCGCCCCCGGCTGCTGGAGCTGGTAGCGCAACACCATCCAGCGCTACGAAGAAGAAGGTCATGTAGGACTCCAGCGAGTAGCGATACATGTGGTTGACCTTGCAGAGCTGACTCATCAGGAAATACATCATGCTTGCCTCGTTGGCAACAGGCCGGTATACCTCACGCGCCAGGTTAATCTCACGCTCCGCGTCTTTTCCCTTCCGCAACGCAATTCCAACGTCAATAGCGGTAAGCTTCGTCTTCTCCAGGCCTTCAATCAGCGGAACATCGGACAAAATGTCATCTGGAGCATTCGAGAGACGCTCTAGCAGATCATTTTCAAGCTGCAGGAGCTGAATCTGGTAGCCATTGAACTCTTGCTGGAGCTGGCGCTTCTGCGTTTCCAAGTCGGGCTGCTCCAAGTTCACTACGTTCGCAAGTAATTGGTCCTCAAGCCCCTTCTCCGTCACGCTGAAGTCGATGAGCGTGCAGTACGCTAGGATCTCTGGTCGGTAGTGCGGGTTTGGCAGCTTTGTGTGCAGGAACAAGCGGAAGCGAGGATCCACTTCGATCTCCTCGGCCGCGAACTGTAGGAACCAGTTGCGTCCTTTCTTGTAAAGCTGCCGCATGATAACAGGCTCCAAGGACGCGTCAATGGACTCGCCCAAGTTCTCCAGAATGACGCTTTGTCCACTCGTAATCGCAGTCTTCAACGTTGTCGTCCAGTTCTTTTGTGCTGGCTGCAAGATAACCAGCGCCTGGGAAGCTGATTCCTGTTCCGCACGAGCGTCGACACCCTCCGGTTTCTTGTGTCGGAAGTCACAAGCGCGTAGCCAGATGATGCCCTGCAGCTGGGGGTCCACAAGAAGCGGCCAGCGTTGACATGACGTGATGATGCATCCGTTCTCAATCGAGATGCGATCGGCAGGCAGCCCTTCATTCATCCACTGGGCCACGTCGCTACTGTCGCTGAGCACGTCAAGTGGATCAACGCCTACACTTTCGTGTGAAGGCGACGATGCAGACATGGAGGAAGGCTCTAGGGACGTTTCGGCGTCGACACCAAGCTCTCCATTTTCACTTGCATCCGCACCATTGGAGCCACTGCTGTCGCTCATATCGGGTGGGCTTCCAATCGTAATCGGGATCTCTCGAGTCACGATATCTGGCAGCCAAGTGTTCTTCCAGAGCTGAGCTCGGAAACTCGCGTTGAAAGCTCCAATATAGCTCACGAATCCAGCAGCAAGGAGCGAATCACCGATTAGTGAGCTCTCACCAGCACGCAAAACATCAATTTCGTGAGTCCACCGTTCGTTCTCGGAAGCCAGGCCGTTCACCAGTCGTTCAGCCAGCGATAGTCGCTCTTGGCAAGCTTGCGCTTCGGCTTCAACCTTGGCTTTCTCGTTCGTCGCATCCCGGAACGAAGCCTGCAGCGCATTCAGCTGGCCTTCGACTTCTGCCACTAGCTTTTGCACTGCAGCCAGCTCGCTGTCAGCCTCGGCTTTCGTCTGGCGCGCTTTTTCAAGCGTATCCATCAGTGGCTTAACACGTACATAAACCTGGTGGTACGAGATGATGTTGACGACCCACACGCACAGGTTCGCGGCAGCCACAGACTTGCTCTTCATCTTTTCGTAGTTGAAGTTCGGGTCCTCCTGAATGAGCGGCTCCACTCGAGCCACGACTTCCGGAGGGATGTTCTCCTTGTCATATTGCTCCAGCGACTGCTTGAATACGTCCACCTTGGCCATCATCTTCTTGGCGTTGTCCCAGCTGAAGTTCTTGGTCTCCTTCTTGACCATCATGAGAACTGCCGCTGTTACCTTCTCCACGCCGGCTGGGGGCTTGCCCATAGACTTCAGTTCCGTCAACGAAGCTTTGTTGAGGCAGTTCACGGCCTGTTGAGCTGCATCCAGCGCCGGCTTGGCGATCGCAAGCTCAACGGTAGCTTGCGCCTCAATTTGCGAGGCAATCTCAGCGGCCTGAGCAGCCTTGGCACGCTCTTCGTCTGCCCGCCGCTGCTTCACCTCGGCATCTCCTCGCTGCTTGCCCATTTGCTCCAGCAACAAGTCGGTGGCTTTCTTCCGCTCTTCCACCTTCTTCATCGTCAGCTTCAGCTCGTCCTGCAGCCCTGCAACATCGAGCGCCGTCTTCTTGAGCGTAGCCAGACCCACTTCGAGCCGCTTGATCTTGAGCGTTTGAGACGACCGCTTCTCGTCCAAGAGCGACCGGTAGAAGCGGATGAGCTCCAAGAACGACGTTGGCGTCACGTAGTTGTGTCGTCCGTAACTCTTGGCGTACATCGTGCACGCAGTTGTGACGGACATGTGCATCTCTGCCATGTGATGGCAAACATTCTCCTGAATCGCGCGCGTCGACAGCTCAACGTCTTGGAGGAAATTCAGCGACACATCGACCAGCGCTTCTTTTGGCCACGGATGGAACCAGTTCATGGTGCAACAGCTGATAAGCGACGGGAAGTTCCTGCAACGAATACGCAGATCACCGCCCACCGGCGAAAAAGCCAAGATGAGGTGCAGATTTGTACGCACGCGCTCGTAGAAGAACTCCTGGAGCTGCTCCTTGGTATCTGGAACTCCGCGAGCCTTCGCCTCCATTCGCAAGGATCCAGCCATCGACTCCATCTCTTCGCTGGCGAACAGGTCTGAAATGTACCCCGACGTTAACGCGTCCGTGAGCGGCACCAAGAAACGGTTGTCAGTGATCTGAGAGTCCGTGAGCAGCAGCACAATGGGCTTAGCCGGTCGGATACCAGCCTTGCGGTAGATGTCTTTTAGGTCTTCTTTAAGCTCACTCATCCCATACGAGGGAAAAGCACTGGTCGTCAGCGACACCAACGCGTACCCGCTGATAAATGCTGCCAAGCGAGAAAGAGACTGCTTTCCAGACCCACCCACGCCTATCAGTAGCGCATTGCCACGAGGGTTAGCCAGGATGCGAACAATTCGCGTAACATGCTCCAACGCTTGGTCAAACAGTACCAGGCTCATGACTGGATGCGTCTCGTTGTACTCAGTCAGCTTCCTCTCCATACAAGCGGTGATTTGAGTCTTTTCCGCTACCGGAACGTAACTGAGAGTGCTGCCGCCTCCATACTCGACTTCCATGGACGCTGATCCTGACGATGAAGAGCCCAAGAAGTTCACACAAATGAGGGGCGACGCGAAGATTTCTGCCTGGTCTTCCTCAAAGTTCTTCTTCGTCTGCTCAATGGCCATCTCAGCAAACCGCTGAATCTCGCTGGGTGAGCTCATGCGATCACTGAAGACACGGAAGCACTCGTGGATCCAAAGACGACAGAACTGCAGCGAGTTGTTCAGGTAAGCTTCGGGACGGGCCATGAAGATGCCTTGGAACAAGGAGCTCAGCTCGCGCATGCTGAACACGTAGTGGAACTTCGTCGCAGTAGGAAGGAAGTTCGCTCGCACCTCCGAGTACAAGTCAATCGTTGCCGTGATGATAGAAGACGCCAGCTTCTTGATCTTGTCTGCGAAATTCGTCAGATGCTGGTTCAGTAGAGCCGAGTAAATTGTGCTGAGATCCTGCTTCGACGGCATGCTGATGCAGAGTGTCGAAAAGTGACGATGCAGACGGGGATTAACTGTAAACGAACCAGCCTTGGGGTTCATACAGGCGAGGAATTGGACGTCTTGGATCAGCTTCTTGGACGACAGGTCATGCCGGTCGTACCACGAATTGTAATCCATGTACTGCCGCAGCAGCGCCAGCGCCGTCTGGGTACCAAACTCCTCGACAAACGGCATATTGAGATCGTCCAGGAAGTAGATGAGTTTGCGGTTGTACAGCGGTCCATACACGCGCCCGGATCTCTTCTCGAGGTACTGCTCCAAACGAGATTGCAGCTCTCGAGCGTCCATGTAGTGGTGCATGCTCACATAGGCAAAAACACTATCATCCTCCAACCCCTTCATATGCTCGTGAACCAGCGACGACTTGCCCGACCCGCTGGAACCAACCAGAATCGTAGGCTTTCGCTTGCACAGAAGCAAGTCGATAATGGAGTGAACTCGCGTAGACTCCATGGTAGGAACCACGAGCGCGTGGAATGGGACATCGCCTACAGGCATCAGCGTAGGCACTTTTTCTCCCCAGTAGACCAGCTCGTTCCGCGTTACATCGTAGTAGAAGTCAAAGAGGTTTGCGGTTCCACTAGCCAGCATCGCCGCGCTGTTTGCATCAGCTCCACCTGTCGGTGCTGGGAATGATGTAGATCCACCACCAGTTGAAGCAGAGGCAAACTTGTACTTCGCGACAGCCTTGAAGTTTGTCGAGAACGCTGCACGGTCGTCAGTTCCCTTGTCGCTTGCTAGAGCACCTCCGAACGCCCACAAACCGCAGTAGATAAACGCGTTCTCCAACACTTCAGGAGTTTTCTCGTGCTCGCCAATCAAGCTCAACAACCCGTCCAACAGGCGACACTGCATCTCCATGATGGCAATGGCCACCACTGGAACGATCGTCTCCGCCTTCGTGTCCTCAAGCGCCATGAACATCGAGTCCACATACTTCTGGAAGAGCCCGGGGAGAATTCCTGCTTCAGCGATACTCTCACGTTGCTGTAACCAGGATTCAACGGCGGGATACCAGCCTATGTGCCCTTCGTCGACGTATATGATGCCTGCTCGGGACACGGTGGCCGGTGTTGCGTTCACGAGCGACGATATCTCGAACACCAGTCGCATAGACTTGGTTAGTGGAATGCGCTCATTCGACACAAGCGTAAGAACCTTGTTGTCGTCCATCACAGTGTTCATACTTTCAATCCACACAGCGTCGATGTCGCCATCCAGGACAACCCACTTGTACGTCTGCGACTCGCTGAATGGTGCCACACTCTTGGACATGTTGCGCATAATAGAGGATAGGACGCCATCTCTCCAGTCGTTATCCAGCGTCATATAGCCGTACAACTCGTCGGCTGTGATGGCCTTCGGGTTCACGCTCTCAAACACGGTCAAGTGCTTGGTCAAAGCATTCCCGTCGTCATCAGCATTGTGGCAAGCGGCGAGCGTGTTCCAGATTGTGCTTTTCCCGCAGCCAGCCGGCCCGATCAGCATCACGCTGTGCCGCACCTTGAGGACTTCTTCGAACTCCATCATCTTCTTGAGGAAACCATCTTCCGGCTGGAGCTTCTTCTGAGCACAGACGCGAGCACTCTTGGTCTGTAACGTGTCGTTCTTCAGGTGTGGGAGCTCTTGGTTTGGGAACAAATCTCGCAGCAACCCCATGAAGACCGAATAGTCAGGAGGGAGGATCCGCGGCGTGTTAAAGTCTCGAAGGACTTGCATCAGTACGGTCTCTTCCGAGAGTGTCGAATGCGCACGACGCAAGCTGCCAGCGACTAGAAGCACAGACTTCACAGAGCGTAGTCCCCAGTCGTAGTGCTTTTGCTTCGATAGCAGCTCACTGCTTAGATCGTAGAGCGTGACAAACTTCACGGAGAGCGTACGCGCCTTCAGGAAGCCCTCAGCCATTAACATGTTCTCGCAAATTGGCTGCAAGTCCGGTTTGATCATCGCACAGGAACGGAACAATGCCTTCAAGTTTTCAGGCAACTCCGCACGACCAGCATAGCCTGGATTCATCGTAATAAAGAACCCCACGGTCGGTACCAATGCGATAGTTTTCCCGAAGAACTCGCAATTTCCAGTCTTTGGCATAGCAATGGGCTGTTGTGCGCTGCCTTCTCCTCCAGATGAGCCAACGTCGCTGCTAGCACCGCCCGATGGACCACGATTCGTAGATGCTACCAGTAAAGTCGTCGCATCCAGCACAGTCTTCACCTGCGTTGCTACCACTGACAGCACTTCGACCGAGATTCGGTTAAACTCGTCGAAGCACCCCCACGCGCCCGTCTGAGCTAGTCCGCGGAAGATATTTGCCATCGTCAAGTAGTTCATCTGATCACTGCAGTTAAACACGTAGCACTGGAGCCCCATTCCACGTGCTAAATCCTTGGTCGTTTCAGTCTTTCCAGTGCCTGCAGGCCCCGCTGGAGCTCCACCGAGACAGAGTCTCAATGCTGTCGTTAGGGTGACGTAGCAGCGGTCTGTAAGTGGAGTGATCACCAAGCGCCCGCAGTTGCCAGTGTACTCGTAGCTGTAAAACGAGCGAAAGTCGCAAATCTTGATGTGCACTTCCTTCTTCTGGCCTGTACTCGTCAGGACAGGCGTCGTGTAGTAGCGAAGCTGCGACTGCCACTGGAAGTCCAGCGAGCTCGACACTTTCTTTGTGATCAGTGACTGCACCACGTCGCGCGCATGGACGTCGACGGTAATGAGCGTGATGATCTTCTGTCGATTCAGCGCTCCGAGTTGCCCCTGAACCAGCTTGATGAGCTCTTCAAGGCGCACCGTGGACACGTCGTAGTATTTCTTGATCGCGTCCTCCGTGCCGTTTTCAAACTCTTCCAGCGCACTCTCCACCTCCTCCGTCCAGACGATTTGACTCCCCAGCAGAGCCACTTGCGCCGGATAATCAAACACCCATGTGTGGCGAGCGCAATCCACACCCCAGAGAGCACTGGTTTCCACAGCGTCGAAGATCTTCTGTCGCAAAGTGTCCTGCATTACCATCACCAGGTCGTTGAACCAGTTTTCAACCGTGCCGTGGATCAGTTGCGAGTCCATGAACTGCACCACTTCACCCTCCTTGGAGATCATTGACATCGCAAGAAACCGCTCTTCAAGAGACGTAGACGACGTGGTGGCTGACATTTTCCTCCCGGACAAACTCCCTCCAAATGAGCCTTTGGCATCTGAAGCAGACTGGAGGGTGAATTCAAACGACTGGATGCCGTCGAAGCAGTTGCCAAAGTGAGGCTGGATACGAGGTGGGTAGTTGCCATTCGACAAAATCTCAAGCAGCGACGCGTTCGAGACGAAGTAAAACCGCGGGAAAATGTCCTTCTTCCCGTCCAAGTATTGGTTGAGAGCCTTCTGGCAAATCTCCAGCTCAACCTGCAAGTCGTGAAGCACAACTTCGCGGCCCTCACGTTGGCAGCACGCCACCAGCACCGACGGCGCCATTCTTGCATCTGCAAACAGCTCCTTCATTTCCTGGTCGACGTGCTCAAATCGCTGGTATTCGGATGGCAACTGGCGTTGAATATCACCAGCGGAACTCAGGAAAATGGACTCCAAGCTGCACCATTGTCGCTGAAGCGTGATCCACAGTTTCAAGATAGTGTCCACATTGCCCAGCTGCAACTGCCATTCGAAGACCTTGTCTTTGAAGTAGGCAACAAACTTTCCGGTGGCAGCCATCGTTTGCAGTTGTAGCTGGTGTTCTTCCAGGCACTCGATAATGACGTTCGGCATCTTCAGAATCATAATGTCGCCCTCGATTTCCTCGCCCGATGCCACTGGTAAGGCGCTCGAGCTTGCAGTTCCATGTGGATGGTCGTCGTTGCCCTCGACAGATACCGCTGAGCCGCGATGATCGCGAGATTTATCAGTACCAGACGAGGCTTTACTTCCTGCAGTTTGATATGGGACAAATTCGAGCTGGAAGCCGTTCCACGTCGTTTCAATGGACTGGAGCTGCTGCTCGATCTTGAACTCCCTCGACGCCATTTCCACGAGCTCATTAATCTCGTTAACGAAGCGAAAGAGCTCCAATTTGAGCACCTCTTCAAACCTCAGCGAGCTTTTCCCGCCACTGCTGCTGTCTCCAGCCCCCGAGCTTCCACTGGCAGCGGTTCCCATCGTTGCGTAGCTTGAAGGACTCAAGCCGCCAGTTCCGGACAAATCAAAGTGTTTCCTGGCGAGCACCATTAGGCTCTTCCAGTGTCGGTCTCGCATGGCTGGGGAGTGGAGATGCTTGACAAGGGGCAAGATCACCGTCATCTGGTGCAACTTCTGCTCGAGGTAGTCGTATATGGGCCAATCCTTCACGGATCGAGCAGGTGAGAACAGCGCATATCGGTGACGCTCGATCTCGTCAACTTCTTCCATCAGAGCATCCGCATCGAGGTCGCTCCATAATAGCGGCTGCCATTTGTTCACATAAATCGAGTCCAAGAGTGCAACGAAATCCCAAATGTGCTTGAGCGTCGTGAAGTTGGCACGCAGCATCGTCAACACGTCGTATTTACTGGAGGCTAGCTCGAATATGTCTTCAAGCTCCATTAGCCGCGCAGCTTCCTGCTCAACCTGGGATAGCTTCGCGTTGTAGGCGTCCAGCTGATCGTACACGTCTGCTACCGAGCGGCTATCGGAGGGGGCATGCAATGGAGCAGCAACCTTGAACTCCTCTTTCATCAGCGTGAGGCGCCGATTAAACTCTCCCACTTCTTGCTTGATCGACTCCACCATTTGATTCTGCAGCGGTTGGATCACTTCTTTCTTCTTGAACGTCTTGTTGACCATATTCTCCCACCGGATTGGCGCTTGCTCCAGGAACATCAGCACGTTCTCTTTGCCGACGTACGACATATCCAGAGCGATTCCATTCAGCTTTAACAACGCCACAAAATCCTTTAGAGGCGCAAAGTTCACCAGCAAGTCTTCACGCATCAAGCGCCGCACGTCCCTGATGTGCAGCATACACTGCATCAATGACGGCTTCTCCTTTTCTGCATTCGCGCTGTCGATCTCGATGTCCAGTCCCGCGTTTACTTTCTGCATGAAGTTATCCACCCACACGAGCTGGTTGACGACTCGGTCGTGTAAGTACTGCGTGAATAAGTAGACCCACTTCGTCACCCACGTCGATAAAGCCTGTTTGATCGGAAGCGAGTTGACACGGACAAAGCCCACGTCTTTCACATGCTTCGACTCGGAAATCTCGTTCTGCAGACCGAGGAAGAAGCTGATCTTTTCTTGAAATCGCTCAAGATTGAGAAGCTGCGCAGGCATCGGAGGCGGCGTGGCCATCGCAGAGCCTGCAGAAATGGCCGACTTGGCAGCACTCCTCTCGGTCACTAGGCCGGACTTCAGTGTCGATGACGGCAAGCTATCTGCATACACGATTCGGCCACGAGAGCCTTGTTCATCTGTGTACGGATATGGAGACCACGCGGTTGAAAGAAACTCCTGAAACATCTGCGGCAAGTCCGTCGTCCATAGATACTCGTATTTCGTGAGCGCATGACGGAAGGCACTGCAAGCCTTTTGATTCTGGTCAAGAAATGACCAAATGTCGGCAATAAGTAGTTGAATCTGCACGTTTTCTCGCATCTCTTTCAGATAGGAGCCTTCAGAGCTGTCCAGTCGCTTGAAGACAGTGGAGCAATGCAGAATCGCCTCCAACCGCCGCATAATCAGGTCCTCCACACCGTTTTTCGCGGCGGTACTCTGGATGGGCGGGAAGTACACAATGTCTTTGCCGTACAGATCCAGTTCAACTTCGAGCAAGGCTGGGATGTCTTCACTTTCAATTCGCTTCGGATCCAACTGCTCTCGCAGCTGACCAAGCGACTGGATAATTACTCGAGCAAGACCGTCCTCCACGATACCGCTAACGTAGTCCACGTAAGCTCTCCAATCGGGACTGCCTTGAGCCACGCGTAAATGCTTCAACGACTCCTTGAGCAAACGGTGAATCTCATTGCCTCCTTCCTTGATCACATGGTATTTCTGCTGGCACAAGCTCTTCTGGTGCTCCTCGAACTCTTCAACGGACAATGCCTTGCTCTTCCGCTCAAATAGAAGCGGCGACGCATTCCAAATATCGAGCAGCTCGTCAACCCGGTTCTGGTGGGTCTTTAGCTGACTCAGCAGCGTGTTGGCCTCGTTCACCACAGTCATGGATTCTTTCAAAAACACGTCGATACCATGCGACTTCCAGTTCAGAGCCTTTATGCCCTTGTTCAACACTTGATCCATGCGCTCGAGGTACCCTTTCACAAGAGGCCGCTCGACAGGCAACAGGGTCGAGTGGATCGTATTGTACATGTCCACAATGAGTTCCAGATTGCCAGTCTGCCGCCGGAACACCTCCGCACGCTTGTATATCTCCAGCGCGTCCTCAGGAATATCCAAACCAAGCAGCAGGAAATATTTTACTTCACGGAGCAATTGCACTAATGCAGCATCAAAATTGACGAATAGAAGCCCCACGCTGGACTGAGGTGCTCCAGCCGGTTGCTGCTGCTGTTGCCCCTTGCTCCCTGAACTTGTAGATGAATCAACGCCATTTGATCCAGGAGCAGGCTCACGCCGTATCAACGGGAGCTTGAGCTTGGCCTTCGAGGAAGTTTCGATTGAAATACCCCATTGTTTGACGTTTTGAACCTCGTATTCTTGGAGCATGGCCATCACGTTCGTGTACAACTTCATGGCTTCTTTTGAATCTTCTCGCTCTAGGACAATCCTAGGTGAAATCTGCTTCAGTTTCTCCATGGGGAATCGAATCCGCTCTCCTAGACCACGACACCATGTTACTGCGCCAGCAAACGGTGGCAGATTGGGAGAGATCGGGGGATGCTCACGATTCTCGATGAAAATTTGCTGCACTACGTGCAAGTCGCTGGCATACGACGCAATCAACGACGTGTGCTTCCGCTCCAACTCGTTCTTGATGATCTGGCGGTCGAGTAAATCCTCAAAGCAGTCCAGACACTTGAATCGCCCCACAATCGTCTTGGCATCGTCAAATGCCTGGTTGATCACGGAGGCGAGGCGCCGCTCGAGCTCCTTGTTCTTGGACCGGAAGGCGTAGAAGTCGTCTTCAAAGTGCTTCGCATCGAGGTCCATCAGATCATACTGCACGTTCTTCATCTGCGCGAGAGTTTCCTGAAAGTCCGCGTAGATCTGGTGCACACTTGTTGTAAGCGTCTTCCCTTTCGTACCCCCGATCTCCATCTGCGCTAGCTTCTGGAACTGGTAAATCGTCTGCGTTAGCTCCAAGACGTCGTGGCATCTCTCGAGAAAAGCGTCCAGCCTGATAAACAAGGCGTTGTTCTGGATTCGCCATGGGTTGCCCGGGACCTCCGTCACAGATTTCGCCTTGTAGTCAAAGTACACGCTCTTGAAGTGCGCGCAGACCTGCAGAGACACTTGCAGCATGCTGTTGGCCTGTTCCAGCTCGCCTTGGTCAATCAACTCGAAGAGCTTCTCGCCATTCAAGTGGATCATGGCCTTCCTGATGATCTCGTTGCAGATCTGTCGAATCAAAACCACGAGTCGTGCGGGCGTGTTGTAGAACCGACTGGACTTCCAGATGAGCAGAATCGAGTGGCAGATCGGGCGGAAGAGGTCGCGGATGTCCGGCAGCGTCTGCGCGCTCGCGAGCTGCTCGAACCACTTGGCCAGAGGCCACAGGTAGTGCTTGTTGTCATTGGCCTCTGCTCTCGCGAGGAAGACCTCCTTGCACAGCTTGGCAAACGGGACGTTGTACGTGCTCTTGGACGCGTCCAGATACTGCAGCACCTTGCGAATGCTGTCGGACTGCAGCTGCGCGAAGATCGAGTTGAGGTTCTTGGCCTTGGCGGCCCAGAAGTGCAGCTCCTCCATGGGGCCTTGGTGCGCGTGGTCGCGCTGGTTCAGCAGCGCCTCGGGATCTTGCTTCAGGATGTTCTTGATCTGCTTGGTCCACGTGATCAGACACCCCTCCAGGCTGTGTACTTGGTCCTTGCCGAGCCCACTGACAGCGTTGAAGTCCGTCTGGGGGCCCTTGGGCGACGCGAACGGGTTCTGGTTATTGGAGCCGTCGCCTCCTCCTCCTTCCGGCGAGGAGGACGAGGACTTGGCCGCGCTCTCCATGACGACCTGGTCCCAGGGCAGCGGCAGACACGTGGCCCCCTTGGTCTGGCCCAGCGTGATCTGCAGACTCGAGTAGAAGCCGTGCACGTTGTTGATGATGGAGGACGTGACCATCTCGGGCCACAGCTGCTGGTTGCGCGGGTTGCCGATGAGTGGCACGAACACGTCGTGCAGCATGAGCGCCAGCGACTCGAGCGCGTTCTTCTCGAGCGTGCCGGACATGATCTCCTCGTGGAACTTGGCGGCGCTCACGGGCGCCTTGACCGTCTTGATCATGTACAGGACCGTCACAGGGGGCGCGCGGGCTGTAGAACTGTTGCGGCTGCTGCTGCTGAAGAGCTGCGCGGGCGGCGTGGCGTACACGTCCACGACGCCGCTGGCCTCGTCCCCGTGGTCCGTGAACAGCAGCAGCCGCGCGTCCGCCAGGTGCAGGAAGTCAAAGAGCTGCGAGGCCACGGCGTCCGTCGCGAACTTGCGGTTCAGCGCGTCCAGCTTGATGCCCGGGAACGTGCGCACCACGTGCCGCCGGATAAAGTCGACGCGCGCGTCGTCCGGCGGGGCCGCGGCGATGCCGGGATCCGCCGCCAGCGCGCTGGCCGTGTTGCCTCTGGACCAGGAGCGGTCCGTCTCCATGGATGGCGCGCGCAGCAGGCGGAGAGCTCGGATGGAATTAGATAGTTGATTGTTGTGCTGAAAGATCGCCACCCGCCGCGCCGCTTTGGCTCGCAAGTGGCGACCAACCGACGTCTTCAAGGGGTCATAGTGCAGGCGGTGTATCTCCTGCCGCTGCTGCTGCTGTTGCTACGGTTGGACACTGCGGGTGGGCGCGTCGTTGACCGCGGATGCAGGCTGCGCCGTCCGCCGTCGAGCAGCTCCATCCGAGTGCGCAATATGGCTCAATGGTAATTTATTCGTATTTTTCGGGTGAATTGATAAATTCCCCCTCTGGAAAGTAATATGTAAGTTATCTATAGTTGACCAAACTTTCACCAGAATTTTCTAGCCATTTCGCTGATGGATAGCATACCCAGTGAAGAAGACCACCACAGGAAGGAGCAGATTATGGACAAGCAGCGGATGAAGCGGGCGAATTTGTGCTCCGTGATTAAGCGAGAACAATTTTTGTGGGTCGTCCAGATCGGAGGTGACGAGTTGGTCGAGCAGCTAATCGAGAAAATCAAAGAAAGATTTAACTTTCCGGAGCACATGCCGCTCAAAGTTTACCTGGCAAAGGACGAGGGTGGCAATTGGCTCAGCGAAGACCATCCCGACTACCAACGCATGATCGAGACCGGGGAGATGTCGGGGGAGATCAAGAGGATTGTCCGCGAGGGCGAGATGCAGTGGTACCAGAAGATGAACGACGAGGAGTATGGCTTTCCGCTCGAACATGAGCTTGTGCCTGGTGTAGTTCACGTGCTGCTTGACATTCCAGCCGAGGTGCGCTCTCGATGGGCTGGCTACTCTGATGGTGCGTCATATACGTAGGTGGTGTGGTGTCTTTGACTTCTTGTTGAGATTTAACTCTGATATTGGTGTCTGAGCAGAGTATCTGGAATGGCTGGAGGAGATGAAGGCTCGTCGTTCAAACCCATGGTGGATTTTCACGAGCTGCTTTTCGACGCTAAGACGGGATGCACCGCTACCTGCTACTTCGCCGTCTGCGAAGAAAAGTACGTAAGCCTTGCGGAAGGCACTTCAACAGCAACGTCTTTACTGTGATTTTTGTCCGCTTTCGCAACAATCGCAATAGGCTGCTACTGCTAATTTCAGCAATTAGCGTGATTTGCATCGCCTACCCTTCGTAATAAAATAATAACAGTGACTTACGAATTTCCAGTCAATTATAGCAAATCCATCGTCAGCTCCCGCGCATAGTGAGCCCAAGTGCGGGCCCAGCGCGCGCAGCTACTGGCCAACAGCGCTCCTCCGGAGGCATAGTTCGATCCAAGCATCTCGGCAGCAGGAGACATCATGGCGAAGGCGGTGTGCACGCTCTACGGCGACGACGCAACGGTGTACGGCACGCTGGTGATCACGCAGGCGCACGAGGACGCCAAGAGCGTCATCACGGGCGAGCTCAAGGGCCTGACGGCCGGCAAGCACGCGCTGCACGTGAACGTGTTCGGCGACGCCCAGGGCGGCGTGTTCAACCCGTTCGGCAAGAACCACGGCGGCCCCGAGGACGAGGAGCGCTGCGTGGGCTCGCTGGGAAACGTGGAGGTCGGAGAGGACGGCAGCGTCAAGGTGCACGTGGAGGACAAGCTGGTGAAGCTCATCGGCCCGCACTCCATCATCGGCCGCAGCATCGTGGTGCATGAGGGCGAGGACGACCTGGGCAAGGGCGGCCACGAGCTGTCGCTGCAGAACGGCAACGCCGGCGCCATCAAGGCCCACGGCGTGGTCGGCATCTCCAGCTAGACGGCGGCAGACGCAGGCAGCTGCAGATGAAGCAGAGGTTACTCACTCACTACAAGACAAGGCTACTTTCTGTCGTGCTGCAGCGGTCGCGTGCGGACGTGTTCAGGTTATTAAATAGGTAATGACACGTGTGCGATGCCCCTTTCGAGAGTCTGTTGCTGCTGTGGGCACGGAACAGGATGAAGATGGCAGAGATTTTTTTCTTGTTGTTTCAGAGGTCTAGAGGTGGCTACTCAATTGAATTGAGCTCGACTGCTGGCCGGAGCTGCAGGAGCTGGACGCAAAATGGGTGTGGGGAACGGAGTCTGCAGCTGCTGTTGCTGCTTACGCCGTGATGCTGTTGCGCTTCCCTTCGTAGACCTTGGGCTTGTGCTCGGGCACGGGGGACGGCGGCGCGCTCTCGGAGGCGTTGGACTGGTTGTCGCCTTTGCGGCTGCTGCTCTTGCTCTTCTTGCGGTGCTTGCGCTGCAGCGCCTCCACCACGAGCTCGAGCTTGCGCAGGTCATGCGCCTTCTGGTTGGCCTCGAGCTTGGTGCGCGCCAGTTCCTCCTCCATGTCCTGGAAGCGGCGGCCGCGCTCGCTCTTCTGGTAGTTGTGCACGTCGGTCAGGCGCTGCTCCAGGCGCTGCTTCTCGCGCGTGAGCTCCGCCATCTGCGCGCGCAGGCGGGCGGCCTCCTGCGCCGCCTCGTGCTGCTGCTCCTTGCTCTCCTCCCGGAGCCTGGCCACCTCGTCCACGGGCACGAAGTCTTTGAGCTCCATCACGACGGGCGGCGGCGCTAGTCTAGCGGCTTCGTCCACCTTGGCCTGCGCCTCCTCCTCAACTTGACGCCGCGCCTCCATCAATTCCTGCTCCATTCGAGGCACTTCACCCAGCAGCAGCGCCTGGAACCGCTCGGCGTACGACAGGCGGGTGGCAGCCGCCAGGTCCTCGGCCACCTCATTGTTGCTGTTCTCGTCCTCCAGCGCCAAGATGCCCGTCTCGAGCTTGTTGCTACTGCTGCTTCTCGCCGGCTGCTGCTCCGCCAGCATCAAGACGCCGACCACGGCGTCAATCACGCGCTTTCCCATGGCGTCGTCCACCTGCTGCACGAACGGGTGTCCGAGGCGCATGTACTGGTTGAACAGCACGCGCACGAGTGCCACGAGCCCCGAGCGCGAGGCCAAGCTCTCCGTCAGTTCGGCCAGGTAGTGCGTCACGCGCGTCGCGTGCTTGACGCTCAGGTACGAGTGCAGCAGCTGCTGGCCAGCGTAGGCCGCAAAGGTCTGCAGCAGGTGCAGCTCCAGGTCGGACTGGCTGGCGCTGGCCACCAGCGCCGTGTCCTGCACGTCGTCGGGCACCAGCACGAGCGCCGTGGAGCTGCTGCCCCCGCGGGAGGACGGCGGCGGCGGCACCTCGTCGGTCGGCAGCGTCATCATGATGGTCGTCTTGGTCTGCTACTGCTGCTGCTGCTTGCTTAGGCGTGTGCGGGACGCGGCGGAGAGACACGAGTGCCGAGACAATGCGAGAAGTCTCAGCTGGGGGCAACGGCGGCAAAAGGTAAAGCTGCTCGCGTGCGCCTCTTCCGTAAAGATTGAGATGCAGACGTGACGAGCACGGCGACTCCGGTGGTCGACACATGGCTGCATGACGTCGCCGCCTCGTCTCATGCCCAACGTTGAAGTTGAAGGCAACGAGGGCCTGGGCCTGGAATTTTGTATGGACCTCGCAATGTGTATCGGTGTGCGGGCGTGGAGTCATTGGTCAGAGGTGCGCGTGCTGCTGATGAGCTACTGATGAGCATTCTGCTGGAGATGAGCAGAAACGAAGGCACGCGTGCGGACAGCAAAAATAAAATATGCCAACACTTCACTGCAACTGGAGCACGATCTCACGATCTCGATGCCGCACGCCTTCAGAGAACAAGCGGCGCTTAACTGTGCGCGTCCGCCATCGCATGTGTGGCAACTTCCCGTGCGCATCGAAATAGTCGGCGCTATAAAAACAATCGACAGCAAGGCTCCACAATCGACCCTCGCTTCCTTCCGCCGTTTGATCAAAGCGAGCATCTCATTCCTCAACTCACCAAGCTCGGCACAAGCCCCGACGACAACAACCCTCTGTCAGCCCAGCCACCAAGATGTTCAAGTCTTTCCTGCTCGCGATCATCCTCACGGCGGCGACTACTACGTCCTCGGTCAGGGCCATCACCTGCGGCACTGGAGAGAGTCAGATGAGCGTTGAAGGTGTTGAAGGCATCTTCTGCGTGGCCGGCGACCCGTGCATCGCCACCTTCAGCACCGGTGCTTGTCCTGCGACCCAGGAAGGTCTCCCCTATGGATCGTACTGCGGCGTCGTCGCGTCCGGCGTCTACGGCTGCAAGACGTACACTAGTCCTCAAACGGAAGCTCCCACGCCCGAACCAACGACTGAAGCTCCGACTCCAGAGCCCACAACGGCAGCACCGACCCCGGAGCCCACAACCGCAGCGCCTGCCACCACTGAGCCGGCAACAACTCAGCCACCAACGACGCAGCCGCCGACTATTGCTCCCATCCCGATCAGTCCGTTCACGAACTGCTCCTCTGAGAGCACTCAGGTGAGCGTACAGGGGCTGAAGGGCGCCTACTGCGTCAATGAACCAGTGTGTGTGGAGAAGGTGTCGACGGGCAATTGTCCTGCCCCTCAGGACGGTCTGCAGTTTGGCTCCTTCTGCGACCTGCTCAAGACCGGCGCTTACGGCTGCAGGCCGTACACGGCCGACAACGTCCCCACCAATGTCACGTACGACGCGCCCTTGGACTGCTCGACGAACCCGGCAGGCGACACCCCCGTGAGCATCGTCAGCGCCGACAGGGACTTCTGCGCGTCCGAACCCGTGTGCTCGGGCAGCATCTTCGGCAACTGCCCGCAGATCCAGGACGGCTTGACGCAGAACTCCGAGTGCATGGTCATTGACACGGGCGTCTACGGCTGCATGTTCATGGCCAGCACCTAATCGACAAGGCCTCCAATGCCTTACTTCTTTCTACCACCTAGAGATAGGACCACAATTAACCCTTAATACCAGCAAACTATCACTTCATGCGAATGCTCTGGTTTCATTCTCTTCCGCTTATCTCGTTGCCTTCACACGTAAATATGCACTTCAGCCAGGAATCGGCACCTCATGGCTCCCTCCCTCCCTTCCTCACTTGGACTTGCACACGGGGCAGACGCATCCAGTGCAAGGACAATTGCCAGCTGGACAGCCACACGCCGGGCAATTCCCTTCGGTCACACGCATCCCCGCCTCGCTGCCGCCGGCACAGGGCATCGGCTGCGAAGCAGATTGATTCGGACCGCAGATCGGGCAGCCACACTTGGTGCACGGACACTTGGCAGGACATTCACAGGCTGGACATCCTCCGGCTGCAGCGCGTTCAGCGGCGGCGACACAATTGCCACCGCACACCATCGTCGACGAAGTCGCAGACTGGATCGGGGGCTCGATGGTTTGCGCTTTTCCTCCTTCGGTCTTGCTGCTGCATACTTGGCACTCGCAGTCCTTGCACGAACACTTGTCCGCCGGCGATCCGCAATTTGTGCAAGACTCGTGGCTCACGTGCTCGCCAGTCGCGTGGGTTCCGGATCCAGGTTGCGCTGGGGGAATTGAAGTATCGGCGCACTGAGCCTTGGTCTCCTCTTGGTCCTTGACCGACTGCACGTTTGTCGTGGTTCCCACTGTCATCTCGTCTTCAAAGGTTTTTGAAAAGTGAACAGTGAATGGCACGTCGAAAGCATCAGGGGGGGATTTCTCGCAATCCTCTCAGATGCGTGCGACACCAGTTCTCAAGAAAAAGGTTTTGCACAACGGGGTACACCCTCAACCATCACTGTAGGCGAGTCGACTATTTCATTTACCCGAGCACCCACCAGCACGCGATGAAAACGACAAAACTTTACTGGGATTGTCATTCTCAGCTCAATAGTTACTTAAATGCAAAACTAAAACCTTACTTCGACTGCTACCTTCTTCTGTCATTCAGTCTCTTCGTCCGCAGTCGCAGCCATGGGCAACGTTGGTCCCTTTCGCCTCGCTCAGTTCACGCCACAGTTCTGCAGAGACTCGTTGAATATGCACGTGGTCCGCCTCTCCATCACTCCAACAGCAGACACACTCACCAGAACTTCACTCCCAACGCCCGCCAAGCGCAAAGCTTAGCGCAGCAAGCCGCACATGCACTTGCCGCCAGGACTTCCGCAGCTGTCGCACTCGCCAGAGCCATGGGCCTTTTCGCTTTGCTTCCCGCCGAGCAGCGGCTGTGTCTCCTGCTTGGAGCCGGCGTGTTGTTCACTCGAAGGCGTCGGCATCTTCATCCCGCTCGTCTCCTTCTTGCTGGTGCAAGCCGCGCAGTTGCAGCCTTGGCACGAACACTTGTCCGGGGGGCAGCCGCAGCCACGACAGGCCTCGCGCTTCGAACAGCACGCGCGGCACTTGCAGTCTTTGCACGAACAGTTGTTGGCCGACGAGCCACAACTCACGCAGTCTCGGCGGTTATCGCAGCACACCTTGCAGTTGCAGTCCTTGCACGAACACTTCCCAGCGGACAACCCGCACGTCGCGCAGGTTCCCTGGGTCTTGAGCGACTCCTGCGGCAGGTGCGACTTGGACTCTTGCTTGGCGCCACTCTCGCAACGAGTGCAGCGGCAGTGCTCCGACTTCTTCCCCGCGACGCAGCGCTTCAAGTGAGCCATCTCCAGAGCGGACTGCGCCCACGCCACGCCGTGGTTGCACTTCTCGCTCTCACCGCCCCCGAAGCTCGCCTTCTTGGCAGCGCACGAGTGAGCCTGGCCTTCGGTTTCGCAGCAGAGCACACCGAAGATCACAGGCGTGTCCGACGTCGTGTTGAGCTTCATGATTCCGTTGGCCACGGCCTGGCTCATGGTCTCGCACATGTGCGTGCCGTCTTGCACGAGGCAACCGACGCAGATCACGGCGTCCGGGCGGTGGCTCGAGTCCTTGCAGTGGATCACGCGTGCAGCCGCGTACGGCAGCTCGAAGGCGCCCGACACCTCCACCAGGTGCAGGTCTTCATCCGCCACGCCCTTGGCCAGCAGCTCCTCGGAGCACGCCTCGGTGAGCGAGTGGACCACCTTCCCGTACCAGCGCGAGGCGATGATCGTCACGCGCAGCCCCTTGCCGTCGAGTCTGCTCGATTCGGTTGCACCAGGGTGCTCAATGAGCACAGGACTGTGCGGCTTGCCTTCGTGGTGGCCGTGGGTGCCGCCTTCACCGTGGCCTTTCGGGTGCTCTTCCTTCGACGCGAACTTCATCTTGGTCGTCGTCTTCTCAACGCCGGGAGGGGCCATCGTTTTCAGCAGTGATCCGCAAAATCAAGAGTGACCAAGTCGAGCGAGCTGTTTGTTCTGCTGTGCGACGTGGTCACGAATGGCTTCAACTGTAGGAACTTCAAGCATAGACAAGGTTTCGTCGCTCGCTGGGAAAAGTCCTTGCTCAGCAGCAAACAGCCAAATCCTTCGCATCGCACCGTTAGAATCCAATACGACTGGGAACTCGAGCAGAATACTCTAGCCGCCTTTGAGCCATCTTACAGCTATATGTATGTTTCGTGTCCCACCAGTTACATGCCATTTTTCCACGATTCCCCCGGTAGTGGAAAAACCAGCGAGGCAGTTGGTCGACCTTCATTACTACTGCAAGCCGGCAATCACGGCGGCTTGCATCGTCCAACCAATTAAGGCACCATTTCTTCCTCATCTAGCGGCCTGAAGGTTGCATCCCCGTGGAAGTCTAGTTCCTCCATATACACCTGGGTCTGCAATGATAGCACCAATCGGACTAATCAATCAGCCGCATAATCACACGTTTCCCACCAATCCTTGGTATCACGCGCAAGTCGCGTCTCCGTGATGAGGACTTCGCTGGATCGACCTGCCGCACAACCACCGCATGATCGATACACGGTACCGATACCAGCGTTTGAAATGAACACACTCAAGGCGATGTTCTTGTCAAATTCCATTGCATATAGTGTTTCTAGATTGAGCACTTCCTCCCGTCGCTCGCTTCTGGTTGCAGCTCTAAGTGCTCCGAGAGAATCGGCGCGACTGAGGCGGGGGCTCGTAATCGCTCGGAAGTTGCGGTTCGCAACGACAGAATCGCCGGAAGC
This sequence comes from Phytophthora sojae, assembly GCF_000149755.1. Classification (NCBI taxonomy): domain Eukaryota; phylum Oomycota; class Peronosporomycetes; order Peronosporales; family Peronosporaceae; genus Phytophthora; species Phytophthora sojae. The sequence goes on from NW_009258118.1 coordinate 4,954,454, forward strand.
GCGAGAGAGGACAGATTCAGCGATAGACTGCTCCTGGTTCTTCTCGTTTCGCCATCGCTTTCCGCTGGTTTAACAACACTTTCTTCAAACCGTGCATGATTCGCCGACTTTTTCGTCTTGACACTTGCCGACTCCAAGCGCTTAATCTCGCTGTCCCGCTTGGCTCTTCGTATCCTACTGGTCATCCGACGTCGCACTCGGAACATCCTGAAAGTCGACTGAATGACGATGGCCCTGCGCCAGCGGAAGGCGTATCCACGCATAGCCAACTCGTCCACCTTCTCCTGGACTGTGAGGCTTTCCAGAGGCAAAACCCTCATCGTGAGAACCAGCAGCAGATCCGTAAATCGGAACATGTTTGGTGGGCACAAGTGATCCGGGTTCGCACTGACGTTCACACTGCCATTAAGACCGTCGTAGCTCCCAAGACCGAGGCGCACTCGATACGTCAACTCGGCGATACGAGCTTCAATGTCGTGAAAAGTTTCACGTCGTCGTTGATGTACTACAATAGACAGTGCTGTCAGTTCTTCCGGCTTCATGTCTTCGTTCCTTAAGCTATCCATCATTGCGTTGTGGGTACCAAGTCCAAGCGGAGGCTCTAGCTTCGTGAGCAGTGCCAGTAAGTGTTTCCTGTGCAACAGTCCCAGCGCATCTGTGTCAAAGTCGCTCCAAGTCATCTGGAAGCGCTTGAGATGCTCCGCTTGGAAGCCCAAGAGCTGGTCTTTATCATCTGCTCTGGCAGACATGAGCACGTACGTGTCGACCATCGTGGACGCGTACAAATTCTGCAGGATCAGCACCACCAGCACGTAGAAAATGTTGTAAAACAGAGCGCTGATCGTCGGAGACCCGCAGTCGCTAGAGGAGCGCCCCCATAGTACACACTGAGGCGGTGCGACACTGGAAGCCAAGTACGTAGCGTACCAGTCCTCACCCGCAGCAAACTTTACGAAAGCCGAATACGCCATGGGAAAGGTTGTCAAGTTGAGATTCGAGTTCAATCCGGACGCCCAACGCGTAAGTGAGAACACTTGCACGCCCACAATGGCGAAGACGAAGAGTACATACCCCAGCAGAAGCGTCACCTTGAGGGTGAGCTGGACGCTCGCCAGTAGAGTCCGAAACAATGTCCGAAGAGCGCGAGACCGCTCGAGTACCAGGGAAAGATGCTTGAAGTCGAATGCACGGGTCATGCCCAGGATGAGCAGCACGGGCGAGTCGGAGATGAGGGGGCCCACCAACATGATGAACGCCGTGCAGCTATTGAACGTTCTCCACGTGAACCCTTTCATGAGGAAGTCTCTCCACCCGACAGCGGCGACGCGCAGCACAGCGTCAAATGCGTAGATTAGGGAGAAAATGTAGTGGAACCACCACACACCAGCCGCCACATCCACGTCTCCATCGGCATTCCCGCGATGAACGGGAGAACGATACCAAGCGAGGAGCGACGTGTGTAGAATGACCACCGTACTGATAAATCCCCGGAACGAGCGCTTTTGCATGTACACCTGAGCTAGTAGCATGAACTTGCTCGTCGGAAGCGGATACTTGGGGCGCATTGCTACGATCGCTTGCTTCTTACGCAGCCAGATGAGCTGGAGGTTCGTGAGTAGAAGTGTTCCATTGTAGCAGCGGAAGTTGTTCATGAGAATCCCTGCGAATACTTTGAGCAGATAAAATCTGGTGAAGAAGAGAAAAGCGACGAAGAATCCGGCGAAGTACGTCGAGGCAATGGCTGCCGCTTGGTGGTCGTTGTTGACGTCCGTATCATCCGCAAAGTCCATGGCGATATTCACAACTGGCAGCCAGCCTTTCATCGATACCAGGAACAGAATGGATGACATGGCCCCAGTGATGTTGTCGAAATGTAACCCAGAAAGATTCCCCCACACTCGAGGTGTCAGGATGCCCGTCGCGCTGTTCCAGAAGACCCCAACGCACTTGTCTTCCGTGTCGACGGATGGATCACTGCAGTACGCGAATCTCCCGCCAAAAATCTGCATCCCCAGCGTCGCGAACGAGTAAAAGAGGAAAATCGAGAGCACGACGCAGTAGAAAATCGGTCTGGCGGATTGTTTTAGAGCTTCCGTGATGACTCGGAACGTTCTGACGCGGTAAAATACTCGGATCGGGCCGAATGCTCGCCCGAGTCGAAAGAGGGAGATCATTGTCGAGTGGGGCAATAGCAGCAGGAGGGAACAGGCCATGAGCACCACCATATTGATCTGATTCCATGTATCCGAGAGATAACTTTTGGGAGTGAAGATGAATCCACGGGAGATAACCTTGAGCGCGAACTCAAAGAAGAGCACGAAAGCGTACACCACGTCGCTTAATGTTGTGAGTTCCTGGATGAGCGACGAGTACAGAGGCGACTGCACTGTCAGCATGACGGTTCGGATCACAATCGCTGCGAAGATGTATTTCTCCGTCTCCTTTTCGAGTCGACGCGCTTTCAGTCGCACCCATGACTGCGGAGGGAAGAGGAACAAGGACACGTCCGCCATGAGCCAGTGTCCGTCGAAGAACTGCCTCACATAGCCCGTTGCTCCGCCCGAAGAAGTCCACCCCGTCCACTCGTCAGAAGCTTGGGTATCTGTCGGGCTTTCGGGTCCCGAAGCAGGGACAACCACTGCACTAGCACTAGCAGCAGAAGTAGCAGTAGTAGTCCCATCTTCGATCGGAGCTACACTCGCTTGGTTCTTCTGTTTTCCTTGGGCTGGAGTGGGGGGCTCGAGTTGAAAGTACTTGCGGTCCTGCTGGGTCTTCGTCGTCCCGTAGTACCCTTTGAGCTTTAAGAAGTCGGACGTTGGCAGGACATTGAACAACCGCGCCTTGAACGCCTCCGAAGCCGAGAGAGCTCGCTGAGCGCGCTTTTTCGCGCTTCCTGGCAAGCTGACGTTCATGATATCCCCCTGGTACAGGTTGCTAAACTCCTCGACGAAAGTGTACATGTCGAAGAGATGAATCCGCTGCATGGCGAACATTCGGTCTTGGAACAACTCGCTCAGTGTTTTCCTGCGTTCGTCCCCTTTCATCGCAAAGTTGCGGAGTAGTACAACCAGCATAAAGTTGAGAGCAATGAATCGACACAGCACAACGTACGCGAGGTAGTACAGCAGCGCGACTCCAAACGAACTCGCCTGAAGCGAAGCGTGGAAGATGGGCCAAATGCTGCCACCATTCGAGAACTTGAACAGCGTGAGCATGCTGTCACTGAACGTGTTAAAGTGTGACTGCATCGTGAGCGGGAAGTTGCCTCCGAACAGATTCATGCCGACTACAGCGAACACGCTGTTGAGCAGCAGATGGAACGCAATGGAGCTCAAGAACGCGGGAACACTCGACAGAATCGCGTCCAGTACCAGCAGCAGCTTGTTGTTCTGACGCACGACTCTGAACGGCCTCACTAGGCGAAACAACCGCAGCACGAAGATCCCGCGCGCGTAGCTGTCCGTATAGAGGAGAACGGAGCACGTGAGTAGAAGGAACTCGACGCACGCGATCACGAGCAGCACAAAGTCCAATCGGTTCCACGGGTTCTGCAAGTAACTGAAAAGTCCACCAGCAGCGGCTGCGATGATAATAAATTCAGTGCCATACACAAGCATAAGGAAGTTCTCGATCAGGTACAGCCGAGCCGCGTAGCTCTCGCTCATTCCGTGATATTCCAGCGCGAACAATACAGAATTGAAGAAGACCACGAGGTTCATCAAGTGCTCGAACGCCAACGACTCGGCAATGGACGAAATTTTGTCCATGGTGGAGCTCCCAGGCTCGATAAGGAAAAATATCCGCTCTTGACGCAGCCTGCACCAGCTTAAAAACGTGCCGTCGGACCTTGTAAAGAGAGGAGACTGCAGTAACCACTCCTTGAACCGTGCTCGGTACACTTGCCACTGCGCATCAACCACTTGCATCACGTCTGGGAAAGCTTCCGTCCCTTTGGGGAACTGCACTCGAGCCTTCTTGAGGTATTTCTCCATTCGTTTCTCCGCCTCCGCGTGTTTCGCAGCGCGCACGATCGACACAGTGATGTAGCTGCCACGAACGATTCCTACGAACAAGGACAGGATCATGTAGCTCACAAACACCACAAGCCCGATGAAGTAGATGATGGAGAGATATGACGAGGCCTGCTGAGCTCCGTCTAGTGATGGTCCAAACCCCGAGCGCAGCGTTATCAAAAATACGGTGAGGAAGGACGCTTCGAACGAGTGGAAGCCGGTATACCCTCTGTCCGGCGGTGGCATGGCTACGCACTCCATATTGGACTTGCAACTCGACGCAGTGTCGTCCATCCGGCAGAAATGGACTGGAGTTTCAGCCACGTACGTTTTACTAGACTCTCCAGCAGCCATTGGGGCGATAAAGATGTCCGAATCCGCTTGAATCGCACAGCGATGAGAGAGTGAATCGTTGAAAAGATACATGCCCAAGATCGCGAACAGGAACAGGTAGTAGCAATAGCACAGCACCGCATTTCCCGCCATGGGTAACGAGACGAGGAACGTCTCCATCGTCTCTTGGAAACTTTTCCAGCGCTTGAAGATCCTCATCCCTCGGAACACACGCAGCGACAAGAGGTTGAACCCTGCAAGTGACGAGAAGGGCAGCACTGCGAGCCAGCTGATCGTCACGGCGAAGAGGTCAAACGCGTCCCACTTGCTCCGCAGCAGCGGCATTATCCCCTCAAGGCCAACACCTTTGCAAATCTGCTCAATGGTGAGGAACACCAGCAGCAAGTACTCCAAGACGGTCATCCCGAACCTCGCCACCTCGGCGATTTCGTCGTCGTCTTTGATGTTCGTCACGTACCGGAACGACCGCCATCCCACCGACGTCATGCTGCCCACCACAGCCACCAGCACCGCCAACTCGAAAGACGGATGCGCGATGGCCTGGTAGCAGCGAGTTGGCAGCCCCGTCGGAAGCTGAATGTCACTGAACGTGACAGAATCTTCCGACTCGGGGCTCGATTCGTCTTCCAGTCCCGCTTGTTGTCGGAAGAAAGCACGCGCAATATCGCGCGTGTGCTCGTCTTGGAATTCTAAATCAAAGGTCTCCACTGTGGTGTCAGCTGTCCTCGTGTGGTGGTGCTCTTCTTCTGTTGGTGAACTGTTCTCAGTCGTTGTCTCTGATTCTGTTGTGGCTGGTGTGGGAGGACTTGGGGGTGTCCGGGGCGCGAAACACAGCGATAAGCACCTCTCGTCGCTCTCTGGGAGTTCATCAGCCGTTAAATACTTGATCGTGCGGACAAAGTTGGTGGTCTGACGCCCCGTTCGCACACTTTTAGCGTCTGTGATGACGACACTGACGCTGTTCATCACCATCTTGGCCAGTAGAGACGGCGGCATGTAGCTCTGCAGCGGCAACGCCTTGGGCTGCCAGACCAGCGTCACTTTATCCTCCAGCAGTTTCAAGTCGCCGTTCGTCGGCTCCCCTCGCGCTCCGTGCAGCTTGGCACACACATTTCCATCGCGGAGACTGTCTCGGAAGGCGTCAATCAGCCCCTCGTCGTGCGAATAGGAGGCGATCTCGCTGGCGTCGCTCATCGCTCGTGCTGCTTGTTTCCACCCCACCCACGCGTGCGGCTGTGACGCATGCGCGGCGAGCGTGACGTGCTGACAGGAACTCGCAACTGAGCCACAGAGCCTTGAACACGGAGCTAAAATTATCGGGTGTGAACTGCAGCACGCCCGATTTGGCAGATTGGCAGAGTGGTGGTCACTTTGTTGCAGTTGTTCAACGAAAAAATAAACAGTTGAAGTCAGCAACAGAAAAAAAAACATACACGGCCAAATCCGTATTGTGTCGCACCGTTAGAACCATGTACCTACAGTGCTCGTTCGAAGAAGCTCGAACAGTGGTGGGGTGAACTTTCACTCACTTCTTGCTACCGTCACGATTCATCCAAGCCACGCTGATGGCAGTCTGCGCCCACTCGACTCCAAAGCTCCTCGCTTTCGGCGTCAGTCCAGCGCACTGACGAGCCTGGGCCATATCAGTGCACTTGAGCACGCCGTAGATCACCGGCGTCTTGGTCTCCAACTCCACCGCCATGCACGCGTTTGCCACTGCATCAGCCGCAGCAAAGAGCGGATCTCCTTCCGCCAAGCATCCCACGACGACCATGGCATCCAGATGCACTGGGGCTGCGACAATCAATTGCTTGGTCGTACGGAAGCTCCGTAGGCAGAGCGACCTGCGCTTGTGGCTCTCCACGCCCTTGAGTAGAAGTTCACTGCAGCACGTCGTTGCCAAAGCATCCACAACTTCCGCGGAGCCTCGGGTTGAAACGACACTGACCTGCAAGCCCGCCCCATCCAGCTCGGGTGTCGCCTCAACGCAAGGCTCTCCAATCAGCACAGGTTTTGGTACTGCAATGTTGCTCGCCTGGTCCATGCTGGTGGCGGTGCCGGCTGCCGCGATGGTGGTGTCGAGGATGACGAGAAGCCTCGCCGCTGGTGCTGTCCTGGCTCTTTTCAGCCATTCTCCTTAGCCCTTTCAAAAGCAAAGTGGTTGCCAGTGGGTGGGAAAAGAGTAACGGGGCAAAAGCAGCGACGAGGGCAGCGAAGAAAACCCGTTGCATTGACATCATCACGAAATTTCCACGAAGCTGTACGGAAACAAAAAAATCTTCATCGCTTCACATTATCATTACACGACATCCATCGTACCTTTCCTCACTTTTGTGCTCTATCAATGCAACGGCGGCAAAACTCACTCCGTAGCGAGGAACTTGACTCCGTCCTCCTCGCACGTTTCGCCGGCAATCACCGCAGCCTGCATCGCGCAACAGCATCGACCATGAGCAGCCAGAACACCAGGCAAACTTCCACACCCTACGCACCTTCCCCTCCCCTTCCAGCACCTTGAGCGCTTCACGCAGCAGCCAGGGCTCCATCCCGTGGATGTCTAACACACAAAAGCACATAGCACCAGGTACAGTCAGTCCCCTGCACCTGCACCTGCACCTTCAGCTTCACCCTCTTTCTACTCACTCGTGCCCAGCGTCTCCTCGCCAGCGTACAGCTCGTAGACCGTAAAGACGTTGCCCAGCATGCCGTGCTCCTTGGCCTGCAATGACAGCACCAAACACGGTCACAGATGTTGTCACATGATCTGCAATCATTTCGGTACACGTAGAGACAAAGCGCCACATACAAAGTCGTAGATCTCGGCGGCCCACTCGGCGGGCTTCTTCCACATGATGCGGCAGCGCGTCTTGGTGTCGTCCTCCCAGCGGCCGTGGCCGCAGCGGATGAGGTGCTCCACCACCGCCAGCCGCCCGTCCTGCGCCATGTTGCGGCTGATCTTGACGTTCTCGAAGAGCGACGACGCGTACGGCTGGAAGAGCGGCAGGTCGTGCGCGCGGTGGTACTCGAGGATCAGCTGCTGCCACAGCACGAGCTGCTTCTCGCGCGTGGCGCGCACGGGCTGCAGCCTGCGCGCGGAGAGAGAGAGGAAGCAAATTGTTATTATTTATGTTCATAATAATTTTTATAGTTCGATGGAGGACGCACGTGAAGAAGGGGGGGAAGTCGTAGTACTCGGGGTATGAGAACTTGTCCATGGCGCGCGGCGAGGGCGAGAGGGGGCGGCGTCAATGAAGGCGCTGGAGCTCTTGGTGATGTGGCCGCGGCTCCTAGAAATGTGAGACCTAGCGCAAGCTAGAATTGTAGGTTCCATTGGAGAGGCTGGTTTTGTAGGTGAAAAAGTAAGTGAGTACCTGAATTTGTAAGTTGTATCGTGTCGTGAGTGATGCCCTGGCGTCGAATAGTTTTTCGCTTCGAAGGCGTTTGTTGAATGCATTTGTCGAATGCATTCAGCGACTTCAAAAGCCAGGAGCACCTTCACATGGAATGAACTAGATAACGCGTTAAATACTAGATAAGTGTAACTAGGAACGCTGCCAAAGAAGCTCATACTGTATGTCTTTACTCGTTTGTGGTTTCACTGCGCGCTTACTAGAACTCGCCGATGACGCCGTCCAGGTTGACTCGAGCATGCTCGAAAACAAACGCTGCGTCTGCTAACGAACCTACAACCCGGAGCGGCGGCGTCAAGAAGTCCACAGCCTGCTCCATGCGCACCACCCGTTTGCTCTTCTTGTCCCACTCGAAGCAGAGCTGGCACGGAAGAGATAGCCGCTGGCCTAGCAACTTGGACCTCAGTAGCGCTACTTTATCTTGTTGCGGTGAGTTACATCTGTCTCCACCCACCTCCACGAAGTGTGGGAAGACGTACTGCAGTGTTTGCTCGGAAATGGTCACGTTGAGTGAGGCCGTGGCCGCGATGAAGAAGTCTTCGGAGACTCGAGTCATGTGCTCCACCTGGAACTGCAGATCGTCAAAGCTGGTCGTGTACCGCTTCCACTGCTCGAGGAGCGCATTGACACCTCGCTGCTCCCCCAGCACGACGTCATCAGACATGGATGACTGCAGGAACGATAGCTGCTGCTGGGCCTCGGACCTCTGCAGCCACGCTTCAGGTCCCAAGGGGATTTCAGCGAAAGGCCGAGCCCCATTACGGAAGATGTGGAAGTACTCCATCACCACGCACCACGCGCTCGACTTGGCGCCGGAAACAAGGCGGCTGTGCTGTGTCTCCAGCAGCGGGATCTCGTGTCGAAGCCGCACCACCGTGGCCTCAAGGTCCTTTGCGTACTCGGTCTGCTTCTTCCGGTAGCGCGCTTGGTTTGTGCGACATTGCTCGCGTCGCCGTGCTGTTTTGAGTCGAATGCGCTTACGGGCTTGGGGTTTTCTGGGTCGGTGGTTTGAATCGTTGTGACCGAAGGCATCGCTCTAGTCTCTGGGAGCAGTCTAGCTGTGCGGTCGATAGGACACACTGGTGGCTGCTGTAAGGTTGGCGACCAAGATGTTAAGTGTTTCGCCGGTGCTTCGCGGGGCTCGCCGCTCCTACTCACAGCAACGTTATCCACCTTTCGAGCGAGGTAGGCCTCCCTCTCATCGTCGAGATGGTTCTGCTGTACCGCGACCGAGGCCGAGTCCGCGATTTCCAGCGACGTGTTTGTAGCAATGGGCGGGCGTCTTGTGATCGAAGTCAGACGTGCATTGTGTTGTTTGGCCGTCGCGGGTGAACTGCAGACAGGAGGTCTCATTTGGTGAAACACAGCGCCGCCACGTCGGGCATACGCTCGCGGCATCACGTGGCCGATCACGTCGGATGTTAAGGCGTGGTCTGGCTCATAGCGCGCGAAGATGCTGGGAATGCGGTCCATGGTTTTGTGTTGAGAAGCTCAACCGAAAGTGGGGAGGGAGGAGTGGGCGGTTTTCTCGGCTAGGAGGGCGCGCGGGGCCGGTCGGTCTGTTGGCTGATGGGCGACTCGAGTCCAGGTTATCCCCCGAATGAATTGCCATCACTCTCGTATGAGATCCCGCGAGAACACAACAAAGGCGCAGCACTGGCCAAAAGTCCCTGGCGCGTAAACTCGCGAGGACTGTTGTTGCTAAACTATGGATAGTGTTTAGATCACTCGCAGTGTGGCAATCGCCTACAGAACCCATGTGGGCGAGCCGTCAGCGAGTCGGTCCCTGGGGCGCATCTGAACCCAATACACTGACCGGACCGCTGCCATTGTATTGGGCGGCATACATACAGCTTCCAAGGGCGTATACATCTTATCAATGCGCACGCCATCCGCACAGCATTTCCTGGCGCCATGTTATCCTCTGCAGCTTCGCCGTCCTGTCACAACGAATTGCCGCTCACTCGCTTCGTCCAAGTGCATTCTGTGCTGTGCTGAGCTGTAAATGTTTCCCGGTTGCCCTGCGATGAGAGTACGTGCAAGTGGGGGTGGGGAGCATAACTTCTGACGCGACAGCAACGCTAACCGGTTGATGCCTTGCTGCTAATGGCCGATGAGTTCCAGCATTGATCCTGTACATCCAACCCGTCCACCGTCAGCTACGGTGTAAAGTAGAAGGCTGTCTACACCTCTACAAAAGCCTCCAAACGCTTTCAAAAGAAGAAACACGTGAAGTCTGAGGTGCTCAGTGCAAGTACCGGTACTGATGTACGTGTACATGTGATGTGTCATATCATTGTACTCATGTTGAGCGGACGTGTTTCGTCTGCGCCCAAGACGTTTGTCTCCTTCCTCTGCTCCTCCGATAGAGAACAAAACAATGCTTGCTATTACGTTGGAGTGAAAACCTGTGATTCAGCCATAGGATAGTGGCTAGACGGACAGAACATTGATTACGTTCTGTCCTTGGTTCTGTCAATTCATACAGAACAATGCACAGAACATTACCTGTATTACTTTATAAATTACCTTGTAAAAATTATCACGCACGCTTCCAAAGCGAATCGCGTGAATCTATCGCATTATTGGAGCTAGTTCCCGTGTTGCAGCACACACAATGGACAGTACTGGGGCACGTGTCCAGCGGCGCTGCGCTGCACTGGGTAGTATGGGCAAAGCTGGCTCCGCTCGCTTGGGCGTCCTAGAACTGGTCGTGGGTGGTGCGGCCTTGGTGAAGAATACTCGGGGTCGCCATCCCCGCAGCCACGGGGCACTTGGAGCGTGTATCGGCCCAAATACCTTCGTTGTGGCATGGTACAACGGGAAAAGTGGTCCTTTTCAACGTACACCAAACCAGGCCTAGTTATCGTGGGATGCCGGATCTGTACGTAGCAATAAGTACACGGTATATACATGCCAACGCAGCTAGACATACGAAGGCAAATTCATTGTAGGCTTAGTGATGTTTCTATCTGCAGTACCATTCGTTGGCCTTCACGAGCACCGACTAGAAGATCAATAAGTCGTTCGCAACCACCACGGCTTTTGCTAAAGCTGCTTCGACATGATGAAACTCGAGGACAAGAGCGTGGGCTACCACACCAATGACATAATGCCATACAATCAATTGCCTGTCTCCCGCGCTAAGCCAAGTGCAAGCGGGTGCAGGTTCTCTGCGTTTACGTGTTTAGTGCCCTGAAGAGTCACTGTAGATCGTTGTCCCGCATTTTGCACTCATTGGCGCCCACAGCCTTCATGGCTTGCTCTAGCCATGCCACGACGACGAAGATGTCATGAGGGTGAAAAGCTAAGCGGGACCGACGTCCGCTGCAATGTCGAGCCGATGCTGATCTCGTTGGTACAATCGAAAGCGGGGGTATCCGCAGTGCTGCGCCTTCATAGCACGTAGCTTGCTTCGGCTGTGTGAATACATGGAACCCAAAGGACCGGGCCATTGGATAACGTAAGTTTGATCTATTTTAGCTTTAGTCACTCCGGCCTCAACGTTTGTGTCTGTCAAAACTCGATAATGCGATCTAGGTAGATGTACGAGTTAGACCAAGTTACATCTAGGACCCGGTGGTCTTGGTAGCGAGCAGCTACACAAGTTTGTAGTGGTGGAGCGACGTAAGCTCTTTCGGACGAATTGCGCTGGCCAAGTTGAGGCGCCCAAGCCTCCTTAATTTGATACTCAGACTCTACAACTTTATGTCGCCTATACCGAAACGCTCCGAGGTGTTCCTCGCTCATTTTAGAATACGACGCCCACGAAGCACAATGCAAGAATGGCGCTGACACACGTACAGGTTTGAACGAATGATGTAAATGCTTTCGCTGTCTGTAATGACTGACGCTCGCGTCTGCATGCTGGTGTACAGGATGAGCTGCTGTTGAACCTGTCTGACGGGCTCTGGCTTGCGTCAGGGTGCGTGTATGCCGCTGGCGCTTCATTTTCCGCAGTGTCGGACCAACGGCGGCGCTCTCAGTGCCTAGTCGTGCATCAAGGCTGTGCTCCTGCGGCTATCTTTGACGTGTCGGCCCCGGAAGCCTTCTTCCACGAGGGGCATTTCATGCGAGTTCATGGCGGAACCTGTGCATCAAGCTCGAGCTCAGTGAGTTGAAGACCAAGGCGGGGAGGTTCCAAGTACGGGTTCTTCGACGTAGGCAGAAGAGTTACTGTCCGAGTCGAGCCCTACTCGACGAAGTCTACATGGACTTGCTGCCTTCAGCAAAGGAAACCTGCTGTGCAGCGACACATCGGAGAAGACGAGGGCGACAAGTCAGAGTATCAGTCGGGTGAAGTGTTGACGTATGCCACGACAGCTATCCGCAGCTCCAACAAGGATATCGTACGCATTAATTGTTGAGTATAGCCATGATGGCACAAAAGCTGCGCAGCAAGTATGGCATGAAAGCTGCGGTGATCTATTGTGTAAAAGTAAATAAAGCTTTGTTAGCCCCCAATGCGCTTTTGATGTAAACGCTTCTACGGGGCTTTATACTGAATTCAGTCTTTAGCACTTCTGCGCGACTGTATCCGGTCGCTAGCAACTTAAATTCCTTTGTCGGTGGCGGTTGCCCAAGCGCATGAAACTTACAGCACTGTTAGCTTTGAGTTCACGATGTTTATAATCAACGCGAGCTTTATCAGTGTGCATGGCGTGGTGAAGCAAACAACGCTATCGTTTGAGCACGATGCGCGAGGGTTGTTGGCAAGTATGTTCATCCGTGGCACTTGGTGCTTTTACTGCTGGTTCCAATAGACTGTTCTGTCCAATGTTCTGTCCGGCTATGACAGAACACTGTACAGAACACCCATTGTGTTCTGTCCGTCTAGCCACAGCCCAGCCATAGTCGCTTATTCTCAATTTCGGTAACGTCACTCGGGAGTTATCGGGAATATCATTTTCTGAATCTAAGCTTACATGTATTGAATCAATTCTATTGATGCAGGATGAACTAATAGGCGAACCAAGCAGTGACGACTACAAGTACGGATGTAGACGGGGTTTTGTTTTCTGGTACTGATGATGCAGTCTTCATGACACGAGCCATTCGTTAGCTACAACCCACCCTCGTTCTCCGCTTGTCCTGACTCCACAGCATTTGCTCGTCACGCAGAACATTGTCGTCGGGGGTGATACGTGCTCGACTGAACACGAATGCAACATCTTCAAGGTTGCCCAGCAGCTTCAGCATCGGCGTCAGCATATCTGCAGAGTGCTCAAGACTGTGGACTCGGCCGCATGTGTCGTCCCATCCGAAGCGTACCGAGCCGCTCATTGTTACGTGTTGGCCCAGCAGCTTCGCAACAAGACGTTCACTGTGCGAGGCGTTCCCATTGAATAGGTGGCGAAACGCGTGGTAAAGCGTGCTCTCGGTGATGGTCATGCTCACTCGAGTCGTTGCAATGACGGTGTTGGGAGCGCCCATTTCCAGGCGCTCGAGCTCGATGTCAAGATTGCTGTGGTAGAGCGAGTAGAGCCGCCAGCGCTCCAGGAGTGCGTCGATCCCATATACACTGCCGTCGGTGACGTCTGGTGTCATCATGGCCCGCAGAAAGTCGAGCTGCGCGTTTGAGGCCTCGAGACTATGGTATCCAGTAGTCCCCAAAGTCGCTACGGTGGCGGTGGAAATACCGTGCTTGAAGAGGCCTAGGAACTCCGCTGCCACGCCCCAGACAGTTTGCGTACGGACACCCTACGTCATATCTTGGCGTAGCTTCGCTAGGTTTTCACTTGCACGCGCAGCGTAGCGGTGTCGGTCTCCATCTTCAACAGGTGCTCGTGCTGCCTCCTGCGGTATCGCGCCTGGTTCTCGCGGCACTGCTCTCGGCGGCGCTCGAGCTTTGCGAAGTAGCTCTCGTGGACTGCCACGCGGACACTGGCGATGGAATCGAACTGAGGCATTCAGAATGTGCTGGTGCTGGTGGAGTGAAAGTCAAAGTGGGGACACGACATGCGTGAGCGAGCTCAACACGCGTGGCCAGAGCACTTCGAGATTGCGCGACATTGTACCATAATACGACAACAGATTGTCCATTCATCGCTAAGTTGTCGACGCGAGCCAACCGATAATGGTGCGTGGTGGATGATTATGCGTAACATCACATCAACTAAGGTTGGTAACCAGATGTTCTCGTTACATGCTACTCTCCACGAACACGCCACACACCAAAGCCACGAACGAACAAGGTGAACATTCAAATTGAGGAGTCTAATTTTGCAGTAGAAGATTGGCCTTGGGCCTTTTAGTATGACGTCGCTAGTTACGACTATTATAGCGACGACTTCGACGGTGTATGACATCATGAAGAGCAGCACCCATGCCCGATCCAACGCACTGGCCGGTGAAAAATGCAGTTTTCGTTACGGACGATGAATATAATCTACGACTCCTGCACAAACACCACTCTGTTAGGTCTGAATGCGGGGTATTCGCATGAACATGATGCGCTTACCGTAGTGCTTCAACTGTAGTCGTAAAATAAATATGGTCCACACCAGTAGATGCCCTTGGACAGTCTGAGCGTGAGTTTCCAAAACGAAGGCAAGTTGATACAGTGGCGAAATTCCAAGCGTTTTGCGCAAAAGAGCGAGGAGACCAAGAAACCCAACAAATTCCACCGAGGCAAAGATGGCGATGTTGATCACAGATCCGATCAACTTGTCGAATGGCAATGCCGTCTGAGGATAATAGTGTGCCGCAGGTAGTTGGGAAAGAACTAGCAAATACAATCCGTAGAGCATCGGCAGCGTACACTCAATGTACTCGGCGATTAGTAAATATTCGGAATGGAACAGGGCTTGAAGAACATCCCACGCCGCAGCTTCCGTTTGGTTATACGACAACGCAGCGCGCAATTTCTCCGCTGAAATTGCTGTGTTGGAGTCCATTAGTCTTAAAAGTCTCCTCGGGGTGGATAATTTTCTTCGTGTACTCACGCTTTGAAGCGAAAGAGAAAGGAGAGCTCCTTTTGAAATGGCAAGATCAACTTGTTGTGGGGCAATCGAACCGAGAATTGGATTGACACTTTTCACCTCAGTCGCAGCCGGTTTCGGAGCACAATAATCCGATTTTTGGGATGGCGAATTGGCTTCAATGTTAATTTTGCTGACGTATTGGACTTCGACAGCGGGTAATTAACGATCTGCATGCCGTTGACTGCGAACTTGTTTAGCATCGCAGACTTGTCGTCGGATAGCAGAAGGGGAAATGGCGCAAACACTTGAATGCGAGAGCTGGCTGGTTTTTGGTGTCTTCGGCTCCACGAGCAACTTGCTTAGCATAGTCGACAACTCTTCAAAACATTCGACTGGTTGTTCAGTAATCGACTTGCTAGATCTTCCTCTCTTCCTGGCGATGTTAATCTGGTGGAATATGGCCCGAATGCCAATAATGACATGGAAGCAGTCCAAACCGACCATCACTACTGTCGTTATAACTGAAGTCGAGCTTTGCATACAAATCGCAATGTACAGTACGTTGAACAAGTCCACAGAGAATACCACCATCATACCCATGTAGCAGTGAAACCCCTCGGCAGCCTTTGCGATGATAGCTTTTGCTGTAAACTTGATCAGAGGCATGGTGAAGACAAAAGCGGTCTGTTGGATCCCCGAAAGCCGATTGAATATTGCAGTGAAGAGGGGATAGAGCACTGCCACGATTCCTTGGGTGAAGCTAATAAACGCGATCGCTTTTAATTGGCTGTGAAGTAGCGGTGAGGTTGCTACGGCACGGGGGCCAATGAAGAAGATGATCAGTATTGGGAAAATTAATCCAAATGGAATCGGAAATCGCCACACTGCTGCAATCCCAATTGACATCAAGAGGTAGCTAGAAGCGCTTCCTAGCGATATCGTAATGGCTTTAGTGGCTGAAATGGCACTTGCTATGATCACCGCTCGAACTTGGATGGCGGTACCCATTGAGATCGCAAACAAGTCGAAAAAAACACGGATCCAAAAGGTGTAGTTCGCCCTCCAGCCTTGAGACGGATCTCGTAACGGAATGCAGTCGATCAGAACGCTCAGCAGAAAAACAGGAACAGGAGTCAGCAGGCAAACTGCAACAGCGCGGGTTATTGAAGTGCGCTCGTAATAGTCCCGGAGGGCGAGCACCCGTTCGACGGAGTATTCGCTGCGATGTCCAATTTGAGTCCGATGCCAGAATGATGCTGTGAATCGACTACCAGCATTCATCTCCACTTGCTCAGGTTGACGGAGAGAAGAACCCGGGACGACCCGAGATTGACGGTGCCTCATGGCGCGTTACGAAGGATGCAGCACTTGTTGGCAATTGAAGCGCCTCACACAAACAATGAATTGGAAAAAAATAAGTGTATTTTCGTCTTGTGCTTCGTTTACAAATAGCATTCAACCTTAGTCAAAAAGTGCAAGGTGACTGTCGGGATTAAGAGCATTCATGGACAACAAAAGATCAACCGGCATTGTTTGTTGTCCACGCCGGGTCCAGTAACCCTGCATAATGATGGGTTATCTGCCCTTCCGCAGAGTGAGTCCGGGACCCGGTCTCTTGTCGAAACGAAGACCCCATGCAAATAACAGCCATTGCCCCTTTTTAGCCAATAATAGGTCATTATAAAACGTTAGCTGACTCATTAAGCTAAAAATATATATACATGTATACTTGAAAATTGTATTGAGTCAATACCTACTTTTCTGTGGACCACAATTCGAGACTGCCCGTAATTACACGTTATCAGGTGTACTTTTTTCATCCTCTTGAGGCAAGTTGCTGCTTCATTGTTCGGCAACTCGCGCCCAAGATGAAGACCACGGACACGTCCGCCAGCGCGTCCCCCACCAGCGTCACCAACGTCCAGACAAACTGCTGCTGGTGCTACCGCTGTCGTCAAGCCCGCCGCCGCCACTCGAGCCCGCAACGAGCCGCTCAAGCCCAACCGCCTCTGCACCATGCCCGGGTACACGAAACTTGTGCGCTCTAGGGGTCTCTGTAAGGCCCATGGCGGCGGCACCCGCTGCATGGTTGACGGCTGCGAGCGTGGAAGTCAGGCAGGGGCCTCTGCATCCGCCACGGCGAGGCAAGCGCTGCACGCAGCCCGGTTGCACCAAGGCGTCCCAGTCCAACGGTCTGTGCAAGGCCCACGGCGGTTGCCAGAGCGTCGGCTGCACCAAGAGTAGCCAGGCGAGAGGTTTCTGCCGCGCCCACGGTCGTGGCCCGCGATGCGAGAAGGAGGGATGCAGCAAGGACCCCGAGCGCGAAGGGTTCTGCGCCGACCACGGTGGCTTCCGCTTCTGCCAGTACTCGGACTGCACCAGGGAGGACCGCGGCGGAGGCTTCTGCACCAAGCACGGCAGCGGCAATCTCTAATTGACGCTGCTTCATGGCGCAACTGCCACTGAGCAGTAGGTCCACGGCACACCACTACGTGTCTGCGTATTTCAAGTAGCGTTCAAGCAGCCAAGGACAGTGTGGTGACTTTTATCACCGCCACTAACATGATCGTCTTCACCGAGCTGCATTTGCTCGTTTGCTTCTTCGTTCCCCCTCATTCAGGGCAACCTGATGCCCCCTTCAAACCCTCACTGCAACTCACTGCTGGCGGCGGCGAGGTCCGGACAGCAGCAACGGAAGAGAAGTTGGCACCAGCGACCGACAGCAATGATGCTGCCCCAGCCACAGTCGTTGGGAGGCGAAATCACGCGAATTTTTTTTTTCGTGTCGAATACGGTAACCTATTTTGAAAACCGTATTTTTTGCAGATAAAGTATTATAGCTTCGGTGATATTCAACTGAGTGTAAATTTGGTTCGGGGCTCTAGTCAGAAATTCTCAGTAGCAGAAGTGCACTGTAGCCATCTTGAGAGGAGCATCATGGCGTCCGGCGGTCGGCGCGCCGTGCTGTCGCTGACGACGCGCTTCTGCCTGCCGCACCAGGGCATGGCGACGCTGGACTACCTCAGCAGGTACAGCTCCACATTCCTCTGCGTCAGACGCTTGCAACGCACCCCCTCTCAGCCTCCAACTCGCCCCACAAGCACACTAAACCTCCCTCTCTGAATGTCATATCTCATCTCACAGCGGCTCGGCGGTCGTGCTGCGCGGCTCCCAAGACGCCTCGGACAGCTCCTCGCTGGCCGTCGCCACGTGCCAGCACGTGGCGTGTCCCTGGCTGTTCCCTCAGTACTTCACGGCCACGTGGGACTGGCTGCAGTTCGTGAGCGAGGACTTTGTGCGCCACTCGCTGCAGCTGCTGGCCGTGGACGCGCCCAAGCCCGAGGTGCTGCTGGAGCTGCCGCTGGCCCGCAAGGTGCAGACGCACGAGAGTCGCGACCTGGCGCTGCTGACGCTGGCGGACGCTGACGCCTGGAAGCAGGCGGAGGAGAGCTTGGGGCTGCACGCGCTGACGCTGCAGCAGACGCCGGCGCAGCGGGGCGACGCGCTGCTGTTCTCGGGTCACCGGCAGCTGGAGGAGGGGCTGCAGCTGCCCAAGGGCGTGGACGGACACTTCGTGGGGCGCAGCAGCAGCGGCCAGGAGTTCGCATGGAGTCGGGAGCTGCTGGAGGAGGGAATGTGCGGCGGAGCGGTGATCGACGCAGCAGGGGACGAGTGCGTGGGCATCGTGGAGGGCATCGTGCCGAGCATTGGACAGGGGGACGACGAGCCGTCGCTACACGACAGAGAGGCCCACGCGGCCTGGCAGATGCGGCAGGCGCTGGCGGGCCACGTGGCCTTCATCCCGGCGGCTGAAGTCCGCAGGTTCATTGACGACGAGGACGCGGGCAATTTGCTGCTCACGGGCATGGGGCTGCCTGTGCATATGTGAATGAATGGGTCTTGTGAAGATCATAGACTAGATAGAAGACTGAGCTATTCCTCATCAACAGGCTCGAGCTGATCGATCGAAGGATGCAAGGGGAACGTGTTTTGGAGTGGGGAGTGAATAGCTGTGAGGCCTCTGACCCTAACGACTGACTGTGCTGTGCCTATGTGACAGCTCTCTTGTTGGCGAAGGCGGAGCAGGCAACAGCGAGCGCCTGGATGGGGGCGAGAGGCGCCGCGTAGTCCAGCGTGAAGCGGGTCTTGGACACTTTGCCAAAGCGCAACGCCATAATTTCCACTTCGTCACCATGCTCATTCGTCTCGTTGCCAACGAGCAGGAAGTTCTTCTTCGAGGCGACCTTCACGCGGCCCTGGAAGTTCAGCGTCCAGGCCCCCAGCTCCTCGTTCCACGCCGGCTGCTTGGTCTCGAAGACGAGCAGGTCTTTCTCGTACTCTTCCTGCTCGACGGCTCCGTACGAAATCTGCCCCATCGAGGCGGTGCGCTCGCCTCGCATCCGAGCCTTCTTGATGCGCATGGAGCGCGCGTGGCCCTCGACGTCGTCATCGTCCAGCCAGCTGAGAGCTCCGTCCGCCGCGAACTCCAGGCGTTGATCCAGATCCTCCAGCGTGAAACCTCGCAGGCGTTCAGCGATCGACATGGTGCGCGACTGCTGCTGGCGATTGAATCGGTCCGATAAACTCGCACTGCGGCCGAGTCGGGCAGGGTGTGTGTTGAAAATGGCGCCGTCGATGCCCATTCCTGAACGTTGCTGACGAAGCGTACCTGACTTGTTAGAACCTTTGGGGTTCTCGAGCTCTTCGTCGTCTTGGTCGTCTTCGACAGGTTTGGATACGGCACACTTCAGGGAGTTGGGCACACGGCCGAGAACGTTGGCGGTGTACACGAGGAACGCGAGTTCGTTGTCGTGCTGTTGGCTGGAGCTCGTGTGATGATCGAATAGTGTGAACTCGGTACCGAGGAAGCTGGGCTCCAAGCGTCCTAGATACACAGCGGAGTCTTCGCTCTGCGGGAGCTCGCGCATCGTACGCAGGTGGGAATCGCGCATTGTGTGAAAGATAAAGGGCCCGGAACCATCGCTAGCGCAGGACGCAGCGAGCAAGAATTCGCCCGTTTCCTCGCGATGGAAATTCAGAGCCGTCACGAACTCTCCTCGCAGGCGCTCGATGCACCCCAGAACCAACTCGTGAGGATTTTCCCCTCCAGTGGCGCGAGGCGGTCGGTAGAATCGCTGTTTGTGCTGGTGGATGAACTTACGTGCCTGCATGACGTCCTTGTCGTTAGCGTAGACGCTCAAGTCTCCAGCAGCTTCCAGTGACTTGAAGTGGAGAGTGTGGCGCGACTTGCCAGCGAGACG
Organism: Phytophthora sojae; assembly: GCF_000149755.1. NCBI lineage: Eukaryota > Oomycota > Peronosporomycetes > Peronosporales > Peronosporaceae > Phytophthora > Phytophthora sojae. The sequence goes on from NW_009258118.1 coordinate 4,974,415, forward strand.
AAGCGCCTCCAACGTTTGCTGGAAGTTCATTTCGAGGCACGCTTCCCCGTTGATCGCAGTGAGGACGTCTCCGACTCGAATGAGTCCGCAGCGCTTGGCTGGTCCATCGTCGCCTGCCGAGTTGATCGCGCGGAAACCCTTCACCACAGCCTGCCGCCCGTACCAGTCCGTCTCAAGATCGAGACCAACAGGTCCGTGGTCAAACGTGACGTCATATGAATCGTAGTTTCGCCTTGGTGCAGCAGGAAGAGTCGAGTTGGGCGTGCCGGGACGTGGAGAGGAGCTTCCGAGTGAGAGGAGACAGTCAAGCAGCGTGACAGCGAAACCTTTGCTCTCTCCACTTCTTGTACTCGGGAAGGGCTGGCGGACCAGAGCGGTGGACGTAGCGTGGGTTGGAGTATTGTTTCTAATCTCCATGGACGGTGAGGTGACACCCCAACCAGATCCGGTGCGTTCGCGATCAAGGCGTGACGTGTCACTTCCAAGCATTGGCTCGCAGTTGTTTCTGTCGGAGTCATCGTCACTGTCCGGGTGGCTGTCGTGGTCAGGTAGATGCCGTGGCGGTGGAGACACACGTTTGGCGGGTGAAGTGCTTCTCCCTTCGAGCTGCTTATGTTGTCGGTCTTTCGGTGCGAACGTGACGAAGTCACCCCAGTCGTCACTCGGATGATCCACGGCCACAACTTTGAGCGACGTTGCTGCGACAGCCGATGCCGACGCTCCTTCCGTACTGTCGAGGTAGCTGCAGGCCGTCGGAGTCAACAGCGAGTTCCCAAGCCACGGATCCGCAGCTCGCGCGAGGTTTAACGCTGACAGAGGGTCGAGCTCACTTGCGGCTTCTGCAGATAAGGATCTCGTATTCGCAGATCGACTCGGTGAAGACGGCCGCTTTTCCTCCTGCTTGTCACTCGCTGTGGTCTTCGCGGTGGATGGAGACTCTGGATTCGACTCGAGCTTGGACGCCATCGCAGCACCGAGTTCCTGGTGGTACTGCTGGAACGTGTCGATCGTGAAGAACGACATGCCCGATCACCTTCGCCTTCGTCCTGCTCGAATGCGCTATCAACGGGGTGTCTTGGAATGGCCAAACTCGGCAAAAACAGTTTTCTCGGGCCTGAGAGCTATTTGCGGGAGCCAAGCCAGTGCTCCTCAAAAGCTACGATGATGTGTACAAGTCGTGATAAATTACCGAGTGCAGCAATTCTTGGGCTCAGACGCGGTATGAAAGATGCCGTTGTGGTGTGGAATGGCGATAGTACTGGAAAGAAGGGTATCATTTCGTGACCAAGCGATATTGGCACTATGGACAAACTGAGAAAAACATTCTCGCGCTTCTGGCTGTTGATGAATCGCAAAGCAAGCAGCGCTAGAGCGCGGAACAGCACGATGTAGCCCAGCACGACGAAAAAGTTGGTCCAGATCTCGTCGTGCTTCATCCCGAACACATCTTCGGTGAACTGCTTGACGGTGACGGCACCCGTAGTCACCGGAGCATTCTCCAACGGCTGGCAGCCCAGTTGAGAGTCCACGCCACTCCACGTCTTGGTCGCTTCGTCGTAAAGGGGCTCATCGGGGCAGTCTGCAAACACTAGCGCGCCGAGGATGGCGAGCGAGAATCGTTGGGGCGTGATGGTGTACAGCCAGTGGTAGCCCGACGGGATGAGGTTGGCTGGGGGACTGAAGCCCATGAAGAGGAAGAAGATCGAGTTGACGAGCACTCCGATGATGGCGGCCACCTCCTCGCTTGGCAGTGCGTACACGAACATCTGCCCCATGTAGGTGAGCATGAGGACGAGGAACGAGGTGTTGATCCAGTACAGCAAGAACGTCCCGAAGCCCGTGAACTGCACCAAAGGGAAGAAGATGGCCGTGAACACGAAGGCGCTCACAAACACGTACGGAATCTCCACGATTGACGAGCCGACGAAGTACCAGAAGGCAGAGTATGTCTGCGTCGAGCGCTCTCGGTAGAATGCAGGGCGATCGGCCGACGACACTGACAGCACGCACTGGAACGAGATCATGCCGTTGAACAGCGTCGCCATGAAGATCATGCCCATTCCCGAGTTGAGGCCTTGGTACGATTTGTAGTTGGCTTCACGGAACACTAAGCCAAACAGAAGCCCCAAGAATACTGCCATCCCCACGCGAGTGAGGTTGTACGTCGGCGACCTCCAGTACATGTCCAGGAACCGCTTGGTAAGGAAGCTGAACTGCGTGATCGACGAAGCCGCTCGCTTCTTCGCGAACAACATCTCGGGAGCTGCAGCCGATGGAACACCGACGCCCTTACGGTTCACCATATCGTCGAGCTGACTTTTGTTCGCACTGGCATTGAACGTAGCCACGAAATCCAGATCGGTTGGGACGTCGTTCAGCACACCAGCTCCGATGCACTCGAGCATCCACGTGGCTGAATGTATCGCGGTGGTAACGGAGCTAACCCGGGCAGCTCTTCGAAGTAGTCGACAAGTTGCTGGCAGTTCGGCCCCAAGTCCCCGAAGAACACGGTTTCACCGCCTCGCTTGAGCAGCAGCAAGCTGTCGAAGAGGAAGAACACCTCCATTGACGGCTGATGAATCGTACACACGATAGTGCGGCCGGAATTCGCCACCTTCCGCACCCCATCCATGATAAGTTTGGCAGAGCGAGCATCGAGGCCACTCGTGGGCTCATCCAGGAACAACACGCTTGGCTGGGCTGCCAATTCTACTCCGATGGTCAGGCGCTTCATTTGCTCTGTTGAGCTACCACGAATGATCTGGTCTGCGATGTCCCACATATCCAGCAGAGTCAAGCACTCGTTCACCGAGTCATACTTGGCGCTATCTGGAACGTCACTGCCCTGACGAAGGAGCGCGCTAAACGCCAGAGCCTCGCGGATGGTTGCCGCCTCCGAGTGCATGTCAATTTGCTCACAGTATCCCGTGCACCGTCGAATGGCCAAGTCGTTCGCCTCATACCCATTCAGCAGAATTTGCCCCGAGATTGAGCCTCCAGTTTTCCGGCGATGACGTCCCGCCCCCGACGCGCCCATCAATGCTGTCATCCGTCCGGGAAGCGCATACCCGCTGACCCCGTGAGGAGCTCAATGGATTCCTTCGGGTTCGACGGCTTCGGAACGGAATAGTGCAAGTCGCGGAAAGCCAGCGCCACCGGAGTGAAGGACGTTGGTACTGGGACCACGTCTAGAATGGCGTTGTCGCCTGGCTTGGGCAGAGCTTTCGGTGTCGTTGCCAGAGCGTACGCAGACTCCAACCGGTCTTGAGTCGCCGTATCCTTCGGCACATCTTCCTCCTCGACGGGAGAGTCGGACACCGCGATGTTTTCTGGCGCCTCGTATCGCAAGTACTCGAGCGAGAAGTATCCTAGCGTCATGCACCCGACGTAGAACACCATGTACACCACGCAGTACACGATCCAGATCCTCTCGGTCTTGAAGTCGAACAGCTGCAGATAGTACTCGCCCATCCGAAGCCCCCCGAACTCGTCGCAGTAGTTGATGCCTCCATACTCGCATACGTCCATGTCAGCCGAGCGGTACTCGATCACAGCTAGAGCGCGCAGCGTCCACGAGACCGGAGTCTGGAAGAACGTGACGAACCCGCCCATCACCTTGAAGCGCGTTCACCGGCACCGATTTCAAATAATTTGGCCGGCGGCGGCTCTTTGGCGGCTCACAATCGAATTCCCCGGAGCGCAAAGATGGCGCAAGGTGAGCACTGGGTCGGGCAAGCGGCCCAGCAAGAAGCGCGTGCAGTTCGCGCCCCCCGTCCTTCCGGCGGAGCGCCTCAAAATCACTCGGAAGCTCATGCCCCTCATCCGCGCCGAGCGGGCCCCCACGTCGACCGACTTCAAGGAAGTGGCCGCTCATCTGCAGCCGACTCGCGACTACCGCACAGTGCGGAAAATCTACGAGAAGTACGTGAAGGGCGAGCCATGGAGCAAGAGCGGGCCCGCCCCGGAACCCAAGCACGAGCCCATCCGGGTCAACATGGAGCTCCAGAAGCTGCTCGCCAAGAAGCCGGATCTGACCCTACTCTCTGGCTCGACATCAAGCCGTCTACATTCTACTCCATTTACAAGAAGGTGGAGGCGTTGCCGCCTGAACGGACGGACTACTCCCGTGAAAACCCCCAGTTCTGCCCGGACTATATGTTCCAGTTTCAGCTACCGCGATACATGCTGCGCATCGAGGCGTTCTCGTTGACAGCCCTTGGGGTGCTGGGGCGCCTCTTGGTGCTGCTGAAGTTGAAGGTTTGCATCACGCTCATGCTCGACTGGAGGCAGACGATGGCAACGTTCGAGCTGCCGCTCGTGAAGAAGCTGCTAGCCGAGCAGAAGAAAGGGGCCCAGGTCAGGATCCTCGTGCCGAAGGAGCGGAGCAAGGTTCAACACATCAAGGCAAGTAATGCTCTCTCTTAAAGTTGCCTTGGTTGTCTTGTGTTAACTCTGTTATTGCAGTTGATTATTGTGGACGATGTCATGTCGTCGAGTGGATCCGTCAACCCTTCCTTCCAAGGATTGAACCGGTCCTATGAGAGCATCACCTACCACTTCATGCTTGATGCCGGTAACTTGTGATGTGTTAACTCTTTGTTTGTGTACGTTTGTTAACCTGTTTGCTCGATTTCGCTACATGTAGTCCGGAAGGATCTCGAAGAGTCACAGGCCAAGGAGGCCCTGTTCATGGAGATCGACGACGAGTGGGTCAGGGAGCAAGAGGCCCTCACCACGACCGCTAAGCAGCTGGCGACCGCCCAGGCCAGCGAGGGATTCGCCCCCGAAGAGCTGGTTAGCGAGGAGCTCGCGCCCGAAGAGCTGGTTCTCGGGGAGTTCGTGGACGAGGAAGGGGGGCGCCATCATCGAGGAAGAGAAGAAGGACGCGGCCGATTACAACAGGCTGAAGCTGGCCGGCATCTGTGTGCAGTGCAGGACTGGAGCTCTCGCCGACGGCGAAAGCACGTGCATCGCGTGCCGGCACAAGAATCAGTTCCAGTATTATCAGAGACAGGAGGAAGGCAGGTGTTGCAACTGCAACAAGAAGAAACCTGCAAGCGACAAGCACGCCAGGTGCGCTGCATGCAGGGCCAAGGACGCTGCTTAACGAAGCGAGGCTATCCAGTCGAGAGAGTCCGGGAAGTGCGGGACGTGCCTCAAGCGAAATTGCGCTGAAAAGCCTGCAGAGCTTGGCGGTGGGCTCTACAGTAAGTGCAACCTATGCCGCAAACGCGCACAAGAAAGCAGCAAGAGGTGCGATGCCAAGCGCGCCGCACTCGGCATCAAGAGACAGAAGACGCCCGGACAGTGTTCACACTGCCACATGCCGTGCGCGACTAAACCACCGAAGAAGGGCGGCGGTCTCTACTCAGAGTGTGACTGGTGCCGCGTCCGAGGCCGGGCCAAGCTGGACTTCAACGCCTCGCACGGGATCCGACAAAAGCAACAGCGTCCACGCCGACCCGGCAAGTGCAGGCAATGCGGGAACTCCGCGAAGGCCAGGGACGGGGGAGGGTTCTTCAAGTACTGTGAGGAGTGCCTCGAAAAAGCCCCAGAGGGGGAAAGCGAGGTATTGGGAGAAGAAGGCGGCACAGCGCGAGGAGAAGGACGAGGAGGAGAAGGTCGAGGAGGAGGAGAGCGCGGACGAGTACGAGGAGAAGGACGGAGTCGTGCATTTCTGGGCATTGTAGCGTTTTGCGCGTCTCCGAGTGCTCTTCGAAAGCACTCGGAGTTCTTTCGAAAAACACAAGTTGCCGGTCGGACTTGGTTCCAGTATCCATGCGCCCTGCACGGGACCATGCGCCCTGCTGCGCCCCCTCGCCGCACTGGCGCTGAGTATGCCCACTGCAAAACACACGGAGATCCGTGCAAAAACAAAAAATAGCCAAAAAGACGACAAAAAGACGACAAAGCCGGCGACGATGATGATGATAAGTGTGGCAGCCATGGAGATCGGCGTGGCGATGTTGATGTCCTTGGAGGCTGCAGTTAGCGAGAAGTAGAAGGATCCAAGACTCACGTTGGTCAGGAAGAGCACGAGCAGGAACAGGAAGAACTCGCTGGCGTGCGAGACGAACATCCAGTACACGAGCGTGCCGAAGATCAGAGTCTCAGCCACGCACAGCGGCAGCTGACTCACCGAGTTGGCCAGCACGTACGACGACGTCCGGAAGAAGTTGGCCCCGCGCTGCTTGTAGAAGATGTCGCGAGCCGCAATAAACGTCGGGAGCTGTGACGCCTGCCCCAGCGACAGGAAGAGCGAGGCCGCGAAGATGATACCGATGACGACCTGGATCTCCGTTGGGTCGAACTGGTAGAAGGACGTGGCATACAGCAGCCCCATGACGGTGATCATGAGGCCGCGCCCGAAGATGTACGGCTTGTTTCGCACCGTGATGAGGACCTGGCGGTGCAGCAGCGTCCTCGTGTTCTCCCAGAAGGACTGGTGGAACTGCGGCATGGGGTTCATGTGCTGGTCGACGTGTTCCAGCAGCGTCGGCTGCAGCGGCTCCTCCAGCTTGCGAAGCGTGTCCTGGTAGATCTGCGACTCGCGGAAGACGCGCGCGAACTCGCTGGGTTCTCTAGGGTGGACGTAGTTGCGTGTGGACAGCTCCACCTGGTACTGACCCTGCTGCTTCGTGCCCAGATCCATCAAGAAATCCGCCACATCACGCCCAGTGGGGCATTCGAAGCCCAGCGCCGAGAAGTACGGCACCACTTCCTGCATGGGGCCGTGATACATGACTTCTCCGGCGTTGAGGATCAAGATCTCATCGAACAGCGCCACCACCTCGGGCGCCGCTGCAGCAGCGCGATGACCACCGTCTTGTTGAACTTGCGCGCCACACTGCACTGGGTATTGATGATGTCGAAGGTGGCGGCGCTGTCGAGGCCCGTGCTGATCTCGTCCATGAGCGTCACGTACTTCATGCCGAACTCCATCTCCCCCGTCGTGACCCGCTTCTTCTCGCCTCCAGAGATGCCCCTCATCAGCGCGTCGCCCACGATCGTGTCCTGGCAGTCCTGCAGTCCGAGCTGCTGGACGACGATGTCCGGGTACTTATCGAAGAGCTCGCGCGCGGCCTCCAGAGCGCGCGCGTTCTCCTCCTCCGTGCCGTTGGTCAGCAGCTCCTCGCCGCGTCGGATGAGCTCTCCCCCGCAGAACTTGTGGGCGAACTCAAGCGTCTCGCGGACTGTCAGAACCGCGAAGTGGTTGTCGCGCTGCGTCACGTACGCCACGAACTGCGGCAGTTGGTCCCTGACCCGCTCCTGCGTCTCCCCGTTGTACGTGATCTCCCCAGTCAGCGCCACGTTCTTGGCCAGCGGGAAGCGGCCGCTCAGCACCTTCATGAGCGCCGACTTGCCCGAGCCCGGCTGCCCCAGCACGAGCGTCATGGAGCCCGGCCGGAAGCTGCCGCTCACGTCCTTGAGGATCTCCTTGCGCACCACGCGCGGCTTGCGGCCGACGCCGGCGACCGCCAGGCGCACGGCGTTCCAGAGCGTGGGGAGGCCGCTCGTCTGCTCCACCACCGGCACGTCGGCCGTCACGCTCAGGCGCTTGAAGCGGATCTCCATGTGCGGCAGGGCGCGGCCCAGCGCGCGCTCGAGACACGAGGCCACGTACTCGTGCAGCGCGGATGGGGCGCAGTCTGTGAGGCTGGTGGGGGCTGCGACTGAGACTGCTACTGCTGGTGGTGGTGGAGCGTCTTTGGGGGACTGCATGGGCCAGAGGATGGATCTGCAGTGCCGTGGACGACTGCGACCTGCGAGGCTTGCGTGGCACGAGGCGAATCGGGAAATGACGGCGACTGACGAAGTTGAAGTGATGGACGGATACCACGCGCGACAGATGGCTACAGTTGTGAGATGGCTACATCGTTAGAGGATTTGCGCCGCGTCTTGCAACGGGTTTGCTCGCGACGTAGGTCGCCGTCGTCTTCGACGCGTTCGACTCGCACTATCCTAGCTGGCTCCATGTGCTTTGTGATGTCGAGCCGAACGCAGGCAAGCCGTGCATGCACTGTGAGCCCCGTACCCGCTCATGGTGGGATCTTATCGTTGAGGCTGCAAGAAGTGCGGTGCGACAGAGACAAAAGTTGGAGCGATTGATTGGCAAATTCGGGGGATAGAGTGTCATCGTTTGGTGTACTGGAGGATCTAAAGCACCATGCTCTGGTTGTGTGGCGGTACCACCGTTTCAACTGAGGTTGCGGCATGGTTGCCTAGCTCGCCTGTTAACATGATCGGTACTGGATGACTACAGATCGCCGCACCACTATCTGCTCGACCATGAATCGTGTAAGCGACCTGCCTCAGAAGTTGTAAGAAGTGGATAAGGTTCATAGTTGCTAATGAGATCTGTGAGTCTCGGTCTTCGAGTCACCGCTACACCGTCGGGGGAAGCACACAGCCGTAGACGCCGGTCTGGATGATGACACACACGGAGCCGTCGGGCAGTCCGTCCTGAGCGCTGGGGCAGTTGCCAGCGATGGTGCCCGAGCATACGGGTCCGGCCGAGCAGAATGTGCCGTCGCCGTCCCTCGACGCTGACGGAGAATTCGCCCGCGATGTTGCCCGTGCAGTTCAGCGGCGCGTCGTACTCGGTGCTCGACGCTGTGTCCCAGTCAGAGTACGGCTTGCACCCGTAGACGCCCGTCTCGAGCAGGTCGCAGTACGAGCCGAACTCCAAGCCGTCCTGCTCGTCCGGGCAGAGGCCGAGGGAGTTGGAGCCCGCACAGCCCTCGCCGTTGACGCAGAAGTAGCTGTCGATCCCCTGGACGCTGATCTCCTCCTCTCCGTCGGGACACGCCGCATGGGCAACGGAAGCGAAGGCGAGCGCGAAGACGACAGGCTTGAACATGGCGCAGTAACTAGGCTGGTGGGCTGGGGTGGTGGGTAGTTGTAGCTGTAGCTGGGCAGATTGAGAAGTGCCATGCAAGAGCAAGAGGCATCGAAGCAACGCGCGCGGCATTTTCTTCTGCAAGCAGCAATAGCTTTTGAGACGTTGACAGTGCGGTTGGTTCCACCAGAATGCCATGAACACATGAGATCGAGCGAGCGCGTGAATGGTACTATTTGAAGCGGCCGTGTGATACCTTGTTCAGGTGTACCGTGATCCATGGGCCGGGTGAACGAATCCAGCAAAACTATCACGGTACACTACATGCGCAGCATAGCCAGCATCTACCAAAGAGTTTTCATAGCGCTGTAGAATGTACATTCAATGCATTCATTGCGAAGCCGCCTTAAGGTGGTAACTTAGCACGCAAATTATACTAGTTAGTAGTCCGTGTTGAGCGCGAGCGCCACGCCCTGCAGCACCCAGTGCGACGCGTGCTCGGTCGAGTGCAGGTCCGCTTCGAAGACGAGGCCGACCCCCATGGCATTGCGCCGACTCTGCGTGACGTACACGGGCGTGCGGAAGGTGTTCTGCAGCTTGAGTCGGCTGGCCTCGATGGGGATGACCTGGAGAATGGGCAGCTCTTCGACGAGCTGCTTGGGCCGCTGCGGTGCGAGGCAGCCGCGCTGGAGGTCCCAGGACGCGCCCTCGAGGAAGAGCCCCTTGACGAAGCAGCCAGACGCAGTGTCGCCCTCAGCAGACGTAGCTGCGGGCAGCTGCGAGCCCTGCGTGTAGCTCGTGACGCGCGTGTAGAGCGTCGACTTGTCCAGCGGCCAGTTCTTGGCTCGACACGTCGCCTGCACCAGCGCGGTGAGGTACGACTCGGGGATGCCCAGGCCCGAGAGCCACATGACCCGCGGATCTCCGTGCGCCACCCAGTCCATGTACTGCCTGAAGCGCATGGTGAAGTGCTCCATCCAGCTCCCCAGCGGCTTCTCCGTCTTGGGGCACAGCGAGCGCCACAGATTCGGCAAAAAGCCGTCGTACAGCGCGTTCCCCACTGCGTCCAGCTCGTCGCTCATGCCGATCTCGCCCACGAGCGCCTTCTGCAGGTCTCCGAGCGACACGCGCATGCGCGCCGTCAGCAGGTTCCAGCGGTCGAGCTCCTGCAGCAGCACGACCTGCGTCGGCGTGGGGGTGAGCCCCAGCTTCTTGCGGATCTGGTCCACGTCCACCGGTTCGGGCACCTTGGACTGGATGTCGCTTGCGACGTTGCCGATGTGATCCTCCCGCGAGACGCCGGCCCCGGACTGCGCCGACCGCGGCTGCAGCGAGATGAGGTCCTTCCACACGCTCTTGGACATGTTGGTGTAGTAGCCGATCTCGGCGTTCGGGTGCAGGCCGAACACCGCGGGGCTGTTGGTCAGCGGCAGCGTCTCCACCGTGGCCACGTAGTCGTCCAGCTGCAGCGCCAGCGGACTCGAGTCGCCGTCCAACGCGCCAGGCAGAACGTAGTCGAAGCCCGAGCGGCTGAAGTAGAACCGCTGGCAGTCGTCGAACAGGAAGTCGCCCATGTATTCGGACAGATACGTCGTGAGGATGCGGCGGTCGTAGTCGTCGCTCACGCGGCCGCCGTACATGGCGTCGCCGATGAGGTACTTGAGCGAGCCCCACGGGAGCTGCTCGTCGCGGTCCTCGTACGCCTTGTACAGGTACAGGCTCAGCAGCTTCCTCGAGATGGTAAAGTCCGACTCGTTGAAGTCGTAGCTCACGTTCCAGCCGATCTTGCCGTACTTGCGCCGCTCCAGCACCACCGCGTGCAGGAAGCACAGCACGTAGACCACCGACCGGAACGCGGCGTGCGGGCACTCCTCGAGCATGCTCTGGTCCAGCTTGGAGTAGAGGCTCCGCATATTCTGCTTGAGCCCGTCGGGCGGCTCCGTCACGACCTTGAGCGACCGCTGCAGGATGCCAAGCGGGAACCGGTCCGTGGGCTCCGTCGTGAGCCACAGCCGGAAGTCCTTGTGCGGCTTGGTCATGGCCAGCAGCATCTTCTCGAGCGTGCGCAGCCAGCTCGCGAGCAAGTGGCAGTTCTGCAGCAGCACCCAGTGGCCGCGCGTGGCTCCGGCCTCCAGCATTTGCTCGGCCAGAGGCCCCTGACCTTGGCCGAGCGCCAGGAACTTGAACCGATGGCCGGAGAACCCGTACTCGTCGCCCAGCGTCTGGATGTCGCTCTGTGGATCAGCGCCCGGACTCAGGATGCACACGATCGGGGACATCGCCGCGCTCTGGCTGTAGATGCGCGCGTAGTCGAGCACCGGCGGCTGCACGAACTTCTCCCCCATCACGGTCATCACGAACAGCTTCATGGCGTTGTACACGCGGTCTTGGCGGAAGCAGCGGAACACCAGCAGCTTCTGTAGGCTCGACAGCGTGTCCGAGTAGCCGCACGGGAGATCAGCCAGCTCGGGCACCTCCAGGTCGTACCAGGCCTTCCACTCGCTCGTCTTGGTGGCAAAGTCCGACATCAACGAGCCGAAGACGCCTCCGTCTCCGTTGCCTTCGCCGAGTTTGCTGAGGCACAGCAGGTCTTTCCACCCTGCGCCCGACACCCACGTGAGGTCCTCGGGCTTCGGCTGTGACGCGGCCTCTAGCGACGTGTCGCCTTTCAGGAAGAAGTCGAGCTCGGCGCGATTGAGGTCGCCCGCCGCACTCATGATCATGCACGTCATCTGGAAGGAGAACATGAGCTTGTGCCGCTCGAAGATGCCCGTGCACGTGTAGTCGTACATCATCTCGGTGATCGACTGCACCATGAAGCGCAGCCGCTTCTCGAGCACGACGTCGCGCTTCGCCGTCTCGAGCGCCGTGTGGAAGACGGTGAGGAAACTCGCGAGCGAGATCTCGTACATCTTCATGATGGTCGCGAGCGCTGCCATCGCGAAGTACATGATCGACCCGCGCAGAGCCACAGGCGTGTACACTTCGCGAGCCTTGGTGATCTCGTCCTTGGTGAAGCTGGCCAGCTCGAGCTTGGCGCTGATCTCCGTCGCCTTGTTCTTGGTCTCGTCCAGCGTGGCAATGAGCTCCTCGTTGTCCAGAATGTTGCCGGAGCTGCTCGAGAGCTCGCGCAGCAGCGTGTCTTCCAGCTCCACGATGAGCTGCGTGCTCTCGGACATTTCCGTGACGAGGTCGCTGTACTGCTCTTCCAAGTCGGGCCTCTCGTGGGCCACCACGACGTTCAGCAACTGGTTGGCCAGGCCGTCCTGCGTGACGCTGTAGTTGACGATCATGGTCTTGCCCATGACCTCCGGGGAGTAGTGCGGGTTGGCGAGCTTGGACGTGAAGTACAGGCGGAAGTTGGCGTCCCACTCGACGTTCTTGTCGCCGAGCTTGATCAGCCGCTGCGAGCCTTCCATGAACGTACTCTTCTCGAGCACCGGGTCCAAGATGGGGTCCAGCTCTTCGTCCACGCTCTCGAACAGGAACGGGTTGCCGAACTGAATCGCCAGCTCCAAGTGCTTCATGAAGTCCGGGTCGCTCAGCGTCTTGACGGTCAGGCTGTTCTTCTCCTCCTTCTTCTTGATCCAGTTGACCGCCTGCTGCTGCGGGTCGATACACAGCGGGAAGCGGCTCGCCTTCGTGGTCAGAATGCCGTTCTGCACCGAGTGCTCGTCCGCGGGCAGGCCTTCCGAGACCCACTTCTGGATGGTCGCGTCGTCCGTGAGCGAGTTCTCGAGGCGGAATGGACTCGTCACGGGCAGCTTGCGAGCCTCGATGTCTTGGAAGAAGTCGCGGTAAATGAGGTCCGAGCGGTAGTCGAAGCTGAAGGCCCCAGCGTAGCTCAGGAAGCTCGCAGTGAGCAAGCAGTCGCCCACCAGCCGCTCGCTCTGCAGGTTGAGCGAGTCGACGTCCTTCGTCCAGCGCGTGCGCTCCGAGCCGAGACCTGCCAGGAGCTTGCTGGCCGCCTGCAGCCTCTTTTGCATCTGGTCGGCTTGTGTCTTCAGCCCCTGCAGCTCCGAGTTGGCCTCCTGGAACTGCGTCGACAGGTTATCGAGCTCCGTCTTCAACCGGTCCAGAGTCGCTTTGAGGTCTGCGAGCTCCTGCTCCTTGATGGTCTGCTCCTTCTCCATTGACTTGACCTTCAGACGCAGCGGCTCGACGTTCTTGGCGACGTCGTGGTACTTGACGATGGCCACGACCCACACGAGCAAACCTGCGCCGGCCTTAGAGATGGACTTCATGTTCTCGATGTTGAGGTCCGGGTTCTTGAAGAACGTCTTGATCTTGGTGATCATCTTGGACGAGATCTTGTCCTTCTCGTACTCCTTCAAGAGTGTGATGAGGTTGGCGTTGCTGAGCATGACCTTGGCTCCTTTCCAGTCGAGATCCAGCTCTTGGCCCGTAGGTTTAAGGATCAACACGCACATGCACACCGACATGACCAATGGCGGCGGGGACGCGAACGATTTGAGCTCCGTCAGGTCCGCCTTGGATAAATCCTGCAGCGCTGCAGCGGCGGCCTCCACAGCTGGAAGAGCCTCGAGCAACGCAGCGTCGGCCTCTTCTTTCTCTTTAGCGATGAGAACGGACGCTTTCTCGCACTCAATCTGCGTCGCGGCAGCCACTTCCTGCTGCTTGGAAGCCACGGCCGACTTCTCCTCGATCGTCTTGATCAGAGCTTCGCACGCGAGCGTCTTCTCGTCCACAATGACCTTCTTCTCCGACAGCTCCACCTGCATGACGTCCACGGCTTGAGCCGCTTCCACGAGCTTCGTGAGACCGCCCTTGAGACGAGCGATGCTTGCCGTGACCTTGACTTTGTTCTCCTTGAGCTGCAGTCGGTAGTTCGAGATGAAGTCGAGGTAGTTCTTGGGCGTCACGTAGTAGTGTCGACGCAGCTCCTCGCCGAAGCGATGGGCCACGCGCACCACGCGCAAGTGCGCGTGCACCAGGTGATTCGTCACCTGCTCGCGCGATTCCTCGGGGATGGCCTCTTCGGCCAGGAAGTACTGCGCCACGTTGCGCAGAGCGTCTTCGGGCCACGCGAAGAACCAGTCGATCACCGTAGCAGACACGAGACCGGGGAAGTTGCGGCAGCGGGTCCTCAGCGTACTACCGGAAGGCGACATGGCCAGGATCACGTGGAGGTTTTGGCGACACAGATTCACGTAGAACCTCCAGCAGCTCTCGTTGGTCTCGACCAGCCCCGCAGCCTTCACCTGGTCTCGGACGGAACTCGCAAGGGCGTCACGCTCGTCGGTCTCGAACAGTGCCGGCACCACGCCAGTGGTGAGCATGTTGTTGATAAACTCGAGGAAGCCTTCTTCGACTGCGTGCGCGTCCGTGAAGAGGAAGACGACGGGCTTCTTGCCCAGCATGCGGTACAGGTCCTTGAGGTTCTCTCGGAACTCGGCCTCGCCATAGCCGCGGGTCAGGAAGATCTCAAACAGGTCGTACCCGGCGGTGAACGCCGCCAGTCGGGACAAGCTCTGCTTGCCGCTGCCACCCACGCCGATCAGCAACGCGTGGCCCAGCGGGTTCCGGATAATACGCAGGATGCGGGACAAGTGCTCCAACGCCATCTCGAACAGCACCAGAGTCATGGGCTTGTTGTCCAGGTTGTACGTCTCCAACGCCTCGTCGAAGATGCCGCGAATACGGCGATACGACTCCATGTCCTGGTACAAGCGCGCGTCTTCGGCCGACGCCTGGCCCGTGATGCGGCCAATGCAGTCCGCGTAGTCGCCGAAGATCAGCGGGTCGGCCGATGCCACCTCGGCTTCGTCGGGGAACGTATCACGCAGTATCTGAGTGATCGCGCCGTCCACCAGCGCGTTGTCGGACTCGCTCGTGAGCCGGTCGCAGAAGATTCGCTTCACCTCGTTCCTCCAGAGCCTCACGATCTTGCCAGGACTGTCGAACTTGTCCGTCGTGGCCATGCAGATCCCTTCGCAGACACGCCCGAGATCGCGGAGGTTGAAGATGTAGTGGAACTTGGACGGAGTGGGTGGCAGCTTCTCGAGCGTGAACTCAAAGAACTGCAGCAGAGCCTCCGTCAGCTTGATGCCCTTGGCTTGGATCGGTTCACTGAAGTTCCGCAGATACGTCGTCACGATCGAGCCGTAGATGTGCTTGAGCACCTCTTTCGTTGGAGGCGTGAGGTTGTACACGTTGAACTGCGCCACGAACCGAGGGTCCACTTGGTTCCGACCGCCGCCGGGAGGTCCCATGGCGCCGATGAACAGCAAGTCTTTGAGGATACGGAGATCCAGCTCCTTGCCGCGGTCGTACATGCTGCCGCGGTTCATCACAAAGTGCAGGAGCGCGATCGGCTGCTGCGTTCCGTAGAGATCCACCTTGGGCATGTTCAGGTCGTCGATGAAGATCAAGAGCTTCTTCCCCGCTGGAGGGCCGTAAATCTTGCCGGACCGCTTGTCGACGTTCGCTTGGATGTTCGTCTGGACGTCCAGACTGCTGGTTCGACTCGAGAAGTTGATACTCAGCGTCGAGCACGTTTGCTGGTCCAGGTCCTGGAGGTAGCTCTGGATCGTCACGGTCTTGGCCGTGCCGCTCTCGCCCACGAACAGGATCGGCTTCTCCGTGCGCATGCAGCTCGCCAGGATGAAGCTATACAGCACCGAGTCGGTCGTGGGCACAAACACGCGCGAGAAGTTGAACGGAGCCGGCTCGGCGTACGGAACCACGCGCGACTCCCAAGGCTGCCACTTGCGGGTCTCCAAATCGAAGAAGTTGTAGTAGAGGCTCGTGGCCGGCAGGGAGCAGTCTGCGATCTTGCGGAGGAACTCGTTAAACCGAGCACGGCTGCTACCGAGCAGCGCAGCGCCCAGGGACCACACTACACTGAACAAGAAGATTCCTTCAACGCTCGCACGGTCCGACGTCGGATCCAACGAGCCGTCCGTGGGCAGGAACGCGTCCAACGAGATGCAGAGCTGCTTGCACATTTCCATGTTGCTGATGGGGATCACCTGCTGGCACTTGGCCACGATCTCGTCCGCGCCGAAGACGCCTTCCAGGATAAAGTCGATGCACTTGGGCACGTACTTGTCGAACAGTTCCAGCAACAGCGTGCGTTCGAGTGGGGTGGACATCGCAGTAGATCCAGGAGGCGGCGAGTTGGGGCCCGGAGGGGTATCTGTCGAGACGGGGACTAGCGGGTACTTCTTCTTGAGCCACCGCTCGTAGTATGGGCGATACCCGAGGTTCTTCGGGTCGACCCAGACCATCCCGCAGCGACTGATGGTAGCTGGAGACGCGTACTGGAGGTCGAACGTCTCGCAGATCATGCAGCAGTGAGTCTGCAGCCGAATGCGCTCGCCGTTGGGCAGCGTCAGCAGCTTGTTGTCGTCCATGACGCTGTTCATGTTCTCCACCCACACGGCGTCGACGTCTCCGTCGTAGATGAGCCACCGCTTCTCGTTCTCCTTGCCGGTGGGGAGAGGCTGGTTGAGCTCTCGGAAGAGCTTGGACAGCACGCCGTCCGTCCAGTCACGCGTAACGGGGTCCATCGTGCCGTAGAGCTCTGCGATCGGCTGAGCCTTGGGATTCAGCACGAAGATCTTGACTTGCTCGTCCAGAGCCGTCTTGGACGCGGCCGCCAGCGTATTCAGCACGAGGGTCTTCCCACCGCCGGTGGGGCCGACGATCATGGTCGTGTGCCGCACCAGCATGGTCTCGTACATCTGAATGATCTTGTCGATCTGCTCGTTGTACACGGCAGGGTTGGTGGTGTTGTACTCGCCAGCCACGAGCTCTGCCTCGATAGCGTCCTTCAGCGCTGCGTACCCCACACGGGGGCAGTCCAAGCCGGGGAACAGGTCGTTGATCAGTCCGTGGAACAGAGGGACGTCCTCGAACACGAACTTGGGCATGTTGCTGTCTCGCAGCGCGCGCATGAGCACCAGGTCCTCGTTCATGTCGCTGTACTCGCGCTTGAGCGACCCCGCCATGACCAGCACGCTCTTGAGCGCGCGCAGCCCGAAGTCGTAGTGATACTGCTTGGAAAGCTGCTCGCGCGAGAGCTTGTACAGCACCGTCATCTTCTTGGCGAGCGAGACGGCGTTCTCGAAGCCCTCGGAGAAGAGCATGATCTGGCAGATCTGCAGCAGGTCCGGCACGATCATTGTCACGGGTCGGAACAGCGCCTTGAGGTTGTCTGGCAGCTCCGTGCGTCCGGCGTATCCTGGATTCATCGTGATGAAGAACCCGCAGGTGGCGAAGCCAGCCGTGCGGTGGATGGCGATCTCCTGGCCAAAGCCAATGTCGACGGTGGGTTTGTCGTAGTTGAGCGCGTTCTGGATCGCTCGAAGCTGGGCCGAGACCACAGACAGCACCTCAATGTTGATGCGGTTGAACTCGTCGAAGCAGCCCCAGGCGCCGACTTGGACCAACCCCGAGAAGATACTCCCCATGGCCTTGTAGTCCAGCCCCTCGCCGCAATTGATCACATAGCACGGTAACGCGAGCGACTTGGCCAGATCCTTGACAGTCTCCGTCTTGCCCGTACCCGCAGGGCCTGCAGGAGAGCCTCCAAGCTTAAACGTCAGCGCCTGCGTTAGCGTCATGTAGCATCGATCTGTCAGAGGCGTGATCACCAGTCGCCCGTTCAAGCCCATGTACTCGTAGCCGTAGCGGAAGTTGCCCGTGCACTGGCTGATGACGACGTCGTCCACGTCCTTCCTCCAGTAGAACCGGAGCTGCGACTCCCAGGCGAACTCCTTCTCGTTCAGGATGCTGTCTCGAACGAACGAGTCGACGATGTCGCGCGCGTGCACGTCGATGATCAGCAGCGTGTTAACCTTCTTACGCGTGAGTTTATCCAGCGGCTCCCGCACGCGCCGCACGAGACTGTTGAGTTGCTCCGTCAGCCGTCCTTCAAGGCCCTTCATGGCGTACTTGTCGCCACCTTTGACTCGATGGAACACGTCCTCAACCTCCCACGTCCACCAGATCTGACTGCCCACGAGCGACACCATGCCCAGCACCTGCTCGAGCCACTTGGTGCGGTCCATGTTGGCGTACTGGAACACGCCCTCCTTCGCAATGCACTGCAGAGTCACTCGCATTTCGTCTTCGACGCCCGTCATCCACGACTCAACGGGGCCCTCCACAGCAGACAGCGTGCGGAACTGGAAGCCTTCTCCTTCGGCGCTCTCCATGGCGCCGACGCTCTTGTTGTTGCGTACGAAGGTCAACAACTTGACGTTGTCGAAGAGCTTGAGCATGTGAACCTGGATGGACGTCGGGTCGGAAGAGCCCAACACACTGAGCAGCTCGTCGTCGGAGATGAAGAAGAACCGCGGGAACGAGTTCCGCTTCGTGTCGAGGTAGTCGCTCAGCGACTTCTGGCACTTGTCGAGCCGCTCGGACAGCGAGTGCAGCGTCTCCAGCCGGTTCTCCGCTGTGCAGGCTTCCACGGCGTTGGCGTTCTTGTAGGTGGCGCCCATGATGGTCTTCCAGGCCTTGTCGATCGCGTCGAACTTCTTGGCCTCCTCCGGCAGCTGCTGGCGAATGTCCTCGGCGCCGACGAAAATGCTCTCGAGGTACATCCACTTGCGCTGCACGACGAACCAGATATCGAGGCACTCGTTCACGACGCCCAGACGCTTCTCCCACTTGCGGACGCGCTCGGAGAAGTTGGCGATGAAGCGCGAGCCCGACATGGTCTGCAGGTTGAGCATGTGGTCTTCCAGCGTGATCTTGAGTTCGTCGGCGGCGCGGAGCACCCAGCCGCGGTCGGTGCCGTTCTTCTTGTACTTGACCAGCTCCAGCGCCGCCTTGGCCCAGGAGTCCTCGATCTTGAGGATCTCCTGCTCGATCTTCTGCTCCTGCATGGCGGCGTTCACGATCTCCTCGATCTCCGTCGAGAAGCGGTGCAGCTTCATGACGAACAGGTTGCCCAGCGTGAACGTCTTGAGGTTCATCTCGAAGCGCACCTGGGTCACGGTCATGAGCTCCTCCCAATGGCGCGGCTTCATGGCCTCGTTCTTGAGACTCTGGATGAGCGGGATACTGTCCTTGAAGGCCAGGATCTGCTTCTCCACCTCCACAAAAGTCGACATGGCCTTGAGGTCCTTGGGGATCTTACGACAGCGCTTCTCCAGCTCCTCGATGCCTTTGTTCATGGCCGCCACGTCCAGCTCGGCCCAGAGCATACTCGACAGGTTGCTGATAAACTCCTTCTGCTCCGTGTAGAGCGCGTAAATGACCTGCTGCTTCTCCAGGGCTTCCGCGATCTGCTGCAGCTCCGGGTAGGACGTGATGAACAAGGCGAAGAGGTTCTCAGCGTTCGCGAGCTCTTGTCGTCGGGCCTTGAACACCGTGAGCTTCTTCTGGAAGACCGACACCAGTTCGAGGCCCGCGTCCAGATCAAGCGAGCACGTGCCCGGTCCTCGCTCCATGAACTCCTTCTTCATCGCCTTGCAGTCCTCCGCAAAGTTGATCGCGTCTTGCTTGGTCACGCCTCGGAACTGGTCCTTGACCTTAACGAGGCGTAGGTCCTTGGTTTTGGACGCGAGGAAGAGGTTCCGCCACCTCTCTTTGAGCGAGAAGGCCTTCTTGAACTCGGCTGGGTCTCCAGCGATGCTGAACGTCTGCAACGTGCGGTAGCGCTCGATGATGTCCGCGTACTCGAGCTCCATCTCCATGCCCATGTCGCTGATGCTGGCCACCGTGTTGAGCACCTTCTTGAGCGAATCGAGGTCTTCTGGGGTCGCGTCCAGCTCGGCCTCGAGCTGGTCCATCGTGGCGCTGATGGCCACGAGCTTCTTGTTCGACACCTCGAGGAGGATCTTGCCGTAGTCGTCCTTCCACATCTCGGCCTGCTTGGCGATGGCGATGGCCAACGGGAGGCAGTTGATCTGCAAGAAGTCCGTGTCCTTCTCCGTGGGCTGGTTGCGGACGGACTCAGCCAGGCGAGTGTACTGCGCCATGCGCGTGTCAAAGTACACGCAAGGGGGCTTCTTGTCCGCCAGCTTCTCGAGCGCGCTTCGTCGCTTGGTGTTCCAGAGGTTGTACACGGTGTCGTAGCGCCGCCAGCTATCCAGGTAGCGGTTCACGATGTTGAAGACCTTGTGGATCTCCTGGTTGAGCGACAGCGTCATCTTGATCACGTACGGGTTCTGCGAGATGTCCGAGTAGAAGGTGAAGGTGATCGGCTCCTCGTCCTCGTTCACGATGAGCGGCTGCGTCTCTCGACACGTTCCGTGCATCCAGCGGATGAACGCCTTGGCGCTCTCGACGATGTGCTTGACGGACTTGCTCAGGTACTTGTACATGTCCGAGAGGGACGGCGTCACGATGATGTCTTTGCCGTTCATGGTCGCCTTGACCTTGCACAGTGGCGGGCGCTTGAGCTTCCCTCCTTCTCCAAGCCCCATGACCGAGACGGCGCTGCTGATGTCCTTCGTGTGCACGTTGAGCAGCGCCTGGAACGTCGTCATCGACGCAATGATCATCTTGGTGATGGCGTTGAAGATGCGGCGCTCCCAGTACATGTAGTACGTCGACATCTTCGGGCTAGTGCCTGTGTTCACACCCGCGACGATCTCCTCCACCTTGATGAGCAGAGGACCGATCGAGCGGTAGCTCTGCACAAGCTCGTCGATGCGCTGCATGCGGTTGCGCTCGACGAGCTCGTAGAACTCGCCCACCTCCGTCACGACACCTTCCTCGAAGTCCTCGATCTTGATCAGCAGCGTGTTCTCGATATCCATGACGATCTCCTCCACCATCTTGCTGCTCTTGTGGATCTGGCTCACGAGGTTCGCGAACTGGTTCAGCGACTTGTTGCAGTTCTCGATGAAGCTCAGTACGCGCTGCGAGTTCCAGTTCAGAGGCGAAAAGCCCACGCGCAGCACGTCTTCCAGGGCCTTGAGCTGTGAACGCAAGAGGTGCGTCTCGACCGGAGTGAGCTCCGCCAGAAGCGCGTCGTGCCGTCGGAGCATCAGCGTCAGCTCCTGCACGTACTGGTGATACTTGTCTTCTTGCAGCGTCACGTTAAGCGCCTCCTCCGGGATCTCAAACCCGAGGCGATCAAGGTACTTCGACTCCTTGATGATCATGGCCAGCTCGGGCGAGAAGTTGGCGTAGAACGGCGGAGGAGGCAGCTTGTACAGCATGACGCCGGTCTCCGACTTGCCCGCCTCAATCAACTTTGGGCCGAGGATCGACTGCTTCAGGCACTCGTTCGTCAGGGCGGGCACCTTTTCCTTCCAGTCTTTGTGGAGTTGTTTGATGTAGGCGTCCACGGCGCGTGCGAAGACGAGATACTTGTCCTTCACCTCTTCTCCGTGCGGGCTCTTGAGCAGGTCGTTCATGGTTCGGAAGCGCAGAATGGGCTTCTTCGCGCGCAGGTAGAGCGCGCGCGACCAGCTGATAGCGCCTGCAACGGGCGGGTGGTTCTTGTACACTGGCGGCCGGTGTTTGTATCGGTGGAACTGCTCCTCCAGCTTCTCTAGCTCCTTGGTGTACTGCATGAGGATGTCCTTGTACTTCTCCATCATCTGCTTGTTGATGGACTCGCGCGACTGGATGTTCTGGAAGTTTTGCAGCAGGTCGAACGCGCCTTCAGCAGATCGGAGTTTCTGGAACGACGTGTCAATGAACTTCCGTGTCATGTGCTCGATCTCGCTCACTTTATCGCGGAACTGGACCATGACGGACTCCCAGCTCGTCTTGTAGCCGCGGTCGAAGATCTTGAACGGGACGCTCTCGAACGGAGCGATGAGACTCTCGACGCGTGCCATGACCTCGTCAATCCCCTGGGAGTCCCCGGTCACGGACTTGAGCTCGGGTCCTAGGAATTTGTTGAATTGGTCAAGCACCGTCGCCACCTCTTGGAGGTTTTCACAGATCTTGGCCATGTAGTTGGTTTGCTCGAACAGCCGCTTGCGGTCGAACTCCCAGCGGTGATCAGTCCCGCTGGCCTCGATACGCTCGCGCACTTTTATGTACGTGGAATGCCACAACTCCAGCACCATCTTCGCCTCCTCAATGGCGTGAAGCGCATTCTCCGGACTCTTCCGTAGGATGGTGTGGACGTTGATCTCCACTGCCACTTTGTCCACGATCTCGGACGCGATGCGCTCCATCAACGGCACCATCCGCTCGTCCGTGTTGTAGTGCCTCGAGATAATCCAGACCATGCGGATAGCGTTCATCATGGACGGCAGTGTATCGGCGATCGCGGAGAAAGAGCCGCTGGCGATGTTCTTGAAGTGACGCTCCAAGGTCGTGAGGAACTTGACGTTGTCCTTCGCCTCCACGTAGAGCTTGCTCAGCTCTGAGAAGTGATACTTGAACGTGAGCAGCATGCTCGCCTCCACCAGTTCCAGCAGCTTGAGCATTTTCTGGACCGTGGGCATGTTAATCTGCTCGAAGATGGTGCTGAGTGTAGCGTTACGCTCCCTCCAGAACTCAATCTCAGCGAGTGGCCCCTTCCTCTTGGGGGTCTTCCGGGCTTCCTGCTCCACAACGCTGGCCACGCTCTTGGACCATTCTTCGAGCGCCTGCTCCAGCGTGTTAATCAGCTCATAGTCATCCAGATGCGACTCGGGCTTGGTGATGACGACGTCGGGGATATTCAAGTGGATGTCGCCCTGAATCTGTTGAATGGCGTTCGAGATCTGCGACGAAAACTTGACCAAGTTGCTCTTGAACTCGTTACGCACCGCGTCGATCACCTTCAGAGCCTGGTGCGCAGCTGCCGAGTTCTTGGCCCCCGCGTCGTCGCCCTCACCTCGTCCGTTAGACATATAGTCGGCTCTTGAAAGCTGCGGGTCGAGCAGTGGCATGAATACGTGGCAGATGATGCCCTCCAAGTTCGAGAGCAAGTCTCCAGTCGAGCAGCCGAGCTCGACATTCGAGTGAGCGACTTTCTCGTGGCCGTCCGTCACGATATTTTGCACTGTGACGGGTCCTGCCGCCACCTTGATCAAGAACACGGTGGAGGACTCGGAGGAGTCCGCGGGCAGCGTATTCAAAGAGGCGTGACACACCTGGCGCGTAGCCGTCCGCGAGCGCTTCACCAGCCTCTTGACCGTCTCCGTCTGCGGTGGTGGAGCCTCTGCATCGAGGAACAACTGCTCGTCTGTCGGCTCAGTCGGTGCTTCTTCACTCGGTGGGTCTGTATCGACAGGAGCATAAGATAGAGGTCGTGAGTAAGACCCTCACTCAACCAGAGAATGTTGCTGCCTGATGATGCTTACCTGTGGGTGAGGCTTCTCGAGTGACTTCGACCTCTTCCTCCACCTCCTCTTCAAGCTCGTACTGCTCCTCCCCCTTGAAGAAGAAGAGGACGCTGCCGGCTTCAGCCTTCGCAGAAAAGAACAGCTGCACTAGATCAGCAGCAAAAGGCTCGGCCTGGTTGTCCGCGGTCTTGGTTCCTGTCAGGAGTTGGTCGACTACTGCGGGCTCGACATCCAATGCTCGCGACACGAGCCGCCGCAGCCATCGCCGCGTCACGTCGTCCAGCGACATGGTCCCGACCTGGCCTCCTATCTGTCGTGGTCTCCTCCCTCTCTCTGGGTCGGATCGGCCGCCGTTTGGCTCGCGTCGTTTCGATCCGACGACATGGTACCTGATATCCGGTACATGGCTCCAGTCTCCCCAGATTCGCAGATCATATCAAGCAAAGCATGGAGGCGTTCTCCGAGGCGGTGCGCGAGTGGCAGGCGCTGCTGCGCGAGGCGGGCGAGGTCTTCGTGGCCAAGCACCTGGACGCCGCCATGCAACTGGCCGTGGCGCTTCAGTGCGAGCAGGACGCAGAGGCGGAGCGCGCCGCCGCGGCCGTCAGCGGCGCCGAGCTGAGGGACTTCCTGGCCCTGGCCATGCTGCTGCGGCGTCTGCTGGAGGCGGCCGTGCGCGGCCACATGACGTTCCTGCTGCCTGCAGCGGAGAAGAGGACGGAGCTCAAGACGGAGCTGGCGAGGCAGCAGGCGCTCGTTGAGAGTCTGCCGGACGCCTTCCAGCTGCGCTGCCGGCAGCTACTGGAGCGTCACTGGGCGACGCTCACGCAGGCCGCCGAGACGACCAACTTCTCGCTGCCGAGGGTGCAGCAGCTGCACTGGAAGGTGGCAACGGGAGACGACGCTGGACGCCGCATCCTCGTGCGACTGCAGACGTCGGACGGCAAGACGCGGACGATTCACGTGCCACTCCGACAGTTCCACCAGCTACGCCACAGCGCGGCCACGGTGCTGCAGGAGATGAACCAGGTGGAGGCGCACCCGATGATGCGGCTCGCCTACATGGAGCAGAGCCGGCGGGCGGACACCACTTCGGTCTCGACGGCAGTAGGGGCGAGCGTACCGTGAGTAAGAGAGAGTGAGTGAGTAAAGTGTGAAGAACAGTGAGTAAGAGTGCTCTTGTTGCTGCTGTGCGTGGCCGTCTAGTTCTTCATCTTCTTCTTGCTGTTGGAGAAGCACTCGCCCCAGAGGCACACGGTCTTGCCGCGCATGATCTGCGAGAAGGCCTCGAACGTGTAGGCCTGGCGCTCGCGCGCCTCCTCCTCCGTGATCTTCTTGTCGGCCACCTGCGCCTGCACCGCGGCCTTGAGCATGTCCGAGGGCGTGGCCGCCACGTACTCCTGGAACGGGTACTTGGCGCCCTCCACCGCGAGCACGCGCTTCTCGGACGGGATCTGGTACGTCTCGAGCAGCAGGTGCAGCAGGCGCTCCAGCTGCTCCTGCGTCATCTCGCGCGTGTCCGCCTCCTCCTTCTTCTCGTCCTCGCTCTTGGCGTTGAGCGCTTCGCCGGGCGGCGCGTTCGTGGCCAAGTTGAAGAGGATGCGCAGGCGCTCGTCCACGGCGCCCTTGACGGCCATGGAGAAGGCCACCATCTGCGCGTCCACGTCGCTCTTGCGGTCGGTGTCCTGCTCGAGGCTCAGCAGCACGCGCTCCAGGTGGTAGGCCTTGCTCACGCCCGCGGGGCAGGCCTGGGCCAGCTTGAAGCCCAGGTACTGGTCGAAGTGCTGCATCGAGGCCTTGCCCGACGGGAAGGCGCGCGCCACGCCGCCGCGTACGTCCTCGAAGGTCTCGGGCGTGATGTTGTTGCTGCTGCGCAGCTCCCAGGCCTCGTAGGGCGAGATCATGGCGGCCTCGGCGATGGGCGTCTGCAGCGCCTCGAAGTTCTTCTTGCCGCGCGAGCCGCGGTAGATGTAGCAGCCGCTGCCCAGCAGGATGCCGCCCAGCGTGACGCCCGGGTTGCGGCTGAACCAGCCGGGCTTGTACTTGGGCGGCTCCTCTCCGCTGCCGCCATTGGACGAGTCGGCGCCCGTGGAGGAGGAAGAGGTGGAGGAAGTGGAGGACGCAGAGGTGGCAGTGGCGGCCGCGGCCGTGTGCTGCAGACGCCGCAGGTGCGCGGGCGGCACGCGAGCTCGACGCTGCAGGCGGAGCATCCTTGGGCCGGTCGATTGTCGAGTGATGGTCGTGTAATAGTACACGTAGAAAGCAACAATTACAACTACCCATCCGAAAAGGTGGAAACAGTTTTGGCGAAATGTACAATAGTAAAATCATTAAATGGGAGCAAAAAAAATCTGCTCCCAAATGTTGGACTTCGTTAGAAATACGGTACACTGTACCGGCTCCGAAAGGCACTTCAACTTGTACCACTCAGCAGCTCGTCGTCGGTGGCGGCTGTGCGGCCGAGCTCGTGCCAGTTGTCCACGTACTCGTCGAAGTCGAGCGCTGCGGCCCACTGGAACATGTCCTCGGCCTCGGCCTCCCAGTTTTCGTCGTCAAAGTCCACGTCGAACAGCACACGCGGCTGCCTCTCCCCTTGTCCGTTGTCCTCCTCGTCCTCCTCGTCCTCCTCCTGCTCGTGCTCGGGCCGATCCGTTGCGGTCAGCAGGCCCTGCGTGTAGAGCTTCTGCATCCACAGCCGCTTCTTGTGGCGGCGCGCGCGCTCGCGGTCCTGCTGCCGCACGAGCTTCGAGTAGTGGAAGCCGCTCGCGGTGTGGCGCCCGCCTGTGGCTTGCGCGATGGGGTCCGCGTTGGCCTCGGCCAGCACTTTGGCCGTCACGGGACGCCAGCCGTTGTTCTCCAGTCGTCGGTACCACAGCCGCGTGTCCTCCGCCTGCTGCCGCGCGCGGTAGTACGAGTTGCCCACGCGGATGTACGTGGTCCGCACGGACTGGCCCGGCCGGCGCTTCTCGTGCGAGTGGCTCACTGGAGCCGTCTGACGCGCGACCGCGTAGTCCTTGGGGCTGAAGGCGCCCAGGTCGCACACGGGCTTGCGCGTGAAGATCTTGTAGTAGATGGTGGGCGGGAACGCCAGGCCACCGAGGCGGAACCGCACCTGGGCGCCCATGGACGCATCCAGCAGCGACGCCTCCGACGGGTTGATGGCTCGGAGCATGCGCGCTGGGTCGCCAGTGCTGCGGAACGAGAGCAGATCGCGGTAGTAGCGGAAGATGCGGCGGTGCGTGTAGCTCTTCCAGACGCTCTGGATGCAGATCGCGGCGCGGTTCGCGGGCGTCAATGCGGCGGATCGAGCGCCGCGAGCTTGGCGCTGGTACAGTTTGTGCTGGTAGTGCGCCTTCCACGCGTACTGGAGCTGCAGGGCTGCGATGTGGTACAGCGGGAAGCGATCGAGTGTTCCGCGCCAGCGCAGATGCTCCATCCGGAACCAAGCCTGCAGCTTTGTCGCCACGAAGTTACGAAAGCCACTCTCGTCGGAGAAGCTCCCACCGCTTGCGACGAATTGCTGCATTGGACTGCGAATGCGAGCCTTGGCCTTCTTCGTCGTGTGGTCATTTGCCGGTCGATTTGAGGCTGTTTTCGACGAGTGGCGCATTCGGCAGAGCATACCTCGCACACGCTTCTGGATGAGGATGACCGAGAGGTTTTGAGCTGCCATCGGGTACTCCCACGGCCTCAAGATGATCTCCTGCAAGAAAACAACTAGAATATGAGCACCTGTTCATAACTCTCAAGTTGTGCTGTGTGACGCCGGGACGCACTCTCTTCTCGGCGCGAGACTTGCGCATGAAGAGTGACTCCCACGGCAATTGGCGCCGGATGCTCTTCGTGCGCCTGGTCTTGGGCTCATGGCGCGTTCGAAACTTGCTGGTAGTGCATCATCGAGAATCTTCAGACAATGAGCTCCACTCCACACACAAGACGACAAGAGAAGATCGCACCTTTGGTATCGCCCGTGCTTGAAGCCAAGCTCTCTCAATCGCTTCAAGACGTCCATTGCTGTCTGCCGCTCGTCTCCAATTGCCTCTGCCTGCTATAGTTCAGCAGTGGTGAGGCTGAAGTCAAACTTGGTACTTCTTCTTCATCTTGCTATTTCCATTCTCCTGCTATTTCGATGCGAGCGCAACTTCACGTGTCTTATCTTGCAAGTAGGAACGCAAACTGCCTTCGAAATCCCGCTGGGAGACCTGAACGTATCTGATGGATGAACGAGAAGTGATCGTGGCGCTGGCGGAAGCTCTGGTTCAAGTGCGCGCACTTGACGCTGAGCCTCGAATTCCGTTCACTACTGTCCACCGCGCCCTCGAAGACGTCGAACGCCTCATCTTCCACCACAAGGAGCAGTTCGGCGTGCACTCGGTGCATTTCCAGCAAGGCTGCGAGGAGTTTCTACTGCTGAGCAACACGCTCGCGATGAAGGCTCTGCAGCGCTCGACGCCGGAGGATATCATCACTTGTGAACAATGCGGCGACCTGCTCCTTCGAGCAGAGCAGCACACTCGACACACGGGGTACCTGCGCAGTATCCCTGAAGCACAACACACTAACCACCGGCGCGCGTTCCGCCTCATCACGCTCAACAACCTCGCCTGTCACGCCAAGCACACGGGTAAGCCCATCGCGGCGGTCAGCTTCCTCGAGCGAGCGTTGAAGCTGCAGATCAAGTCTCAGGGCAATGATTCGAGCATTCCGGACCACGAGATCGCTCTTAATCGACTCAACCTGTGTGCTGTGCTCTCGCAGCTCCACCGCCACGTTGCAGCCGCTGCACACGCCAAAGCGGCCGTGGCGTTGCTGTCAACCACTGAAGGAGACAGCGAGAATCTAAGCGCCGAAGTCTCTCAGTTACTGCTGGTGGCCCACTACAACTTCGCAGTGGAGCTGGAGCATCTGAGCGACCACGACGCAGCATGGCGGCAGTACGAGCTCGTGGTCACTGTAGCTGAACGCTACCAGCTCCAGAGCGACCTCATCGACAGCGTGCGAGCCATCCTAGCCCAAGGGTCTCTGAGACCCAGCAGTAAATCGCCTCCAAGAGCTCGAACGCCACGAGAACTTTACAAACCGCAGCGAAGACCTCAGTCCCCCAAGACATTACGCCTCGCTCAAGCATGAGAGCGTCAGCCATAATAATAATAAAATGAGCGTTCGCTTGGTCTCCTCGGAGTTTTTCTTGGTCGAAGTATTTTTGAGCTTGGCTGCGTGCGATGATGATCACCGCGAGTTCATTTCGGCGCAGACAAAGTCATCATGAGTGTCGGGAGTAGCGGCGACGAGCTCGAGACGCCTGGAGTTCCGCCTCTTTATCCCGGCAACAACTCACCGCTCGATGAGACGCTTACTCTGAGCATCGGTCTCGTTGCCAAGTCCACCGTTGACGCCGTCGTTCAGGAAGCAGTGGAAGCTTTGGCTCAGGCTGTTGCAGGCGCGACGCAGTGGTTCGTTGACGCCGCGCGTGGAGAGTTCATTTCCCAGGCGGTGATCACTGCTGACCCTCCTGACCCTGACCCAGTCGAGGAGGATGGCAAACATGCCACCGCTTCTCCACCTGACCTCGTTAAGCCGTTGCCGCTGTTGACCCGACCTCCGAGCGCTGTTATCCACGCGGTCGCGAAAGCGACAGTCGATGCGGCGACACAAGAAGCGGTCAACGAGGTCGTACGAGCCGTTGAGAAGGCCACCGAGTGGATCACCCAAGCCGTGGAGAATGAACTGGTGTCCGAAACCATGGACCCTGACGAGGGCATCGCCATCCACAATGCCACCGAGTGGATCGCCCAAGCTGTGCGCAGTGAGCTGGTTGCTCACGCTGTGGCTGACGCCTCTCCGTCCATCGACGCCGCTATCGAGGAAGATGAAGAGCCTCCGGATACTCCAGAAGTTGTGCGTGCTCATAGCATTCCTCGGCTTTCGTTCCAAGACGATGTTCCCGTCGCTGCCATTCGAGAGCTTGCTAAAGCCACAGCTGAAGAGGCTGTCGGTATTGCATGTGAAAACGTGGCTCAAGCAATTGGCCTTGCCAGTACATGGCTCGCCCAGGCCGTCCGTGGTGAGCTGGTCGCACAAACTGTAGCAGACGCTTCACCCCCTGATCCTGATAGCACTCTTCCAGTCGTTGAGGCAGATAATATTTCGGCGGACTCCACGGACTTGCAAGAGCGACCACAGCAGCAACCCTCTCCATCAACAGAAGAGGTTGAAGAATCGGTCAATTTGCCGGCGCTCCAACTACCCAGTGCAGCACCTGTGTCCTCAGAGGTTGTGGCCGAGCTCGCGATTCCGTTTGTAAACGAAGTTGTAGCGTCGGCTCTCCACCAAGCGGTTCCTGTCAGCCCACCTGAGCCTCAAGACGAGGAGGTATATGACGACGACTACACTCCCATCAACACTCCAACCGCTGAAGATGCGCCGACACGATCGCCATTGCCGTCGACGCGGTCACCAGAACCAGAAACTCCGTTTGTGCCGCCTGTAATCCTCTCAGTAAGAGCAACCCCACCTGACAAAGCTACTCCAAGGTAAGTTTCCACCGCTACCTGCTAACTGCGCTCGCTTGACCACTAACCGTTCGTTCAACGGCAGACGGAAGAGCCCGATTACGAGCAAGCGTGGACTGGGAACGGCACCATCCACGGACAACTCGCCGTCTTCAGCACCTCCAGCTGTGACTTTAGGCGACGAGCGATCACTTTGTTCGGAGCCAGAGCCCCCGCAAACAACATTGCCACCGTTGGTTCTACCTGGAATTCCAGGAGCACCGCTATCCGGAAGAACAAAGCTTCACCATCACAAGACGCCTCGTAAAACACCGCGGTTCGATGAGGCCATATTCGTGAGTGACAGCTCGCGTACTCCCTCCAAGACAAGCTCAAGGCTGGAAAAGCACACCTCACAATCCTCCATTGCAGCTGAGCTCGAGTTAACACCGCTATCCTCGGCACGTGCTGCAGCACTGATCTATGCCCAGCCGCCTCCATCTTCACGTCACCACCACCATCACCACAAGCCCAAAAAGCTGCGCGACGCAGCGTCACAGACGTCGCCACCGCCATCTCCACCGCTTCCAACTCTTCCCCCACAACCTTTAGTCGCAGTTCACAATGACAGTCACACCACTGAATTGACCAAGACACACACACACCGCTTAAAGCACTCACCTCGTGATGGATCGTCACCAGAAAATGGAGCTGACAAGAAGGCGGATGGGGGCAGCAACAACTCCCTGCTTGCTCCACTTACGAAGACGCCAGCCGCACCTCCCTCAGCCGACGCCAGCCCACCAAAATCGTCGAGTCCTTCCCGAACGCACAGGAATCACGCGCATGGACACCATAAAGCAGGCGGCGGTGGAGCCGGTGGCGGCAGCACGTCACCGAACAAACGATCGGGATACTGCCAGAGGTGTGTCTTCGAAGGCCGGTCCTGCAAGATCAACGACTGCCTCAAGCACCAGGTTCTCAAATGACAGGAGACAACTAGCTGTACCAAACAAATCCATTAGATAATACGCAAGAAAAGGAGACGCTCACCAACACGACCACTGCCTCAGGACTTGTGCACGCGAAGCGTGACGTTGCTCTTGTTCTTGTACTGGTCTAAACCAGCTCGAACAGCCCTTCGACCTCGAGCTCGCGAATACGTGCAAGGTTTCCCTCGAGCACGTCACGGTCCTTGTGCGTGAGCATGATGCTGCCAGGCGTGGTGAACATGTCCACCGTCTGGCGTACGTTATCTCCTGGTGCGACGAAGATCTCCTTCTTGAGGAAGGCGGGCATCTTCTCGATCTCCGCGATGCCTGGTGTGCTCTTCAGCACGCCGTTCTTGTACGACACTAGCATGGCCTCGCAGCCGTACGCCAGAAGTTTCCTGGGTCGGTCGGTCAGCTTGGCAAACGCTTCGCCATCTAAGATACTGTCGACGGCCGCTGACACTTGATTGTAGCCGACACAAGTGTTCGCAATGGGGACCCATGCTCCTTCACCACCGTGGCAACGAGAGCCAACCTCGATCAATACAGGGGAACCACGGCAGAACTTGACTTCACCGTGAGCAGGTCCGTTGCGAATGCCCAGTGCATCTACAGTATACATAAACACAACGTCAGAGCGCTTCCTTACACCAAAATATCATACTAAAGTCAATACGCACCAAGCACTTGGAACTGGTAGTCGATCATGTCGTTGACGATGCCCTCTGCAGGCACCAAGGACAGGCCGAAGTACACAAACGCAGCATCGTTCACACGGCGCTTGTCGTACTTCCAGATAGCGGTCACCTTGTGTTCGCCGTTGCGGCTGACCGTATCCACCACGTACTCATCCCCTTCCAGGTACTCCTGCAGCAGCACGGCCTCGTTCTGAAGTCCCAGACCGTTGATCTTGCCGAGAATGCCCTCAAAAGTGCGCTTCGCTTCTTCCAAAGACAAACAGAGAACCACGTCCTCTGTCCCCGCGCTCTCCAGTGGCTTCAGGACCACCTCGAAGGGCTCCGGCTTCAGATCCTGCGTGATGAAGGCTTCAGCCTCAGCCCACGTCTTCGCCTTCACCTGCTTGACGGCACGCACCCCCGTTGCACGCAGTGTTTCGCCCATCAGATACTTGTCACGACGCGCGTTCGAGTGCTCCAAAACGTTGCCCTCCAGTCCGAGCGCATCCGTCAACGCATCTGACAGCTTAACGCCCAGCTCAGCACCAGCGAAGACGGCACACACCGCAGCATTTGTCTTAGCGCCCTGCTTCTTCTTGTTCTGCCTGTCCGCAACTTGCTTGGCTGCCTTGCGAATAGCGCTCACCGTCTGATCCAAGTTGCCTTCGTACGCAACGGTGGCCGCAAACTCCAGTGTCAGTCCTTCCGGGACCAGGCTCGCCACGCTCTCGATGTTCTCTAGACGGTCGCTGTACACGCAAATGCACTCGTAGCCTCGGACCATGAGCTCGTGTGCCAGCACAGCACCCGTAGAGAACGGGTCCACGACCACCACCGTGCCGCGAGCTCCTTCCGGCTGCGCCTCAACTTCTTCTTCGGGCTCCAAGGCATACAGTCCCTCGTGCTCCAACTCGCGGATGCGCGCGTAGTCCCGGTTCAGCTGCTCCTCGTCTTCGTGGACCATAATGACGCTGCCGGGCGTCGTGAACATGTCCACCGTGGTCTTCAGCTCCTCTCCAGCATGCGTGAACCACATCGTAGACACCGTAGACGGCAGGTTCTCCAGCTCTTCCTGGCCTGGGTATCCCGCCAGCTTTCCCGTCTCGTACGACACCAGCATCGCCTCGCAGCCATGCGACTTGAGCTCCCTAGGGCGGTCCGGCAGGCGCTCGAACGCTTCGACATCTAGGTACGAGTCCAACGCAGCATCCACGTGGTTGTAGCCAAGGCAGGGCATCACGATAGGCAAGTACGAGCCTGAGCCTCCGTGGCAGCGCGAGCCGATCTCCACAAGACACGGCTCGCCTCGTATCACCTTCACCTCCGCGTGCCCAGGGCCGTGCACGATCTCCAGCGCGTCCACCACCTTCAGCACGTAGTCGGCCACCTTGGCCAGCACTGAATCATCAGGAGCTGCGCGCAGCAGCACGCCGTAGTACACGAACGGCGCGTCGTTCACAGCGCGCTTGTCATACTCCCACACAGCCACGACCTTGGTCACACCGTTGCGGCTGACCGTATCCACGACGTACTCCGTGCCGTCCAGGTACTCCTGCACCAGCGTGGCCTGGTTCTCGAGCCCCAGACCGTTGATCTTGCCCTGGATGCTACCGAATGCCGCGCGCACCTCGTCCATCGAGCGGCACAGCGTGACGTCGTCGCTGCCGGCGCTCTCCACGGGCTTGACGATGACCTTGAAGTCTCCGCCCTTGAGCATGGGCACGAGCTCCTTCTTGACGAAGCTCTCGACCTGCGACCACTTGGTGGCCTGCACCTGCGCCACGGCGCGCAATCCGGCCGCGCGCACCTTCTCGCCCATGAGGTACTTGTTGCGGCGCGCGGCCGAGCCGCTGGTGCCGTTGGTCGTGAGCTTGAAGTGCTCCGACAGCTTGTCGGCCAGCAGCACGCCCGTCTCAGCACCGGCAAAGATACCGAGAATGTCCACGTTCTTGACGCGGCGCAGCGCGGCCGCCGTGTCCTCGAGCGCGCGCGCCTCGTCCTTCCGCTCGACCTCTCCGTCGTGGTAGATGATGGCCAAGAACTGCGAGGCCAGGTCCTTGGGCACGTGCGCGATGCGCTCCTGCGTCACCTCGAGCGTGTCCGAGTACACGCAGATGCAGAGGTAGCCGCGCTCCATGACCTTCTGCGCCATGGTCATGCCCGTCGAGTACGGGTCCACGACCACGACGGCCTCCTGGCGCTCGCGCTCGCCCTCGGCGATGCGGAACAGGTTGCGCTCGGCGCTCGACAGGCTCACGCGCCGCTCGCGCGCGTTGAAGTAGCGGCGGTGCATCACGTCGGACGCCGTCAGGAGCTGCTTCTGCGAGCGCAGGCGCGGGTCGAACGTGGCGGCGCGCTGCAGCGGCCGGAAGCCCGACATGGCGCCCAGCCCGAGCGTCACGCGGTCAGCACGCGCCTCGGCGCCGGTGCGCAGGTGCACGCGCTCGTCGAACGTGATGGCGCGCTGGTCGGCCGAGAGCACGCGGAAGGACGGCTCCTTCTGCTGCGCTGGCTGCTCGGGCGTCTCGGGCTGCTTGGCGGTGCTGACTGGCGCCGGCGGGGGCGCGGCGGCTTCTTTGGCGGCGGCGTTCCCCATGGTCTGCAGTTGGCTGGGGGCCGATGAGTCGATCGATGTGGGCGCGGGCCGGCGGATTTCCTACTGAGCTCGGCCCGGCGAGGAATGCTCCCGCCACGCACGCACGTCCCCCATGCGACGCGCCATTGGCCGCCGAGAGGCCGCGGGCGAATTATGGAAGGATCCGCGCCAGCCACTCATCAGTGACCCAAGCAGCAGCAAGGTGCTGCTGCTGCAACAACCAGACCTGATGGAGGCAAGTCGACACGCACCGCTGCTGTGGAGACAGAAGCCATGTCGAAGCTGGTGCTGCTGCTTGAAGCGGCGGCTTCAAGTTAAACCTGGAGCTGCCCCATCGAAATGCGCGTTTCTGCAAGAGTATCTTGTGCCACTCGGATTTGTCGCGTGCTGAGCAGCGTTCGCAGCGGTGATTCAAGATGAACGTCAAGGCTGTACATGTACATGGCTGTTGCCACCACCACGGCTGCCGCTGGATTGTCGACGCGACAAGGGATCAGCAGGACGTGCCGACTCGGCACTGCCGACACTGATCTCGACGGCACGTTGCAGTTCGGAAGCTTGGCCTCGGAGCCCACGGTCCAAGTTTGAACGCTCCCTTTTTGCGGGAACACCGACTCGTATCTGTCATTCAATGACTCATTGCTTCCTTGAGCGCAGCTCCTCATCCGAGCGACTCCGAGTCGCCACCCCAATACCCTGTCAATGGTTGCAGCTCTGTTGAGTCCATGAACCGTCGACTCGAGCGAGCGTTCTAGAGACGGGCTTTGCTCGCGTGACCCGCCCACCACCTTCACTCTCCGATTTGCCAGCATGGCGACGCACCTGGCGCACCGCTTGCCGTCGTCCACGCTCGGTGACATCTACATCTCGGTGTCGTCGAGCGAGAACGGCTACATGCATACGGAGGCGATGGAGAAGCAGGTGGCGCACTTCGCTCGCTGCCTGGTGGACGCGCTGAAGGAGTTCGCGGCGACGGACAAGCGGCCGCCGACGGACGAGGACGGCAACTCGTTGGACCCAACGATGTGGGGCATCCAGCCATTCGGCGGTCTGGGCTACACGGGCTACTACTACAGCCTGCTCGAGGGATACGTGCATCTGAATCTGCTACTGCTGGATGGGGACAAGTTTCTCCCCATTCTCCAGCGAGGCCACAGCGAGGCGCCGTACTTCATCCGCCTGCTCTGCGGCCACATGGACGGAGGCCATGCTGAGTGGATTGCGAGACGTCTGCAGCCGATTATGAACGACGAGTCCTTCAGTGACGTCAAGCCGCTCAATGCTGGCGTGCTGCAGACGATTCGAGACCACTGCGCGCTGCTATTCCGCTGCCTGTACAGCATCAGCGGCGAGAACAAGGCTCTGGGCCCCGAGTTCGTGGCGAGAACGATAGCCCCGTTCTGATGGCTGCCCGTTCACCTGGGGAGGATGCCGAGCTTTTGTTTGGTGGTTGTACGCCATATTGAGAAGCGAAGAAAGCTAAAGCTAGAGGTATTCTCCTCCATAAGTCATTCGACATGCTGCTTTGTTTCATTATTTTGTTATAGGCGTTTGCTTTTTCCATCAAGCCCTAGAAATACAAGAACGTACGCAGGTTGGCACAGGATGCAGCTCACTGGGCCTCCGGCTCGCAGAGGCGTCACTTACTCACTGGGACTAATAAATATCAAGAGGGGGGCTTCTCGTCTCTCTCTCACTTCACTCACTCTCACGTCCACTCACTCGCGCCCGCTCAGGACGCGCAGCGTCTTCTTGGTCGTCTCGTACGTCGAGAACATGACGGCGGCGTACGGCACGATGCGCGCCAGGTTGGGGCCCGTGCCGCGGTACAGCGCCAGCGGACCTTCGTCGCGGATGACCTTGCGGAAGCAGTCCACCATGCCGCGGTAGTATAGCGTCGACGGGCTGCCTCCCTCAGCCGACAGTGGCCCCACAGAGGACACGTTCAGGTGCACTTGCTGGGACTGGAGACGCTTCTTCACCGTGTCGAAGGGATACGCCACCGTCTGGGCGATAGCCCCGGCGACACTGCCACAGACGAAGTAGTCGAGTCCGTCCATCTCGGTCTTTCCCTCGGGCCAGCGGTAGGCCGGCCACTGGTGGCGGATGGCTGTCAGCTTCATGTACTCGTAGCAGCCGAACTGCACGCCCTCGAACGGAATGGCGCCCACGACGCCAGACCATCCGCCACGGTACAGGCCACGCAGTCCTTCGCGCTCCAGGATGAGGCGCACGCCCTGTAGCACGCCGCGGATCTCGCTGTTGGCAGCGGCGGGAGCCGTCGTCTGCGAGATCATTCGGGTGCGCACGACCTCCAGCGGGTAAGTGCCCATGGTAGCGATGAGACCGGCGACGGCGCCGCACAGCGCGCGCTGCCAGTTGCTGAGCTCTCGGCCCTCCTTGGCCGCGAACCGCGACTGCAGCGAGTCGTACAGGTAGAACTTGAGGCCCGCGTAGGGCCCGAGGCGACAGCAGCCGGCGCTGTTGCCTCGCCAGAAGGCGCGTACGCCGTCGAGCGCATACAGCTCACGCACGGTGCGCGCGATGGCGGAGGACGCCGACGGCCGCGAGGCGACGGCGCGCGCGGCCATGAGTGTGGACGGCGTAGACATAGCTGGTCTGGGGGACGTCGTGGTGGTGGCCGCAGCGACGGAGGCCTCGGCGGAGCCCGCGGGCCCGTTGACTTGGATGACGATCTTGAGCACGTCTAGAGGCGACGTGCAGGAGCGCGTGACGCAGCCGGACACGACGCCCGCGACGATGGTCTCGAGTCCGGAGTTGCGCGGCTCGGTTGGCGCGTTGGAGGCGGCGATAGGCTTGGGTCTCCCCATGGCGATGCACGTCCCGGGCTGGTGGAAGTCGTCGTGGCCGCGGCGGCGCTCGTAGCGTTTGATCTGCGGAGCTCTCGGCCAAAGTCGAAGTGAGGATTCGGCCATGCTGATCTTTGCGACGATTCGCGAAAGGGACAGGCTCCGACGACCCATTCTCGGCCTTTTGCGCCCATTTTCAGTCATAAACAAGCCATTGTTGATGGAGTAGGACCCATTTATGCGACTGTGTGCTCATTC
This sequence comes from Phytophthora sojae, assembly GCF_000149755.1. NCBI lineage: Eukaryota > Oomycota > Peronosporomycetes > Peronosporales > Peronosporaceae > Phytophthora > Phytophthora sojae. The sequence goes on from NW_009258118.1 coordinate 5,011,288, forward strand.
AACGGCTTCAACATGCCCAAACGCTTTATTTAGTGCCCATTTCCTGTCAAACGCGCATCTTCTGAATAAACGGCGGGGCGACGTGCGCCGTCTCGATTGAATCGCGGGCTCAAAACCGTTTTTGGACGAGCGTGTCTTCCCTCCCGGACATGCTTGGTACTGCTTGCATATTGAGGAGCTGAGCCGCGGCGCCTGTAGGCCTCTCCATCAAATCCTGCCGGCTCGGGTGGTGGCTTGTTCAAGGTGAGAGGCTCTCACTGAGAGCTGCTCGCAAACTCGGCTGCGAGAAACTCCGATCAAGCCGAGCACAGGGTTGCGCGCGTGGCTGTGTTAAGTGAGCCTGGTTGAAGTTGCCTATAACGGCCGGTGGTCGTTTCGCTGCCATTATTGTCGTTGATAAGGGGCAATGCTAGTGGCGTTTGCTGCTAACGTTAGCTCTCCGCATTTGGTCCAGCGATTATCAGATCCTATCGAGCAAGCGTGCAATGCTCGCTAGCAGCGAGTCGCTAGTGGCGCTGCTTGCTCATGCTGCATAGGAGCAGCAGTACACGATGAACAGCGACATTATTATCGACGAGGAAGAAAAATCTCGTCGCTGTGAAGAGGGCGGTGTGCTGGGTCCGAGCAGCGACGGGGGAGGACCTATTGCACCTCCCGAGGCGATTTGAGGTCTGGAATCCAGACTCTGGTAGTATGACGAACCGAAAGACATGCAGCGTGAGCCTGGCGGCGTGCTTGCGTGAACGACATCGCTTTATTAGTTGTATTTCGCTTGGATGATAGGCGGACAATGCGTTAGCTCGCAGGAGAACCAAGAGCTAGCGCGCTTTCATATGATCGAGTTCAATCAAGACCCGATGAATCCAACGTACGCTACACTGCACTGCAGCCGTAGAAGCAGCAGCAGCAGCAAACCGCCCAATAAAAAAAAAGAAATCGACGGCGGGGCGAACAGGAGACAACCTTAGTGGCAGTGCGGAGTGTATATCGAGACGCAATACGTTCCTACTCGGTCAAAGCTGCCAGCGTGCTTCTTCAGATCAAGGCCCGAAGAGCGTATGGATACACCCAACACACACTGCACTGCAGGCAGCAGCTACCAAAAAAAAAAAAACTCGGCGGCGGGGCGACATGGGCGCAGCGTTAGCACCAGTGCGTAGTGTATATCGAGACCCGATACGTTCCTATACGGTCAAAGCTGCCAGCAGCACCTTCACCCAGGCAGGCAGCTCACTGCTTCATTCTATAGCCATCTGCAAACAACGCTACATGTAATGATTCATTAACCATCGCTCTCCCACTAAAACTTCCAAGTGGCCCTATACTTTAGTTCCCCATAAATTACATTAATAGCCTCCTTTCAGCCACCTAAATTCGCTTCTATAGCCGCGCGGGTTTCTTCTGTTTTCTTCTTGGCATTTTCCGTACCAAACGCCGCCCGGAAGCCCCGCCCGCGGCCGCCACTCTTCCTCGCCGTGCAGCCGCGTCTCCGCCGGCCCCCGAGCTGCTCGCAGCCTCTCACCGCCTTCACCTGCATCTGCTGCACCGCTTGCCGCCTCCCCGACCCCGTAGACCCCCCTCAGAGCCCCGTAACATGAGCGCCAACACGGTCGAGCCCCCGCTCTCCCCGCTCTCGGACGACGAGTACCACTACAGCGACGTGGAGGAGGAGGATGAGTACCAGTACTCGGAGGAAGAGGAGGACGACGTCGTCTCCGTGCAGTCGGACGCCACCCCGAACACCGGCGCCAAGAAGCAGCACGCGGCCGACTCGCTGTCCCCGCTGGGCAGCGCGTCGGCCGCCAAGAAGAAGCGGCTGAGCCCCAGCGGCCTGGGCCAGGCCGGCAGCCACAAGCAGCAGGAGTACCACGTCATCGACGAGGCGGAGCTGCTGCAGGAGCAGCGCGCGCTCATCGCGGAGATCGCGCAGGTGCTGGAGATCTCGGCGCCCGTGGCGTCCGTGCTGCTGCGCTACTTCGGCTGGAACAAGGAGAAGCTCTTCGAGGGCTACTACGCCGACCCCGTCAAGACCCAGCACGAGGCGGGCGTCGAGTTCGCGGACAAGCCGGCGCCGGTCATCCCCGAGGGGACGAAGGTAGAGAGAGAATGAGTTTTGCTATGCGCAGGGGGCTGATACTTATATTCACGTTCTTTGCTGCTGCTACCGTTAGGTGGACTGCAACATTTGCTGCGACGAGTACGCGGCGAACGAGATCTTCGGCATGGGCTGCGGACACTTGTACTGTCTCAACTGCTGGAAGCCCTACCTGTCCCTCAAGATCCAGGAGGGACCGATCTGCATCACCACGACGTGCCCTGCACACGGCTGCAAGGAGGTGAGTTCGTGTGCGATACTGTAATTTGGTGTTGCTCTTGTTGTTAATCGTTGTTGCTTTTGGTTATCAGGTGGTGAGCGACGAGATCTTCAAGCAGATCGTCAGCCCGGAGGACTACCGCAAGTACGCGCGCTTCTTGCTGCGGTCGTTCGTGGACATCAACAAGGGCGTCAAATGGTGCCCGTCCGCAGGGTGCAGCAAGGCTATCACGAGTGCCGGTGGACTGTTGTCTGTTACGTGCACGTGTGGATGCGTGTTCTGCCTCCGCTGCGGCGAGGAAGCGCACTCACCTGTGACGTGCGAGCAACTGGCGTCCTGGCAGGAAAAGTGCCGCAACGAGTCCGAGACGGCCAACTGGATCCTTGCGAACACGAAGAAGTGCCCCAAGTGCTCCGTGCGCATCGAGAAGAACCAGGGCTGTAACCACATGACGTGCCGGAGCTGCAACTACGAGTTCTGCTGGATTTGTATGGAAGGCTGGGACAAGCACGGATCGGGCACTGGAGGCTACTACAAGTGCAACCGGTACGACGCAGACGCTCAGACGGCCGACAACGATGCAGCTCGCGCGAAGGCCGAGCTCGACAGATACCTCCACTACTACCAGCGTTTCGCGAACCACTCCGAGGCTGGAAAGTTTGCCCAACGGATGCGAGAAGGTACAGAGAATCGTATGATCGAGCTCCAGGCCAGTCACGGCGATTCGTCGTGGATCGACGTGCAGTTCCTGAACGCCGCTACCGAGCAGCTGATTGAATGCCGACGAGTGCTCAAGTACACGTACGTGTTTGGCTACTACCTGCCGCCTGGAAAGGAGAAGAACCTGTTCGAGTACCTGCAGGAGAACCTGGAGAAGAACGCTGAGCACTTGACCGGGCTATCGGAGATGCCGCTGGACAAGATGAACCGCTCGGAGATCATCAACTACACGCGTGTGACGGAGACGTTCCTGCGCAACCTGCTCACGGGCGTTGAGGACGGTCTGACATCCAACGCACCACTGGTGTAGGCTCTGTCTCGGTGGCCAATGCTGCGATGCTAGGCTTGCTGGCTTCCCGGTATGCATGCATGCACGCACTTGCTTTTCTGTCTCGGTTTTTATTTGCTCTGATATTAGGTACGCTGGGCGTTGTTTGCTGCTCAGGATCGAGCGCCAGGACGCTTATGATCAAGTCCATTAACCCGTAGTGGTGCTCTCCTGCAGCGAACGGCGCTAAGTATGGACGAAATAAATGAAGTATGGAGGATGCGTTGGCGTTTGCATACTTATATTTTAGAGAAAATCGTCGTAATGAACTGCGAACAGGCCTCACGAGAATACCTTACGCCGCATGCATGAGGCCACCAAGATACAAGAACCGATCTCGTCCGCTAAATCAATCGTCATCATCACCGCGCAGTGTTCTAGCTGCTGATCGGATTGCCTTGCGCGCCACGGGCTCCTTGATGCCCACGAAGTTGAGGTCCTCCATTTCAATGCCAGTCTACGCAAAACAAGTCGCACAGGTTAGCAACTGAATAAACATGAGCACGAAAGAGCTATGGCTGAAGCAACGCACCTCGCGGATGAAGTCAAGCGAGTCGAAGCCCTTCGCCTTGAGCATTGGCGTATATCTCTGGAACCCGATCTGCTTGAGCCAGAGGTACACCTCATCAGCACGGTCCTCGTCAGTCTCGGGCAGTTCAGGTGGTTCTTCAAACTTGGCTGTAGCACTACTTCGGCGCCTGATCTTCCGTGGGGCATCAGCATCTGACTTTGCCTTCGGCCTCTGCTCCTGCGGAGTAGACGATGCCTGGCCCTGCGACTGTTGCTTGGACTTATTGCGGCTGGGGCGACTTGCATTGCTGCTGCTCGCACTTGTTCCTGTGGTACTATTGTTCGGCAAATCGTGCTCACGCGCGTACAGCTCGTTAGCGTAGTCGATGCCTTGGTTGATGAGCTCCATCCATAGCTCAAGGTCGCGTTTGGATACCGCCTGGAGCTCGCGCTTGATCTTCCAGTTGCTGTCGATCACATTGAACCGCAGTTCAGGCATCTCCATGGTCTTCCAGATCCGGCACTCGCGCAGCGACAGCGAAGAGATGGGAGGCAGTGTGCAGCGCCACTCCGCATTCTGTTGCTGCTGCTGTTTCCAGCGCGGAGGCACGTCTGTGTAGTGAAGCTGGTCGTGGTCCGCGATGAACCACTTCTCAACCCACGAGCGCTTTCCACGGCGACTGCGCTTGAGGATCACCCCTTCGTGGTAAGGAGCGGGTGACGCGGGTTGCGCCAACACGTCACTATCAACGCTTTCGTCGTCTAAGAAGGGGTCGTCAACTACCTGCGAGTGCACGTTGCGGTCGTCCTCGTCCGAATCCATGCCCATTGTGTTGTGACGGCCATTCGCCTGTAAGCTGTAACTGGTATCTTCCTCCTCCTCTTCTTCTTCCTCCTCCTCCTCCCCATAGTCCTCGCCGTCGTCATCGTCTTCATCATTCTCGCCGTAGTATGCATCGTCGTCCTCTTCAATCTGCGGCTCACGCTCATCTGGCGTAAACGGAACAAGCTCGACGTTGTCATGAAGGGAGCTGTTCGTTTGCTTCAGCACATCTTCAAGGGTCCGCACAATGACACCGATGTTTGGGCGTTCACTTGGCTCGAATGACACGCACTTCTCCGCAAGCGTTGAGAGCGCCGGTGGGCATGAGGCGGGCAGGGCGTCACGGAACTCTGGCAGGAGAACCTGGAACTTGTACTGCGGTAGGCGCATCAAAAACCCATCGGCGTTGGCAACGCGACAGCAGAGCATCTCCATCATCACTACACCAAAACTGAAGATGTCGACGCTCTGGTCGTAGTCCTCGTCCAGGAACATCTCTGGCGCCATGTAGGCGTCCGTGCCGCAGTACGACTTGCGACGCTGCTTGCTCGCGTCCGTCTCATGCGTGGTGACCTCCACCGGCTTAATCTCCACAGCGAAGCCGAAGTCGCAGAGCTTGGCCCGGTGTTGGTCATCCAGCAAGATGTTAGAGGATTTGATGTCGCGGTGCACGATGTGCCGCTGCTGCAGGAACTCGATGCCCTGCGCAGCGTCCAGTGCAATGCGCACCATGCGGTGCCAGCCAATGTGCGGCTTCTTGCCGCTGCGGATGGCCTTGAGCAACAGGTCCACGTCGCCGTTGTTCAGGTACTCGCTGAGAATCCAGACCTGTTTGGCGCGGACGTTGTCGGCGGCGCCTGCGAACTGCAGGAGCCTCTGGTGACGCAGCTGACGCAGCACCTGCACCTCTCGCAGCACGAAGGCCGGGATGTTGCCCTCTGCGTCTTTCGGCTGGCACTTGACCGCGACGTGCTGGCCGCTGTAGTCGCCGGCGTAGACGATGGAGAAGGCGCCCTTGCCGATCTCGCGGCCGATCTTGACGGCGGCAGGCTCCACCTCGAAGAGCAGCTTGGCGTCGACGCCCTCCTGCTCGGGCCACTCGGGCTGCTGCCGCTCGGGCTGCTCCGGCTCCTGTTCCTGCTGCTGCTGCTCCTGCTGCTCCTGGTGGAGCTGCGCGTCCAGCGGCGCGGGCGGCGGCTGCTGCGCCTCCAGCTGCGACTTGAAGGCCGCGAGCGGCGACTTGTGCGGCAGCGGGCGGCGCTGCGCGTACTCTCCGGCCAGCAGCGTCTGGCGCTGGTTGCCCGACATGGCGCTGCGGCTCTGCTGCGGGTGCTCGAGACTCGACGGGAGGGCGCGGCGGCGGTCGGTCACTGCGCCGGTCTCATTCACGCAGAAAGTCGCGGCCAGACAGCGGCCCAGCATGGCACTGCTGCTACTGCTAGTCGCCGCTTTTAGCTCCAGGGTGCCTGCGTAACGGCCCGCCAAATCCGGACTGCCCTGCTTCCCTTCTCTACCGACCCGAGCTATTCTCTGTCGCGCGCTTCCTCGCGGTTTGAGTTGTGACTGCCAACTTGAGCGGGATGGGAGCTCTTCGCCGCACGTTCCCTACAGTTTCGGAGCGGTATTGATAACGCATATACCTCTCAAAGTCGGCTGCGAACTTAAGGATTGAAGCTCCGTTTTACCTGCTTTTTTTAATCATCCTTATCAATCGCTTATGACGATTGGGAGGTACCTTTGCAAGCGGTCTCTGAGCTGGAGAGGACACATGGCTACACACGAATCTCTCGGCCAAGGGCTTCGACTCGATGGCGTCGCCAGGAGCTCTGGGTGGCGGCGAACAGCTTTCGCGGGACTCCAGCCCAGCGACGCATTGCGCTGCAATGCGCTGCGTGGGAATCGCGGCAGCTGAGAGTGTCCGCGCAGCATAAACGCCGTCGGAATCCGACTCGGAGCGGCGATCCATGCAAACTGATATTTTTTGGTGGTCACGAGCGCGAGGCTCACTATCGGTGACCGTGCTTCGAGCACACTCAACACGTGCCTCCTTCCAGCAGCTCGGCCAGCATTAAGGAGACTTTACTCGCGATCGTCATGAAGGACGCGTTCCGACGTGGACGCTGTCTCTGCCCTTGGGGTTTCCCTTCCCCGCGCGTCCCGTTTTCACGCCTGGTCTTCCTTCAACAAGCAAACGGTTCGCAGCCGCTCAGCTCGACTCGACTCGATGCGGCTCCACGGATTCGTATCGCAGCGCTGCGTTCTGGACGCGTTGAATAGTTCCTGGGCACCTTATTTGAGCATATTTTTTCGTTTTGCTGAATCAGCTCGCTGACCGCTCGCCGTGTTTCTCACCTCGGCTTGTTCCTTCCTGGACGGATGATGGCTCAGCGCGTTAGCTTACGAGCCTCGGTGATAGCAGCAAGGAGAGAAGTTCGATCGTATAATTAAGATAAACCCTACGGTGGTCGAGCTAGCTTCGACTTGCGACTAACACGCGCAGCGCAGGCATGTACTCGGCGATGATGGCGGACACGTTGAAAGTCACGTGGTTGAGCATCTGCAGGTTGGCCTCGGTCATGACGCGGAATTCGTCGAAGCTGATGAAGCCGTCCTTGTCGAGATCCACGTCCTCCATAGTCTTGGCCACTATCGTGGCGAGGCACTCGGAGGGGATGTTGATGCCGTTCTCCTGGATACATGCCTCCAGCATGCTCAGCAGCTCCTGCGTGGACAGCTTCCCGTCGCGGTCAAAGTCTAAAATGTCAAAGGAGACTGCACCACGACAACGCAAAAGTCAGGCCACTGAGCGATTTTGTACAGTAGAGCAGCGCTCGCATATTAGTAGCGGACGCACATTTGATCTTCTCGGCCGTTCCGCCCTTCGACGACAGCACCGAGACGCTCTGCAGGAACTCGTCGAAGCTGATAAAGTTGTCGTTGTTGGTGTCGAAGAGCTGGAAGATGCGGTCCACATACAGCGACTCCTTCACGGTGAAGCCCAGCGCCGTCTGGAACTCGCTGCGGTCGATGAGTCCGTCATCTCGCTTCGCAGAACTGATGAGGTCGTAGTGCACGTGCAGAGCGATCACCTCGTCCGGCGTCAAGTTGGAGCTGCTCGCGAACGCGGCCACCTGGTCGTCGCTGAGTTTGCAGGTTAGAGGAGGTCCACTGCCGCCGTCCGCTGCGCCGGCCCCCAAGCTGTCCCTGGCTGTGGATGCCGCTGCGCCCATTGAGCCGAGTTGTGCCTGAGAGGGTCAAGTTGCAGTCCGTTTTTGGCTCGCGTCGCTTCGTGATCAAATTTTGTGTATATTTGGTGTGCAACCAAAAACTCGTTAAAACCCCGCTTTATTCCGTCTCACTAGCTGATTGGGTGAATTAGTCACGAATTAAGTGTCTTGGTCTCTGTATGCCAGAGCTTTGCCAGCCACACGCCGCCACCACCATATCGACGGCCCCCAAGACACCATGATGGCCATGCGTGTGCTGACCAAGCGCCTGCCTGTGCGCCGCCTGCAGACCTCGGCGCTGCGTGCGCTGTCCACGGAGGCGCCTTCCGCCGGCGCGGCTGCTGCCGGCGCGGCTGCTGCCGATGCGGCCGAGTCTGCCGCCGTTGAGAAGCCCGAGGAGATCAAGCAGGAGGACCTAGGCAACCTGGCTGGCGTCCCGATCTCGCAGGTAGGCAGATCTACAGTCGCCAATAGATCAATTCTTTGGGTGGTCTAACTGTATTGTATGGTGCTACGCTAGGTGACGGCCGACCACCGCCTCAAGTTCTTTGCGTTCGCCAAGGAGCAGCAGGACGAGCTCTTCCCCGAGGGCGTCGGCCGCCGCATGGATGAGACCTTCGACCTGGTGGGCCACCGCCACATTATGCTGCGTGACACGACGCTGAAGATCATCTCGGCCATGAAGGGTGCGATCAATGCAATGATATTAAGCTCTCTGGCTGCGGAGAAGCTAACGGGATCGCTGCTTGTTTGTTGTCTGCAGACTGGGAGACGGCCAAGAACGAGTCGGCTGGTGCCTACCTCATCGACGGCGAGCGCGGCACGGGCAAGAGCTTCGCGCTGCACCAGATCGTGCAGTACGCGCGCGAGAGCAACTGGGTGGTGCTCTATATCCCCAACCCGCGCTCGTGGTGCCACGATGCCCCGTACGTGATGCAGTCGCCCTACCAGGAGGACAAGTTCGACATCGACGTGTATGGCGTGGAGCTGCTGCAGCACTTCCTGCACTGCCACGGCGAGCAGCTGCGCTCGATCCCCGTGCGCGGCAAGTACGCCGACCGCTACTACCCCACGGACAAGTACGAGTCCAAGCCCAAGAGCGAGGCCGACTACAAGGATGCCGCCCTCACGCTGCGCGATGTGGTTGTCAGCGGTATCCGTGACGAGGAGCTTGCGTGCCAGGCCGTGTGCGACCTGAAGGAGGAGCTGGCGCAGACCACGGAATTCTCCGTGCTGATCGCTATCGACGACTACAACACGTGGTTCCAGAAGACCGTCTTCGGCTACGAGGGCAAGGACGTGGAGGCCGACGACATTTCGGTGATCGCCGCCCTGAAGGACATTGGCGCCAAGGGCTACGACGAGTCGCGCAAGCTGAAGAACGGCCTCTTCGTCGCCGCCGTGACGGAGAACTTCCCCACGAAGGTGCACTTCAAGCAGCAGGTGGACTACCGCAAGATCCGCGCCACCATGCACACGTACTCGGCCGAAGAGCTCGCCACCGTCGTGTCGTACTACAACCAAGTCAGCTTCCTGCACGGTGCGTCCCTGCCTGTCAATGTATTGAGACCGTGTTTAGTTCGTTGTCTGACCGTTTGCTGTATCTCTCGCTTTGTCTTTTGCAGACAAGCCCACGGACTCGCAGCTCGCGTACTTCCGGCTCATGACCAAGTCGCTCCCACTCCACGTGTTCGACCGCGCGTCGTTCTCTTAGATTATGACGGTGGTCTGCGTAGCTTCTCCAGCTACGCGGCGGCACCTCGGCCGGGAGATGACAGAGCAGGCAGTTGTTAGACAGACAGCATGATGATGATTGAAGTAGCAGCACCATGTTTCCCTATGTTTCCCCCCCCCCCTTCAACCACCTTACGTTTCGTACACAAAACAATGTGTACCACACCACACACCACTCCTATACTGAAACCAAGTGAACCGCTGTTCCGCCACCAACCTCAATCGAAAAGCGCGTGCCTCCTCTCCTGCTGTAATCCTTCGCCCATAATGGAGTCCGCGGGAGGCGCGTCCGTGCCTGCGCCTGCGGCCGAGGCGCCGCGCATGTCGCTGACGCCCACCGACGTGAAGAAGCTCATGGACGCGGCCCTGCGCATGCAGCGCGCGGGCCAGAAGAACCACCCCAAGTACCAGCAGATCGTGGCCCTGCTGCGGCAGTACCAGCAGCAGCACCGGCAGCGCCAGGTCCAGATGCAGCAGCAGCAGCAGCAGCAGACACAGGCCCCCATGCAGCCTCTGGACGTGGCGGCCAACCCGTTCATGCAGCAGAAGACGACGCTCTTCTCGGACAAGCAGCTCGAGTATCTGCACAACCAGATCCGCGCCTACAAGGCGCTGTGCCACTCCATGGACACGGCCATCGCGCAGGCCAAGCAGCTCACCGCCGCGGGGCTCACCATGCAGCCCACGGGCCCGTCGGCCAATATGATGGCGGGCGCAACGGGCGCGCTCCCGCAGCAGACGCAGGCCGTGGACCCTCCTGTGCTGGAGCTGCTGACCCCCAAGTGGACGCGCGCGTCGCGCAACTTGCTGTACATTGGACCCAACTACCTGGACGGAGACCTCATCGGCATCGAGAACAAGGGCAACTCGGCCTTCGGGCCGTTCAACGTCTGCACCCCGTGGCTCGGCGCCAATGACGTCGCGCTCAAGATGCGGTACATGCACACGCTGCAGCAGTTCCTGACGTCCAGTCTGGAGAAGCTGGAGAGCCACACAGAAGATCTGGACGAGAACGAGCTGCGCACGCTCAGAGACCTGCGCTGTGTGCTGCTGCAACAGAAGCTGCAGCGACACGTGGCCAAGGCGCACACGACGCGCTTGGCGCTGCTTGGAGAGCCGTCTGCGGTCGACCGCAAGTCCTTCCGACGTCGGCGTCCGGTCTCGCGCGTGGAGCTGCAGGGCGACGAGCGCGAGAAGCGCAAGAAGTCCGTGGCCATGGAGAAGAAGCGCCGCGCAGACCACCAAATGTACCTCAAGGCCGTGCTCAACCACTCGCGCGAGTTCTTCGCGTACCACAAGAACGTCAAGGCGCAGGCGAGCAAGTCTGCGAAGGCGGTCAAGGGCTTCATCGACCAGAAGAACTCCAAGGCCGAGCGTGAGGAAGATCGTCAAGAGAAGCTTCGTCTCAAGGCTCTGAAGGCGAACGATATGGAGGCGTACGGCAAGCTGGTGGCCGAAGCCAAGAACGAGCGTCTGACGTATCTGCTGAGTCAGACAAACAGCTATTTGGACAGCATTCGCCAATTGGTGCGTCAGCACAAGCGGAAGCACCACGTGGTGGACGAGTACACGGCGCACTACGACGCGCACCACGACGGTGGCAAGGACACGAACGCCGAGGATGACCAGGATGACGACCTAAACTACTTGGAGATTGCGTCGAAGGGAGAGCTGCCTCGTCAGCCTCTTATGCTCGTTGGTGGAGATCTGAAGGAGTACCAGCTGCGCGGTTTGCAGTGGATGGTGTCCCTGTACGATAACCACCTGAATGGTATTCTGGCCGACGAAATGGGTCTGGGTAAGACGATCCAGTCTATCTCACTGCTCACGTATGTGACGGAGGTTAAGCACAACCACGGCCCTTTCCTGGTGGTCGTGCCTCTTTCCACATTGTCGAATTGGGTGAACGAGTTCAAGAAGTGGGCTCCTGATCTCGTGCTCGTGGTGTACAAGGGCCCACCGCAAGTGCGTAAGGAACTGCACAGGCAGGAAATGGCGTCGTGCCAGTTCAATGTGCTTCTGACGACCTACGAGTACATCATGAAGGACAAGCATGTGCTCCGCAAGTACGACTGGCAGTACATTATCGTCGACGAGGGTCATCGTATGAAGAATGCACAGAGCAAGTTCGCAATGACCCTTGGAAGCATGTATACGTCGCGCAACCGACTGTTGCTGACAGGTACTCCGCTGCAGAATAGTCTGCCGGAACTGTGGGCTCTGCTAAACTTCTTGCTGCCGACAATTTTCGAGTCTGTTGACACGTTCGAGCAATGGTTTAGCAAGCCTTTCGCTCAGTTCTCTGGGAATGGTGACTCGAACGAGCTGTCCGACGAAGAGCGAATGCTTATCATTAACCGACTGCACCAGGTTCTGCGTCCGTTCCTGCTGCGTCGTGTCAAGGCGTCTGTGCTCGACCAGCTTCCGGACAAGGTGGAGAAGGTGCTGAAGTGTGAACTCTCTGGCTGGCAGAAGATCATGTACCGACGCATCCAAGAAGGTGGCGCGCTGCTGATGGAGACGACAGACGGCTCGGGTAAGAAGAAGGGAAAGACCAAGTACACGTCCAAGGGTCTTTCCAACGTGTTGATGCAGCTGCGCAAGGTGTGCAACCACCCTTACCTGTTCCAGACAAATGATTACCAGATCGACTTCGACATCGTTCGGTCATCGGGCAAGTTCGAGTTGCTGGATCGCATGCTGCCGAAGCTGAAAGCTGCAGGTCATCGCGTGCTGATGTTCAGTCAGATGACGCAATTGATGCACGTGCTGGAGGACTACTTCAACTATCGTGGCTTCCGCTACCTCCGTCTGGATGGTTCCACAAGTGCTGATGAACGTGAACAGCGAATGTTCATGTTTAACGCGCCGGACTCACCGTTCTTCATCTTCCTTCTCAGTACTCGTGCTGGTGGTCTCGGACTCAATCTCGCGACAGCTGACACGGTCATTATCTTCGACAGTGACTGGAACCCTGCCATGGATGCACAGGCCCAGGATCGCGCGCATCGTATCGGTCAGAAGAATGAAGTGCGCGTCTTCAGACTTGTCACCAACAGTCCTGTGGAGGAGAAGATTCTGTCGCGTGCGACCGACAAGATGAATATGAACAATCTCGTTGTGGAGGCTGGTAAGTTCAACAACCGCTCCAAGGAGGCAGAACGACGTGCGATGCTCGAGAGTCTCATCAAGATGGAGCAGGAGGAGGCAGCACACGCAGCTCACGGCGATGATGACGCATCGAACGTTCTGTTGGATGACGAGATTAATGAGATGATGGCGCTGACCGATGAAGAGCTCGCTTTGTACCAGCGTCTGGATGGTGAGCGTAAGGCTCGTGAGGCGAAGGAGTGGGAGGAGTACTGCAAGCAATACCATGTCCCGCACACTCCCCGTTCTCGCCTGATGTCAGAGAAGGATGCCCCGGCTTGGCTGCGCGAAGCCAACGAAGTTATGGAGCACGACATTGCCACCGGAAAGCACGACAAGGACAGCTGGAACTTTGACATGGAAACCGTTGCAGGCAAACCGCGCAAGCGCAAGGAGATGTCGTACCGCGATCAGTTTACCGATGCTGAGTTCGTTAAGATGTGCGAGGATGGAATCGATGAGGACGAGATGAAGGCTGCGGCGAAGAGTCCCAAGAGCTCCAAGCAAGGCAAACGGAAGCGCGACGAGGACGAAGAGTTCGTGGATACTGCTGCCGCTGATGAAGTTGAAGACGAAGACAACCCCAATGAAGACGACGCGGGTCGGCGCGAACGCAAGATGTTGTGCTACTACTACCGCAAGGTCTACGAGGCCGTTACCAAACTCAAAGATCCCACAGGACGTCTACGCTCCGAGTTGTACGTGGAGAAGCCGTCGCCAGTGGACTACCCTGACTACTACGGCATCGTGAAGACTCCGATGGACTTGATGACCATCAAGACGCGCCTCGACAAATACTACTACGCGTCGCACGAACAGTTTGAAGCCGATTTCAACCTCATGATCAGCAACGCGCAGCTCTACAACCATCACGAGTCGCTGGTGGTATACGACGCTCTGGAGATCGACAAGTGCGTCAAGACGAAGATGAAGCCGCTGCACTTGAAGACGATGGAGCAGATCGCAGCGGCGTACGAGAAGGCCAAGAAGGACCACAAGCGCCGCTCCAAGCAGCGCAAGGACAAGAAGCGCCGGCATCACTAAGGGAAGTTAAGTTGTCCACGTCAACGTGCATTACTCCATTCCAGCGTACAAAATCTATCGACCCTCCTTGTCTCGTAGTAGTAGTTCTTATCGCGTGTATCATCGTTATACTTGAACGCATGTTAGGTAAAGTAGCCGGCGTCGATGGCGTCCGAGCTCGTGCCCTTGCTGTCCAACACGCCAATGTTCCTCGACGACGGAGCCTCCTTGAACGTCTTGTATGTGCGCTATGAAAGACAACCATGCAACCAGTAAGCAACTCGTCATCGCTTGCAACTCAAAAACACAAGACAACCTCCACCCACCTCAAGGTTATCATTAACCGCCATGACCGCGGCCAAGTTGCCGAAGCGGTGGCAGTAGTTGGGCGCGCTCCAGACTGTCGAAAAGGTTTCTCGGAAGAGCACCTGGTAGCCTTCCATGCACAACTGGTGCGCTCGGGCCATGTGCGAAAGCTTGTTCGTGTGCAGGAACTTCTCCACCACGTCCTCTCCGAAGATGTAGCCCGCTCCTCTCGGCGACTGCAAGCAAACCACAAGCAAACCACGAATCAACCGATCAGTACACTCTTCTCCTTTCACTCTCCTCTCCTTTCCGCCCTCACCATGTGGAAGCCGAGCGTCTTGGAGTCCGGGTCGGACCACACAATGTCGGCGAAGATGCCGTCGGGCGGGATCTCCTGGAACCGGTCGAGCATGCGCAGCTGGTCCAGATGATGCAGCGCCGGGCTGAGTCCGCCGTGCAGACACAGCAGGCGGTCGTCGATGAGCGCGCCCAGCGGCAGGAAGTCGAAGAGCTCCATGAAGGCCTTGTAGATGCGCGCGTCGCCGTCGTACTTCTTCATGCACTCGATCTGGAAGCCGTAGACCTGCGTCGTCTGGCGCGACTCGTGGTTGCCGCGCAGCAGCGTCACGCGCTCCGGGTAGCTGGCCTTGAGCACGCAGAGCAGCGAGATGGTCTCCACGCTCATGGCGCCGCGGTCCACGAAGTCCCCGAGGAAGACGTAGCTCGTGTCGGGCGCTTGGCCCGCCAGCTTGAAGAGCTCCAGCAGGTCGTGGAACTGCCCGTGGATGTCGCCGCACACGGCCACGGGCGACGCCACGCGCACCACGTTGTCGTCCTCCACCAGAAGGTCCTTCACGCGCTCGCACAGCGCCAGCACGGCGTTGCCCTCCAGGTGCTCGCCGCGCTGCAGCCGCTCCAGGTGCCGCCCGTAGTGCGTCGCCATGATACGAGTATTTCGCAGTCGCGTCGAAAATGGCGAGGCGTCGTGTGAACCACATCTATTGGTGTGAACCACAGGACGATAAAGTCCACGTGAGGTGGACATCTTCGACTCAACTGTATTCGGGACAACAGAAGCTTGTTTGGAAGTCGTTACTACAACATTGCTACAACATCACGATATCTTAATGAGAGCAACACAGTACAGCGTTGTGTTGCTCGGTAATTTATGCCCAATTTAATTTTCGAAGAAGTTCAAATTGAAGTTGAAATTTCACCAAGATATTTCCATACCATTAAAGTACGAATCTCCGGATGCCGGCCGAAGAGGCCACGAAGCAACCCACGGGTGCGAAAGGGGTGAAGAAATCGCCCGCGAAGGCGAAAAAAATGACGAAGGCGAAGAAGCCAGTGTCCGCTGTGAAGGGTAAGTGCAAATAATGCTGTGAATACTGTCACAAATTGATCTAATACGTCTCAACGTTGCTACTGCTTAGACAAGCGGATCAAGGGAGTCGGTAAGGTGCTCGAGTGAGCGAACAGCGCCGTGAAGAAGACCAGCGTAGGGTAAGCAAAAACGATATGGTTTGAACAAGGTGGCTCTAATGGGCACTAACTGCTTTTATTTCACATACCCGCTGCTACTTCCTGTACAATAGGACGACGTGCTTCTCTACGAGCGCGAAAACCCGTTGACTACCTCCGTGCAGTGCTGGGTTTTGTCCAGGACCACGCCAGTGATGATGATTATCGTCCTGAAGACGACCCGGACGATGGCGTCGACGACCGGGACGACGGCCCCGACCTCGTGGACAACCTGGACGACTCGGACATCTTGCTGGGCACCGACGGACCCAACCAGAGCACGAGGAGCAACGTCAACTCGAGCGTTATGCCGAATAAAGTGCTACCCGTACAGGCCGCTACGCCGAGCGGCATTGTGCACCAGGTTGAGGTGCCAGATGACACGGCGCTCGACCAGCACGACGCGCTAGAAGCGGAGGGGCTGGGGAAGGACGCGGCGTCGGACGCCCCGGAGCTCAACCAGGCCAATGCGCCGGAGGACAAGGCGCCCAGCAAAGGCACGATGCCGGGCGACTCGGCGCCCGACAAGGACGATGTGCTGGCCGACAAGGCGCCCGGCCAGGACGTGGTGCAGGACGACTCGGGGCCCGGCCAGGACGTGATGCTCGACGATTCGGCGATCGCCAAAGATGACCTGCTGGACGACGCGGCGCCTGCCAAGGACGACGTGCCGGTCGGCAATATGCCAGCCTTCGAGGGTGGGCGGGATGGTGAGGCCGGAGTTTGCTCACAGTTTGGCTGTGTACCTGCCCTGAACGTAGTGCTCCATACCGGCGGGCATGACGACGACGAGCAGCAGGACTGCAATGCGGGCACTACCAGTAGCTCATGTAAGTCACTGATATGTTGGCTATGTTGTTGTCAATGTTGCTTCTTTTTGTTAATAATGTTGGTTATGTTGCAACCTGATGACCCTTTTCCAGCTCCCACAAAAAAGAGGGCGAGGCAGCATAAGGTATTGACCACGGAGTGTCGGTCGGCTAAAGTACCTCGGACCAGCAACAGTGCCGTTGTTGCTACGTCCAAACCGAAGGCTGCTACCAAAACAAAGTACACGCGCCGGATGAAGATATGGGAAGACCGAGAGAAGGTCATTCTCGCGCATAACGCTGTTGACAATCTTGTCCCCGAGCTTCCTGATAAAGAGTACGCGAACTGGGATGTGTTTGATGCCGCGCTGAAAGCGCACGAGAAAGCAAACTACTTGAAGTTCCGCGTCCGCAGCTCCGAAACCAAAGAAAAGCACGACAGGTATGGCCGTATGTTGCTTCGTTGTTATGTTGCTTGCTCATGGTGCTTTGCTAATTGTGCAAGCTAATGGTGCTTTGCTTTGCTAATTGTGTTTTTTGTTGTTATGCTTATTTATTAGTCGCCGTGGCGTCGTGCCGTTGCCGGATGAGATGGCGTACAACTTTAAGAAGATGTGTTGCACGCATGGATCGACACAAGCGTCACGAGGGGCCGGCCTTCGTGAGCACGGCTCGCGTTACACTGGCTGCCAGGCTTCATTTGATGTCCGTTCTCAAAAGATCGTCGTCGATGGCATAGCTCGGTGGATCGTGCAAGTGGACCCCGACACAGAGGTAGGACGATGTGTGAATTCTCTGGTGCTGTTGTGTAAGGTTTAACTTATGCGGGCTTGTCTCATGCTTTGTAGATTTCGTTGCACAACCATCCCACTAACAAAATCATCTACGACTCATACAGTCGTGGGAAGTCGATGCCACTCCCCCCGAAAGTCCGCAAGGAGCTTGGACTACTGAAAGAAATGCGGGCGAGTAACCCGAACATCAGCCGCTACTTGTCGGATGAGCTGGGTGGGTGCTACTGGTGAACTTAAGGCTACATGTAGCTATTTTCTGCTTTCGGACTAACTCTTTATTGCAATTAATTTTCACTGCGCTTGCTTTCAGATATCATGCTTACACCACAGCAAACTAGAAACATCATGCAGCAAGTATTGGGGAGCACCACGTTGGAACGGACCAAAGTCATATTAGATAGCTTCGCCGCTGCGGACGCGGAGAATGAGGTTCTGCTTGTCCAAGATCAGATGGGCATTAGCTGCGTTATTGCCATGCAGACAGCTCTGCAAAAGCCTGCTTTGAGCAGCGGGGGGACAACTTGGTGATAGATTGGACCCATGACACGAATAACATGGGGTACCACTTGGGTGAGAACATCACAGTATTATTTTGTATGATCGGCGGTGTGTATTTAACTGTGTGTATCATAGGCAGTCTGGTTGTGATCTCAGCCACAGGAAGGGGGATTCCTGTTGTCGACTTCCTGTCGCTCGATCAAAAAGCACCGACGACAACGCAGATTGTTGAGTTTTTCAAGCGCAACAACCCTGCTTGGAAAACAATGTAGACCGTTGTGATTAATAAGGACTTTATGGAGTGGCGAGTGCTGGATCGGGCGTTTCCAGATGCCAAAGTCGTCCTATGTCAGTTCCACGCGCTGACATACTGGCGCAAGGTTTGTGCAAGAGCAAAGTTCAACCTGAGCATGAACCAACGGGACGCCATGGAAATCTGCATTCGCAAATCTAATTTACTGATTAGTTGGATGTTGCTATGGGATTTCTTGAATTATGTTGCTGACTGTGTTTCTCTTTATGTTGTTCTGTGTGTTGCTTGTCCTGTGTTGCTACGTGTGTTGCTTGGATTTGCCATATAGTAACACCCAGTCGGCATTTGACGCCAAGCGGTCCACCTTCACTAAAACTTGTGGAGACGAGTGTCCCGACCTATTGGAGTATTTTGAGGCGAAGTGGGCGTCGTGTATCGATATGTGGGCGAATCACGCCAGGGGAAAGTTTTTCACTGCGGGCAATACGACTACGAACCGGATTGAGTCGAACTGGAATCAGGTGAAGCTGTTGATTGGAAAGAAGCCGCGATTGGAGGTGACTATTAGTGGGCTACTTGCTCACCAAACAACAATTGCCCACAGTATGCTCAGTGCAATGCGCAGGACATCTGCATCATCTCGGGCACCGGGTAGCGTTCCGGACTACCTGTCGCTTGTGGCGGGGCGCCTGGGTGATACCATGCTAGCTCACGTCAGACGCCAGTGGGACTACTACATGGTATTTTCGGCGAGCACGTCTTGCTCTATGCGGGGACGGGAGGTGGGTGAATGGGAACTGACTTCTCGGGGAAACACGCATCGCTGCAACGACTTCCGCTGGTCGTGTTCGTGCCTCTTCGACAGCAGCTACAGCTTGCCGTGCCAGCATCTGATGTACATTGCGCAGTATGTGCATAAGTTTGAGAAGCTGCCGGCCTCCAGCGTACCTCCACGATGGGATGCTGTGGTGATGGCTGGATTGGAGGAGGAATTTTATCGCGGCATGGAATCGCTTCGGAGCGTACAGCGCGCGGTGAAAGCAGCTTGGGATACGTGGTGTGCTGTGTATCGCTCAGGCGTACGCCATTTTGAAGGATAGCTCTCGTTTCGTGCGAGCTGTTATTTCACGGGATGATGTTGCTGTCATGCGTCTACGCGTCATGTGGATGATTCTCATGCAGCCTGACGAGAGTACAACGTCAAACAAGGTCGCTAAAGCTGTCCAGTCAACCGACATCGAGCTCATTGCAACGATCACGACATAAAGACCACAGTAACATTTATTGATGTAAGCTAGTCTATGATGAATATGCGCATTGGCTTAGACGTAACCCCACGGTTTCAGTTGCACATTGGCTCTTGTGTATAATGGTGGCTGGCGTTCCTTCGACTTCGGATCTGGATTGTACATGTATCCCTTGAAGAACGCGCTGTCCGGTCCAATCGAGGTCACAACCACGACCTCTTTGTGGCCATGCAGGAAGTCCGCCTCAGTCAGCGTGCAGCGCACAACATCCAGCGCGTCGCGATAGCGCATGTTGTCGAAGGTCATGGTAAGGATGGCGTTCACGCCGAAGACCCAAGGCGCGGGCATGCTGGCGCAGTGCAGCCGAAACGCCAGCAGCAGGAAAAGCCGGTGTACAGCATGGCAGTGAACGACACGATGAGCACGAAGGTGACGGCGGATCCGCCGTAGTACGCCGGCTTCTCCAGCAGCGCGCTGCACTGAAAGAGCAGCGGGAGCTTGCCCGCCACGACGTTGGTGGTCACGAGCTCCAGCGCCACCGGACACGTGATGCGCTGCAGCCCGCGCAGCATCAGCGAGGTCGGCTGGTCCGCGCACGAGCTCCAGCCGCTGCTCCAATTTCGCCTTGTGGTCGCCAAGGAGGGAATCAGCTGCGGCAGCTCACAGCCACACCCTTGAGCGCGCTGTTGCGTATGATCGGTCTTCACTTCGCGGTCGTCGAGAATCACGTCGGTCTTGGCGGCAGTGAACACCCAAAGCAGCTCGGGGATCTTGAACGACAAGAGGTCCTTGCAGGCGCGCGCGGCATAGATACATTATCAGAACCGAAAGGTAGTGGCGGCGCCTTCGTGAGTCTGGCGAAAGGAAGCGATGACAGTCGCTGGTCGTGTTGTCTTCTCCTCTAGAATATTTCGCGAATGTAATGGGTAACTTTTACATTTGCCGTCATATATCGACAGAAAATTACGGCTGGCTCCATTTCATGTTGCTTCTTGTGGTGCCTGTTGTGTTGCCTGACAGCTATTGTGTTGCCGCAAGAGCTGTCGTGATGTTGCGCTTATGTTGTAGTAACGCCGTCCGAAGCTGTTAGCAACGATAGAGGCTCTGCGTTTTTAACGTACAGTACCATATTGACCGCATGTGTCCACGGCAGACTGCCTTCCAGATCCAAGTAATTTTCCCGGCGAGAGAGAAAATATGTAAGGAACCCCGTGCGCTGTGCTTGACGATCAGGTTGTTTTCCACCCATTTTCCCAAGTCACGCGTCAACCCCCAGAAGGCTGCCGGACTCCGACTACAGTACGTAGCTGCGTGACCCCACGTCGGCCTCATCACTCGTCTGGCATGGTCGCGACGCTGCCTGACCTTGTCGTGCCTGGATTCGGTGCTGTGGGGGAAGTCCTCGTGAAGATCAAGGAGATCTGTGTTAAAATACACGACAGCAAGAATGCCTGCAAGCGCATCAGTATGCAGCTGCACGACATATTCGACGAGATCATGAAACTGCAGAGCCGACAGCGGATTCCGTCTACATGTAGCAAAGCCATCACGAAGTACGTGGGCGTTTTGATGGACTTCACCGAGTTTTTGGAGCGCCACCAAGACAAGAAAGGGCTGGAAAAACTCAAAGAGCGATGCAAGCTGCCCAGCAAGCTCGAGAGGATCCAGAGCGATGTGGAGATGCTGTTTCGGATGCTTAACTTGGGGACCGCGGACATGGTGGCCAGCTTGAAACTCCGATTCGAGGACGAACAGCGCGAGCAAAGACGGGAACTGGCAAAACTGTCGGCCGACACTTCGATCATTCGAAAGGAGATACTAGGGTACCGCGAAACGATGCACAAGATTCTTTCCTTGTTGTATTCGTACCAGAACTCGCAGGGGGCAGCGAAAAAGCACCTGCACGATGAATTGTCCCGCACGCTGACCAGCCTTCAGATGTCGAACAGCAAGTGGCAGTCCAAGGAAATGCAGATGATCGAGACTCAGATTTTCTCCGCGCTTTCGGAAACACCGTTGCCCAGGAAGCTGGACTTGCCCGAATGGTTTCTGCCCGATACAGAGGTCACGTATGAGCCAAAACCCTGTAGCCGTGCATCGTTTGGATCGTTGCACCTCGGAGCCTGCAACGGTACCGACGTGGTCGTCATGTGTCTGAATGACGGTACTGGAGAAAGTCTGCAAACAAATGAAAGGTTTCAGCGATACACTACTCGATGGCACGGACTTGACCATCTACACGTCGCCAAGATGTTAGGTGTTTCGCACCTGAGCTCCCCGCCGTTAGTTATCTACGAGGAGGTGAAGTACAACGTGGCTGGATATCTCGCGGACTCGACTAACGCTGGAAGTATGTGGCGATTGCTGTACGAAACGGCACTTGGTCTCCGGTATGCTCACAACAAGAAGGTTTTGCACGGGAATCTCAAGCTGACCACTATCCGAGTCGATTCCGAAGGCCACGCAAAGATTTGCGGGTTGGGGGCGGTGACGAAAAATTGATCAAGGCCTTCCCGTCTGAAATCAGGAGCAGTACGATGGCAAGCGCCGGAGTGTTTGACAGGAAGGCGCACTTTCGCGTCCGTTATTTACTCACTCGCGATGTGCATCATCGAGGCTCTGAGCGGTGAACCGCCGTTTGGGCAGCTGGATGATGATACTGTGCGCGACAGACTCCTGCGAGGAGAAATGCCTGACAAGCCATCCAAAATGAGCGCTGAAACTTACACACTCGTGGCCGAAATGACCATGACCGATCCTGATAAACGACTCTCCCTTTCTCGGGTTATTGTGAGACTAATGGACTTCATGAGTTCTGAAGAGGAGACATGCAACGATTCAAAATCCCCGAGAATGGTAAATGTGGAGCAGCATGATGGGGCAATGGATCCTTGGCAGAATGAATCTCTGGTTCAGCAGCTTTACGCAACTCACGAGAGCGTATATTCCTCTCTAAAGCTCCACTACGACGATTGATGAACCCAGCAGAGGAACATTTTGGATGCTCGACTTGCTGCACATTTCTTTGAGTCACACCAAAATACAGCAGATGTACCATTGAATGGGAAATCACCTCGATACTCGAATAAAGCGACGGAATAAATTTGATGCGTTCTACGAGCGATATTCTATTTCGCTTGAAGTGGGGATGCGTGCAGCCAGTAGATTGTACTGAAGCACTTGGCTAACACCTTTGAAGAGCGGACATGAGCGGATTCTTTTAAGGGTAATGGTAGTGAAAGAGTGAACTCTTTCACTACCAGAGATTTTGAAAAATTTGAGACCGTAACATCAGGCTGAAACGCAACTCGCGCCGAGTGATTGGTATTTGACGAAGTATTCCTGCAAGAACGCGCAAATAAATCCGCAGGGCGACGATATAGATTTAAATGTAAGCTGGAACTGGTCAGCTTGGCCTGGCAAAAGTAAATGTAAGCAACACAAGCAGCTCATTACTACTCGCTATAACTACGGGCGCAGGACCATTGAGCTCGTTACTGTGCGCGCGACATGGCGTGACACTCACGTGCGCGTGGACTGCCTCATTTTCCGACATTTAAACCAGGACGGCAGGAGGTCGTGCGATAATGGTAGGTGAGCGTCCAGTACGCTCCTCACTTCTCAATCTACAAGTCGACTCGTACAGCACCTGCAGAAACATATTCACAAGAGACTTGCGAGCGAACTGATTGGTAGCTCGACGATGCTGAAGCTCGACTCGGGCTTTAGTAGCAGGGCGCGGGTGCTCAATGCGATACAGCAGCGCTGGTCAGGAATGAACGACAGCCAGAGAAGCTCCAAGCGCGTTCTAACGCAGGTGAAAGTCGTCTACGAGGCGATCCAGGCGGTGGAAATGCGGAATCGGAATGCAGCGAATGGCGCACTGGCAAAGTACAAGAACGTCGTGCTCGACTTCCTGAAATGTCTGGAGAACTACCACAGCAAGAACGTCTTCCAGCGCTTGATACACCATCGAAAGAAGGTGGACGACCTCGAGCGCATTCAAGGAATCGTAACCGTGCTATTGAGAATGCTCAGCATGGAGATGGCGGCTGAAATCGAAGCCGTGAAGCAGCAGTGGAAGGTTGAGCGATGCGAATTACACGACCAGTTGGGTAAACTGCTCGAAGACGCCTCGGCCAGTCTACTTGAGCTGCAAAACGTGCGAGATGCCATGCTCTTGCTTCAAAGTGGCTCAGCAAAGGCTGCAATGCAAATGCACTAACTGTAACGACCCAACGGCTTGACAGTTGGGTTCTAGATGAAAGGAGCCGGGCGTTCGTGATTGAGCGCCCGACTTCAGCATTTCGAATTCAGCGCAGATTGGTGGCATCAACACGAACACGAAGGGGCTTACGCTAAAAAGTCAGTGCACAGCGTACAGTGTACAGTACAGTGTACACAGTACCGCATGGCAGCAACCGTGCTCTGGTCGTGTTCATTAATCGTTGGATTTGCGAAGGATAGTCGCGGCACCGTGCCGGTAGAGTGCTGTTCGTTCATAACGGCTTCAATCTTCGTTCAATCTTCGTTCAATCCTCGTTATTCCTGAATTTACGTCTCAAGCGCAGCTCGTCTGGGAACTTCCCAGTGGGAAGACAGGAAAGAATGAAACTCCACCGAGCTTCTGCGGCCACGTTGGTGCTCACTGCGGCTACCCTCGCTGTCGCGATCGCGATCGACTTCAAGTCCGACTTGAGCCTGAAAACCACTGCGGCCACGAAGACGACATCTCCCACCACGCAGACATCGTCGTCAACCGTTCAACAGTCCACCGAGCCAACGAGTCTGGCACCCGTGGCGCCTGTGGCGGCATGCTCGGATCTGTTGGCCGTCGACATGACCGCTATTGGCGGCAACGTCACCACTGCCAAAGAGACCGACAGTAACGGCATCACCTACTGCTCGGTCGAAGGTGAATTCACGTCCACTGCTGGCTGGCAGGTCATGCTTCCCGTTGCGAATTGGACGCAGCGGTACATGCAAGTCGGGTGCGGAGGGCTGTGTGGCCAGATCAGCCTACAGCCGGGAGCTCGGACGGATCTGTCGAGGTCACCAACGGCGAGTTTGTGCTGGCATCCACGGACATGGCGGGCGGATCCGACGGAGAGTTCGGTCTCAACGAGGAGAAACGTGCGGCTTTCGCGCATCAGGCTGTCCACCAGACCGCGCAGACGGCCAAGAAGCTCATCCAGGCCTACCACGATCAGGAGGCGGCGTACTCGTACTTCAACGGTTGCTCGGACGGTGGCCGCGAGGCTGTCATGGAGGCGATCCGCTATCCGGACGACTTCGACGGAATCATTGCCGGGGCGCCCGCCATGCTCTTCACGTTCCAGAACAGTTTCCACCACGGTTGGCTTTCGGTTAGCAACACTGACGACGAAGGAAACCGCGTTGTCATCGCTGACCGAGCTTCGATTCTTCACGATGCTGTTATCAAAGCATGCGACTCGCTGGACGGCATCGAAGACGGCTTGCTATCGGACCCGAGACTCTGCGACTTTGACCCGTCGACGATTCAGTGCGCGAAAGACGCCACTGACAACTCCACGTGCCGTGCCTCACCTCAGCTGAAGTGGAGGCTGACCCGTGGACGCGCACAGTCGCAAATACCTGACGGTCGGAGAAGAGCAGTACGGCTCGGAGCTGGCGTGGTCCGGTGTCTTCGTGTCCGAAACGTACGACGGCGACATCATGAGCACCAACACTGCGCTTGCCGCCATCAAGTACCTGATCTTTGAGGAGTACCCGGGCGACAACTACACCCTGAGCGACTTCAAGTTCGCCAACTCCACCATCGACCTGCTGCGATCGCGTCACCACCTGCTCGACGCCGTGAGCTCCGACCTCTCGAATTCCACAAGGCTGGCGGCAAGCTCATTCTGTGGCACGGCTGGGCCGACCCGCACATTTCCCCGCGAACGACGATCGCCTACCACGAAGCCTTGCAGAAGCACATGGGCGAGGCCACACTGAACGAGTTCGAGCGTCTGTACCTGCTACCTGGTGTGTATCACTGCGGAAATGGTGAGGGCCCCTCCGCTATCGACCTCGTGACCCCCATGCTCGAGTGGGTGGAGTCCAACACTGCCCCTGGCGCCATTGAAACAAGCACACCAACCAACACCGGCGAGAGCAAGTTCGGCCAATGGGCCAAGTCGGAATCCGGCAGTGGAAAGCCCCCCTCGGGCCCCCCTTCGAGGCGCATGCTGCAGACGGAAGCGTCTGGATCCGGATCGGCAGCTACGACCGTGACTCGCCCCGTGTATCCGTACCCCGCAGTGGCCAAATACAAGGGCACGGGCGACGTGAACGACGCTGCGAACTTCGAGAAGGGCAAGCCGCTTTACACGAAGAAGACCCGCTCCTGGCTGGGCGAGGACGTCTTCAACCCATACACGCCGACGAAGGCATAACTTCTAACGCTGGAGCCTAGCAGTAGAGTCGCTGGATTAGTTCCCTAGGCATGTGCTAGAAGCAAATGAAAGACCCCGTTAGCCAGTCTGTATACATTGTCTTACACCCTGAAAAGCAGGAACACACCTGTGGTGCCCTCTCTAGGCCTACCAACAGAAGCACACGCGCGCAGTCCTCTCTACTAGCGTTAAGGCTTTGAGTCCTCGTTCGACGGCTGCTTCTCGGAATCCTTGGCCCACTGGTGGTAAACTGACTCGGGCATCTGCAGCACTGCATCGCCAGACACAGCCACGGCGGTTCGCTCTAGACACACCGTCGCCACCTGCTGCTGGTGCACGTCCTCCATGGAAGAGAAGGCGTAGGTCTCCTTGTCCCCATCAAGAGCACGGGCATTCCGCATCTCCTCGCGCATCTCGTGGGTCTTCTTGACCGAGTCCGCTGCCACGTGCAAGTTCTTGGTCAAGCTGGCCATCTCCTCGTCCGAGTCGGGCTGCTCGCTTTGATACGCGTACGTCTTGCTCTTGTAGAGTTGCTGCTCCTTGGTCGGCGCCTCCTCTTCCTCCTCCTCCTCAGCAGCAGCCTCTTCCTCAGCTACCACAGCCGCGGGCTTCTCGCGAGGGATGATGTTCCCGAAGCGGTCGAGCTCCGGTTCCTCCTCCTCTTCGCTCTCTTCTTCGTCGACGTCATCGTCGCTCTCCAGACTGGGCAGCATCATGCGCTGCAGCCGCTGCTCGTTCTCCGCCTGGCAGGCCGCCAAGTAGGCCTCCTGGGCCGCCACCACTTGGGCGCTGTCCTCGCAGGCCGCGTAGGCCTCGAGGCAGTCGGCGTTGATCTTGAGGAACTCGGCGCCCCACGAGAACTCGTCCATGAGCTGCACGGCCTCGTCCTTGAGCCCCACGATGTAGAGCGTGGCGGCGATGGCCTCGGCGCACGAGAGCTTGTGCGGCCGGCCGTAGTTGACCGAGTTGGCGGCCACGAGGAACGGCAGCAGGCGGTGCACGCCCGAGCGCAGCTGCTTGTAGGGCAGCTCCTGCACCTTGGCCCAGCTGCAGTCGATCACCGAGATGCCCGTGCCCTCCACGATGCCCCTGTCGGCCGGGGACACGATGCTCTCGCCCGCGGGGGACAGCACGAGCCCGCGGAAGTGCGCGCCCGGCTTCATGCTCTTGATGTAGCCCAGGCGGCAGAGCTTGCGCCCCGTGCAGCGCTTCGAGTCGCACTGCTGGAAGTCCCACATGCGCAGCGTCACGGGGAACGCGCGGCGCCGGAAGTTCGTCTCGCTCTCCTCCTCTCCGCGCGCAGGCGCGGCGCCCGCCCCTTTGCCGCGGCCGCGCTCCTTGCGCGACGGCGGGCCTCGGTCCACGCGCTTCTTGCCCATTATAGTCTCGGTCTGCTTCGGAAGTGATGGCCATGGAAATTTGAGTACATGATTTGGTGCTACCCATACTTTAGTCAAGTGAACACAATGGATTAATGGGTCTTATGGATACAGTAGAGCCCAATTCGATGCCCATTTCCTGTTTGAAGATGCTGCTGCTGTGGCACGAGGCGCTGGGCTCGGACGACGAGCAGGCGGCGGAAGACGAGCTCTGCGCGCGCGTACTGTACGCGCAGGAGGAGGACGGGCACCACGGGGAGGAGAGGCTGCTGCAGCGGCTGCACCTGGCGCAGGGACTGCTGACGTTCGTGCGGATGCTGCGCCGCCGCAGCCAAGACGACGAGGCCGAGACGAGCGCCGCCCAGTGGACGCCGGAGTGGGCGAGCGTGACGCTGTCCAGGAGGAGGTTCTTCGTCCTCGAGGTGGAGCCGCAGATCTTCATGGCGCTGGTAGGGTGGATACCCTACCCTGGACGATGTTGGAGTTGGTGAAGTTGAGGGGCTGACAGTTTGTGCGCTTCTGCTGCAGGGTGTGCATCCGACAGTTGAAATGGTGTGTACCGCCCCAACAAGTTGCTGTCTGGAGTGTGTATAGTGCCATAGTGCTAACTGTTTTCCTGCTTTCGCGCGGGCAGAAAGACCACGGGCCGGGGTATAAAGCTCTGCTCCGAGAGATGTACGGCATGTTCCGACTGTTCCACGGGAGCATCGACAGGTGAGAATGCTGCACTGCATTTTGTTACCCATGACAATTGTCAGTGATAACTCGATGCTATCTCTGTTTGTAGCAATCTGCGCTTACTTTCTCCTGCACCTGCGCGACAAGGTGCAGGTTTTGACAACGCACCCGACAAGGGTGAGGTCCCGTTGGAGATGCGGAAGTACATGGACGGGATGGATCTCCTGATGGACATTGCTGCGACGCGAAAACGATTGCGGAAGCTTCGCATTGCACTCGATTCACATTCCCATAACCAGTCGTTTGGTGCTCCCGACGAGGGCGGAACAGAGAGCACTGCTGCGATGACGCAGCTACTAGAAGAAGCGCAAGCAGTGGAAGCAAAACTCGAGCTGTTGTTAGCTCGGTCTCCAGCAGCGAGACTTCAGAAAAAGTGTGCCGATTTCTTCCCCACGTTGCTGCAAGCCCTGGATGTTCGCGGGGCGAGTGGGTTCTCCGAGCTGCAGGGTCTTGGCTACTTCCCGATGGATCAGCCCACGTTTCTGGCGCTTCAGACCTTCGTCAACGGTCTACAAGCCGAATTGGAGCTTTCAGATACAAGCACTGAGGAAGCGGCGCTGTTTTTCAAGGGGAATCTTTTGTGGAGCTCTATGGAAACCACTACAATGCACATGCTGTATAACTTCCTTCGACTTCGCGAAGAGCGCGGGATGACCATGCTTCGTGATGACGCCCAAGCTTTTGATGAACCATACTCACGAAACACGCCGGATACGGATAGCTCTCAACTGTGGATGTCCAACGCGTACGATGACACTTTCCTCCCTGTTTGGTCAAGTAAGCTCTCGTATGCGGAATGCGACGCAGTCGCTCACTCACAAGACGGACCGCCTCACTTGCGCCGAGCAGCCCGGTCACTGCATAAGCAACACCCGGTCTCATTATCAACATTTTTTTCAGGAGTGCCGCCTTTATCAGGTGGAGCTCCCACCTCCTCTACTCTTGCCGCTGACTCTTCACCGTTTGGGTCACCGTCGCATTCACCCGCGGCATCGTCACGGTTAGCCCCACCGCGGAGTACCGGGGCAAGCCCGAGCAGCTCGAAAAGTGCCATCAAGGCGCGAGCTCGCTCCATCGCCTTCCGCAACGCTGGGCTATTGCTGAAGAATGGCTGCTTTTCCAAGCTACAACTTGCAAACCGAGCCAGGATACCTGAAACGGGGGTACCCAGTGAAACAGAGGCAGTATGGAGTCCGTTTATCTTTCCGCTCGATGCTTCAATCTCTTCCAGTCACGATCCCAATGTTGATATCGAGCAGAGAGCAGGTCATCGAGTTGTGGTGTGGCACGAAGCGGACCTCACGATGGTTATTGTCTTGCGTACCGAGGCGATGATGGTCGGTGCAACTGAAACAGACTCGAAAGGCATCCATGCCGGCACCCTTGAGCGTTTGGAAAATTATCTTGACGGCCAGCAGCGGTTTCAGAGCCTGGCTGAGCTCGTTTTCTCGCGATACAACGCCACCTTCGCCCCCAAGAAGAAGTATGCATCCCTATTGCTTGTGGATGTTATGGAATATTTTGACTGAGACTAACATGCCAATGCTCTTGTAGTGCGCCAAACATTCATCCGATGCCGCCTTTCCTGTACATCAACCGCGTCAACCTGGCGTTCAGAATGCAACAGGTGCCGCGGCTGCTCAAAAGCAAGGACGACGATCTCTTCCCGGTGCCTGCAAAGTTGCTGGCGCACTACTTTCCATCTTCCACGATGGCGATAGTCAACGAATTGCACGCCGAGTTACACCGGTGTTCGAGCGCAGGCAACCGCGAAATCTGCATCCGCACGCGCCACGCTGGCTGGGTGCTCGCCAAGAAGTCGGAGACTTCGCACCGCGAGATGTACGTCTTCTTCGACAGCAAGATCTCGTCAGTCTACGAACTATCAGGTGAGTGAGTTGTCGTGCCTGTGAGTTTTTAGGATACCATGGTGGCTGACATTACCCTCGCATGCTTGGCGCCCCCATAGATTCGCTACAGATGCTGCTGCATGACCAGTTTGGTAATGTATTGTTCTAGCTAACAAGCAACAGCTTCATCTGCAACTACGACGGATAGCAACGCCAACACAAAATACGAGCGCAAACAGCTTCAACATATGCGATGTTGTGCGTGGTGTCCACCACACCACATGTCAAATACTCACGCAACCTTCGCGCCACTTTCTCTCGGTGCAGGGCGGTGGCTGCAAGCCATTTACGCGTTTGACAGGGAAGGGAGCCCATGGGCAAGATCATCGAGTCGATCGGCAGCGCGTACGCGGCGCGCGCGGACGACGCGTCTGCGCGCCCCACCGTGTCCTTCGAGTTCTTCCCCGCCAAGACGAACGCGGGCGTGTTCAACCTGCTGACGCGCGTGGAGGAGATGGGGCTGGCGCTGCAGCCGACGTTCGTGACGCTCACGTGGCGCTCGGCCTTCAAGGACGAGGCGCTGTGGCTGCGCATCGGCGCCCACATCCAGAACGAGTTCCAGCTGGACGTACTGCTGCACCTCACGTGCCACTTGCCCACGGAGCAGCTCAAGCGCATCCTCAAGAACGCGCGCGCCGCCGGCATCCGCAACATCCTGGCGCTGCGCGGAGACCCGCCCATCGGCGCCGAGCGCTGGGCGCCCGTGGAGGGCGGGCTCAGCAACGCCGTGGACCTCATCAAGCTCATCCGCGAGGAGCACGGTGACTACTTCTGCATCGCCTGCGCGGGCTACGCGGAGGTGCACACCGAGTCGTGGAACCACCCGGACCTGCCGCCCTCCAACGAGGCGCGCGCGCTGGACCTGCAGCGCCTCAAGGCCAAGCAGGACGCCGGAGCAGACTTCATCATCACGCAGTTCTTCTTCGACGTGGACAACATGATCCAGTGGATCGGGGACTGCAAGGACGCCGGCATCACCATCCCCATCCTGCCCGGCTACCTGCCGATCCAGAACTACAGCTCCTTCTGCAAGTTCACGAGCTGGTGCAAGACCCGCGTGCCCGAGAGCGTGCTCACTGCCCTGGACGCCATCAAGAACGACGATGCCGCGGTGCGCCGCTACGGCACGCAGCTTGCGGTGGAGACGTGCCAGCGCCTGCTGGCGGCTGGCGTCAACTCGCTGCACTTCTACACGATGAACCTGGCCACGACCGTGACGCAGGTGCTGGAGGGCCTCAAGATGCTCCCCGCGCGCAACCAGCGCGAGTTGCCGTGGCAGTCCACGCTGCAACGGTCGACGGCTGAAGGTGAACAGGTGCGCCCCATTTTCTGGTCCAACCGCCAAGCTAGTTACATCGCGCGTACTGCGGCGTGGGACGAGTTCCCCAACGGACGATGGGGAGACCGCACGAGTCCGGCCTACGGAGAGCTGTCGGAGTACTACCTCGCCTTCAAGCGCCCGAAGCTCCAGCGCGCTGACCTGTGGGGCACCCCGCAGACTGAGCAGGATGTGTGGAACGTGTTCGTTCGCTTCATTGACGGCCACGTGAAGCAGCTGCCGTGGTGCGAGCAGGCGCTGTCGCTCGAGAGTGCTGCCATCCGCGAGAACCTCCAGTGGCTCAACTCGAACGGCTTCTTGACCATTAACAGTCAGCCGCGCGTGAACGGCGCTCCCTCCAGCGACCCGTCCGTCGGCTGGGGTGGTGACGACGGCGTGGTGTTCCAGAAGGCTTACGTGGAGTTCTTCGTTTCCCCCGAGAAGATGGCCCACCTCGTGAAGGTCATGCGCCGCGACTACCCGCAGCTGTCCTTCCACGCGCTCAACCGCAAAGGCGACGAGCACCGCAACACTCCGTTGCACAGTGTCACGGCCGTCACGTGGGGGGTCTTCCCCGGCACTGAGATCGTGCAGCCAACGGTTGTGGACTCGGACTCGTTCGCTGCCTGGAAGGACGAGGCGTTCGAGCTGTGGCAGACGCAGTGGGCGTCGGCCTACCCTGCGGACTCGCGCTCTCGCGAGGTTATCCAGCACATCTTCGACACGTACTACCTTGTCAACATCGTCGACAACGACTACGCGAATGGTGCGTGTCCCCACTTGGCCACTCCAATCGCCAGTGCCTTATTGTGCTCTGATCTACGTGCTAACGTGTTGTGTTTGTGCAACTACACAGATGAGTCGGACATCTTCAGCATCTTCACGCGGATCATCACGGAAGCCATGGACAAA
The DNA here is from genome assembly GCF_000149755.1 of Phytophthora sojae. Lineage (NCBI taxonomy): Eukaryota > Oomycota > Peronosporomycetes > Peronosporales > Peronosporaceae > Phytophthora > Phytophthora sojae. The sequence continues at coordinate 5,043,225 of NW_009258118.1, forward strand.
GAGCAGCTGCGCGCGCGCGTGCTCGAGCTGGAGGCCCGGCGCGAGAAGATGTTCGACACGTTGGCGTCGTTCCAGTCGCTGCAGGAGGAGCTCAACGGTGAGCTGCGCTCGGCACACTCGGAGCTCGCGGGCGTGCGCAGCGAGAACCTGCAGCTGAAGGAGAAGGTCCGCCAGCTCCAGGCTCAGCTCGCGCTCGCGTCGCTGTAGTGCAGTCGACCAGCAAACGTCCAGACCCCACGCCAGTACATAGGAAGAAGAAGACAATCGCAACGACACGGACGGGCGGCCAGTGTGGCTGCAGCAAGCACCCGCCTGCCTGCCTCCCCTCCCAAGCAGCACCCAACGACGACCCACAGTCTTGTTGGCCGCGGATTCCGATTGACCTTCACTTCGCTTTGCCCGGTGTTGGGCTCTGTAGAGAATGATAGACTGAATGAAAGCCACGCCGCGCCACGCACGCGGCCCCAGCATTTCTGCTTGGAAACTTCTCCTGGTGGGGCCAAGCTCCTTCGTCTCCGTGATTGCTGGAGGTCTGCCCCCTTGGGACATCGCTTGGCCCGCTCGCTTCTTTTCGCTTACATGACGTGTGTACGTGGCGGCCGCTCTGAAATTGCACCAGTCCTCCAGTACCTCTAGAACCAAATGCGAACACATAGGTCCAACTTGCGCACGTAAACTGTACGTGGTCGAAAATTCCACGGTCCTTCTCTACAAAGGGTATGACCCACACTCAAACCTGTCAAAACCTATATTGTAGCTCTGTTGCGAGCTCCCGCCAGGTACACCCGCTGTGCGATCCAGTCGCTGCTGGGCATTTCCGCTTTTGCGCCGTCCCCCACCCAGAGCCCAAGAGAGAGAGAGAGAGAGAGAGAGAGCGAGCAGCATGAGCAGCGAGCCCGCGCGCGTGCAGACGCGCCTGACCAAGGAGAGCGGCCCCAAGGTGACGGGCGCGGCCAGCGAGGCCAAGATCGGCGGCCCGTTCACGCTGACGCCCAACCCGCCCTTCGTGGCGGCGCGCGTGGCCGTGTACGACCGCATCATGGCCGGCCAGAAGGCGCAGCTCGAGGCGCTGGCCGCCAAGCAGACGCCCATCAAGATCACGCTGCCCGACGGCGCCGTGAAGGAGGGCGTGGCCTGGCAGACGACGCCCCTGGACGTGGCGCTCGAGATCTCGCAGGGCCTGGCCGACCAGGTCGTCGTGGCCCGCGTGACGTACCGCGGCAAGCCCGAGGACCCGTTCAGCGTCACGGCCGCCGACGTGGACGGCAACGAGGCCAGCGACAAGGCCGGCGAGGCCTGCTGCGGCGCCGTGGCCGACTCGTCCGAGCTCTGGGACGTGTTCCGCCCGCTCATCGGCGACTGCAAGCTCGAGCTGCTCAAGTTCGACGACCAGGAGGGCCGCATGGTCTTCTGGCACTCGAGCGCGCACATCCTGGGCGAGAGCCTCGAGACGCTCAAGGGCGCGCACCTGACCATCGGCCCCCCCGTCGAGGGCGGCTTCTACTACGACTCGTACATGGGCACCGAGACGGTCCCCGAGAGCGACCTGAGCGTCATCGAGAAGGCCTGCCAGAAGGTGGTCAAGGACAAGCAGAAGTTCGAGCGCATCGTGCTCACCAAGGAGGAGGCCCTCGAGATGTTCGCCGACAACGTCTTCAAGACGCAGATCATCTCGACCAAGATCCCGGACGGCGGCAAGACCACGGCCTACCGCTGCGGCCCGCTCATCGACCTGTGCCGCGGCCCGCACGTGCCCCACACGGGCAAGATCAAGGCGCTGGCCGTCACGCGCGCCTCGAGCTCGCACTGGCTGGGCAAGACCACCAACGACACGCTGCAGCGCGTCTACGGTATCTCGTTCCCGGACAAGAACAAGATGAAAGAGTGGAAGCACTTCCAGGCTGAGGCCGCCAAGCGCGACCACCGTCGTCTCGGCGTGAGCGAGGAGCTCTTCTTCTTCCACTCGCTGAGCCCCGGCAGCGGCTTCTGGCTGCCGCACGGCTCGGCCATCTACTTCAAGCTGCTCAAGTTCATCCGGGAGCAGTACCGCGCGCGCGGATACACGGAGGTGATCACGCCTAACATCTTCAACATGGAGCTCTGGAACATCTCGGGCCACGCCAAGCACTACAAGGAGAACATGTTCGTGTTCGACGTGGAGGGCCAAGAGTACGCGCTCAAGCCCATGAACTGCCCCGCCGCCTCGCTCATGTTCGACTTCCGCCAGCGCTCGTACCGTGAGCTGCCCATCCGTTACGCGGACTGCGGCGTGCTGCACCGCAACGAGCTGAGCGGTGCCCTGACGGGTCTGACGCGTGTGCGTCGCTTCCAGCAGGACGATGCCCATATTTTCTGCCGTGACGACCAGATCAAGAAGGAGGTGCTGGACTTCCTGTCCTTCATGAAGTACGTGTACGACGTCTTCGGCATTGAGTTCAACCTGGAGCTGTCGACGCGCCCCGAGAAGGCCATGGGCGAGCTGGATCAGTGGGAGCGTGCTGAGTCGCAGCTCGCCGAGGCTCTGGACGAGTTCGTGGGTGCCGGCAAGTGGGTGGTCAACCCCGGTGACGGCGCTTTCTACGGCCCCAAGATCGACATCATGATCACGGATGCGCTAAAGCGCCAGCACCAGTGCGCCACGGTGCAGCTCGACTTCCAGCTGCCCATCCGCTTCAACCTGAAGTACCGCACGGACGACGCGGACAACTTCAAGCGCCCGGTGATTATCCACCGTGCCATCTACGGCTCGCTGGAGCGATTTGTCGCCGTGCTGGTGGAGCACTACGCCGGCAAGTTCCCCTTCTGGCTGTCGCCCCGCCAGGTCCTCATCGTCACGGTGGGCGCTGCCTTCGTGGACTACGGTTACGAGGTCAAGGACGCTATGTTCCGCGCCGGCTTCGACGTGGACATCGATGACACGGGCAAGACGCTGAACAAGAAGATCCGCGAGGGCCAGATGGCTCACTACAACTTCATCCTTGTGGTGGGCGCCCACGAGAAGGAGACACGCTCGGTGAACATCCGCACGCGCGACAACAAGGTGACGGGTACCAAGACCCTCGAGGAGGCCATCGCCATGTTCAAGGAGCTGGAGGAGACCAAGGCTGCCGACGAGTAAACTATGCGCATGGTAGAGCAGGTGGGTGGCCCGCAGGTCCCTCCTCTTTTAGATTGACCCTCTCAACGGTAGCGTTTGTTTTCATTTGCAGTCTTTAGCTTCCTAAAAGTCATACAGTCGTGAGAGGTTCGTTCATGCAAGGATAGTGTTGTGAGTTTGACTCGATTTGCGTACTTTGCGAATGACAGATCAAGAATTGCACCAAGGTTGATCATAGTGTCCAATTCATCATCTTTCGCCAATCGGATGAACATCAACCGACTTCAAGCTCAACGCGTTGTGCAGGCCAAAAAGCGCAAGAATCAAGTACATGTACACGTGACTGCAACGAGACACCGAGCACCAGCAGCAAAGTCATCGATCCCCTCTCAAAGAAAACTATCTTCGCGCAGCCCGCTGATTCAAGCCTCGAATCAAAGAGAGAAGTGCACGGGGCTCAACTCGCTTGAGTGTGATGAACTCGAACTGATTTTGCGCCGGGCGTGCCTTCACGTACATGTACGTGGTTGCAGCATGCTTGGTTGACCCCGTGGGTGCGCACAGTTCCCTGCTACGACCGGCGCGCTAAGGCCTCGCTCATCGATGGCACGCGCGCGAGCAGTCCTGTTGAGCCAATATGGAGCCCGGTTCATTCTTCCTTTCTCCTTGCATCGCGCACCAGAAGATCAAGCAACACCAGCACGAGAGCCCAGCCCATGAAGGTCTTCTACGCGTCTCTCATCGTAGCGACATTGCTCGCGCAGTGCACCGTCTTCGCGGACGAGTGTGCAGATGCCACTTCCACCGGCACCTCGACTACCGAGACTTCGTCGCAAACAACGGCCTCTTCGACCAAGAGCTCCGACTCTGGCTCGGATCTCTTGTCCGTGGATCTCACGTCCATCGGTGGCGCCGGCACCAACATCACGGAGGCGACTGAAACGGAGGTGGACGGCGTGTCCTATTGCTACGTGGAAGGCTACCTGCCCCCACAGGCTAAGTGGATGATGCAGCTGCCCATTTCGACCTGGACGCAACGCTATCTGCAAGCAGGTTGTGACGGGTTGTGTGGCCCGTCGATGGTCTCTCTCTCTCGGTCGTAGCAGCGGAGGGCTCCGACCAATACGAGAATGGACACTTTGCGATGGCGACAACCGACATGGACGGCACCACCGATGGGTCCTTCGCATTAAACGAAGACGCCTTCATCGACTTCGCCTACTTGGCCGTGCACAGCACTGCAGAGGTCGCCAAGACGCTCATCAAGCAGTACTACGGCCAGGAGCAGAAGTACGCGTACTTCAACGGGTGCTCGGACGGCGGCCGCGAGGCTGTCATGTCGGCACTCCGCTATCCGGAAGACTTCAACGGCATCGTGGCTGGTGCCCCTGCGTTCCTGTTCCAGTTCCAGAACAGCTTCCACCACGCTTGGGACGCTTTGAGTAACCTGGACGAGAACAACGAGCCCATCTTGAACCCGTCGCGAGTTCCTATTCTTCACGATGGCGTGGTGGCTGCATGCAATTCCCTGGACGGCGTGGAGGACGGTCTCCCCACTGACCCTCGCATCTGTTCGTTTGATCCTCGTACAATTCAATGCGCTGACGACGCCGACAATTCCACATGCCTCACCGCGGCTGAGACCCACGTGGCCATCAACTTCTACTCTGGTCCTATCGACGAGGCCAGCGGCGAGCACTTGACCGTTGGTGAGATGCAGTTCGGCTCTGAGAACGGATGGATCGACGTTGGAGTGCTCGCCACCGATGGAGGGAGCGTTCCAAGCGAGGCGATGGCTCTGTCAACGCTTCGCTACCTCATCTTCAAGGATGCCCCTGGAGCAAACTACACACTACAGGACTTGGTGTTTGCCAATTCGACCATTGAACTGCTCAAGCCGCACCACCCGTTCCTCGACTCTGTGAGCCCCGACCTCTCCGCCTTCCGTGAGGCTGGAGGCAAGTTGATTCTCTGGCACGGCTGGGCTGACCAGCACATTTCTCCGCGCACGACGATCCAGTATCACGAGAAGCTGATCGACAACATGGGCGCTGACGCCGACCAGGACTTCAACCGCATGTACCTCTTCCCCGGTGTGTGGCACTGTGGAAGCGGCGAAGGCATGACGTCGTTTGACCTGCTGACCCCGATGTTGGACTGGGTGGAGGCTGGATCGGCTCCACACGAGATCATGACGTCCACGGAGGAGAGCGGCTCCAGCTCGACGTCCGGGTCGTCCAGCACGCTCTACCGCACGCGTCCGGCTTATCCGTATCCGTCGGTGGCGAAGTACTCGGGCTCTGGTGATGTGAACGATGCTGTGAACTGGGAGGAGGGCGACGCGTTGTACTCGAACTTGACGGCGTATTGGCTTGGGGAGAGCTTCTTCGACGTGTTCACGCCAGTGATGGAGCCTTAAGATTGGTAGCAACTGGATTTGACGTGCTGCTCTGCTTTTGAAAAGACAAGTTCACTTTCGTATCTGTGTGTAGCACTTGATCTAAGCTTATCTTCGGCATTGACCATATTCATTATTCGTTGGTTTACTCACCTAAAACCGTTTACGATAAGTTAGTGTAGGTTTACTTGTGAGACATCGAACAAATGCAGCACCAGTAAATGATATCACCGCTGCCCCCCGTTCTCCATGATCCGGCACGACACCGTACAAAAGGACGCAAGCGCAGACTTTTCGAGACTTGGGCCACAAAGCTGACGGATACCTGACGGATATCAGGTTCTCTACCCAACTCAGTCACTACGGCGGCAAGTATTCTGTGGAGCGGTTGCTGGCACTCGAGGAGTACATCGAGCGCACGCCCTTTTCTCGTGTTGTGCTGGTTAGTGTCGGCACCCCAGCGCCGATTGTTGCGGTGGTTTTCTTCAGTTTCAAAGGTTGAGGCCTGTATAAGCCACGTTAAACTACTAAAGTAAAGTAACGAGCTAGATACCACCGTCGCTTCCGAGCTGGTGGTTTTCTGCCAAGAAAGTGTCCCTCTGCAGCGTCCCGATGAAGGCTGGCAGGCCAACTATGGCTTTTGGGTTCGCGTCGCCGTTCAGGGAGCAGTCATCGCATTTGCTTCAGCGATTCACATCGGCCACCTCCTCGACGGAGCTGCTCTTTCTCATCGACAGCTTGCTCTGTATACACTTACTATGGCAGTCATCTACGTTGGTATCGCCTTGGCAATTGCTGCGAACTGGGTGTTCCCTACTCCGTTCTTGCACATGATCCTTGCACCGCATTTCGGTCGTGGTAGTGGGGTGCTTTCGCATTGCCATAGGAAGAAGCGTATTTCAGCACGTATCATTGCAGTCAGCCAAGCTGAAGCAACTCAAAAAAATGTTCGGCGTCCAGCTTCTGATGATTGTCGTTTATCCAGCATACCAAGTGGGCAAGCGACTCTACTGTCTATCATCAAGCTCGCCCTGAAGAACCTGCTGCGAGTCACGATCACGCAGATGGACCGAAGAAGTCATTTTTAACGTCGACTTCTTCGGCGCAGTTTTCTTGGCCACAAGTATGCAGGCCGCTTCATCAGCGACGACTATCCTAGTAATCATGGCGATCGATGCTGCTGACTCCGTGATCGAATTGAGAGAACTGTATCAGCGCACATACAACATACTGGGCCGATATACCCGCAAGGATGCAGCTAGCGATAGCAAGGGCAGCCTAGTCACGTCAGTCCGGAATTGGGCTCAACGGACGAGTTTGAAGAAGCTCCGAGCCCAAGTTAAGGGACGAGTTCAAGTGCTATCCTGCATACCGTACCAGCTATCAGCAGACGCGAGAGTTCTGGTTGAGAAGCTACAGCCGCCTCTCCGTGATTCGGCTATCCGCTCGGCGGATATCGCACAGAAGACATGGATGTAATTGTGCAGATGGAGCGTGTGTGCTGGTACCCGCGTCCAGCCAATTACGTCCCCCACTCTCGACGAGTGTCGGACACTTTCTCACGGCAGCTTCCATTCGCGCATGCACGAGAACTTCAACACGCTCAGTGAGCCGCTCGAGCTGCTCTTCACCTCCGAGTGCTTGATTTTGACCGAGTATATGGAGACAATAATCCCGTTCATGTATAATACGGCTTTGACGTCTTGGTGTTGGTGCACCTCCCCAGCGCTCACTACCACTCCGAGATGCACGGTATCACGCTCAACAACGTTTGGAGCAAGGTCTTGGGCATTTTCGCCTACGGTCTGCTGGAGTTGATATTGTTTGGCGTGTTGGCCACCATCATCCGACGCAACAGCGGCATCCGGGCGCTGTACCAGTTGGCCTTCGTTCTCGAGACTCAGATGCCGCTAGTGCAAGCCAAATTCGCGCTCTGGGTGATGATGATGCTGGCCTTCCGAGTCACGCATTTCGGTAAGAAAGATTAGCAGGAATTTCGCACCATTTTCCATGTTTTCTTCGCTAACATCTCTGATGCTAAAGGGGTGGACTTCACCTTCAAGTTCTCGTGGAGGTAAGACAACGGCACCAATCGCAAATACTCATCAAGCCTCATCAATAGAGGGATGAGAAGCTCTTGCTCAGCTAAGATGAGACCAGGTCGGACAAGGAATTATCATGTCGCTGTATTCCGGGGGTACGACAAGGCTGGCAATGCACCCACGTAAGGGGTCCTGTTAGCTCTGATGGCCGATGACTTCGCCTCCGGGATCGTTCACTTCAATTTGCGGCGTCCTCGTCAAGCGACCAACACTACGACCAACACTCCACCAACTTCAACTTCAACTCAAATCATGGCTCCCGCTGCCCCGCCAGTCGCCACCACGAGCAACGGAGCCCCCTTACCTCCCTCTGGGCTCACCGCTTCGGCCACAGCTGGCCCGCGCGGCCCCATCGTGCTGCAGGACTTCGCTCTGCTGGACCACCTCGCGCACTTCGACCGGGAGCGGATCCCTGAGCGCGTCGTGCACGCCAAGGGCGCCGGCGCCTTCGGCTACTTCGAGGTCACGCACGAGACGGCCACCAAGTACTCGCGCGCCAAGCTGTTCTCCTCCGTGGGCAAGTGCACGCCCGTGGCCGTCCGCTTCTCGACCATCGGAGGGGAACTGGGCAGCGCCGACACGGTGCGAGACCCGCGCGGCTTCGCCATCAAGCTCTATACGGAGGAGGGCAACTGGGACCTCGTGGGCAACAACACGCCCATCTTCTTCATCCGCGACCCGATCCTCTTCCCGAGCTTCATCCACACGCAGAAGCGCCTGCCCAGCACGCACCTCAAGGATACCATGATGTGGGACTTCTTCTCGCTGCGTCCGGAGACGTTGCACCAGCAGACCTTCCTCTTCTCGGACCGCGGCATCCCGGACGGCTTCCGCCACATGAACGGCTACGGCAGCCACACGTACGTCAACGTGAACGCCCAGGGAGAGGTTACCTACGTCAAATATCACTTCAAGACGGACCAGGGCATCCGCAACCTGCCAGTGGACGAAGCTGCCGCTCTCGCGAGCTCCGACCCGGACTACGCCATCCGCGACCTGTACACCCCCATCGAGCGCTAGGACTTCCCCACCTGGACGCTACGATGACGCCCGAGCAAGCGGCCAAGGAGAGCGTGAACCCCTTCGACGTCACCAAGGTCTGGCCGCACAGCGCGTATCCGCTGCAGGAGCACCAAACCGACCGGTGCTGAACCGCAACCCGAAGAACTACTTTGCCGAGGTGGAGCAGCTCGCGTTCTCGCCGTCGCACATGGTGCCCGGTATTGAGCCCTCGCCCGACAAAATGCTGCAGGGACGACTGTTCTCGTACCCGGACACGCAGCGGCACCGACTCGGACCAAACTACCAGCAGATCCCAGTGAATAAACCCCTCAACGAGCTGCGGACCTACCAGCGCGACGGCTTCATGACGGTCGACGGCAACATGAACGACGCGCCCAACTACTTCCCTAACAGCGTCGGCGGACCTGTTGAAAGCCCCGCATTGCGCTACCACGCGTACCAAGGGGATCACTCGGTGGTGGACAAGTTCTCGACGGCGGACGACGACAACTTCTCCCAAGTGGGGACTTCTACCGTAAGACGCTGGACACCGCGGCACGTGAGCGGCTCACGGACAACATTGCCGGATCGCTGGTCAACGCGTCCAAACCAGTGCAAGCTCGCGCCATTGCCAACTTCTGCAAGGCGGACCCGGACTATGGACTGAGGGTTCAGGAGAAGCTGGGAGAACTTGAAAAAAAAACAAAGCTGTGCACCAGAAAGCCAAGGAACTCGCAACGGAGCCGCTGAACCCGCCCCGCAGAACCTTCAAGGCGGTTGCTGCGTTGGAAGGCAGCTGGATTTGAGCTCACTGAGGATTCTACTCCCGATGCTTAAATTATGCGTTTAAACCTTTTTTGACTTTACATGTTACTTTTGGCATTTCTAACTCTCACGTGACAATTTCGGTTGCAACGTTTTTACATGTTAAACTATAAAACGGTTAAAACGGATAAATGACTCCTCGCGAAAAGTTTTATCACAACCAATCACTGCTTCTTACTGACATAGAAGCAATGATTGGTTGTGGTAAAACTGACCAAAAGATGAACAACACCCCGCTTCCGCCTCCTCTTCAGGTAGCTCCTCCGTGCGAGCTGCTCAACTGTTCCCGGCCTGGCGCTCTCCAATACAACTACCGCTACGTCTGCAGAGCCCACTTCGATGAGCTGAGTTGTCCGTACAGCACCGCCAACGGTTTCTTCTCCACGCGGCCGCGAACGTCACCGCCAAGTCCACAGAAAGTGTTCGTTCCCGAACTGCAGCAAGCAAGGGGCGCGCGCCCATGGCCAAGAGTTCTACTGCAAGCGCCACAAGACGCACGTCATGGAGCTGACCGCGCACGTGGTGGGCCAAGCTCTGCCGGTTCGAGAACGCGTCAACGTCCATGGGAACTTGGTGCGTTTGTGCCAGGTCGGGCTCTGTAAGAAGAAAGGTCGAACAACGGTGGACGAGAAGTTTGTATGCAAGGACCACGCGCGGCTACTAAGGGAGAAGGACCAGTTCGTGGACCAGAGCCAAGCTGCATTCCTGGTTCGAAGGGACTACATCAGAGGAAAGTGTGCAAGCCACTTAGCGATGCCAGTATGCAACTACGTAGGGTGCGACCGAGACAAAGTGACGGCAAAGTACCGAGGCTTCTTCTGCGCCGGCCATTTGCCGGTGATCGACGACCTGCGGGGTAAGATAATGGCCGCCAAGAGCGACGGAGATTTCGAGGTACAGATCCCGCTGAGGTACAACGAAATCTTCCTGCGCAAGTTCCTGGACAAGGGCCATGTGCACTTCTACAACTCACTTGTGGCCAAGCATGGATATGTCGCACCCGTGGTGGGAATTGTGGGCGACCAACTTGTTGGAGTTGCGGGAGGACAGAAGACCGCTGAAAGATTGCTTAACTAGGCAAAACACATACAAATTCACCATCGGCGCATCTATCGATGTACGCGCCGCCAGCCTGGACGCCGCTCCCCTTCTGCTCGATGTTCAACTGCCCGTACGCAGGCGAGTTCCTCTTCAACGGGCGCAACGTGTGCGGCGCGCACCTGCAGCAGCTCTCGCAACCTCCAGCACCGCCAGCTCCACCCCTCCCACCGCCGGAAAGCCGCCCACAACTTCAGGCGGAGAAGAGCGACACGTGCGCCTTCCGTGGCTGCAAGAAGAGCGGCCTGTGCGCGCATGGCCGCGACTATTTCTGCCGGGAGCACTTCACGCGGCTGCTAGTGCTTGACGCACACGTGGCCGGCCAGAGGCTCCCGCCGCGCACGAGGGTCAACAACGGCGGACGCGTCGTGCAGCTCTGTCAAATCGGCCACTGCACGAGGAACGGCAACAGCTGTCGGGCGGCCTCAAAGTGTGCAAAGACCACTCGCTGCTGCTGCTCCACAAGGAGCGATTCGTGGACAAACGCAACGCTCAGGACTACGCGCTGCACTCCGCGGCGAGTCAGACGCGGGTCTGCAGCTATGTGGGCTGCTCCAGCACGAGCGTGGCGCAGAAATACCACGGCGTCTTCTGCGCGCAGCACCTGCCGGTCATCGGCGACATCCGCAACCGCATCATGATGGCCAAGTGCCACGGAGACGAAGCGATCCAGATCCCATTGCGGTACAACGAGATTTTCCTCCGGAAGTTCCTGGATGAGGGACACGTTGTGTACTATAATGAGCTGGTCGCTAGGCACGGATTCGTGTCACCCACAGTTCACGTGGGAAGTCGAGGGTTGCAGGGAATCTCACACGGCCCGCACATCCGGTGATGGTGCTTTTCCCACTGAAACAAAAATATCTCTGGCTTTCGGACGCTTGCGTGGTTGGTTGATCACCATGTCATATTCATAGGTTCATGTACTTTTATTTGCTATCATAACGTTATCTCGGATTCTAGTTACTGGTATCGGATGCCCATGCAAACTGAAAAGTGAAGTCAACACCTGCAATTTGACCAATGCACACATACGAAATCAAGTTTTCATGAGCTTTTCTTTCGAATATTTTGCTCAGCGCGTGCCAACGCACCGAAGTGAGCCACTCGACAAGCCAGCAGCATGACGACCCAGAGTGGAAATTTGGCCTGAACCAGAGGCATCTGCGTCTCGAGTACGAATCCGAGTTGATAAAGGGCACTGATACCGCAGTTTCGCCGTAGAACAACGGCTAGCGCGACGAAAGATCCCAGCTCCAGTAGCCCGTAGGCAAAAACTCCCAATAACTTGCCATACACGTTGCTCAGAGTGATGCCTTCCATCTCGGAATGATATTGTGCGGCAGGAATCATGAAAATGCCACAGCCATACATATGTACATCAGAGGAACAATAGTCTTCAGGTACTCGGTCAACACGAGGCACTCGGAAGTGAACAGCAATTCTAACGGCTCCCTGAGCGAATTTCCGTCCTGTTGCTTCGAATGGCGGGCACTTATTCGACGCAGAAAATCCTTCGCCATTGATGCTGGATGCACGGGGACTGCTCGGCGTATATCGCACCTACATGGTGTCGCTCTGTGCGTACAATGGTGAGTCGGTTGTTCGGGTGTATTTAGTTCGAGCCCCGTTGGGTCATCGGGAAAAATCTGCAAATTTTCAAGAAGAGCCTTCCCTCTATCTGATACGCGGTGAGGACAGGACGACATCACTTGAATAACACCGCGAATTGCATGTGGAGTCGTATGCTGAGCCCATGTTCGTACTTGTGTTGGAAGTTCTTGGCTAACATCACTCGAGCTGCAGTAGCGAGCGAAAATACGTCGAGTTCGTTGGTGTAAGCAGCGCAACTCGATGACGGTGCCGACCATGTCAACCGCCATGACTCCAAGTACAGTTGTGACAGACGAAGACACGCGGCCATGTACGCCGCATTGAAAAACTCGACATTGAAGATTACTTCTTCGGGCACACGGTCTTCCATATGCCACACATTGAAAGTTATGAGGTTCTTCATTGCGATTTTGACGAGCGACAGGAGCAAAACCACAGGCAGCTCCAGCACAGAGCCGCTAACATAGCGGAACGCTATTTCATACAGATCGTCATCAGGAGCTGCACGGCGAACATTTTTCCAAGCTGGTGAAGCTGAGCTGTACGTGAAGTTGCTATTAATAATCGAAATCTGTTGAACCCAATAGCGGCACCAAAAACGAGCACAAGTAGAACTGGTGTCGCGGGCATCAGCAGCAGGTGTAGGAATTGAATAGGAAAGAGCCAATTTGCAGCAATTCCCAACGCTACACCCGTATACACAATCCCAGCGCAGATAGAGCAAAGCACAAGCCTTGAATTCGAAAGAGAAGTCTCACCGAGAAAAAACGCTGCATGAATTGATGCCGACCACGTTATTACGCTCCCTTGAATGATAACACGAATCCAGAACCCGTAGTTAGCTCTCCAGCCTTCTGCAGGGTTTTGGAGGGGGACGCATTCTTGATACAACACCAGCAGAATGACTGGGGCAGGTGCTCACGCAACCGTTAAGAGCACTCGAGAAAAAAACGTCCGCTGAATCTGCTCTTCGAGGGCCAATGCGCGTTCAAGTGAGTATTTGCCGCCGTAGTGACTCACTTGGACGGAAAGCCACGAATCCATTAACGCTAACGCTACCTGTCTGAAGCAACTGTGCTTGCCGTGACTCGAATCCCGCGTGTCTGTTGGTTCAGGGAGTATTCGCTGCTGCGAAGACATTGCTCGAGTGGTTGTCGGAAGTTTTCTTTCTACTACTGAAGTAATTATAAATCTGAATCTGAGTCAGCAATGCACAAGGACCTATTGTTAACCCACTTCGACTATTATTCTTAGGAATTGGGTAAACCAGACTTCTATAAGATACAGAAGGAGAAACGACTTTTTCTTGATTCCTAGTGTAGGTCAGTAAGTTTTTTTAACTACTTCTCTGAAGTAAATACTTTTGAATCAATGGCAAACGATCAGGAATTGAGCCAGGAAAACTTAAAGGTAAAATCGACCCCTAATTGCGAGCATTTGACGTCATGAATGTTAGATCCAAACGAAAACGCACCACACAACGAATCACGTACCGAAGTGAACTACCCGAAATGCGAAAGTCGCCAATACCCAAATAGCGATTTTATCTTGAACCAGCAGCATCTGGGTCTCGTGCACAAATGCGAGTTGATGCAGAGCCGACAATCCGCAGCCATGGTGAAGAACTGCAACGTAAATTACGAAATAAATTATTTTTACCAGCGCCAGAGTAAGCACACCGTGTATGGATGCAAGTGCGTTATCCACCGTCACACCGTCGAGGTCCATGGGATACTGCGCGTTCGGGAGGCGGATGATTGTCAAAACCATGCAGCAGTAAAATACCGGAATTAACGATTCCAAGTACTCCGGCAGAATTTGGCATTCGGTACTGAAAACGGCTTCAAGCGTGCCACGTAAAACGAGCGATTCCTTGCTGTGAATGCTCCTTCGCGACCCAGCTCCTCTCGTTGAATTGCTAAAGCTGGCGTTGGCTTCTTCGAGTGGTTGAATCTATGCTGAGCGCTTTGACCGTCCAAAAGGATTAACCTTTGGTGTTATACTGCCGATTGCATTGAAACTTGTTGATGCGGTATCCGTGTGCCGCCTCACGGGCTTAACACGATATCCACTTCTAAAACCCGCAGATTTGTTGCACGGAGTGGCCGCTAGTGTATCCAGCAGCGTTTTTAGCGCGTCGGAAAGTTGGTACTGGAGAACCGAGCGTATTTTTACTCTTGCTTTCGTCTGAGTTCTGTACGTGTCCGTGTTGTCGCAGAGTGACCTGATCAATCCCAGCAAACTGTGCGAAGTAGTTTGTCCTAGCACTTCATCGAGTCGAGCGCGGATTTAACTTACGCGGCGGTAGAAATTGTACAGATGGATGACTCCTTGGCAAATATCAAACGTCGCCATCGTAACGAGCGTGACAGGAGACGTAGTTCTTTGCATGAATGTGGCCACGTAAAGAGAGTTGAAGAATTCCGCCGTGAAGATGACAGACTCGGGCATTAAGTCTTCTACGTGGGTGGTCCCAATCGACAATAAATACTTCATCATCATCTTGATACAAGGCAGAAACAGGATCACGGGGATTTCATAGCGCGTGTCGATCACAATAGTAAGCAGTGTCTGGTAGGCTCGATATACGATGACCATCAGGCCCTGAATGACAATAAAGGAGACATATTTTAACAGTTGAACCCTGTCTTTCGCCATGTCCTCGAAAAAGCGCCAACCCGCGGTTATCCGAAGCGAAACCAGCAGGATGAAGTAGAATACAGGAAGAGCTGTCACCAAAATGAAGGCAATAGGAAACCCCACTGCACATGAGATCCCCATCATCGTTACTGAAAACGTGACGCCAACGCAGCAAAAATTAAGTAAAAGCTGTCGTCTCGAGAAATTAATTCGGTCCACGAGAAATTGTGCGTGTATTGCTGCAGTGTGAGCGACGACGCCAGTCAAGAGAGCTACTCGGATCCAGAAGCCGTAGTTGGCAAGCGGGCCCTCGCTCGGTTTCTGCAGTGGAATCAATTCTTGTACGAGAACCACAAACGTAATAGGCAGCGGCGTACGATAAGGACTCGAGACAGCGAGGTAGTTCGAGCGTATTCCTCCAGCGCCAGCAGCCTCTCCAGTGAATACTTCCCCCCTCGATGGCTCACCTGCAACTTATACCATGCTTGAACCAGCTTCTTCGTCCAGTTGACGGCCCGATTGCACCAGGAAATGGACTGCACGGTAAGCCCCAGCGTCGGAGCAGTGTGAGTGGCCATTACGCCAAACGCGCTTGAAAGCGCTGTCGTGAGTGAGAGTAAAAATAGGGTCAATTTGCCATGAAAAGCATGATCGAGGGCGTACGAGATCGAAACACAGCCAACTATTATTATGATATACCTACTCAATACAACGCCCTACTCTCAGAGAAATACAGAAAGGGGATCATCGAAGTTGTAAGAAAAATGCTGACTCAAAATGTATTGTGCGTAATTCGTTGTTTTAGCAAATCACGGTGATTAGCCCATCATTGAGGTAGGAGGCTAACTCGTCGATTTAAGATAGAATAGCTGCTAAGACAACGAGTTAACGTTGAGTTATGTGCTCACTTTCGTTGAATGGCTGGAGTAAATCCGACAATACTACGGCCCTGACATTTTAATTCTAACTCGCTCGCTTTGTATGATTGCTTTCTAGTCGATGATTGACATGCGTTGGCGATCTATCGTACTAAACTACGTCTACAATATTGAAAAGCATCCCTGTTTTTATATCGAGGAGCTGCAAGCAGCTTTAAAGTCAGCGTTTCCTGCACTACAAAACATTTCTAGAAGAAATTTTCTACTGCTAATATATGCCGTGCTCTGAAATTCGAGCTTGGTTTAACGCGCAAGGCCACGACGAAGAGAGCGAAAGAAAACGTCCCCGCCGAAATCGGTGCTTACTATTATGCAAGGAGTTGGCGCCATTCTATCAGGGACCTTATCAGTTTGTTTTCTTGCAGCGACAACCGATTTATTCTTGCAGTGGCAGCCGCTCCGTTCTTGCACTGCGATGTGCTTGGTACTGGCAGTTGATTAGCTTAACTTTAACTTAGAGTTAGGCCACTTTCAATTTAGCAGAGCAGAGGCGAGGCCCCGACAGCACAGTGTACCAGCTGGAGGGATTGGAAGCAAAGTGTGCGCACGGCACTGGCTTTACATACAAAAACATGGGATCGCCCATGCATGGGGATCCGCCCGACAACGGCAAGCCACCGGACCCAGGGAAGCCCCGCCGAGATGACCAGGCGCTCGGCGACGCAGACTCGGAGGAGATGGATTCGATCGTCGCGGAAACGCCGCCTTCACAGGAAGAGGCTTACGAGCGGACAGAGGACGACGCTCCCAGTCAAGCGCGGGGCGAGAAGCCAGAACGACAAGAACCAGAGACCGGCAGCAGCGTAGATGCCCCAGGCTGTGTGGCCGAAGAACGAGAAAGCGGGACATCATCCCGAGTGGTCACCCATCGAGGGAGGTCTGAACGTCCAACCAGAAGAAATCTTCGACGCGTTAGTGAACGACATGAGAGCTTCACCGGAAGTAGCGCCGCCGGAAGCGTGGAAGTTGACCGTGGCTGATTTATTCGCAACGGTTTTCAAGACGGTTGAGGTGAAAACGGAGCGTATACCGCCTGGAAAGCAGCGCTACCCCAAGCTCAAAGGAGATGAAGCGTCCTGTATGCTCAAGGTATTCGAAGCGGTGTGTGTTACGGGTCAGGGATCCTACACCGAATGGACCACATACGCGACAGTGATCAGCCGAGATCTATACAATACAAGCTGGAACCTTACCACGATCTTGCAAAGCGTCCTCAGTAAGGTTCGGTGGGCAAGAGCGCCAGTGCTCAACCAGTGGGCGGCAAAGGTGAAGCAAGGGTCCGATCGCTCTTCAGCTCCAGCGACAAGCGAGGACCCCCAGGCATTCCCAGTGTTCATGTTTAATCCAGGCAAGTACTCAAGCAATGACATCGAACGCTTCAAGGGAATATGCACGCGAAGAGAACCCGGCAGGGCGCAGCACCAGCTGCGCGAGGGCTCCGATGATGAATGGAAAATCATTCAAGGTCTAGCAGAAGGCAGCATTGTCAGCAGGCGTCTGCCGGATTTCATCAGAAGTATTCTAGACTCTCAAGAGCGGCTGCGTCTGTACAGCACGATTCAAGCGCAGGTTGAAGGGGAGCTCATGTTTGTTTTGAACGGCTATACGGGCGTGCGCGTAAGCCGCCAGCACACACGTGCGCTCCAAGAAGACATTCTGCTCGCAGCCGAGCGGGCTAATGTGAATTTGACGGAGCTGCATGGGTTGCTAAGTCAAACCAAAACGATAAGCTTCAACAGAGTCAAGAAGTCAATCCATTTCTTCTTTTTTGATCGCGCGACAGCTGCGAGGCATGCACTGACACCAGTGCCGTTCAAAGGAAGAGTGTACCGCTTGATGAACGTACACGGGCCCGACCGCGGAACCCCGTGGGAGCGCCAGTTAGGACGCGCTGGTGTTAGTATGAGTCCGCCAACGGAATACGAAGTCCGTCTATAAAACATCACGCGCTTCATGGACATCGGACGACTGACAGCCTTTTTTAAAAAGCACAGTCAGGTCGAAATCGACTTCGAGGATCTGGATGCCTGCACGCCGAACTCTCGCACTTCTACATTGTGGAAAGTAACATTCAAATTAGCAGGATGCCCAGAATTCCAGCGGGGAATCCAACGAATCATTTGATTTGGGGCAAGCATTGTGATCAAGCACCCGGCTGTAGGTCGTCGCCTGTAGTGTCTACGTTGCGGGCAGCTAGGACACACTCTCGCGCGGTGCAACTACACGGACGACCAATTAAGAGGGCAAGGAGGACTGGTGGCTTGTGAAGAGTAGGTGATCAATCTCGTGGACCTAGCCAATCCGTACGGCAGCATGAAGGAAATGAAGGAGGCAGCAGCAAAACGTTTGCGCCTGCACCAGCAAGCGGAACGAGCAGAGGAAGAAGCCGTGAGTCCGACGGCGAATGGCCACGATGTGGAGCTCGGAAGACCGCAGCGAGATCTCGAACCGGCGTCCGATCAGGCAGGAGAGCCGAAAGGAGATCACCACCGAGAAGAAGCCAGCCAGCAACAGCAGGCACCTACGCCCAAGCCTCAACCCAAATGGGTAACAGTCAAGCTGAAAGAAGGACGGACCTTGTTCGCCCACAAGGCAGCCCTGGACCAGAAAATAAGGCCAGCGCACTCGCGATATGACGTCCTAGCTGAGGACGAAGATGAG
Source organism: Phytophthora sojae (assembly GCF_000149755.1). Lineage (NCBI taxonomy): Eukaryota > Oomycota > Peronosporomycetes > Peronosporales > Peronosporaceae > Phytophthora > Phytophthora sojae. The sequence goes on from NW_009258118.1 coordinate 5,061,600, forward strand.
GAAGATGACGAGGAGGATAGGAACGCTGGAATCGAGCCACCGGCAGATCAACACCAGGAAATCATCGATATCTCATCGGGATCGTCGCAAGAAACCCCAAAAGAGCGTCTCTATAAGGATCTTACCAAAGATGAAAAGAGCCTGTTGCACATAGTGAGACGCACGCCGCCGGCGGTGCCGACAGCCCCGCAACTAGTGGCTTTAAAACAGCGTGAACGCCAGGAGCTACTAACTGTGGTGGAACCGCTGCTACCAAAGCAACTCCTCAACATTCCATGGGATGCGGTGGTCCCCACCACGATTGACAACGTTGAAGTGGTCGAACGGCTACTGCATATACGTGAGGTGACGACACCATCGACGGGCAATTGCATGGCGATCGCTATCGTGCAAGCAGTAGCCAACCACGATCTCGCCGCTCATGACGACGTTCTGACTAAGGCAACCACCTCAATCAAGCGAGGCATCAAACACGCAGGACAGCTTCATATGAGTGACCAGTTCGATCACTACGCAAGGACATTGACATTAGTGAATGTGCAGCGAGGGTGGGAAAACATGCCGCCAGGTGATTCCAAGAAGCAGTTTAAGTGGTACTTGGAGGAGTACGCTGGAAGTGCTTCTGACAGAGACACCATGGTTGAAGGGTTCAACTGGGGTGGCAGTGACCTGATGGCGATGGCAGTAAACTTTCTCAAACGATCAATCTATGTATTCGCGCACAACACGCAAGGTGACCAAGCGTGGAACTGCGTGATGTATAGACCAAGCTCGCGGACGCGATTCAAAAAGGTCTCCGAAACCGGTCAACAGGTTATGCTGACAGTCCAGGATTGCGTCCAACGTATTCGGGAGGACAAGCTGAAAGCACACGCAGCACCACTAGTCCTACGATTTTGGGGGCGTCACTACTCGGCGTTCGTGCACGTACAGCCACAAGGCACAGATGTAGGGAAGCGGGAGGGGACGAAGACGGAAGATTTTGAAATGGAGGATACAGAGAGGATTCCCGGTCGCGAGGACGGGTCGTCGCGATCGCAAGCCGAAGCCACAGCGGAGCCATGGAATCCGGACGAATGGGGTGGCTCGCTAGATGAACTGCACCACCGGCTGCAAGGCATGACGATACCACACGAGCTCAAGTGTGAAATTCAACATATTTACGGGTAGCAGAGGCAGATCGATACCATGAACTCTTGGGATTCCTAGTCAATACCGTCTCGAAACTTTCAGTATAAGAGCAAAACCGTCTCCTGAGCGCCGCCCTGGAGGACGAAGCGAGCCCAACCGTTCGGGAATTCCTTCAGCGGCACCAAGTGCCTTTAGTAGCGTTGAAGCAATGGCAAACCCATGTGCGGGAGATCAAGGAAGGAGCGCTGGACCGAGAACGAGATCAGATACAGGACCATAGTGAGAAATCAACAGGTAGCGCCACGGATCCTCATGACGAGGCCTACGTCCCATCCGGTGACAGGGTCAGCAGCAAACCAAGCCGGCGGAAACCGTACAGGCAGCAGCAGAAGAAGCTGAGGCACAGATCCAAGAAGATAATGCAAAAGAGGGATCACCGTTCTGCTCTCGCTGTGACAAACAAACTCGGCGCATTGTACAGTGCCAAACCTACCGCAGTCGGGCGGAAAAAAAGAAAGCGTGAAGTGACAGAACCCGTTTAATTGTCAGCGCCAGTCGTCGCGAGACCGGACTGGGAACACCACTGGAAATTCTTGGCTCCGGAGTGGGCGGAAGGAGCACAGACGCCGTTCCCGTTGGCCACGAGCAACAACGATAAGTGGCAACGAGCAGCCGAACTGGAACCACGACGACTGATCCGACTTGTTGCACGGTTTCCGTTTGCAACCGACGTGCTGCAAGCTGTGAGTGATGATGTTCTAATAGCATGGACTACGGCCTGGCGGAAAGATTGTATGTTAGCGGGTTTAATCCAGTATCGTGGTCGGACTACCGACAAGTCGATCCACACATGGCTTGATGATTGGACTAAGCGGCTAGCGGAACCACCTACAAAGGAAAAGCGTGCCCCGCCGTTTGACAACTGCGATGACTGGAAGCGAATGCGTTCGCGAGCGTACGGTGATGACTCGCTACTCCAGCAATGCGATTTCGGCCATACACTCAAGCTCGCTCAACATATCTTGTGCGCCATTATCTACGATCCCGAAATTCGCGCGATCACTGGTACGGAAGATGACGTGGAGAACGGCGTACCAACTCAAGTACGGCGTCACCTTACGGCCCTGGACAAGATCGAGAGTTACAAAGCTGCGTATTATGCGGCAGACCGGCAAATCAACTGGGCAGCTGTGGAGAGCTGCTTCACCTCGACATTCGAGAGGGAGGAGCTGCAGCTAGCTCTCCAGAATTAAGTTCTCCTTCAGCGCAGTCACAGAGGGTTTGGTGCCCATGGACACTGTACCCTCGGATGCCTTCGGACGGCACTTCCGCCTACAGGAGGCATTTGGTGACAGTAAACGGATCGCTATTACGCTTTGGTTTTTCGAAAGAATTCGTAGATATGTTACGACGACTGCATGATGGGACTACAGCTCGCTTTCTGGTAAATGGGGAACTCTCGCAGCCGACAGAGGTGCTATCAGGCAGTCGCCAAGGCTGTTCACTGGCGCCTTTGCTTTTCTTGATCGCGGCAGAGGTGTTGGCGCTAGCTATCTCACAGGACTCACAGTTGCAGGGGATCAACGTACCGGGCAAACCGGATGCTGAGCACCGCTTCTCGGCCTTTGTGGACGACTCGACGGTGTTCCTTCAAGAAGCCAAGCAGCTCCCGTGGGTGATGGATATAATTCGGCGCTTTGGAGCACTGTCGGGCCTAAGTGTCCAGCCCACGAAAAGCAAGTTAATGTTTCTGAATACGGCGGTGGAGATGAATGAGCTATATGGAATACCGGTACTCGGGCATGGAGAAACTACTCGTTACTTAGGTTACGAAGTAGGAACTCAGGAGCTATCGGGTCACAACTGGGCCCACCGGATCCGCAATATCAAACGAAGATTAGCAACGGCGGCGCAGATGGCTACGAGTGTATATCACCGGGTAACCATCCTCAATGTGATCATGCTACCAGCAATATTGTTCACGGCCGCAGCGTTCGATATACCACCGTGGGCAGGCAAGGAACTTCGACACCTGCAGAAGCAATTCCTGTGGCGCCATTCGATAGAAACGGAAGCAAGCAGGCATAAGGTCAATCCTGGACTTCTGTACACTCCACGAGGCGCCGGAGGCGTGGGGCTCGTATCGATTGAGGTGGCCGTAAAATCTCAAAAAATGAAACATGCGATGCTCTGGCTAATGCAGCAAGAGGATACGTATTCCGCAGCATGGCGAGCATGGACATTCAGGGGTGGGGAGGCCGACAGTGATAATACAATAACCCTTACGGAAACCGGGCGACGACATCCGAAGACACCTTGCAAAAGGATGCAAGAGCTGCTAGGCGGGTGGCTTCAACCCACACAGGAAGAGAAGGAGACTTTACTAAGGCAAGGTACACGGGACCTGGCCCGGTTAGCCGACCAGGCCATTTGTTGGAGGGACGATAATACACTGCAGATCAGGCTTTACGAGGAACTTCCTCGTTGGCAACGGGAGTGGTCGACTGAAGCTAAGACATTCTGGCCCACATACCTGTATCGGTCCTTCTCCTCCAGCAGCACGGCGTGGGCCTTGCAGACGAGCATCTTGCCGTGTGGGAGCAGCCCCTGCCTCTGGCAGGGCCCCACTTGGCACAGCCGCACGCTCTGCTTGCGGGAGTGACGGTAGCGTACAGGTTGAAGTTGCCCTTCAACATGAGTGGAGCAGTAACCCATGGATTCGAGAAGCAAACGGGGGCATGCTGACAGCCAAGAAATATAACCGGACCCGCGTTTGCACGCTACAGGAGTTGCACATTCAGCGAATAGGACTGGCGGCGTATACGCTCCGGATTTCATTGACGTCGGACGCAACAACGCATCATACGGCTCCGAAATTGTGTCGGTGGGCATTGGCTATTATAGCAGGGTCCCCACCGATAGATATCGCAGAGGAACTGCAGGTGCGGTCAACGGTGGAGCTTCGGCAACCACCGAATCTGCACTATCATTACCATTGGAAAGTCCTAGACACTAAACTCGTCGAACGGGTCCCAGAAGGAACCGACGGCACCGACGGAGGATATTTTATCCTAAAACCAGAACCGAACGGCGTTCACTGGGCTATCCAACAAGCGTATACCCCAACACCCAAGATGGCCGACGAATACGATGAATTAGCAGCGGGTAGAAGAGGGTTGGTGTTTCAAGCTCACCCCTTGTTCCACCGCTTCCCTTGGAAACTGTGTCAAACTGCAATGTCTTGTCTGCAATCAAGAAACTACCATTCAAAGCGTTCAAGCAAGAACTAGGACGCGAGCTACGGTCTGTGGTCGCACGCTTGGAAACAACTGTAGCGGCGGATCCATGGCAGCGCGGAGCTATGCAACAAACACCGAAGCAACTGTGGGCTCACAAGAATTCGATTACGGAATATCAAGTATGGGTAAGTTACAGAGCGGCAACGAAGCAACTCAATCTCTTCTTCGACGGCCGTGAAATGGATGCAAGCTGTCGCAAGCTTCAAAGCTGTCAGCACCGAAAGGAGACACTCACGCACCTACTTTGGGAGTGTCCGGGCGCCCAAGCATGCTGGAAATATCTTATCAGCTGCTGGGGTAGACGAAGGTGTGATGGCCAGCAGCTTCTTCGGTATACGGCGAATTGCGCGTCTCGAGTACCACCACCGTTTACAACAGACCTGCGTCGTCGATTTAGCATCGCGTTTCCCGATCAGACCGACGACTACGCGCGTGAATAGAAACGGATATGGTGGGTTATGAGCACAGTATGCATGACAGTCCTATGGACCCAACGAAACCAAGTGGTTCACAATGGGGGCCAGGTTACCATTGCAAGCAGCGTCGCAGCATTCCAACAGGCTGGACTCCGGCAACTACGAGCACTAGCACGAAGGGAACGCGGAAATCCAAGGACAATAGTTCAAGGCACAAGATTACTTATCTGTTTGGATCTCTTCCAGCGGACACCAAGAGAGGCACCTCGACCAGAGGCGCCACGTACAGCCACCGGAATCATCTCGCTGATCACCTGGCTTAGGACATTCCAGACACTCTCATAACATAGTCTGAACCTCCTCAAACTTAGAGTTAGGCTGCGAGATATGATCACCGGGAAGGATTTGCTCGTTGGTTTAGAGCCCTTAATCGCATGCCAAAGTTCGTGCAAAGCACAATAGTCATTACCCTAAACTCTCCTTTTTTGCAGCGTAAAACCATCCGTAGCAATGAGCAGCACCCCTCCCCTGCCTCCAACTCCTCCATGCGTGCTTTTCAACTGCCCCAAGCCCGGCGAGTTCGAGTTCAACCGGCGACGGGTGTGTGCGGCCCACTTCGAGCAGCTCTCTCGCCCTTCAGCCGCCCCCCCCCCAACCAGCTCCCGTCCCTGTGGTCGCTACTCCAGAACCCATTCGTCGTCATAAGTGCGCCTTCCCTGGTTGTAAGAAGCCCGGAGTGAGCCCTTACGCCCAAGATTTCTTTTGCCGCCGCCACCTAACCTCCGTTCTAGTGCTGGACGCATTGACCAAGACAAAGCGGCCGAGTACGCGGTGGACAAGTCCAAGAACGAGCTTTCGAGTCGCACCCAAGTGTGCAACTTTGTGGACTGCAACGACGACAACGTCACGTACAAATACCACGGGGTCTTCTGCTCCGAGCACTTGCCTGTGATTGACGACTTGCGGAGTAGAATTATGACTGCAAAGTGTCATGGGGACGAGGCCGTGCAGATCCCGCTCCGGTACAGCGAGATCTTCCTGCGCAAGTTTTTGGACGAGAGGCACGTGCAGTACTACAACGAGCTGGTGGCCAAGCACGGTTTGTGGCCCCCATTGTACATGTGAGGGGAGACCAGATTGTTGGGCTGTCAGGTGGACCGTGATTCTTATGCATTGTATTGGCGTGAAGGGAGATTTTTGCTGCAGCTGAGTGCTTGTTCGCTTGCGATCCAGCCGAATTGAAATGCGAGACGACCGAGATCGTGGAGAGACCGAGGTGACGCAGGGCAAGAAGCCCAAGCCGAAGAAACTTATGAACAAAATCCATGGTGTTAATTTGGAGGAGGCCACTGCAAGATCTCGCAGGGGTCAACGCTCGATGGAAAGACCCCTGGTAAGCACGAATACTCTCGAGCTGAGAAGAGATCATTTGGGAGTGGCTCACGTCTACTGTATAGTGTGACGAAGTTGACTTACGTCTCCTTTGAACTCGCGCCATTTGTAGGCGTCCTGATGATTATCAATTGGCCGTTCTACCGTACATGCAGCACGAATGCACGTGTAAGCTTAGCTGTCATATCAAGTTTCAAGTATTACTTAAGCGCTGGAACCTCTGATCAGTAGAAGCTCGTGCTAATGACCGGCGCTTCCTTCGCAGGGCTGAGCTTCTCCAGCACCTTCTGGCCCATATCGGCATCCTCGAGTTTCTGCAGTAGTTTGGCGTTCAGGTGCTTCTCTCGGCTGTTCATGAGTGTGCGGGGCAAGTGGAGCGGCGACATGGGCTGGCCCTGCCTCTGCTCGGCCATTTGCACCATGAGCTTCTCCTGGAAGCTCTTGTTCCGCTGCCGCACACCGCGAGCCTGGCGCTGCTGCGCTTCAATAGCAGCTCGACCCTCGGCGTGATACTGACGCGCAAATGTAAGATCGTCCTCCACTTCCTGACGCTCTCGCTGCTTCTTATGGGCTCGCTGTTCCAGCAGAAATTGCTGCCGCTCGAGAGCCTCTTTGTGCTTCGCCGCCTGCTTCTCCTGCTGCTTGAGCAACTCGGCCTCATCTTTCTTCTTCTGGTATTCCTCGGCACGACGCTCGTCGTCCAGCGCCTTCTGCTTCATTTGAGCCTGCAAACTCTCGGCGATCCCCATCTGCTGGTGATCGCGACGCTGGAGGTTCGATTGCAGTCTGCGCATACGCTCCTCGTCTTCACGAGCCAATCGACGAGCATACGCCTCCATGAGTTCGACGTCTTCCTGGTGCTCCTGCAGCTTCACGCGGCTCTTGTGTTGCTGGACGAGGGTGTTTTCAGCCTGCAGCTTCTTCATTCGAGCGTGTTCAGTCTCACGACGACGACGCGCGTCAGTCTCGAGCCACTTGAGCTCGGCCTGCACGCGCTCGACCTCGGCTGCCTCGTCCTGTTTGCGTTGCGCTTCACGCTGCTCCAGAGCCATTTTCTGCTGCCTGAGCTGCTCGTCGCGCTCTCGACGCACCTTCATGATGCTCTCGTGTTGGCGTTGCAGCTTGGAGCTCTCCTGCTCCTTCCACTTGCTCAGATCTTGCACTTGGTGCTGGAAGGCCTCGTCGTTCATCCTCTTCTCGCTGTCGCGGCACTTGGCCTTCTCCTGCTGCTGAGCGTCCAGCCAGGCTTTCTGCATGCGCTTCTTCTCGATATATTTGGCTTTTTCTTTCTCCTGGTCGCTCTCAAACTCCACGAGGGTGAGGGCGTTCAGCAGCACCCACTCGTCTTGTCCCTTGAGAGCGTCCAAGTTAGCGGGTGGACTCTTGGCTCCGATTTGAGCTCCGGCACTTGCGGAACTTCGAGTTGTCTCCCCGTTGACACCTACGCCACCATTACCTCCTTTGCCATCGTTGTTGTTGCCTGGCTGCTTGCCCTTCTGCCGCTCCATACTCATCTTCTTTACCACTGCTTCCAGCGCCACAATGTCCCCCTCCATGACCCGCTTCTGCGAGTGCAACAAGAGACGATTCGCCATACTGGTGATGGAATTGGCGAACACCGGGTCCTGCTTGGCATACTTGGCCGTGAGTTTGGCCGCCAGCGCGTCCGCCACCGCTTGTCGTTTGTCACTCTTCACTTCCTCCTGACAAAACATGAAGAAAGATGCTGTTAGTTTTTGAAATGAATGAGGGGGGGGGGGGGGCTGAACTGTGAAATCCATGACGTACTCGAAGCAGCAGAGTTACAGCCTTGGCGCGGTTGCCCATTCCCGGCTTGATGGTCGACTTCCAGCGCTTGTCCATGGGTATTACGCCTCGACTTGAGAGAGTGGGGAAGTGTTCCACGTCATGGAGGTGCCGCTGGTATTTTGGACAGAAGTCCTGGTGACAGGAATAGCAAAAGAGAGATCGGCTATTTTCAAGCACAGCAACCCTGCGACGCGCGCATCGTGACGTGCATATCCAAAAAGCACACTACTTTTCAAGAACACAAGAGACAGAGTGTATAACTTAGCACCACTTCTCAATGTTTTGCTGGTTCCAACTCATCCCAAATGCTGGAGAAATGCAAATGTAAAGTCCACACCTACAACATGGATTACGCCGTTTTGTTAGCCCATACGTACGCCACGGCAGGAATCAAAGTAAATGAGGCAACGCACCAAAATGCACGAGGCGAAAGCACAAAGTCAATGCTGTCCAGAATATCCACTTCACCTGGATCAGCCACATTCGAGTCTCCAAGACAAATGCAAGCTGGTGCAGCGCTCGCATCCCGCAATTACGTTTGATCACTGCTACGAGAACCCCTAGAGACGCCACTTGCAAGATTCCGAACGTCAATACCGGTAGAACGGTAGAGACCGCATTGTCGCTAGAGACCCGTCCCATCTCGGAATGATAGCGCGCGTTGGGGAGATTCAATGATACTCTCCAAATACGCCGAGATAACGAGGCATTCCGTCGTGAACAGAGCCTTCAGGGTTTCTTCCAAAATCTTTGAGCGATTGCTAGACATGGTGCGGCTCGAGCAGGTTTTCGATACCAAGTGGTTCGCGTCAGTAAAAGTCTCATGCGCGGTTTTCACCTGAATAGGGAGTACAGGATAAATTGTGCTGTTGTTCTGGCTTCGGAGGCTGCAAAAGCACCGCGGACGTCGGTTTGAGGAGCTGGTTCGTGGGGGTAGAATAACCGCATCAGCTAACGGGTCAAATTGCTTAAGAAGGTGGTTATCCACCTCGGAGAGAGTGTGCGGCAAGCACGAGCGTATGCGAATTCCAGTGCTTCTTTGCTTCACAAACTTTTCAGGATCTCGACATAACGAGCAGACAGCCACGAGCAACCCATCGTCCTTAGATGAAGCTTTAGTAACCTGTTTCAGCCTTGAAAGGATTGTGGACGTGCGGCGGTGAAGCCCGTACAGCATGATGAGTGTCTGGGTCAAGTCCGTGGCCGTGATAATGGTGATCGTGGTAACGGAAGACGAGCTCTGCATGCATGTGGCCATGTACACCGCGTTGAAGAAGTCGACAGTGAAGATGACTGCTTCGGGCGTCATATCTTCCATGTGGGCGGTACAGCGCAGCATGATGTTCTTCAGCGCCAACTTGATCAGCGGGAGGAGGAGAATGACGAAAAGCTGGTAAGGGGATCCCTCTGCAAGGTGGAAAAGTGACTCGTATGCTGGGTAGAGGAACACGGGGATGAACTTGGCAGAGATATAAGCCACGAACTGGGCCAGCTTGTCCCGACGCGCCAGCATTTGATCCAGCGTTCGTTTACCCACAACAAGCCGGAAGGAGATCAGCAGCACCACGTAGAGAACTGGAGTCAGCGTCACCAGGAAAAACGGGATGGGGAAAATGAGGCGAGCTGCTATGAGCAAGGCGCACGAGATCACGCCCAATGATACACAAAGTGACAGTAAAATCTGCCGACACGCCGAGATGTGAATGCCATCAATGAAATACGTTGCCTGGACAGTCAGTGGGGGAATTCCAACGAAAATCAGCATCGTCACTCGAATCCAGAAGCCGTAGTTGGCCTTCCAGCCATCTCTGGGGTTTTGTAGAGGCACCAACTTTTGTGCTACAACGACCACAATCATCGGTATCGGGGTCGCGACGCATACCAAACATACGCGCAGGAGCGAGGTATTTTTCGTGTAGGCTTCCAGTGCCAGCACACGATCAATCGAGTACTTGCCGCCGTAATAACTGACTTGCAGCCGCTTCCAGAAGCGCAAGAGCTGCAAGCCCCATGCAGCTATCGTAGATCCCATGAGCGTCGTGAATCGTCCAAGAATTATCGATGAAGCCGTGGACTGATAGGATGGAGTGCGTTGTCTTGCTCTATTCGTGGATGACTTAACTCCCCCCTGTCACTTTGTCAAGTCGTCTCTCATCGTGGCTGATCCCGCTATCAGGGTGTGATCGTTCTTACCCAAGCAGGGAGTCAATGCGTTGCTTGACCTGTTCACCATTGTGCATCAACTCGAGTTCACATTGAAGCGCCCGCAGATCCACTCTCTCCGCGAGACTTTCCATGACAACAGGCGATCGAGCGAAGTCCTTCTCCGTGGTTACAACCACCACAGCATGCCCATCAGCTTCCAGCTCACTCACCCAGCTCACAACATCAGAGGCATCTCCCTCACAGAATGCGTGGTGGTCAGGGAACGCTTTGAGCTCCGTATGGGCCCAGCGAGCCACCTTTTGCACCACCAACTTGACGGACTCTGGGTTGCCCACGCCGCACACCACAAGAGCAGCGCGTCCATCCAAGCACACTCGCTCTGCATCACCACCTCTGCTTCCACTCAGCAGTTGAGTAGCTGGAACAAGCCTCACCACCTTCATCCGAGAGGTGGCAACAATCGGACTCCGGTGCGGATTCATCAGCGCCCGCAAACCAGTCAACAACGCCCGCGTCTGCTCTTCCTCCAGTGCATCCGCGTGGTGCACAACCACCACATCTGCTCGATCAAGGGCTTCACGTGGCAGCTCGCGCAGACTTCCACACGGCAGTAACAGTCCGTTCCCCAGCGGATGCAAGGCGTCCACCATGACGATCTCCAGGTCCTTGACCAGTCTCCACTGCTGCAGACCATCGTCCAGCACCACGCAGCTTAAAGGTGCTGCGTCTCCCCCGAGCTCCTTCACCTTAGCCCTCCCCACCGCCAAGCGATCACCTCCCAGCGCCAATTCGCACCTCGGGAACTGCTTGGCCAGCATCCGCCACTCGTCGTCGCCATAGCCGCGACTGAGCAGCAGCGGCACTCGGTCTCCTCCGCCGTTCTTGAGCACGTAGTCGACCAGGAACTGCACGAACGGCGTCTTGCCCGTGGCTCCGAACGTCACGTTCCCCACGCTCAGCACGGGGACGCGGCGAGGAGCGACGCGCTGCGCGTGACTCGCCTCCCTGCGGCGCGTGTGCTCGATGATCCAGCCGTAGACGCGGCTGAGAGCGGGCTGCTGCCGATCCGCCAGCGCCTCCACCGGCCAGCGAGACGAGCGCAGCGCTGCCAGCACGGAGCCATGCCAGCGTCGATGCCAGCGCCGCCAAAGCTGCGCCATACCTGGAACAAGAGACGAGTGAGCGTGTGGCCATAAACGGTCGGCAGAGCGAGCGCCTCAATGCTCTTGACGCGCTTGCTGTCGACGCTGCGCCCCGCAGCCAGCTCCAGCAGCGTGGCGCGTCGCTGGGCGCCTCTCCAAGCCCCCAATGCGCTGCTCTTCCCCAGCCTCTTCTCGTCCAGCGACGGCCCTGTCAAGCCCAAGCAGCAGCGCGCCGAGGTGGAGCTGCGCGAGGCCGACCTGGACGAGTCGTTCGTGAAAGGCTCGGGCAAGGGCGGCCAGAAGATCAACAAGGTGCGCAACTGCGTGCTGCTGACGCACGTGCCCACGGGGCTGCAGGTGCGCTGCCAGAAGACGCGCTCGCTGGACGGCAACCGCCGCGCCGCGCGGAAGCTGCTGCTGCAGAAGCTGGACGACCACGTGAACGGCGCGCTGAGCAAGCGCAGCGAGAAGATCGAGCGGCTGCGGCGCAAGAAGGCCAGCCGCAGGGCCAGGTCCAAGCACAAGTATGCCAAGCCAGAGGAAGGGCAGGGGGAAGATGACGAGCAAGAAGACGAAGAAGAGGGCTATGACGACGAAGAGGGCGAAGAGGACGACGATGACGACTTCATCGACTTGGAGCAGCACAGGTTCAAAGCCACGAAGAAGAAATGAACTAACACGAACCACTCTCCACCAACGAACTATTCAAACAGAGCATTTATTCATCAATCAATGAGGCTGAGCTACGTCCGCGAACAAGGAGCTTGGGGCTCCGTTGGCGGGCCTAGCTGAGCCAGAACTCGTCCTTGACACTAATCTCTCCTGCCTTGAGCTTCTGCCACCGCTCGTGCGTCTCCGCCACGATCTGGACAGCGGCCTCGGCCGACGTCGGCTTCTCCTGCGAGAAGACGTTCTCCGACTTGCCCTCCGGGATCTTGTACTTCTTGAGCCAGTCCACCAGAGCGTCCAACACGCCGGGCTTCACGCTCTGCAGGTCGCTCACGCTGTTGATCTTGTCGGCGTCCTCATCGGCGAGGGCGATGACGACGATCTTGTGGTCCACCTCGCCCTGGTCGACGAGCTCCAGGCTGCCCAGGATCTTCACGGGGTTCACGGAGCCCATGGGCAGCTGCTTGGCGCCGATCTCGATCACATCCAGCGGGTCGTTGTCACCGCCGTTGCCGTTCTCGTCCTTCACGCTCGGGTCCTCCCACGTCTGCGGGAACAGGCCGTAGTTGAAGAAAGGCACGCCGTACAGGTAGTCGCGGCCGCGCGTGCCGTTGTGGGTCGTGTCCTGCATAATGGGGTTGTACCGGTCCTCCTTGTTCACCTCCATCTTGTGCGCGATGCCCTTGGGGATCTCGACGATGAAGTTGTACGAGCTGTTGTCCTTGGAATCGGCCGGGTGCAGCGGGATGTCGTGCCACGGAGAAATCTTCTCGCCCTTGTCGTTCTTGAAGTGGAGCTTGTAGTCGGTGCGGCCGAACGTGCCCTCGGACGAGAACGAGCGCGAAGTGTCCACGACAGGCTTGGAGAACTGCGTCGCGAACGGGATCCAACGCGGGCTGTCGATGTTCTGGTAGTAGTCGATCATGATGTCCCAGCCAGACTTGACCATGAAACCCTGAGGCACACACGTCGGCTTGTCCTCCCAACCAGCGGGGATCTTGTCGCCCTCGCACTTCTGAAGACCCTCGCGCGCCATCTTACGCATACGCGAGCCCGAAATGGAGAGGAAGTCCTGCTTGCGGCTGCTGTCCATCGGCTTCATCTTGTGGTCCTGAACGTCGTAGTATACCTTGGAGAAGGACAAGATGTTGAAGTCCTCCATGCCAGGAGCCATGTGAAGCACAAAGCGGCCGTGGTCACCAGCGTAGATGTCGTCCTTGTCGCCGTCGGAGCGCTTGATACCAGCGGGGTCACGTCCGACAACGAAGAAGCTAGCGCCAGCGTTCTTACGGCTCTTGGCGTGCCACTGCACCTCACGAGGTCCGGCGTAGATCATCGGAGACGGCCAGATAGCGAGAACCGTGCTCTCCTTGTCCAGCATGCCGTCGCGCAGAATTGCCTCGTGCTGACGGACGCGCACATCAAGCGGGACATCGTCCTCCTTCGTCCAGCCGCCAAGAGGAGAGAGCCACAACACTGGGTTCTTGTAGCCCTGCGCGATCAGCTGCTCACGGGCGTTGTTCATCAGGTACGCGTGTCCAGCATGCGTCGGGTTTCTAGTCTGGAAGGCCAGCACGACATCGGCTCCCATGTCATCAAAGCGCTTGCGCAGCTCCGTCGGGGTCAGGCGGTACTGGTCAAGGTCGTCGTTGTACTTGATACGGGACAGCAGCTCAATCTCGCCACCGAGCAGGAACTCACCCGACTTCAGGATCTCCGCGATGTACGGGTGGCCGTTGTCCATGGCGCCAAAGGTGCGGGTGATGCGCTCCTCCTTGCGGTGGTCATACACCTCTGGGTCGTTCAGCAGCGCCAACTCTTCGCCAGACGGACTCACCAGCACAACCTGCTTGGACTTGCCAATGCGCTCCTTGGCTGCGTCGTTGATGGGGAGGACGATGGGGACAGGCATGTTCACGCGCTCGCCCTTGGACACGAACTCGCTCGAGTATTCCGAGAAGTTGGTAGGCTTGTGGAGGGCCAAGTGGTTGTCCGTAAGGTTGTCCGAATCGTACAGCACACTGCTGAAGTGCAGCGACTGCAGGTACACGCCCTCGCGCATGAAGCCGCGGAGAGGCGCAGCCCAGCCCTCTCCAATCACCTGAAGCCAGTGGACGTCCTCATCACGAAGGAGCACGCGAGGAAGCTCGTCGTAGTTGTCGGGGCGCGATGCTTTCGGTTGGTCCGGGAACAGCGTGGGGAACGTGGCGACAGCGTTGCCGCCGTCCGCGACAGCCACACCGGGATATCCACTAGGAGGCTGCTCCACGCCGGTGAGCAGTCCCTCAGCCTCCAGCTTGTCCAGGATCATCTTGACCTCGTCGTCCAGCGACTGACTGGAGGCGTTGAGGTGGATCTCCGGGTTCAGCGGCTCCTCGTAGGGCGACGAGATGCCCGTGAAGTCCTTAATCTCGCCCTTCATGGCGCGCTTGTACAGGCCCTTGACGTCGCGGTCCGCGGCCACCGACACGGGCACGTCCACGAAGACCTCGTAGAACGGGATGTCCATCTTCTTGTGCAGCTCGCGCACTTCATCGCGGCGCGCGCGGAACGGGGACACGAGCGCCACGAGCGTGATGACGCCGGCTTCGGAGAAGAGCGCGGACATCTCGCCTACGCGGCGCACGCTCTCGGCGCGGTCCGTCTCAGAGAAGCCGAGGTCGCGGTTGAGTCCGATGCGCACGTTGTCGCCGTCCAGGCGGTACGTGTGCACGCGGCGGTGCAGCAGCTCCTTCTCGAGCGCGCGCCCGACCGTGCTCTTGCCGCTGCCCGAGAGGCCCGTGAACCAGAGCGTGGCGCCCTTCTGCTGCAGCGCCGCGTAGCGCTGCGGGCGCGACAGCAGCGACGAGTCGTAGTACACGTTGCGCTGCATGTCGAGCTTCTGCAGGCGCTGGTCGGCGCACACCTGGTCCACCTGCGTCTGGTTGGCCAGGTCGGACAGCGCCACCGCCGGACTGCTACGCGCGCCAGTGGAGGGCGCGCCCACGCCCGCGAAGAGCGCGAGCAGCACCAGATAGGGCATCACCACCAGCGCGCCCAGCACGAACTTCTTGACCAGCGCGCGGCGCTCATCGTGGTCCGGGCCGCGCGAGAACACGCGGCTGGCGGCGGCGTCGTTGCACTCCAGGTCGTCCTGCCCCACGCTCGCGTAGAGGGTGTCGCTCATAGCTGCCGAGAAGCGAAGCCAAGCCGTCGCTCGTGGCTTCCTGAAGCAGATTGCGGAATGCGGAATGGGAATGGCTGCTCGAAAGTCACTGAGACCGAGCCAGCGGATATCTAACAGTTAGAAATCGGTGGTTAACCTAAACCTAACGGGTCGTTTTCGACGGTTCATATTGGTTTTTGTATGCTCCAGTTATACAGAGACGCGGCATAACGGTTAGCTGACTACCGAAATGGCTTGACAAGGATGGTGTGCTCTGCGCGGCGCGCCGATCGAGTGGCCTTCAGCAGCGCTGCAAGCAGTACGGGAAGCACTGCAGCAATAAGGTAGCTAGGTCGGTTGGGGCCGTTTACGTGGCTGGCCTTGCGCAATATCATCGCTGAAGGATGGACGGCGCCGCGGATCGACGCGGGTTTCAGCAATGCGCTGATTTGCTGGCAACTTCGACGAGGGGTTGCTCTTCGCTCTGATTGGCTGCCCACCGGAACGGCGGCAATTTATGACACATGTTGAAGCTCTTCACTGCCGTCGCCACGTTTGGTGGTGGCCGCAATCCAACGGTGCCAAACTGAGGCTATTAGCCGCGTATAGGCAGCTTGCAGTCGCAATCAAGTCAACACGGCGATCCGTTCACCGTTCGGCACAAGTTTCCCTCGCTGTGTCTCGAGCGTGCCACCCTGCGTACGACTCACCAATGATGATGATACGCCAGTCCTTCTCTCCAGAAACCAGCGTCGCGCTCTCCAGTCCCCTTCGTCACCAAGGACTGTAAGCCCTCGTGGATGTAGTGTGACGAAGGCGGATCTGTACCACCTCGACCTATTGGATAACAAGGTAGACAGCAGTGCCGCCCGCGTACTTGCGTCGTAATCTGGATCGTCGTCCTCTGGATTACAGACATTTCATCTTGCCAGCGCCCGATGATGAGCTCGTACCTCGTACTTCTTCGCGCGAATGCTACACCCCAACTACAAGTGTTTATTCGGGGCACCCGAACTGTTCGCAGTTCTTAGGAGCAATAAGATACCAACGCGAAGTTCCGACAACACGGATAGACCCGCCAAAATCATTCTACGCGGGTTTATAAACTAGCTGCAAAAAAGCAACTGTGAGTCACAGTTGCTTTTAAGTAGTCACAGTCTGTGACTACTTGAACACAACCAGGGCTCAGCGAAGCTGAGATAGGAGGATTTTGGAATACGAGTACTTCGACTTTTTTGTTAGTTTTTGAGCTAGGAATTACTTCTTTTACGATCCGCAGGCATCTCCTGCGCCTGCTTCGCAGCCGAAGTGCTTGCCCCGTACGCACATCAAGTAAAATAACGGTGAAATTGAGTAAAAACTCACAATTTATCGCTGCCTCACTGAAGGCACAACTAGTGCATGACGCCTTAGGCTTGGGTGGTGTGCTCAGAATCCGGACATCTCACTATACCGCTAAGCGCAAGTTGAAGTGGGTATGTCGCGCGAAAGTGGCGAGAATGTCGTTCAATGACACACGCGCCTGGACCGTAGAGTGACGTTGTTTCATTTTTCGATTTGGGGCAATTTACTCTCAGCGATACCGGGACCCAATAGTTTCTAGTCAATGCAAAAAGAGTACCCCCAACGTTATTTGCTCAAAATGTAGCCGCCTCAGAAGGAACAAAACCAGACTTAGAGCTCTCAAACAATGCCTACACTCTAATGCCGCCAAACGCTCGGGGCCTTATCAGAAAGTATTATCTCTTCAATGAAAACATTGGTGGCATGCCTTCATTGACTGGTTGTCACTTCTTGGAGATCGAGAGTGGTAATCGCAAGCAAACCGCTACAAACTAACGTTAGCTATAACTTTCTTGTATTACATCCCGCTCATGAACTTCTTGCACTCGAAAAAGTTTACGGAAGAACGTTTTAGTGTGATATTTAGCAAACAACCCCTGAATTTTATGCAATAACAATTCGTAGCTTCTAGTCGTAATTGCCCACGTTCTAGTCGAACTTTCCGAAGTCGATTGATTGAATCGACCGAGCCAAATCGCCAGCAAACCGCCCAAGATTTTGATTTGAGTTGAGTTTACTATGTACGCAATAAAGACGAAATAAGAAGTCGCTCAGGCCGTCTCGGCCGATTCCAAAAGACTTGAAGTTTGTATTCAGCGATTTCAACCCATATGGATGAATATCGTGACGGTGCCGACATACAAGAACTTGACTTGGCCACTGTATGGCGGCCATGGCCCAATCAGATGACCAATACGTTTTTTCAGCGAATAAGCATCCGGTAGATCCCTATTTAGGCCAATCAACATGGTTAGGGTTAGGTATATTTGCTGCCGACACTATGCCGACGTATAATGTCGGCAACGCGGCCGAAATATGTATTCATCCCATAGGAAATCTAAGTAATAAGGGTATAATATACATATCTGTTCTGCTGCCGACAAGTTACTTAGCTTTTGTATTGCCTTTGACGAGCTGATTTGAGCCGTTTGCAATAGCGATTCAACCATTATCACGAACTCAATCGAGTTTCCTGGGCACGCCTATCGACCTACCCATCACATGAACAAGCAGCACTCAGTGAGAGCTGCTCATTCAGGAGTGTCGCTCAGGCGGAGCTTGCTGCATGCCGCACGAGCGAAGCGCTAGGATCCAATGCAGCATATACAAGAAAACCATTAATTTATTCCATTTATTATCAATAGCTTATTCCTACTCAAGAGTACTAGACGCTAGTGGTGGGGTGTGACTGCGGAGCATTCCACCTGCAGCTACCCCACCAACAGTGCCAGTCCACACAGCAGCTGCAGCACCCCACCAGCGTCGTGTTGTTGGTGCCAACACCAGCACGCAAGCCGCAGCAAGCCACAGCAGCCACGCCCTCCTCCTGCTGCACGCTTCCCTATGCTCGTCGCCTCCCAGCAGGTCGCTGCGCCCTTGCGCTCGTTTCCCTCCGCTCGATGTCCTTACCGCCCTCGCCTTGGCGGCTACCCTCCCCATCGCCCCACCTCCGGTCCGCCGCCTCTTGCCGTTCGCTCCGGTTCTCCTCCTCCTCCTTCCCGCCGTCTATCCTCCACGGCGCGGCCGTCTTGTCCTGCGCCGCCATCTTGGTGCCTACCGCCCTGCTTCAGGTAACCGTCATCGTCGTGCTCCGCGCCATCTTCCTAGCCTCCACCGCGGACCACTCGCCCGCCGTCGTGCAGCCTACCGCCGTCCTCCCAGACACCACCCACATCTTGGCAGGCGGAACCATGCAGCCCCCCTTTTTTTCCGCCGACGTCCTTCGGCTCGCCGCCCTCCTTGATGGCGTCGCGCTCCTCCATCCCCGCTCCTTCCACCCGCCGTCCTTGCGGCCTGGCGTGCACCTTGGAATTGACATTTGAGTCAAATGATTTGGCCAATAGATTAACCGCTCAACTAAATGCTTATTTCAACCAATCACGACACTATCGGCCACTGTTGGCACCGTCAACGTTTTGTCGTTTTGACTTGGAGCTCTCCTCGATTTATCATTAAGTCGAGGTCGATTTAATAAAACGAGGTCAAAGAAAGGGACAGATCGATCTATTTAGGCCGGCTAATAATAACTCGAGCTACGACAATCCAAATCAGGGCTCGAGGTCGATCTCCTGGTGGATCTGGGCAGAATGAGGTCGATCTACGGTAAATCGATCCCTTTTGCGTTTTCAAAAGCGCAATTCGAGGTCGATCTAAGTAAATCGAGCTACCGCCTCTGTTTTGTACCCTGATTTGTGGACCGGCCTTCCTCGATCTAGGCCATAAAACGGGGCGACATTTTATCTGCAAAGCACAATAAGTTAAATAGTACCCTATAGGACCACTGTAGCCGAAGATACTTAAGTACGCCGCGGAGACGTCTCCTTGCTACGTCTGCGTCGATCTGCCTGCATCAGGCACGGTCTTACCAAGGCGTCGTACTTGGTGCTACTAGAACTTGGTTTATCCATATTCACACTTACTGTGTACTTCATTTGGCCTTTGAATCCTCGTCCATCGGTGTATTAGGCATGGTCCCATCATCGGCTGCTAATGTAAACAACCTATTTTGGCAGTAAAGAGAGAGTTCTTCGAACTACTACATCAAGCCGAGCAGTTCGTACAGTATACTTAACCACCAAGTCGGCTGGTGTTGACTGGCCCTAATTCCGACTTGTTGTGTCGTTTGAGGCTTGATCTTGCTAGCGTTTGGTGACTAGATGCTGATAGATTTCAAAAAATCTTAGGTTAACGTACTAATTAACACAGCGTATGGATATCTCGTCGGCTTTTCTCAGTTTCTTGATGAATGACTACAGGAAATGGGCAGACACGAACATAGGACAAGAAATCCTCATGCCCTCTTCTCTCTAAGCGAAACCACGGCTTAGCTTATACTAAGTAGGGACATGCACATTTTACATATCAAACCCACTCCTCTTGCTCTTGAGGATGGAAGGGGGATTAGAAGTTCGGCTACATGGCCAGTAACTCAATACACCTCAACGTTACTAGGGCTTCGCAAAGGCTGGGATAGGACTGGTTAACTCACCTTTGACCGCCATTGATAAACTCAATCCGCACGTGAGCGTCCTTCTCCTGCGCCTGCTTCGCAGCCGCAGAATCTGCCCGACAATGTATCACGACGTAAAGCCGATTTTAGAGCAAAATCAATAAAACGAATCTTAACTCGACGAATTTGCAAATGAACTGGACCAGCCTCCATCATTCTTGAGAAGTCTAAAACACTTGGTCAATCGACATCATTTACTTTAAATTGACCTAAAACATGTTACCGGTCCATCACCGGTGGCGATTGGCGCCCGAATTAATCCTGTTTGGGCTGGGCTATCAGCACTTCGTCGCTTTCTATCCCAGTATTAAAAAAAAATCTCGTCGGCAATGTGGTGCCTTAACAAACCATGCACCCGAAATGTATACAAGTCGTGTCTGGTAAGTACTAATACCAACACGACGATTGGCTTATCGAGGACTCCTCGAGGAGAAGGAGGAGGGGGAGGGAGAAGACGATGATTGTGTAGTAGGCCTCCACAGACGTCGTATTCAACAAAAAATGAATTGTAAGTCACACGTTTTTTGTTGGTGTCTATGGTCTGGTGCATAAATCGAAGGGCTAGCACGGACTGCGAGATTATACCTTCTGTATCCGCTGACATTTCTGTTTATCCGACTTCTCAACTCATAGTTTAACTCAACTCAAAGCCTGATTTGGTGAGTGCATCAAGTCTCCGCCGTCGTATCAGTCCCGTCCCCTCACGTGTCAGACAAGAGAAAACTAAGAGCTGCATCGATTTCAGTTTACTGTATGGGCTTTTCTCCGTGGCCCCAGGAATGCGCCATGAACGCTGCGAGGCGAAACAGTGATATGTATCGGAAGCTGCACTTCTTGTGAATATCAGTGATAATATTAGTATTATTAGTACTATTAGTACTATCGCTCATTTTCTGGGTATTAGTATTAATATATGTGGTTCATACAGTCAAACCTGTTTATATGAGGCCCTGTTGGTGACCATCTACTACAATGACTCATATAAAATGGACTCAGTTAAAACAATTATGTGGTGCACGTAAAGAAATCGTGCATAGTTCGCTGCCGCTTTGCCTTCACCGTAGTCTCTCGAACCAAAGCGGTCACGGTCTGTAAAGCTCTTCGTTCTCTGTCAGTCTGCTCTCCGCATTGCAGCAGAAATGCAGCCAGCTCCATGCAGTGTCTCAGAGCAATGGCAGGTTGAACTGCGGGTTCCTGTTCCTCCTCTTCCTCCTAAGCGCTCCGCCAGCTCATGCGCCTTCATCAGGAGCACGTCGTCCGCCATCGCCGTTTTAGCTTCGTTCTGAAAGAAAAATTCCCTCAGTTCCCGCTCGAACTGAGGGAATTTCACTCGGCGCCGCTTGGTCGCACTCAGGTCGACGTGGCTGAAGTAGGAAGAAGGCAGGTTGCGCAGTCGGGCGAGTGTGGCACGACTGACCCGGGCCTTGAAAGTTGCGTAGATCCACTCGGCGGGCATGGGGTTGTTCATGCCAGGATTCTGCTGGAGCTTTAGGTGCACTTGGAGCTTTTGTTCTAGCGTCAGACAGGTGCGAGGAGACATGGCGAGCGAAGAAAGCTTGCGGTAGGCGTTGAGGGTTGAGCAGTGGTGCTTTGAAGAGTGTGTGGCCGTGAGCAGTGTGAATCAAATAAACAGGTGAGACCTAATTTGGTACCCAAAAATGTGACTCATATACCTTGTATGTATATAAACAGAGATCATACAAAAACTAAGTGAAATATTTGGTAGCGACAAAGCCTGCATCAAATAAACGGCATGGCTCAAATAGAGAGGATCATATAAACAGGTTTGACTGTAGATGTTAATATTAGTATCACTGACAGTGATAGTGGGTTAATGTTAAGTATGATATTAGTATTAGCATCACTTAGTAGCCCAAAAATACCACTACTAACGATCCCTGACACAGTACTAAGTTATCCCTGGAAAACTCGAGTTTTTCAAATTGAGAAGTCGGTTTGTGCAGAGCTTCCCCCGCGACCGGCCGCACACACGAGAAGTTTTCCCAAGTGAGTGCTGTGTGCGAGTTGGCGGTGGCTAGCAGAGAAGACAATGGGAAGATATTTGAGTGGTAGGAAGCCGATTCCAAAAAACAATACTTAATAATTAATATTTCATTCACGCAGAGAGGTCCTTGCGGGTCGATATCATAGACATAGACAGATAGGCTCCGATGGAGATATTGACTTCTCACCGGCTTTGATTGATAAAAAAGCTGTCAAAAGCGCCGAATCCTTTTCCTTATCGCTGTGCCCCCTGCAGGTACTCGGAGTGAAGGCTACGCTTAGCTGAACGAGCAGTCCTCGAGCTGTTCATGACAATGCTCTATGCCACACCAAACCACGATTTGGTCCTAGGGAGCCCGAAAAAGGACAAAACTGACTTGACATTTGTATGGGGTGTTTTTGACCCCCCAAAGGTGTCTCTTATAAGGCGCATCGGGCAGGGAAATCGGCGCTAAAGATAGCTGATACTATACTGAAATCAAGTCAAAATTGTCCTAGGCTAGGACAAATCAGCAAAATTCGAAGCTACAAGAGACAAGTTTTCAACGGCTTATATCTCGAGAAGGACAATGGAGGACGCTAAACCGATAAGACCACCAAGACAGCTAGGACGGGGGATTGTGCCCATGTAGTCACATGACACTATTTGTTTCTAATTATACGGAGCGAGGCGCCTAACTTTTGGTCCTTCCATTTGTCCTACGGACTGGGCTAAGACGACGAGGCGATGGAAGCCATATTTCAATTTTGCGAACACGATATTCAAGGAAAGCGAACAACCAGCATGTGGGGCCCCCACATGCTGGTTGTTCGCTTTCCTGACCCCCACAGTGGGAAACTGACCCCCACAGTGGGGGTCAGTTTCGCATCGTTGCCAGAAATTCCAAAGTCCGGTCCAAACCGGCTTACAGAATTCTGTACTTCAGTGTAGAGTTTTTCAGATTGGGATGCTACATAAATACATAAAAGACCAGGTGCATCTTGTATGGAAATCAGCACCAGTTTTTGGTGATCCCGTCGTGACTGTTTGTCTTTTCTGCTGCAATTCATGATCGCGATCCCGCCGTCCGTCATCAGGCCTTCCCGGCCCCGGACCTCGGTGAGGTACATGTACACATTGGCGCTGTCAACTTGACAGCATCAGGCGCTTTAATCTCTGCGCTGCGGCTTCAACGTCGTAAATGTACGAAACCTCTGCCAGCCCTTATCGTACGCATGTACTGTATGCCATGAATTCCTTCCTTCGTTGACGAGGAGTGCGCAAGAGCACTGCGGAGTCTGGTGCTCCACCAAAGCCATCCCGCTGTTCGTGACCATTTTTGCCAACACGTAAGAAAGTCTGCGTTCATATGGCCGTGACCGACCATCTTGAGATCCCAGCTGCTCGACTGTCCCGGGTCGGGGTCACTGCAACATGCTTGCGCCAGTCTGCATTGAAGATACCAGCCGAGACCTCGTGCCGAAGCCAAATCCTCGCGCCACGCTCGAAATCATTTTCCAATTCGCGCTCTCAGCTCCACTTGCCTCGTCCTTCAGCTCCAGCAACAACAACAGCAACCCTCATGGGCTTCTCGCAAGACTTGTCCGAGCTCTTGACGTGCCTCTCGCTGGTGGCGGCGGTCAGCTACGTCACGGATCTGCAGCTCTTCGCGGGCGTGTGCGTGGGCATCCAGTGGCTCTCGGCGCTCTACGGCATCCCCAACCAGACCGAGCGGTACTTCGACCTCACGGGCTCCACCACGTACGCGACGGTCTCGATGCTCGCCTACTGCGTGAGCGAGTCCGTGTCATGGCGCGACACGCTGCTCACAGCCTTCTTGTGGCTCTGGTGCGTGCGGCTCGGGTCCTTCCTGTACTGGCGCATCTGCGAGTGCGGCAGCGACAAGCGCTTCGCCGAGATCATCGTCAACCCGCTGTGCTACCTGGCGGCCTGGAACATCCAGGGTCTGTGGGTCTTCTTCACGCTACTGTCGGTGCTGCTCAGCGTCACGCACGGCAGTGACGACCCGGAAGTGAAGCCGCTCGACATCATCGGTACCTCCATGTGGGTCATCGGCTACGTTATCGAGCTGACGGCCGACTACCAGAAGACCAAGTTCCGCCACGACAAGCGCAACGACGGCAAGTTCATCACCTCGGGCCTTTGGGGCTACAGCCGCCACCCCAACTACTTCGGCGAGATCCTCATGTGGATCGGCGTCTTCCTCGTGGCCGTGCACACGCTGCCGAGCTTGGCGCTGCAGTGCGCCGCCGCCGTGAGTCCGACCTTCATGACGCTGCTCATCATCTTCCGCTCGGGCGTCCCGCTGCTCGAGGAGGCCGCGGACGAGCGCTGGGGCAACCTCAAGGAGTACCAGCAGTACAAGGCGCAGACGAGCGTGCTCGTGCCCATGCCCAAGCGTCAGCTGCCCACGACGGAGCCGCCGCGCGCCAAGTTCGCCTAATTGCCCACTCAACTCGATGGACGGTCTCAGATGGAGAGGGTAATGGTGACAAATGTACATGTAGTTGCACTCACGTAGCTCTCTTGGTCTCCTTCAAGGCCTGAAACTGCTTCGCCTTGATCCTCTACATCCCACGAGGAACAGGACCGAACTCGGTATTGGTAGATCGGGGCTATCGTAGGCACTGCAGTCTCCTCGGATGCTTGTCAACGTCAAACGCTCATTTCCAAACTCTCCTAATTGGGATCAAGCCCCCCCCCCCTCCTCGTTCTACCATGGGTTCCTGCGCAACGTCGTCGGGACGGTTGTGAGCGTCTCGTTGGCGTCGGTTGTGGCGTTCTACACGGACCTGCAGTTCTACGCGCTGGTGTGCTTTGGCATCCAGTGGGTGTCGTCGCTCTACGCCGTGTCCAAGCAGACCGAGCGGTTCCTAGACGTCACGGGCTCCTTCACGTACGCGCTGCTGGTTCTACTGGCATACGTGATGAACAGCCCCGTGTCCTGGCGCGGGTCGCTGCTGACGGCATTCGTGTGGCTCTGGTGCGTCCGCCTCGGCGCCTTCCTCTTCCTGCGCATCAGCGAGTGCGGCGAGGACAAGCGCTTCGTTGAGATCCGCGTGAATCCGCTGCGGTTCTTCTCGGTCTGGAACATCCAGGGCCTGTGGGTGCTGCTCACGGTGCTGCCGGTGCTGCTGGCGCTGACCCACGGAGTCAACGACCCGCAAGTGTCGCCCCAGGACGTGGTCGGGTCCGGTCTGTGGGTTGTCGGCTACTTGATGGAGGTGGTGGCGGACTACCAGAAGACGCAGTTCCGTCGCAACCAGGAGAACAAGGACAAGTTCATCCAGAGCGGCCTCTGGCACTACAGCCGCCATCCGAACTACTGCGGCGAGATCATGATGTGGGTCGGCGTGTTCCTGGTCACGGCGCACACGCTGCCGAGCTTCGGTTTGCAGTGCTGGGCCGCGGTGAGTCCGTTGTTCGTGATGCTGTTGCTGTTCACGGTGTCGGGGATTCCGCCACTGGAGAAGCAGGCGGAAGAGCGCTGGGGCGAGACCAAGGCCTACCAGGAGTACAAGGCGACGACCAGCGTTCTGCTGCCCATGCCCAAGTACAATTTGGATGACGTGAAGCGGGCGAAGATCGCCTGAATGCTCAGCGCGCTGTTGGTTGAGAGATAATGCAATACTTGAAGTTTGCCAACGTTGGTGGAGTGCTCACCTAAGTTTGTCGGAAAATATAACGTTCCTTACGGCATAAGATGTCCGCCATGAATAGTGTGCCTTCTCTTCAGCGTTTGATGAAAATGTCGGCGCTAACTATCTGGTGCTTAAAGTTGCTGGACGCCTGGAAGCGATTGCAGCTGAGCTACAACGGGGGCAAGTACTCCAATCAACGTGCGTTGGCCCTAGAGGCCTGCACAAGAGACTCTTCCGTACTACGCGTGACCTCCGTATGCTTCGCGACGCCGCTGCCCATGGTTGCTCTCGTACTTGCTGTGGAGTTGGTGCCGCTGCAAGACCCAAGCGATGGCTGGAGTAGAAATTTCGGCTTTTGGATTCGAACAGCAATTATTTTACTTGTTGCCATCCCTGTGGTGGTGACTCATGCCACGGACTTCATCGACGGACTAGAAATTGCAGTTTGGCGTCGATTTATCGTGGCAGCTTGCACATTGATCGTCCTCACCTGTTCCATCGCAGCGATTGCCTCCTACTCATGCTTTCCCATTCCCTTTGTTTTGGTAACAACAGCCCCAGTGGTTCAAATATCGTTGGTTATTTCTTTCCGGCTAATAGTTGGGGGTCGAGCAATTAACCACATGCTGCGCACCGGGACCAAACGATTCGATTCCTGAAGTTTATGGCGACTCTGTTTTCGCTGTTGTTTATATACGCGGCCTATGAGGCACTGTTCCACCTCGCGAAAGGGTCTCACTGCCAGCTTTTAGTTGTGTTGCTGCTTCCTGCCCTCAAACTCGGCTTGAAGAATGTGGTCATACGGTGCACAGCTCACAAGGAAGACATAACGCCAGTGGTGGTTATCTTCACGGTCGACTTTTTCAGCGCGATTTGCATGGCCACGTGCATGCAGAACACGTCGTCCAGTACTACGATTGCCACGATCACACTCACGGATCTAGTGCAGACGACTACCATGCTGCACACATTTCATCGTCGTACTGCCAAATTACTCTCAAAGCTTCAACTAGACCAACATTCCGAAAGCGGCGGCTTGCTACCGGCACTGTCCTCTTTGTGCCGAGATACCAAGAATTTCACGAAACGGACTCGCACGGACGTTCGAATCTACTCAAATGTCCCGCACAAATTGTCAGCAGCAGATTCGAATCTGTTGGCGAGACTGGGGGAGTTTTCTGGCGGAAATGACGTTGCCCCTCCACGAGCTGCTGCGTTAGGATGGACGTCATCCACGGAAGCTGGTACCCACGTGGAAGCACGAAAATGCTCGTTTTGGTTTAAGAGCTGCCGCAAACAGATTCACCCTCGCGTCTCAGACTTGATCGTACCAACACAAGGCGATAAACGGCAACTCACAGAAGGCCCCAGCTCGCGCCTTGTCACCTTTTCAAACCGACAAGCAGTAGTGAGTGAGATGCTTGAGACTCTATTCACGACTGAGTGTTTGGTTGCCACGGCCTACTTGGAGGCCGTCGTCCCGTTCTTCTACTGCAGCTACGTCCTCGTCATGACCCACCTCCCGAACGCCCGCTACCATACAGACATGACTGGGATTTCTCGGGATAATGTGAACTGGACTATCCTCCCTGTTCTACTGCTTGGGCTGTTGCAGATTGCGTCACTTGCCGTACTGGCAATGCTGGCCAAGCGCAACTGTGGATTTAATTCGTTTCACCAGCTCGCATTTGTGCTGAGCGGCCAGGTTGCATTTATCCAGGGGAATTTGATGTTGTGGATTGTACTTATCCTGAGTTTTCGCGTGGTGCATTTTGGTACGTTCCTTCAAAGCTAGGCGAAAGAGTATCCGAATGCTAATGAATTGGTGTCCGTGCAACAGGCGTGGACTTCACCTTCAAGTTTGCTTGGGTGTGAGAGGACCTTACGAGTAGATAGCACTCGATTCGACTTTATCGCCTCCTTAATTTGAAGCACATACTGGTGCTGGGTGCTGCGTCTTACCCTGAGGGGCGTTCTTAACAGAGGTAGATTGGTCAACAATAGACGTGTGCCTATAAAAGCTCATCCACTCTGACTGTCATTTTCCATTTTGGTAAGCTTAACTTGGCGTTCTCATGCTGGCGCTCCCCGGGAGGAAGGTGTTTAATGCGTGGAAACGGCTCCAAGTCAGCTACTGCGGCGGCAAGTACTCGATCCAGCGAGCTCTCGCTCTGGAAGCCCACAGTAAAAACACCTCACCCTTGCACGTCCTCCTCATTTGCTTTGGGACGCTACTACCCATGGTCGCTCTCGTGCTCGTTCAAGAACTGATTCCGCTCCAAGACCCGAGTGGTGGCTGGCGTGTCAACTACGGCTTCTGGATACGCGCTACGCTCCTGCTCGCCACTGGGGTACGCACTGTGACTGTCCAAGCCACCTACTTCATCGACGGCGTGCAAATCTCCACAAGACGCCAGCTCTTGTTGGCAGTGTGCGTCTCGATAGTCATGACAGCTTTGTCCGTGACCATCGCCTCGAACGTGATCTTCCCCATCCCATTCTTCATCATATCAACTGCACCCATAGGGTGCGTAGTGCACCTCGTACTGTTCCGCGTGATCGTAGGCAGCCGAGTCATGCGCAACATGGTAACGCACCGCAGTCAGCTGGCCAACTACTCGAACTTCGTCAACTCTCAGGCCTTGATGGCGCTGGTATTCCCTGCCTACGAGGCGTTGTTTCGCGCTACAGAAGGCTCAAGGTACCAGCTTCTGGTGATACCGCTCTTACCGGTAATAAAGGTTGGTATAAAAAATATCGTGCTGCGGTGCACCTCGCAACTCGAAGACATGATGCCGGAGGCTGTCATCTTCACGGTCGACCTCTTCTACGGGATCTACATGGCAACCTGCATGCAGAGCTCCGAGTCGATTGCGACAGTTGTCGTCATAACTCTCACCGACCAGGTGCAATCGCTAACCATGCTCTACGGTTTGCATCGAAGGACTACAACCATTCTTCAGCGATTGTGCGATACCATCGGAGCTGAGCCGGAGAACACCAATCTGCTGAGTGGGCTCTGCTCGCTGTGCCAAGACCCAGAGAAGTTTGAAAAGCAAACGCAGCGAGGGGTTCGGAAGCGCTCGTGTCTCCCTCAAGTTTTGTCTATTGAAGACATGGGGCTGCTTGAGATGCTCGACAAGATTCCTAGCAAGTCCGCGAGTATCAATGTGAATTACCTCGCCTCGGCTCAAACATCAACCAGTTTTTCGAAGTGCAAAAAGCTGCGGTGTTGTAGCTCACGAAGGTCCAGAAGCTCGATCCATCCGACCACTGCTGCTTTGGCGCCACTTGATTCTGAGAAAGACGTTGAAAGTCGAATGCCGGACAATACAGGACCCAGTCTCGAAATATCCGCAGCGCATGGCTCCATTTTGCAGGAATCGCTAGAGGCAATTTTCACAACGGAGTGTCTCGTCATCGCTGCGTACTTGGAGTTTGTGATCCCCTTGCTTTATTGCTGCTACATCTTGGCCATGGTGCGACTGCCAAGCGCCCGCTATCACTCCGAGATGGCTGGCATTACCCTAGAAAATGTGCTCGGAACCGTGTTCCCATTATTTATCTACGGGCTGATCCAAGCGCTGTCCTTCGTCGTCCTGGTAGTTATGATCAAGCGCAACTGTGGGATTCAAGCCTTGCACCAGCTTGCATTCGTGTTGGAGACGCAGATGCCTCTGATTCAAGACAAACTCATGTTCTGGCCGACCATGACCTTCTGCTTTCGTGTGGCACATTTCGGTACGGTTGGGAGGCTTTTGATGCTACCTAGGACTGTCTTAATGCGAATTGTTCTGTATCGATGTTATTCAGGTGTGGACTTCACGTTCAAGTTCGTTCAGCGTTGATACGCCGCTAGGGTCTAAAGCTTCATGTTCTAAGCAGCCTGGAAGACGCCTCGAGCCACACCCTGCTCTTCCTCCTGCTGACTAGCGAACGAGTTGAAGATCTGCTCCAGCGTCGTCTGCGAGACGCTGTACTCGCGGATGTGCATGGTGGATTTAATGTCCTCGATCAATGCAAACATCCTGGAGAGCTTCACGTCACTGGGGCCGCCGCGCACTTTGAACCGACAGAAGTCGCTCTGCCTTTCGAGTACGACAACCCCACCGGCTCCAAACGCTTGCTGAAGATACTCCTTGAGCTCGTTGAATCGCGTCTCCTCCACGCACCACGCGCAGAATGCCTCGGCGCGAATGAATCCGTCTCGTTCCAGCGCTGCAGCAAGACTGTAACCCGTCGGGTGTGCGGCAGTGATGAGTCTAGCAAGATCGACGTTGCCAAACGCACGACACTTGTCCTCCAGATCTGCTGGTGTGACGTAGGCGTTGCCGTCACTGAAGACTCTCTCCACTAGACGATCAAGTTCGTCTGCAGCCACAGACTCGAACTTGGTGTCGAATACGAGGCCATCACCGAACCGAGACTTGAGATGCTGCACGCTGCCTAAGCAGCGAAGACGACCGCCGACCATGATCCCCACTCGAGAGCACAAGGCTTCAGCCTCCTCCATGCTGTGCGTTGTCAAGACGATCGTGGATTCCTTGCCTCGCGTTGAGATATCGGCGATCACATCCCACATGAACCGCCGGGAAACCGGGTCCATGCCGGTGGAGGGCTCGTCCAGGAAGATGATCGGCGGACTGCCGATCAACGCGATAGCGACCGACAGCTTGCGCTTGTTGCCGCCGCTCAGACTTCCCGCCAGTTTGTGCTCAAAGTCTGCGAGGTTCAGCTGCTGAATTTTCTCCGTCACAACTGCCTCCATGTCGGCTCGAGCCACGCCCTTGATCGCCGCAAAGAGCTCGAGATGCTCGCGCACCGTCATCCGCTCAAACAGCGCGTCGAACTGCGGGCAGTAGCCGATTTGTCGGCGCACTTCGATCTGCTGCGTCAAGATGTCGAAGCCGTTGAGTGTTGCCGTCCCGCAGCTCGGAGCGACGTCGCCCGTCAGCATTTTCATCGTCGTCGTCTTGCCGGCGCCGTTGATGCCCAAGAAGCCAAAACACTCGCCTCTCTTCAAGCCAAACGACAGGTCTCTCACGGCCACCTTGCCACCAGGGTAGACCTTCCTCGGTCCAGCAATCTTCACTGCATCTTCATTCGCAGCCCCATTAGCGACTCGCTGAGCTTCCTTCGCCACATCCTCGTCGATATCCAACTTCCCATCGTCAACGCCCTGAGCGCTTGCGTTCTTGCGTTGGAGTCCGGGGATTTTCACGCCGTAGTCGATGGCAAGCACCACCGCCGAGAAGAGGAACGTCGTGAGCACCAGGTAAATCATCTCGGCGCCCATGAGGTCCATGCTAAACGGGCTCTTCTTCTCCGTCGTGCCGTCCTGCAGCGTGTCGAGCTCGTTCAACACCAGCGACAGCAGTCCGTTGCCTAGATCGAAGAGCGGCGACAGTCTCCAGATGAACTTGAGCACTGAATTCACCGACTCGGTCGACTCCATCACGTCGAGGATGTAGCTCACGATCATGAGCACGACGCCCAGCAGAAAGTTGATCTTCATGGTGAACGTCTGTGACGCCGCGTGCTCCTTGAAGAGGAACGACAGGCAGTAGGTGAACGGGCAGATCGCGAAGCCGAAGAGGATGAAGAGAAGGATCACCGCCGGAAACGTCTCGGAGGTGCAGCTCGAGCACTCGGAGTTGCCGGTTAGCGCCGAGATATCGAACGCTTTGATGAGGACGATGGCCGCGACGCAGGGCACGGCGAACATCATGAGGTCCCAGAGGTAGTTGGCGAGCCAAAACGCAGTGAGCGAGACGCCCGAGACCAGTTGCTGGTGTTTGGAGTTGTGGCTCGCCTCCTTCTCCCTCACCAGGTACACGACGACCGGCAGCGGGAAGTACGAGAACGAGATGCAGACAAAGACGCACGCGCTGAAGGCCAAAACGGAGCCGAAGAGCGCCTTGGCCGCCGCTGTGAGCGGTAGTGGATGGTTGTTCACCGTAAGATCCACCGTCGAATCGCTCGAGTTGGCAGCGAAGAACCGATAGATCGCCTGGTCCATCAACGCCTTGAATATGACGGGCGCGTGCGTGGCGGTAGTGTTGGTGAACAGGTTGTAGCTGAAGATCTGCTCGTCGCTGTCTCCATAGACCATGAACGCGCTGTACTGATCGTCAACCGCTTCGGTGTTGTTGGCTCCGTAGCCTCTGTTGTACAGCGTTTGGCCCATTCGAAGCCCGAAGCCGGTAGCGTCCGTCGCGTTGATCTCCGGGTCCGAGTAGGTGACGTTAAAGACGGTCGGAGAGTTTGAGTCGTAAGCCGGAGACTCAATCGCGAGCTCCTGAGCTTCTGCTCCAGAGAAATACGACGCCATGACATCGCTGCACCATTCACCTCCAGCCTGGCAGAAGTACGGGGTCGGTGTGGAATTGTCGGAGCTGTACGCGTTCGTGTTCAGCGCCAGATTCGGGTCATCGGACGTCGTGCTGCTGCTCTTCAAGATAATCAGACCTGCCAGAAGCAGCAGAATCGGGTAGAACGTCGTGTAGATGATCATCTTCTTCTCGCGCTTGGCGTGGTGGAACCTCTTGAGAAGGAGAGCGCGCAAGTGCGAGAAGAACAGACCGGATGTCTGCAACGCCGCTACAGGAGCAGCCTCGCTCTCCGTCGGGCGCGTGCGATGGCCCAAAGTGTGTTGGTGGTTCTCATCGTCAGCCTCCGCCACTTTGATGAAAACCTCCTCCAGCGTCGTGGCTGAAATGCCGTACAAGAGCAAGCCGAGCTTGGACAGATTGTTGTCCATCTCGGTGAACATGACCGAGAACATCGGCGAGCTCTTTTGAGGCAGCTGGAACGCGATCTCGCTGCCGACGTTGCTTAGCAGCTCAGCAGAGGGGACGTACGACCTGATGAGCGTGGTGACGGCCTTGTCGTCGCACCTGGCGTCGTCCTTGACGATAGTGAGGTTGTAGCCTGCTCCGTACCGGTTCTTGAGGAAGAGCGACGACCCGCAGCAGCGCAATTCGCCTTCTGCCATGATGGCATGGCGATGCGGTCTCCCAGGATATCGGCCTCATCCATGAAGTGGGTCGTCACCACCATCACACGGCCACTGCGGTTGTTGAGGAGGATCTCCCACGTGCTACGACGGCTGTAGGGGTCCATACCCGAGGTCGGTTCGTCCAGAAACACCAGGGAGCTGTCACCCAGGAGAGAAATAGCGACCGAAAGCTTCCGCTTCATGCCGCCGGATAATTCCTTGGACAGGACGTGGCGCTTCTCCGTAAGACCCACCTGACGGATCTGTGAGTCCACGAGTCCCTGCAGCTCCTCATTCCTGTATCCTTTCACCCGTCCGAACACTAGAAGATGCTCTTCAACCGTCAAGTCCTCGAACAGAACGTCGTGCTGGAAGCAAATACCCAGCGATTCGCGAATCTCCTCCATGTCTTGATTCAGCGAGAGACCACGGTACTTCGCGTCACCGCTCGATGGCGCCGTCATGCCTGTGAGCATCGAGATCAGCGTCGACTTTCCAGCTCCATTGTGGCCGAGCAAACACGTGATCTGGTCCTTGTACGTGATCAAGTCTAGCCCCTTCAGTGCCACCTTTTGACCGCCTGGAACCTCAAACACCTTCCCCAGACGTTGAATGGACAGCACTTCACCCCGCCGCTCTTGCTCACGGAGCTCGGCACTCACGCGCTCAATGTTCGGGTTCACATCCAGCGCCACGCTGTCGAGTAAAGAGTCCGTAGGCGTCTCAGTCCCATTCGAAGTCGCGGATTTCTTGCGGCCTCGCCAATACGACGGGGAGAAAGGGAAATACCACTTGAGCGACGTGCCGTACTGCTTAGGGATGATCCTCTCGAAGTACAGACCCAGCAGCGTGTACAGCACGCAGTCCACGAGGAACATCTGCAGCGCTGTAGCGAGTCGGAAGTTAATGTTGAGCGTGTCCAGATTTCCGAAATTTGCGCCGATACCGGACGATTCAAAGTCCGCGATGGTCGACAGACCAAACGAAAGCGCAACTGGTGGCAAGATGCAGGCGTGAGAGATGTCCTGCTCCGGCGAGTCGTCCGTGAACGCTTGGGCCACGAAGTACATGAGAAAGAAGGCGATCATCCCCACGAAGGACCCGGTGCGGGCGTTGCTGAAGAGTGTGCTGATGAAGAACCCGAAACAGAGAACGCTCATTCCGAACAGGAAGAAGAAGAGGAAGATGACGACCACCGAGCTGTTGGCGAATAGCCCGACGAGACCCATGAGAGCTTGGAGCACGGCGCCGGCGAAGATGATGAGAGTGTACGTGATGTACCAAGTGGCGACAATCGCGCGCTCCTTGACGCCCAAGATCTTCATGTACTCGCGCAGACGCAGCTCCTTCTCCTGGATGAAGACCACAAGGATCCTCGACGTCAGGTACAGGTACGAGAGGATGAAGATGATGGCCAAGACCCCCGAGACGTCGTCGTAGAAGGGAGAGCTCGTGTACGCTTCAATGGGGAACGGCGACACCGAAGACCCGAGATATGGCTGCGGGGCCTGGCGCAGCGGCGTCAGCAGCGCCTCCTTCGTGCTAGTCGACAACAGCGACAGCATAGAAGAGAACGACGTATTGGAGGCACCCGACGCTGTCGCGTACTCGCTCAGAGCTGATTTCAGCATGGCATCGGCCTCCAACGACTTCAGTAGCCGCTTGTCTAGTGCGTCCGACGCGGATGCAGTGGCTTGTGCTCGCTGACACTGACCCGTTGTTGTCTGCGTCGTTGCATCCCATTCGGGCATGCAAGTCACGAAGCGCGTGACGAGCGTCTGCAACGTCATGAAGCCCGTGAGCGTGTAGCGCGTGTAGTAGTCGGTCTTGATGGACTTCTGCGAAGGATAGAGCGCTGACGCATCTCCGTTTGTCGGCGGGATGAGCCCAAGCACGCCGTTGTTGGTCTCCGTTGAGTTGAGACGCAGTGTGTACTCAATGGACGAGAACGAGCCGATGTCGCTGCCATTCGGGTACTTGTCGAACACAATTCCCCCGTAGATGCGCGGGCTGTCGAGACTGGAGCCGTAGCTCTTCCCCTTCACGTACTCTTCCAGCGCGTCTTCCGAGCCAAAGAAGGCCACACTTTCCCGAAGACTCGCGAACTGCAGCGACGTCGAACCGTTCACCAGATTCACGCGAAGGTACCAGAGCTCCATTGTCTGCATGAAATACTCGCGCGTGAAGGCGTTGTCGGGCACCACTGCGATTTTGTAAGGCACAACGCACCCGTCACATTCCGATGGCACGCTGGACGCTGACGACGAGTTGGTGTCGACGTATCCGTTCAGCGCAACGCCGACGGTGCAGGCCGTGTAGTCGCTGGAGGACAGTTCGTGGAGTCTCACTCCGTCGGTCACGGATTGGCGGGCCATGTACCAAAGCAGACCCGTGACGGAAGTCTCGTATTGCGTCCACTTGGGCAGCTCCGAGGGGATGGCTGAGAGTGAGAACCCAGTGGGGTCGTACAGGTTGTCGGAAGTTCCGGCGGAGCTATCGCTCCAACCAGCAGGGACGTCGACGTCGTCTACGAGGTGCTTGAGCGCGCCCAATAGAAGGACGAAGAGACACGGCAGAGTGATCTCGAAGACGGTGGCGCGCAGGTGGCGGCGCTTGAGTGTGTAGTTCTTCCAGAGCAGCGTGCGCATGTGCGCCACCATCGTGCGGTTCGCTGCCAATGAGGCGGAATCGACCTCCTTCTTCATGGATGTCTGACGGCTGGAGGCTGGATTGGTGTGGTTTTGTGGTGGCTTGTTGTCGCGGCGGTGGAATGAATAATGCACGGGTCGACGTCGAGTATCGGAACACGGAGGGAACACTGTAACATGAGTACAACTGGTATCGCTTCAGGGAAGCCTTACCGCGGCAACATGCTATGAAGGCACACGCATTGGATTTTCTCCTAATGGTCTCCAGGAAAATATCCAGACTGCAACACACTCTCGGGAGTGACTCGGCCAACTACGGATGTAGCTATCGAATCGTCGGCTATGTCAGCCGTCAAACGAAGTCAAAATCTACTTTGCAAAGTCACCGCGATGTGCACACTTTTCTGCTTGGTCTCGAGCACCATATCTCAGTACATTTAGTACATTTCCGGAGTCAGCACCACTGCAGCGTAATGAGTTGAATTATGATTGCTCCCTGATCTAATCGTGCTTGATTATGTGGTAAGTACACCGCTACCGCATTCGTTGAAAAGCTGGACCCACATCGCCAAAGGGGTCCAGCTTATCGATGAAGGGCTGTGGGCTCCTAGTGTCCCTGTGGGTAAGGCCCACGAAGATCAAGCGTTCCACTGAGGGTTCGAGTCTCGCCCGGAGCGATTCCGATACAAAAGCCACGTAAGTCTATTTCCGACCCCCGACTACCTCCATCACTACATCCCCTGGAACCCCCTAAGTCACCCACCCTAATGGATCTCCCGATTAACCTCTGCAACCGCATCTCCTCAAACCGCCGCCTCACCACGACCTCAGGAAGGGAAATCGATCAACTAGGAATAGTTTAGGGGAACTCACTTAGACGTCAAAGTGCCAGCTTCCAGCAGGGTCCGAAATAAGTGCCTAAATATACGCCACCAAGTCAAGTTCCTGGGGCCCTCTCTCTCTCGATGAAGGGCTGAACAGTCGCTTTTAATGTCATTGGCTGCAAATCAGGAAGGGTCAGTCGTACCTCGACTGTGATTGGACAAAATATAACAAATGGGTCCAGCTCTCCCTTCAAATCTGGCCCATCACGGATAGCGCCAAATAGTGTACCCTTCCCGAATTGAATACCTCCTCTCAAATCTGATAGAATGTGCTCAGTATACAAAGCTATTGTACCTACGCCAATTTGTATACCTCAACCGAACCGTATAGAACGTTGAGTACTTATAATTTTCTTGAAACTGCAAATTTATGTGAAATTTAGCATGTTAACATCTGATTGGCTAAGAGATGTCTTGAAATTGAAATCACCTTATATTTTACCTGTAAGTATTACTTTGTCAAATACGGCAAGTTGTTTTATCTTTTTGAAGACCACAGTTTAACCCCCTCAGATCGTTCCTAGGACAAACGAAAGGGCCAAAACTTTGGCGCCCTGCTGTCATAAAACTACACATGAATATGAAGTTTTCTTAGCATGGGCAGAAAACCCTTTCCTTAATCTCTCTGTTGACGGATCAGCTTCACTTAATTGATTGTCCTTGTAGACATAAAGGCAATCTAAAAATTGTCTCTAATAACATATCACTTTGACGAATTTATCCCAGCTGCTTGGACAAAATTGAGGATTTGACTGGATCTGAGTATGGACACTGCTATTTTTAGCTCTGATACAAATGCGTGAGCCATAAGGCGGGCATACAAATGTCAAGTCTTTTTTTGTCCTACCGGGCTGGAGGTAGGACAAATCGGCTTATGTACGCCACACCAAAAACCAATTTGGTCCTTTTTCCTAGGACAAATTTAGACTGGGGTTAAAAACTGACACTTGTCTTCAGTGCTGTTTGCAATTTTTGGAACTTTACGCAAAATTACCGCAAGGCACCCAAAGCAAAATAGTTTTGGTTGTTGGTCTAAGTTCTGCTTACATCTAACGGCATGACAGGCGTTGTGAACCAACTCTGCGCAACCTATGGATGTCTCCATGGTTTGAAGACTGGTACATACATTGCCAGGGTGTCATCAAAGAGGGTTTGCAGAACGTAGCTAGCTCTACAGTATACAAAATATCCAGACTTGTATGCGTCGGAGCTACTTTGGTAGTATACCCTCCTATTTGTATATTTTTCTAAATTTGACAAGTGTTCAATTCAATAGTATGCGGTATACAAATTGGCGTTTTTCGTTATATAGGAAAACCGAGACGGGGGTCCAGCTTTTCGATGAAAAATGGGGGGTCCAGCTTTTCAACGAATGCGGTAGTCGATAAAATGATTCACGGCGTTGGTGACATTGATCCCGACTTGAGTCCCACAGCCAGCATCGTGTTGAACTACGGATGGAGTGCACACTTCGAAAGTTCACCACTTGTATAACACTCTACCAGGATATCTCGGTCTTTTGCCGAATGGCGGCTACCTCGATTACATGTATGTAGTCCATTTTGCCGTCTCTTGTGAACCCAACAAACAAAATGTAGCGTGCAGGACACATCGTTGGCAGTGTAAGCTGCCAGTTAGTAGCTCCGCAACATTGGATTCTACCCTCACTGCAACCTCCCCCGTGATGGCATGCTGAGGTATGACGACGATCTCGGGGGCGTGAAGGCGCATTGTATGACGAGGCCGCCGTCTAGCTTCAGAAGCTTCAGATGACGATGACTCCGGATCACTGCGGCGGCAAGTACCGGTACTACATAGTTATTAGAAGCAGTATAAGCCCGAGATTCCCTAGGACGCAGCAACATTTTTGACATTCACGCTAGCTCCAAGAAAGAGCTTTCAAATTGCTACCGTAGTCAAGTCTGGGCTATTGAGCTTTCTAAAGCTACATGTATTCTAAAGCTCAATAGTCTACACTTGACTAAGGTAGCAGTTTGGACGTCCTGGTTCGGGCTACGAATAGATTTCATGAGCAGCATTGTTCTCGGGCGCTATCTGTTGACTGTCCACACCAACAACTCGAAGAACGAATGGTCTCCTTGCTTGCTTCATACGCACTTCACCTATTCCGCGGCTGGAAGCGGCTTCAGGTCAGCTACTACGTGGGGAAGTACTCGATCCACCGCGCACTTGCGCTGGAGACCTACACGGTTAACGCCTCGCTATTCCGCGTGTTTGTTGTGTGCCTAAAAAGTATCATGCCCATGGTAGCCCTGGTGTTCGTCCAAGAAATGATCCCCCTGCAAGACCCAAAAGAGGGGTGGCACAAGAATTACGGGTTCTGGATTCGCGCGAGCATAGTGACGTTCGCAGTAAGTCGGTCCATAATTGTCCAAGCGACCTACTTTGTCGATGGCGTCGTGATCCCGCCGTGTCGGCAGGTGTCACTGCTGCTTTGCGCTTCGATTGGCATTACGGGTTGCTCCATGGGCCTCACCTCTCTCCCAACATTTCCTGTCCCGTTCTATATGGTGGTCATTTCTCCCGTGAGCTCCGTGATACAGTTCATCTCATTTCGCATTGTGGTGGGGACGCGAGTTCTACGGCAAATACTGCAGCATCGAGATCAATTGCTACGGTTCATGAATTTTGCGTCAGTCCAGACCACGATGGTGTTCGTGTATCCAGCCTACGAGGCTTTGTTTCGTGCTGCGCAAGGTTCTCGGTATCAGGTTCCGGTCATTTTTATTCTGCCGCTGATGAAGGTCGGTTTGAAGAATACCATGCTGCGCTTTACGACGCATATGGAAGATATGACCCCAGAAGCCGTGATGTTCACTGTAGACTTCTTCAACGCTCTGTACTTGGCTACGTGCATGCAAAGCGCGACGTCAATTACTGCATAACGGCCACCGACCTCATTCAGACTGCTGTCGTGCTATACGGCCTCAACAATCGTACTGCAACAATACTACCCAGACTTGGTGAGGCACTCTATTTATCGTCGCCGTGCGACAACTTGCTCAGTGGAGTTACCTTACTGTGCCGCGATCTTGAGAAGTTTGAGCAGCAAGTGCGCTCAGATATTCGCGTTCGCTCTTGCCTCGCTCACAATATGTCGGTCATGAACGAAGATCTGATCTCCAAGCTAGACAAAGTCCCGCTAATGGTTAAGGCCGGACCACCTTTTCCAGCTACAGAAGGAAGATCCCACTGCCTCAGCTGCCGAAAGCACAAGAGCAATTCCATTCTGCCAATTCACCCCGGCATGGATGTTGTCCCTCACGCTGCTTGGGCGGAAAAGAGTCAAGATGTTTGTGGCAGCTCATTATCGCTCTCGAAAAGCCTGCCGAATCACTCCACAATACTGCGGGAAGCTCTCGAGATGCTTTTTACGACAGAGTGCCTAATCCTTACCGCGTTCTTGGAGGCAGTCATCCCCTTCTTCTATTGCAGCTATATTCTCGTCATGGTTCACCTTCAGAGTGCGCGCTATCACGCGGAGATGGTTGGAATTAATCGTGAGAACGTGGGCTCAAATGTTCTTCCGGTGTTTTTGTTTGGGCTGCTGCAAGTTACGTCTTTCATGGCGTTGTCACGGATGATTAAACGCAATTGCCGAATTGGAGCACCGTACCAATTGGCGTTTGTGTTGGAGACACAAATGCCCCTAGTGACAAGCAAGTTAATGTTCTGGGCTGTTGTTACCCTGTGCTTTCGCGTCGAGCATTTCGGTACGCTTTTGAGGTTTATCTCATTATGACCTGTTGACGCTCTGCTCACTTCTTATTGCATCTACGCAGGCGTCGATTTTACCTTTAAGTTCAAGTGGAACTAGTCAGACTAGCCCCTGACATGCAAAAAAAAACTCACTTCTTCATTTTTTTTCACTTACCATCGTCTTCAATCGCTCGGAAGTGGTGCATATCGCATCCGTTATGCTGCTGATGGCGTTGATCAAGCGAAACTGCGGTATACGAGATCTCCAGCAGCTCGCGTTTGTGCTCGAGACGCTGAGATCGCTCATCACGTTCTGGATCGTGATGACAGTGTGCTTTCGCGTGACACACTTCGGTATTGAATTCTTCAGCGTAGGGACACCGGCCGACTCGTTCTACTTCCTCGCCAGAGGCAGCGTCAAAGTCACGGAGGGCAGGGTATAATACGTTCATCCTATTGCTGCACCGGTAGTATTCGTTTTCCTGACTGATGAATAGTTTGGTTTTGCACGCAAGTGTCGGCTTTAGTTTCCGATCGTGAGCACTTCAACTTGCTTCCAACTCAACATTTCCCGTTATTCCGCCCTTTCTATTGTAAAATTCACATTAGAAAATCACTGGCCACGGTCTCGGATAGGCATGGCCAGCTTCAGACGCAAGACACCAGCCGCATCTTCGCTGCGCAGCGGCACCAAGCCGTTCCTCAATGGGCAAACGCTCGTGTCGTCGGGTTTGAGCGAGCTGGACGCGGCTTTGGGTGGCGGGTTGCTGGTCAACACTCTGAATGTGGTGGAGACGCCTGCTGAGTCATCGGACGGGGCGTCGACGAGTCTCGACGTGGGCGCTGGGGCCTCCGAAGCGCTGGCGATTGACCTACTGCGATACTTCGCGGCTGAGGGCGTCGCGGACGGCAAGCAGCGCGTTGCAATTGTGGCCCCCGATGCAAGGGACTTTATCGCTGCGCAACTGCCTCTGGAGTTGAGTCTCGCCCAACGACAGGTCAAGCAGCAGCTCGCAGACACAGAGAAGGAGACCGAGGACGCCCCGCTGACTATAGCGTGGCAGTACGGCAAGTACGGACAGCAACAGAAGCAGACTCAGAAGCAGCGGTTCTGCCACAGCTACGACCTGTCCAAGGCGATGCACCGCGAGATGCTGGCCGCCAATGAGCCAGTCGCTATTGACCCGTTGGCCTGGAT
This sequence comes from Phytophthora sojae, assembly GCF_000149755.1. Lineage (NCBI taxonomy): Eukaryota > Oomycota > Peronosporomycetes > Peronosporales > Peronosporaceae > Phytophthora > Phytophthora sojae. Next base: position 5,102,435 of record NW_009258118.1, read on the forward strand.
GACGGAGAGTGTCAGCGACGTGTACGAACGTCTGTACCTCGCAATTGAAGAGTTGGTACAGCAGCAGAAGGAAGGTGGAGGCGGCCAAGTGATTCGAGTGGGGATGTTGGGGCTGGGGTCATCATTGCTGGGAGCTCCGGACGCTGCGCACATGGCAGCGCTGTTCTCCTTCTTCAGGCGGCTGCGAGCTCTGCTCAGCCAGTCGAAGGGCGCTGTGTGCCTCGCGCTTCTCGGGAGCGACGCACTGAGCACCTTCCCGACTGCGTTTGTCAACGAGCTTCGACACCTGAGCGACATGGTGCTGACACTGAATTCCTTCGCTGGTACGCGCGACCTGCTGCCTGAGGAGCTGCTCGAGTTCCAGGGCTCTCTGACTCTGCGCAAATTGCCGCGCGTGCACGCGTTGGCCTGCCACGCACCGAGCAACACGCGCTTCGGGGTGAAACGCGAGCGGCGCAAGCTCAAGATCGAGAAGTTCCACCTGCCACCGGAAGGATCCCGCAGTAGCAGCAACAACTCCAGCAGCTGCGGAAGCAACACAACGAACAGCGGACACGACCCGCTGGCCTTTTAGACAAGAGAAATGTTAGTGCGTTTCTGGTAGTTAGTTATTTCCTTTTTGGCCTTGAACCTGTGCTGCTCCAAGTCAATGAGGTCATCATCATCGTCTTCATCCTCGAGCAAGAAGACACGTCTTCTTGCTCGTCATCTTTCTCCTGCTCTCCCTCTGACTTGGCATACTTGTGCTTGGACTTGGCCCTGCGACTGGCCTTCTTGCGCCGCAGCCGCTCGATCTTCTCGCTGCGCTTGCTCAGCGCCCCGTTCGCGTGGTCGTCCAGCTTCTGCAGCAGCAGCTTCCGCGCGGCGCGGCGGTTGCCGTCCAGCGAGCGCGTCTTCTGGCAGCGCACCTGCAGCCCTGTGGTCACGTGCGTCAGCAGCACGCAGTTGCGCACCTTGTTGATCTTCTGGCCGCCCTTGCCCGAGCCTTTCACGAACGACTCGTCCAGGTCGGCCTCGCGCAGCTCCACCTCGGTGCGCTGCTGCTTGGACTTGGCAGGGCAGTCGCTGGGCGAGAAGAGGGTGGGGAAGAGCAGCGTATTGGGGACTTGGAGAGGCGCCCAGCGACGCGCCACGCTGCTGGAGCTGGCTGCGGGGCGCAGCGTCGACAGCCAGAGCATGGCGTGCTTCTATTGCAATTAAATGTAAGAGGAGCTCTTTCAAGGACAAGTACCCCGTCGGGACCAACGCGTGCAAGGCTGACTGCGCCATCCGAAACCCGCATGCAAAATGCAGCCCGGTTAAACCATTCAGCTTTCAGCCCAAGCTCACACGAACAACTTCAACAGGTCCCGACCGCCAAAGGCGTCACGAGTTGCCCGGCTGGAAGGGCATTTGAGGCCCCTAAGCAGCAGGACAAGGCGTACTGGCAGTTCGTCGTATGTGTGGTAGACGACAAGTACAAAGATATTCCAAGGCAAGACCTCACCCGCGCCCACGCCAAAAGCTTTTATTGCTTTGGATGCAAGGAGGAGCTTCCATCAAGAAGGGAAAGAGTTTGGTTGGCCCCCACATGCGGAAATGCCACATCGAGGCCTTACGGGCTTTCAAAGAAAATGAGCGGCATGAAGCAGCCCTGAAAGAATCGAACCAACTGGTGAACTTGTTTGAACGAGAAGATGAATCGGAACAGAGCTTCTTCGAGGGCATTTTGTCGGAATGGGTGGGTACGGATTTGCGACCTACAAGTATCATCGGCGACAGAGGATTCGCGAAGGCGATAAGGTTTGCAAACAGCGCAACCACTGTTCTTGAGATCCCGTCGAGACAAACGGTCGCGCTCCGTGTCCACGAGAATGCTTCAGAGCGCCGTTTGTCACTGCGAGTGATGCTGGTGAGCGACGACGAATGTGACTTCTATTCGGCCTCGTCGGATATTTGGACTTCGATAAAGTGTGAAAGCTTTATAAGCTTAACGGTTCACTACCTTGACAGCCTGTTCAACATGAAGTCGTGGACACTTGAAGTTACCTCTATTCCTGGAAAACACGATGGAGAAGCCATTGCAGATGTACTGTTACGTTGCTTTGCGTGGTGGCGTCTGGACACCAAGAAGTGTGTTCGATTTCTACGAGATGCTGCGTCAAAAATGAAACGTGGATGCACCCTCCTTGGGCTCAATCATCGATCATGCGCAGCGCACTCACTTCACCTCGTTGTAGCCGCGGCGCTTCTGCAAAAAGGAGATGAACGAAAGAAGGCGATAGCAGTTACTGATGGAGCCAGCACCGTGGCGAAGTTGGCAGTACTCTCGGCAACGTCGTCTGTGTGCGCAGTGAGCAGTATGTAGAAACCGAAACCCAGTGGATAGATGAGCAGCTGGATGCCTTGGAAAATAGCCCGGACTGGGACGACGACGGTGAAGACGAAGAGTTTATTAGTGATGCTGATATTGATGCGCTTTGTGGGGAAGTTGCCAGTTTTGTTGCAGAAGCCGAGAAATCGGCGGCTATGGAAATTAGCTCGGCTGATATGGAGCTGGTTCGCAAAACGGTTCGAATGTTCCGAAAGCTGGCGGACTACTTCCATCGCTCACAAAAGGCTCGTAATCGACTAGATGAGCTGCAGTCTACTCGAAAAGAGCCCCTAAAAGTGTTGTTCGATTGCCCGACGAGATGGAACAGCACAATGGTTATGCTCCAGCGCTTTTTGGATTTGCAGCCTGTGGTGAAAGATTTTTCCCTGTACATTAAGTCGGAAGAAGGCGAGAAGGAGTTTAACGATCGATCTACAAAAAAGTTGAAGCTTCCAAGTACCAAGCAGTGGTTCATGATTCAGTGCCTGGTCGAGCTGTTGGCCCCGTTCAGCGTTGCCACCACTATGCTCGATGGAGAGACCTATCCTACGCTGATATCTCTTCATCTTTTCATCTCTTCACTCAAACGATCGCTGGACAACCAACAAATATTTGATGTTCTCTATACAAGTGTCGAGAAGGAGGCATACGCAATGGAAGTGCTATCCATCATGCAATCCGTCCGCCGAAGCTTTTCAGCCTTGTTGAAGCAGCGGTTTGACAAGGAGGCAGACCCCGACCTTTTGTGGATATTGCTTGACCCCAACATGACGAATTCGGCGATTTTCACTGCGGATGAATATGAGAAGGCGCGGGAGCAGTTTGCCGATGAGATGTTCGTGCTAAAGAAGAAGTCTGCTTTGGTTCACAACGACGCAGCTCGTTCTCAAAGCCCTGAAAAGCGAATGACTGATGCTTCAGACCGCGCTCGACAGAGCTTCCTAAAGATGTTGTACGGATCGAGAACGTCAAATCGGCAGCTGCGATGGACGACAAGTTAAAGACTGACTGCGAGTGGGAGCTAAGGAGCTACTTGAAGCAGTCGAGCGAGGCGGAGGTCAAAGATCCCGACATCCCCCATCGGCTTTGTCGTGGTGGAAGCAGAACCATTCAAAATTTCCGACTATTGCTGTTCTTGCTCGCAAGTGGCTTGGATGCATCGCTACATCGGTGCCCTCAGAGCGCGCGTTTTCCACTGTAGGTAACACAGTTACAAAACGACGTTGTTCGCTGAAGGCTAGCACAGTTCGGGATATGGTGTTTATGGCTCAAAATGGAGCAGCATGATATGTATCTAGTTCGTGATGACAACACTGTAACTAACATGTATAATGTTTGTATGCGTCTTCATAACGAAACTTCTTCACGTATGTAACTCATTTCAATGGTGCTTCTGCGATAGTATTGAATGAAGATGGTAGAGCGCTTCTGCAATTTTGGGCCACTCCGTCGGATCCAGAGACACACAAACCGTGAACAAGTCCGGCATCGATTGAACTAACCTGATGAAAACTAACCAGCGCCACCATCTAAATGATGACCACCTCAGAGACTTTGTGGTCTGAGTCAATATCCCCGCAGCCTTTTGCGTGTGAATACGAAATGACATGCTGATCCAACACGGGCAGTACGACACTGACCAAGAACATGTCGACGTACACACACCACCTCCAGCGCCATCCACCGCGACAAGCCAACGCCGGCCGTCATCTCGTCGTCTTCTCGCTTAGCTGTGAGATTGGTCTCTAGGCTGGAGGCGAGCTGGACGTTATCGACTTCACGTCTCGATGCAGTACTTAAGTCTCAAGCGAGTGGAGGTACGTGAGCACGTACGCCGCGTTCCGAGCGATCGTCAACATGCTGAGATCGAAGCCTGTGGTGTTTTCACACACACTCAGCAACGCACGTAAGTCGCCGCCCTCCATAATCTCCGAGACGGTGCACAAGTCCGTCAGTGAGTCTCAAGCCATGCCCGCGAACGGGACACTGCGCGCGTGCTCGAGCGTCGCCATGAGCTTCACGCCGGCCGGGAGTGCGTCCACGTGCTTGACGCTCTTGCGCACTTTCAGCAGCAGCATCTAGACCGAAACGAGCCGATGGTTGAACAGGCGTCTCTGGAGTCGTCGATGGACTTGGCTTCCGATTCCATGAGGGAGAATGGGACCTGTGAAGCCGTTCTCTTCCTCCCGCTCAGTGTCGCGAGACTGGTTAGTCTGGCCGACTGTCGGTCATTGCCGCACGATGTACGGGCCGACTCAGAGGAGGGGTCAGCTGAGTTGACGATCAACTTGGCCACGTTGGCAGCTAGGTATGGCGTGTCTGTCACCACGAAGTTGTAGCCTTCCTGCAAGTCACGGGAATACAACCTAGAGGTGATGTGAGTTCGCTGACAACGCATCAGGCCACAAGACAAGCGGCACAGCACACGATCAAGAGAGTTCTGCTATCTGAGACTACCTGTGTATTATCGGCGCGTAGGCCTAAGGGTAGAGAATCCGATCCCTGAGAAGGTGGCAATCTAGCGTTCCTGAGCATGTAGTCAACTACGGTAGTCGAGCTAACATGCCACAAAATAGAATGCGAGCCGCCATATGCAATGAAGCAGCCCCCACAAGTGGCATCTCACTATTTCGAAATAGTGACCAAGCGGGTGGTGTCAAGGGGGCGTTGATCAGGCGTCCGTTGGCGACTTTTGACGTCTGGGTGTTAACCTTCGATAACACCGGACGTCGACAGCTCTGGTAAGATAGGCACTGCAACAGGATCTCCGCTCAGGTTTTGGCGGACCTTTCCTTGGAGCGTGACACTGTCCCTCTGTGGTGACGCGAAATATCTAGCCAATCGGAGAGTACTGGACGGGCTATGCCTGTTTAGGCGAAACAACATCCGGTTTAAGGGAGATGCTTTATTGAGGTAAAATATTTTGTTTGAGGTTTTCAATATCTTAATTGAGGAATTGTGGCCTTGTAGGACACATACTCTGCTCAATTGTCGGTGGGCAGGCATTCTGCAGGTAGATTCTGCACCGACAATCTCGAGTCGAGATTCTTGACTGAGCTGATACATCTGCATGCTGACATACTACGTAGCAGTAGTCTAGGCAGGTAGTGTTGCAAGAACTCTCCCACCAAAGATCATTGTCGCGAGCGTACAGTATACTGTAATGAGTTGCCTTCAGGGTATGTCGATACCCCCCCACGTTGCTATCGGAGTCAATATATTAGCATGCTGCAAAAAACACAAACAAAAACATGTTTTACTTGCAAGGATCCACATACATTATAAACTTCATTTCAACGTAGTTTAGCGATCAAGTATGAATGTGGACTAGGACATTGCATTATTTTATAATTAAAAAAGCCAGATACTCGCATCAAGTTAAATGAGTGCCTCAATTAACTCGAAACTTTCATTGATGGTCCAATGATGACATTATGCTTATTTAAAGGATTCTATATAGAGGTGATATGATCAGGATTCTACAAAATAGAGGGTAGTAAGACGGTTTTGTACCGTTCCGTAAGTCTATTATGTTCTAAATATAATCGATATTCTAATAGAAATGATTAATGCTTTTTTTGCTTTTTCGATCACTCACCGCCTGAAGGAAAAACCGATAGAGCGTGCCATTTCCACAACTTCTCCGGACAGAGCGAAGCACCCTGTGCCCACCTCCATGCCCACGCTAGCGATGGCGCTGCACGAAGAGAAGCCGCCGGGGCCGCCTCCGGAGCTTCTCCCCACTGCCGCTGCCGCCTCCGCGCCACCCCCCAAGAACACGCGCGGCGCCAAGGGCAAGCGGCCTGCCAAAACCAAGCCCTCCGCTGCGGCCGCTCAGGCTGCAGCGCCAGCGAACGAGCCGCCCAAGGAGAAGCCCCGGCGAGGCCGACGCCGCATACTGGAGGACGAGGAGCAGCGCAAGGCACGGCGTAAGGCGCAGTGCAAGCTGAACCAGCGGCGTTACCGCGCTCGCCAGCGCGGGCTCATCAGCACGCTGTCGCTGGAGACGGAGGGGCTGGGCGACCACCTGCAGGACCTGCGCGACTACCGAGACTTCCTACGCGGTTACTTTGTGCAGGCGCGAACACTCGACGTCTGGGACGACCCGCGGCCTGTGCTGGTGGCCAACCACTTCCTCCGCGCGTTCCGGGCAGGCTTCGCACTGCACTCGACCGAGTCCAGCACGCTGCAAGAGAGCTTCGTGCGCCTTGTATGCGCGCCGGACATCATTGCACAGGGCGCCACCAGCGACGGCGTGGGGGCGCTGCTGCTGCAGCTCAAGCGGTACACGTCGTACCATGGCACGTTCGAGATACGGCCGGGCACCGTGAAGCTGGTCCACGCGCCAACGCAGGAGATGGACACACAAGCCCAAGAGGAGAAGCTCAGCTGTGTCGTGGAGGCGCGCGGCTCCGTGAGCCTGAGGATTTCGCGGGACACTCTCATGCTCGTGTACCCGCACGTACTGCGGCATCGCGACGACTTGGCGCAGCGCATCGTGGGGCAGACGATCGAGCCGGAGTTCACGGTGGTCTTTCACTTCGACGCGCACGCGAAGGTGACGAAACTGGATCAGCACGTCGATTTTGCAGGTGCTTTCCTCCAGCTACTGGGAAACGCAGAAGATGTGGCCACGTTGCTGGAGGGCGCGTTGATCTCACCTTTCTCCGAGCTCGGTCTGGATCCGCAGGGCACCACGACAGAGTCGGCGCTCACGCGAGGTGGCAGCAAACAGCTCAGTCTCAAGTTTATTCTTCTGTAGACAGCGAGGTACCGGCGGCATCGCAGAGGGACCATTCCATATCCCGCAGATATTATCAGAGATAACGGTGTTCGTCGTAAGAGCAGAGCGAGGTCGACGTAGTCGTTGCTGTGAGTCACAGCCTGTGACCGAAACAGACCCAAGCAAACAAATGATACAGTATTTAGTCGATTCCCGTATGTGGAAACCAAGATGTAAAGACTGGCATTGCATTTACGCTGCTGACTGCGTCTTCACCTCCGGGACTGCGGCGGGCAGTGCCAGTGGAGAGAAGCTTGACGGCGGGGTGCGCTTACTCCTTCTTGTAGTAGTTGGCCGGTACGAAAGGCATCTTGGTGATGACGGCCTTCTGCGTTTTCTTGCGGGCCTTGACGTGCAGCTCCGTGCCGAGCTTGCCGAGGCTCTTGTCCACGTAGGCCATGCCGATGGCCTTCTTGAGCGACGGACTGAAGGTGCCGCTGGTCACGTGGCCCACGACGTTATCGTCGGCGTCGTAGAGCTCGGCGCCCTCGCGCGCGGCCGCTCCCTCCACCACGAAGCCCACACGCTTCTTGGTGGCCGTCTTGTTCTTGAGCTGGTCCATGATGATGGCGTGGCCGGGGAAGCCGCCCTCCTCGCGGCGGCGCTTGCCGATGGTCCAGGCCAGCGTCGCCTCGATGGGCGTGATCTCGGGCGTGATGTCGTGGCCGTGCAGGCACAGACCCGCCTCAAGGCGCAGGCTGTCGCGGGCTCCGAGACCCGCCTCCAGCACGCGCTCGTCCTGAATGAGCGCGCGCGCGAAGGTCTCCGAGTCCTTGCTGAGCACCGAGATCTCGAAGCCGTCCTCGCCCGTGTAGCCGCAGCGCGTGAGAATCACGTCCAGCGTCTGGCCGCTCTTGAGCGTGAGCGGCGTGAACACGCCGTGCATGAACTCGAGGTCCTTGAGGTTCATGTTGGGCTTGAGCAACTCGACGACGTCCGCGGCGCCGGGGCCCTGCAGCGCGACGAGCGCGCGGTCCGGGATGCGCTCGAGGCGCGCGTCGCCCTGGAAGTTCTCGAGCAGCTGCTGCATGTGCGCCACGTCGGCGTCCTGGTTGCCGGCGTTCACCACCACGTACAGGTGGTCGTCGTAGCGGCTGATGACGCAGTCGTCGAGGATGCCGCCCTGGTCGTTGGTGATGAGGCTGAGCTTGGCCTCGCCGCTTCCCAGCGCCTCCAGGTCGCCCACCACGACACTCTCCAGGAAGCGCAGGCGGTCGGCGCCCGTGATGCGCAGCTGGCCCATGTGCGAGACGTCGAAGAGCGACGCGCAGCCCTGCTCGCGCGTGTGCAGGTGCGACTGCAGCACGCCGGCCTTGTACTGCACGGGCATGGCGTAGCCCGCGAACGGCACCATCTTGCCGCCCAGCGCCACGTGCAGGTCGTACAGCGGCGTCTTCTTGAGCGGCGCGGAGGACGCGGACGACGAGAAGCCGCGGCGCAGCGCGCGGAAGGCGGAGGACGAGCAGCGCGCCATGATCAGCTGAAGGCGACGGAAGGCGAGTGAAGGAGTGAACGGAGCTCTTGGCTTTGGATTGGCGGCGTCAGCTATAGTGTACGACAATGACTGCACCAACTAGAGAAGGAGCAGCGTATATGAATGGAGCAATCGTTTCGATCGGTTGAAGCGGAGTCCAATCAAACGGTTTGGGTGCCGCTTGTGTAAACCAATCAGAGGTCAGTGATGTGCGGCACGTCAAATGGAGGGAGCAATAACCGGTTCATGGCTACATTTTTTGGGCGGTCCACTTCAACTTGCCCTTCAATCTGGTCTACTTGAGGCTCTTGGCCTTGCGGATGATCTCGTCCACGAGCACCCAGTTGGCCTTCTCCATGCGCGCGACGATGTCGATGATGGAACGGAAGCGCGACTCGCCGGTCTGCAGCACGGTGCTCACGATGACCCACTCGCGGCGGTTCTGCTCGCGGTTCTCCGGGTAGTCGGCCAGCAGCCGCTCGTACGTCTCCCACTCGAGCACGTAGAGCAGCGAGACGCCGAGCGACGAGCACGTGGCCGAGCGCGGGATGCCGTAGAGCAGCGACAGCTCTCCGAAGAAGTCGCCCTCGTGCTTGACCAGCTCGAAGCCAGGACCCTGCACCAGCACCTTGCCCTTGGCGATGAAGTACATGCTGCGGTCCACGTCGCCCTTGCGCACGACGGCCTCGGCGGGCGAACAGATGATGTGCTTCAGACACGTCAGCAGCGAGCGCAGGAAGCTCTCGTCGCAGCTCTTGAGGATCGACACGCCGTTGGCGAAGTCCCGCAGCGTGTACTGGATAATGTCCTCGACCAGCAACGTCGAGAGCCCGCGGATGCCTTCCAAGTCGTCGTGGCCGTGATACTTAAGCCACGTGTTGGTGTAGTAGAGCCGCAGGCGCTGGCGCACGTCGCGCGGGACGTCGTTGTTCCGGAGAAAGTGGTAGAGCTCGATCAGGTTCTGCTCGAACAGCATCTTGTGCTTGTAGTTGGACTCGATGAGCTCGCCCTGGGCGCCCACGAGCACGCCGAAGATCAAGATGCAGACCACGATGAAGGCGATCTCGACTACAGTCTCCACCACGTTCATGCTGACTACGTCGCCGTAGAAGACGGTCGTGATCGACCCGATGGCGAAGTGGAGTGAGCGGAGGTAGCGCCGCGACGTGGGGATCTCACTCAAAGCACCGAAGCGATCGACTGGCAGCATTTTGTACGTGGACAGCCACGAGTCGCCGTAGATCTCGTAGGCGTGCAAGCCCAAGCGGAACCAAAGGCACGCGATCCAGTGGCCAGACAGCAGGTAGACGCACACGGTGCGGATGAAGTGCAGTCGACTCTCGCTGAAGGACAAGTTCAGGTCACTGCCCAGGAACTGCGTCAAGCGCTCGCTCACTTCAATCGCCTCCAAGATTCGCGGCAGCTTGTTGAGCTGCAGGAGCGACAGGTAGAACCAGCGATACTCGACCATCGAGGACGTCGACAGCGGCGGCAAGTACAGCAGCAAGTCGAGAGGGATGGAGGTCGCCACTTCCAGCCAGAAATGACCCTTTCGTCGCCACCAACGCCGAGACTTCTTCGCCTTATTTTTCAGTGAAGCAACATCAGCATTCAGTGAGCGCATACTACCTGCAGATGAGAGGGACGGAGGCGTGACTGCGGCTGGTTTCGCTGCTGCAGGGATGTCAGTGCTGCCCCCGGCACTGAGACGCAGCACACGCCGAAACGCTGAATGCTTGATAGCGAGGTCTGCGAGACAGAGCACATCGATGCAGAGCACAATTCGCTCCCAATGATCCAACGCCGTGTCGTCTTCTTCAGGTGTGTTGCCTTCGAGTGTCACCATATCTGAGGCAAAGCACACGAAGAACGGGGTCGTCACGGCGTAAAAGACGCCCACAAACACGATAATCCACTCCCAAAGTCGGTAGCAGCGCGAGAGCAGGTTGATAAAGTGTTCGGCCTTGGTGGAGATGCTGCTGGAGTCAGCTTCAGGCATCAGCGAGTTGGAAGAAGAAGAGCCTCGACGGTGTTTGGTTTCTTGGAAGAAGGACACGCCGCGTACTCTGGGGGACCCGGCCTCATTCTGACTCGAGCGCGACGACGACAGCTTGTTGTACCATTCAAACCGCTGCATTTGCTGGTTATACCAGTCCAGCCATCGATCACGTCGCTTGATCCAGACCAAATACACCCTGAACAGTGACGAAAACTCGGATTGGCGGCAGCGTTGAAGCAGCTCAAAGCCGAGATTGAGCTTGCTCTCGGACTCTTTGGCGTTGGAATCTCGTAGCTCCTCGCGGATCATGTGACTAAAGTGTCGGTCGAATAGTGGCAAGGACTGACTGCGCTTGAGCTTCCGCTGTCGACGATGCGCTCGAGCTGCTCCCGATGGCAGCATTGGTAGACCAAACGACTGGTGGAGTTCGTGGCCTGTACCGTGTGGAGCTTGTTGCATCGCCACACTGCCGCGTGGTTGAAGCTTCTGCCGTAGACCGCGTTGACTTGGTCGGTTGCGAGACTCGTAGTTGGCTAGGAAGCGCATACCATCCGTCGTAACCAAATTGCGCGTGGCCCGTTGTGGGCCTGCTCCAGGCATCATTGTCCCACAAAACGTTTTGCGAGACACTCGGATCTTCTGAGCAGCTTTCGAGGCTGTTGGAGCACTTTCCTCCTCGTTTCGAGCAGTTCCTTGAGTGCGAGTAGCAGCAGTTTGGATTTGCTGTGGCTGGAGCAAGAGCTGTTGTTGCGGTGAAGGCTGAGCTTTCTGGACGACTTCACCGATGTATGCGTCCGCCATGAAGAGAGAGACTTTGTAGCGACGCCAGCACTCTTCCTCCATTTCAGCCAGTTGGTCGTCTCGGTAGTACTCGCGCATACTGCGGCTGACAGGGTTGATCTGGACCGAGGTGCCGTTCTTGAAGGACTTGGACTTGACCAGGGCCAGACCTGCAGACGAATTCCTCGACGCGTGCCAGGACAAGAGACTTCGACTGTCCATCTTAGGACTTAATGCTGCCATCGTTGGACGTCCTCCGCTATCCGGTACTGTTGAATTGTCCGCATAGACTTTGCCGAACTTCACCGACTTCCGTCCCCCAGGAAGAAAATGGTCTCTCAACCAGCGGAGCACCAGCGACAGCGAACTTGGAGAATCACTTCCCAATTCAACAGAGGTCGTGCTGCCACCGTACCCTGCCGTCTTTCGTAGTAGTTGGCGCACTCTTTTCTCTTCTAGTGCCGAGGCCGAGACATACCGCGTTGGATCGACGACTACTTCAGTCTGATGAACGTGCGACTTGGTGCTGAGACTTCGGAGCTCGTCGATTAGTTTCGGCTTGGTGGACCTCGTGCGAGCAGAACCCCCGGCTTTGATGTCCTTGACGATCTCCACTGTCATGATGTTATACCCCTTAAGGCAGAACTGCACCCACTGCACCAATGAGCGTTCAGTTGCTTCAGCCTCTTCGCGCGGACTCGAGGCTAGCAGCTCCTCCCAGGAGCGTCGACCTAACACGAGAATCTCGCTGCATGTCGTGGCCTGCACGGACGCAATTCGCCTCTGACCCCGCAGAAAGAAAGCCACTTCTCCAAAGAGGCTGCCGGCTGTGAGGGTGGCCACGACTGTACCTGTGGACTTCCAGAGCACCATACCAGTCCCCCCTTTGACGATGTAGAGCTTGTGACCCAGGTCGCCCTCCACTATGATCGTGTCTCCAGGGATATACAGCTCGGATTTCAGTCGCACTGCCAGTCCATTGATCTGCGTCTGGTTCAAGAAGGGCGCGATGCAGACGTTCTCTAGTGTATCCCCATGGAGATCCATCATCAATTGCACGCGCAGATTGGGGGACAAATCGCTGAAGGTGGCGTAGATGTCCATGCCCTTGAGGTAGTGGTGCTGGAACTTCAGGTAGTGCAGCACGCGCGTACGAATATTTGCAGGTAGATTGTGGTCCTTGGCGAACTGGTCGAAGTGAGCTTCGCGTTCCTTGAGCTCCTTCTTAGTCTTGTCCATCTCCAGAATGAGCTCCGAGAGCTCTCCGACAATGTGACCCACGATAAACGCACAGCACAAGCACGTGAACGTGGCCCAAAGCGTACCAGGCATGCTCAGCGGAACAATCTCTCGAGATCCGACGAGTGTCAGCTACAAATTACCAAGAAAGCACGCGTGTTTAGTGGATAAAGTACCAGGAATGACAAGTAAAAGCTCGACTTACCGTGGTCAAGGCCCAGTAAAAGGCCCGGAGGTACAACACGCCCACAGATTCGTGCTCCATGTGAACGATGGGGTCGTGGTGGGTCCAGTTCTTCGGGTTGTGGTCTGTATGGCAGATGAGGTAGAAGACGCAGGCAGCCAAGTGTCCTGTGAAGAGCAGGATCAGCACGAGTTTGATGGGGCTCAAGTAGGCTGAAATGTTGCCACCAGCGGAGAAGCGCTGCTGGAGACGCATAATCAGCGAGTCGATGGTTCCAGGCACTTGGTGCAGTCGAAGCAGCCGTGGCAATCGACATAAACTCATGGCTAGAAAACTGCTGCCCACGTAGTAGAGCGGGAGGCTGCTGAGTAGATCGCTGCGTAGTTCATGCCCCGTGTAGGTCGTACTCCGCTCGTCCAGAGAAAGTAGATTGCCCAACCCAACGCCCTCGCACTCGAAGTAATAGAGCTTGAGGTAGATATCGGCGAGGAGCAACGCGTCACCAATGAAGTCGGAGACGATGAGTCCGAGTCGAAGGCCACTCGAAGGGTGCGCTAGAAATCCAATGCGAAACGTGACCTGGAAGGCATTGTAGATATCCAGCACCAGCACAACCAGGTCCCAATAGAGTCGAATCCGCATCTTGATGCGTTGCTGGCCCCAGTTCTCCTTCTCCTCGAACATGCTCGTGCACTGCTCCGTAAACTTGGACAAGGTCGAGCGCGACTTGATGTTGTCGATCACCGCCTCGAGCGTCAACGTGTCGAAAATGTGCTGCTGCGTCGCCTCCATCTGCAGCGTCTCCATCTCTGCGGGAAAGTAGCGCTCAATCTTCGAGATGAAGGCCTTGTACGTGATAACCGACGCATCTACTACAGTCGCAGCAATGACGGTTGTGCTGAAGCTCTTCTGCAACACAAGTTCGCATACGCCGAAGCAGTCACCCGCTGACAGAGCTCCGACTGGAACAGCCCCTACCCGTTTACTGTAGATATTGGCCCTGCCACTCACGACGACGTACATTTGCTCGCACAGCGTTCCCTCCGCGAAGAACGGGTCTCCACGCTGGAATAATTGGCGCCGGAAAAGCCCCGTGAGTTCATACAGCAGACGCTCGTTGTGCGCATCGATAAACAGAGGCACTTTCCGCACAGACTCGGCGTGGAGGATGCTGGAGATTCGGTGACGCAGTTGGCTAGGCAGTCCGTCGAGTAGCTGCACCTCGGACGTCACCTTCTGCACGTACTGTTGCTGGTGGTAGAACTGGCGGATGCGCGCGCGGACGCTCTCGGAGATGCGGAAGTGACCGAGCGTGACGTTCACCTCGTTCATCTTTTCCGAGTGGTGGCGGCTGCCTGCCGTAAGGTTGGAAATGATGTTCGACATGGCCCCCACGACGCCATAGTTGATGATACCCCCGACAAATACCCAAAAGGCTGCAAAGTAGCTTTCATACGTTGAAAAGGCTACAATATCACCGTACCCGACCGTCGTAAGCGCCACGATGGCCCAGTAGATAGAGCGCACGTAGGCCATTTTCACGGTATAGATCGAGTCCGAGTCTTGCACCTTGAACGTCGTGCCTATTTGACCATAAGCGTCATACAACGTCCAGGAACAATTCCCATGAAGACCAGCGTCTCGAAGACATCGGTCACGAGTGATTTCCTCCTCGATGGGCTCGAACTCGCGCTCCAAGACACTGAAACGAGCCATGAGGAACCAAAAGCACCCTACTGCGTGCAGTGTCAACGTCACATACAGCAACATCGTCCCCGCCTGTTGTATCTTCGAGGAAAGCCCGCGGATATGCGCGAATTCCTGGATGGTTTGATGTAGGTAGCGGCCTCGAAGGAGACGCACAAGCCTCGTAACGTGAAGCCACATGGTCCAGCCGTTGCCTCGACGCACAACAAACTCCACTACCAGCGGAAGCGGGACAATCGCCAGTAGGTCGACCCACAAGCCATTCTCCCGGTAGAAGTCAAAGATGTAGCTCGAGTCACTCACAGTGATGAGTGCGAGCTGGTCCACGTACGCGAAGAACCGCGCGCGCAACACGAAATCCGCCACGAAAAACGCCTCAACGAGTACAGCCACCATCGACTGCACCGAGTACATGGACTTGTTGCCGAACGGAAAGGTATCCGCATCGAAGACGCAGTAGAGCGGCACTTCAAACACCACAAAGATGAGCGAGAACAAGCGCGCGTGCTCCCACCACTTGCGGAAGTTGGAGCCGGGCATCCGCCACGGGATCTTCTTGATTGTGACTCCACGCGCGTCGTGGCCGAACACTAAACTGTGTCGGCCAGAGCCTTGACTGAAGTTGATGCTGGCCGTGTCGTTGTCTGCGGAGCGTCCGAGCATCCGCTTCATCTTCTGCTCTTGTTGATCGTGACGCGCGTGCATCGAGCGCATGTCCTCCAAGTGTTGTGGTGCTTTTTCGCGAAAAAATATCTTCAAGGTCTTGTGGAAGGAGCCCTGCGGGAGTTTGTACAGGTCGCAGTAGGTCTGAGCCCGCGCGCGCTCGTCCGAGCGGCCGGGGAAGAGCAAACATCCCTCTGCGAAATGGTCTCCAGCCTTGGCGAACGTTACCTGTGGATGGCTAGGACCGTCGAGTTGAACGCTCCCTCGCAGCACGAAATACATTCCGTCCGGTAGTTTCTCGATGATCCAGTCTTTGGGCGAGTAGACCCAGTACTCGATGCGCAGGGCCAACGTGTTGATGAACTCGATGCATTCTTTGGCCAAGAAGGCCACGTTCTGGATGCGGTGCACCTTGAGAACGCTGTAGACACTCACGCGTAAATGACCGGGTAGCCGTTCGATAGCCTCGTCGTGGTGAAGTGCATGGTGGGTAGCCCACACGTTCTTGTAGTAGCTCAGCACTCCTTCCCTTACGCTTTCGGGGAAGTGCCGCATCTGCATGTACTCTTTGGCGCTGTCCACGTGGGCCATGAACTCCTGCATTCTGGCATTCCTGTACCGGAAGATGAAGAGGAACGTGGCCAACACGGCCGTACTGAAGATGGCGCCCACGATCTGCGCGAAGATCGCGTAGAGCGTCTCGATATTGGTAGTTGCAGCCACGTCGTAGAAGCCCGCAGTCACCACTGAGCGCGCGGCCCAGTATATGGCACGTCCGTACTGCCTCGGCACGCCCGTGCCCACTAAATAGTCCTCAATGGCCCAGCACGTGTATCCAGATCCCTCTCCAGTGGGCGAAACACCAGCAATCCCTTCGGGTATCCCGCCTTCTCCAGCTTCAGGTATGGTAGTGAAGACTGTGTGCGCCTTTAAGCAGAGGCGAAAGTCGATGCCGCACTCGAGATGTGCGACTGCCATGTACCCGCACGCGATCCAGTGACTCCAAGCCACCCCCAGCACGACTGTGTTGAACAGTACTGCATTGCCTGTATACTCGAGCATCTGCACGATGGTTGAGCCTGTGTACATCTTCTTAAGCTCGCGGAAACAACCTGGCACTCGATACAAGCGCAGCATCTTGAGTATTCGCAGCAAATGCAGCGAATTCGGTTGTAAGGATATCGACAGAAGCTCTAACGGGATCATCGACGTCAGTTCTAGTAGCACGGCCTTGCCGATGCCGTGGTGCTTGTGACTAGCTGGGATAATGGTGTTCAGCGACCAGGTCACGAGCATCGAGTCGCGCATTCTGGAGAATAGTGACGACTTCCTCTCCACGGGCTTGGGACCGGTTGTTGCCCGTTGTCTTCTGGCTCCAATGGCCCCAGTGGCGTCCGCAGCGAGTGCCGCCTGCTCCCTCCGCTGTGAAGCGAATATATCCATCAAACTAGCAAAACCTGCAGCGTCTGCGAGTAGATCCAACGTTGTGAACACTGTGAGCTCAATAGTCCAGCCAGTCTTCCAGTCTTTGGGGGAGTACGGGTCGAACAGGAAGCCGATCCGTAGAGGGATTGATGTGAAGACGTAGAATAATTCCGCGATGACCATCCCCAGGAACAGCGCGCGTCGTCTGCGACGGTAGAATCGTAGTATCCTCCCAAAGGGGCCGCGCCATTCCGGCGGTTGTAGTCTCGGGTCTACCCCCGTGGAAGTGTTCACGGAAACTCGCGTGGATGTTCTTGTCATGGATGGGAGCGCTCGTTAATCGACTGAGCTGTCTGTACTGGGTAGTCAGTCTATGGGGACGTCGCGACGCGCTGGGTCATCGCCAGAGTCCTGGAAATACTGCACGATAGTTTGTGGTGGGTGGTTACTGCTACCATTTTGGCGATTCTGGAGACTAAATCGAGTGAGGTCGTGTGATGCTCGAAGAATGAGATGAACACTTTAGGGGTTTCAAAAGCTAACTATGGGGTTGAAAATTGTACACAACAGTGCAACAGCAGCACAAACCTTTGCCTTTTACAAGTCCACAAGCATGCACTACCGTCCAGTGATCCACGCAAACTCGAAAGAGTAGTCGGCACCTGCCATGAATTGAACCAAAACACGAATTTGTCAGACCACTACCAAGTACAAAGTGAACGGGCTGACTTACCAAAGTGAACGACGCGACAGGCCAACGTCACGAGCATCCAGACCATGAGTTTCCCCTGCACGAGCGCCATCTGCGTCTCCAGCACGAACGCCAAGTTGTACAGGATCTTTATCCCGCAGTTGCGTCGGATCAGCAGCGTCAGCAGCACGAATGATCCGACCTGCAGAAAGCCAAAGAAGAAGACAACTCGAGCCGTGTACTGGACGTTCTGGCGGGTGACGTTCCTCAACTCCGTGTGGTACTTGGCGTTGGGCAATTCTACCATGAACAGCATGTAGGTGCAGTAGAACAGAGGGATGAACGCTTCCAGGTAGGCCGTCAGCACGAGACACTCCGTCGTGTAGAGCACGCCGAGTGTCTCCCGGAGGATATTCGAGTGCTCGATCAAGTCTGTGGGGATGCCCTCAGGGCCTCCACCAGCCACACGCCCTGGTCGTCGCTTGGGGACTGTAGTCGGCTGCGCAGTGGGGTGAATAGCAGCCAGCCTTCGACTCGAAGCAACCCTCGAAAAGCTGCTCGACAGCGACGTAAAGCGAAGACTCGTGAGCTTCCGCGTCTCTGATAGAACACTTCTGGTGCTGGACCAGTGGTAGACCTGCTTGGGGCATTCGATAGAACCCCCTGGAAGTCTTTCGAGTCTGTAGAGCAGTTGAAGATCCTTTCGATCCAGTTTGTGCCGGAAGCAGGAGCGTACTCGGACCCCGCTCCGATATTGGGTCTGGAGTATAGCTGGAGCTTGAAGCATCGAGGTCAGGACGTCCAACACAGTGTCGCTATCCCGAATGCCAGTTGCTTCTCGCAATCGCTGCAGAATCGTAGCAGTCCGTCGCTGCATTCCGAGTAGAACGGTCGCCGTCTGAGCGAAGTCCGTGACGATGAAGATCAGCATGGCGTGGAACGTCGAGGCGCTCTCCATGCACGTGGCCAGGTACAGCGCGTTGTAGAAATCCACCGTGAATATGACAGCCTCAGGCGTCAAGTCTTCCAAGTGATGAGTAAAATACAACACAACATTCTTGACGACGATCTTGATCACAGGTAGTAGAAGGATCACCGGTAGCACGAAGTCGGTGGTGGAGGCCTTGTGAAACAGTAGCTGGTAGATCGGATACAGCATGCCCATGATCTTCTGCGTGGCGATGAAGCAGACGTACTTGGTGAGCTTCCTGCTCTTACCCAAAATGCAGTAGAGTAAGAGAAGCAGCGGCACGTAGAACGCTGGCGTCATCGTGATGTAGAAGAATGGGATGGGGAACGCGAGATTCGCGCCTACGACCATGCTAGCACCCGTGTAGATGCCGGATATTCCCAATACGAAGCATAGAAGCTGCCGTGATGAATACGCGAAGTCGTCGACCATGTACTTCCCTTGAACGAGGTAGGACTGAGAGACAAAGACTCCGAGCATGAAGACGCGGAACCAAAAGCCGTAGTTCCGATGCCAACCTGCTTCTGGCTCTTGAAGGGGCAAGAGCTCCTGCAGCATGACCAAAAACACCATAGGCAAGGGGGTTCCAACGCAGACGAGAACCACACGAAGCAACGACGTACTTCGAGTATACTTGTCAAGAGCGAGCACGCGCTCGATCGAGTACTTCCCGCCGTAGTAGCTCACTTGGATTGATGCCCAGAGACGGGCAAGACGGTTGAAAACAGCACAACGCGACCCCCGCAGGTTTTGGGAGCGTGGGCATAGTCACTTCGGAGCCTCGCGTCTTCCGGGGACGGATGAATCATCAACAGAACTCTTCAACAACCAAGTAAAACTCCAATAAAGTACAAGTCAACGCGGGTAGAAGGACTGTCAGTGGAGCGTGTGAGACAGCAGAACGCGTCAGCTATTCCTGAATGAAGTGCAGGAGCGTTATGCCTTTCAAAATACACTTCATCTTGTTTTGTCAGCGGACAACCATCTTCAATTCTTATTAATTGATTTACAAATACCATGGCATGGTACCAAACGAGACGCTCCAACTACTGTAGAACCGAGGAGCAAAACCAAAATGCCCCATAACTTCAGGCCTTCGAGATCCACGTGAAGTTGAAGGAATAGTCGGCTCCTACGTAACAAAATCCAAACAGATAAGCACACTCGAATCATGGTCTTCAATTCGGTTCGACGTACCAAAGTGAACAACGCGGCAAGCTAGAGTCACCAATATCCAGATCATCAATTTTCCTTGCACTACAGACATCTGCGTCTCCAGCACAAACGCAAGCTGGTATTGCACATTCATGCCGCACCTGCGGCGAATGAGCGCCGCATACAGAACGAACGACGCCACTTGCAACAGCCCAAAGAGGAAAACAACCGTGGCCGTGTAGCTCACGTTCTGTCGAGTGACGTTCCTGAGCTCCGTGTGATACTTTGCGTTCGGGAGATGCACCATGACCAGCATGTAGTTTCCATATAGTAACGGGATGAGCGCTTCCAAGTACGCCGTCAACACCAGACATTCCATAGTGTACAGCATCGCAAGAGTTTCTCGAAGAATGGTTGCATCTTGAGTTCGACTTCTCGACAGAACTCGTGAAGCAGTCACCTCACTGTACTGTGGCCGCACGGATCTTTGCTTGATCGGCTCAGCTGGATGAACCACAGTCGTCCTGCGTCGAGCAAAATACAACTGGAGTTTCTTCAACGGGGACCTGGGGCTTTCCAACTTGAAGGAAGTGCTTGAAGTGGGTGGTTCACTCGTTGACCAGCTACGGACTGGCCGCGATGCTTCCGTCGCAGCCTCTTCCCACATTGACAGAAGCGTGCTATCTGTCGGAGCGAGGCGGTGGGGGAGGCAAGAGCGCACGCGCACGCTCCTGCTCATTTGAGCTTGAAAATTCTGAGGATTCCGGCACAACAAGCACAAAGTCTCCAGCAAATTCTCATCTGAATACGCACCAGTGGCTTGACGCAGTCTTTGCAGAATTGTTGCTGTTCGCCGATGCATCTTGAGCAGAATCATAACCGTCTGTGAGATTTCCGAGCCTATGAGGATTATCGTGGTTTTGAGCGTTGAAGCGCTCTCCATGAAGGACACCAGGTAGAGCGCGTTGAAGAAATCTACCGTGAAAATCACAGCTTCTGGCGTCAGGTCTTCCAAGTGCTTTGTGATCCGTAGAACGGCGTTCTTGGCGACGATTTTGATGGTTGGTTGGAGAAGCACCACGGGTAGAATATACTGTGTGTCGACCATCCTGTGGAAGAGGATCTGGTAGAGTGGGTAGACCATGCCCATGATCTTCTGAGCGGCTACGAATGCGATGATCGTTCTGCTGCGTGGTCCAAGAAACAAATACAGCAACGTGAACAGCGGGACGTAGAACGACGGGGTCATGGTGATGTAGAAGAACGGGATCGGGAAGGCCAACTCGGTAGCGACCGTCATACTGGCAGATATGTGGATCAAGGAGAGCCCCACCATAAAGGCTACAAGCTGGCGTACCGAAAGCGTGAACGTCTCGCTCGACCATGTACGTTCCGTGGATGAGGAAGGTGTTGGCCGTGACAGCCGACAGCATCAGTAGATGCACCCAGAAGCCGTAGTTGGCGCTCCATCCTGCCGCGGGGTCCTGCAGAGGCAGCAGCTCCTGGAGGAATATTAAAATCACCATTGGTATTGGAGTCCCGATGCACACCAGCAGTGCGCGGGCCAGCGACGTAGTTCGTGTGTATTGGTCCAGTGCTAATACACGCTCAATGGAGTATTTCCCGCCGTGGTAACTCACTTGCAGCGACGTCCAGAGCTTGAGAATCCGTGCCAAACCAGTACGAACACGCCCACAACACAAAACACTGGCTGTTGTGTCTCCATCGGGAAGCTGAGCTGCGTCAACTGCAGATGCTGAACTCGTCATGAGTTAATAAACCGACCGATGTGAAGAGTGAGCAGGCCGGATCGATGCTGAGCAACAGTGAACCACACTTATCCCTATTTGAGTGCGGCGACCGAAATACCCATTCACCACTGAAGCTGCCAAGGCGAGGCAAATGTAGTGACCGAATCAATCCTCAGCCTTCATCCAGGCAAACTTTAATGTGAAATCGACACCTGAAGCCAATGCAAACTTGTCAGTATCATCAGAATGGAAGTATTCAAGACCTCTACTGTAGACTTACCAAAGTGAGCCACTCGGAATGCCAGAATGATCAGCATCCACATCATGACTTTGCTTTGGAAGAGCGCCACCTGCGTCTCCAACACAAACGCCAAGTGGTAGAACGCCTGCATGCCGTACTTCTCGTAGATCATGACCGCGAGGAGACCGAACGAAACGAACTCGAGTGCCCCGAAGATGAAGACAGACTTGACCGTGTCTTGAACGTTGTCGGGCGTAACATCGCTGAGTTCCGTGTGATAGCGAGCGCTAGGCAGGTAAACCATAACGACGACAAAACTCGCGTAGAACAACGCAATGCTGGTGTGCAAGTACGGAGCAAGAACGAGGCACTCCGACGTAAACAGAGCCTCCAACCCCTCTCGGAGAATATTGGAGCGTCGATACATCAGCGAGTTCCGTCGAGAGCTCCTTCTGTCCCCTGACTGTGTCTCTAATGCCGATGCTGGGAGAATAGAGGTGCGAGTCGATGGAAAAGGCTGGATCATAGTTCGTCGCTGTCTCCAGCACATTCTTGCGCATATTCGAAAGCCACAGGTAGGTTTCTGAAGAGGAATAACCCGTGGGAGTGATGACCGAGAAGCGCGTGAACAACTTCGTGAGCTTGATCGAGCTGATCTTCTCCTCCGAAGTAATTCCAAGCTGAGAAGCACCTGCTGATTACCTGCAGATAACGCGTGCGGGAGACAGGAGCGTATTCGAATCCCGGCAATGTTTTGCCTGTCCATTTTCTCGGAACTGCTGCAAATTAGGCGAAGTAAAGTCACCAGTGATGCTTTGCCGCTTGATATCCCCGCCGCTCTGTGAGCTCGTGCCAATGTGGTGCGACTTCGCCGGTAAAGCCCCGCTAACATTGATAATGACTGAGAGACATCGACAATTATGATAATCGTCACTGTGACGGCCGAACGCGAGGTTTGCATGCAGGTTGCGAGGTAGACCGCGTGGAAGAAATCCACTGTGAGAATGACGGATTCAGGCAGCATATCCTCCATTGGCGCTAGGGAAAGCGTGATAATGTACTTCACAACAACCTTCATTATCGGAAGAAGCAAAATCACCGGCAGTTCGAAGTGCGTATTCGACGCAGCGACAAAGAGAACCTCGTAGATGGGGTACACCACAGGCAACAGCATCTGCGCGCAGATAAATCGTAAATGGATCCGCATTTCATCCGACCGCTTCAGCATGTTGTGGACAGTTTTCCGCCCAAAGACTACAGTGGACCAAGCGATCAGCAGCGCGAAAAACACGGGAAATGTTGATAACGCGAAGAACGGAACGGGGAAGCCGACCAATGATGCGATTCCCATCGCCACAAACGGATAACTTACGACTTGGCAGAGGAAGAGCAAGATCAGCTGACTCGGCATGAGTGCAGTGGACTTTATCATGTACTTCGCGTGAACAGCGACGGTGACGCTGACGACTCCAGCGAGAATGCCCACGCGCAGCCAGAATCCGTAGTTTAGTTGCCACCCAGCAGAGGGATCGTTCAGCGGTATTGACTCTTGCGAGACGACGAGGATAACCATGGGCACCAGCGCTCCAGCGACCACCGTGATGACGCGCAAGAATGAGGTTTTCCTGGTGTACTCATCTAGCGCTAGTAGTCGCTCGATCGAGCACTTGTGGCCACGGTAACTCACTTGCAGCGACTGCCAGCGGTTAAAGAGATTCACTGCACCAGCTTGTAGTCGACGGATACTGAACTGTAGAAGAGTGGAGTCGGCTAGGGCATTCTTCAGCGATGGATTGGTAGACGGCAGGACTAGCATTTGAAGAATGAAGCTGTGGTCGAGAGAGGAAGAATACATCGGCGACCTAACTTGTACTAAATGCACACACCTACGTCATTCCTATTCCTGTGCGTCGCCATAAAAAGAGACGAAACGTTGAATTATAATTCGGATCGAGGCTCACTTACTTAAGAAAATCATCAATTCGATACTTTACATTTCCCATGACTTTTTATGGGGGGGAATTGTAACTAAAATATAACAAAACGCGTTAAAAATGCGTTTTGCAATACTGTACATGTATGTTAATATGTTAACAATCACTCTTATGGGGTATGCAGTGCGGCACTGGCAGTTGATATAACCGCAAACATTCAAATTCTGATTCTTATTACTACGCCAGCTTTGCCCCAGTAATGCGAGCAATGCGCGCGTGAACAACTTTTGCAGAGTTTAATTATTACGTACTTCAAGTAATACTTGTACTTAAACTTGTGAGTAATGATGTTGCCGCCGTGGCGAGTAAATAGTAGAAGCACACAAAAAGTCTGAAAAACACACAGCCTTAGGGGTAGGTCCACCATATTAGAAGGCGGTAGTGAGCGGTTGCGAGGAGCGTAGCCGTAGCCGTAGCAAACCCGCACGGGTGCGCGCGAAGCAGGGCCGCGCGGTATTTGCGGAGGCGGGCCCAGCGACGAGCATTCCAGCGAGCGGACCCATTGCAGCAACTCGGAGTTAGTTTTTCTACTGCGGGGGTCTGGGGGTGCAACCCCCAGAATGCTTTTATTAGAAGGTCCCTGATTTGCTGTGTGTTTTTCACGCGTTCTCCGCCGTGGCTTCGTCTGCAATAATTGCGATTTCGACTTTTACTTGTAACTGGGAATACATGTACGAATTTAAGTTTGTGCTGGTAAACTAGCAAACTGGTCGCCAAGGATTATCCCCCTGTTGCCATATTGTGCGACATCAGCGATAAGCTTTGGTGCGGTTACCAGTAGACCCCCCTCCAGATCTGTATATACGTAGATATGGAGCTGTCTCTAATGATCAGGGCTGGCTACTTGCATGACGGATCACTGGAAAGGGTTTGTAGAGCAAGTACATTACATCCAAATACATGTGCATGTAGTTGCCGAAGAAATATTGTATGGCTATCTGTACTGGAACGTACTACTCAGAAAGTTTTAATAAATACCGCAGTAAGAAATCATGACGTGCACATGCATGCAAATACAGTGCATGTAGTACATGATGTACCGCCTGGCTGCATTGCAGCCTGCAGGGTACCGGTAGGTACGTGCTTTATCTTTCATGAATTGTCGTTCGACCTTCAACTCTAATCTCTAAGCTTATGCGTCTTGTCATCAGATTCCCAAACGGGGCACGACGTGCTGGTTTACTTTTTTTTTAGTATTGTACAAGTCCGTACGTACACGTAATACCCCTTTTCACTCGCTGTCGTCGTCGTTTGGGGGCGTGCCACGAGGGCACAAAGAGGAAATCAGTTCATTGCAGCGCTTCCGCTGACAGGGGGTGGCGTGGAGGAACCCCCTTTAAAACGCTGCAATGATCTTGTTGCAACCATTTCGTAGGCCATGCGAGAAGTTAGGTGTGAATCCATTTGGGTATATCGCTCCACCGCGTTGGATCCCCATCGGCCGAACAGCTTCACAGCGAGACTGTCGAATCCAGCATTGAATAGAGCAGTAGCGCCACCACTACGCAGCGAATGGGAGCTGAATCGGTCTGGATCATCCCCGTTGGCTTTCGCAGCACCCATGATGGCACCAACTAGATCTCGGGTCTGTAAGTTTAGTGACGCAGTCACCTTGCAGAGTAGCGTGTCCGCGTCAACGGCTAGCGTACGATGGTGCTGTACCAGGTACCAACACGCTAGGTCGGGGCAGCACTGTTTCAGACCCGATCTTGCCAGTGTCCTGCTGGTGCCTTCCCCGAATTGGTCCGTTTTGTTGCCGCGGAACCGAATTTGAACCTTTTCAATTCGTTTCAGCTCGTGTTGCTCTTGATCTTTACTATCCAAAAAGCGAACGTCAGTTCTTCGGATTGCGTATGAGTGCAATTTAGCCCCGTCCGCTAAATACTCTGATATCCGCAGCAGAAAGAAGAAGCCCAGTACCGAAGCCCCCCATATGACTCAGTGCTGGGCGAAATCGAAGTTGAGGAGCTTATGCAGTCTCTTGAGGAATTGTAGAGTGATGGGTAATTCGGGTTTGGCGGGGGATCTTCTCGGCGCATGCCAGTGATGGCAAGCTGGCGTCCTGGGGTAAGGCCAACGCCGTATCCGCAAAATCGCCGATGATACCACGACACGTGGCTGATCTTGCCGAGCACGGTTGACGCTGAGTTGCCTGCCTTTGAGTTACCCCAACCGAACTTCCAGCAGTACGTAGCAAAGAGGGCGAGTTGATATGAATGATGCTCTCGCTCTGGTGGAAGCCACTCGGAAAAATGGAGAAGTCGGCACCACTTCGTCCACTGGTGCCAGGTGCCGGCATACTTGGTGGCCGACGTCGCGGCCAATGACTTGGCTTGAAGTTCGCTGAAAAGTTCATGTAGAGTTTGCGTAAGGTTGGGATCACCGGTGATATCTGCCATGACACAGAAACGTTAGCCCAGCGTGTTTTAAAAGGTTCCGTCCAGGCTCGTGAGGCTGCATCCGCCATCCAGTTAGTTGACCCAGGCAAATGATCGGCTGAGACTCGAAGGTTGACGTACACTTCAGCGAGACCAATAGCTCTGTTAATCTCTTGGCTGAGTTCGTTATTTGAGTGCAACCGATTGCACTATTGCTCCTCCGAGATATTGTCGCTCCAGCATGTCACATGCACCATACTGCCGCCGGAGGATTCGTACCAGGTTGGACCCATGTCCAGAGCGCTAGAGCCATGCCCAAATGCTCACGCACGTTGACTGAGAACTGTTTGTCCGATGAGGTGCGGGTATCCATGAGAATTTCCTCTTCGTAATTGAACTTCAGCTGAATAAAGTTGTCGACCGCTGGATTGAGAACCGCAAGTCCACGATTAGACGAATCCATGTACAACTCAACGTTGGATGCTGGCAGGTTGCCAAACATGCTGACGGGGAGTGCTGCTAGATAACCATGAGCTAGAATATTCTGAAATCATAGTAAATCCTGCAGGGCGCCTTCCGATAACTGGATCCGCGCAAATCGAGGGGCTCTTGCTGTCAGCGAATGAAGTTGCTGATGAAAAGGTTTTGATGTGCGGACACAAGTTCCAACGTGACGTAGCGACCCAAAAAGTTTTTGAAGCTCCTTCTTCGTTGCCGATCGTCGCGATAGCATGACACTGACCCGTTGAAGCGCTTTCGCGATCTTATCAGCTGGAATTGAGACAGTCTGATCAGTTGTATTCCACAGTAATCCTAGCGCCACCAATTCCGAGCAGCACCCCGAGAACTTCGTTAATGGAACGCGGGCCGAGCACAGCGAGTATGGCATGACGCAACGTAAATTCAGCTCGATGTAGCCGGCCACCTACATCCAGCTCAACTAAGATGTGATCGTCAACCCATTCGTATCCGAAGAAAGACTCGTTGTCATTAGATGTAGATACTGATGCCGGAGAATTAGTCGACATGAGCCAAGATATGGCTCGGCCAAACAAGCTGTAAAACGGAGGAGAGCCGGCCCAACTAAAAGGCGCTGTCAAGTCAAAAACGAAGATGTTTAGCTCCTTGATGAAAGCGGCCATCCGAAATACGTGCGAAGCAATCGTGCGAAGATGTCTGTAAGCACCACGTACGCCGCCTTTTAGAATTCGGATGCAAGTGGGGTCTCCCTGTTTCGCGAGATATTCAATTCGTCGGGCAATCTTAGTGATAGGCTCGTAATTAATCGTTGGTACGGACTCTGTCTTGAAGGAGGAATTGGTCGACTCGCCTTCAGGGTAAGACAGATCATCGATTGTCCTGTGTAACGGGGTTACACGCACAAGTGGCTACAGTCACTTGTTACTTTAACAGATGCGATGTCTTTTAGAGGTTTGAACACTTACTCGATCTTGGTGTAAGGTACACCAATGGCTACATACATTTACGACCACCACGACGGGTGGTTCATACACATTTAGGATTCCTGTTGGCTGAAAGCAGCATCTTCTAGCCAATGAGTGACTTGCATGTTAGCAGAATCCTGCCAACCAGCCGTTGACAGATCCCTAGTTTAGAATATTACATTTAGAGGAAGTCAGAAACATAAAACAAAATAGCAGCTCTCATCTCTTTACCAAAACCCGCCACTTGGAGTCTTTATCTTGTTTAAAGTATACTCGTAGATCTCGAGTATACTTAACTCAAGTAAAAGAAAACCTACGCTTCCTCATACACGTGCGCATACGTGTAAGCCGTAGTAGTGAGCCAAGGTAGGCCCACTACATCCTAACTTCGATTGATGGTCGACGCCTTTTTTTCTCTACGGCGCCCAATGGACTGCATATCACCGATGACCAGCTAGAAAGGATGTCGGCTTCGACAACCATGTACTGCCCACAGTCTTGGCCTTCCCGAATGCTTTAAGTGACTGCACGTAAGTGGCGACGGCACGACCCATGATTCTTGGGGGGAGGTCGACGCGCTGGTGGTGTGCATGACCACTCCGCTTCAACCCCATGAGTCTCACAATTTTGATCAGAGCTGCGAGATGAGGGTATCCTCGAAAATCTTTGGCCAGTCTAGTTGCATCTAGTGCTTTGTTCGGCCTGGTATCTTGATCCGTCTAGCCTCGGACAAAGCGGCCTGAGTCTTCAATACTTAGCCGCTGAGTACGGATAATACTTGACAGTGTGCTGCACGCGACTTGATCAATAGTGTAGACATCTTTACAGCGTCGCATCCGCTCGTACCCTCCGATCTTGTGCGCCTGGGAAATCCTTGTTTCTTCGCGAAGAAGTTCTGCCTCGAGAGCGAGTTGAATAGTAGCTGCCAACCTCAAGTCGGCAGATCTATTGGCGATTTCTGAGGGCATCTTCCAGCACTACATCGGAAAGCGTTCACAGTCCCCGTCATTATGTCCCGTCTAGTACCTCGTTGTGCGAAGTGGGTTGATGGTGTTTTGGCAATTGAACGGAGATTTTCTGCGGCGACCACTACACTCCCTTTTGTCGACAGCGCATTGGCACAATCGAGCTCAGAGAACGCGGGGGCAGGCTCAGCGTCATTCGTTTGCCCGGCTGGCATGCACTCTATGGTGCTTGAACGGAGATTTTCTGCAGCGTCCACATTTGAATCCTCAGCTGGCGCTGTTTTCACATTGCCAAGAGGGCAGGCTCAGCGTCGTTCATCAAAAGACCAGTGCCGTGTACAAGGAAATTGGGGTCTGAACGGAGCGTTTCCGCCACAGCGTCGTCGCTTTCGTTGTTAAACGTCGCATGCATACCGACAGACTTGAGATTCGTGATAGCAGCCGCAACATCGCTCTTCATGCCGATTGGCTTGGATTGATCTTTAGTTACGACAGGAGTTTGGAATTGCGGCACCGCCAGGGTCGTGCTCACAAGCCGATCCGTTGCAGATCTGTGTGGAGAGTCAGAGATCCTTGTACTGCGGCTTCAGACCTTCAAACCGCTTCTCGATTTCGACTTTCACGAGGGGCTCGAGTGATTTAGGCACGAAGTGCGCTCTACCGTCGTGGCCATCTCCCCGATCTTCTGACTGGCATCCTGACACCGATAGGAACCGGATGCAGAGTCGACAAGTGACGCCCGAACTCGCATCCTGTTGCTTAGACAAATTTTGGAGCACTTTGGGAGGGATCGGACCAAGTCCTTTCTTGGTACCCCGAGTTCGGGAAGGTGTAGGTCGAGTCGTTGGGCGCCCTACTGGTGCGCCTGCCGTGTGGCCGCTGCTGCTTTTTCCTCGAGCTCAAGAACACGTTGATCATGGATGTCTTGTAGTATTTCTCGTAGGAGAGGATCGCCGAGGCGACATTGGCTGCGAACTTGAGAAGGCTGCATATCTGAACCCCCATCAATAGCGGAGCGAAAGTTCTCGGGGACATCATTGACCCAGTACACAAACTCCATCACGTCGTCTGGATCTTACCAAAGCCTGATTATCTTCGACTCAGTGAATGCGACAATGGTATCGACGAGCTCTGCTGCGGACGGCACACAGAATTCCCGAGCAAATGTTGCGAAAACGCGTGCAGCGTCAACTACCTCGAGTACAGTTGTGACGTGCGGGGCTGGCTCGAAGTCGGCTGTCGCCGAGAAGTTAGCGAAATTGGCACCTCCAGAATTTATCCACTGCATCCGTTGTCTTCGACCCATAAATTTGAAATACGTAATTGAGAGACATTCGACTCCAAATTCTCAATCGAATGCTCTGGTCAACACTCCAGGTAGCGACTTGCACAACACGGCCTCGAAACGTATCTGGCTGAATATGTATACCGCAGGGTCCTTACCTCTGTGTCGGTCGGCGGTCAGCTTGTCATGCAGCGCTCACTCTGCGGAGGGAGCAAACGCGTATTTCGTCTTCGTGTCTGACGACTTTGGAGGCTTAGCCACGACAAGCGGGAGCGCTGGTGGTTTAACTTCTTCCTGCATCATCGGTACACTTTCGTCCGCCGGGGAACTGCCACGGAGCTGAAGAAACCGGTTGAGTAGTACAGGATCTCCTTAGAGCTTGTCGACGATAAAGGCATCCTTGTCGACATCTGGGCTCGATTCGTTTAGTCTAGCGCGCCGTGACGAGGGTTCCGCGAGCTCCCGCGGTGTGGATATTCCTCGAGCGCGCTTGGACGAACCGAGGACGCGCGCTTCCGACAGCCGCGGTGCTGGCACCGTCTCATCCGAAAATTGTACAACATCCTCGGCGTAAGGATCATATATGTGACACCCAGTATCAGACGCTGGTGGTGCTGGATGCGGACGTTCTTGTACACCACCCGACGGTGGTGCTCTGCAAAACAGTGCGCCAGTGGTGGCGGACTCGGAGTCCATCCCGCCGTCGACGTAATATGCGTAGTCTACGGTGTGCTGAAGCGGAAATGTCTCTTTTAACCCGGTGGACGGGTCGATCCACTCCCGCGCCGACTGTGCATCTGGAATGCGGTCGGCAGAGACTGGACCACCCAACACTTCACCGATGTCTCCTGTGGAACTGCAACCACTCCGTCCTAAAATTCGGTCAAGCACTTGGGTACCGATTGATTTGACTTCTTCAAAACTCCACTCCTCCTTTCCGAACACGACATTCATTAGCTGTAAAGCCACCACGGGAGCCACCTCAATGACGGCCTCGATGGGAGCTTCGACCTGGGTCCCGTCAGACTCCACCGTAACCTTGTCTTCCTCCAGTTGAACCACTTGGCCCAGCACGAAATTGGCGACTGTCGTGACGACCCCTGGGCGCCTGCCTAGTGACTGGCGGCCGCACCTGTTCACCGTCGCCGCCTTAACCGTGCACCGAAGCGCCGTTGGCCGCTGTACACATCCTTCTCCGCCGTCAAAGCTGCGAAAGTACATCGTCTCCTGCTCCATCGAGACCACTTGAGCGAAGGACGGGATTAATGGCATACGTACACCAAATGTGGATTGCGTCTCCGGAATGATGCACATTGGCCATTAACTACGCAACTGGGGGTTGTTACATATCCTTTTCCTTTAAGAGTGTTAGAACGCGTAATATGGTTGCCGGGGGGTTGAGCATTGTGTATCGATAGGATGCCTGACGGGTATCCCCGAAAACTGTTCACCTCAGCTTCTGTAAAGCTGTGCAAATTTTGATGTTCCTGTAGACTCGGTCGTAAACCAACAGCACATGTGCACATGGTACTTCACATGTTTTCATGCACCCGCTTAAGAATAACTGTCCCTAACGATTCTACTAAAATGCATGAACGCCTTAACGATACACCAGTTAAAATGCAGGCAGTACTGAGGTGGGTGCTGGAGTTGCACACCCAGATCCGAAAACTAACCTCGAGTTGCGGTAAGTAGGTATGCTCGATGAAAATGGTGCTCGCCACAGCAGATCTCACCACCAACTTTTTTGAAACCTGTTGATGTATATGTTTGTGAGTCAGAAATTGCGATCAGACCCAGAATAATTTCCCGGCCAAAACAAATTGAGCATGGTCCAAACCTGCACTGAAATGGTGGCGATGCGCCTTAAAAAGGTGTAAGCTTGATATATTTAGGTTAGCATTCTCGCGCATGCGTGGACACCTATAATTGGGCTATGTATAATTTAGCGACTCGACCCTTATAAGAGTCCGCGAACATATGTAGGAATACACCATACATTGTATTTCCATTATGATATTGTACGGCTGCGTTCAGCGCCATGTGATGCAGTTTTACCAATGTGAATTCATAGGAAAATGATCAATATTGATGTACATAGAGCCCAGATCTGTATGTTACAGTATACTAAGTAGTGTTCTATATCAATGAGGCAGATGTACTCTGTGGCAATCTTAATGTTTACTTCAACGCGACAGCTTTACAATTCTGTAAACGTATTCAATGCGTTGGGTTTGTAAGACACTTGCTGGCGTATGTTTTCAGCGTAGATTGCTCTGTTTGACCACCTCGAACAACAAACCGAAATACTAAATAGCAAGTATGCGCTTCACCAATGTAGCATATCCTACTGTATTGTGTGACGGCACCTATAGTACCGAGTGCCCAAGCTTCATCTGTCTAACCAGTAGGAGCCAATACTCCTTAGTTAATGATCCACACCTTATCTTACGTGGGATCTTACGTGGGATCTACCTGCAATTGAGTTGGATGCATTTAATTTTCAGTGAAGCTCAATATTAGCGACCCAAAACTGGAAGCAAAGTCTGGATCGCGCTACTACAAGCTGGACAATAGTACTAATCTAAAATGAATGTCGACTCAGACCACAGACCAATTCAAAGCCCAATTTCAAATGGGAAAGTCTTCCCCGCCGAGCGAAGGGAGGCGGGCAGCCCCACTTACTCGGCTAAACCGTGTACTACGAGCCCCGCCTTGCGGGGCTCCGCTCGGCTTGTACACAATAAATAAACGAACATTCATGCAAGCACGTAGCAGGTAGGACGGACCGCCATCGAGAAAAAAATGTGAAAATACTTATGCTAAGAGACGACTAAGGTGGCGAGTAGGTAGGGAGCCGTCGAATTTTCGGAAACGGCCAGCCGGAGTTTTCTAGCTTTGGAAGCAGCCGATATATCAGTTTACACTCGACAAGAATAGGAAAAAGAGTTGGGTGATCGTGGTTCAGCTATGTTTGGATAGACGAAGGTTTTCTCCAATCTGCATAATCACGCAAGTCTCTGTTAGTCGTATTCTCCCTACCTCGATCACATGGCGACGACCACGCGAGTGTACCCAGCTTCCAACGTTCACCAGTCTGGTAGCACAAGGCGTAGGCTCTCTTTCGACCCTGTTCGTGCGTGGCAGCAGCTGCAAGTAAGCTATTACGGAGGGAAGTACTCTCTCCATCGCGCGTTCGCTCTGCGCGCGTACAGCCAGAAAACCTCGTTATCCAGGGCGCTGCTAGTGGTGCTAGGCACCCCCTTTCCTACTGTAGTTTTCGTCATTGTTGAAGAATTAATCCCGCTTCAAAAGCCAGAGGACGGGTGGGTAAGAAACTACGGCTTTTGGATACGAACAGCCATCCTGGTGTTTGTGGTCGGCCACACGAATTCTGGCCAGGCGAGGTATCTCGTCGACGCGGTGGATCTATCTGAGCGCCAGGTTGTACTGCTGTGCGCCTGGACGACGGTCATCTTCACTATGTTTGCCGTGCTGGTGGCGTCTCAAATCACCTTTCCGGTCCCGTTCTTTGTGATCACGATGGCTCCGATGTTTTTCGTGCTCCTAGTCGTCTCCTTTTGCATTATGGTTGGCCGCCAGCAAGTCTACGAAATATGGGCACAATTCGACCAATTACTCAAGTACTTTATCTTCGTTGGCGCGCAGGTTATGGTGGCAATGGTCTACCCGCTGTACGAGTCGCTATTCCGCGCAGTCCAAGGCTCTCCGTATCAATTTCCAGTCATTTTACTGCTTCCTGTGATCAAACTGGCAGTAAAATATATTTTACTTCGCTGCACGAAGCACATGGAAGATATGATCCCCGAGGCGATCATCTTCACCGTCGACTTTTTTAATGCCATCTACATGGCGACCTGCATGCAGAGTGCCACCTCGGACGCGTCGATTGTGGCCATGACGGTGCTAGACATATCGCAAACGAGCGCCATGCTCTACGGGTTACACAGACGCACGAACACGCTGCAATTGAAGCTTCGACTGGCTGTGGGCAGTGATTCAGAGGGTAATGATTTGCTGGCTATGCTGTGCACACTTTGTCGAGACGTCAAGAAGTTTAAGCGGCAGGTTCGAGCTGGGATTCAGCTACGGTCCTGCTTTCCTCACAAATTGGACGATGACGACCAATACATTCTTCAAAATTTGAGAAATAACGCCAGCAATTCAAAAATAATATCTACGGATCCCACGATTTCGGTCCCAAGAACCTACAACATGCATGGTGTTGCACCGAATGCACAGAATTTAGTAGCTGTGGACAGACGAGCTTCCACCCGAGCCAGTATACAGTCTCTCCTGCATCCGGCCCACCCAACAATTCTACTGGAAACACTTGAGGCGCTCTTCACCATTGAGTGTATCCTCCTCACAGCGTATTTGGAAGCCGCGATCCCCATGTTTTACTGTTGCTACATGCTGCTATTGGTAAACTTCCCAAGCGCCCAGTATCATACTGAAATGGTTGGAATTACCCTTGAAAACGTAGAAGAGCGAGTGGTTCCTCTTGTTCTGTTTGGGCTCTTCCAGCTTTTATCGTTTAGGCTATTGGTGCGCATGATCAAGCGCAATTGTGGGATGGACGCTATCAAACATCTCGCGTTTGTTCTGGATAAGCACATGCCGCTGATTCAGGGCAAGTTGACCCTCTGGATGGCAGTCACGGTCTGCTGTCGTGTTGTACACTTCGGTGCGTCCTCAGCTTTCTTCTTTTGCTGAGCTTTGTGCTCGTACTAACCGTTGCTTTGTTCTCGATGTGTTCACAGGTATGGACTTCACGTTCAAGTTCGCTTGGATTAAGTAGCCACAGACGAATCAAACAGTAAAAATAGACGAAGCGTTAGTTTATTACTTCTTCTTTGTATTATACTGATGCAGGACAACATGCTCTATCGTCAACAGAAACGAGTAATTAGTAGGGTAGACTCTGTTCTGATTTTCTTACTAAAATGCCCCCCCTGCTCTCCAAAATAATGACCCCCGGCAGGATCCAAGGTTCCGCGCCATTGTTATATTTCGTATATGGTCGAGGCATTCTTCGACTCGTTCGGTCTATCAGTTCGGATGCTCAGTGCACCGTGTTTTTCGAAAAATATGCTAAGCTTTATGACACCGAATGCGAACTCGTCTCACTTTTAGTCTAAGAAAATATTTCGAGGCGACGAACGGGGTCGCGGTATAGTCACGGGGGACTCCAGAGCTTAGGAAAACCTAGTCGAACGAATTCAAAAGTGAAATCGACTCCTAAAGAGATACAACACACAAGATGCCTCATTAGCACTCATTTCCTAACAACAAATATAAAAAAATATGGTTGCGATTACTTACCGAAATGTTTTACCCGAAAGCACAGTGTGATAATCATCCAGAGGAGTATTTTGCATTGGACTAGAGGCATGTGCGCCTCAAGCACAAATGCAAGCTGGTACAAAGCTGACATTCCACAGTTCCGTCGGATCAACGCAGCGAGCATGGCAAAGGTTCCGACTTGGAGAAGTCCAAAAACGAGTAGTGGGGACACCGTTGAGACCACAGTCTCCTGCGTAATAGCAGTCATTTCCGTATGATAAAAAGCGCTCGGTAAATGCGCCATCACCAACATGTAACTGGCGTAAAAGAACGGAATGAGGGTCTCCAAGTAGGCAGTCAGGATAATGCACTCGGTTGTAAACACGGTTTCGAGAGTCTCTCGCAAAATTGTGTGGTACTTGTTGAGAGAGGGCCTGCGCTCTTCCACAGTCTGCACTACCGGTGCAGCACTTTGCGCTTGTGCTTCTTGTCGAGGCAGGATGGCTCTCGTTCCACTCTTGGTCAAGCGCCAAGAGCAAAATATCAAGCGGCGGCTCGCTTTCTTCGGTAACCTGTGAGATTTTGTAGCTACGGCACTAGGGCTTGCACCGAGGCTGTTGAGCACGGACTGACTCATCGGAGACAGCTGAAGGCACATGCTTGAGCGCGTGCGGATTCCGAATTGTGACTGTCACTCGTAACTCTCCTGGTTGCAGCATAAGGAGCGAGCCGTGGTCAGAATGTTGCTATCCTTGAAAGGTGTGCCGATGTCCACGGCTCGCTCAAGGCGAGACAATAAGCTGCTAGTGCGCTGTTGCAGCCCATAAAGCATGACAAACGTCTGTGTTAGATCAGTTATCGTGATGGCCATGACACCGGCAATCGACGTTGCGCTCTGCATGCACGTGGACACGTAGAGCGCGTTGAAGAAATCCACGGTGAATATAACCTCTACCGGGACCATATCCTTATTCACTCGTGTATACCGCAGTACATAGATAGCAACTTGATAAGAGGGAGCACCATGATAACCGGGAGCTGATAGCCAGCCCACTCTCCCCGCAGCGCGGAACAAGAGCTCGTAAAGTGGGAAAATGCCAACGGGGAGGTCTCAGCACCGACCAATTGAATGTATTCCACTACTTGATCACGACTAGCGATAAGTTTCCGCACAGCAACACCGCCCATGATCAGTCGAAACGATATCATCAGAATGCCGTAAAAGAGGGGCATTGTGGTTAGCACGAAGAACGGAATGGGGAAGATCAAGATCGACGCCGTAAGCATCGTGACGGCGGCCACTCCAATCGAGACGCTCCCACTCAGCAAGATAAACTGATGCACCGTGACATGGAAGTCGTCAATGAGGTATGTTGCTTGAACCACCAGGCCATTTATCACCTCCCATACGAGAACCACAGCTCTGATCCACAGCCCGTAGTTTGCGCTCCAGCCGTCGAGAGGGTTTTGGAGCGGGATTGACTCCTGTATGAAGACGAGGGAGACCATGGGAAGTGGGGTGCAAGCACACACCAGTACGACTCGCCAGAGAGAAGTCTTTTGGGTGTACTCGTCGAGAGCAAGTAGTCGCTGAATGGAGTACTTGCCGCCGTAATAGTTGACCTGCCTCTGCTTCCACATGTCAAAAGTGTCGTGGCGCATGGTTTCCACAACTTTTCACTCCAAGGTTGTGCTGAAGTACCAGTGCTGTCGCCGAACGCAGCGGGTATTGGCGCTACACTCGCTATGAACACTGGCATTGGCACTTCCTGAAGGATAAGCTCAAGAACGCAAGGAGCGTTAGCATTCCCGAAATACTCATGTACATGGCCCATATCTGCCCACATATCGACTCCATAAATTCGGAAAGCACGAGGCCCGCTCAACGAGCCAATGATCAGACCACCGAAACCTTAATTCATGATACCACGGCCGACTTATCACGGGTTCGAAAAGATAAGAAAATCACTTGAAGAGAAAAAGAAAACAATGGTAGTTGGAATGGCTAAGTACCACTACGAAGTACTATCCCTTCCGGACATAATAATATTATGTTTCATATTATGAAACACTTCTGGGGGGTCTTGCAAAAATGACCTTGAAACCAAATCGAAATGTTTTCGCGGCCGCTAGGGCACATCAGGGCTAGAGGAGATGGCGTTGATTTTATCCGCGGCAACAGCGAGGCCGCATACCAAAAACTGAATGCATTAACGCTACGGACAGGAGACCCATAGTGATCATGATACTGTTAGAAAAGGCAACCAGGACATAATGTGAAACACAAGGAAAAACGATATATTTGGTTTACCGGACGTCTATAGACTATTAGACGATGTACTAGTAGTTAGAAGCAGCCTACCAAAGTATATAAAAGCATTGGAGGCCACATGCATATGCTTAAGGGTCACTTAGCTGTCTAATATGGTAGAATTAGCTCCCATCCAACCGAGGTCGTTGCCGGCTCGTTACTTACCCCCTACGGCTTCGCACTCTCTCTATCGATCATACTAGCCTTTGTTAGAGCCGTAACATCCATCTAGAGTAGATAAAGTCCGTAGCAATGTTCGCTTGGCACCTTTATTGCCCACACCCTGTTGCAGGTCCCATACAAAGTTGAGCCAATGTCTCGACTAAGTACGGTTTTACACATAAGAGGTAGCAATCGAAAGCTTAGAATGTGGAGAATACACCTGGCTAGCTCATTCTGCATAAAACTGCACTGAATTGACATTATGTGGGTACTTGTGTTTTCACCATATGATTTGCAAATACAAATCTCAAGTAATAAGTGTTTCAGAATAGTGGACTATTTCACGTTTTGTCCGGAGGGGATACTACAAAGTTGTTGTGTCTTTATAGAGCTGTCTATGTAGCTCTATCCCTGTGGATACCAGATCCTAGGAAAGCCCAATCGAATAAATTCAAACTTGAAGTCGACACCTGCACAATCGGCCATTAGCAACAAATAAAAAAACACACACGCATTTATGATAGCACGTACCAAAATGGGTCACCCGAAAGCACAGCGTGATCACCATCCACAGCATCATCTTGCACTGAATCAGCGACCTCTGCGCCTCCAACACGAACGCGAGCTGGTACAGCGCCTCCATCCCGCAGTTGCGCTTAATCACTAGCGCTGAGGAAACAAAGGACGCGATCTGGAGCAAACCGAATACGACCAACGGAAGAACGGAAGATACGACGTTGTCGCGCGTGACGCCCTCCATTTCCACGTGATACTTGACGTTCGGGAGATGCACCATCAGCATCATGTAGCTACTGTAAAACAGCGGCATGAACGTCTCCAAGTAGGCTGTGATGATGATGCATTCCGTTGTGAAGACGATCTGCAGTGATTCGAGGAGGATGGTGGGGTTCTTGGACGTCATGTGCTTGAATGTCAGCGCCTTCTTAGAAAACGTTAGTCGAGCTTTGTGCGGATTTGTAGGTTTGGCGACGTCTGGATAGATACTGTTGGCCGGCTTCTGGGTGAAGGTGAAGCGGAAGTAGGACGACTCTGGCGGGATGTTGGAGACGCCAGGGCCCGCAATAGCCGTCGATGCTTCTTGCGGACTCTGACGCTCAGGCCCTGGTGCGGGGAGGATTGTATCCAGAGTATCGAGCAGTCGCTTATTCACATCCGAGATTTGGTGAGGAAGACACGAGTGTTTGCGAAGGCCCAAGTGGCTCAACCTCCTTATCATTTCTCGATTGTGAAACAGTGAGCACATCATTGACAACACGTCATCGCTCTCTTTCGCGTCGGCGGCAGTCTGCCGGAGTCGTGACAGGATAGTGGCCGTACGACGCTGCAATCCATAGAGCATTGTGATAGTCTGCAGTAAGTCGGTGATTATAATCGCCGCGATGGCGATGGGCGAGCTCGAGCTCTGCATGCAGGTAGCCACGTATATCGCATTGAAGAAGTCGGCTGTGAAAATGACTTCGACGGGGGCCATATCATCCAGCGCTTTAGCGAAATGAAGCACAAGGTTCTTCAGCGCGACCTTTATCACTGGGAGCAGTAAAATCACAGGAAGTTGGTACTTCGTTCCTTCAGCAGCACTAAACAGCATTTCGTAGACTGGGAAGATGAAGACTGTCGACGTTTGAGCGCAAACGAAGCGCACACATCGACCCACTTGGTCGTGGTGGGTCAACATTTGTCGGAAGGCGTGAGAACCCACAACCACCCGAATCATTACGACCAGCAACAAGTAGAACGGGGGCGTAATGAACATGATATAGAACGGAATGGGGAAAACGCAGTAGGCCGAGACCACCAGCGAGAACGCCACGATAATCGCCGGCATGATCACGTAAAGTTGCAGCATTTGAAGCACGGAAACCACGAAGTCGTCGATGAGATACATTCCCTGCACCAATAAAGCGTGAGTGACGATGCCCACCAGCACCGCTGCTCGAAACCACATGCCGTAGTTGGCACTCCATCCCTCTCTTAGCTCTTGAAGCGGGACCAGTTCTTGTCCGAAGACAAGAGCGACCATGGGGAGTGGCGTCGTAAAGCAGACCAGCACGACTCGTGTGAGCGAAGTTTTTTTGGTGTACTCGTCGAAAGCTAGCACTCGCTGGATGGAATACCTCCCCCCGTAATAGCTGAGCTGCATGCGCTGCCATAAGCGTAGGACTGCCGAGGTCGAAGCGCTCCGACACGTCGTGCGCGGTCTCGCGCCTATCAAGTCACTAGGCGTTGGTGCTATGACTGCCATCGTGAGCTAAGGAAATTGTAAAGCGAGTTGTTGCTGGATGGCTCCAAATAAACTATTCGACAAAGCTGGCGCTTCCCGATATATCGGGTGGGTGTATTCGTGTGGACTGATGTGCTCCATTCCGAACAGGGTCTCCGAAAATAGCATTGTCAATAACACTATTTCAGAAAATAACAATAAATTACGCATTTCGGCGGGTTCAGCCATCTACCGTGATAATTTATTGATGTGCTTTGTGATATTACATAATTTATGACAGTTACCTTTATATAATAATGTTAGCGTTTTACCAGCCATCTTCTCGCTTCCAGTCGTTCAGAAGAACTGGAATCACTGGTTGTCTGCGTTGCTAGTTGCAGCTCATTTGGCAGCGCTCACTTTTCAATTTTCACTTCTCAAGCCTCCAAGACCTCATCCAGCATGGTTCGCGCTATCCGCCCCCCTCGCCCTACCTACGCGAACTCCCAAGTCTCGGGGTTTTACTTCCGCCCGTGTCGCGACGAGAACGACGAGGTGATTCTCGAGTATTTCCGTTGCCGTTGCGGCACGGTTCGGAAGCAAACCCATAGGAACGGGTACTCCAACCTGATGCAACATATCAGGCGGGAGCACCCTGACTACAAGACCGTCATGCTCGACGCTACGACGGCGGAGACAGGCTCCCTCGTGAACTTCGTCCGCCACTCGGCGCTCAACCTCCACGGCTGGATGGTTTGGATTGTCATGTGCAACCTGCCACTCTCTTTTTGTGAGAGCCGAGAAGCTCGGCGGTACGTGTATGCATAAGGTCATTGTGTTTACATTACTACGGAAACTAACAACTTTACTTTATGGATGTTATTCAGCTACTCCAGCCTGGACCCCATCTCGGAGGAAACGCTGCGGGCTGGCATGGACGGGGTCGTCGTCGCCGTCGAGCGTTCGATTGCGTCTGAGCTCCCAGCACGCTTCGGCATCATGCTCGACGGCTGGACACACGCATCTGAGCACTACATCGCCGTGTTCGCGTGCTATGAGGTGAACGGCTGTCCCAAGACAACGCTACTCAGCATGGCCTCGCTGCTGGACGCGCTGGACGACGATCTCTCCGCGCAGGGCCATCTCGAGTTTCTAGCGACCATGCTGCCGCGCGATTACGGCGTACAGCTGGCGCAGTGTCGCTTCCTCGTAGCTGACAACTGCGCCGTAAACCGGCGGCTGGCAACTCTTATGAGTGTGCTGCTTGTTGGTTGCGCAAGCCACCGCCTGAACCTTGCTGTTCAGGCGGACATGGCGTCGCATGAGCAGGACCTGACTGCTGTGCAGGCGCTCATGGTAAAATTGCGTACTCTCACCAAATCTGCCAAACTACGGTAAGCGCCAATGTGTATGTGTGGTGTGTCAATATGTTTCTAACACAATTTGTGTACTTTTGTAAAACATTTTACAAAATAGATCGAAAACGCCACTTCGGCCTGTCATTCGCCAGGATACGCGCTGGAGCTCTACGTTCGAGATGGTACGGCGCTACCTCCAGCTCCTCGAGTTTCTTGACGCCGAAGACGACGACCTCATGGACCTGCTGCCGCCGCCGGCGATGAACAAGCGACTGCGGGCATTGTACCAGGAGCTGTGGGACATCGAGTCGGTCTCGAAGGCCCTTCAAGGCCACGACGTCGACCTGCTGGACGTTCACGAGTGGTTCGACGAGCTGATCGCTGTCAGGCCACAATATGGGCGCTACATTGGTAAGTTTGTAACTGTTGAATTTGTGCTTAATATTTTCACTAACAATTGTATAATGGTTTTTATTTTGCAGGGCCTCGGGCCAACATTGTGCACACCCCAGATTTTGAGGCTGGGTGTGTACGCGTTCTCCGCGGGAAGGCGCAGCGGCTGACGCGTGCTGAAAAGGCCGCTTTGCAGCCCTTCGAAGCTGCCAGACCGGACGACGCGGCCGCGAGTGAAGAGGAGGAGGATCCAGCCGCGTCGTTCGTGGAGCGTCTTCGGAAGCGCCGGCGGCTTGCACAGGACCGTGTCAAGTTTGAGCAGCTGAAGAGCATCCCACGTGGTGGAACGCTTCTTCAGCATTGCTCGGGTGACGTTTGGTCATCAACGACATGGCCTGCTGCCACGCACGCTTGAGACGATTTGTTTCTCCGCCAGAATCGGTCGTACTGGGATGCAACGACTGTAGACAATTTGAGCTAGATGATAAGCTAACTGGTGTCTTGTTAATAGACTTCATGCTTTTCATAATGGCATTATTTATTGTGGTACGTTGGGGGCAATGCCATAATGTACTGTTGTATTGGTAGGAGCGTCAGGGGATAATTTATTCAGCAACGCCCAACCTACTAAATAAAAATGCCATATTCGGAGGCCCTGATTCCGAATCACGAAGTTGTAATTGCAAGTTGCTCGTGATGTTTTTTTATTTATTTATCATGCTACAATTCTATTCTACCCTTGTGGTATCCAGAACCTCGGAGCCCCAAGACGAACAAATTCAAACTTGAAATCAACACCTGAGCCGTCATTAGTACACAAGTAAGAAAAATGAGCATACCTTCTACAATATCAATTTCCAGGGACAACGCACCAAAATGCTGTACACGAAAGCACAAGGTGATGAGCATCCAGAGCACCATCTTGCACTGAACCAGCGCCCTCTGCTTCTCTAAGACAAACGCCAACTGGTAAAGCGCCCGCATGCCGCAGTTGTGCTTGATCAGCAGCACTAATACCACGAACGACGCGATCTGGAGAATCCCGAACACAAGGAGCGGGACGATCGTGGTCACGACGTTGTTACGAGTGATACCAATCATCTCTCTGTGATATTGAGCACTCTGTAGATGCACCATTACCATCATGTAGCTGCAGTAGAACAGAGGCATGAACGCCTCAAGATACGCCGTAATGATAAGGCACTCAGTTGTGAAGAGCGCTTCGAGCGATCGTAGAAGAATCGTTGGACGCTGGGGTGACGATCGTGGGTTGTAGGTTGGGGTCTGGGGTGGCGGAGGTCGATGCATAGAAACTGACCGAGCTTCAGGTGCAATAGCATGCATGGCTTTGATGCGTTTCCGTGAACAAATGGCTCGAAGACAAGATGCCTATGCGGGTTTCCTTTGGTAAATTATGGGGAGGGATGAGACTTGGGGCGAGCCGTGAGGTTGTGGGTCTGGTTCAGTTAGAATTTGGTTCAGGCTGTCAAGTACTCGTGTATTCACGGAGGATATGTGATGAGGCAGGCACGATCGTCTTCGAATCCCCCTGTGTGCTTGCCTCTCAAAGCGGTCGGGATGGCGACATATCCAGCAAATCATGCTCAGCATATTGCCATGATCAGTATCAGCATCACCGACAGTTTGGCGAAGTTTTGATGAGATTCTGGTAGTACGTCGGTGCAATCCGTAAAGCATAAACATCGTCTGCGATAGATCGGTGAGTGTGATGGCTACTACAGAGGTAGTT
Source organism: Phytophthora sojae (assembly GCF_000149755.1). Taxonomy (NCBI): domain Eukaryota; phylum Oomycota; class Peronosporomycetes; order Peronosporales; family Peronosporaceae; genus Phytophthora; species Phytophthora sojae. The sequence goes on from NW_009258118.1 coordinate 5,145,419, forward strand.
GAAGACGAGCTCTGCATCCACGTAGCAACGTAAACGGCGTTACAATAATCAGCTGTAAAAATCACTTCAACCGGAATCATGTCCTCCAGACTCTTGGCGAAGTGCAAGACCACGTTCTTGGTCGTGACTTTCAGAGCTGGGAGAAGTAGAATCACGAAAATCTGGTAGTGCGATCCAGCTGCGGCTCGAAAAAATAATTCGTACACTGGAAAAATCACAATTGTCGAGGCTTGAGCGCATACGAAGCGAATACAGTGCATCGACTGATCTCGGTGCTCCAGCATGTGCCGAATAGCGGTGGACCCTACCACCACTCGAAGAAAAAATGTCAAGATGATAAAGAACGGGGGCATCATCAGCAATGCGAAGAATGGAACTGGGAACACCAAGTACTCACTGATGAGCATCGAAAGAGCCACCACAGCCACCGGTACACACACCAGAAGTATAAGCATTTGATGTGCCGAGACTGTGAATTCATCGATGAGGCAGATTCCTTGCACCACAATCCCGTACGTCACAACACACACGACCACCGCGCCTCGGATCCACATTCCGTAGTTTGCCCGCCAGCCTTCATTGAGATCTTGGAGCGGAATGGATTCTTGACCGAAGACAAGAACCATCATGGAAATGGCGTACACAGACAAACGAAAATCACCCGCGCTAGTGAAGTTTTGTTCGTGTATTCTTCCAGAGCGAGCACTCGATGGATGGAGTACTTGCCGCCGTAGTAGCTGACCTGCATGCGCCGCCACGTCCTTGCAAGGCGGAACCCCCATATCTGCCAGCGATTTCTCCGAGACACCTGCAATGCCGAGTCTGTCAAGTCGCGGCCCCGCTCCAACGCTGGAGCTACTGGGGCCATCTCAAGTCGAGGACGAATGCAACGAGAATGGAAAGCAGAGGTCTGCTCGAAATAAAGCGATATCACGTCAACAATAGCTAGGTATACTGCAGATATTCCTATTTTGGCTTTTATAGGGAATTCTAGCCCAGGTCACTGGGTGCCTGCCAAAAGGGTCATAAGGACCTAACATAGTTACCGCAGATATGCGGGTGGATATGTCGACATATAGCCTAGTTGCACCCGCCACAACATGGTTATCGACAACAACTCCGCCCGATTACAAATGTCCAAGTACCACCTCTATTCGCCCTACAGCGTCACTTTGCTCCGGACATTCCTATGGCTAGATCTTTCTGCAGTTTATCTCAGCATGCTCATTTACGATTCAGCGCTCTTCTGCCCACGCTGCCGTGGTGATGGAGCTCCAGAATGACACGTGCGACGCTCTGTGCGAGGTCTACGTGAGCTACAACAAGGACCTGGGCGCTGTTCGACGCGCGATTCACAAGCGGCTGGTGGAAGAAGATATTTGACAGCCTGTCATTGACAGGCGATCTTCACAAGAATGATGGTCGACATATTCAATACAAAGTCGTAGTAAGTCGTTAAGATGGGTACACGGCATAACCGCCAGTTTATCGAGACGATTTTCCGGTCTCACGAGGCTTATGCCGAGCATATCTGCTGCATTTACTCCGGGCCCTTATGACCGTTTTGGCAGTGGGTGACTGTCCTTTGGTGACAACATCGACAAAGTTCGGACTTACATATTGGCAACTAGATTGGCTCCATCTAACGGCACATGATGGAGACTCCGTACACGTTTACATGAAGGTTGAAGCGTGTGATGTTATTTTTTGTTACTGTTAGATTGAGTACGTTCCAATGTGGAGACCTCAATGTGGAGGACGCAGTGTCGTCGGCACTAGGGAAGTGCACTACGCTCCCTTAGGTGACTGCTAGCTGTAAAACCCCTTTTTGAACTGGAAACTGAAATCAACACCTGTAGCAACCACAAAAAGTTGTAGTTAGTATGAATCACTGCTCCAACCGCCTAGAGTTGCTCTACGTACCAAAGTGCACGATGCGAAAGCATAACACGATAAGCACCCAGAACATAAATTTTCCTTGAATCAGCGGCATGTGCGTTTCCAACACAAACGCGAGCTGGTACAGCATTTTCATCCCACAGTTCCGCTTGATGACTGCTGCCAGCACCAAGAACGTTGCCAACTGCAGGATTCCAAAGTTGAAAACTGGCAAAATGGTTTTCACCACGTTGCCCGACGTGACTCCGACCATCTCCGTGTGATAGCGTGAGCTTACCAACATGTAGCTACAGTAGAAGAAAGGGATGATAGCTTCGAGGTAGGCCGTGACAACAATGCACTCGGTAGTGAAAAGAGCCTCGAGCGCTTCACGAAGAATCACGGGGCGCTGCGCCAGCACACGTTGACTTCCTCTCTCTCTGTCAGACCGGGGCGTCACCTCCCCCGCGGGCTGTGTAATGGGATAAATGGTCTCGCTGCTCTTTTGGACGAATATGCTGCGGATGGAGCGTCTGGCGCTACACCTGGGAGGCTTGGCATTGGGGATAGCAATTCTCGGCGATGACGCAAGCTTGATCAACCCGGGAGATTTCACGAGCTCGGAGCTTGCTCTCCTTGGAATACTCTCCAGTGTAGTTAGGCGATCCCTGTCTGCAGTAGCTAAGCCATGAGAAATGCATGAGCGTAAGCGGATTTCGGCCTGTGAATGTATTCGAAACTTGTTGGGATCACGACATAATGCGCTGAGCCCGCTCAGTAAGTTTTCCGCCTCCGAATCATTGCTAACATTGTGGCGAAGCCTGGACAAAAGCGTCGCGGTGCGATGGTGAAGACTAAAGAGCACAACGATTGTCTGCGATAGATCCGTGAGCGTGATGGCGACGATGGCAGTGGCAGAGGACGCGCCACGTATATGGCGTTGAAGAAGTCGACCGTGAAGATCACTGCCTCTGGCATCATGTCCTCCAAGTGAGTCATGCAGCGCAGAACGAGGTTTCTTATGGCGACCTTGATGAACGGAAGGATGAGAATGACGGGAAGTTGATACGCGGACCCTCTCACGGCGCGAAATAAAGTCTCATAGGCCGGGTACGTGAAAACCATGACGTTCCGCGCCCCTACAAAGTAGATGTATCGAACGGTTTGGTCTCGATTCTGCAGCATTTGTCGAAAAATGGCATCTCCCAGCACGATTCGATACGAAGTAATTAACGCCACGTAGAATATTGGGCACAGCGTCAGCACGAAGAACGGAACGGGGAAGATGAGAGCGGCTGAGATGGCGAGGGCTCCAATTGTGAAAAGAAGGGATGTGAGCGCGGACAGCAGCAATACTTGGAGCGTTGATGTTGTGACTCCGTCAATGTGATAAATCGCCTGCGTTGTCAAAATGACCGCCACCGTGAAGGATAAAATTCCCGAGCGAATCCAGAACCCGGAGTTTGCTCTCCACCCGTCTGCTGGCTCTTGTAGTGACAATAATGCTTGAGCGCTAACGAGCACCGCCATAGGGACAGGCGTCCCGATACACACCAGCAGCACTCGCGATAGCGGTGTGTTCCTTGTGTACTCATCGAGGGCAAGCAGCCGCTCGACGGAGTATTTGCCGCCGTAGTAGCTGACTTGGAGATGTTTCCAGGCGTGAACAGCGCTCGACAGCCAGCGTGATAGCGAGGCAAGACGCATCGATGGCGTAGATGGCCGAGTGTAACATTGCGAGGGAGATCGACTCCAAGAATAACATCTATTTTGTTACGCCATGGCCGTCTCGTAGCTTTTCAGAAGACAATTGGGCCACAACAATGAGAGGTCCCAGCGTTCTAGTGGGGGAATTGTTGCGAGTACTCCTTGAAGAACCTTAAATAGTCCAAGAAAGTCTCCCAGTTCGGGTTGGTTGGCGCAGGTCCCTTTTCAGGGAGCCCCAGAATTGCGCGTACCTGCTTGAATGACTTTCCCTCGAGATACCATCCTTTGAAGTCCAGCCTCTGCTTGGCAGCCGCCGCTTTGGCCACTTTGGCAGCATGTTCCTCCATCTCCTGCACGTACTTCAGGTAGTTCTGGAATGCCGCCCAATTGGCGTGGCTGACCGCCTCGCCCGTTGCTGGAAGCCCCAAGAAGGAGCGCACCTGCTCGAGCGTCTTCTTGACCTGGAACCAGTCTCGGAAGTTGTGCTTCATGTTGATCGCCTCCAGCTCCGCCTTCAACTTGGCGGTGGCGGACGGGTTGAGCAGTCTCTCTTCGTCCTCGTCTGTGGCACCGCCATCTTCTTCGTCCATAACGTTAGAAGACCTTAATCGTCGCGTGTGGGCTTCAGCCGACGGAGCGAGGTCGGAGGAAACCACCCTCACGCGCTGGAGTTGGTCGGAGGCCGGTAGCGCGCGGCAATTTGCGAGCAATGAGACCCCATTCAGAATTAGTAGGAGTAGCCCGATGCGTGGTGAGCGCATGGAGATCAACCCCAAGAGGAGAAAGCCGAACTGAACACAGTTTACGGAGCTGCGGGCAAATCGCCTGGTTTCGGGTTTCCCTGGACTCAACCAGCAAGGTCAACCCCAACACCCGCCAAATCAAGGACAAAAACAAGGACCAAAAGTTAGAAGCTTACGCTGGCTTTGTTTTTGAAAGATAAGCCATCTTATTGGTACTTAAGTACGGAGAGAAAGCCTTTGATTCCCACTTTTAATCCTTTGTGATGCGTAGTGTCCACCATTATCCATAACGGCACAAGCTACAGTTGAAAGGTGTCATTAATAACATATTACATTTCATTTTTGTCCTGGATTCTAGGACAAATTCCTTAAAATGACTTGAGTTCAGTATAGGGCTTCAGCCGTTACACCACTCGAACAGTTGTTGTCTTTGTTATACATGACACCCTCGTACTTACCTGGATCTTATTTCCTTCCATACAACCCCCAAGTCACTTTTGGTCCTAATTGCTGGTTCTAGCACAAAACCCTGCTAAATACGGCGTACTTAAGTGAGTTTCGGTCCTAGATCCTAGGACAAAAAGAGTTGGGGTTAAAGGATCCACAATTGCGTCGACTAATCCTTCCATGGAAAATGCATGATAGAGCTGCGAGATCTGTTAAAATTGAGGTCGGCGTCCGATTGCTTCCGCGTATGCCTGGCGAAAGAATCTTCGCCAACGTTGCCACTCAACATGGCAAGATTCACATGTTGTTGGTTCGAAATTAGGGCGGCACAAAAATACCCTCAGAGCCAATCCTTTTCCCGAAGTTAACGTTGGTGTTGTTCTTTTAGCACGATAAAGATTTTTGTACGGCTCTGATTGGTCTACCTATTTTTTTAAAGTAACGTAAATTCCCGAATAATACCCCTTACCCGTATAGTACCCTCTAAAACGTAGCCCAATGTGTATCCCAGGGTTACAATGTTACTTCCATACAAAGATCAAGTATATATTTATGAATTTATTGTCGAAAGCATGTTTATGTATGAAATACTGCGTAATATCCAAAATTTAGCATATTTGTTTTGAAAATGGGAGGGTACTAATAAATAGTGCCCGGGGTATTATTCGGTCATTTCCGTTAATACAAAATAGTAAGAGCAACATGAATAAACAAATAATACTATCATTACTACAATATAAATCTAGTATAATACATATTCTTTTATATATTGTTATTATAATTATTCTAATATTAGCACTACTATATTATAATGCTAGTATAATGACGTTATGTGTTCTTGCTTTTTTAATTTGTAGAGATTGTTGCTGATACATTATATACTACTACTAATATGTAATGTTAGTATACTACGTATTCGTGTTTATATTGTTATTGGAATGTTCTAGTGTTAACATTACTATATTAAAATGCTAGTGTACTAACGTTTTATGTTGGCAACCTACTGTATAGACTATCCCAGCCTAGAGTTCGCTGCAGTATATATAACATTCCACATCGGCCACACAATGCTGCTGCGGCGATGCACGAGCTTGCGCGGCGTGCAGCGTTCCCCATGCCGCGCCTCCAGCCTCCGGACTCCGTGTGCGCCTTCTTCATCGACTTTTGCGTGCGCTACCTTCTCGTCGTCGCCGCGCGCGCCGTCCTCGCCGCCCAAGAAGACCCGCAAGAAGCAGGCTCGGCTGGCCAACCTGCCCGTATTTTGGCCAATCGCTGGTGTGTCGGCGCCGCCGCAGTTGCGTCCGCATGAGGTGGACATCGTGAACCGGCTGTTCAAGGTGGACAGCACTCTTATTACGTCCACATCGGACCCGACCGACCTGCCACAGTGGGACGTGCCTGAAATAGCATTCGCCGGTCGCTCCAACGCGGGCAAGTCGTCGTTAATCAACGCGTTAACCGGCCAGAAGTCGCTCGTGCGCACGTCCAAGACGCCTGGACGCACCCAGCAGCTGCACTTTCTCAGCGTGGGCGGCAAGAAGGGCAGTCTGCCCGACCTGGCGCTCGTGGACATGCCCGGCTTCGGCTTCGCCGCGGCCCCCAAGAAGGTCGTGGACGAGTGGCACGCGCTGGTGGGCGGCTACGTCGAGGGCCGGCGCGGCAACAACCTCAAGACGACCATGCTGCTCATCGACGCGCGGCGCGGGCTCGGACCGGCGGACCACGACTTCATGGACTTTTTGCACGACCTGGGCGCGCTCTACCAGGTCGTGTTCACCAAGGCGGACACGGTCACGCGGAGCGAGTTGGAGAAGCAGATCCAGAAGGCGCAGGATGTCGCACTCAACGCCGATCGCATGGTAGGTGGGACGCGTGGATGTCGATTGGGTCGTTGTGGTGGCTGACGTTGTGTTGTTAAATTGGTAGAGCATGAACCCGATCATCCAGGTGTGCAGCGTGAAGGAGGGCTTCGGAGTGAAGGAGCTGCAGCGCCAGCTTGTAAGCATGACGGAGCTGCTGGCGCCGGCGCTGGACTAGATTGTCTGCATGTATTGGACACGATGATCTTTGCACTCAAAGCAGCTCTATTTTTCGCGATACGTGTGTGTGTTGAGTGTTGTGTTTCGGTGACGCTTACTAGGTGGGTCAAAAGCTGGACGTGTACGCCTCTGGTTCGGATCGCTCGCAACTAGCATCGGAACCCTCGTCAGATCGGATGTCGTCGTTTTCCTGAACCCGAAGCCGCGAATGCCGCTGCTGATCCTCGTCGCGACCAGAGTTCTGCAACACTGGGAGCTCGGAGCGCACACGGGCTAAGCTGAAGCGGGTTTTGTCCTCAAGTGCGACATACTCTTGATCGTAGGATGGAGCTGTCTTCAGTACTCGAACGCTGCTGTTTCGACTACCCCCGTCCAAGACACTCGGCAGCATCAGAAGCGTACTGTGTGTGTTTGGATACTCGGGCATTGGGCGAAGGCGTAAACTGGCCCGTGAAGCCGCGAGATCGACATTCATTGTGGCTTTCAGGATTGCGCTCGATATATTTCGTGGGGTCTCGTAAGAGCTCTTCGGACGACTTTTGCTCTTCGAGCGTCGCGAGGTGGTCACCACTTTCTTCGGGAACGTCTTCAACACTTCGTCAACGGGTGGAGTTCTTACGACGATATCCGGAGGTTCTTTGGCGATACAAGGTGCTGCATCTTCAAGCTTCGGACCCAGCGACGATGCCGCTATCGGCAAAGTGGTGCGTCTTAGCTCCGATTTGCTGCTGCGCTTTTTCTTCTTCTTGCTTTTGCTTTCGCCTCTTCTGGACGTCGGGATGGCTGCTGACTTTTGCTTTACTGCGTTGGTGCGTGTGTGTTTGCGTCTCCGAGCCTTCTTCTGATTGTGGCCAGACTTCGACGTGCGGCTCTTACGCGAGGGGAAATCTTCTGGGGCGCTTGAGTATCCCTCGTCATCGACGGGACCATCGTCATCGGGCTGCTTTTTGCGCTCACTGTGAATTCGCGGACTACGCTGCTGTGTCCTGCCGTCTGGACTCGGCGGGATCGGCTCCTCTTCAGCTCCAGATAAATCCGAGTCCATTCCACCGCCCGCATCGTCTTCCGATCCTACGCGGTCGCTGATGTCCATTCCAGAATGGGCGAACAGCGCCGAGATCGCCGCTTCGCAGTCAAGTAGGAGGTCTCTCGCAAGGCGACTCTCTTCGTCTTCAGCCTCCATCCGAAGTGACCCATTCTCAGGACGCGTTCGTCGGCCAGTTGGAGATGGCACAGCGATCGAGGTTTGCGTTCGATCGTCGACTGCTGCTTGCCTCTCACGCTCTGCATCCAATGCTTTGACTTGCGCGGTGAGTCCATAGTACACGAGCAGACTCTGGCACCACGATCGCCCCATTTCCTCGAGGTCCCAGGTGGAAAACTGGGTGTCCTTGTGCGTACCAAAGTCTGGGCCGCAGAAGCTCGCTTCGAGGGTGTAGCTGTTGGTCACGCCCAGCTCCTGGTTCACTACGACTCGCGCAGTGGTGAGCTTGGATTTGTGGACACTAAAGTCGCAGCTAGCGAAGGAGAAACACGGCGCGTGGCGCGCGACGATCATGGGGAAGACGCGCGGGTCGGTCTTTACCGTGTTGCTGGCAGGACTGGTGGCCGTGGCTGCGTCAGCGGAAGATTTAGCGCTGTCGGAGCCACTGGGCCTCTTCTTACTGGTGTAGCAGCCGTACGTGAAGATGTTGCGGTTGATACTGTGCCCGTGAAGATCGCAGTAAATGGCCACGCGGCCGTGGGCTTGGAAGTGTGCGAGCTGCTGCTTGAGGTGGTATACTGTGGGGAAGAGCTGCTCGATGGGGTTGCTCCACTTGCGGTTGAGATCCCAGCCAGCCAGACTGACGCGGGTATTGCCGTTGATGACGCCGTCGGGGTTAAGCATCGGCACGATCTTGAAGATGAAGTTGCGGCGGAGTATCGTTGCGCCGCTGCTTGGTCCTGTGAGGTAATCGATCATGCCCTGCATCATCCAGCTGCTGTTGGGCTCTCCTGGATGCACGCGCGCGGACAACACGATGACTGGACACAACGTCACCAAGGCGTATTAGAACACGGAGGGTACTTGACCGAAGATGACGATGATGGCAACTCACTCCGGCGTTCGTCGTGGGGGATCCCGTCCTTCGCTGGAGACGTGATGGAAAGCAGGTCGCATGGATTCCCTGCCAGACTCTGACAAAGTTCAGTTCGACGACACGTAAGTGAACGCTGGGAATCGCGCTCGAGATGCTCCAGGTAGTCCATCAGATCTACGGGCCAAGGCACAACACAAGCATACAAGTGGACGTGAACATCGATTTCGTGGACAACAAGCAACTAGCGAACGGTGTACCGGTGTACGTGTACGGCTGGATGCAGGCAAAGTACACGCAGTCGTTCTCATGCTCGAACTCGTAGTGGAAAGTCAACGCGTTGGCTCCTGGTTGGGCTGTGGGAGATGTGGCGACGTCATACCGAACGTGCGTGCCTCGATGCCTCCAGCCGACACCTTTTGTTGCCGCGTCGTGCTCCGAGTAAACCACCGGCTGCAGTCCCTGGCCGAACAGCGCTCCGCTCTTCGCGAGGTTCACGAGCGCGAAGCGGTAGGTGGTCCCCGGTCTCCCGTTGCGCACCTCGAAGTAGAACCACTGACGGTAGGCGCCGTTCTTGATGTCCGGGTGGATGAGCAGTTCGTACTCCTGCAGGGGCATGTGAGACGCTGAGCCGGACTTCGGCGTCTTGCGGAAGATCCGCTCGGCGCGCTGCAGGTTGCCGCCCTCGAACAACGAGTCGAAGATGAGCGTGTCATCTGGAGCGCTGCTGTCTCGGAAGACGTCGGGCTGGTTGTACTCATACACGTGGAGACGCGCGAGTACCTCGAGCTCCTCGTACCCCTCGTCCTCGCATTCGAGTAGCGCTCGGCTTTCGTGGAGGATCGGCTCGCGCTTGGGCGGCTGGAGATGGTCGAAGTCCTCGGGACTCTTAGGACCCCCGTCGGCTTTGGCTTTCAACGCGGCTACGGCCACCGGGTTGGGGATGTGTCTGCGCACTGGCAGGTGCATCGGACGCTGGCTTTGGATGCCCGTGCGGGCCAGGCGGGATTCCTCCGGCAGGTTGATGAGAGGCAGTGGAGGCGGCAGCAACAAGGACTGGCTGAAAACCTTGCGGAATCGATTGGCACGGGGGTTGGCGGTGGCATTGCTCATTGTCGCTGCGTGCGTTGGAACACTGAGTGGGGATTGAACAAGATACTGAATTGCAGTGGCGATCTTGGGACTTCGAGTACGTGGAGGTTGAAGCTGACAGGCTCACGCTGCCATGCCGACAAAAAGGACGAACAACGAGGGAGTACGAAGAGTACGAAGGCGACGGTGAGGAGAAGAGAGCACTTGAGCTGCAGGGCTTGGTTGGGGTCTTGCTGTAACGGCCCGATCGTTTTTCATGAGTCGGCGCCTCCTCTGCTACGGTCAGTGCCCGTTTAGCATCGAGACGGCAGCAGGAGCGTAAGATGGCTAGCAGGTTCGAGTACTGCCGATGCTAACTCACGTGGTTGCTGTGTCTGACGTAGTCTGTGCGTGACGCAGCACGTACGACCAGCTATGGCAGGAGGCCATGTCGGAGCTCAACGAGCAGGTCCACATCGAGGACCACACGCTCGGGGACGGCCAGGAAGGCGCTCCCAACGAGGCGGTGCGTGCTATCAGACTTGTGCTTTAAAGCTACCTACCCACTAGCCCATCTAACCACTCTTTGCTTGTGCTTTGCAGCCGCCCCAAGCGACCATCGTCGAGGCGTTCCAGCACTACGCGTGCCTGTACATCAAGTACATCCAGATCCTGTCGCGCCTGTCCGAGTGCTACGACCAAATGGTGCACCCGCAGAAGCGCATCGACGTCAAGCAGGTGATCGAGGTCGTGGCCACGCGCGTGGTGGAGCTCAAGCACCTGCTGGTCAAATGGAACCCGCCCAACCCGGACGTCATGACGCAGCCCGAGCGCAGCTTCCCGTGGGAATACGTCAACCTGGACGACATCCTCGTGGACCTCAAGCTGCCTCCAGAGACGCTCGAAGTGCCTGTGCCGCAGTCGTTCCTTGACGACCAGCAGGAGGATCTGCTGCGCCGTGAACGCCTCGTCAAGGGTTACATGAAGCTCAAACACGGCGTGGATTCCATCCCGCTGGACGCGATCAAAGTCGCGCAGTCCGCGCTCGCTAGCGGCGTGGGCGTGTTTTCGCTGGACGAGGCCATTGCAGTGATCCAGCGCAACGAGCGCGGTCGGCAGGGCCGTCAACGCGGCCTTCTGGTCCAGGAACTGCGCGAGGAGGAGCGTCAACGCAAGCTCTACGAGGCCGCCCAAGGCGCGCCTGAAATGGACCCGGACATCGCGGCTGCCAACATTCAGCGCATGTTTCGCGGCTTCTTCTCGCGGGCGGCGGCAGCGCGCGAGCGTGACGCGGAGCTGGTTTTCATCGGCATGAAGGCGCCCGCCACGGATCGTTCCGCACTGGAGAAGCGCCTGGCGGACGCGCGTCTCCAGCGCCGTGTCGAGCAGGCTGAGAACAAGGAGGAGTACGAGCGCGCACTCATTGAGCTGCACGGAGTCGTCACCAACGAGGAAGGACCGTTCATGAAGGAGAAGATGCTGGAGGAGAGACGCCGCTGGATCACGGATGTCATGGCCACGGGCCAGCTCCCTGAAGACCTCACGGGCTTCTACGCGGCGTTGAATGGAGAGATGACTCCCGAGGAGCTGGCCAAAGCTCAGGCTAAAGAGGAAGAAGAGGCCAAGGCTAAGGCTGCTGCCGACAAGAAAGGAGCTAAGGGGGCCAAGGGCAAGAAGGAGGAGAAGAAGGGAGGCAAAGGAGCTAAGGGCAAAGGCAAAGATGCCAAGGAGCAGGAGGAGGAAGCGCCCGAGAAGCCGCCCCCGCTCACGGGGCCTTCCGAGCTCTGCAAGAAGCTGGCGGGAGGGGTGGCCCAGTACGAGAAGGTGTGGCTCGAGCGCGAGGATCTGGACAATTTCTACCAGAAGTACGACGTCGCTCTGGCCAAGGACGTGGTGCGCGGGCCCGTGGAAGTGCAGGTTCGGCAGCAGGTGGACGAGATGCTGGTGCTGCAGCTCGTGAACATCAAGGCGCAGCTCGAGGCGGCCGCTTCGGCTGGCAAGAAGGGTAAGAAGGGCAAAGGGAAAAAGGGAGGCAAGAAGGGCAAGAAAGGCAAGAAAGGCAAGAAGGACGGCAAGAAGAAGGGCAAGCCCCTCCCTGGCGAGAAGATCTCGGAGCTTAAGGGCCGTGCGCCGGACTCGTTCCTGAGTGTGCTGGTGGAGCACCAGATCGTGCACGCGCCTCGTCCGGGCGTGCGCGTGCGAGATTTCGTGGGCAGCTTTAACTTCCTGGGCACCGTCTACCAGCACTGCGAGCGGCGCGATCGCTTCGGCAACTGGGTGCCTCAAGACCCGTCGGCTGCCCAACTACGCCAGTCATTAACGGAGTATGGTGTACTTCCGCTTGGATCGCCGTTTGTTCGAGCGCGTACGCCAATTGTGCGATCAATGATGCTGTACGGGCCTCGTGGGTCAGGGAAGACGATGCTGGTGAGCGCGCTGGCGAACGAGACCGGAGCCCTGCTACTCAATCTGTCGCCAAGCAACCTCGTTGGTAAGTTCGCGGGCAAGACCGGACCGACGAAGCTCGTGCACATGGCGTTTGTGCTAGCCAAGGCGGCCGCGCTGCAGCCCATTATCATCTACATCGACGACTGCGAGCAGATCTTCGCGGGCGGCGGCGGCAAGAAGAGCAAGTCTGCAGCCAACTCGGAAGGCCCCGTCCGGTTCAAGAAGGACCTCCTGCTGTACATCAAGGCGGCGCTGGAGCCTTCGGACCGCGTGCTAGTTATCGGCACGTCGGCAGACCCAGGTGCAGCCGAGGTGAAGGACCTGCGCAACTTCTTCGACAAGTTCCTGCACGTGCCGTACCCGGACTACGCGTCGCGCGTGCTGCTCTGGAAGCACGCGCTGCGCACCACTATCGCAGCTCACGCGGCCACGTTGGGGCTGTCGTCAGCGGCTACAGCAGCGGCACTGGCTGCTGCGTCTTCGTCAGCGTCCACTTCAGGCTCAGGTGGAGGTTCGGCCTCACAGATTCAGGACCACCGACGTCGGGAGCCCATTGATATCTCGACCTTGGCCCACATCTCGGAAGGCTACTCGTCCGGCAGCATCGTGCGCGCGGTAGAGAACACGCTGACGCCTCGACGCGTGGAGTGTCTGGAGAAGCGCCCGCTGCGTGAGGAGGAGTTCCTAGGTGCTCTGTCGCGCCAGACTGCTACGTTCGCTGAGGACCACGAGAAGTTCAAGAACTTCACCGCTGTCATCACGGGCCTGAAGGACACGCGCGACAAGATCCGCAAGGCCGCAGCAGACGCGCTCAACGCGGACGACAAGAAGGATGGCAAGGGCAAGGGAGGAGACAAGAAGGGCAAGAAGGGCAAGAAGTGAGACTTTCGTACTAGCATGGACCGATGGATATACTTTCAAAAAAATACCAAGTGTTCTGCTTTGAGCCACTGGTCTACATCGATCGCTTCAGTGCATCCCTAGATCGGAGGAAGCTTGAGCACAGGTACGTTTGCGAAGCTCGCAGCTTGTCGCTCCTTTTGCTGTTTCTGCTGCTCTTCCGCCCAGAACTGCGGCGGCTCCCATCGGGTTTCACCGGTTGTCTCATTCTCGTAGTAGATGGCGTCCGTGTACATGTCGGTGCGCAGGACCCAACGTCTGGCTTCGATACGTGCGAGCTGCTCCTCAAGCTCCCGGTTCTGCTTCTCCAGCAGCTTCTTCCGCTCGAGACGGGCCTTCACGGCGTTGGCGTCCAAGCGACTGGCTCGAGCCACCTCGTGCCAAGCTTCGAACACCGCTCGAGTACCAAGTCCACGCCATCTCTGAAGAACGGCGCGCATCTGGAGAAACTCCTTGGTGGCCTGCTGCGACACCTTCGTGCACTGCATCTCCACGTACGAGTCTCGGATTTGCGTCTGGAACAGCTCGAACAGTTCCTCTTCGGGGACATCCAGGGGCATGATGAAGCTCGGCTTCTTCACGACGGCCGTGACGCTGACCTTCTCTTTCTGGCTCTTGGGGTTCTGTTCTTCTAGTTCGATGGCGCGCTTTTCAAGCTCCTGATCCACTGCTTTCACGGCTGCGATGCGGTAGTCGTCGATGCTCAGATCCGGCATGTCGATTTGGAAGAACGAGGTGCCTGGAGCCTCGGTCGGCGCTGATGAGCTCACGCGCGAGGCCTCCGTCTCCGGGGCTTCTTCTTCCTCTTCTTCGGAGTCTTCATCATCTTCAGCGTCAGCGTCGTCATCGTCTTCATCAGAGTCTGCAGCTTCATCGTCGTCACCGTCTCCTTCGCTCTCTTCTTCTTCCTCCTCTTCCTCGTCGTCGTCACCTCCGATGGCGGCATTCATCTCGCGCGCTCGAGCTTTCTCCGTGGCTGTTACAAGCTTCTGCTCTTCCATGTCAAGGCCTTCGATCGCTAGCTCAAGCTCGTAGATCTTCCCGTTCTCAGGCCCAAGCTCTGCCTCCCCGTCCTCCAGCTCGGATCTCAACTTGGAAAGTTTTTTGTCCAGCTTATTCAGCTTCTTGGTCTTCGCTGCTGCCAACGCGCCTCCCTTGTCTTTGCCAGCGGCGGCGTCACGTTCACGCTCGAGCGCTTCTCGATCCTTCTCAAGCCGTGAACACTTATCCCGCGTGGTCTTCATCCGCGCCTCCTTCGCGCGTTGAAAGGCCTCAATCTTCCGATGGAGTTTCTCTCGTCGAGCGTCGACGTGCCGCTGGTTCTTCATGTACTTCTTGTAGAGTTTACGCAGTCGTCTACGCCGCTGAACCATTTCGTGAGCCAAAACGCGAGCTGTACGCTCAAAGTGAGCCACGCCCAAGGTGGAGTTGATGTACTCGATAGCGCGTCTCTGCGTCTTCTGGACGAGGCGAGCCACTTTGGCACGTAGGTAGATGCTGGCGAGTTGGTCTTGAGCTTGCTCTTTGGTGAGCATCTGCGCGCGCAGCAGTCTCCCAGGGCGTTGACATCGATACGGCGCTGTTCTCGGCAGACAAACCTTCCGGACGCGCTGGCCTCGTTCACACAGAGCCACTGGATCAAGACACGCACAGCGACGAAACTCGATGGGGACACTTGGAACTTCTCCCCCGCCAGCGACACAAGCCATGCCGAACTCGTCGTCGTAGTTCAAGAGTGCGTCTTCGACTTCCTCAGGAGAGAAACGCTGCGAGAAGGGCGTTGGAGGTGCTTGCTGCTTTGACCTTGACTCGTCCGTTTGTGGCTGCTGGGCGGCCGACACTGCGAGCGCTTGCTTGCGTTCGATGGCCGGGAGCAGCTCAGAGAAGAAACTCTCCCAGACGATGCCGTACAACTTGAGCTCGCTGCTGGTGCCCTGTGGCGCTAAACGATCACAGTTGGGCTCGAATAACGACGTGATGACTCGAAGATCATCGTCAACGGTGGCATTGCGGTGAGTGTTGTTGCTATTATCTGGCTGTGCCTCTCTCATCTCGTCGTCTTGTATGAGCTGGGCTGCGAAGGCCAAGACTTGTTGTAGGGCTTCGACAACTTCTCGTCTGCTGCTTCTCTGGAACTCCACGAGGGCTTTCTCCATGAAGCGCAGCGTCTCGGGGACGCCGCGAGCTACGACGTCGCTGGTGGGTAAGCGCAGCGGGTTCTGCTCCATGCAGAGAACCTGCAAGCCCGTCAACGCACGAAAGGAGAAGGGAAGCTCTTGGATGCAGTTCCAGTCCAGTCGCAGCTCTCGAAGCGCCTGCATCTCGCCAATAGCTCGCGGTAGTTTGAGCAGTTGATTCCGAGACGCGTGAAGCACCCGCAAGTTGGGCAGAAAAACCACAGCGTCCGGCAGTTCCTGCAGCTCGTTCAAGTTGAGCGTCAGCGTTGTAAGCGCGGTCAACTCTCCGATCGTCTCTGGCAGCTCCGTGAGTTTATTGGCACTGAAGTTGGCACATCGAGCACTTCGACAGCCCCCGATGGACACTGGAAGCTGCGTCAAGGCGTTGCGTTCGAGCCACAGTTTGTCAAGCTTGACAAGTTTTCCGAAATCCTCGGGAAGCTTCTCCAGAGCATTGCAGGACAAGTTGAGGGCGGTGAGCCCCGTGAGTTTTGTGAGAGAGTCGGGCAGCTCCCGCAGTCGGTTCTTGGTCAGATCCAGCTCCGTCAAGCGTGATAGTGCTCCGATGGTTTCTGGAAGTCGCTCGAGTCCGTCTGCGATTAGTGAAAGGGTCTCTAGCGACGGAAGAGCTGCTGGTAAGTTCTCGGGCAGCTCCAGCAGGTTGTGGCCCGTGATCCTCAGCGCCAGGAGGTCACGGAAGGGCATCACCCGCTCCCAGGTGAAGAACCCACGGGCCTCTTTCCACGCGATGTTGAGCTCTCCTGTGTGCTTGGCCTCCTGAGCGAATGGGGCCCATAGTCGCTCGTTCTCGAGCTCCAGAGCTTGAAGTTGCTGCTCTCGGTCGCGGTCGCGCTGCTTCTGGCGCTCTTGAAGCTGCTCACCGAGCCATGCACGACGTTCCTCTCGATCGATCGACGGCTTCTTCACCCCGGGCATACTCGGGTCAGCGCTGCAGCTAGAGCCTGGAGCTATTCCAGGACCCCATGATAGTAATGACTCATTATCATGGTAGTGAGTCATTACGCACTTCAAGTGCAAGTAGTGACGCCGAAAGCATGCTCACTTTGCTTTCCGCCTCGGACCAAGACGGCCGAACTCCTGGACTGCCAAGCCAGACCCCTCTGCCCACGCGGAATGCTGCGGGGGCCTCGGCGCTGGTGACCGGCGATCGAGTGGACAAGACCGAGGGGACATAAGGACCAAGACAGCCTCCAACTTGACGCGGACAAGTACGTTCCACGCTTGGTTCGCGGCTAAAGTGCGGACGTGCGGGGTCAGTGCGGACTGGGCCCTTTCCTGTTGGCCACGCGTCTTCCACCCCAGCACCAGTGCGTCCGTTACCGACAGGCTGCGCATCGTTCTGGGCTCTCAGAATGCGGTTGAGTAGGTCAGCGCGTGGAACCCGCCGACTTCGACCTGTGAAGGCGTCTTCAGCGTCTTTGTCTTCTCTGTCTTTGTCGCTGTCTCGGGCGTCCGTGCTGAGGTCTCGCCAAGCGTTCTGCGGAGCAGAGGACAAAGGTCTTGCTTGCCTCTCGTGACCTAGGCGGATAGTGAATGCAAAAAGTTAACTTTTCGGTACACTTACACGGATATACTCCTCTCGATCTAGCCTGGTTTCATGCTATTGCATGCAGAGAATTGTAGGTTGCAGTCCCTCTGAAAAAATTGAACACTCTTTGCATGCAAGTTGTGCATCAACTTGCTATTGAGCTGACACAACATGAACTGCGAAGCTAGCTCCCGATTCTTCCAACATACTTGAAATCTGCTGCTTCACATGAACCGAGTAGAAATACCAACGCCAGCTTACGGAGCCACGGGCGTGAACCCCTTGCGTGGCGGGTTGAGCGGCGCCGTAATGTGCTTCTTGGACTGGGCCACAGACTCCTTGGCCGTCAGCATCTGGTCCATCTTCTCCTTCACGCGGCGCGCGTAGTGCTCGTCCACGTCCTTGAAATTCTTGAGCGTGCGCTCCTGCACGGGCTTGGACGCGTTCACGAGCGAGGTGGCGATGTTGTCCGTGAGTCTCTCGCGGGCATCTTCATCCAGCACCTTGCGGTAGAACACGCGCACTTGAGTCAAGTTGTCATCGAACGCCGACGAGTACTTGTCCACAACCGTGTGCTCCCCGTCGTACGTGGTGTAGCGCAGCGACTCAACCTCCTGCGGTCCCCCCATGCTGTTCGGGAAGTAGTTTGGCGTATCGCCCATGTTTCCGTTCACAGCAAAAGGACCATCACGCTGGTATGTCTGGGGCTCGTTCAACGGACGGTTGACTGGAATCTGCTGGTAGTTCTTGCCCAGTCGGTGGCGCAGCGTGTCCGGGTACGAGAACAGTCTTCCTTGCAGCATTTTATCGGGCGACGGCGCGATACCCGGCACCATGTGCGAGGGCGCGAAGGCGAGCTGCTCGATCTCGGCGAAGTAGTTGCGCGGGTTCTTGTTGAGTACCAGACGCCCAACCTCTTTCAGCGGGAAGTCGGCGTGTGGCCACACTTTGGTCACGTCGAAGGCGAGGAACTTGTTCTTCTTAGCCTGCTCGGGCGTCATGGTCTGGATGTACAGCGTCCAGGTCGGGTACTCGCCGCCTTCAATGGCTTCGAACAGGTCGCGGTTGGCGTAGTCCGGGTCGGCTCCAGCGAGGAACGCGGCTTCGTCCACGGGCATGTTGCGGATGCCTTGGTCCGTCTTGAAATGGTACTTGACGTACGTGATCTTGCCCTCCGCGTCCACATTGGCGAACGTGTTGCTGCCATAGCCGTTCATGAACCGGTAGCCGTCCGGGATGCCGCGGTCCGAGAAGAGGAACGTCTGCTGGTGTAGCGACTCCGGACGCAGCGAGAAGAAATCCCAGACCATGTTGGCGTCCTTGAGGTGCGAAGCTGGCAGGCGCTTCTGCGAGTGGATGAAGCTTGGGAACAGGATCGGGTCCCGGATGAAGAAGATAGGCGTGTTGTTGCAGACCAGGTCCCAATTGCCCTCTTCGGTGTAGAACTTGATGGCGAAACCGCGTGGGTCCCGCATCGTGTCGGCGCTGCCCGACTCCCCGGTGACGATCGAAAATCTCACAGCCACAGGAGTGCGCTTGCCCACTTCCGAAAACATCTTGGCGCACGTGTACTCGGTGATCTCCGGGTGCGTCATCTCGAAGTAGCCAAAAGCCCCGCCTCCTTTGGCGTGCACAACGCGCTCCGGCACACGCTCGCGATCGAAATGCGAAAGATGATCGATGAACTCGAAGTCCTGAAGCAGAATTGGCCCCGTCGACCCGGCAGTCGCAGACGCTGTCAGCCCGAAGCGAGGCATCGGGGCCCCATTACTCGTCGTGCATATCATTGGAGGCGGCATAGTTGGGGTGTTTTCTTGGCTGCGTTAGTCCTAGATCCAGCAAATCGAAAACTGATTCAAGATCGAGACGAGAGATCATTTGCTGGCCACCGTTAGGTCGGACGTGGTAAACACATTGGGACGAGTCCAGTGGAACTCTCCTCAGTGTGTCTCGCTGTTCCTTCTCGTTCTTTTTGGTGTCTGGGACGGAGGAGCTCAACTAACCAGCCCTATTTTTGCCGCGTTTCTCATAGCGACCAAGGTCTAGCGCTTATACTTCGATGGTTCCCCGTTCCTCTTGCTTCGACTGCATCTGCTCCTGTGGTAAAGTGTTGCTGCAAAGCTGGCTGGAGTTGCAAGTGACGCATCGAGGTGGCAAGTATTCTATTGAGAGGCTGCTGGCTCTGGAGGAATACACAAAGACAGCGTCTGGCCTTCGAGTGCTCATTGTGTGTCTAGGTACGCCACTACCGATGATGACTTTGACGATGGCGCAAGAACTGCTGCCTCTGGAGAGACCGAGTGCAGGGTGGAGAGAAAACCACGGCTTCTGGGTCCGCTTGGCTTTATTGGGGGCTGTCATCGCCCATACAGCAGCAGTTCAAGCGCACTACCACGTGGATCAAGTGTACTTGTCTCGCATGCAGCGACTTTCAATTGGAGGGTTGGTTGGTATCTCGTTCTCGATTATCACAATGGGGATCTCTTCTGCTAGCATCTTCCCTCTTCCCTTTATCGTGATCACTGGCGTCCCCCTCTTTTACCCGCTGCTTCTTCTATCTCTGTTTGTCATTGCTGGATCGCGATTTTCCGCGCCATGGCCGCAGACTGGAGTCAGACCTTCCGGTATATAACATACATTGCTACCCAGGTGTTGATGGCCACGATTTATCCTTGCTATCAAGTACTGTTCACGTTTGCAGTGGATATCGACTACGAACTTGCCGCGATTCTGCTCTTGCCCCTCATCAAAATGTTCATGAAGTACCTGCTCTCGATCACGACGACGCACATGGAGGACTTGATGCCCGAAGCTGTGATCTTCACCGCAGACTTCTTCAACGCTCTGTATGTGGCTACGTGCATGCAGAGAACGTCGTCATTCACCACGATCGCCATTATGATGACGCTTGATTTAGGGAGCACTGCCATGAGTTTGCTCGCGCTTTACCGGCAAACGAGTAACATTCTTGATCGAATACACCGCGTAATTGGAGATCGGAACCGAACGAGTTTGCTCACCTCAGTCAGCATTCTCTGCCAGAAGACGCATATTTTCGAGAAGCAAGTCCGAGCAGGGTCGAAAGTTCGAGCGATTATTCAGTACCGACTAAGCGATGCAAACAAAGCTTTGGTTGAAACTCTGGATAAAGTACCGAGTATGACCGCAAGAAATCCCAGCCCCTCCAAAACGCCTTGGTATCGAAGACTCTTCTCTCATCAGTGGGAAAAGCGAGTCGGGAGCGTTCACCCCGCGGAGAGAACCAATCCACCTACGGAGGGGCCAGTTCGTCTAGAGAAAGCGTCTGCTGTCCAGAGCACGTGCATTTTACAAGACACTTTGGAGACACTTTTCACGGCGGAATGCCACGTTCTGACCGAGTACTTGGAGGCGCTCATCCCCATGCTTTACGGCTGTTTCGTCCTCGTGGTAGTTCGCCTCCCCAGCGCTGAATATCATATCGACATGAGAGGCGTATCAACGGCCAACGCTTTTTCCACTGTTGACAGTGTCTTTATCCTGGCATTGCTAGAAATTTTCTCGTTTCTGGTGCTTGTAGTCGTGATGGAGCGAAATTGTGGCATGAAGGCCTTCTACCAGTTAGCATTTGTGTTGGAATCTCAAAGCCTGCTGGTTCAAGATAAACTTACGACATGGGCGCTCGTGACAATGGCATTTCGAGTAGTTCACTTCGGTAAGATCTGTATGTTCAACGTTACTGGTAGGGTCGCGACGCAAGGACCAATGTCTTATGTGTGGGGATTATGATTCCAGGCGTTGATTTCTCATTTCAATTCGATTGGATTAGTGGCTAACGTGGGCCAGAGATGGATTAATAACTGAGTTTTGAAGAATGGAGATACTTGTCGGTCGATCGCTTCCTGTAATCAGC
This sequence comes from Phytophthora sojae, assembly GCF_000149755.1. NCBI lineage: Eukaryota > Oomycota > Peronosporomycetes > Peronosporales > Peronosporaceae > Phytophthora > Phytophthora sojae. The sequence goes on from NW_009258118.1 coordinate 5,166,348, forward strand.
CCACAGATTGTATTTTAGTCAATATCTCTTGATCCACGTTCTATAATTAAAAAATATCGTGAAACTTGCTGTTACTACTAGTAAAGGTTGTTAAAGTCGAAGCAGGCCTGGACGTCCACCTTTCCCTGACCGAGCCAGAGGCGCTATGATTCATTCATCGACACCAATTCTCCCACAACCAGAAAAGACAAAAGCGCATCAACCTTCCACAGGAACGCGTACTGCAACATCCTTGCCGCTCCTGCAATCGTGGTTCTTCAATGCTTCGCGATGTTTCCTCAAGTTGCAACTAAGTCACAGTGGCGGTAAGTATTCCGTCGAACGCTTGATGGCTCTCCACGAATACACGCAAAATACTCCACTTTGGCGCGTGCTGCTCGTTTGTTTCTGCACCCCACTGCCCATGGTTCTGCTTGTGTTATCGCAAGAAGTCATCCCACTCAGAGACCCTACCGCTGGCGGCGCGCAAACTATGGCTCTGGATCCGAATGGGGGTTCTTGGAGCTGCGGTTACGTACGCGTTGCTTGTATATATCTCCTACATGATTGACCGTGCCCAGCTCTCGTTCAAGCAGTTTTTATTGACCTCTGTTGCCGTTGGAGCGACCTATTCGATTTCCGCCATGGGTATCTCCGCTGCCTGGACGTTCCCAATTCCGTTCATGGGCATCTCACTCTGGTTCGTTCTAGTGTTCTGGATTGTGGTGTGGTTTTGCACGTTCGTAGGCTGGCAGACTCTACGAGATATATTGGCGCAGTGACGCAGACTGCTGAGGTATATTCTCTTTATTTCAGTCCAGATTGTGATGGCGATCATCTACCCGCTGTACCAGGTGCTGTTTGACGCCATGCAGAGAACACCCTACGAGCTGTCAGTCATTTTCCTGTTACCTCTCATCAAGCTCATTATGAAGAATGGCCTCGCTCTCACGGTCAACCACATGCCCGACATGGTTCCTGAAACGGTGATCTATACAGTGGAGTTCTTCAACGCGCTCTACGGGGTGTCTTGCATGCAAAAGGCAGCCTCACTCAGTGCGGTAGCATTGATCATGGCAATTGATCTCTCCCAGTCTGTCGTGGATCTGTTCGAAGTTCACCATGCTACGAAGAACAACCTGGCGAGACTCGGAGCTGTTTTAGGAGTGGGAAATACTGGAGATGGACTTGTGACCGCCATTCAGCCCCTTTGCCTGGGTTTAAAGCGGAGTTCCAACGAAGCGTGGAAGGATTTCCGTGTGCGATCATGTTTAGCGTACAACTGTTATCCGACTTCTGAATCTAGCCCAGACCTCACTGCTGGTATCATGCGATCACACTTATCCACGCGTACAACGGATAGTATCCGAAGTATTGTGTATTATCTGGGACATCGCGCCAGAGCAAGTATCCGTCCGAGTGAAGCTACAAGTCCAGCCGCATCAAGTGCGCACAAAAGTATCCCATTAGCACCCTCGGAGTTGGCTATTTTAGAAGAAACCATGGAGATTCTATTCACTTCCGAGTGCGTGATTCTCGACGAGTACCTTGAGTCAGTTGTTCCCTTTATCTATGGCAGTATAATCCTCATGGTAGTCCACCTACCGAGTGCTCCCTATCACACGGAGCTGATCGGGATCACCGCTGATAATGTGGCGGGTACGGTTAAGGGAGTTTTTTGAACGGTATCCTCGAACTGGTATCGCTAGTTCTAGTGATCCTACTGATGCGGCGAAACTGTGGACTGAAAGCACTCCATCTTCTAGCGTTTGTACTGGAAACTCACATGCCACTGGTTCAGTGCAAGCAAATGATTTGGATCTTGATGACTTTGGCCTTTAGGGTGGCGCACTTTGGTAAGAGAACACTATGTTATAATGACAGTCAGGATGTACCTAATCCCTCCACGTGCTGTCTACGACTAGGCGCCGACTTCACCTTTAAATTTGCATGGACTGTCAGGTGAGGGATTGCACGAGCTTAATTGAAGAATAACCGCTCTTGATTTCAAAAATTTATAAAAAGCTTTGGCGACAGTATACAGCAACGTTAAGTTTTCGTGCTTTTAGAGATCACAACTCATTCATACGATTGTACGAATTTCGCTTTTCGTACCGAGATTAAATCTTGCGCCTCGGTTTGGAAGCAGACATGAATAGTGTAAATGCATGCAAAAGTATGCCCGTCGCGACTTCGGTTATAGTTAGCAGCGCCAACGCAGGGCAAATGGTTGCCGCAAAAATGGTTCGACCGGCGGACTCGACGCTGATAGTCCCAGACAGCACACACGCTCAACATGGAGCTTCTCTACGTTCCTATCTCGACCGACTGACTCGTTTTTGGTTTTCACTCCAGCTGAGTCATCATGGAGGCGAATACTCCGTCGAGCGGCTTATCGCGCTGGATGAATATGTACAACGCACTTCGTTCTTACGCGTGGCACTGGTGTGCCTCGGAACGCCAATGTCTATCGTTGTAGTCACGGTGATACAAGAGGTAGTGCCACTACAGAACCCGAGTGGTGATTGGAGTTTGAACTATGGACTGGATTCGGTTGGGACTCTTGGTGGCAGTTTTAACTAGTGCAATGGGCGTACATTCGACGTGCATGATCGGAGGGGCCTCGCTATCCGTATTGTAGCATCTATTGTTGGATGTTACGGTGGTAGGAACTACGATTTCTGTCTGCATGGTTGTTGCAGCGTACTGGACCTTTCCGATTCCGTTCGTTCAGATCCTGCTGAACATGGTCTTCGTTGTTATCGTGGTAATTTCATTTCGAGATTGTTGGGTCTGAAGCATTTTACCGGCTGATTTCACGTCGGAAGAAGCTTTTTCGGTACCTTTGTTTCCTGGGGCTGCAAGTTGGGATGACGGTGATCTGTCCATCCTATCAAGTCTTGTTCGACCACACAACAGACTTTTGGTCAGAGCTAGCGGTGCTGTTTCTTCTCCCCGTTCTCAAGATCATCCTCAAGAACTTCTTGTCGTATTCAGTATCTCACATGGAGGATTTGGTTCCTGAGACCGTTATCTTCACGGTCGACTTCTTCAACGCGGTGTATCTGGCAACCTGCATGCAACGCGCCAACTCCGTCTTTACGATGGCGATAATCATGGCGATTGATCTATTACAGACCGTATTTGCGTTGCATCGCCTTGATCGACAGACGTGTAGGATCTTGGCGGAGCTCCGTGTAACTATGGAGAATGAAAATCATACCGATAACGTGAATTTGCTGAGTGCAATTCATGCTCTGTGCGACAATCCAAGGAAGCTCAAAAGGCAAGCTCGCGGAGTGATCCGTGTGTACTCGTGCATGCCGCATCGCCTTACCGCGTCTGGATCTGGGCTGTTACGCAGACTTCACGGGCCAATGGGCGATGCAGCGAAGACAGAATCGTGGATCACTCGGCCCAACCTACTCGAATCCCTTAAGGCTGTTACTATTGGGAGTCGGACTACGTAAACCGGGTCATCTCGCGCGTCCAACAGATAAAGCTAGCAGCCCTATTATTGCTCGAGGGTTTTCATCCCGAAAGATTCTGCCAAGCGGGCAGCAAGGCGAAGGATCTCGCCATCTTCTTTACGACACGCTTGAGGTGCTATTTACCTCTGAGTGCCTACTCACTGAATACTTGGTATCTGCTGTCCCGATGCTCTATGGGAACTACATCCTGATGATGGTTCGGCTCCCCAACTCAAAATATCACACGGAGCTACAGTGTATCACTCGTGAAAATGTCAGCCACACTGTGCAGACCGTTTTCGCTTATGCCGCTCAGGAATTTCTATCATTTGTGGCGCTGGTGCTTCTATACGGCGAAATTGCCAGATACAGGCCCTCTACCAGGTTGCGTTTGTGTTGGAAACGCACATGCCCTTGGTGCAGACAAAATTAATTAGTTGGGTACTGGTCACGCTATCATATCGGGTCGTGCATTTCGGTAAGCTCTATCCTTGATCTAAATCTACGAGACCATTTGCTAATACCCCATTGATTGCCTCTTTCAGGTGCCGATTTCACATTTAAATTCAGTTGGATTCGTAGCCAAGGAGGCTAACATGATCCGATAAATATGCAAAATCCAGACAGTGTCAAAGTTCCGTGTCTCTATCTACCGTGGTATACTTTTGTTGTTCCTCTGTGATATGTTTTATTTCGTTGGACACGGTGTGTGGGTGCGTACAAGTGATTTTAGTTCCAACTGGGTAAAGGATATCGCACACTGTTTGTTTGAAAAAAGTCTCTGAACCGAGCACTAGCCCACAACCACTCGATCCAAATGTTGGTTCATCCGAACAGAGCACTTCTTAGTGCTCTTTAAATAAAATTGAAATTTAAAGAGATTCAATTCAGAAGACCCAACTTTCTAACTCGATACATTTATAGTTCGTGTTTGGTGCTGCCTCGAAATAGTCAGTCAGACATCTACGCAATCGCGTTCGCACACTTGTCACTAGAGAGATTGCACACCAGCACAGACACCATGGCGCCGTCTACGCGGCCAAGAAATCGGCTTCGCGCTTTGCTGAGAGCAATCGGTCGTCGCTGGTCGAAACTTCAGATCAGTCATCGCGGGGGCACGTATTCCGTTGAGCGGATCCTGGCGCTGAGTGAATATGCGCAAAAGACATCGACGACACGTGATTTGCTGGTGTGCATCGCCACACCGGTGCCGATGATTACAGTGATTCTTCTTCAAGAGCTCATTCCCCTCCAGGATCCGCAGCAGGGAAACGCTACGAGATTGTCGTGATCCTCCTCCTCCCCGTGATAAAACTTACCATGAAGAACTTACTGTCGCTCACTATTCCGCATGCTCCCGCTGGAGGTCATTTTCGTCGTAGCCTTTTTCAACGCATTTTACCTGGTTACGTGTGTGCAGAGCGCGTCTTCCACTAGCGCAGTAGCGACAATTCTAGCCCTCGACATTTCACAATCCGTGCTCGAGTTATACCGTCGTCACGGCCGTACTCGAAGTATCGCTCGAAAGGTGAAACAGGCGATTGGATCCGGCGACCTGAACCATTTGGTCTTGCTCAATGCCGTACAAAACGTGTGCGAATCCCCGGATAAACTGGACTCGCATCTACTTCCTGGAATTCGACTGCGCTCGAACTCGATCTTGAAAACGCAGCACAACGGCTGGCTGGGGAATCTCGAGAAGAGGCGAGAAAGCGAGACAACCACCTGAATGACGTCCCCAGATTCGAGCATGATCGAGCACAGGGCCAAGTCAAATGCATCCGGCCAAGACCGAAAAGCTGCAGTCGTTGAGATTCTTAACAAGTGCTTGTCTCGAAATCGCTCATCGGTGCAGCCACTTGCATCTATTCAGATGTCCGTCAGACCGTCTTCGCCGGTCGATACGATACAAGCTCAGCCAAAACAATCTCCAGCAACCGATCAACCCAACTTCCTCAGCGAAGCTCTAGAAGTTATCTTCACGTCCGAATGTCTCGTGTTGACCGAGTATCTGGAGGCGGTGATTCCCATTCTCTATGGTTTATACGTGAAAGTGCTTGTCAATCTCCCCAGTGCTCAGTATCACATCGAGCTTCAAGGCACAACGGCTGACAATGTGGACTCGAAGCTGCAGAGTATCTTTGTCTATGCTGTGCTGGAATTTGCATCGCTGGCTGTACTGATCCTTGTGATGCTGAAGTATTGCGGCGTACAAGCACTTTACCAGCTGGCGTTTGTATTCGAGAAACAAACGATCCTTGTCCAAGCCAAGCACGTCACCTGGGCATTGATCACACTATGCTTCAGGGTTGTACACTTCGGTACGTTTGGGAGACGAATGCACATATTTTCTTCTGGGTTTGACGGATTCGTTGTTATGACCAAAATTCAGGCGTAGATTTTACCTTCAAATTCGGTTGGACGCGCTGAGACTTAGGAAACATCCATTAGTAGTAGCATTAGAAAAAAAATCTTTCGAATCTTACACTAACGTTCACAGCTCAACTGACTGTGTGTTCCAACGATATTGGCACATAGCTCGTTAAGGCAGGTCTGATCACTGTAGAGTTTTGCAAACATCCAGTCCAATTTTATTCATAGCGTGGCTGTGATGGTACTCTTCGTCCCAATCGCGTTATAAGCTTTGGTATATTTCTGGCAAGTTTCGCATCAGCACACACTATCGACAGTTCATTTAGCAATGACCAGCTCTGTATCTCCTGATGCCTCCGAACGGGCCCCCAGCATGCAACAAAGACCAGCTACGCACACGAGGACCGAAGTCGTACGGGCAAACGATTGGGTCCTCAAACTCTCCAAGGCCTGGCTGGCAGTACAATTAACGACCTACGGAGGGAAATACTCGATTGAGCGAATTCTAGCACTGGACAAGTACATCCAACAAACGCCACTTTACCGGGCGGTATTGGTATGTATTGCCGTACCGACTACGCTGATCTTACTAGTCTTTGGCCAGGAAAGTATCCCTTTACAAGACCCTTATGAAGGCTGGAGCTCAAATTATGGCTTCTGGGTGCGCGTTTGTTTACTTGGAGCCGCCGTGGGGTACGCAGCCGCAACGTACGTTGGGTATATGATCGACGGAGCAGCATTACCTCGTCGCCAACTTGCGCTCTTCACCGTAGGAGTGGCGATGAGCTACACTGCCGTAAACATCGCAGTGGCAGCTTGGTTGGTATTTCCGATTCCATTCCAGGCTTTTTCAACGAACGTGTTTATAATGTTCATATTGATCGGGTTATATCGGGTCGTCGTTGGAGGCTCTGTATTCCGTGAAGTTTTTGCACGACGAGGTGAGCTCTTGGCGTTCAAGAACTTTGTACTGGTGCAGATATCCATGCTATTGGCCTATCCAGCCTTTCAGATTTTGTTTGGACTTGTTACGAATACTCGATGGGAGGTCCCGGTTTTGATGATTCTGCCTATCATGAAGCTTGTTATGAAAAACCTAATGGTCCGAACTATCAGGCACCGGGAAGATATGATACCGGAGGAAGTCATCTTCATCGTCGACTTCTTCGACGCGTTGTACCTGGCCACGTGCATGCAAAATGCTTCGTCAACTACGTCCGTTATAGGGGTCGTATGTCATCATCTGATCCAGAGTGCGGTCGAATTGCGTGAATTACGGAGGAAAACCCGCAGTACGTTCGTTCGGCTACACAAAGTCACGGGACTTCACGATAGGAATTTGTTTACAGCTGCTAGGGCACTTTGTCAGGAGCTCAAAAGTGAGCTACACGCTGATTTCTCGAGTGTCCAAGTGTACTCGAGTGTTCCCCACCGAGTGTCAGCTGAGAGCAAGATTCTACTTGAAGCGTTAATGTACAACCAGAAGGTAGTATCATCTCGCAAAAGTCCGGTACCGCCCTCAAGCAAAAACCACGTCTTTCAACTCCTGCTAAGCTTTCGAACGACGATACACCCAGCGTCGACTGTAGCAACTCCACCAAGCAACAAGGAGATATCAAGATCTTCAGCTTCAGATAACTCTGCCGAGCGGAAGACAGTGGAATGTGCGCGGCTTCTCCACGACGTAGCTGAGGTGCTGTTCACGTCCGAATGCCTCGTTCTGACAGAGTTCTTGGAAACGGTCATCCCCATTTTGTATGGGAACTATGTCTTGTTGATGGTTCACTTGCCGAGTGCGCAGTATCACACTGAAATGGCATATGTCACGAAGGAAAACGTTGCCGGTATGGTCCAGGGGATCTTTGTGTACGGCTTCCTCGAATGGCTTTCATGTACAATTGTTGCGGTCATCATGTACCGGGACTGCGGAATCAGAGCTCTTCATCAGCTCGCGTTTGTGATCGAGACACAGATTCACCTTGTGCAGGCTAAGCTTGTTCTCTACGTTATGATTACGTTGACTTATCGCGTAGTTCATTTTGGTACGTCCCAGCATGAGCTTGGGGGTTCTGGTCTCTTTGCTATATTTTCTTTGTAGTCTAAACCACGCTTAAAATTCTTTGCAGGCGCGGACTTTACTTTCCAGTTTTCCTGGATGAAGACCTAATATGAACTACGGCAGCTAGCTTAAACTGCCATGTCTACTAGCAGAGGCACAAAAAGAAGATATGTGCTAGCTCATTTATTGTCGTGTGTGTGCAACCACTGGAACTTAAAGGTGTAATCCGTTCCTGAATAACAGAAGCGAGGATGGTTATACAAAAGGCAATGCCTTAGAAATCCTAAAATGGCATTTCCAGTATGCGTACCAACGTGTTGAATGGATGACTGGAGTACGTAAATTATCCAAAGTACCAGCAGCCCTTGGACAACTGTCCAATCCGTTTTGAGAACAAAGCTCAGAATTGATTCCGACACTAGATTGTATCGACGACGGAGCACAGCCAGCAACAGTACGGACGAAAGTAGCTGCAACGAGCAGTAGATCAGCAGGCTGCGTATCGTTGTCAGAAGTTCAGCCTCGGACATTTCGTCGAGGTGGGGGAAATACTTGCGATTCGGAAAATGGTACACTGCCGCAATGTAGATGACTATAATACGAACAAGTGAGAAACGGGGCTGAATGCCACAGTGACTAACGCTTACCGTAGAGAACTGGGACCATCACTTCCGTGTACTCAACCAGCAACAGAAACTCCACCCGCCTCAGAACACGACAAGTTTCCCGCACAAATTGCTGCTTATCATCCAGTGAGAGTTGTTCCATCGTCTTGACGGCCATATCTTCGTTGAACGAAAGTTGTTTAGTTGGGTCAGTGTCGGTGACTTCAGCTGGCATCACCGAATTTTGCTTAACCGGAGCGGATGCCTTACCCCAGGCAAACTTTGACGAGGATCGAGAGGGATTGGTAACTGAGGGTTCAGGTTGATGCACGGGATCCGTGCTCGAATTCTTGTGATTGTCGATGAAGGAGAACGTCGCTTGCCTTTCGCTGGGTTTTGGCACTAGCGCGACTGGATGGTAATAAGCACTGCCGTGTCGATCATATTAGCCCGTGTGACACCAATCCCCATTTTGGTGCTCAACTCGTCAATACGCAACATAAGATTCCGCAATCCGTACAATGCGATGCAGGAGCCTAGGAAATCTGCGGCCATAAGGGAAATTGTGACTGCCAACGACGTTGCGTTGCGCATGCAGCTGGATACGAATAGTGCGTTAAAAACCTCCACGTCGAAGGCAACAAAAGCTGGTTGAAGGTCAGGTGCGTGCTGGGTTACGTGATACAGAAGCTGCTTCTCCGTCATCTTGATCAATGGTAAAGCGAATGAGCTCAGCACGAGTTGAGCTCCAGTGTATTCGCCAGCGGACAAGAACGCGTAGTAAAATAATGGATAGACCACAGCAAGGCTGGTGACCGCGTTGGCGAATATACCGTGGCGCTTCAGCTGAAGCCGGATTACTTGGTTACGTCGACATCCAGGACCCATGTAAGCCCACAAGCCTGAAAGGATGAGCGAGAGCCACACCAAGTTGAGCGTCAAGTACGAGAATGGGACGGGGAAGCCGATTGTCAACGCTGCTACGAACTGGAATCCCGTGTAGATGGCTGCGATCATAGCAGACATGGTGACCAGCCAAACTGGTTTTTCGGGGATTGACGTTAGCGAGGGGTGGTGCAGTGGAACGAGCACAGCGATCGTGAAGCAGGTCATAATGAGCCAAGTGCGAGCCCAAAACATGCCGTTAGCGCGAGGGCCTTCTTCGGGCGGAACAAGCGGCAGTGCGTCGGAGACCAGCGCAATGATCAAGCACGGGAGAGGTATGGTTGCGATTACCAGGAAGTTCACTGCACTCGAGGATTGTTACTGCTCTAGAAAGTGATGCAGCATTTGTAGTCGGTCCAACGAGTAGAGCCCCTTGTGTTCAACGTGTAGAGCGTACCATGCACGTTTGCACGCACTGTATGCGCTCCGACCAAAATGCCAGAACATGGAGTGTGTCGACTGACTGACGAAAGATAGTAGAATGCCCTCCTGCTGCTTACGTTGTTGTCTGAGTCAACGTCGTCGAACACACCAGCAATAGACGAGTTGTTGCCAACATCCTAACGTTACTTTCTGACCGGGTAAGGTACCAATCCCGCACAAGTCCACCAGTAACATATCAATTGGTATGAATAAGCGAAAGCAAATAATAGACGCCTCGGGGAAACCCCAACTTGTCGTTCTGATCCGCACAACTCGGTTCGACAACAGCCACTACTACGTAGTATATCTCACTCTCCGCAATTAGCTGACGAATATCATCACGTTCGCGCTGGAGTTGCCTTTATTTCAGAACTCCACCATCCACCAGCGTCACAAGGCCTAGCCGAGTGGAAAAGTGCCCGCAGTTTATCGCGGCGATGTCTCCCAACGCAATCGCGCCATGTAGCGATGACACTGAGGCTCTTCCACTGCCTCAACCGAGCGATCAACTCCAACACCCCGTCGTTGCTTTCCTTGCCAAGGCAAAACGTATTTGGAATTCCCTTCAAATCAGCCACAGCGGTGGAAAGTACTCCGTCGAACGACTACTAGCTCTGGAAGAGTACGCTCGAACCACTTCGCTCACTCGCGTGCTGCTGGTATGCATCGGCACACCGCTGCCCATGGCCATCGTTATAATCCTGCAGGAATGTGCGCCACTGCGAGACCCGTCAGAGGGTTGGAGCGCAAACTACGGCTTTTGGATTCGCGCAGGTGTTCTTGGAGGTATCGTGGCTGTCGGTATGGCTGCTTTTGCTCTCTCCATGATTCCGGGGGTGGTGCTGTCAAATCTGCAGCTTGCCCTGCTATGCATCGGTACAGGGGTTAGCTATCCCTTCGCTGCGATGCTTGTGGCCGCATTGTGGGTATTCCCGATTCCGTTCATGATCCTCACGATCATCAGTTTGTACGTGACGCTGTTCGCCGGGTTTTTCTGGCTCATTGTCGGGAAAGACGTCATAAGCGAGATGGGGAAGCATACCGACGAACTCATTCTTGCAGTCAGCTTCAGCGGCTCACAGTGCATGATGGCGTTCGTCTACGCATTCTACGCGGTGCTTTTCGACCACGCTGCAAACACCCATTTCGAGGTGCCAGTGATTCTGCTGCTCCCGATCATCAAAATCATCATGAAGAATCTGGTTTCTCGGACCATTGTGCACATGAAAGACATGGCCCCTGAGGCCGTCATCTTCACCGTGGACTTCTTCAACTCCATGTACCTTGCTACGTGTATGCAGAACGCGTCCTCGATCACGACGGTGCTTACGATGATGGCAATCGACATCACGCAGACCATTTTCGAGTTACGGAGCCTTTACTACAAGACGAGCACCATTGTGGCACGACTAGAACAAGCGAATGGCTCCATTACAGGCTGCGGCAGTCTGCTGCCAGCGGTCGAATCGATTTGTCGTGATACCACAAAGTTTGCACTGCAAGCTCGGGAAAACGTCATTCTTGACTCGTGTCTGCCTCACAAATTGTCCGCTGAAGGCCGAACTCTGCTCGAGACATTGAAGAGTGTACCAGGGAACGGAGTCCGCTCGATTCCTCGATTCAGTGTAGTAGAGCTGCGCGACTCGTTCCGGTCAAAACTCGATAAAGCCCGCGCCCACACATCACCCAAGTCCCTTTGGAAATCCCGACGCTTGAGCTCGAAAAAAATTGAACCCAGCAGCGCCGTCACTCAAACAAGCGTCAAACCACTCCGCCGGGGCACAAAAGAGGGCAAAGGCGGGCTTGATATGATCGCTACACCGCACAAAAAGATTCTTAGTGAGACCCTGGAGGTGCTTTTCACTACTGAATGCGTTGTGTTGACAGAGTACTTGGAATCCATCATCCCCGTGCTGTATGGGAACTTCGTGCTGCTGGTCGTGCATCTTCCGAGCGCACGGTACCACAAGGATCTGGTCGGGATCACTCCAGACAATGTGGGGGGCACAGTCAGCAACATCTTCATCCTCGCCACGCTCGAGTTTGCCTCATTCATTTTCCTCGTCTTCATGATGATGAAGAATTGCCGCCTCAAAGCGCTCTACCACCTCGCGTTCGTCCTGGAGACACAGATGCTTCTCATCCAGGTGAAGCTCGTGACCTGGGTGCTCATGAGCTTCAGTTTTCGCGTGGAACACTTCGGTAAGCCCGTTCATGCCTTGTTTAGGGTGATCTTCTAACATTGTGCTCTGTTGCAGGTGTTGATTTCACCTTCAAGTTTGCTTGGATGAACCAGGGAGGCTAGCCTGAAGTGCAAAGAGTAGCCTTGGAAAGTGTACCAACGTAGACTCTTAGTACATTTTTTCACCAAGCAGCCAGTGTCTTCAGTTTCAGCGACCCCATATTCCAAAGCGACGCTGAGCTAACAACGAAGAAGTGGTGATAATGGACGAGCTCCAGAGTGTGGGCATTGGTGTTGCGCTTGGCCTGGTACTTGTCTCCTTCTTGACGCTCTATCCTGGTGGGCCCTTCGACTACACAGCCGACGGCACCCACACTAGTGACCATTCCTCGTCAACTCCCGCCTCCAAGAATGAACAAGGATCTCCAAGCACGGCAGCTACACCAGCAATCAGCTCGGGACAGCCACAGAAGCAGCAGCAGATCGCTGAAATCGAGAAGGCGGCCCAGCGCGTAAAGGTCCAGAAGCTGCAGGAACTGCTCGGTCTGGAGAAGGACAAAGCTCAGGAACTCGTGCGACGAGCCAAACAGGAAGCGATGGACGCGGTTGAAACGCCTGGAAGAGCACCCAGCAGCTACACTGGCAGCGGCAAGAGCGCCTGGCTGGATCGCGCGTTCTTCTTCGTCATGTTTGGTCTCCTTGTCTGGGTGTTGTGGCAGGACTACAGCATCAACCTGTTCTCCGTTGCAGCACACATGATGCCACGCGAAGCTAACGTGGTGCGTCAGGTGCTCGCAGCGCCGCGAGATCTTCTGACCCAGTTCTTCACTCTGTGGGAATAGGCGACAACAAACGTTAGAACCATCAGCAATAACAAAACATGCATGCATGCAACTAAAGTCTCTGTATTTGTCGTGGTGGATGGTGTTGCGGGCATGCGCACACGCTATTCAGGTTGTATCAACGTCTACAGCAGGCGCTTCTCGGCAGCGCGTGCGTGGCCCTCAAGTCCTTCCATCCGCGCCAGTAGTGCCGAGTCCTGCACGAGTGCCTGCGATGCCTCTGCATCGTCGATGCGCATCCACGTGCGGATACGGAGGAACGTGTGAACGGAGAGTCCACCAGTGTACTTGGCGGTGCCGCCAGTGGGAAGGACGTGGTTAGGGCCGGCGCCGTAGTCACCAAAAACCTCGGCCGCGCGGCCACCAACGAATAGTCCGCCGTAGTTCGACACCTGGTCGGCAACTTCACGCGCGTTGCTGGTAATAATCTCCAGGTGCTCGGGCGCCAGCACATCCGACACGCTCACGCACGTGGCCATGTCGGGGCACAGCACCGCGAAGCCGTTCTGAGCGCTCACGCTGGCAGTCGGGGCCGAGCGCAGCGTCTCCAGCTGCTTGGTGAGCTGCTCGTTGACGGCGTCGATGATCTTCTGGCTCGTGGTGACCAGGATCGGCACCGCAGCCGTGTCGTGCTCCGCCTGTGCCAGCAGGTCAGCGGCGATGGTGGCGGCGTCGGCGCTCTCGTCGGCAATGACTAGGCACTCAGACGGGCCAGCCAGCATGTCGATGGCGCACTTGCCGAACACGAGGGACTTGGCCGCCGTGACCCACTTGTTGCCGGGGCCCACAATGATGTCGCAGGCGGGGATGCCGCCCACGCCGTAGGCCATGGCAGCAATAGCCTGGGCGCCTCCCGCCGCAAGGAAGTAGTCCGCGCCGGACAGGTACGCCGCCGCGAGGGTAGCAGGCGCCGGACGCGGGGAGGCCACGACCACCGTCTTGACGCCGGCCACGCGCGCGGTCACGGCCGTCATGAGCACGGAAGACGGCAGCGGGTAGCGGCCGCCGGGGGCGTAGCAACCAGCCGCGTGCATGGGGGACACCTACACAGCATAATAAAAACAAGTTAGTCACTCATACCAATCACCGCAGCCGAGCTAGCATGCTCTGCGTACGTCTTGGCCCGCGAAGCCGCCCTCGATTTTCTGCTCGAAGTTGCCGATGGACGCGCGCTGCGCCTGCGCGAAGACCTTGATGCGCTGCGCCGTGCGCTGCAGCACCTGCTGCTCGTTCAGCGGCAGCGCGTCGAACGCGGCCTTGAGCGCGTCCTGGCCCACGAGCAGCGGCGCGTCCTCGCTCGGCACGTCGCCCAGGCGGGCCGCGTGCTTGTGCAGCGCCGGCTCACCGTTGTCGCGCACGTCGTTGACGATGGCCGTCGCGTCCTGCAGCGCCGCCGGGTCCACGGGGTCGTACGCGAAGCTGGCCACGTCGGCGGGGGCGATCTGCTTGAGCGGTGCTGCGGCGGCCATGGCTGTCAGAGTGATGGTCTCTCTGCGGGTGGAGGCGGGTTGTCAAATGGCTGAAACGGTTGAACCGCCGTGTTTACATCCGCGGCTGACTCACGGCGGAAAAATCGTGTGACGCACACCGCTTCAAGAATATCAGCCAATGAGATGGGACCACCAGAATGTTTGTGCAATTCCTTCGACTAAGTACGGTCTCCATTCATTGGTGCAGCCACTTGAAGTTGAAGGTAAAGTCCGCGCCAAAGTGCACGACGCGGAAGCCCATGGCCATGAGCATCCAGAGCAGCAGCTTGCCCTGCACGAGCGAGCGCTGCGTCTCCAGCGCGAAGGCCACCTGGTGCAGCGCCCGGAAGCCGCCGCGCTGGTGCAGCAGCAGCACGAGCGCCGCCATGGACAACAGCTCTAGTGCCGCGTAGACGAAGATGGACTGCACGCGGCGCTGCACGTTGTGCACGTCGACGCCCTCGAGCTCCGAGTGGAACTGGGCGTTGGGCAGCTGCACCATGGCCAGCATGAACCCGCCGTACAGGAACGGCATGACGGACTCGAGGTACTCGGACAGGACGAGGCACTCGGTCGTGAACAGGAGACGCAGCGTCTCGCTTAGAACCTCTGAGAGCGGCTCGGACAAGGAGCTCGGGGGCACGGGCATCACAGACACGGCTGGGTGGATGCTGGAAGTAGAGCTGCAGGTGGACTTGATTTTGGAGGGAAGGCTGCGGAGAGCTCGGGAGATGCGGACGCGCGGTGGAACGTCCGTGCTGGCCCCGCTGGGGATGGGGAGACCGTGGCTGTTGCCAGGGTGCTGTTGGAGCTGGTATAGAAGCGCTCTGCTGGAGGCGGAGAGCTCGTGTGGGAGACAGGAGGCCAGTCGAATGTACGTGCGCTTCTGCTGCGTGAAGGTGTCGGTTCGCTGGCACAAGGCCAATGCGTTGTCGAGCACGCTCTTGTGGGTCGATGGGATCCCTGTGACTTCTTGCAGACGCTCTAGTACGTTGTCAGTTCGTCGATAGAGGTCTTGCAGAGCTATCGCTGTCTGGATGACGTCGACCGCCATGATGGTTGCAATTGTGATGGAAGAAGTCGCACTCTGCATGCTGGTTGCCAGGTACACGGCGTTGAAGAAATCCACAGTGAAAATAACAGCCTCGGGTACCAAGTCTTCCATTCGGGCGATTGTGAGCGACACGAGATTTTTCATTGCGCTCTTGATCAAAGGCAGCAACAGCAACACGGCGAGCTCGTATTCAACGTTGTCGGATGCTGCTTGGAAGAGAACTTGGTAGAATGGATACACGAGCAACAGCAGCATCTGTGCTGCGAGGAACCCAATGAATGTGTAAAGCTGGTTGCGTTGTGCGAGTATTTCACGGAAAACACGCTTGCCCGCGACAATTCGAAAAGATGCAATGAGCACTGTGAAGAATGCGGTGCTCATCGTTATTGCCATGAACGGGATTGGGAAGCCGAGGGATGCAGCCACAGCGATCGCAGCACCAGTATAGTTCACGGCTATGCTGACAAACAGTGCAAGAAGCTGAAATACCGAGAACCGTACGCCATGCAGCAAATGCCTCGCTTGGTCTGCAGCTGCAAGAGCGACGACGCCAGCTTGAAGTGCCGTACGAATCCATATCCCATAGTTTGCTTGCCATCCGTCGCTCGGGTCTTGCAGCGGTATCATTTCAACGAGTAGTACCAACACTATCATCGGCATTGGGGTAGTGACACAAACGAACAACACGCGCAAGATCGACGCGGTTCGGGTGTACTCGTTCAGCGCTATCATTCTCTCGATGGAGTATTTGCCACGGTGGCTGATCTGCATGGCGAACCAGGTTCTCTTGAGTTTAACTGCCCAGGGTCGTAAATGTTTTCCGGTTTCTGTGGCTACGAACGAGTAGTAGCGAGTTCTCACCCGATCCATCTCGGTGGGCAACGCTGTCGACACCATTGGGATATGTGCAGCTCGGCGGCGATTTCCTTTCTGACAGAGTCCGCCAAGACGTGCCGCGATTTCACGCACAACACTCGCTTGCACTTGGCTGTACTAGGGGGGTATTTCTGGAGGACGTGTGTCGATGCCAAAGTAGACGTTTTGACACAATCTGGACTGGTATCGATTTAGCCCACGAGACCCAAGTTAGCCATCGCTTGCGTTTTGGGCGCGAATCCAATCAAACTGGAACGTGAAGTCGATTCCTACACAGAAAATTAAGATTGTGAGCTGCAGTTCCTCAACGACAGCACAAATCAAGGGCGTACCGAAATGTACAACTCGAAAACCTAGTGTGATCAGCATCCAGCCCATTATTTTGCTCTGGATCGACAGCATTTGGGTTTCGAGAACAAAGGCGAGGTGGTACAGTGCTCGTATCCCACAGCTTTTCTTGACGATGAAAGCAAACAGCACGAACGATCCAAGTTCCAGCAGCCCGTAGATGAAGACTGCTCGCACCGTCGAGCTGACGTTGACCTCTGTGACACCATCCAGCTCTGTGTGGTATCGCGCGCTCGGGAGGTGCACCATCATGACAACGTAGTTGCTGTACAGCAGTGGGATGATACACTCGACGTATTCTGCGAGAACGATGCACTCGACCGTGAATAATATCGAGAGCGTCTTTCGGAGACTGGCGATGTGCTGAACGGATGGAATGGCAGCCACAATATTTTTGGTGGAGCCCCGCTTGGTCTTCACCAACTTTGTTGGAATGGTCTTGGTGGGCACGATTGGGTGAATCATTGCGCCCCATTGCTGACTGAACAACACGCGAAATCGAGCAAGATCGGTTGCCGCAGAGGCGATGCTCTGCACTGTCGGCATAGATTGAGTGTTGGATGAGCGAGGACCGGGTTTCACGGCATAGTTGTCAAGATTGTTGAGAGTTCTCCTGCCCGCTACCGATAATTGGTGTGGGAAGAACGAGTGAACCTGTACTTGCGTACGCTCTTCCACTGTGAATTCCTCGTGACATTGACACAGCAAGCATGCCGCGTTGACGAGGCTATCTCCCACAGTCGCGACATCGATTGTCTGGTGAAGCTGCTTCATGATACTCGTTGACGAGTAGTAGATACCTTTTAGGGATATCCCTGTTTCTGCGAGATCGATAATCATGATCACCACGACGGCGAAAGACGACGATGAGCTCTGCATGCATGTAGCGAGGTACACGGCGTTGAAGAAGTGAACGGTGAAGATGATGTTCTCGGGGATTAAATCAGCGATGTCGGCAAGGCAAAATGATACGAGATTCTTGAGCACCATCTTGACGACAGGGAGCAGCAGAAATACGGGTAGCTCATACGCAGAACCTGAGACCGACTTGAAGAGCACTTGATACGCTGGATACATCACAACCATCAGCACCTGAATGGAGACTGCTCTGTGGAAACGCTGTAGCTGGTCTCGATCTGCAAGCACGCTGCGGAAGGTCGATGGTCCAAGAATGGCGCGCATTGAGCCGACCATCAGCAGGAGGAATGGGAGCGTCATTACGATTATCATGTACGGGATTGGAAACACCCAGAGTGAGGCAACCATGACAGAGGCAGCGGTATAAGTTATTGCCATGAACACAAACTGGAAGGCGAACTGGCGCAGCGATACGTTGATGCCTTGCAGAAGATAGTTGAGCTGAACAGTGATTCCGTGGGAAGTTATTCCGCCCAAGATGGCGGCCCGAATCCAAAAGCCCCAATTCGCTCGCCAGCCATCTTCCGGTCTCTCAAGTGGCAATGATTCCTGCAGGATGACCAGAATAATGAGCGGCAGTGGCGTCCCCAGACAAACGAGCACCACTCGAAGCAAAGACGTTGATCGCGTGTACTCCTCCAGTGCGATCAAGCGCTCGATGGAATATTTGCCGCGGTGACTCACTTGAGTCGCAAGCCAAGCCCGTTTCAGTTTGGAGATCCCGGTACGAAAAACGACGAGCGGAACGCGCGTGATGCTAACTCGACTTGGCTCAGGCGGTCCGGAAGCAAACGGCGTCACACTCGTGGGCATGATGACAGAGCTCCAGACTGAGCAACTGAGGTTCGGCAAGTTTGAGTGGAGTGTCCAAGTATAGAGGTCGGCGACAATGGGCCTTATTTCTGTTTCTTATCTATATTGCGCGTTCTTGTCGAACTTTCCGAAGTCGATTGATTGAATCGACCGAGCCAAATCGCCAGCAAACCGCCCGAGATTTTGATTTGACTTAAGTTTACTATGTACGTAATAAAGTACGAAATAACGGTTGATTCCAAAAGACTTGAAATTTGTATTCAGCGATTTCAACCCATATGGTAAACCGACCCGAATCGGCAATATTGGCCAGAATTCACAATACAATACGTGAAGTGTGTAGTGCTCGAGAACTTGAGTGACGCTGGGATGAGAAGTCGAAGCCTCTGAAAGCAAGGCAACACACAGTAGTATACTCCGACAGCTACAGTAAGGTGGTGCGAGACGCGAGTTCAAGTCAAGGATTTCGGCGGTTTTGTCTCCAAATTCGAAACATCATACCAATAGCTACTTTTGAGCTTGCGCGTCTTGAGCTGAGGAGTGTGCACAGCTTGTTGCAAACATGTCAGTGGCGCCATCGCCTCTACCAGGGCCCAATTCAGGGTCTCTCAACGTGCCGAGGTTTCGTTGTCCGCTCTGGCTATCGGAGTTTCGCCGTTCATTGGCACGGCTGCAAGTAAGTCACTATGGCTACAAGTACTCTCTGGAGAGACTTCTGGCGCTTGACGAGCACTCCATTTTGGCGTCCACTGCTGGTGTGCATTGCCACGCCACTACCAATGGTCCTGGTGATCCTTTCTCAAGAATCGCTGCCCCTCGCAGTCTGCGAGTCGCAGATCCTGAAGACGAGTGGAAAGTGCAATACGGCTTTTGGATTCGTTCTGCTTTCCTCGGTGGTGCCATTGGTAATACGTTTATTGTGCAGATAAGGCATCTGTTAGGCGGCTTCACCATATCTTTTCAAGATCTCTGTGTGCGCAGCGTTGGGATTCGTCATAACGCCCATACTGGTTGCTGCGTATATCGTATTTCCTGTCCCCTTCATGACCCTTGTGATAACGGGACCTTCAATGGCAGTGTTCTTTTTCTCATTCCGGATAATTCTCGGCCGCCGAGTCTGCGCTGGGATTTTGGCTCGCCGCAAGCAGCTTCTTCGACTAATGGCATATTTTACGACTCTCACCAGTTTGTGCTTCGTTTACCCCGCTTATCAAATTATTACCCATGCTGCTACTGGCACGAGGTACGAGCTCCCGTTGATCCTTCTGCTCCCAGTGATCAAGCTCGTCGTGCAGAATATCATCGCACGCACGATTGACAACGTCGATATGATCCCTTAAGCAGTCATCTTTGGCGCGGATTTCTTCAACGCTACCTATTTGGCCACATTATTGCAAAGTACGTCATCTAGCGCGACCATGGTGGTGATAGTATTCATGGATTTGGCGCAGGTAGTGCGGACATTGGTTCTACTCCTCCAACAAGCAGCCAAGATTAACACCCAGCTACTTCAAGCTCTAGATGGGTCTGACTCGGACCTATTATGGGTTAGCTCACTCTGTCGGAGACCACAAAACATCGGCCCGCAGCTAAGCAGTTTTCGACGTCACTCCAGTATTAACCACAAGCTGTCTGCTGCTGATTCCAAATTACTGGTGAATTTAGGCCAAATCCGAGAAGTGCCTATAAATAAACATGGCGTATCAACCGAAGCACGAGCCCACACGCTTGTTTCTTCCTCGTCGATCGATCAGCTGGAATTAATCGATACAGCCCTCGAAGTATTCTTTACGTTAGAGTGCGTCATCTTGACTGAGTACATGGAGGCAATTATCCCAATGTCCTATGGGGTATTTGTACTGGTGATGGTGCACCTTCCAAGCGCTCAATACCATATCGATCTGTGTAGTAGGCGCCTGGGACAGGCTAGTTCAAGTAGACACTTCGCAGAGTCGTTACCTACGGCAATAGCAAGCATGAGAGCGTGGTGCACTCTCAGCATTTGTATACTGCATACCCAGGAGGCATACTAGCAAAGACAAACTAACAGAAGCCACCGCGGCGTCAGCCGCAGTGACTCCATTCAATACAGAATTCAATTTACCTCCAAGCACGGATTCTCAAGCAAGCAAGCAAGCAACTTAGGGTCGCGAGACACTACAAAATTAACTTAAGCTGTGGACAACGATCCAAGCACGGGCGATGAGTCGGCCCCAGCAGAAGCGCAGTCGCGCGAACACCGCTGGAGAAGATGGTGACGCTGCGACGCCCGCTACAAACAAGCTCTGGACGGCGATGGAGCCGCCCCAGATTGTATGCTTCTTCCACGAATGTGACGGGGTCACACAGCACAATGCACAGAGGAAGTGCGTGCGGATATTACTATCCAGGTGAACAGCAGTTCACCAGTTCCCGGCCTCAAAGGGAACGGTTTGCTACAAAGGAGTAGGTTATAAGACTGACTGTATTTTGGTAGAGGTTAACTTGGTCGTAATACAAACTACAAGTTAACTATACAAAAGCCCACACAAACTCAAATGGTTGGCTTGCGGAGCTACTGGTACTATGTACCATGCACTCGAGAGAGTGACACCCGTCACTCTTCATGTAATGGGCACACTTGATTGTACCCCGTTACATCCTCCCCCACTTATCTGAGAATCACATCTGATTCTCCAATCAGCTTCAAGAGAATCCGAACACCCAAAGGTCAGATTCTCGGGCGCTGCCGCCGCAAGGCTGGCGCGCCTCATCGTCACGCCCACAGTGACTTGAACCCGCAGTGGGCACCCCGCGCGGAACCCCCCTGCCCTCGGCGATGTTGGCCGCGAAGCCGACGCGTTTAGTGGCCGTATTCACAGCGCTAGCAGGCGCAGAGTGCCTCGGCACGGGATGCATGTGCCTCCAAACTTGCGGTGTCCCTCGTAGACAACCAGTAGTTGGCGTCGCATGGCCCTCGGGCCCTGCTGGCACGTTCGTGCTGCAGTGCCTCCCGCGAGGGACAGCACCTTTCCGGTCAGCGCGTAGCGTAACCATGGAGAGAGCTGTGCTGCTCATCTCCGGCCACGACAGCGGCCCGACAGGGCCCCGCTCGTCACAGCACGGTGTGCCGGTCGGCCGAATACGTCGGCTCGACCCATGGGCTATGGTCAAGCGCTGACCACAGCCATGAAGCATCATGCTTCAACGTCGTGTTTGCTTGAGCGACCATGGCTGCTTCCATCAACCCGCTCATCATACAGAGCAACGCGGCGGACTTGTCTAAAGCCCTGCAGCGCGTCACGGCCATCACGTCGCCGACGCTTAGGTGTCTTCCTTCGACACCAGGGTACCGCAAGGGTACTTAATCGTGGTGTGGGGTGTATTGCCCTCCGTCACCGGCGATCGCATCCTGCGTCGCGGCGACCAACACCAGGTCGGTGTGCGTGCAAGACCGCATGGCACACAGTCCATACAGGACCTCAAAGTGTACGAGGGCACCACCTCATACACCAAAGGCACGTCGTGTATGGCACGTACCACGACTGCCATAAGTGCCTCGTGCACCTCAAGTGCCACGTGCACAAGTAGTGTCGCGTGCACTAGGGGTACCTCGCGTACACCAAGTGCCACGCGCACAGTGAGCGTTACGCACCGCGACTATCTCACAGGTAGTATGTGCCACGTGCACGCGTATGGCTTCGCGCCTTACAGATGCGGCATGTGCCGCGCCAACTGTGAATGTCTGCAAAGGCAACACGTTCGGGTTCTCCCCTCGTGGGCAACACCCATGCTCGGGACTGATGGCTACCTGGCCGGCAGACGTGCCGCACCCAGAGCAGCGACAGCCTGGAGCTTTGGCGTGGTGCTGATGGCTACCTGGCCGGTAGACGTACCGCGTCCAGTGTTGCAACAGCATCGCGCTGCGGCATGGTGTTGCGTATGTACACATGCCATCGTCCGCGGACCAAGCCGCAGACTGGCTGCCATGTCTTTGCCTGACAGAGGCAGCCTTCCAGCAGCGAATGCGCGCGCCATCTTCGGCCCAGCAGCGACAGTAGCCGCTGCCAAGGTTGCTGGCCATCGGTCACCATGACCATGGGACCTGAGCAGCGATGCATCAGGTCCAGCACCTTCGTGCAATACTTCGTGAGTGGCTACACCATGCAGCCACTACACTGGCTTCTACGACGAAGCAAGTCTCATGCCAGAGACCTCGGGAGGAAGGGCACTTCCGATCCCCTCCCCCACTTACGATTTGAGCCCCGGCGGGTCAGGCGCCAGCCGGCCGCCTAACCTCGCGCCGCCCTGCAGCACCGTGTCACCGTGCCAGCAGACTCTGGTGGCACGGGCAGCTACCCTTCTTTGGCTCTGGGTCAACATCGGCGACCAGGGCTTGGCATCTACCAGCCTGGATGCAGTTTGAGTCTGCGTAACTTGACGTGTTACTCTGTTACCCACGTCTTCGGGCAATGACACCCATGACAGCGTACGGCTTGTCCTGCATTCAGAGTAGCTGCATGGCATGCACGCATACTCAGACTCAGCCATCTCGGCACCGAGTCATGGACACTTGTTGTCCCAACGCCGCACAGTGCTAGGCGCGACAGACCGTACCAACGATCCCTGCTGCGCAGCGGCCTTTGCCTTCAGACCGAGCATGCTCCTCCACGTGGTCATTGAGGTGTCGCCCTCCGGCAGACACGTTCCAGTCGTGATCGACCATGCTCGCCGAGTCGGCGGCGACGCAACATGCATCGCCGCAGTTACGTCGACTACCCAAGCCACGTCATCTGTGCGCATGGCCACAGCTGCGCTGGTCGACACCCAGTCGAACGTCATCCATGATGACCGGGTGCCAAGCCCTTGGAGGAAGGAAGTACTTCCGCGCACTCCTCCCCCGCTTAAAATCAAAGCCTCGCGGCGCCTTCAAGAGGACCGTGCGGCTATGACATCATGACGGTGTCACGAGCCTCTTAAACTCCGTGTGGTCATCCACCACACGCGAGGAGACCGAAGTGACCTGATCACTAGTCTTGGTCATACTGACCGTGCGTGGAACTAAGTTACCCACGCTGAAGTCGCTTCGAGCGACTCCTTTCGGCTCATGCGGAGCCTTACGGCATCGTGTGGAACTACGTTACCCACACAGGAAGTGCAGGGTGCACCTTCCTCATCCGTTTAGGTCTGTGTGACCTGGTGTGGAACTGGATTACCCACACAAGAAGTGCCTGCAGCGCCTTCCTCTTCAGTTATGGTCTGGGCGACCGGGTGTGGTACTTGGTTACCCACACAGGAAGCGCGTGCAGCGCGTTCCTATTCAGTTAAGGTCTGGGCGACCGTCCGTGGTACTTGGTTACCCACGCCGGAGGTGCCTTGAGCGGCCTCCTCAGCATTACATGCTCTGTGCGGAACTAAGTTACCCGCTAGTCAGTGGTCCTTGGTTACCCACCTGGTGGTGTCATCGAACACCACCCTTGTCAATGCTCATGCCGAGCAATGACTCTCAGCACTGGAGTTGCTTGTTGAGGCAGCTCCACATGCCAGGCATAACAGCCCTCGGTTGCAGATACACTGCACCTTCTTCATGGAGATCAGCATGTCAATGATGCCTCCCTTCTTCTTCTTCGTCTTGTCGGACGCATCCAGCGCCCAGGCGGTCCCATCGGACGCCCTTGTGTCTGTCCAGAGGTGGGAACATGACTCACCAATGCTCTGTCAGACACAAAGGGCCGACTTAGCCTCAAGGCGTTGTCGCGCTACTCGACCGGGAGCCTGTGCAGCTTGCACGGCGCACTCAGCGCCAAGTCATACTTGCTCAAGCCGAGGGTATATACGGTTCCATGCCCAGGACCGGCTTCGGCACGATGTCCGGGACGATGTACGGTTCCATGTCCGGGACCATGTGCGGTTCCATTGCTGTCAGCGCCCTCGAGCGCGGCAGCCAGGGTCACAGCGGACCCCAAGGTTCTTCTTCGGACCAGCCTCAGTCAATGAGACCTGACCTTGTGCTTAGACTCTCTCGCAGAGTTTCGGCACTTGTGTCGTTATTCCAACTGACATATCTGGCGACGTGGGAACATCCACGCGACGTCCCAGACTCAATCATGTCTAGGGATACCATTACCCCCGTACACTCACGTGTACTACCGACAACCCACCGTTGTCCTTCACCAATGCGAGCGTCAGTGCTCGCAAGGGACCCCGGGTCTCTGTGGTGTACGCCTTCCGTACACCCATCACAAAGACTCGGGCCAACCCCAGCAAGGCCCTCGTCCTTACTAGTGGTTGTGTCCCCCTTGAGCACCTGACGGTGCATGGCGTCGGCGCCCCCTTGACCCTCTGGTCTTCGGGTAGGTCTTCTTCACAGACCCTGGCGATGGGCAGACACGTTGGTAGTGTCCAAGGCCGCCGCAACCAAAGCAGCGGACAGAATACTGTTCAGCTGAACTCAGATCCATGGGTTCTGGTTCGCTGTCAGCGACCACAGGCTGTACAACAGCCAGAGCACCAGCCTGCTTGTGGCTGTACTCCTCCTGGAGGGCGACTTGGATAGCCTCCTCCATAGTGGCGGTGCGCACGCGGAACAACTGCGTGCGCGCAGGACCGATCTTCAGGCCGTCCACGAAGACTGTCATCTTGACGTCCTCCGACAGTGGGTTCCCCACCAGCGAGGCTGCCAACGTGCGCATCTCCTGTACGTACGCGTACAGCTCGCGCTCCCTTTGTTTGCAGGCAAGGAAGCGCGAGCGCTGGCGGAAATCGTTGATCGCCGGGAGAAAAACGGCTCTAAGCTGCTCACACAGCTGAGCCCAGGATGTGAAACATCCAGGCGACATCGCTTCGCGCGTATACGCCCAAGTCCTGGCACGTCCGCCAAGATTGGATAGCGCAAAGGCGGCTCGAAGGTTCTCGGCCGAGATGAGACCTGCGCTCATTGCAATCTCGGTCTCCCGGATCCAGAAGTGGAGATTCTCACCTTCCTTCCCTTCGAACGGAGGCACAGCTAGCCGCAGAGGCTTAGGCTGCACCCGTTTGGGCTCACTCATCTGAGCCAACAGGTTTCATTGCACATGAGCGATGAGCCCGCGTTCGTACTCGTCAAACGCGCTCACCAGCTCGACCTGCTCGGCTGGCGTCGCCGCCGCCAAGCTCCGGAGGGCATCTCTTCCGAAGATGCCCGCCATCTTCCGCACCGACTCGAACTGCGAGTCAGTCAAGTGAGGAAACTCACTTCGGTCCATCGTGGCTCACAGACCTGAGCCACCGAGGATTCAGGTAGACCAATCAACCCGCGTAGGCGTAAGATTGACTACTAGTGCTACCAAGTGTGACGGGGTCACACAGCACAATGCACAGAGGAAGTGCGTGCGGATATTACTATCCAGGTGAATAGCAGTTCACCAGTTCCCGGCCTCAAAGGGAACGGTTTGCTGCAAAGGAGTAGGTTATAAGACTGACTGTATTTTGGTAGAGGTTAACTTGGTCGTAATACAAACTACAAGTTAACTATACAAAAGCCCACACAAACTCAAATGGTTGGCTTGCGGAGCTACTGGTATCATGTACCATGTACTCTGGAGAGTGACACCCGTCACTCTTCATGTAATGGGTACATTTGATTGTACTCCGTTACAACGAAGCTCTGGTCAAGTGGATACGTGAGCGAGAACTGTACGAAGCTGCCGTGATCTCCCGGTGCCAGGAGTTCGGCGAATCGCTAGCAACTGTCATGATTCCAGCGGTCAACACGATCAATCGCAGGTTGCTGAAGACGTTCTGTGAGCTGGAGTTGAAGCTGCCATTGGAGCAGATGACGAACGAGAAGTTGGTCAACGCGATTAGTCAGATCTTGTCGAGCATGATGAACGATCAGATCCCCAACGTGCACGCCATAATGAGTCAGCACTTGAAGATGGATCTGCGCCAGAAAGATGTCCAGGCTCGTGTGCTGAATTATTTCGATCGCTTTGACGAGTTGGTTGAGGAGTATGGATTAAGTATTGCTCTCGACGGGAATGATAAGTTGAAGTGCAAACTGCTGACAGAAAATCTGCGCCCAGCGAGTCTAAAAGAGCAAGTCCAGCTCTACCAGGACCTGGATCCAACTGTGGAGCTCAATGTCCCGAGGCTGTTTGACGTTATCAAGGCCGAAGCCCTGAAGAACCAGTAGTCATTTGATCTGTACCAAACGACAAGGATAAAAGCACGTCGAAGCCTGCTGTGAAGACCTCTTTGCAGGGAAGTTCGACGATATCGGGCGTTGAGAGGCCGCGTTTCCTGCGTGAAGATCGACGCGACACCAAGGCTGCAGCTCGCAAACGTGATGATGCTCCTGCCCAGGGGTGCCTACACTGTAAAGGGCCTCACTGGGTTAGTGATTGCCCGACCGCTAGTGACGAGCAGAAGAAAGCAGCCCGCCGAGCGTTTATGGAACAGCGCAAGGGGGTTGAAGCAGCAAAAATGAAGCGTGTTCTCAGTGATGAGATGAACTTGAGCCGAAGCATGTTGCTTTCAATGGTGTGGTAACCATGCTGTATCATCCAGATAGTGGAACGAAGCCCAACATCGTGCCTCGATACATTGTGAATGAAATCGCTCGAAAGTGTCCGAGAATGAAGGTGCAGTCCCTTGCGCGACCTATTGCTCGTAAGGCAGTCGGTGGTGCAATTATTCGCTGCAGAGAGTTTGTCCAACTTGATCTGGAGCTGCTTACTCCGGCTGGAAAGGTCCGTCTGCGCAATGTGACCTGCATAATCACGGAGGCTGAGGAAGAAGAGTTCTTACTCGGTACGCAGACACTGAAAGCGTTGGGCATTGATGTTGAGAAACAACTAGCAGCCCTAGCGAATCGGGAAGTCGTTGATTTCGACCCGTTTGAGTCGCCGATTCCGATGAGCTTTGATCCACCCGACAAGATGAATATTCTCGCGCGTCTGTGTGAATTAATTAACGAGGCTGTGGCAAATGGATTTCCGGCGGAAAGGAAGCGGGAGCTTTTTGAAGTAGTGACACGGTATGATATTTGGCGTCTTGCAATTGGCAATGACCCGCCATCGAAGATCGAGCCCTTCGAGATCCGCTTCAAGGATGGAACTGTGCCAATCCGCTGCCGACCTCGCACATACGCTCCAGCAGAGCGTGAATGGATGAAGCAGTTTAATGAGTCACTCGTTGCTCTGGGTTGGGTGTATCGAAACGAAGCCAGCCGCTGGGCCAGCCCTGCACGTCCAGTCAAGAAGCCTGGGATAGCTGGAGAACTACGGCAGGCTGTGGATTTCCGATGCACAAATGAGCGGATCCTGCCACTGGCTGGTTCGATGCCGAGCCTGAGTACTCGACTGCAGCACGCCAAGAACAAAAAGCACAAGCAGACTGTTAATTTTATCAAGAGCTTTTGGCAGATGGCCCTTGCAGTGGCCAGCCAAGAATCACAGTCTTACATGACCGAAGACGGGATTTTCACACCGACGAGGCTGCAGCAAGGATCGGTGGATTCTTCTATTCACTTCTAGCAATCTGTGGAGAAGATCATGCGTGAGGCAGACTTGTTGTACAAGAGCTTACTACCCTGGGTAGATGATCCGCTGATGTACGCAGACACCATTGACGAATTTCTTTCGGTCCTCGATCGTGTGTACAGCACTCTGGCGAAGAATGGCCTCTTCCTTGGCCTCGACAAAATCTGTCTGTACACACAGAATGCGAAGTGGTGTGGGCGTGTTATCACCCCGGATGGAGTGACCTATGACCCCGCAAAGATCCAAACTCTCATCGACATGCCACAACCGGAAACCGCAGCAGAATTGCAGCAATTTCTCTGCGCAGCCGGCTGGATGAGGAACTCATTGGTGGATTTTGCGCGGGTTGCTGCACCACTGCACGCGCGTTTACAAGAAGCACTTGCGGGTTCGAAGCGCACCAAGCGCGCTGCGGTACGGATTCCCATCACCATGACGGACGCGGAACGTGACTGTTTCGCTCAAGTCAAGCATCTACTTGCTAATGCAGCTACACTTGTGATACCGGATGACTCTGACGATATTTTCCTGCTCACGGATGCTAGTGATCTCGGTTGGAGTATTATTCTCACTGTTGTTTCGACATGGGATCCCGCGAAGAGTGTGACGGAGCAGAACCACCAGCTCGTGCACTGCATGTGTGGCACCTTCAAGGGTGCATCACAGCACTGGAGCGTTACCGAAAAAGAGGCGTTCCCCATACCAAAGCTGCGACTGACCTGGACTACTTGCTCATCCGGTCCAAGGGCTTTCGGCTTTTCTCGGACCACCGCAACCTCATGTTTCTCTTCGCGCCGGGTGAGGAGATAAAAAAACACGTTCGAGGTAAACTGCAGAGGCGGAGTTTGAAGTTAACTGAGCTGCGCTATACTATCGAACACATTACTGGCGAAGACAACGTTTGGGCGGATATGGCCTCTCGTTGGGCTGGCGCGGCGCCACCAGCAGTAAGTACGGTTATCAAGCGATGGCAAGTAGATGATGGTGAGGAACCATTGCAGCTTCGACATCTCGGCCCGGACTCGGAGTGGCCTAAACTACAAGACATCGTAGAGGCTCAATGTAACAGCAACTGCACGCGCCCACCGCAGCTAGTCGAAGGCGAGGATGGTGGAGAGATGTGAATAATCGCTTGTGGATTCCGCCCGACGCTGATATGCTCTAGGTGCGGTTGATGGTGATTGCCCACTGCGGAACAATGGGCCATCGGGGGGGGGGGGGTGAAGATAATGATCATCCACCTCCAAGAACACTTCTGCATTGAGAAGCTAGTGCGTAAAGCGCGGGATTTCTGTGCTCACTGCCTGTTGTGCTGCCACGTGAAGGGTGGCAACATCATCCCGAGACCGTGGGCAGAAACCTACCGCGCCAAGGAACGAAACGAAGCGCTGCACATGGACTATTTGTTCATCAGCGAGTACAACGACAGCAAGTCCTACCTGTTGGTGCTAAAGGACGACTTCTCTCACTTTTGCGAGTTGATTGAGTGTTCGAACGCAGATGCTGCGACGGTCGCTAAGGCCATACTGGATTGGAATAGCCGCTTTGGAATGCCGAAGTTGTTGATCAGTGCCACCGCAGCACATTTTAAGAACCAGCTGCTGGAAGAACTGTGCCACAAGACGCAAATGACTCAGAGTTTTACTCTAGCTTACTGTCCGTGGATCAACGGCAGTATTGAGCGTCTTAATCGTGATATTCTCCAAGTACTGCGTGTCATGCTACTGGAGTACAAGGTCGCGCAGGAGAATTGGGCTGCACTTGTTCCTCTGATACAAGCGAACCTGAATCACCGTCCAGTGGATTCGCTGTCTAACCACGCTCCAGCTGAGGTGTTTGCGGGCGCGAAGGCAACGACACCACTACATAAAGTGCTGGTGGCTACTGAGGCGATAGCAGCCAATGTCCAGGAAGTGAACGAGCTTACCCCGGACATCAAAGTGGCCGTCAAAGAATTGAAAACGTCTCTCGAGGACATACACCACGACATCGTCACCGCCAAAGTGAAGCAAACGGAGCGCAACAAAAGGAACCAGCGACGTGCAATTCCAGTCAATTTCTATGTCGGAGACTACGTTCTATGGTCTCGTGTCGACTCGAAGACACATGTGAACAAGATGGCGGTCAAATGGATTGGGCCATAGCGTATAATTGATGCCAACGTCAACTCATTTGAGATCGAGCACCTGTTGACCGGTGCAACCAGGACAGTCCATGCATCGCGTCTCAAACGATACGCGGACAGCAGCCTTCATGTCAACGAGTAAATATTGGAACATGTTGCGAATCAAGATGTCTATCTAACTGTGGAGACATTTAAGCAACACCGCAAGCATCCAACCCATTCCTATGAAATACAGGTAGGGTGGGAGGGACTCGAGGACATTGAAGATTCCTGGGAACCCGTGTGAGGATGTCCCGGTCAAGTTGCAGACATACGTGGATAATGCGAACGATGACAAGTTGCGTCAGTTCGTACTCAACCTGACCTCACATCCGAAGGGAGCGACACGTGCCAAGCCGACATTGAAAGCGACGCGTTCTTTCCGTCGCAACAAGCACACTAATGTGACGAGGCGATGCGGTGTTTTCTCCCAGAAAGCAGATATAGGCCCTCCTTGACAGACCTCAGGCTACTAGAGCTTTGGGTCCGTCTCGGCTGGCACAGGGTGTGTGTTGTCCAGTACACGCTGTTGGTCAGGCGCACGATGTGTATCCCTTGGGTAGCGGTTCTTTTCACCAGGAGGTTAGTATCGACCCCGTGAATCAGACAGCTACGCCGGGCTAACGCTAGAACAATCCAACCCAAATAGAGTTATATACGTTATACAATCACACAAATACTTCTTTGCCCTCTCTTCTTTCTCTAGGCCCAAGGCTAAGGCCAAAATACAAGTCAACTGGTCCAAATCCAAGACACTTGATCAATCTTGGGGACGCGCACCACCTCTCGGAGAGAGGAAACGATCTACCCTGTCGCCAACTTCTTCAGTTCGACACAGGCCCAATAGACCGCAAATATACAACAAAGACGGTCTGCAATCCGCCAAATATACAGATATGGAATAGATATGATCACTTCCAGGCCGAAGCAGTGGATCACTTACCTAAAGTACTTTGAATTTTGTCGTGGAGAACGGCCTTCCAGGCTGTGAAAGAAGCACTTGTGCCCTTCGAAGCAAAACGAACTCTGTTTGGTTAAAGGTCACATGCAGACGAAATCTTTCCTAAGCGACCCTTCGGAGACTGCGACCTTTCTGCGGAGTGTTGGTCTGGCCTTGAAGGGTCGCCAAACTGGATACCTTCTCGGAGTTGTTGGGTACACCTAGGATCTTGGAAGATGTCATAGTGAAACCAAGTGTTCTTGGGTTTGGAGCCTCGGAACGCCTCAAGCCGAGGTCGTTCTTGGAATTTTGTGGGAGGTAAGTCTGGGAACGCGAAGTCTGGGAATCGATATTCCAGGAAAACAACGGGGAATCTGAGAAGTGCCTCAGCTCCCAGGTTGTAAGCCAGAGTCGAGTTCCGCCGTACTTAGATATACTGGGGAGGATCGCTCGCATTCCGTTGCACTTCATAGAACGGGATCAACTCGCCCACATTGATCTATCTTCCGGGATTCAGCGTCCATTCGCAGACATTACCCTTGTTTTTATAGGAGACTCCAAATCATCCAGTATCACCAAGCTCCACATCATTGGGACTTCCCAGGTTCAGGTGCATCGACCCGAATTTAGGGATCGACACCGCGTCACACTAACACCAGCGCCACCCAACTGAAGCCAACGGCACCAAAACGCTACTGCCGCACAAAGACCAAGATCAAGGCCAAGGTCACGACCAGCGACTAGCAAAGCCACAAGCTGCAGCATTGGGGGCTCGAGGGCGAAGTTCTGCTTGGAGGGCGGTGTAGTAGGCGCCTGGGACTGGCTAGTTCAAGCAGACATCGTTACCTACGGCAAGAGCAAGCATGAGAGCGTGGTGCACTCTCAGCATTTGTATATTGCATACTCAGGAGGCATACTAGCAAAGAGAAACTAACAGAAACCACCGCGGCGTCAGCCGCACTGATTCCATTCAATACAGAATTCAATTTACCTCCAAGCACGGATCCCCAAGCAAGCAAACAACTTAGGGTCGCGAGACACTACAATCTGGCAGGCATTACCGAAGATAACGTGAACTCTACAGTCGACAAGCTCATCCTCTACGCGATGCTGACGATTGTGTCATTCATTGTGCTTCTTGTCGGAATGAATCACAGTTGTAGAGTAAGGGTGCCCATCACCTTGCATTCGTCTTGGAGGCACATATGATGCTCATTCAGACCAAGATGATAGTATGGATGCTGATGGCCATGAGCTTTCGAGTAGACCACTTCGGTACGTTTCGTGCCCAGCTGAAGTCGTACAATAAGCCTAATAGCCTGCTCTGCACGTGTCGACTTTACCTTTCGATTTGAATGGTTAGCTGAACACCTTGTCAGCTTGTCAGGAACTGTCCGTGCCGTCCGAACATCTCAATCCAATATCTCCTGAAACTAGTATTCATAAACCTGCGGTGGAGACCGAAGTGTTTGGTCGTAGTGCCTCCATTTGCTGTGAATGTGGAGGAGTCGGGGAACGTCGGAGATCTTGCCGATGCGCTAAAAAAAACTTGCAGCATACTCGCAAACTGTAGGATTCAGCTAGCTGACAGCGCAGGGTGGCTTCCGCTCGACTCGCCCAGGGTGCACGAGCTGACGATGGAGGATTTCGAAAATGTACTCCTTTGCCAATCCAAGTTGGCAGCAGTGTAAGGCAAAACAGACTGAAGTAACTGAAGTAACATCCATATTTCGAAAAATATTTTTGAAAAATAGCATTTAGAGCAATGCAAATTTAGTCCAGGGCAAAGCCCAAACCGATGGCCGGTAGCAGTCTCTCTCCGGCGGCACCCGCACGCGAGTGCTCGACCCGCACAGGTAAGGGCGGGACTGGATGCTAGTAGCCGACTGCAACGGCATCCCGCCCACGACTGCTCGCAGCATCGTCGAGCGTGGAGCTGCCGGCATCAAGAAGAGAGGCGGCGCACGGGCGGCATGCACGAAATGCACTCCAGAAATGGAGGAAGCCCTTGTCGCTTATCTCGAAGACAACTGTCAGTACACCCTCGTGCAGATGCAAGAGATGCTCGAGTTCGACTTCGGTGGTCACATCAGCACTTCCCTTATCAGTAAGAAGCTATGTGATAAGCTTTACACTGTTAAACAGGTACATGCTTACAGTCGGGTTTCATTACTATGTTTTGATCTATGCGCTGTACTAAGTATGTATGTAATTGTGCTAGGTTCGTGTTGAGCCTGAAACGTGTAACAACGAAGTGAACATCGCGAAGAGAAGGGAGCTCGGCGAAGCGCTGCTGCGTCATGAGCGTACTGGGTCTTTCGTCGTATATTATGACGAGGCTAATAACAATCTGTACTGCAAGCGTA
This sequence comes from Phytophthora sojae, assembly GCF_000149755.1. Taxonomy (NCBI): domain Eukaryota; phylum Oomycota; class Peronosporomycetes; order Peronosporales; family Peronosporaceae; genus Phytophthora; species Phytophthora sojae. The sequence continues at coordinate 5,199,674 of NW_009258118.1, forward strand.
CGCAAGGCCGCACCCCAATCGGCCAGCGCGCCGTCGTTAAGCTCCCTCCCTCTAAAGGCGCTAACTTGCAGGTGCAGTGCGCGATCTCGCCTGAAGTCGGGCTCGCATACTACGTTACACGTCGTGGTAGCATCAAGATGGAGGTCAACGCAGCGTTTGTGGACGCGGTGTACGACGCGGGCAAAGCCCACGACGTATACCGCGACGACTTTGTTGGCAAGACCATTGTCATCGTCTTGGACAACGCCCCCGCCCACTGTCGGACGGAGGACCTGGTCCAAGACAGAGAGGACTTGAAGCTGTTACGTCTTGGCCCATACTCGCCGATGTGTAACCCAATTGAGGGTACGATGATCAACGTGCCCTACGGTGAGAAGGCAGAGCGTCGCGTGCAACTGCTAGAAAAAGCCGCCGAGCATTGCATGCCCTGTATCGACATGCGCCTCGTCAACAAAATGGCACGCCACTGCGCGCTATCTGTCGCGGCCGCTATTCGAAGTGAACCCATGGAATACGGGACGTAGATTTAGCTCTGAACTAAATCCATGTCGGTCTACACAAAATTTCGACTTTTCGATTTTGCTAAAAAAATAAAATTCCTACTTACGGGACACTCTCCTTTGCCTTACACTACTGCCAACTTGGATTGGCAAAGGTGTAGACCTTCTTACGTGCCTTCATCCCAAAGAGATGATCTGGAATGTGCTAGGACGCGTTGGCCCGGACGATCCTTTTGTTCACATCCTTGTTACCAGTTCCTTCACGGCTTCGGAAGACAGGCCAATCCAACTTACAGTCGACGATGGTGTTTGATTCTGGGCTTGGGATGCGGTTCCTTTCGTTTAAGATGGCAACCACAGACTCGATCGAAGTCTTGCAGGATCGGATTGCGACTGAATGTGTTGCAATATGGTGCCACCCACCCCTGAAACAGGCTTCACGTCTGGGTGAACAACAATCCGTAAGCTGAGGAAGCGAAGTCAGAAGCAGGAGTTAAGCAAGAGCGAGCAACAGCGTTGCTCTGGAGATGAATTTTCTTAGAGTGAAGAGGCGTCCTCGCTGATAGTTCAGAAACCACCGGAGGGCCTGCTAGTTATAGAACTTCGTAAATATGCAAATAGGCACGGTCTGTCTTGGTAGTCGCTGGCTCTTGATCGTTTGTCCGGGAATCTGAGAGCAACTGGTGACACGACCTCGCTTGAAAGAGACTTACATCAGGCTGGATTCACTGAATTGAAGCCATATAGTAGGCTGTACCTCCGCGAGCTCAATCTCCTATTTCCTGTGATTCATCGACGCTTGGTGTTCACGTAGTCGTTTTGATCCTCTGGGATTCAGACCATTGAGCTGCCGTAGGTACTCCTTAATGAGTCCAGGAACCGATGGGAGATTCGCAACAGGTTCCCAAGTAATATCGTCATTAGCGCCCACCCAACTCGTCAAGACCGTGTTTGTCTAATCGATGCTCCAGGATCTCTTCAATCAGGTGTCCTTCGGACCCATCCTTTAGTCGGACAGTAGGTACTGCATTCATACGAGATGGCGACTTGTCTTTCCGAAACAGCTTCAAATTCATGGTGTGGAAAACAGGATAAAGTGTGACTTGAGGCGGAAGATTCAGACGATACGATATACCTCCATGTTGTACTTCAACAACTTCGTACGGACCGATCCGTTTCGGGGCTAGTTTCCGCTTGAGCGCACCTGCATTTTCCACACTCAAGTTTTTTGTCGATACAAGTACCATATCTCCAAGTTGAAAAGTTTGGTCACGGCGTCCCTTATCATAGTGCAATTTCATCTTTTGTGCTGCCTCCCGAACTTTAGCCTGGAGACCACGTAGAATTTCCTCCATGTACAGCAGGAAGGACACGGATGGGTCACGCGAGTTCGTTGGCCGAGGAACGTCGTTATGTACTGGCATCGGCGGGTTATAACCCAAATCAGCAAAGAACGGCGTCATCTGAATACTGGATTGGTAGTGCCGGTTGTAGGCGAATTCAGCAAGAGCCAAGTAGTCTCCCCAATTGTTCGTATAGCCGCTCACGTAGCTCCGAAGGTACGCGGCCAATACGGCATTGATACGCTCCACTTGACCGTCAGTTCTCTGCTGGTAGGCTGCTGACATTCGCAGTTTCGTCCCTGTTAGGCGAGCACACTCCTGCTAAGATTTTGAGGTGAACTTCGTGTCTCGATCTGAGGTTATATCACGAGGGATCCCATGATAGCGAACGTAGTGATTCACAAACACACCAGCGAACTCCTCCGCTGAAATGGACGTGTTTGTTTCGATGAAGTGCGCCCTCTTGGTCAATCGATCTGCTATTACCAGCACTGCGTCATTTCCCGCTTCATTTTCCGGAAGGTCAGTGACGAAATCCATACCAATAGATTCCCACCTTGCTGTAGGCACCTCCAACGGACGTAAGTAGCCCGGAGTTTTTCCAGTCCTTCCTTTACTTCGCTGGCAGGCCTGGCACGTCTTAATATACTGCGTAATTCGACGAACCATGTTCTTCCAGTAAAACCTCTCCTGCACTACATGCACAGTTTTCTCGATCCCAGGATGCCCACTAAGAACACTATCACGGAGTTCCCAAAGTACACCATTTTGCACTTCGATACTGTTGGAAGGAATCCATATGCGAGACGCTCCGCTCAAGTCGTAGTAAACGATATCATCTACTTCAGAATAGCGATAGCGTTTTGCATGAGCTATTGGAAGCTTCTTCTTGTGCATTAAGCTCTCTCGCACCACTTTCTGAGTTACCTGGGCTCTACGAACTTGCACCATTAACGACAACACAGGGACCTTTTTGGCAGCGTACAACTGCTTGTTCTTCAGCGCTAGAAAATCAACTTCAAAGTCACTTCGTCTACTTAGAGCATCATCAAAGTAGGTGGCCACCGTGTCCCCTAAATCTTTGAAAATCCCGGTGACGATGCGATTAAACGTAGCGGGAGCATTGCTAAGCCCCATGGGGACAGCAATATATTCGAAGAGGCCGTCTGCAAAGGTATATCCCGTTCCCGCATACGTTTCTGGTAGTAGCCCGAAAACAAGTCGAAACAACTATACCAGCGGCATCCTGCCATGCGATCCAAGATATCATCCTTTCTCGGCATAGGTGTAGACTGTCGTATGGTACGCTCGTTCATGGCTCGATAGTCATGGACTATACGCCAACCCACAGGTTTTCTGACAAAAAGTGGGAGCGCCGTGGGGTGAGATGCTCGGCCGAATTAGACATGCTGCTAGCATCTCCTTTAGCCACACGCGTAGCGTCTCAGTTTGTTCCGGGCTCAAACGCCACTGGGGACGGAAAATTGCACCCTCACCAGGCGTTAGCTCCATTTCATGTTCACCATGTGCAGGTGGCCCTTTTGGTAAGTGCGCTCGGAATATTTCTTCAAATTTCTTGATCAAAGGGAACGCCGGATTCGACCTAAAACTCTCTTGATCTGTTGTTGCATGACGCTCCGTTTTTTTCGCGCGTCTTGGTTTCTACCGAATTGAATTGTTGGTGCTGAGCGATCTGGTCAAGATATACCGCCAGAAAGTCACCTCCTTTACTCCACGTAGCGTGAATCGCATTAATCGTGGCCTGGGGAAGAACAACCATAAATTCAAAGGCTTTTTTCTTGACAAGTCGTCTAGCTTGTTTAATCGAAATGTACCGGGTCTTCCCGTGTACTTTGCTAAAGTGAAATTGCTTTTCACTCTGGCCGCGTAAAATCGGCATCTTGGTTTGCTGTTGCGTACGACGGTTCTTGATCTTTAAAACAGGAGATCGGAGTTCAATATCCTGTTCTCGCAGCGCCGCCTTGTAAGATGGTTTTTTCCGTGCTTCAACACGAGCCCAACGAAGTGATCGGTGTCGTACACTCGGTCGATCGCCTAGTCAATAATCGGCTGCATCTTCCTCTTCCACGGAACCCCCATCATCAAATCGCACCCATTCGGAATCAGGCAAACATTGAATTCAAAGTCAAAAGAAGACATCTCATCAACGAAAATACTTAAAGAGATAGTGCGATTCGGGATGGACTCCGTCTTTCCATTTCCAAACGTGACCTCGAAGGTCCCTTTGTCGACCACAAAGTCGATCAGCTCATTCTTCCGCAAGAACTCCTCACTAACGCCACAGAAATCGGCGCCCTCATCAAAAAAGGCCGATCCACGAGTCAGCAGCTCGCCATTGCACACGCAACCAACCTCCTTGATCAAGTTGCGACTCCAATCCGTAGCGACTTGGGTATTCTCCACGAAGTACTTCGCATTGTTGGTTTTTCCCGGGTCAAAGACCCACGAGTCCAAATTGTCATTGGCTTCGTCAGGTCCTAGGATGCCATCCGTAGGACCGGTTAGTTTAAATTGGCTTTGATTTTTGACAGATCAGTCTGAATAGCGGTGAGCACTTCCCACAGCTTAGTGTCGGTCGTAGAAGGCAGTTGGATTGGCGGTGCAGGCGCGGCCATGCTATTGTACCCTGCTTTCTCCCTGTTTAGAAGCCACTGCGGCTTCAAATCGGGGTGTAATGCCCAGCACGTGTCGGCTGTATGGCCGGTTTCAAGACACCGAGTAGAAGAACACCGCTGACTGTTGCGAGTGCGCGGTTTCTGCTGAGGAGGTGCCGCTACTGGTTTCTTTGCTGGCTTGGCGTTGATCCTTGCCGGTCCAGTATCAGCGTCTTTGGGGTTAAGGCCCCGAGCTCCATCTAGAAGATCGTCCAAAGAGTCGAACTCACGAACTTGGAGAAGCTCACGCAGCTTAGTCGATTTGAGTCCTTTCTTGAACAAAACCATCTTGTACTGCTCAGAGACATCATCTGTGTTACCAAGGCGTACAAATTCCTCCATGTACACGTCCAGAGATCTCGTTCCCTGCTTACAGTCAAAGAAGCTAGCCACAAGCTCTTCTTCCTTGGCCTTGGTGACGAAGCGATTATGCATACCTTTGACGATAGCTGTCCAGGTCTTGGTGCCTTTGAAGCCACAAAGATACCAGGTTTTTGCCTTGCCACGTGTGTGGTTCATCATCAACTGGGCCACGCGAAGATCGACTTGCGGATTTTTGAAATAGAGCCCGTACGCTGCGTACCAAGAGATCATATTAAGCGCGAAAACTTCGATGTCGTCCGAATCCTCACCACTGTAAGCGGGTGTCTCTTTCTGTTTGAGGCACTTCTCGATTCGGGTTTCCAGTTCTGCTGTTGTGAATTCCTTAAGGGCGTCGTCTGGAGCAGGTCCCGTGACGTCCCACTTAGGGTACAAGTCTTCGGAGGGGAAAACTAGAGTCCCAGGCTGAATTTTGTTCACGGTGTCCTTTAAAGTGTTGATGTTCTCGACTGCTAGGCTGATTTCGCTTCTCATCTCGGCCGCTTGAGTTGCAATCATGCTGATCCGCGTTTCCAGAGTGCTCAGTCATGTATGCATTTGCTGGGATGCCGCTTGGGTCTGCGTGACGAGCTTTTGGAGTAGTAGCTGGTTGTCCTTCAAGATCTGGGCACTTGCTAGGTGTTTTTCGTCGCTCTTCAACGCGTACTCGGACATCCCCTTCGTGATCCCGACTTTGTCGACACTTAGTTTTTGTAGCTGTGCTTGAATTCCTTGATGGTCGGCCAGAATCGCGCGAAGAGAGACCACTTCTTCAGCTGTTAAAGCCTGCACAAGCTCGGTTGGACATGGACTTTCCTCCATGTTACTGTCGCTCATTTTTGCCGTAGCTCCTTGACGAAGGCTACTATGTTGCAATATGGTGCCACCCACCCCTGAAACAGGCTTCACGTCTGGGTGAACAACAATCCGTAAGCTGAGGAAGCGAAGTCGGAAGCAGGAGTTAAGCAAGAGCGAGCAACAGCGTTGCTCTGGAGATGAATTTTCTTAGAGTGAAGAGGCGTCCTCACTGATAGTTCAGAAACCACCGGAGGGCCTGCTAGTTATAGAACTTCGTAACTATGCAAATAGGCACGGTCTGTCTTGGTAGTCGCTGGCTCTTGATCGTTTGTCCGGGAATCCGTGAGCAACTGGTGACAGAATGGCTCTAAACTCTCCAGGTCGATGCCTCAACGCAACGGCTTTTTCTCGCCAAGAAGGACGGTAGATGGTTGGCTGAAGGCGAGCCAGAAGAAGAAGATCTGGAGATGGAAATTCCCGATCTGGACGAGATTCAAGAAGTGTATGGACAGCATCTCGATCCCACGCAGACGCTAGGAAGCGCATTGCGTGGAATTGATCCACTACACATCCACATTTTGGTGGCGGAGACGGACTTGGTGCAAATGTGCAAGTACCACCGAAGAGGGGCACAAACCTTAATCACAATCGAGGATAGAGTGGAGCACAAACACACAATGCCGTATCGAGAATGTGCCGAAGTGCTGAGAAATTCTGACCACGTGAATGAACTGGTGGATGCAATCCATCGAGCTCAAGATACGAAGTACGGGACTCCGTTCATATCCTTGGAAGGGTCGAGAGGAACCGGCAAAACCCAAATGCCTTCAACTTGATGGCGCGTGATGACTTGGACGTGTTTTACATTGTTTTTGAGAGGACGACTCCTTTCGAATGGCACCAGCCCGTGTATCGCGACTCCATTGGTCGGTCTGCAGCATTCCGTTGTTGTGTGAAGAAGGACCTCGCGTACGTTCGCAGCCCTGAAATTGCTGACATCATATCGAGGCAAATGCTCCATTCCTACGGATTCATCTACGCGTTGTTGATGGACAAGAAGGCGACGTACGGAGTGCGTGCACGCTCAGACGTTTACTATGCAATCCCAGCACGTCGGGAAAAACGCAGACGCCCGGTTGTATTCTTTCTGGACGAGGTTCCGTTCTTAGCAGACCCCAAGAACGACACCTCGACGCAGTATATTCTCTTCATGCGGAATGTGCTCCGGTCCTTCGACCTCACAGTCATAATGAGCTCTCGAAATGGGCCGGGGAGGGACGTGGTTTCGACAGAAGTGGAGTCGCTGGAGCGTGACGCGCCACTCCGTTGCATCGTGTTCCCGCTGTCCCAACAAAGTGAAGATCCATCCATTGAAGCGGCGTTGAAAGTGCTGGTGAAGCACAGTCGGGCTCTGTCCGCGAAGGCGATGGTGAACTATGTCAATCGCCGCCGTTGGTCCAGTAGCGTTAGTCTAGCCGACTATATGGACAAGATGGTGGAAGCACTGGCGCGTCAATTTCCAGCTTACAAAAACCCTTGGGGTTTCCATGTCGGCCAGCTTTGTCTCTTTCTTCCAGCGAGGCATATCCAGGATGAAAAATGTCTCCTGGTTCACAACCACTTTGTGTGTCTGTCGGAAGAAGAGCCGTTCAATCTACGCTACGTATCGTGTGAGCTGCAGCCTTCCAGTCAAGATCGCGGCTTTGGCAGAGGATCGACGGACAATTCGCGCGCAAGACTTGTGAAAGATGATTCAGCGGCTTGGACTAACGTTAGCAGCTCAGTGTTTCCGAAGGTTGAGAAAGACGTGCTGCTGTATCTCTGCGCGATGGGTGGCAAGTTGGTCCACCCATTCGAGGCTGCTCCGTATCCGCTGGTATCATTTCGCCAAGCATTCCAAAGTGTACTGGAAGACGCCAAGTCAGTGTTAAGCCCCATATTATGTTCGAGTAGCAGTGCATAACTGGAGTCTCTGGTGATTGGAGCGACGGTGTTGGCGAGTCACAGGGGCGGATTTGCTGGGGTTCAGTTTGAGAACTTTTTGTTGAGCTTACTCTTTGAGCTTGGCGTCCGGGATTCCCACGTCCCGTGCAAATACGAATCGTTTCCGCGCCCGGACCTGACAATTCCGTATCTTGCCATGCCCGATACAAACTGGCCAAGTTTTCTGCTTGAAATGCCACTAAACCTTGGCCATGCAGTAAGGGACAGCCAGGGGATGATCATCATCAGCCCCAACGTATCGGTCGAAGAGAAACTTACAGGAGAAAGGATCAAGTACATCTTGGAGGGGGTCCCTACGAACAGCAAGGTGCACCTCGTGGTTTCAAGCTCCGAGGTGAGTACGAACGAGGTTCCTGCTGAGCAGATAGAGAGACTGGCGTCGCTGCACCATGTTCACTACTACGCCATCAGAAGGTCGGACGACCAGGACGGTGGCTTGGGGTGATTGACCAGCCTTTTGCTGCAACGAGCGAGGAAGCCGATATGCCTGAGGAAAAGATGATCGTCTTTCTGCAGTCTGTAGGCCGACAGAGATGAAGTAGCGGGTTGTTCAGAACGGCAACGTCACCTAAGCTAGGACATCAACTATCTAACTGGCAATCTGCGCGCCAAATGCGGAGTTCTATTTGCATCGTTGCCTAGGAAGCTTGATCTCCGTCTACGCAGTGCTCAATGCCCTCTCTTGTGATAAGAAAACCGTGGATTTCCCTCATTGATTGCTCTTGGTTATGGCGTCGTCTTCATCTAGTAGCATCGGCCCACACGGAAGCAGCTCCAGTGGTCATGCAACTGGATTCAAGGTGTACGGCAGTGTGTTCAAAGTGAGCTCCCGGTACCAGTTCCTCAATCCGCTAGGCAAAGGCTCGTACGGCATAGTTTGGTACGTAGCACGGCTTGACTTCCTGGTTGGAATTGACAGCGATCACTAAATCCTTTGTTCAGTGCCGCAAAAGACCGCGAAACAGGGCAATGCGTGGCCATCAAGAAAGTGAGCCCCATGGCCAAACGCACAGTAGATGCCAAGCACACACTTCGCGAGGTTTTGCTGCTGCAGCTCCTCGGCAAGCACCCGAATGTACGATTGTCGCGGTCTTGTGTGTCGGGTGAAATACTTGAGAGAGAACTAAAACAAGCTATCCCCTTGTATCGCCAGGTTATATCGATCCACAATTTGTCGACCAATCTGAAAGACGACGAGCTGTACATCGTAATGGACCTCATGGACACGGACATGCACCGCGTGATCCAAAGCTCGCAGCCTCTTTCCGACGCTCATGCCAAATATTTCCTCCACCAGCTTCTGCGTGGAGTCAAGTATCTTCACGACAACGGCGTGCTGCACCGAGACCTGAAGCCGGGAAACCTGCTCCTGAGCAAGACATGTCAGCTCAAAATCGCCGACTTTGGTCTTGCCCGGAAGATTCCTCGTGTCTTGGGGTCCTCCGGCACCCTTGAGCGCCCTCGATCTGCACCCGCAGCTAGCTCAGGCTCATCGTCAAGCAGAATCTTGGAACGACCACCCATGACTGAACACGTCGTAACTCGCTGGTATCGAGCTCCTGAACTGATGCTGCAGCCTGATGGACTGTACGACCAGAGCGTGGATATGTGGTCTGTCGGGTGCATCTTCGCTGAGATCCTGGGTCGCAAGGCGTTGTTCCCTGGCAAAAACTTTCTGCATCAACTCACCCTCATTTTTGATGTCATCGGAGCTCCCCCGCCTGAGGCCACGACGCGAATTCAGAGTTCTCAAGCTCAGCGGTTCTTACGATCACTAGGCAGGAAGCCGAAGGTGCCATTCCGTACACTGTTCCCGAACGCGTGTGACGCCGCTGTGGACTTACTCGACCGCCTACTGGAGTTTGACCCAGCCAAACGGATATCTGCGCAAGAAGCGCTTGACCACCCGTACATGCAGGACATCGAGCGTAAGTACCGACATCGCAGCGGAGGGGTGGACCCCCCGCCGTCCATGCGCGCGGACTTCTCCTTTGACTTGAAGAACTTGAGCAAGATGGACCTGCGTGCGCTCATTGTAAAGGAGGTGGACAACCACCGCAAGTCCGTCACGTCTCGGGGTAGCTCTGCACACGCCGATAGCAGCTCTTCAGGAGACAGTAGTGATACCCCCGACCACCGTCCAGCAGTTGAGAAAACTCGCTCTGGATTGACCCCCAACGCGACATCAAGCTCCACACCGACGGCAAATATCGGCAGCTCTGGCACTCGACTCAGCAAACTTCATACGAACATACGTCAAGCCCAAGCACAAAGTCACCAGCACAATGAAGCAGCTCAACAGGGACAACCTCAAGCCGCCACATTTGGATCGAATCGCCAGCGTATACGAGCCGTTAGTAAGCCACCTGTCCCGAAACAGCAAGAAACTGGCATCGCGGTCTCGAATCAGCACGAACACGTTCGCGTCGTGGCAGCTCAAGCCTCTCTACTGTCAGATAGTTTGACGTCAAGAGTATCTCCACCACCGGAGGAAGAAGAGTGCAAGCCGCCAGCTCGATCTCGAGACCTCAAGCCCCCACTTGTCAGCTCTGTGCCAGGGGAGTCCTCCACGATGGTGAACAGCCCAACAACAGCACTTGAAGAATTGAAGTCGCGAACTACTCGAACGAGTTTGTCCTATCAAACCGCCCACGGTCACATACACACAACAACACGGAAACCAGAGTCGACGCCAGGACCAAAGGCTACAGAAAACGCCGACGCATCTGCAACGGATGCGATCGCGACAGCCATCGCCCTAAGTCAGCGCTCAAAAGCTCTCATCGCGTCTCTCTCCGTGTCCGCGAAGACGCCAGACCCAGTGAGCGCCTCACGAGGCATCTCCACCTCGACGTCCTTCAATCACTCGCAGGCGTGGCAAACCAAGCAAAGCAGGAACCCCGAGTCGTCCCTCTCGTCTTCTTCTTCATCTTCTGCATCGTCTCCTGCCTCCCCACCAAGGAGCGACACGTCCGATAGTCACAAGTGCAGTGGCGTCTCGCGCTCGAACCGTCCGGGGTCAGCCATGCTGCTGACTAAAAGCAAGAAACTAAAGCCGGTGGACCAAGTTTCAGCACCGAATGCAGCGGGGAGGCCGCGTCGAGTGTCTTCAGCCGGCCCTGTCCGTTCGAAGCCTCGACCGTTGACGGCCAATGGCTCCCTCACAGCCAGGAACTCCGGGACCAGCAACACCTTCGTGGGCTCCATCAACTCGCTCATCCGAGCGCAACGGTCCAACACGGGCCAGTCTCTAGCAGAGACTGCTAACGACATGCTGGCCGGAATGAGCCGCAATGAGCAGCACCAAGAGTCTTCCGATTCGAGGGAGGAAGGGGTTCACCTCAAGCCTCAGCGCTCGTCGGCGCAGCTTCACGGCGCAGACGCCACTGGTAAGAAACACCCAGCCAAGAAGCTCACAGTGCCAAGAAGCCCCAAGTTCTCCGTCATGTCGTGGCAAAAGAAGAGGGAGGGGAGCGCTAGAGTAGGAAGCTACGCGACCGGCATACCCCATTAATACTAAGCCGTGCTAAAGCACGGAGAAGCTCTGGACTTTGTCATGTAGTTTTGATTCTAGGTTTGATTCTAAGTTAATTTATCTTAAATGTGCCTACCCGAGGTTCCTTGGTTAGAGCGAAGTATCCTTAAATTTCAGCAGTTGGTGCTTTTGTCTTTATTCGGGTTTGCTACCAAGTTCCGAAACCATGAAAGCATGCACTGCCAACTATCTCAAGCCCTTACGCGAGCATGTACTGGTCACTCGCTATGACTTAGCTATCTTGCAATAATATGCAGACAACGTCAAGGCTTGAATGCGGCGGTAACGGTACGTATGCACGTGCAGAATGGTTGAAACGAGACCAGCATCGTTTGAAGACTTCAACGACACCCACGACTTTAAATTGAAGTCGTGGGTGTACGTGGGTGTCGTTCCATGACTTGAACGTGGCGACACCGATGTAACATCGTTGAACATACATGTACTGCAAACACAACTGTAGTTATGTTTGGAGTCATGGTCGAGCGACATCCGATCGATCGTGTCACGCGAATGTCGACCCTAAAAGACTCAAGCAACACGCCGCTGGATAATATATTATCCAAGCGTTTATTAAAGTTAACGGGTACGTTCCGATACGTTAATGATCCGTTCGTTTATAACCGATAGCGGAGCATATATTTTTATAGTGATTTGCACCTATCGCCCTAACAACTCGGGATAAAATCCCGCTCATCATGACACCATCGTCGTCAAACCCTCTGTCCACTTTCAGCAGGGGCTTCCAGAACCTGAAGCCCTTGAAGACGCTGTCGTCCCCACCGGCTGCAATGCCACGCGACGTATCTTCAGCTTCAGCACACACGGTCAGCCGAAGTTGACAAGGAGCACTAGGCCGCTGAGCATTTCGGATCAGTTCGCCAAGGGCGAACGCAGTGGGATTCAGCAGAGTGGTGCGGACTCTTTGCCGTCCCGGACTGGGCGACGGCGTTTAACGAAGTGCAGCGACCAGCTTTAGAGTTAACCGCACAGGAAGTTGCATGAAGTTCATACGGCTTGCTCGCTCGCGCGCTCGTACAATGCCTTGTCGTGCAGCCTCTCTTCACAGCTCAGACGCTGCTAGCTTTTGCACCACGGCGAGCGTGTTAGCGTCGGTGGAGACGGCCGCTCTTCATGCTCGAAAAGTGGGCTCCGCCGGCTGCAACAGGAGCAAAAAGTTTAGTATCTGGGACTTGACCAACTGCACGATGTACGCGCGCGATGCAGCACGGAGAAAATCTTCTTTTGGCCGGGCACCTGGAGGCTGCAGCTCCGGCTTGCTCAAGGTGGCCATTGCTTGCGGATGACGAAACTCTTCGGTTCTACGAAATTCTCGGCTTGAAGGAGGCCTGCTTGGTCCCTGGCAAGTTGTCAACTAAAAGACCGTTTGCAGAGGCGGTCAGGAGAACGGTGATGACAAGATCGGGTGCTGCGGACGCCAGCCGTGGACACTGGGTGAGCTGGTGGACCTGGTGATCTGAATCGGGGGCATCATCCCTTAGAAGACGACCGGCGCCATTGAGAAGTAACGTTAGAGTGAGTCGTCCAGGCCCTTTCAATACTGGTGTGGATATGTCAGTGTTGCTGGCCGGAGCGATTTCGCGTGAATAGCTTCTAGCTTACAAATCTCCACGTAGACACCACACACGGGACTGCAGGGTCCGCAGGCAACGTGGTCTAGCAGAAAGGGCCCACGTCAGCCGTGGATGAGTGTAAGATTGTACCACAGATAATAGTTTCCACCCCAGCGTAAGAGAACGCTGCTGAGCTTAACACGCTGTGGCTTGCACACGTGGTCACAAGACCGCCAGCGCCGCCCTCATTCGACCCGCAGCTCCCGTCGACGTGGCCAAGACCGCGAGCGCTGTCGACCAAGGATGGAGTCCATCCGATGGGCGACCGACCATCGTCCATGCTGATACCGTAGAATGCCTTTCGAAAAATATAGTGGACACTGGCGCCCCTACAGAGCCACGTTGTGTGCGCTATTAACCACGCTCCGCCATGCCGCACTTTGATTCGCTGCAGACACGTGATCTTATACCGTAGAGGTCCTTGTGAGGCGGACGCCACGGTTCAAACATATCAGCCGATCCGACTCCGATTGGCCGATCGCGCCTTGAGAAAAATTAGAACGTTAGTGCGGCCGCCGTGATTGGCGACGAGCGCGTGGCGATCTGCTTGCGGGCACCGGCAGCGCGTCCGGCAAGGAGGACGGCGGACGTGTTGGTGCGGTGCTGAAGCTGCTAGCAGCAATAGCAAGCAATTCTTGGGTGCGGCGAATTGCTTGGGGCTTGAAGGGCTTCGCTTAGGCACCGCTTCAACTTGTGCGTAACACATCGGAGGAATGCAAAAAGATCCGGCCACGGATACTGAAGCGCAGGTGGCGCATGTTGGCCATTACAGACAACGACTTACAAAGCCGGCAGACGAAGTCAAGCAAAGCTTAACATAAGCAAACCAGCCAATCAGATTCAATCAAATGACTTCATCTTTGTATACCATCTGGTTTTGTGTACTTTATATGCTTTCTTGTGTACTTTATGCAACACGCCGTGTGTTTTATGACAGTTTCACAGATTTGACGGGAGGGAATTTATCGTTGCTTTTATATAGGAGGATGGCATTAAGCATGCCGGCTTTGTAAGTCGTTGTCTGTACTATTTCACATCCGCTCTTGTTCTGCCCAAAAGGCGTATGTAAAGTAGAATGATGTTCAGACGTCTCCAGGATGTTGTAGCTCTGCATGTCGCGCCTGCCTTCTCGACAAATTATGTAGGCCGATGCTGTGTACATCTAGCCTGGGAGTGATATGTCGTTTGTAAGAGCGCGCTGAGCTCGAAGCAGCAGTTGTAGAACAAAATGTAACACGTAGATGTATGTGGAGTGTGGCAGACGATGCTACACGCTTCAACGAAATCAAGGGGCCTAGTCCATGACTTCGCCCTGTAAAAATTGCATCTTGTTGCTGGATCGATCGAAGATATATATCCCCAGAAAAATTGAGCCTCGGCTAGGTTTCGCCGCGAGAAGAAGACGCCTTCTACGTGCAGGTAAGAACGACTTAATGTCTCGCTTAAGAACCGACTTGCAGTCAAGTGCTGCCGACCGCAATGACGGAAGACGTGTTCCGAAGTAAAATACCGAAGCAATCTCCCATAGGTTGACCAAGTTCATGCTACAAACTCCAAAGCATACGTATCCCGCACCTTAGTCGTCCAGCTTGGTACTCTGCTAATCCCCGCCTGTGATTGGCCGGCGCGATTCGCGATAACGCTTCAAACGGACTGAACGGACCAGTTGGGATTTCGCTTCGAGGTGACCAAGGCGAACAAAACACACGAACACTTGCCCGCCTACATGACGCTCGTCCGAAACCGGTATCGCGTGGTGCAGCGCCTGGCGCAGACGACCTACGGCGGTATCTACCTGTGCACCGACGAGCTGCTGCGGCGGCGCGTCGCGCTCAAGAGCGTGTCGCTCTTGCACGCCATCAACATGCTGGACCTGCGCAAGCCGGAGACGCAGGCGCCCGACGACCCGCGCCAGGAGAAGGCCTTCTCGGCGCTGCAGCGCGCGCAGCCGGACGCGCACCCGCACGTCGTGCAGTACCTGGACGACTTCGTGGAGGGCCAGACGCTCTACTTCGTGCTCGAGTACTGCGCCGGCGGCGACCTCTTCTCGAGCGTCAACCGCGGCCAGAACCGCCGCCTCCAAGGCGTCGACGCGCTCGCCGTCGTGCAGCAGGTGGCGGCCGGAGTGGCCTACCTGCACAGTCTCGGCGTGGCGCACCGTGACTTGAGTCTCGAGAACGTCATGCTCAGCCGCGGCGTGTGCAAGATCTGCGACTTCGGGCTGTCCGCGCGGGCTGACCAGCTCAGCGTGGGACGCGTGGGCAAGGCCTACTACATGGCGCCCGAAGTAGTGGTACCGAGCTCCGCGTACGACCCCAAGGGGGCCGACGTCTGGTCGCTCGGCATCATCCTGTTCATCCTCGTGACGGGCTCGCCGCTCGTGCCGCTGGCCACACGCGAGGACGCGGCGTTCCGCGCCTTCGAGGCGGTGGGCGTGCGCGAGGTGCTGGCGGCCTGGAGGATGCCGCACGTGCTGGACGAGCGCGCGCTGCAGCTGCTGGAGGGCATGCTGCAGTGCGACCCGAACGAACGTCTGACTATTGAAGAGGTGCTGCACCACGAGGCGTTCGTACGGACAGCGGCCGCGGCATGAAGACACGAGATTTAGCAAACGATATTTCACGGAGTAGCGTGCTCGAACGCACCAAGCGCGCGCACCGGGCTTAAGTATATAATTTTTTAAAACTAAATCTTAAACAAGTGCGTGCACTGTCACCACCTTGGCTCGTTAAACGGAGAGGGCCGGAGAGCTCCTCGCAGCCTCCGAGCGCGTGAGACACAGGCAAGGCAGCGCCACCCGTTGCCCGGGCGTCCCACGCTTCAGAGGTACGCTTTCTCATCCAAATTTCCCGAACGGTAAGGCAAATGGCCAGTCCTGGCGTCCAGCTGCGCGTGGTCTCCTGGCGCGACGACGGCGCACTGCGCCGGGCGCCAGCTGCCTGGAGAGAGCAGGTCCCGCCCAAGTTGGGCTCCAACAGCAGTGAGCCCTGCCTTGCGCAGCAGGAAGGAAGCGGGCACACCAGAGGTGGACGCCGTTGCATTTGTGTCCAAGCCTAGAGGACTGTCTCGAGACTCGAAGTCGGCGGTGATCCGTGTCAGCCTTTGACCGCGCGTGTTATGCGTAGCGTGAGGCTGAAGTTTGTTGCGCGGCATTGTAGAGCTGATACCTAGAGGGCGCGAACAGCATCTTCAGACAGGCAAACGGCTTTAAGCTTGGACGTCGATCCGCCGCGTTGCAAGATGTCGGGCTGCACGAGGCTGAACGCTATCGACTCAACCTTATTCCTACGCAGCCTCATCACAGTCTGCCAACTCCTTCCGCGGATGTCCTCCGTGAACTCGAGTACAGTGTAGCGCGCGACAAATCAGCCGTGCCATATATCGGCAGAGCCGATAAGATTGGCTCGCTTCAACTTGATGCCTGCGGGAACTCAATCGGTACAACTCAAGTGCACGTAGTCACTAAACACTAAAAGGGGATGCTATTCCCGCCGCAGCACCTAGGCTTGCAGTCTTATGGACACTTCTTGTGAATTAGCGCGGCACCATGCTCTGCGTACTCTGCCTTGGACATCCACATCTCGTGGAACGAGCCTAGTGACGCCAAGATGGAGCCGCCCAGGAACGACCCCACGCGGCGCTCCTGAGCATGGGCCGCTACCACCTTAACGCGTAAACTACTCGTAAACCCGCCGGCCGCGCCTGAATTCCCCGACGCCGTAAGCGGCAGCGGCGTACCGCTCAACGTCGTGACCACCTCGCGCTCAATGCGCGTGGGCATGTTCTCGAAGCACGAGCTGCCTCCTGTGAGCACAATGTTCTGGAACAGCTCCTTGCGCAGCTCGGTCTCGGTCGTGAGTCCTCCAGTCTCACAAATCAACTCGGGCAGTCTCATGCCCGGTCCGTCGCTCACAGCACCAGCGCTCTCGGTACTCGCCGTAGCGGGCACCGTCTCCCCCAGGAAATAGTGCTCTGCGACGCTAAACCGCTCCGTGCCCATGGCCACCACCGTCTTGTCGGGCAGCTCGTAGTTGATCAGCGGCAGCTGGGCGTTCTGCACCTCGTCGAAGGGTCCGTCCGCCACTCGGCACAGTCCGCTCTCCTTGGCTTCCACCACGTACGACCAGCTCTGTTTCTTCCTCCTGGCCACCTCCTGCTCCAGCGACGTGGCCTCCGCCCTCTGCTCCCAGCTCTTGGCCACCTGCGGGGCCAGCTTCTGCCTCAAGAAGGCGTCCAGGTCGTGGCCGCCGAACAGCGTCACCTGGCTCTTAGGGTACGCGAAGGCGTAGCCCTCGTGCACCGAGGTCACGCTCGTGTACGTGGCGCCCATCTCGACCACCAGGCCGCTCGTGCGTCCGTTGGCGTAGCAGGCGAGCACGGCGCTCTTGGCGCAGAAGAGCGCGGGCACGCCCAGCTCCTCCATGACCACCTCCACCATCTGCTCGCGCGCGCGCAGGTCGCGCTTCTTGCCGCTCGGCGTCTGCGCCACGGTCTTGTGCTTGTCGGCGGCATCCGCGTCCTCCGCCGCCTTGTCCGCGTCCTCGGGGTCCTCCGGCAGCGCGAACGGCCGCTCCACGAGCAGCAGCGGGTGCTCGCTGAGCCGCGTCTGCAGGCGCGAGCTGGCGGCGTCGAACAGCCACTGCGCCAGCTTCTCCGGGTCGCTCTCGGTCTGCGCGGCGCGGCGGTTCAGCTTCAGCGCGGCCTCGGCGTCGTCCTGCACCTCCGCGTGCGGCAGCGGGCGCTCGAACACGCGCGGGAAGTCCTCGCCCGCGTAGCCGAACTTGCAGCGCGACGTGCCGAACTCGAACACCAGCGCGTCCAGGTCGTTGGCCTCCGCGGCGGCGCTCGAGGAGGCCGCGCCATGGTGCTCGCCCTCGTGGGCTCCTCCGCCTGCGTACATGGTTTGAGTGGTGGCGTTTGGAGTGGCGCACATAATTAAATGCATAGCGTGACGTACACTAAGTTATAGATTGGACTGCAACTTGAAGACGAATCGGGAGGGCATGTATGTTCATTGGAGAAGAACGGTAAATTGATTATACTGCGCCCACCAAGTCATTTACGATATGAATCGTGCACACCTGCGCTTCATTCCTACTTTTTTTCCCTCTAGAAGTGCTTATTATTACTTGTTGGATCAGTGAGCGGGGGTACACTCGCGTAGCGTTGTGTGATGTGGTATTCAGATGCTAAAATTACCTAAAGTACTGGCCCGCACAGAATGTGATGCATGGGTAGAGCAGAGTTGGCAAAAGAAGACGAGTAGCACATGAATCATAAGTTACGATACTCGGAGGACGAATCCCGCATTTCAGGTGGCTGCACTACGCACGTGGGATCGGATCGGACTTCACGTTATACCGTGGAAAATCAAGACCACTTTTTCACGAGCATTTCGACCGCCATGCCAACCCCCCACGCCACACCCGTAGATACTACCGATAAAAACGAAGAAGAAGAGAGCCGTCGTCTGCTAGGAAACTCAACGCTCTCTTCATCGTTCATCTATAACTCTCACTACTCCGATGACTCGAGCTCCGACGTGAAGCAACTACTTGAAGAACTC
Source organism: Phytophthora sojae (assembly GCF_000149755.1). Taxonomy (NCBI): domain Eukaryota; phylum Oomycota; class Peronosporomycetes; order Peronosporales; family Peronosporaceae; genus Phytophthora; species Phytophthora sojae. Next base: position 5,218,089 of record NW_009258118.1, read on the forward strand.
GCGCACGACATGATCGGCCGCAATTCTCCATTCACCACCCCGTTCGGTACGAAAGCTCAAGTGTACGCGGACTACACAGCCAGCGGCAAATCGCTCGAAGGCATCGAGAGGTTCATTCACAACCAGGTCATGCGGACCTACGGCAACACGCACACCACCACCTCCGCGACGGGACTGCAGACCACCTCGTTCCGGGAAGAAGCGCGCGAGATCATCGCCAACGCCGTCAACGCCCGTCGTCAGACGTCGTGATCTTCACGGGTCAGGGCTGCACCAGCGCCATCAACAAACTTGTCGCCGTGTTAGGTATCAACAAAGGACGTCGCCGACATCGCAGCAGCAAACGCCCCGTGATTTTCACGTGTCCCTTCTCGCACCATTCGAACCTCTTGCCGTGGCGCGAGAGTCTGTGCGCGGACGAGGTGCCGATCCCTGAGGCTGTTGGTGGAGGTCTCGACCTGACGGAGCTGGAGAGGCAACTACAGCGCCATAAAAACCGCCCACTCAAGATCGGCTCTTTCGCTGCAGCGTCCAATTTGACTGGTTTGTTACTCGACGTCGATGAGGTCTCCTAGCTGTTGCACAAGTACGACGCGTTGGCGTGCTGGGACTACGCCACATGTGCTCCCTACGTCGACATCGACATGAACCCCAAGTATTCTGCCGCCTACAAGGACGCGGTCTTCTTTTCCGGTCACAAGTTCGTGGGTGGTCCGGGTTCGCCTGGTCAAGAAGAAGTTGATGCAGAATGAAGTACCAGCAATGCCTGGTGGAGGCACTGTTCTCTTCGTCACGGCGACAGCGCAGCGCTATCTCTACAACACGGTGGAGCGCGAGGAAGCCGGCACTCCCGACATTTTGGGCAGCATCCGCCTTGGTCTCGCCTTCCAGCTGAAGCAACGTATTGGTCCGCATAACATCATGGAGATTGAACGAAGGCATGTACGCCGTGTACGAGAGTCTTTCAGCCGCAACAAGAATATTGTGGTGCTCGGGCGCCAGGGAGATGACGTGAATCAATTGCCGATTTTCTCGCTGCTCATTCACTTCGGGAACCGCTTCCTGCACCATGTGCGCTGCTGAACGACCTCTTCGGTGTCCAAGCTCGTGGCGGGTGTCAATGTGTGGGTCCGTACGGCGCTCGAGTGTTGGGGCTCACCCAGCAGAATATGTTAGGCTTGGAGCACGCGTTGCTGGCCAATGTGAATATTCTCAAGCCTGGCGACACGCGCATCAGCTTCCCGTACTTCGCGGATGAAGACGAAGTTAAGTATATTCTGGACGCTGTACACTTTGTAGCCGACCATGGATGGGAGTTCCTACCGCAGTATGCGTTCGACGTCCGCAATGGCGTCTGGCGTCACAGTTCAAGAGCCAAAGTTGAGTTCGTGAGCAAGAAACTGCGGTCGGCACTTAAGGACGAGGGTCCCTCGGAGATCGTCGAGCGTATTGAAGACATCCCAGCTCACCGGCGAGAGAACCTTGAGCAGGCCGTGAAGCTGGGGGTCACGATGAATGCTGCTTCGTCGGGCCTCCCGCTGAACGAGAAAATCCCCAGGATGTACGAGGCTTTGCGCTGGTTCGTATACCCGAGTGAAGCCGTCGCGGTTTTCAGGGAACTTGGTGCTAAGCCACCACTTTCGGACAAGATCGTCGGCCCTTGCCAGCCACAACGATACATGGAGCCTACTACCAACCCCCAGCCAGACAGCGGTCGAAGCAAGAAGAAATCAAAGCGCCATCGAGTGAAGATGGTGCTTTTAGGTGGTAGCTGTGTGTCGTCCTGCCCCACAAAGGAATAGCCAAGGATTGCTAGATACTACGTCGAAGTACAATATATTCAACGTGATTTAAAGTAGTGGTTGTCATAGGCCTCTGCATCATTCCCTTGTATTCATGCTGAGAATGTTGCATATGACTTCAGACTTTGGCTGCTTGGACGCTTCATCTTTCCCTTCTTTTCGTACTTCGCCATTCCTTCGTACAATAGTTTGATCAGGCCCTTGTGGAAGAGGCCCCACCGACCGAGGAGTTTGCGCTCGAGAAGCCAGTCCTTAAGCTCGGCTTCTTTCTTGACGTGATAGCAGATCGCAGTCGGTTGGAGAGGGTCGAAGTCCTCTGGCTTGAGGCACTTGAACCCTGAATTGCGAGCGTACACGTCGTCCCAGAACACGTACCAGAACGTGATCTGCGGGTGCAGGAACACCCACTTCTGTCGCAGATAAAGCGCATCCAACGCCGCCTTGCGAGTCCTCGGCAGCGTCTGCAGCGCTGGGTTCGCCTCATGGTCAAGTAAGTACTGCTCGAGGTCATTACGCCGAAGACGCGCGTTATTATACACGAAGATCCAGAAATCGTCGCTCAGCGCCGCACTCTCCTCCTCTTGGATCATGGCGAGGCGCAGGCGGTAGTCGCGATGCTTAGCGTGCAGCTCTTTCAGGCCTTCCTGCCAGTGCTCGCGCGTGTTCTCAAAGATTTTGTGATGAATGTCGCTCTCCTCCATGGACGGCTTGAGGCCGATGTGATCGACCTTCATCACAGCCTTGCGGCAACCGTGAACTTGGAACTTCTTGTCAGTGTCGGGGATTTCCACCTCGCCTTTGCCATCTTTGTACTTGATGGTGACGTGGAAGCCGTCCGCCATTTCGCGCTTGGTGTCACCTCGACTCTTAAACAAGTCCTTGAGCAGCTGAGGAAGTGCCCAGCCATTTTCCTCGTTGTTTTCATTGCCGACTGCACTACGTTGCTGTTAACCACCTTTAGCGTCCACCGCTTTAAATCTTTGAGCCCTCTGCGAGTGAATTGCCGCTCCACCCACCGCTTGAATACTTTCATGGCCCCACTCTTGTTTACCCGCAGCAACACACCAGATTTGTCGCTGCTGGTCTGAACGCGAATAATGCCGTAAGTGTACTTGCACTCGAATTTGTAGTACCCAGGCTTGGAAAAAATGGGGATGATCCGCCACTTCCATCCCAGAAACTTGGGTCCGACGAACGTCTTCTCTGTCCGAGTGAACGGTAGCATAATGGGGGTTTGCCGCTCACTTAGCACTCGCAACTTCTGCCGCAGCACTCGCTTTGCCATGATCGACGGCGTGAAATTCAGGAACAAAAGCTTGGCGAGGTTCGTGTCACTTGTCTGAATGGAGTTTCCATCGCACTCGTCCGTGATAATTGCTTCGTCTTGGGCGTCATCGTACACCACAACACACTGGAAAGGGTAAGGCACCACGTACATCTTCCCGAAGCAACTTACGGAGTCCAAATGGCCGTCTCGAGCGCCTAGGGGGTTATTCCAGAATACATCGACACCTTCAAGAGCCTCGCGAGCCAACCGTCTCAGCTGAGCTGTGTACATGTGCTCCTTGCCGTACCAGTGCGACTTGACGCGGTCCAGACCTGAGGCGACAACGGCTTCTTCAAGTGAGACCAAGCGTGCAGTCCCCGTGACTTTCGTTGAGTGTTTGCTCTTGGCATTGGCTTTTCCTTTGACTTTCTCCATTTCATCCCCTTCGTCTTTGACGGCCAAGTCAAGAAGCACTGCTCGCCAGAAAGCTTGCCGTACGCGGTGTTTGGCTTCCTTTTGGAGGTTCCAATGCGGAATGACGGTGTGTGCTCGAGCGTCGACCAGCCCACGGCACGTATCACTGAACGATAGCCACCCAAGGATGCATTTAATGTAAACGCGAGCGCCTTGCACACCCAGCAGCAGCACTGAGAGCATCACCAGCAGGTTAAATCCGTGAACTACAACTACAAACCCCATGAAGCCGCTGATCCCGTGGGTTGTCGTTGACGACTCCACCTTCTCCCGAGAAGCGTATGCCACCACGGTGGCTCCTACTGCAGTTGTGAGAGCTGTTAGCTTGGAGATAAGCTCCATCCAGTCATCGAACGGGTCGATGAACGGCTGACTGTACTTCGAGAGCCCCACTACCAAGAAGTAAAAAAAGCTGATGAGAGTGCCCACCGATTTGAACCGATTGACCCGCAGACACGACGATCACCGCCATCAAGATCTTGGCCACCATCTGCATCACCTTGTATGTGCTCCAGTTGCGCTCAAAGCCCGCGTAAAGGGATCGGTACGGGCAGCCAAGTTGGCTCGGATCACTGGGCACCAGTTCCGTGTACACCTTGTCGTCAAACTTGACCTTCTCTCCGTCGAGATCGTACGTCACGTCTTCGTCTTCCAGCGATCCACTTGGTCTGTTCTTCCAGATCGACCACTCGAGCAGGAACGGGAGGGATAACGTGAAGGTGAAGAGGAGCAGGATGGCTTCGAGTGGGAAGAAGAACCAGTAGGGTCCGCCTCGGTACTGCGAGGCAAAGTGAACCGATCTCATTGCTTCAGAGTCGGCCGGGTTGTGTGTCACGACGAGCACATTGAAGGACATTTGCGTCAGCGGCAGGTACACGGTCAAGCAAATGGTGATGAAAATGGTCGGAAACTTGGTCGTCCAAGCGTTTTGGGACGCAAATGTCGCCCACGTCGTGGCTTCATGGCCGTGGCGAACCTTATCCGCTGTGCGAGGCATCGTCCACCACAGGCGGAAGACCACGGCCAAGAAGCTCCAGTGAACGAGAAGGATGCCGCTCAATAGCAGCGCCACACTCACCTTGGACCACAAGTTTGGATCCAGGTCCAGATAATGCATCAACTGCGAGATGTCCTTCACCAACCAGTTGTAGACGCTGCGCATCCAGGTAAGCCCGACGTAGATCCAGCTCGGAATCTCTTGCTCCCTCAAAACTTCCAACACGGGCTCGTACAGACCCGCGAAGAACAGACCTGCGATCTGGAAGAAATCGCGGACGATCTCGATCCGCAACAGAGGCGGCAGAGCAAAGGTGGTGGCCGTGACACAACTAGCCCCCGCTAATATCACTTGCCCCTCTTTCCACATCACTTGTCGCCCCTCGCGAATCATTTGCAATGCGTCGTCCACCGTTTGGCGACTCAGAGCTAACGTCCTCTGCAGTCCTTCAAGCTTGTCTTGGGCGATTTTTTTCAACGACCTCCTTTACTTTAATAGGGTTGACGAGTTCATTGCCGGCGTCGTCGTCGTCGGAGTCTTGGTCCTCGACAACCTGAATTCTGGACAAACGCAACGATCCTGCCGTGACCTTCTTCTCAGCAAGCTGGTGCCAACAGTTAAGCGCAGCTTCATCGGCTGCTTCGGCAATATTCTCCCTGTTGACCGATTGTGTGGATCAACGACCAGAACACCAACAATTCGTGGGCTTGAGATGCCTCTAAGGATGCCAGGGTACAAGCTGCAATAGCTGCTTGGAGCTCCGCCAGCTGCATCTCCGACGCGCCGTGGGAGATCGTTGGTACGGTCTGTCGCGGATAGCACTGTGCGGCGTTGGGATAACAAGTGTCCATGACTCGGTGCCGAGATGGCTGAGTCTGAGTATGCGTACATGCCATGCAGCTACTCTGAATGCAGGACAAACTACTCGCTGTCATGGGTGTCATAGCCCGAAGACGTGGGTAACAGAGTAACACGTCAAGTCACGCAGGCTCAAACTGCATCCAGGCTGGTAGATGCCAAGCCCTGGTCGACGATGTTGACCCAGAGCCAAGGAAGGGTAGCTGCCCGTGCCACCGTAGTCTGCTGGCACAGTGACTCGGTGCTGCAGGGCGGCGCGAGGTTAGACGGCCGGCTGCCGCCTGACCCGCCGGGGCTCAAATCGTAAGTGGGGGAGGGGATCGGAAGTGCCCTTCCTCACCGAGGTCTCTGGCATGAGACTTGCTTCGTCGTAGAAGCCAGTGTAGTGCAGCCACTCACGAAGTATTGCACGAAGGTGCTGGACCTGATGCATCGCTGCTCAAGTCCCATGGTCATGATGACCAATGGCCAGCAACCTTGGCAGTGGCTACTTTTGCTGCTGGGCCGAAGATGGCACGCGCACTCGCTGCTGGAAGGCTGCCTCGGTCAGGCAAGGACATGGCAGCCAGTCTGTGGCTTGGTCCGCGGACGATGGCATGTGTACATGCGCAACACCATACCGCAGCGTGATGCTGTTGCTACACTGGACGCGGTACGTCTACCGGCCAGGTAGCCATCAGCACCAAGCCAAAGCTCCAGGCTGTTGCTACGCTGGGTGCGGCACGTCTGCCGGCCAGGTAGCCATCAGTCCCGAGCATGGGTGTTGCCCACGAGGGGAGAACCCGAACGTGTTGCCTTTGCAGACATTCACAGTTGGCGCGGCACATGCCGCATCTGTAAGGCGCGAAGCCATACGCGTGCACGTGGCACATACTACCTGTGAGATAGTCGCGGTGCGTGACGCTCACTGTGCGCGTGGCACTTGATGTACGCGAGGTACCCCTAGTGCACGCGACACTACTTGTGCACGTGGCACTTGAGGTGCACGAGGCACTTATGGCAGTCGTGGTACGTGCCATACACGACGTGCCTTTGGTGTATGAGGTGGTGCCCTCGTACACCTTGAGGTCCTGTATGGACTGTGTGCCATGCGGTCTTGCACGCACACCGACCTGGTGTTGGTCGCCGCGACGCAGGATGCGATCGCCGGTGACGGAGGGCAATACACCCCACACCACGATGAAGTACCCTTGCGGTACCCTGGTGTCGAAGGAAGACACCTAAGCGTCGGCGACGTGATGGCCGTGACGCGCTGCAGGGCTTTAGACAAGTCCGCCGCGTTGCTCTGTATGATGAGCGGGTTGCTGGAAGCAGCCATGGTCGCTCAAGCAAACACGACGTTGAAGCATCATGCTTCATGGCTGTGGTCAGCGCTTGACCATAGCCCATGGGTCGAGCCGACGTATTCGGCCGACAGACACTCCGCGCCGTGCGAGCAGGGCCCTGTCGGGCCGCTGTCGTGGCCGGAGATGAGCAGCACAGCTCTCTCCATGGTTACGCTACGCGCTGACCGGAAAGGTGCTGTCCCTCGCGGGAGGCACTGCAGCACGAACGTGCCAGCGGGGCCCGAGGGCCATGCGACGCCAACTACTGGTTGTCTACGAGGGACACCGCAAGTTTGGAGGCACATGCATCCCGTGCCGAGGCACTCTGCGCCTGCTAGCGCTGTGAATACGGCCACTAAACGCGTCGGCTTCGCGGCCAACATCGCCGAGGGCAGGGGGGTTCCGCGCGGGGTGCCCGCTGCGGGCACAAGTCACTGTGGGCGTGACGATGAGGCGCGCCAGCCTTGCGGCGGCAGCGCCCGAGAATCTGACCTTTGGGTGTTCGGATTCTCTTGAAGCTGATTGGAGAATCAGATGTGATTCTCAGATAAGTGGGGGAGGATGTAACGGGGTACAATCAAGTGTGCCCATTACATGAAGAGTGACGGGTGTCACTCTCTCGAGTGCATGGTACATAGTACCAGTAGCTCCGCAAGCCAACCATTTGAGTTTGTGTGGGCTTTTGCATAGTTAACTTGTAGTTTGTATTACGACCAAGTTAACCTCTACTTCCTCTGTGCATTGTGCTGTGTGACCCCGTCACACGTATGCATCCTTCATGGCGCTCGCTGCAAAGCTAAAGCCCTACCTCCCTGTCGATGAGAAGCAATCGCGTAACCGGACTGGATTCAAGCTTCAAATGCGCCTGCGTTGGCTTATTGGTGGATCCTATCATGATATTCGCTAGTCCGGTGTTGGCGCGCTTGCGCGCACTCGTTGTCGCGCCCCACGAGGTGTCCCGCGCGCGCTTGCCGTTCTGCTTCGCCATCTCGGCAAGGTTTCCCTTTTGAGCAAAATTGTGTTTTGTTGTTTTTTAACCGAAATATTAGGATATGGCACAAAATGGCACATTTCGTTTCTAACCACTTTTGTGCCATCGTGCCATCCAGCCAAGACAAAGTGCCATTGCATGGCACGCCATGGCAGTGGTTAAGAACGACCCTCAGAAAGACGTGATCCCCTTCTGGAACCTGAAAAAAAAGGCCAAACATCGCGTATGGCAGGCCTTTTGGCGCGCGATGCTGCTCACTGAGAAGCTTGAAAGTTCAACCGAGGAGCCCGACCACGACGTCAAGCAAGTGGACGATGAAAAAGTGCGGAACGTCCGGCGACTCGCTGCCCTCGAGGAAGCGGTGGTTGCGTCTGGAATCGACTGCATCAAATCTCATTGGACCGGTCGAGAGCACATGTACACGGCGCAGCTACGACAACTGGCGTGTGACGCCCTTGAAGGGGTCGACGTGTTCTGGAACAACCCGCAGGGCGCTCGCGATGGTCAATTGGACTCGGTCTCGTGCTTCGGGAAGATGTACGTGGTGCCGTACCCGTTCCACTGCGTTGTGGTCTACGACGACGCAAACGATGAAGCGATTGTCCGGGACGAGTGTGATGAAGCTACACCCCTGACAAGCCACACGAACCTCGCCAAGTTGTTGTCCATCAACTTCACGCCTGAGGTTATGGCAAAACGCGAGCTGAGGCAGAAGCTGCGAGTGCTGAGTCATAGCAAAACGCCCTTTACGCTTCCCTTTACGCGCCAAGAGAAATTATTCGTGGGTCGGAAGTTTCGAGGGCTTAAGTGGGGGATCGTTCCTACCTTTACCTTCCCGGGGTACTACAAGTTTAAGTGCAAGTACACGAAAGGCGTCATTCGTGTGCGATCTAGCAGCGATCCGAGAGGGATTTCGTCACTTCTGTCTAAACTTTTCATGGTGAAGAAGGCCAAGATGTGGGGCTCGGTACTCGCCAAGTCGAAAATCGTGGTATGGCTGAGGATTCTGCTACGGAAAGCGGCTCAAAGCGAAAGTGTACAAAATATCAAGGCGAAAATTCTGATGAAACTTGACGGCGAGCAGCAACAGCAAGGATCCCAATTCAAATACGATAGTGCAAAGCGCGTCATGGCTGATGGTTTCAAAGGGTTACTATTAAATACCGCGACGGTGAGATTGCACCGAAATCCGACGACGATTTCGAGGACGATCTGCCACAGCAAGTAAGGGATCACATCGCCAAAATGACGCGCAGAGCTATCATGAAGGCGGATCACATTGGATTGAAGCCCTCAATGGAGGAAAGCGAGACTTTAACGCGTATTTTCGCGCAGACTCGACACATCTGGGAGAACGGTTCAAGTCTATCGACGGGGGCTTGCTCAAGCCCACACCAGCAGAACGCGACCCTGAGCGACGACTTCTGGCTGCACGTGTACAACAACCCACACTTGTCGTACAAAAGGCTGAAGCGCTACCTGCGTCTGAAGGAGTCGAACCCGCTGCTTCAGAAACTCCCGGAGACGCACACACTAGCGTTGGATTCGCTGTACGCTCGACAGAAGTGGGCGTTCCGAGATCCACGCACCACGTGCTGGTTCGTCTTTTGGGACGACGTCTACGCCTGCAACTCGGATATGAAGCTCGACCCAATGGACTTTGACGCGCTTGACCCAACGAGTATCTGCTACCGCGAGCCAATGGAGCGACAAGAGCTGGAGGAGTGGCTGCGTCAGCGCAAATTGCTACACAAATGGAGAAAATTCAACCCGGCACTGCTCGACTTGCTCTACGAGAAAAAGAGGGACTGCTCTAAGTAAAATAAAACGGTTAAATTTTATTGCTGTTATGGGGTCTTGTCCATCTCGATGTATAAAAGATCGAGTAAACGAGGGTGGAATAGCCTCCTCGTCTTGAGTAGTTTTCGTTCCCGCAGCCAGGCCTCGAGTTCAGGTCGTCGTTTGACGTGGTAGCAGATCGCAGTTCTCTCTCGAGGGTCAAAGTCGTCTTTGAGCTTGCGAAGACACTTCATCTCTCCATTGCGAGCGTACACGTCGTCCCAGAAGACGAACCAGAAGGTGACAGCCGGATGAGACTGAATGAACCTCATCCGGAGATAAAGCGCGTCCAACGCGCTTTGGTGCGTATCAACCAGCGACTTGAGCTGAGGGTTCCCCTCTCGACGCTTTAAATGGTCTTCCAACTCGTGCCGAGCGAGGTGCGGGTTGTTGTACACAAAGTACCAAAACGCATCGCTCAGCGTCGCGTTTGCCTCCAAATGTTTGCGCTCAAGCGCTCGACGATACTCTTGATGTTCAGCATTAAGCTGCACTAGGCCTGGCTCCCAAACCCCGCGCGTTTGATCGAAAATGGTCAGCAGTTGTTCGCTCTCCTCCATCGCTGGCGTTAGTCCAATGTGCTCGGGTCCCATATCTGCCACGCGGTTCTGGAGGTGGTGAACTTTGCCCGTGTGAGGCGCAACGGCGTCTCCGTAGCCGTCTCGGTACGTCATATTCACCTCAAACCCTTCCGCCATGATCCTCCTGTTGGCGTCCCCCTTGGTAGCAACGTGGATGACGCCGCAGGTGTAGTGGCACGTGAACGTCACGGTCGAATAGCGCGTCTCCGTGCGCGCATTACCCTCCGAATCGGTCCTGGTTACTGTGCCGTCTTCGACCGTCGCTTGTTCTTGCCGTGCAAATGGGAAGTGGATGCTGGTCGCTTGGCTGCTCAATACTCGCAGCTTCTGTCGTAGAGTGCGTTTGGCTATGATCTTCGGCGTAAAGTTGAGAAGCAAGAGCTTGGCTAGCTTGGACTGCTGGTGAGGCTCAGCGTCGTCACGCACGATCGCTTCATCCTTCGAGTCGTCGTACACCATGACGCAGTGGAAGGGGTACGGCAGCACGTACATCTTCCCGAAGCACGACTTGGAGTCAAGATGCCCGTCACGAGCCCCACTGGCGTCGTCCCAGAAGACATCCACCCCCTCCAATGCTGCTCGCGTCGCCTGTCGGACCTTAGAAGTGTACGCGTTCTCCTCTCCGCGCCAATGTAAGCGTACGCGGTGCACTCCCGACGCCACCACCGCCTGCTCCAGAGCTTCCAATCTATGAGCAACGGTGAGTTCGTCGGCATCCGCTTTCGAGTTACTACTATTCTGCGCCATCTCAAGCAGTAGCGACCTCCAGAACGCCTGCCATACGCGATGCTTCGCCTCTTTGTCGACGTCCCAAAGGGGCAGCACGTTCTTCGCCGGCGCGTCTTGCAGTCCTCGAGACGTGTCACTGAACGTGATCCAGCCCAGCAAGTTCTTCAAGAAGAGTCGAGCACCTCGCATGCCGAGCAGTAACACCGCTAGCATCACGAACAGGTTGACGATGTGCACAATACTGACAACCACAGCAACCAGTTCAAGCGTTCGTGACTTGGTTTGCTGCATATCGACGAATGCTGCTAACGCTCCACCGACGCATGTAGTCAAAGCGGCAATCTTACCGCTGATCTCCATGACGTTGTTGAGTGGATCACTGAAGGGCGTGCCATAACTCGAGATGGCCACGACTGCAGCGTAGATGACACACGATAGAATGCCGCGGATGCGAGCGTCTGCACTGGCGGCCAGTACGATAACGAGCGCCAACGCCAGCTTCACCAGCAGCTGCAGTACTTTGTAGTAGCTCCAGCGCTGCTCGAATCCGGCGTACAGGGATCGATATGGACATCGAAGCTGACTCGGGTCGCGGGTTACCAGACGCGCGTAGACTTTATCGTCGAAAGGCACGACTTCACCGTCTAAGTCGTGGGTAAGAAGCGGATTTTCAAGCGATCCAGTGGGTCGATTTTCAGCGATAGCACGCACCAGAAGCCACGGCAGCGGAATGGTGAAGGTCAGCAGGAGAATGATCGCTGCAGCGACAATCGCTGGCCATGCGCTGTCGTGACGGAAGCGTAAGAGCACTAAATCCGAGGCACTCGTAGCTTTGCTGCTGTCTTCCGAGGTGGATCGATTCGTAGCTGCTGCAACGACAACATCCAGGCAAAGTCGAGTGAGCGGCAGGTAAATGGTAAGACACGCAGTGATAACGAACGTGAAGATCTTGACTCGCATCTTCTGCTTGGTCGCGAGAGCGGCCCACGTCGTGGCTTCGTGGCCTTGACGCACTTCGTCCGCTCGACGGTGTAGATGGCGACCGGAGAAGGCGAACCACAGATAGCTCACGTACACAACGCCAATGACTCCAACCAGCACTGCCAATGCGATGTCAGCGATGAGTGCCTGGTTCTGCGAGGCTTCTTCCACTAATGCCAACACGTTGATGGCCATCACTTCGTACGCGCCTCGTAGTCCACTGAGAAACTTGTTTAAAGCGCTAACGACGTGGTGTTTCTCGAAGAAGTCGAGCACCGACACGTACAGCCCCGTGAAGAAGAGCCCCACGGTCTGGAAAAAGTCTCGCGCGATCTCGACGCGCAACAGCGGGGGAAGCCCCGATCGAGCCAAACAGGCTGCGACTGCACCAAACGCAGCCGCGCCACCGTCTCGAACTGCGTCTAACGCGGCGTCAACAGCTTCTCGACTCAGACCTAAAGCGCCATCAAGACCAGCAAAGCCCTGAGCCGCGATTGCCTTAGCGAAAGGCGAGTCGAACACCTCGCTAGCCATCAACTTTACTCCGTCCACGGCTTGACCCGATAGTTTTTCTGCTGCTTCACCTACTGCCCTCCATTCTGTAGTAAGCGACTGCGAGCAACGAGACCGTAGTTCTGCCCACTCTTTTGCTGGTAAAACATCTCGGATGGTGCCTATTTGTCGACGGAGTTCCTCGTTGAGATGTTCTGCTACCGGTGTTCCTGCTTCTGCAAGGTGGTGGACAGCATCTCGAAGCTCTTGGCTGACGGAAGACGCTAGAATTGTTGACGAAGCGAGAGCGGTCGTGAGTAGCTTGCCAATTGCGATGGCATTATCCGTGACGTCTTCCACTGCTTCCAAGACTTCCGGGGCAGCTTTCGTCACCTGAGCCGCTAGTACCGCCGCTTCTTCCGTGATGACATTGCTGACGGACTCGTGAACCACCGACCAAAGCGACAGCAACTCCACCGCAGGCGCGGAAGCTAAGGTTACAGTCGCACACGCAGCCATCGCTTCTCGCAGCTCCGCCAACTGCTTCACCGCTAGCGGACCAATCTGCGCCTTTGCGCCGTCTGCCAGAACTCCGGTGCTCTTGATTTCCTCCACGAACCGCAGCGCGAGCGCTTCACCTGAACTCGCCATGTGCTCCAACGCAGCCCTGCATTCCGACGAAACGTTAGTTGAGCTCAGCACATCGAGAAGTGCACGACCAGCTCGTTGGACGGCGTTTTGAAGTTCTTTTGGGTCGACAGCAACAGTGTTTGGGATGTCGGAGGTAATCGACAACACTTGGGCTGGCAGTTCGCCGTCACCCACCGGCAGTGGCACCACGGAAGCCATGGCGTCTCGCCCTGCTGATGAACCAAGTGCTTGTTGAAGTGAAGGTTTGGTCCGTTGTACCCAGTAGTCGTATAGTGCTGCTAATTTGGTCTGCACTTCTCAAAATGTTAGGGTAGTTTCGAAGACAGATTTAAATGATACGCGTGGCTGTGCACTCGTTTGCAGAACTATGTATGTACAGTACGTAGTATGCACTAAGCAGAATATATATTTCCTCCAGCTAGCGGAGTTTTCGAGGGATGTTTGGAATCAACTTTTGGGGTTAATCATGGAGGCGATCATGGAGCCGCGCTTGAACGACTTGCCTCGGGGCATGACCTTCATGTTGTGCTTGGGGTCCGAGGCTTCCTCGAGCTTCTTGAGCTCGTCGTACAGCAGCTGCAGCAGACCGGGGTGGAACATGCCCGCCTTGCTCAGTAGTCCGCGCTCACCCAGCCACGCCTCCAGGTCTGCGCGGTTCTTCTTGCTGTAGCAGATGGACGTGGCGCTGTTGGGGTCAAAGTCGGCTCTGCACGCACGTCCTGGCTTCGGTTCCCCCTTCGGAATCAGTCGGGACATCTCGCTGTTGCGGGCGAACACGTCGTCCCAGAAGATGTACCAGAGCTTGTGGGCCGGACTCGTCATGATGAACCGCTGGCGCAGATACAGCGCGTCCAGAGCCTTCTCATGCGTCCTTGGGAGCTTACGGAGCTGCTGGTTCGTCTCGCGAGTCATCAGGTACTGCTCCAGATCCTTGCGAGAAAGGTACTGGTTGTTGTACACGAAGTACCAGAAGTCGTCGCTGAGGATGTCGTTGGCCTCCGCGTGGATCTTGATGAGGCTGCGACGGTACTCTCGGTGCTCCGCCCTCATCTTGTTGATACCGGCCTCCCAGCTCGGTCGAGTCTGCTCGAAGATCTGCTTCAGGTGCTCGTTCTCCTCCATGTCGGGGTTCAGTCCGAAGTGGTCCGAGTCTCGAACAGCCTTGCGTCCGGTGATTTCGTAGCGCTTACCGGTTCTCGGAGCCTTGGCGTACCCTCGGCCGTCCTTGTAGGTCATCGTCAAGATGAATCCATCCGCCATGGGGCGCTTCGCCGCGCCTTTGATAACTGTGTCGCCAGACGTCTTCACCTTGAACACGCCGTACGTGTAGTGGCACGTGAACTCGACCACGGCCTTGTACCTGACCTTCATGGGCTTGAAGCCCTCGATGGGGGTCCACTCGTAGTAGTCCGTGACCACCGCCTTCTCAACGCGAGAGAAGGGGAACCGCACGGGGGTCTTCAGGTCGGCGAGCGCTCGAATCTTCTGTCGGACTTCGCGTTTGGCCACTATAGCTGGAGAAAAGTTGAGGAACAGGAGCTTGGCCAGGTTGCTGTGGAGTTTGCTGTCCCTGGGGGCGCTCTCGTCGATCTCGTCCCAAATTATGGCCTCGTCGTTGGTGTTGTCGTACACGATGACGCAGTGGAAGGGGTACGGCACCACGTACATCTTTCCGAAGCAGGACATGGAGTCGAGGTGGCCGTCGCGCACGCCAATCTCTTCGTTCCAGTACACATCAACCCCCTCCAGCGCTGTCCTCACTACCTGGCGTAGGCGGGTGGTATATCGCTGCTGCTTACCGCGCCAGTGCGAGCTTACTCGACGGATGCCGGCGGAGATCACAGCTTGATCTTGAGCGATGAGTCTAGCAGCTGCCGGTGATTCCTTCACGTGGGTTTCAGAGCCTTCATGGTCGGGATGAACAGGAGTCAGATCATACAGAACTGCTCGCCAGAACGCCTGCCACACTCGGTGCTTAGCCTCTTTGTTCAGGTCCCAGAATGGAATAATATGCACAGCGCGCGCGTCGTCGATCATGCGGGTCGTATCGCTGAACGAGAGCCATCCCAGCCAGTTCTTGATCAAGGTTCTAGTGTTAGCCACTCCGAGCAGCGTCACCGTCAGCATGATCCACAAGTTGAGGAAATGCACGATAAGAACAAAGCCCAGGAAGCCTTGGATGTAGTTAGAGTGGATGTCGTTCCTCTGCGCCCAAGCTCCGAGTGTACCTCCAACTGCCGTTACTAGCGCAGTGAACTTGGCACTCGACTCCATCAGGTCGTTCACAGGGTCGATAAACGGGCGGCTGCAGCTGGTAAGGAGCACAACCAGGAAGTAGACGCCGCAGACGATAATGCCTCCAGTCGATATGTTGCGCGAAGATCCAACGACCACTGCAGCGAGTACGGCTTTCGCAACTAGCTGCATGACCTTGTACGTGCTCCAACGCTGCTCAAAGCCATTATACAGCGAGCGGTAGGGGCAACGCAGCTGGCTCGGGTCACTGGCCACGAGGCGTGCGTACACCTTGTCATCAAACGGCACCTCTTCTCCGTCCAAGTCATACGTCACCTTGGCGTTTTCTAACGAGCCTCGAGGCCGATTAGCACGAATCGAAGACACCAGCACGAACGGCAACGGGATCGAGAAGGTGAAAAGCAACAAGATTGCCTCGGTGACGATGAGCCCCCAGTACGGCTTGTTGGTGAAGTGCGACGCTACGGTACCTTCAATATTTTCTGTCTCGTCGCCCTTGTGGGCATTGATATCCAGCACCGAGAAGCAGAACTGCGTCAGCGGGAGATAGGCCGTCAAGCTGGCAGTGATCATGAGAGATGAAACCATGACCATGCGCTTGTTCGTGGCTGCCAGCGATGCCCAAGTGATGGACTCGTGTCCGTGGCGGACGTTATCAGCCCCGCGCGGCATGTAGCGGATGACCCGGTACAGCCACAGGAGGAAAAAAAAATGAATCACGATGACAACGCCGATAGAAATGAAGACGCCCGCGTTGCTGAACTTTGAGATCCACTGCACGAATGCCGATACGTCGATAGCGATGATGGTGTACGCTGCGCGCAGACCTCGAACCAGTTGCATGATGTACTCAGGCAAGTGTTGATGCTGGAAGTACTCCAGCGTTGGCTTGAACATACCCGACAAGAAGAGCCCAGCCGTCTGGAAGAAATCACGACCGATCTCGAATCGCAGTAGAGGAATGTTCACAAGCGCCAAGCATCCGCCCACAAGAGCTGCACGACCCTCGCGCATGGCTTGCAGCGTGGCTGCCAGCCGCTGGCGACTGATCAACAAGGAGCCTTGTAGTCCTGCCATAGCTTGCGTTAGTGCTACATGTGCAATCTGCTCGTCGAACAGGCTGTTGTCCACGTCAACCTTCTCAACTCCTTCTCGGTCGACACCTGCCATGGTTAGCAGCGTCCCCTTCCGCTCTGCAGCCTGGACGATGTCGTACGGCTCCAGGACAGCGGTCTTCTCTCCAGCCTCGTCACTTATTCCATCACTGACAGCCGTGTGGATGATCGACCACAAAGCCAGCAACTCAGGTACAGCAGTCCACGCCAGTCTTCCAGTGCAGCACGCCGCGACAGCAACTCGTAGCTCGGCAAGGTCTTCCTCGGATGCTCTCAGACTTTGCTCCGCGTTCTCGTTTGCACAGGTCATGAGCACTCCAGCACTCTCGAGCTCCTTCACAAACTCCATACTGAACACTTCGCCGTCGTCCATCATGCGCTCAATCGCGGTGTAGCATTCAAGTGAAATACCAGCAGCCCCTTGACTTGGGAGCACAGCGAGCAGCGCAGCTCCTGCTCTCTTGATCGCGTTCTGAATCTCCTCGGGGTAATGCTCGTCGACGTGGTCGATTTCATTCGTGACGGGCGGCTCGGAGTGGTGCTCTACAACCGTCTCGCTCTCGTTTCCGTTGTCATTGTCATTGGCGACCGAGGGCTCGTTATCGGGCGCTTCACCTTCGTCTTGATCATCACCACCCACGTCGAGCGTAAGCTCTACCATCTCTTCAATTGCGGCTGCTTCCTTGGCCAGTTCCCCGTGCAGACCGTCCTCCAGCTCCTCCTTCTGCGACTCCGATGCATGGTGCGTAGTTGCTTCGTGCGGGCTCTCGTGGATCCTAACATCCGAATCGGCAGCCCCGTCGTCATCGACCTCATTACCGCTATCGTTGCTGCCGCTGTCGTCCACAGTGATCTCAGCGTGTGGGATGTAAGGATCCTCAACGGCATTCGCAGCTGGCGCTGGAGCTTCGTGGCGTACCGTTGAGATCAACCGGTCAAATAGACTGGTCGATGCAGGCTCGGGGGCGTTTGAGCTGTTTCCGCCCACGATTCCAGCTGTGCTGCCGGTGATGGACGCTCTGTTGCCTGCTTCACGACTCTCAGTGCCTGAACCAGAACCGGAGTCAGGCTGGTCTGTGCGCATAGCAGACAATAAACGCCCAAATAGCCGGGACGAACTGGGTGGGGGGCTCGCTGCAGCCTTTGGTTGTTCAGGTGGCGGGCTAGAGACCGGTTTGACATCTTCCTCTTCTTGCGGTGGTACAGTGACACTTGCAGCATCAGCTCCACTGTTGGTCTCAGAGTTACTGGAGGTTTCCCGTGTGGCAGCCACCTCAGCCACCTCCGCAGTGCTAGATTTGCTTTCAGAGTGAGCCCCAGAGCCACCTTGTCCAAGATCCTCTTCGGCGGAAGACTCCTTTTCACTCTCCGCAGTCTCGGCTGTTGGTGCATCAACTTCGCTACTGGCAGTCTCGCTGGGTGCCGGTCCCATGCTATCCGTCTCCTTCTCCGTCTCTGGACTGGTGGGCTCGCCAGTCTTCTCATCCATGGGCTCACTCGTGGTTGGTGCTTCAGTTTCGACGTGGGTGGCAGCAGCAGCAGTGACAGCCTCAGTCACTGACGCGTCTGACCGCTCCTTCCCGTCGTCCTTCACAGCTTGGGGCGACTTCGCGCTGCTTGAAAAGAGGCCTCTGGTAAAGCTCGGCCGCTTGGTCTTCGAAGCTTCAGGCGTCGTCTCGTTGCGCATCGCCGACATGAGCCGTCCAAAGAAATCCGGCGACCGCGGAGACGTCGCAGCAGGCTTGCTCGCTACGGGCTCAGGAGGCGGCATCACGATGACACGAGGTGGTGGCGAAGCTGGGTCGCCATGGTCCGAGCCATTGACATCCTGTTCCTTCTCCTCCTCGTCCTCCTGCTTCGCCTCAGTTTCGCTCTCCGCCTTCACCGCCGCCTCAACCCTCTCCTCCTCCTCCTCCTCTTCTTTTTCCCCGGCGACAACGACAGCAGCAGCATCTTCCGTCACTTCAGCGTCATCTTCACCGTTAGCGGCGTCGTCGACCTCTCCAAGCTTATCACTCTCAGCCTCAGCACTTGGTGGGGGTACACCTTCTCCGCTGTCAGCAGCTTCGGCGCTTGCTTCTTCTTCCTCCTCCTCCTCCTCCTCTGCAACTGCAGCAACTTGGTCCGTCGCCAGAGCGTCTTCAGCCCCAGCAGCAGCGATATCCGCGGCAGCAACTGCTTCAGTCGCAGCCCCGACACTCTCGTCGTCGTGCTTGAGCTCCTGCACGGCCTGCAGCACGCGGTCGAAGAAGCTGGATGAGCCTCGGCGCTGGCCGGGCGGCGCCATCGTCGTCGCTGCTCACTGCGTCTTGCCGTCGAAAGTCGAAATGGCCCCAAGCCGCCGCGTGGGTTTCGCTTTCGCTTCGGTCGAGGGGTCCATTCATTGCCGCCAACGTCCGTTACGGGGGTCCCATGCAACGCGCAACACCTCCCGCGGGTTTCGAGCTCGCTGCGGTGACTGAGCCGGGGTGAGGGCACACTGCGCGGGTGCCACGCTCGCAGGCCGAGTCGCAGCAGGAGAACATCGGAGTCCCATGCCCACTTGACGGAGTAGTATTATAGTAGTAGTAGTAGTAGTAAATATAGCATAATATAGTTTCTATTATACTATCAGAGATTGATAGTAGATATTAACAGTAGTAGAATTATTTAAATATTATCGGTAAAATAATATTAGTCTACTATAGTAATAGTAGAATTTTCCTCGGCTAATTATATTCTATTATAGTAGATAGTAGTTGTGTTTTCGGCTAATAATAGTGTGTTTAGACGCTGGATTCGCCGCCTCCGACAAACTTGCCGCCATCATTGACACCGGAAACCCAGCCAGCCTCGCCACCAGCTGTCCCCTCGTCCACGCTGCCGCCGATGGCAGCACCAAGATCGGTGTCCTCAGCCACTCCGGACGCATTTGGAGTCCTCCTCGAGATTCGTCACCACCGTCAGGACCGCGGCCGTCATGACGTGTGGGAACTTTCTCATCAACTTGATGTGCCCTACGTGGTCTTGGATAGTGGTGAAGCAGCGGCTTTCAGTCACGTTTGCCTGCTGTGTGCTCAAAAGCTCGCTTGCCACCCACACGCAAGCCCCAACGCGTGGGAAGGTGCCTTGCACCGCTGGCAGCACACATCCAACGTGAGGGCGCACATGGTGCCGCATCATGGCGATTGTCCACAAGATAGACATCGAAGAAGTTGGAGTCCTCTATTCGCCATCTTGATGAAGCTATCACTCTTCTGAAGAGCGTGCTGTTGGAGGACAACAATAAAACGATGTGTCGCATGCAGCTCCAGAACAAAAGCATCAACGAGGACGCCTGGTGGCCGACATGGAGGATACCTTGGTGGTCGACATGGAAGACATCTTGTGGTCGACAGTAGTAATCTAAATTACTATAGTAATATTATTCTAGTATTCGGGATTGCTAGATTGGATAAATCAGAATAGTATAATTGAATTGGCCCTGTCATTTCTTCTATAGTAATGTAGGAAGCAAATCGCATTACTGTCAATCCCTGACCATATACTATCATATAATATAATGTGAAAATCGATTACTTTCAATTATAATCGGAGAATAAATCGTTCATCGGTCTCGTAATTATGTGCAGCCTAGCAATTTCGATCAACATGCCTGTACCTTGGCCCGAGACTCGCCAAGTGCAGCGGCAACACCGCGTCGCCTGGATATCTCAGTTACATGTATTACATGTATAGCGTGCGGCTTTTCCTGCTTAGTTTTGATGTTAGTGTTGTAGCCTTGACTACCTAGCCAAGAGCGACTGCAGCGATTGTTGTCTGGCGGCTGATTTAGCCTACAAGGAGCGAATGCCGGTTGCACATCGGGCATTCCGTCTGAATAGCAAGCAAATCGGCCGGCTCTGGCTTAATCGGCCGATTAGCAAATGTAAATCCGACTCATATGCTCTGACTCTGTAAGTCGTCCTAGGTAATAATCTTGAGTATAAATCGAGGTACCCAATCTAATTAAGATGTCGGATTTATCAAATCGGGGATCGGCGGTCTTATTAAGCCACTAAATCGGCGGAATAACAATCCATTAAGACATTCTAATCGCTTTTCGCAATAATGCAATAGTTGTGTATAATTGTGCCTTTTAGAGAGGCAAAACAGTGGCTTAACCTAATAGTTATGCAAGCCCACTCAACACGAAAGGTGTACTAATGAAAAAGTAGTTCGAGGCGCTATTACAGTAGAAGGGCCAAAATAGCATGGTTACTAAGTGCAGTGCTTCAGATAATACTTTGATGTAAGACACCGTGACGCACCTCTTTCGTACGAGCAGCAACGCCATTGAACTCGGATTTTTTTTGGCCGTTGAAAGCAGTTGTATATTAACTCGTTCAAGTCGCTCAGTCAGTCGTGGGCTCACACTTCCTGTCTTGTTGCCGTTAGAGAACAATTCTAACGATGAGCTGTAGATATCTCTCCACAGGACAATTTCTTTCCGCTCTAGTTTCAAACCTCCCAAAGCCTGCAACAACGTCGGTTTTCGCTCGGAATTAGGCAAAGCAAGTGACAGTCTCGCTCGACCGTCATGCAACCACTTTTCATTCGGTGTTCAAACGAGCTCGTCGATGCCACGGAGCTCTGCCTGGTGCAAGACGTGCATCTCACCACCCTCTTGGCACTGATATTTTCCACACATTTGTCTCTTATCCACTCCCGAGTTTTCTCCTACACGCGGTACTGCATAGCAGACGACTCGAAATGCGGTGGGTTCCCTCTATTCAGTAGCATCAAGGAGGACAGCGAGTGAGCTCGGGTGGGTGCTCGCCCGAAAAATGCGCCGCATCAACAATTTATGTTACTTCAGCTGATAGCACCGGCAACTTCAGCATGGTAAACTGCGTCCCGAACGACCAGGAGGAGACGGCGCCCATTTACGAGGATTTCGACACCCCGTATTTTCTGATTGGGGGCAATGCTGTCGTAAGTGCTAGCAGTTGAACCATATACTGTAGGTGTAAAGTTGGTCTTACTGGGAAAAATGTATTTGTGATCATGAATTCGAGCCTACTTCATCACTACCTGGAAACACCATCCTGCACTACCCGCGCTTGAAGCCAGTCCAGCATTGATCACTTTGCAACCGCCCCACGTCTCGCTAACTCAGTGTAGAGTAGATCCAGGAGCTCGTGGGTGATTAGCTTTTGCAGCTTGCGCTCTGTTACCCACGTCTCCATCTCAGCGCGCGGTAACACGTTGTAGCAGATCGATGTAGAGAACCGAGGATCAAGGTCCGATTCAAGTCTTTGTAAGGCGGCTACGTCGTCATTGCTCGTGAAGAGGTCACCCCAGAACACGTACTATAGCGTCACAGCAGGGTGGGAATACACGAAGTGTAGCCGATTGTACAGATCGTCGAGCGCCTCGCGATGCGTGATAGGGAATTCTCGAAGTCGAGGGTTGATTTCGAAAGTAGTCAGGTAGTGCTCCAGTTCGTCCCGTGGCAAATGATGATAATTGTAGACGTCGCGCCAAAATGAATTGGCAAGCACAGGATCTTCCTGCCACTGAAATATGTGCAATTCGAGACGGCGATCATTATCCAGTTTTCCGTCAATAACATTCAGCGATGGGGGCGCAGTCGTGTCATGTTGAAGTGTTAGCGAATCCAGCTCGAGTGTTGAGGTGGATGGAGCCCCTCCGGCGCAGCCGGGCTAACACGTGACTGTGCCACTTGCATCATGTCTCGGGCCAGTGAGTTGGCGACCGTGTCGTTCATTCTTGTGTATCGCTCGAACGCATCCGAGGTCCATCTGCCGAAGAGCTTGATGGCGAGACGGTCGACACCGGCGGTGAACATTGCTGTGACTCCGCCGCTTCTCATTGAGTGCGTACCGAAACGCGTCGGGTCGGCCCCAATGGCTTGTGCAGCCCGCTTGATCGCGTTGCTGAGCGTGGTCGCGGCGAGCACTTTGCTTGGTGGAGTTGAGCAGAGAGCTTCGTTGCTGCCGAAGCTGTTGGCAATCTGAACTAGCTCCCATGCGGCACAGCCACGGCGAGCCGGATCGGTGAAGCGTTCTTGTTGTCCCTGAGCCCGCTTGATCCGTTTTGCTACCCCGAAAATGTACTGACACAGCAGCAGTCATGTCGATGGAGTCGGTTTTGATGCCTTGCTTGGTGATAAACTTGACGTCCTTTGTGCGGATAATGTATGGCTTGACTCGGCTGCCGTCCGCGAGATATTCGGATCTTCTGAGCAGGAAGAAAAAGCCCACGACCGCAGCCCCCCAGAGCACGCGATCGTGGGATGCTCGGAAATTGCATCGTGATCGGAGCTCTCGCAGGATTGCGAGTGTGACGGGTTCCTTTTGGTGAGAAAGTGGAGACAGCCTCTGCATCCCGCGCACGGCGAACTTGTGTCCGGCGTGGAGACCGACGGAGTACCCTCGCTCGCGCATACAATACCAAGAGATGTGGCTAACCGCGGACAGCACAGTGATTGTGGATAGTGGCTTTCCTGCCGTTCTCGTAGCTGAGCACCAATAGTGAACGGCGAACAAGGCGAGTTGATGGGAGTGCTGTTGGATGTCTGCTTGTAACCACGGGTGGAGGTCGTGTTCCAAGCACCAAGTCGACCATTTTTTCCAGGTCGCCGCGTACTTTGGTCTTGAGCCAGGGGCCAACGCGTGAGACTGAAGGTGGACGAGAAGGTCATGTAGACCTTGCGTAGATTTGGTGGCACTGGTATCTGTTGCCATGCAGACGATAGGTTAGTCCACAGCTTGTCGTAAGGTGGTGTCCAGGCACGCGAGCCGGCATCTGTCATCGTGTTGGAGGATCCAGGGAGATGCCCGCACAGAATGCGAAAGCCGAAAACAGCCTCAGCGAGTCCGATTGCGCGGTTCAAATCTTGCGCAAGCGGGTTGTTACTTGCTAGTCGGTTTGTCCAGGATACTGCAGAAGTGTTGTCGGACCATGCCTTGATTAAAACAGTGTGCTGAGTTGCCCATGCAGGCCCGAAGGACCATGCAGCTAGTGCGACGCAAAGTTGCTCTCGAACGTTGATGTTGAAGCCACTGCAGCCACTTGCTCTTTGTATCAATCTCTGTTCTTCCGCATCAAATTGAACCTGGATGTACTGCCTCGTTGCTGGGTTGAGTACAGCGAGTCCGCTGTTGCTCGCGTCCATGTAGATGTGGACATCAACTGGCTGGGTTGAAGTATACATCGCAAGAGGTAATGCGCGGAGCTGGCCTTTGCTGAGTATCATTGCAAACCATCGTAAGTCGTCTCGGATCGCCTCGTCGACTGGAACTTTCCCGTACCGGGGGGCCCGGACGCATGCAGTGTGGATGCGTTGGTAGAACGGTTTAGCGGCGCGAAGACACGAACACACGTGCCGTAGGCTGCCCAATAGTTGCTGTAACTGGATCCGGGTAGTCTGCGTTTGTACTTGCAGCGACTGGACTTTCCCGAGGGCCTTCGCTATTTTGTCCCGTGGCATGGAGATCGTGCAGGCGTTGGTGTCAAACCCAAGCCCCAGCACCTGAAGCTGAGTTTCCCACGTCGAGAACTTTTCTTCGTTGATTGCTGCAGGACCCAGAATCGCGAGCATGGAAAGCCGCAGTGCCTCATTGGCTATCTGTAGTATGTTGTTGAGCTCCGGCTCAACGAGGACGTGATCGTTCACCCATTCATACGCGAAGAATGGCTCATGATCGTTGGTACTCGGGTCCATGGATGCTGGGCACTCTCGGCTTACTAACCACGTAATGGCACCACCGAACGCGCCGTAAAATGCAGGAGAGCTTGTCCAACCGAAGGGAGCGGACATGTCGATGATGAGGACTCCCCGTTCTGGTATGGTAGCTGCCATCCATCGAACGTGCTGGCTTGCCAGCATGAGGTGACGAAAGGCACCTTCGACGTCGCCTTTCATGATTTTGACTGGCACACCTTTGTAGACTGATCGGCACGAGATTATTCTCCGAGCAATAGCTGCGATATGCTTGTACTCGATGTCTGGTGACCGCTCGGTTCGTGTACCCCGCCGAAACGAAAGATCATGAATGAGCCGGATATCTTCTTCGGGATCGCAGTCTTTCTTCGTGACTGCACCAAGTGGACTTATCTAAATGTTCTTCCACAGCTGAAGCACTTTGATGTCCACTACCAGGTACTGCCCCGCATCTTGCCCTTTTCAAATTGCTTTGAGTACTCCGTTCAGATGGCGAGAGGCAGACCCGTGGTTTTTCATCGGATTCGTTTGCATGGGGTTTGCCGCCTTCCACGATGGCTGAATCCCTTCGCGCGCGATCTGTACCAAGCGATTCTTGTGCTTGTACCCGTCGAGCAAGCTGGCGAACCGGGATGGGTACATCGCTTTGTTCGGACGAGGATCACTACTGGATTGAGCGCGGACTACTTCCACAATATCTTGTAGACTCATGTGATGCTCCAGTGCCAAAGCGGAAACGACACGTTGCTTTTCCAGATTGAGTTGCCACTGTTGGTTGCTGTCCCGTAGAGGAAACTTCTTGGGGGGCGCAATACCAAGCCGGGTGCACATGACGTTCATAGCAGTGGCGTGACTGGACGACCGCGTAATTAGCTGTTTGATCAAGCATTCCCGGACGTGTGTCGAGCTGGGGGTTGGCCGCACTTGTTTGATCTCGGTGCAGGCTTGATCCGCGGCTTTCCTCTGGGGCGATGCTTGCTTTCGGCTGGAAGCACGCGACGACGGCCGATTGGTGGCAGGTTTGTCGACTACTGTATTTGTGCTGGCCTTTCTTGAGTTGTGCATTTGCAATGACTCGAACTGAGTCGCGTCCACCGAACTGGTGTGACCTGCTTGTTGCGGATCCGACAGCATGTTGGGCGGAGACTCGAATTGAGCCTCGTCGACCAATCTGGTGCGAGCTATCGCGTGCTGTCGAGGTGGCTTGTTATGCAGTGACTCGAACTGAGTCTCGCGCACCGAGCAGGTGCGACCTGCACGTCGCCAGTGTCTTGCGTGATCGTCTTGCGTTCCCGTGCTTCGCGCGTCGGCGACAACTGGTCGTTTCGAAGCGTATTGTGAAGACGTTTGTATTGATGAAGCTACCGTCTGATGGTCCAAAATAATCTGTCCAAGGTCACGAGGACCAGTGTGCCCTGGAACCCATCAGTTGTTTCTGTACTTGCTGTTCACACCGCCGAACCTGCGGCGAATGAAATGAAGTTGCGAAGCTGGTCGGAAATCGCCGCTGGGTAGAAATGAACTCTGCTCTGGAAGATGCACACACTGGGATCTTTTGACGGGCAGCCCCTCTTAGACAAGAACTTGAGGCAGACGTCCTTGCCATCCTGCTGTGGTAGTGAAGGATGTGTGTCATCGGGTGTTTTACGATAGCCACGCTTATTCACTAAGTACGAATCCTACTAATTCCGATTAGCTGCCGAGCGCAGCGAAGGCGGCTCCGCCCCCTCATACGATATTGCGGGGCCGCAGGACCCGCCCCGGCCTCTGTAATACTAACCTGACATTGAGAGTAGTGCAGCGAGCCGACGAGCCGATCGGAACAGGTCCAGTACTGCCGTAGCGAAGCGTAGGCAGCCTGATCTCATAGCGCAGCGAACATTGCGAGCGAAGCGCCAACTAGCAAAAAATTCACCGCCGCGTAGCGGCCGCGCTCGGCTACTTAACTGCAATCAGCCTTAAGGTTAATATATATCATGATTATTCTCTTGCTACTAACTCGTCAACTAACAGTCAGCAAACGTACAGCTAACAGTGAGTTAGTGTCTAGAAAATTTTACTAACAGCAAAACGCCCTACACTAATGATGGTCAAACAGGTCACACATCCGGACGCTAGGCCACGTGGCCAAACTTAGCAGGTCACACCCACAGATGTAGACGGTAAGATGCGCATGAGAATGAGAGCAAAATGCATATGCAGCTTCGAAGCGGACGAGGGCCCACTTCTCTTCAGCCTGAAGAATTCAGACATCATACAAGTTTTCTCAGCACACACGACACCTCCCTCAGCTGCTTTCTTACTCTGTCAGCGCGGTTTCCTACAGGACACGACGTGAGTTGCTGCTGTGGTACAGTATAAGTTGGCTAAGTGCTGCACTGCGGGCTGCCTATCATCTTGCACAGCGTGCTTGCTACTAGTAAAGTACCATGTTGCGCTGCAAGTCCTTGCCATGCTAAAATGTGGGCTTTCTACCAGTTTACACTGCAAGAGACCGCCTACCATGCACGGTGCACGGACAGTGGTTACTATGCTAAACGGTGAGCTGCTACCACGCGTGTGTGATGCTCGTCAGATCGCAATAACCTAGATAGAGGAGGTGGTGCTACTTACTATGTTGCACTACGAGCACCGTACAAAGTCACCAACTCGTGCTCACGGAACTCCGCTCACATTCAGCGCTTGAGCTCATGGACTCAGCGTTACGTAGCGTTATCTAGACCTAGCCTTCAGTCTTGCTCGACGTGCGTAACCTCGCTCGAGGTCGAAGTCGAGTAGTGCGCCGCCTGCTGTTCCTGGGATCACAGCGTTGCCGAAGGCCATGGGCATGCTGCACAGATTTGGCCGCACACTCGACTCGCCGTCTCGTTTCTCAAGGTGAGGTGCATTACAGTCATTTAGCCTTAATAACGACCTAGCAAATGCCCGATCCTCCAGCGCTTACAATTCAATCTGCCTACCTTGACAGATGACAGCATATGCACACTTGCTACGGTGTGCCAGTGAGAGTGAATGTACGGCGGTCCCAGCTTTGGCTTGGAGGGACGCGAGCACTATTGTCCACCGCGACGGTAAGCGGGGGAGATCCTCCGCCTTCGCGACTCAGCCGTCTCGGAGGCATGGCGACTGTATTTGTAGCGAAGTAGGCAGAGCTGTAAGTAGGTTTCGGAACACTATTATACCAGGGAAGCTAGCGCTTCCGAGCAAACCAAAGCTCTGAGGTTGATATCAAAGTAATCTGTGTCTGTGTTTCGGTGTAATAGCGAGGCAGCCAGCTCGTAGTGCGGCATGGTAGTACAAGTAGACTGTAGGGCTACACACCCTCCTATGAACAACTTCGTCGACACAGTCAGGAAGCGAAGCCAGTAATGAAATTTCGCCATCGTCTCCGGATTCTATTTCGTACTTTGTAGCATAGAAAATTTATACGCGCCTAGAAGTAGCTAACCTATCGCATCACAGCTCAGCACTCGAGCTCGACACTTCAACATGACTCGGTCCCCATCGCTTAATGTAGTTCACGAAAAGGTATTTCTCACGAATATGCGGCACCGCGGGGTCAGAGAAGAGCAAAGACTTATGAGAGCAGCCTACCATCACCACTGATGACCCTGAAACCTGCTATAGTGCTTTGGGTTCAGAGGCCGACGATGCCGAGATGGATCATGAGACAGTAGACTATCATCCAGATCACTCTTTTGACTACGATAGCGCGGGATAATGGTGCGGAAGTCGCTATCTGTCAGGAGCAGAATTTATATACTATCCATTGCGAATATACATGTGACCTCATTCGCTTAGGTCACGTGACCAAAGTAAGGATTTGACCCGTGACCAAAATGTAGGATTGACCTAAAAATCCGGTTACCTACACTGCAGGGTAGGACCGGGACACTTGCGACCATACCGACGAGTGCGCACTTAACGATCAAGTTATGCACAGGATACAAGTAAGGTAAGGTGCCAGTTGCGTGCCTACAACCAGTTCCGTGCCTACTTGTTTTAGCCAATTAGCATCTTCTCCTTGTTAAACTCTCGTAGTCTATTGGTAGATTTTTCCAGCGTCACATGCAATTTCCAGTGATGAGCCTCCTAGGATTTGCATAGCATACAAAAATGCTATCAAAAGAGGCAGGAAACTGGCAGCTCACTCCAAATCAACAAGCTTTTCATAACAATAACAAGAAGTTCTGCAAAATTTACACGGACCAGCGTGAAGTACATAAATTCAGCCCAATCGCGCAGATTTAGCGGGTGCAATCAGATTTCAGAATGGACAATTCAATGAAAAGTTATGCCACAGCAAGTCCGCAAGTTCGAAGGACGGCACGAAACTGGCAGAAGACCTTAGTATCTGTCCTTGGCCCCGTGCTGGAGTTTGATGTATGGCGATCGATGATAAAATGGGTGGCGAGAAAACATTTGCACGTATGTATGCTCATCAAGCTGCACCGAGTCTCCATCTGTATCGTAAGCCTTTCTGAGATTATCAATTCCGCCGGGTCGGTATCCGGGTCGGCAGGATCTGCTTTCTTTATAAAGTCTGAACGGGATCGCGATAATCACGCCAGTAATACCCACCATAATGACGACAATTCACAGGTCGAAGACCTGTGCTTGGCCCCGGCAAAAAACTTGTAACTTTCCAGAATCGGGTACCAAACCGGGTCTCTCTTTCTTAATTGTAATGTTTAAGCTAATATCTGCCGGAATCGGGTACCCGTCGATAAATGATTAGATTTATGCACATTATTTACCAAAGGTTGATACTAATCGTTCATTCTTTACCAAAACTTGCGTTCAAACACTTACGGACGCTCCAGTACACTATGAGAGCGTCATGGCCTCGCTGAAGGCGTATCAATTTGCGCCATAATCGACCAAGCTTAGCTGAAGATGACCTATATGACTTTTCTAGCTGCAGGCTGCATTTTTTACATGTCAATTTGCTCAATACTCAATCACTTAGCCGAAGATGCCCAACCTCGTGCCTTTCGCCAAACCAACCAGCTCAACTCGACAGTGACACGAGCATCGTTCGTTTGAATTAGGCTTTCTTTACCTGCGTTGAAGCGCCCACTTCCAAGGACTTGGCACATTAACGTGTTTCTCATTCCGCAATTTACCCTCAAGTTAAAAGGTCAAGATCAGCGCACCATGCATCTCTTCTACGTTCCGCTAGCTCTCTCGTCTGATCGTTAGCACACAACATAGTACTAAATGAACACAGTATACCTTACCTGCAAACGGAATGAAATAGCTCGTTGCTGGCGTCAACGCAGCCATTGGACGCTGACCAGGGTGTTATGCCCCACGTTAGAATCACCTAGAGAGTGCGGCTGGTAGTGCTCTTTTAAAATCCTTAAAAAGATTAAAAACAACACAACTTTGGGCTTTACTCAATTGTTATCCGTTATCATCGTCCATGAAACTATTTGCCGACCTGTGTACCCTCCCGGAGCAACGCTCCGGGTTGCCTATACTGATCGGGTTCGGACCTTCACCGGTAAAAGAGAATCCCTGGGCGTGATTAGAAGCAGCAGCGGAGTAAATGGAGTTTGCGCAAAGTCGAACAAAGGGTAGGTAAACGAACGGAAAGGCTGCAACAAATAACCCCAAGATCTTAATGTCGCGCCGCGTATACCTGTCCAGCTCATTCGATGTCAACAACTCGGGCTGCAGGACTTAAATAGTCGCTTCGGAGCAGTATACAACGTAGGCAACCGCAGCAGCCTCGGGTTATCTTATCCACTCGAGATATCGTATGAAGACGCGCTCGTGTCACTCAAATTGAGGAATTACCATGATCCAGTAGAAAAATACCCCAGGCCGACCGAAAAACAAACTACTGTCACAGTATTTGCTAAGTTCGTGATGCGTATTTATCAAGACGTATCTACCTACTCTCTGCGAGACTGGATCCTTGCGCTGCGTCGTCTCTGTCGTCGATGGCGAGTCCGACGTCTCCCTCTTGTCGATTGGTAGACCCAGATGAAGTCGATCGATATGCGTTCGAACCGTAGCTTCAGGCGCATCGGAACGTGGCTTCCCGGTTCCCATGTAAGCTCCCGGTACCCAACCCATTGGATTAGATAATATACTCTTACGTTGATCCACCTTTTCGCGTATATTCGCTCTACCTCATATAGCTGCCCATCCACGCCTCTATGGGCCCTTCGATTGCTTGCGAAGAGGCCACCACCCCTACGTCGTTCTTCTCGGAGTCCACCCCCGACTGATGATTCTTCCTCTTCCTGCTCGTCGGTGTCTTCGTCGCTGACGTCATGAGCGGAAATACCGGGATTCAGTCGGAGACGGTAAAACGAGCCGTCCAGGCGGCGCTGGATGTTCCGGGCGTGGCGCTGTCGTGGGTTAAGGCGTGGCATTGAGCACAAAGCAGAATGGGGCTTGCCGAAGCACTGAAAATGTAGTTCGCAGTCTATTTCTATTCTAAGTGTTGCCTTAAAATAAATACAGTAGACTTCAGCCCGGAGGTCAGGTTGTGATTTGGCTAAATTTAACGTAGTTAAATTGCAAAATTCAGATTGCAGATCAACGTAGCATATTGCATCATTGCGGCTTAAATTATACAAAAAGGGTGTACCATGGAGTGGTACATTCGTAGAGTTCCTACTCCTTCTAGAGTTTAAGAGATTTTCACGAAATATTTTACTCGCGTGTTCTTAGGGCACAACACTAGAGATCTATCAGTTTAGATTTTTAATATACCTTACCCAAATATGACTCAGCAACACTTGCATATTTGGTTAGAATTGTCGGAAAGCACAATATCTATTAATTATGAAGTGTTGTTTGTCAAAAATACAGATCGATAAAGTATAAATTGGCTTTGCCCGACGAAGCTTATTCTTGTCCCTACAGCGCGTTTTTCACAATCTTTCGCTTGTGTTGTGGCCTCTTCCCCGGCTTCAACCCTCTTTTACCAATCCGTTCAGGAGTGGGTTCAAGTTGTGGAGGAAGAATTGTGTCGTCCCGCTGTAAGGTTGCTGTTGTCGGCCAAGGGAGAAATTTGAATGTGTACGTATCACGGAAGTGCTCGATCGACATACGCTTGGCGTCATACAAGTCTTCGATTCGTCGGCCATCCTTTGAAGCAGCGCAAATTGCGTGGACACAAGGGAACATTTGGTCTTGCCAATTGCCGCACGTGCACTCCAGCGCTGGCAAATCCACTACCCGGTCTGGGTGCACATATTCTGGTATGGCAACAGGGCCTTTGAACAAGACGCTGTACGCACCCTCGAGAAGGGGTGTAAACTCGCACATATCAGCTGCAGCTTGGCGGTCTGTACGTCGCTCTAACAACTTGGGGACTAAATCCGAGAGTGCGCCAGATTTTTTCCACGTTACAATCAATTGTCGCCTTTTGGACATCAGTTGACTCAGCTTCAAGAAGTACAAGTGGAATTCGTCCAAGGGTTTGGCGGTCCGAAGCTCTTTACCCATCCAGTTGTTCGCTTGCTCTGACAAATTTGAGGTTATTTCGTCGAAAGTCGGGAGATTAAACTTTTCTTGGAAACTGTACTTCACCCAGTGAGCACGTTCGATTCCGTCCAGAAAATTCGCAGCGGCAGGGTTGTTCACGGCGAGTTCACTTCGATACAGCTTATAGTCATTTTCACAGTCGCTGCGTGCCATTCGGCATACCCACGCACGGTCTTCCTGGGACAATCTGGAACATTTCCTGTTAATGTTGTCTATGATATGCCGCAGGCAGTATCGTATGGCCAGCGTTTGGGAAAATTGTCGCGACAGCTGGAAGCAGACCTTTTTGTCTATCCGACAATATCGTGAACTTTTCCCAGTCAACTGCCTCCTTGAATGCTCCCAGGAACCAAATCCAATTGGCCTTGTCCTCTTGTGAAACCAGCGCGAGTCCAACTGGAACGATGTGGTTGTTGTAGTCTTTCACGGTAGCTCCCAGATAAATGCCCTGTTCGTGCATTTCCTTTTTAAGGTGGACCCCGTCAAAGCCGACCATCTTTTTGCAGTTCTGGGCAATGTGAATACCAGCGTTAGGGATGAAGCACGCTCGACCAAACGACGATCCGTCCGCGGCAGTTTCCACTCTCCAAACCGATCCGGGGTTCTTGTGCGCCATCAACTCGAAGTACGCCCGCAGTTTTTGGTAACTTTCTACCAAGTCGCCGTGAATTTTGTCGTCAATTTTCTGCTTCATTCTGGACACCGATGTAGCGCTTACGTCCGCTCCTTTCGATTTCAGAAAATTCCTGATAGCGGCGCCTGACATAGAAGCCGTGGATCCATCGTGGGCGAGAAGCATCTCGGTCTCGACAATCGCTGTCAGCTTGCTTATCTGCTGCGTGGTATTCCGCATGGGCTTGGACGGCAACGGGATGGACCCTTCAACACAAGGGGCCTTGACAATACCAACGAACTTGAGGTGATTGTGCGCAAAATTTGCCTGGGTTATCTTCCACTTCCCCGGTTTCCCGTGAACATTCACGAAAAACGGACACGTGAGTTGGGCAGCTGGTGTAGTCCGGTCGAAATATTGCGTTCCATTGAGCGTCTTGCACGCAAATTTCGCATTACCGGAGTTGTCGGCCTTCACACTGGTCTGCTTCACAAAAATCTGGAAGCCGCACCTCACAGCCAAATCTTTGCACTTGCTGTGGACTGCTTTTTGTAAAGAAAAGACTGAATTGGCAATATTCTCTCGGAGCTGGTAGGCCAAGCCATACGTTGAGCTTGTCGGGTTCGTCGACTCGACTGCAACATCGTCCCTGAGTAGTCCCAACTCCTTGGCAGCTTCGAGATCAGGTACGTCGAGTGAAAAGCGAGCAGAGCCGTAGTTTGGGGGGCTTCTTGCTCTTGACTTGGACATTTGCACAATGCAGCAGAATATAGCTGTGAATCACCCTTTAGAGAATTATTCATTATTCAAGACTACTTGGTTTTTATTTAGCACTAGCCTTCGAAATCTTACCTCCCACGTATCTATTTCAGGTGTCCCGCAAATAAACCGAGAGCTCGAATTTAGCCCATAAATGGTTGATAGGTTCGCAAGTGGCGTGCCAGGCGTACTTAGGATTTTTTTACTGTATGAAGAAAATGGCTGTCGGGCTGGGGGACGATCCAATACTTTTCTACTGGATCGTGGTAATTCCTCCACTCAAATTCGACGATATCGTACTGTGGGTGGATTTTATCCGCCACCTGGTCACTGTTTCTGCGTCGGATCTCTCATTGGGTCGGAGAAACCAACCCAGCAAATATTAGCGCAGTCAACCGCTATGACGACCTCCCTCGGCTTACTTGCTATACAAAAACGGATGGAAAACATACATAGGTTAGGTGAGATGCAATCCGATACTATTCGCGGGGTTTATGTGCGATTAAGAAACAGGATAGAAATAGATGGAGCCATGTGAAGTGCGTCCCTGAGTGTACTGCAGACCCCGCATAAAGAAAACTAACTCCGAGTGTGCGGCAATGGGTCCGTTCGCTGGAATGCTCACTACCGTTTCTAAGCACCATGTACTCGTTTCTATTTATAGTAGCGAAAGGCATCCGATTTTAGCGGAGTAGCGGAGGTGTATCGAAAATGCTAGGGATGTCCCACCGATCTACAGGCGGTCACAAACGGTCCGCTCGGTGCGTCCCGCACACCTGTCCCGGATCCCCCATCATTGCGGTAAACGGCGCGTGCTGGTGTCGGCGGAACAAGCTTTCTTTTGCGTCGCTACCGACTTAGCTACCGCGCCCTCGAGTAGCACAAGCACCGGTGGGGTACGGTGTAGATCATGCGCTGCGTCTCGAGCGACGCGGTGCTCACGGGCATCCGGTCAAGCAACTGTCGGTGCAGCCAGTGCCTGTGTCCTGTGAAAGTTCCTACACTACCAAGGTGAAGAAAGCCAATGCATCGAGGTGTCGTGTCCAAGCCCATCTATTGAGATAAGGTACTGAAGAATGAATCTATCGAGGAGCTTATTGGCTTCGATGCTCGTGTACACGACGGATTGACACTCGTATCTCCGCATCTCTTTCGCTTCTTTTGACAGCTTGCACACGATGTCGCACGAGATCTCTTCCTTCCGACGGGTGTAGTCAACTGGACCGCGGCTTCCACAGTGCTCGGAGCACGCATACGACGATCTTTCAGTCTGCACCGTAGGGCATTTGCACTCAGCTGGGAATCAGGATGCTCCTTGAGGAAAACATTGTGCAGGTACTCCCATTTACCTGACACTTGAGGTATAGAGTTTGCTAGCGTTCTGAAGCGCTCAATATCATCTTCTGTCAGCATCGTAGGCGGTTGCTCCATTGCGAAGGCAGGGTGGCTGGCGGCTGATGGTGTCGCGTTGTTTTCACCAACACTTCTGCTTAACACGCCTAGACTTGCACCTGACGCTGGCTCACGTGTACTGCTGCCGCCTGTGAGGGAACTTTCGAGGCTGGTTTCACTGGATGCAGGCCTAGCTTCGTGATCAGGGACAGCGGCACAGCTGACCTGCTCTGTATTGAAGTTGTCAGTGCTGGAAGCGTCGTCGTCGCTGCTGGCGGCAGCATCTATTAGCACGTCTGGATCCATGCTCACGCTGAGTGCCGTGTTGGTTGCATCGTTAGCAGCGGCATATTGCTGTTTCTTGAGCTGCTCGATCGTGCAGGCGAAGCTTAATTTTGAGGCTGGCTCCTCGATTCTCGGCTCGCTTCATCGCTCCCCACCTAAGCGTCAGGTTTGATTCGCTTTTCGGCCAGATGCCGTCGCACACGCAGCTTGCGAAGCTGTAAATAGGGATGAATAGCTTCTTGCCGGTGAAAAGTTTTGAGGAGCGGAGTAACTTGAAGAGCTGGATCTGGATAGCTTGCTTGTTGGTATTGGTCTCGGGGATTTCGGGTCGAGTGTGATCAAACGCGAAGAGCTTTCGCTGGCTTGGTTTTTGCAGGTGATTCAGAGTTGGGCGAAGAGGTTCTGCTGCTGCTGTCTGGTAGACCGCTCGTTTTGACAGCACTATCGACGACGGGCTTGGCTTTTACTGCACCGTTGCTCTTCTCGTCGGCAATGACCTTCAATTTTGCAACGATGGTTGCGTAGCTGCGTTACCGAAGTTTGAAACTGCTGTTGGAGTTTGCATCCACGGCAATGTTAAACATGATGGTGGACACTAGCGGACACTGCGACCAGGTTTGCTCCTCGCGTGCTTGCTCCTTTCGCACCTGGCGCAGCAGCTCGTACTCCTTCAGCGAAAACCCCACCGACGACTCAAGAGTCTTGTGGCTCCAAATGCAGCAAGGACATGAAGTGAGAGCGCGAGAGGCGGCGGTTCTTCATACTGTTCGAGTTCAGGAGAAGTAACTCGCGAACGTTTGCCCAATGTCGCCGTGGTCGGGCAAGAGCAGCTTCGACATTATCAGGCACAACGCGCGCGCTGTCAAACCTTCTGAGCCACTCTGAAAATTCAAAATCCAATGACGATCCTGACCGGTACTGCGGGTGCGGCATCTGGCCCGAGAGAATGTGACTGACGAATGCGAGCTGAGGTGTATCCTGGACGGTGCCACGACTCAAAATTGCTGCTTGTGCCAGAGACACAAAATCGAAGTCCCCAAAGGCAGCATTCCTACCAAACTTGGCGCCTATCCGGAGGTTGTGCTGCACGATAAAAACATCCAGAATTCGCAGACCAACTTCAACAGAGAGAGCGCGGTTCAGAAGCTTTTTTAGCCCGGAGTGAAAACCTTCTAGCTGACTCGTAGCGACGACTCGTGTCGTAGTGTGGGCTTCTGCGTAGTCGTTATTCTCCACAAACAAATCTCCGTTCTTGATCTGCGCGGCGTTGCTGTCAATACAGCCCTGCCACGTCGCCTCCGAGCATGAGAGATCACTAGGCGCACGAGGCTCGCAACACGACGAAATTCTTTTTCCATTTCCTCAGGTGGACGAAGCCGTCGCTCCACCGTGTACATGGCGCTCATCAGCTCCTTCGAAATCCACTTCTTCTTCGCTGCGCTGGCTAGCTTCTCCTTGACTCGCATCATGACATGGAACGGATCCTGCTTCACATCTACTCTTCCGCCAAACGTGTGCTGCACCATCCCACGCACTCCATTGGCGTTGTCACTTACTAGGTAGATAGCTTCATCATCCTCTGGTTTCAGGGTTGGCTTGACAGCGTCAAGTAGCGCAGCAGTTTCCTCATTGTTCTCCGACCTTGTAAGTCGACGTCCCACAATCTGGCCAACTTCGTTTTGGATCAAAAGAAGTAACTTAGCGTCCGAGATGCTTGTACGCTGCCCCAGCCCGTCCCAAACCTTCAACTTCTTACAGAACTTCGCAGAATGGTCCACGCGAAGCACCTTTCTTACCGACATTTTCTGCATCAAAAGCTCACAGAGCGGTCCATACATGGCTGTAGTCTCCATCCACGCCGCAGTGAGAACCTTGGTGTCTACGACAGCTTTTGAAGCGCAGTACTCCGCCACAGTAGGTGGTGTTGGCGCCACGTAGTCCGGATTAGACAGTCGTAGACGGCGAACGCGATCTGCGAATAGTGTGTACAGTTTGTAGTAGCGGGCTTGGCGTCGACGACGGATGTTGGCGACGGTGCTACTCAGGTGGTTGGGGGACATCATCCCGTCGTGAATCATGTCTAGGAGCGGCTTGGAATAGCCGGACTTGGAGCCTAATATATACGAGAAGTGCACCATGGCTTCGACATTAGAATGGAGATATTCAGGCGAAATCGTAGAGAAGCATGTTCGCGCGCTGCCAGCGCACTGATACTTGATGTACAGCAAGACCTGTTTTCCCTCGATGTCCTCAACAGCACGCTGCCCGGTGTACAGCGACA
This sequence comes from Phytophthora sojae, assembly GCF_000149755.1. Taxonomy (NCBI): domain Eukaryota; phylum Oomycota; class Peronosporomycetes; order Peronosporales; family Peronosporaceae; genus Phytophthora; species Phytophthora sojae. The sequence goes on from NW_009258118.1 coordinate 5,254,991, forward strand.
TCCCGACACCACGCACGCAGGTTTCTGGCCACGGCACGTAGCCTCGGGGACCCAAACTACGACAGGATGGTCGAATAAGCCTGCGAGAGGTGACAGTTCGTCCCAACGGTTGCTGAGCTCCGGGTACGCCACGCGAGGGGGGAACGCTCTCTTCGCGAGGCCCTCTTGGATCAGCCGCTTCCTCTCCATCTCAAAACTGTGACTGTGGTCCACTGGCTAATCCCTCATTATTCAGATAAATGCATTGCTATCGAGCTCGGAGGTTTTATCGGAGATATCGGATTTTATCGGTGATGTCACCAATAAGTCGTAGCGGATTCCAACCTTTTTAGTAGCGGAAATAAGCTTAATCCCCCTCGCTCCGTCCATCCGGGACTCGAGTACAACGACGCAGTTTCGAGAGATCGATAACATCGATGACGTCTACAGTTGGCTAACGGAGACGTTCATTCCGACAGTCTTCCTTACGACCGATTACAATGGCACAGCTCTAGCGATGGATCATCGAGGTCTGATTGCAAGTAAAAACCAAGTGCTGGGCGGCGTGATCGTGGAGATAACCCAGGTCGTTCCAATGGTTTGTGACAATACCGAAACTTTTGTGAGACTGTATCCAATTTGCGGGGGTATGTATTCAGGCACGGCGTCTTCCACGTTCCTCGATATCGGCTTGAGTTCAGCCGAGGCTATCACGAAAATCTCGGACCTGAGAGCAAACGATACGTGAATAAATCATTACACCGAGCAGGTTCTCGTTACAGTTGCAGCATACAATGGCGAAGTGGACGGGGTTTCAATTACCAGACTTCAGATGGACTTCCGACAGTCTGGAACCATTGAGTTGAAAGCCCTGACGAAGGCAATACCAGACTACCGTGAACAAGACCTAGCGTTTGCTTACACTCTAGGGGCGACTTTCATCGCTCTGGGAATCTGGCTAATTATTTTTGGAGTAAGCTGTGGCGCCCCCTGCACGACTTGGTCGGAGTATCTGGTCAAAAGCAAATGACCTCTTTTGGTTCTGCATGAAGTTTGGAGCAATCCCCATTTACTTTGGTCTCCTGATTAAGGCGTTGAAAACAAACGTCGATGCCAACACTCCCGTGGAGTTGGTAATGACTGCAAGGGAGCCTGCGCGAAAGGCGCATGCTTCACACGTTGACAAACCTCGCAAGCACGGACGTACTTGCGCACCCATTTATACTGGTGGGCCCAGTAGAAGTCTCGCGTGAGAAGAAGGTATGTCTTCTCACGGCCCGGATGTCCCGAAGTCGGTGCATCGTGATACTCGTACATGATCCTGAGTCGCAGGTAATGGTCATTGGGCACGACAACGCGCTCCGCGTTGTCGTCGACTGCACTGTAGAGTAATAACCCGCCGTGCACCCGGGAACGGTGTGCACGAGCCCGAAGATGCTTCGGCAGCTTCTGACGAGCTTTGTCAGAAGGCGCTGAGCCGTAGGTCAGCAAGAGCTTCGCGTACGCGCACGACGCGGACGCGACCTTCACGTCGTCCAACAGTGACGACGTCGGGGTGCTCGATCGCATGGCGTCAATGGCATTGAGTCGTGGCGTAGTCAGGTCGACGCGAGAGCGCGTAGGCCACCACATTGAGTCTTCCGGGTTTGTACTCAACCCGGAAGTTATACTCTGCGAAGAATGAGAGCCGTCTCGCCATGCGTTGCGAGATGTGCGGTGACTTCACAGCCGTCCGCAGCGACGCGTGGTCCGTATAGACCACGAACGGTTTGCTTCCGAGTAGATACACTCGGAACTTCGCGAGTGCGTACTTCATGGCAAGGAGTTCCTTGTCATGTACCGGGTAGTTGCGCTCAGCTGGCTTCAGCTGACGCGATTGGTAGTAGACGACACGATCACGGCCCTCGTGATCGTGCTGCATCAACGCACATGCGATTGCAAAGTCGGATGCGTCACACACAACGTCGAATGGACGATCTTGGTCGGCTGACGCCAAGATCGGCGCCTCAGTCAAGCCCCGCTTGACTGCATCGAAGGCCTGCTGACACTCAGCAGCCCAAACCCACTCGGCGTCTTTCTTCAGGAGCTGTGACAGTGGGTGTATCATGCCTGCGTAGTCCTTCACGTACTTGCACAAGTATGTGGCCAAGCCAAGGAACTGCCGCAGTTCCTTGACGTTCGACGGCGTCGACCACTCATTGATCACTCTGACCTTCTCATGGTCAGGGCGGACACCGTTCTTCCCGACGAGACACCCGAGCACGGGTATCTCGCTCGCCCCGAAGATGCACTTCTTCAGGTTCGCATAGAGCTTGTGCTTGCGCATGAGCGCAAGCAGCTTCCGGTGATGCACCTTGTGTATCTCAACATTGCTCATCCCGTCCGCAGCCCGACTGTGGACGAACACATCGTCGAAGTAGCTCGGTGTGAAGTCGCGCACCGAGCGCAACAATCGCGTTACGCACCTGTTGAAGGTCGCAGGGGCGTTCTTCAGACCCTGCGGCATCACTAGCCACTCCCAGAGCATGCCGCTCGGCGTGCTCACAGCCGTGAGAGGGATGTCGCTCTCACGCATGAGGATCTGATAGAACCCATCGCGCAGATCAAGAGCACTGTAGATAGTGCTCCTGGCCATCGAATCGATGATGACATCTTTTCGCGGTATCGGTGTCTGCGCCGGTATCGTCGCATCGTTCAGCTTGTTGTACGCATGAACGATGCGCCAGCCGCCCTGTGGCTTCTTGACACAAAACGTCGGAGCACTGTGCGGGGATTTCGATTCCCGCACTTGTCCAGCTTTGTGACGACTCTCAAAGAAGTCGTCGATCGCCTTGACCAGCTCTCGCGGCAGTGGCCACTGCCGCGTGACACAGTACTTCGTGCCCGGCACGAGATCAATCTCGTGCTGGATGCGTTATCCTGCGGAAGCTCCGCAGGAATCTCTTCCAGGAGTACGTCCGCGTACTCCCGTAAGATCTCGTAGTAGGGGCTCGTCTTCAATGAGTCCCAGCTCTGCTCTTCAAAGCGCTCCTTCTTCGTCTTCGCACTGAGAGTGTCCTCGCTCTCAGTGGTGCTCTCCATGAAGAACTGCCTCGGTTCTTCATTCTCGCTCTTCGTTCTCTCGGCGTCCGAGAGAATGCATATTTGCTCGATGCGTCCATCGTGCAAGTCACGCGCGAAGCGCTTCCAGCTCATGACTGGAAGCGAAGTCAACTCCGACGCATGCGTCGGAGGGTTAGCGAGAGTCATCTCCCTGTACCGGAACCCGGCACAGGTACGCGTCAAGACGTTCAACGTCTCGACGTCCGGCTTCTCAGCCTCCGTCTGCCCGGCAGACATTTCTTGTTGCGTCTCGGCCCCGGGACGAGACTTGCGCAGCGATCTTCGCATGCGCCGTCTTCTTGTTTTGCGGATCCCGGCTCCGCTTGGTTCTTGACCTCGTCCAGGCCCAGCCGTGGACGGGTGTTCTTCTTCAGTACCGCCGGCGGGTTCATCCCGCGGGCGAGCGACTTCAAGCCCGGCGTGGTCGCCCGGCGCTTCGTCGTGCAGCCCGGCTGCACGACAGCATGCAAGTTTTTCCGGTGCGGGACGTTTGCAACCTTCCGCACCGCCTGCAGCGTCGGCTCCCGGAGCCGACACGCCATCTTCACATCGACGCCTGTTATTGGTGGAGCCCTCCATTACGGAGGGTGCGTCGGCTCCCCGAGCCGACGAATCAAATTCGTCCAAGCTATCGACTCCCGGAATCGATGCGACTTCAATACCTCGACGCCAACCATTGGCGGAGACCCCCATTACGGAGGGTGCGTCGGCTCCCCGAGCCGACGAATCAAATTCACTCAAGCCAACGACTCCCGGAGTCGACGGCGTTTCGTCACCTTGGCTCTTATTATTGGCCAGACCTGATCCAATCAGATTCGCGTCAGCCTCCACGGCTGAGGCGTGTGACTCGCCTGCGTCATCCGTGCCCCTTGAGGCCGGAGACTCTTCCTGATTCGCTGAAAAGCGGGTGTCGACCTCCGAGGTCAACACATTTCCATCATTAGCTGTCGGCGGCAACGCCGACGCTAGCTGCTCTTGGGCGTGTGCTCGCGCGCGCCCAGGGCGCTCCGGGACAGCGGTATTAGGCGCTGTCTCGAGGGGGGAGTCGCGCGTACCTGTCGATGCGTGCGTAGCGGCAACAGGGCCATCGCTCACTGTTCCGCTGTCGCGACCGAAGCGCACGAGAGTGCGCTTCTGCCAATCGATGACCGGATCATGCCGTGCAAGCCACGGCATGCCCAATACAATGTCAAACTTATCGTCCAGATCCAGGACGATAAAGGTCTCGACAAACTCTTGATCTTTATACGTGAAGCGCACGCGTACTATGCGCTTCTCGGTCTTCACGACGGCACCCGTTGTCAGTCGTACCTCCAACATACTTCGAGGTATCTTTAAATCCTCGAAGTTAAGCCTTGATAGACTTCGCAGTTGAACAAAGTTCTTCGACGCGCCAGAATCTACCAAAGCACGGAGTGAGCTGCTTGCTCTCATCGAGTTCACGTTCAGGATGACAAGGTCAGGCTTGTCATCTTGGTTCTTGCAGTGAGAATGAACCTCACTGGGGGCTGCAGTCCTCAGTGTCGCGTGTCCAAGGTCGACACGCGGAACTGCATTACCAGTAGGGCGCCCCGCGTCTACTGATGCCCAGCGTTTTTTGTTTGGTTGCGACGGTGCCCGGCACCGCCGCGATATCCACCCTGCTGGTGCACGGGGGCCGTGCACTCCCGAGCAAAGTGACCGACTCTACCGCAACGGTAGCATCGCACATTGTTTCCCTGTGACTACTGGGGTCCAGCAGTTGCAGCACTCGAGAGGTCCATGGGTTCTGGGCCTCCCGTCCTCACTACCGGGCGTGGCTGTGGCCTCGCCACATGTGCATGCAGCTTAGCCTGCCGCAGGCTAAACTCCTCCTGCATTGCAAGAGTAATTGCAGCTTCGAGAGTACTCGGGTACTCACGGAAGAGATAGGCACGTCCGCCAAGACATGACATGGCGAACGCAACCTTCGACAACGGGTCGACGATACGTCGAGCCGCAATGGCAGTGTCGAGATCGACAAGCCAACGGAGGAGAGGCTCGCCTTCTCTTCCGACATAGTTACTCACATTGAGCTTTAGCGATTGCGCGCGTGGTGTCGTCCCGGACGACACCGCGGTAGTAGCAGCAACATCGCGTTGCTCCTTCAGGATGAAACCCTGAGCAACACCGTGTTGCTCTGTCGGCGTTAGCGTACGCAGCATCGTAGCTACAGCCGCCTCACCAATGACTGATGACAGTCGTTGGAGGGCCTCCCACTCCGGATCCGACAGGTGGGGACAGTCAGCGCGTGCAACGTGAGTTGCAGGCGTAGTGGAGCTTTCCATGGGCACCTCTGTATCCATGGGAAGGTTCTCAGCTCCGCGTTCGTGCGGTGACGTACGAACTCAGGTAGTCGGTCGTTGGACGGACTACAAAGTGCTACCAGGTGTAATTGGCCTACTTTGGCCCACTACTTTAGCTTACACGTGTGCGCGTGTATGTGAGGAAGCGTAGCTTAGTTTAAATTAGAGTTAATTATACTCGGGCCTCCGAGTATAGATTAATCTAAATAAACGATCCAAATAATGTTTTTGGGTTAAAATGAGAACTGCTATTTTTGTTTTATGTTTCTGACTTCCTCTAAATGTAATATTTTAAACTAGGAATCTGCCAACGGCTGGTTGGCAGAATTCCAATGCTGTGCATGTCGCTGATTGGCTAAAAGATGCTGCTTTCAGCCAATAGGAATCCTAAGTCTCTATGGACCACCCATCGTGGTGATTCTAAATGTATGTAGCATTTGGTGTGTCTACACCGAGGTCGAGAAAGTCTTTCAAACCTCTAACAGACGTCGCGTCGGTTAGAGTTACAAGTGACTGTAGCCACTTGTGCGTGTAACCCTGTTACAAGTGGTGGCTGTATATTTTGTGACGTTCAGCTCGGCATTCTATTTCTGTGTGTTGGTTATTTTGAATTACGGATCTAACTGTGGTCCCTTTCATTCGGTCTGACCTTCTGTTCATTCGGTGTGGTTCATCCCAGGAACACACCCAGCAGACTTTATTCTGTATCGCAACAACTCAACTCGGTGCAATCCGGTCCGCCAAAGGTAAACGATACCTATAGGGGTTGACACAAGCACACACGCCAAACACCGGGCCGCATTAGTGCGATTCGGTGCGTCCAAGCGGTTCCAGGCCCGGGTCATTTAGTGTCCCGTGGGCTGCTTATCGCGTGGACAATCTCTGGTACTCCGAACCCGAATTCATTCGGTCCGGCATAGTGCGCTATACACCCTGGACGATAAAGGCGTTCACCCGCCTCGCCTCAACGAATAGACCTTCGTAAGGCAATACACCTACGTAAACGTTCAATTAACAATTCAAACCCATAGTCTCTAACATGAGCGATCGGATCCTGCGATGCTTTGTAATAAAACTCGTGTAAATCAGCCGATATGTGTTTTTGATAAAAATTATTAGATTTATAAGACCCTTACACTTGAAATTTGTATTGGCTCGATACCTACTTTTCTGTGGACCACATATTTGAAGCCCCGAATTAATCCCTATTGGGTTTCTTGTACTATAGAGTAGCACTACCAGGATAATCCAGTAGGTATGTACTGAGTTGTCCCCCACTGATGTGTCAATCGAATCTACTGAGCCAGTAAATATTTTTTTCCAGTTTACATAGTTCGTGTTGCGAACTTAGCTAGTATGCAACCCTGGATAACACGGTGATATTGACTGTACGCTGATGTGTAACGGGGTAAGAGATACCGTCACTAGCATATACTGTGGATAAGAGGAAGCTTGCGAGGAAGCTTGCAATAATAAGCTCAAGTCTTGTCTTTAGGGTAAAATCAACTCTGTTTATGTATGGGACGGGGACGGAGTCTTGTAAACCACTCAAATCTAAGTCTGCACCTGATTGGATGAAATGGGTCTGGCTCCCCACTTTCAACCAATCAGAACATGACAGCAGGTGACACGCTAGCCGTGTGACTGCACCTACTTTTGTGTATGTACCTATGTAACTTCTACCTACTTATAAATGGGCCCTTTACATGATGTCATTGCGGCTTCTCCATAGTGGCTCGATTTTCCCGTCGCCGTAGTGTTTGAGACTAGTTGTTAGATGTAGGAGAGGTAAGCGTGCCTCGAAATCACTACTATCTCCAATATCCGCAGCCGACCTTCGTACAAGTAAACTAGGCAAGAGCGCAACGTTGATTAGGAAGGATACTGTATAAAGATGCAGCTCTTGGAGGCCACGCCGCCTACAAAGCGTCTGCAAATACTGTGTGCATGCGGAGCAGACTCGAGAAGGCTTCTACATGTAGACCATGAAACGGAAACTGCACGCGCTGCTGCTCGTGCTAACGCTTTAGATGCAGAACGGTCATTCAATTGCTACATCAAATTTTACTAGATGTTAGCATCCAATCGAACATTACACAATAACGATTTAGACGAGTGGGGAATGCAGGCAAAGCCCACATTAAACGACCCTCCTCCACTTGGCCCAATAAGGACTGGATATCATTGACACCGCTTTGTGCCACTATGCAGCCGCTGCAACAGAGAAATTGACCGAGCTAGGGGTGGTATAACTGCAGCGTGCTGGTTGTTTCCGCACGCGAGAGTTAGGTCGTCACAGTGCTGATCTTCAGCCAAGGTTCGTTAGGCCGTTGGTACCGAACCTTCCGATACCCCGCCGGCGCGTGCCCGACTGGCAACGCAACCAATTTTATTTAACTAGATAAACTCGTAGCAGCCGACGCGGCTGACTAACTAACAATACACGCACTACCTCGACACGTACGCGCTGAACAACTTCGTCACCCTCTAAACCACTTGGACGTACACCACCCTGTGTCGTCGTTTCTTCGAGGCTTTACGCACACTGTCCACTTGAGCTAAGCTTTGGCTTATTGACGACACGGACTGAGCTCGATACCCTTGATAATTGCTAAGATGTTCCAGGAGGTTGCCTGCAGTCGATAGTCGGTAAGGGAGACACGATCGCAGCCGGATGCCGGAGCGGTTTCGCGTCTCGAATTCCTCGGAGCTCTGACAGAGTAAACTAGCAGAGTGGAGCAAATCGAAGTGCCGAGGGTCGGTGCTGTGCAATATTCCTGCTTTGTGGAGTAGGGCAATTATTCGTGATGTTCCTCGTTGAAGGCCATTCAACGCGACTGCCGTATTGAATAAATCAACTGCCATAATGACGATTACTGTCGTTGTAGACGACGCGTTCTGCATACTCGTAGCGATGTAAAAGGCGTTGAAGAAATCCACCGTGAAGATGACCCCTTCGGGCATCAAGTCTTGTCTCCGAAAGAAACTAAGTGAAACGATGTTCTTCATAATGACTTTCAAGACGGGGAGGAGAATTGCCACCACAAGTTCATATCCATTGTCAGCAGCAGCCTGGAACAGCACTTGGTACTCTGGATAAATAAGTATCAGCGAAGTTTGAGACGTAAGGAGTACGAAAAAGCTAAACAATTGCCCTTTGTGCTGCAAAACCTGGCGGACGGCGTGTCCGCCAACCACGAAATAAAATGCAGATACAATAAGAAGAAAGAACGGGACAGTCATTGTGATGTTCATGAACGGAATCGTGAAGAAAATCTTGTCAGCGATGAGTATCGACATCGCTGCGTAGCCCAACACCACCATTACTACAATCGCTGCAAGTTGTCGCTCCGACATTGCAACATCATCCACCAAGTGAAGAAGCTGGACGAGAAACGAATGGGACACAGCGCCAGATACAACTCCCGCGCGGATCCAGATTCCATAATTCACGCGCCAACCTTCAGCTGGGTCATGCAGCGGCACGGATTCTTGAGAGAGGACGAGAATTATCACTGGTAGTGGCGTTATTAGGCACACGAAAATTACGCGCCTCCACGAGGTCTTTCGGACGTACTCGTCCAGCGCGATCAGCCTCTCGATCGAGTATTTCCCGTGATGGCTAACCTGCACGGCCAGGAACGCTTGTTTCATTGTGTTGATTGCCGTTCTCCATACAGGTCTGGGAGGCGGACGTAGAGCACTTCTCGAGTTGTTCAACTAAGGTGGATACGCCGTCGTAGGCCACGCAACGCTAGCATCGTATTAACCAAATCCACAGCCATAATGAGGACCACAGTCGTTGTGGATGACGCGTTCTGCATACTGGCAGCGATGAAAATTGCGCTAAGGAAATCCACCGTGCAGATGACCCCCTGTGGCATCAGTTGCGCCCGATAGAAACTCAGCGACACGATGTTCTTCATGATTAGCTTCACAATGGGCGAAAGCGCTACCACCAAAAGTTCGCATCCGCCGTTAGCAGCGGCTTGGAACAGCACTTGGTACGCCGGATAAATGACCATCAGCAGCGTTTGGGACGCAAAGAGTACGATAAAGCGAAGTAGCTGCTCTTTATGCTGCAAGATCTGGCGAACACCTTCACCACCAACCACACAATAAAATGCACAGCCAAAAAGGAGGAGGAACGGGACAGTCATCGTGAAGTTCAAGAAGGGAATTGGGAAGAAAACCTGGTCAGCGATGAGTATTGACATCCCTGCATACCCCAGTATCATAATGGCTACAATCGCAGCAAGTTGTCGCTTCGACATGGCCACGTCGTCCACCAAGTGCTGAAGCTGGACGAGAACCGAATGGGACACAGCGCCAGACATGACTCCAGCTCGGATCCATACTCCGTAGTTGACGCGCCAGCCCTCAGCCGGATCTTGTAGAGGTATAGTCTCTAGGGAGGTAACGAATATTATGGCTGGTAGTGGCGTCACCAGGCAAACGATAACTACGCGAGCCCATGAGGTCTTTCGGGTGTACTCGTCCAGCGCGATGAGTCTCTCGATTGAATATCTCCCATGATGGCTGAATTGCATAGCCTGCCACACGAAACTCACTGCTCTGCATACCGATCTTTGCGGTGGGCGCGGAGCGTGGTATGAAGGTCCGTCCATTGTTTCTGACACATTGATCGGAGAGGTTGACAGCAACAACCTGCATGAAACTAATTAAAGTAACCTATCTTCTCAACGTCTGCAGCGCCTCGTTGCTCATCCTCTTATGATCCCCAATATGGAAAACGTTTCGCACTTGCTCCCGAATGTCGAGCGACTTGCCCTCCTTCTCCTTGGCCTGTTCGCCTTCAATCTCCGAAGTGGTTTTGCCCTGTTTTGCCGCCTCAATGTGTTTGTTGAGCGTGTTGTACAGCAGATCGAGGATTTTCGGTTCGAAGAGACCTTGCGGCAGATGAACTTTGGTCGGGTCCACGAGTTCAAGTCGGAGTTGAAGCAGTCTCGGCACGAAATACGCCTTCCTCCCCAATAATCGGCGGGCCTCCAAGCACGCTTCAAGCTCGTCTCGCTTCATGACTCGATAACACAAACTAGTTCGCTCCATTCGATCCAGTAGAGCCTTGTGGTCTTTTAACCGCTTCATCTCTCCATTGCGAGCATACACGTCGTCCCAGAAGACATACCAGAACGTGACGGCCGGGTGGGAATAAATGTATCGCAGTCGCAGATAAAGCGCGTCTAGAGCATCAGCGTGAGTGCGTGGCAGCCCACGTAACTTGGGGTGTATCTCCCGAACGCGCAAATGATGTTCCAGCTTACTACGCGGGAGGTGCGGCTGGTTGTAGACTTCGTGCCAGAAGCCGTCGCTCAGTGTCTCGTTTCCTCTCCGATGCTTCTCCTCCAGTCGCCGCCGATACTGCTGATCCTGAGACCGAAGCTTGTTGACGCCAGCCTTCCAGTCGGGCTCAGTCTGCGAGAAAATTCGGTGTAGTTCCTCACTTTCCTCCATGTCTGCGGTGAGTCCGATATGTTCTGGGCCTTTCGTGGTCTCTCGATGTTTGAGACTGTGGACGATGCCAGTGTTTGGCGCCACGGCATCCCCCTGGCCGTCTCGATACGTCATGGAGATGCTAAACTCTTCAGCCATAATGCGAGGGGTTTTGCCGTGGCCGTCCCACTCCGTCTCGACGCGAATGACGCCCCAAGTGTAGTAACATTTGAACTTGACCTTGGTCATCCTCGTTTCCGTGTAGGTTTTCCCGAACCTTTTGACTTCACAGATGCCGTCTTCTAGCGTTACTTCTTCTTCTTGGACGAAGGGGAACCGGATGCTGGTGGCAAGCGCACTAAGTGCTCGTAGTTTCTGCCTCACTTCACATCTGGTGATAATCCTTGGTGAAAAGTTAAGAAAAAATAATTTTGCCAAGTTCCGGTGTGTGCTGGCGCTGTCGTTTAGGTCGTAGTCATCCCGCAGTGTTATCACATCCTTCGACGCTTCCCCTTCCACTGCTTCAGCGTCACCCACTGCAGTTTGAATGCGGTCGTCGTAGACTATGATGCAGTGGAACGGGTACGGCTTGACGTACATTTTGCCAAAACCCGAGTGTCTATTACGCGGGGCGTCCACATCTCCCCAAAACACGTCCACACCTTCAAGAACATCCAGAACTGCTCGACGGGACGAACTGTGTACGGATTTTCTTCCCCTTTCCAGTGCGAGACAACACGATGAGCCCCTGAAGCTACAACCGCTTGCTCCAAGTCTGCTAGCCGATTAGCAATGGTGACACCCGAATAGTCATTTCCTAGCTTCGGCTCCGTTATCTCCAGCAGCGTCGCCTGCCAGAAGGCCTGCCACACCCGATGCTTCACCTCCTTGTCCGGGTTCCATTCGGGGACGATGTCCACCGCTCGAGCGTCTTCGATTCCTCGGGAAGTGTCGCTGAATGACATGAACCCGGTTGTATCCTTGATCCAGAGTCGGGTTCGCTTCATGGCGAGCATTATCACCGAGACCATGACGATCAAGTTCAAAACCTGCACGAAAACCGCAACCCCTCCCCAGCCTCGAAGCGAATTTGGACCGATGATCACTGCAGCGCAGAAGCACGTGGTGAAGGCCGCTATCTTGGAACTGATCTCCTGGACGTTGTTCATGGGGTCCGTGAAGGGTTTGCCTCTGACGGTGAAGATCACCACGAAGATATAGAGTGTGCAGATGAGACCCCCACGCAGCCCAGCGCTCGAACGCGTCGTACACACAATCAGAAACGCCAAAGAAATCTTCACACCGAGCTGCACGACCTTGTAGTGGCTAGAGCGTTGACCAAAGCCTGCGTATAGTGATTGATAGGGACAGCGCAGTTGACTGGGGTCTTTCGCAACGAGTTGTGCGTACACTTTGTCCGTGAATTCGACCTTCTCTCCGTCCAAGTTGTGGGTCATATTCGCGTTTTCGTGGGATCCCGTGGGCTTGTTCTTCTTGATCGCTCTGTAGACCATGCAAGGGAGCGTAAATGTAAAGCTACCCCAGATCACTACGGCCATCGTCACTGCCAGCCACCAGCCAGAGCCGTCCTTCATCCTCGTAATCACCAGATCCGTCGCGCCGTAGTGAGCGTCTTCGTAGTCCATCTTGGGCGCGGCACTGGCGGCGATCACGTCCAGACACAGCCGAGTGAGCGGCAGATACACCGTCAAGCACGCCGTGATGATGTACGTGAACATCTTGAACCGCGTGGCTTGCCTCACTGCCAGCGCCGCCCACATCGTGGCTTCGTGTCCGTGCCGCAGCTCCTCAACTCGACTGTGCATGTGCATTCCCGTCTTCAAGAACCACAAGTAGCTCACCCACACTGCGAGAATCCCCAGGATGAGAAACACCACGAACACGTTGGTAGCTGTCATTGGGTTCTGCAAGAAGGACGACACGTCCACGACGAAGACGTCGTAGAAGCGGCTAAACCCCCACAGAATCTTGCGCATACCGCTGCCAATGTCCGAGTCCGACAAATACGCGATCACGGGCACAAAGAGCCCAGCGAAGAAGAGGCCGGCGGTCTGGAAGAAATCACGGGCGATCTCCACTCGGAGCAGAGGTGGCAACCCCATGCGCTCGACCTAACCGAAGAACCCTGTGAGGGCGATAACTCGCCCATCTCGTCAAACTCGTTCGCAGCCTCTTTGTCGTCTTCACTTGGTCTAGTGATTCTTCGAAAGCCCCAGCTTACGAAACCAATCCCGCAGCTCATCTGGTGGGTCGTGTCTTAATCGGCTGAAGAGCAGCCGACTCCCAGCGCCATTGTAGCCTTCTTTACTCATGTTCTTGTAGGACCCCATGACGATGGCCAACATCATGTTCAGAAGGATCAGGCTCACAACGACCATGCAAGTCCAATAGAACACACCGGAGCCGGTGATGTATCGAATACTGTTGTAGTCAAATTCTCCAAACAGCATGTTCATACACGACTCCATTGAGTTAGAGGCCATGGAGAACTGCAGCACTTGCTTGCCGAATAAACTGTTTCCGATGAAGGAGAACGTGAGGAAGATGATCACGAAAATTAAGGCAAAGTCCACAAACTGGCGAAGAGAATTTATCACAGTGCGAGCGAAAATTGCGGTAGCGGGCAAAGTGCCGTAGTGTATCCAACTGTGCGAAACCAGGTCGAACCCAAGCGCAAAAGTCTGGATGTGATCACGCCAAGAGAAAAAACGCGGCGGCGTTCGGAGCTCCTTGAGGCATTGAAACTTCTCGTCACTTCGGAGTGCCTCGTGTTATCCGAGTACTTGGAATCGGTCGTCCCAGTCCTATACGCAAACTATATCGTGGTCATGGTGCGCCTGCCAAGCGCCCGTTATCACCTGGAAATGGATGGTATCTCGCACGATAACGTCAGCGAAAAAGTCCAAGCGGTCTTTGCCTACGCCCTCCTTGAATTTGTATCTTTCCTGATGATGGTAGTTGTACTGCAGCGAAGATGCGGCGTGAAGATACTTCATCACCTCGCATTTGTGCTGGAGAACCACATGAGGCTTATTCAAAATCAGCTGATAACGTGGACACTGCTCACGCTTGTCTCGCGCGTTGTGCACTTTGGTACGTACATTGATTAGATTGTCGTATTCCTCTCGTATTCCTCAGCAAAACCTCCAATTTAACCCTCTCTGTTGCTTGCAACCAGGCGTTGACTTCTCATTCTAGTTTGCTTGGCTTAAGAAGTGACAAATCGAAGGCTATACGGCACTTCGTCTAGACATGCTTCAAAAGCATAGTTTCATGAAAGAACTTGAAGCATAAAATGATGTATAGAGTCCCGTACCGCTGGACTACTTTTTGCTAAAAGTCTGGCTTAAACATGATGCTATGGTTCACCAACCAAATCTGAAGTCGACACCTAGACTTGTGCAAAATAGAAAGCTCAAATTAGTTTCGATGAAGACCACAAGACATCAAGAAGGACCTCGTTCAAAACGCTATGCTCGCTTCTTCATATGCGCCTGACGTTTTGGCTGGACCCTCGTACGCCTCTCACACGGCACCGTCTTCCTGGAGGTGGAGAGCCGTAGCTACCAAATTAAAGCACGCTTGGCTGACTACCCAGATTAGCCATCGCGGTAAATACTCGATTGAACGACTTGTCGCGCTGGACGAGTACGTCCGAAGCGCATCGTGGGCTCGGGTGATTTTCGTTTGCTTAACGACGCCGTTACCAGTCATAGCGCTCGTTCTTTCCCAAGAATTGGTGCCACTCCAGGATCCTGCTGAAGGCTGGCGCGTGAACTACGGCATTTGGATCCGTGCGGGCGTTGTGGCTGGTGTTGTAGCACATACAATTCTCGGTCAGCTTCAGCACTTGGTAGACGACGTGGCAATGTCGAGACGACAGCTTGCAGTGATTTTAGCAGTTATGGCGCTGGGCTATCCAGCAGCGTCGATAGTCGTCGCCGACAAGGTTTTCTTCCCGATCCCGTTCATGAGCATCACGATGACCCCACCATATATACTTCTTCTCGGTTGTTTGTTTTATTTCGTCGTTGGCGGGAGGATCGTCCGCCAAATTTTACGCCATCAAGGACAGATACTCCGCTTCGCTGTACTGATTGCAGCTCAAGTACTGATGCTGCTAGTGTATCCAGCACACCAAGCCCTTTTCCAAGCTGTTGCTGACAGTGGACTGGAGATTTTGGTCATTGCCCTGCTTCCTATCTTAAAAATCATCCTTAAGAATATTGTTTCTCTGAGTTTCTATCGGATGCAAGACCTGATGCCGGAGGGGGTAATCTTCACGGTGGATTTCTTTAACGCCTTCTACACCGCGACGAGTATGCAGAACGCGTCATCGACAACGACCGTAATCGTCATTATGGCAGTCGACTTGTTCAATACTGTACTAGCGATGGACAGCCTTCACCAGGGGGTAGTAAATATAATTGCGCTGCTCCAGAAGGCAGGAGCTCTGCAAAACAACGACCCTAGAAGATTTGACCTGGTGCACACGGCGTGTTTACTCTGTCGAGACTCCAACGAATTCGAGACGCAAAATTGCGCCGGCATCCAACTCCGATCCTGCCTCGCTTATCGACTTTCAGGTGCAGGTGAAGATCTTCTCGAACGGCTCGCCAAATATCCAGGATACCAGCCACACACCAGATCATCGATCAGCTACGTTTCTGGCAGAATTTCGACAAGTAAAGAGACCGCAAAAATCACGAAAAAACGGCGGTGGCATTGTGGTAGTCGGCGGAGTGCCACGATACAGCCTATCCAGGTAACAACCGCTTCAAACAAGCGCTCAAGTTTCGGCACAAAGCCGAATGGCTTCACCGCTGGCCCATTCCGACGGTCGGAGCTCCGCCAAGCACTCGAAATTCTATTCACCTCGGAATGCCTCGTGCTCTCAGAGTACCTGGAATCATTCGTTCCGCTGTTATACGCAAACTTTATCATGGTCATGGTGCACTTGCCAAGTGCCCGCTATCATATGGAGATGACTGGTATCACCAGCGATAACGTCGATGGAAAGGTCCAAGCGGTCTTCGCTTGCGCACTTCTGGAATTTATATCGTTCTTGGTGATGGTGCTTGTCGTGCAACGGAGATGCGGCATAAAGATACTTCATCACCTCGCGTTTGTACTGGAAACTCATGCCTTGCTTATTCAAGATAAGTTGATGACGTGGACACTTCTGACGCTTACATCCCGAGTTGTGCACTTCGGTTCGTATGAGTACAGTATGACTATGGTGCGATGATCTGTATGATGAACTAACTCCTTCTTTTGTTTGTATTTAGGTTTCGACTTCACATTCCAGTTCGCTTGGTTAGCGTGAAGTGAGAAGCCCCGACTACTTAAAACCCAAAAATCTCTACACCAGCGTGGAATTGAACCATCGAACCATGAGACTGGAGTCATGGAGACTTGAAGACCACGCAGGCAGCGGTTTTTCTCGGTAATCAAGGACATCTTGACATAAAGTACTGTGTGGCTATGGGGGCCGAAATGCCGCGCTTGTCTTCAATGAAGCCAACTATCTCGTTAACTAACAAAGCCAATCGCCCTCCGACATATCTTTCCCTAGGGAACCCGTCCAGTGTGTTTGCAATCAGCTCATGATACAAATGATGACGGTCGCTGACTGCAAGACAGAAATGTATTAACACCAGTGACGATGAGACTGCCGACGAATAATAAATAGACTGGAAGGTGGGCATCGCGTCTAAATTAGTTTGATGAGAGTCACAGCATATTCTCACCGCCACCTGATTGTAAGCTCAAGACTGCCCCATGATGTCTGCACGTGAAGTCTTGGATGGATCCGCATCCCCTCGACTTCCAAGAAGATTTTGCGGGTGTTGGGCGCAGTCAAGGAGGCGTGGTTGTTCACCCAAATCAGTCATCGTGGTAAATACTCGATTGAACGGCTCCTTGCGTTGGACGACTACGTCCGCAACACTTCGCTGGCCCGAGTTTTGTTCGTCTGCTTGGTAACGCCAGTGCCAGTGATAATCCTCGTTCTGTCCCAAGAATCCGTGCCACTGCAAGATCCAAAGGACGGATGGCGCGCAAACTTTGGCATTTGGGTCCGAGCCGGAGTTGTGGCTGGGGTCGTGACCCACACGATCATTGTCCAGCTGCAGCATTTGGTTGACGATGTCGAGATTTCAACGCGGCAGCTTGCCGCGATTTTGGTCACCGCCATGGCAGCCTATACAGCAATGTGTGTAGTCGTTGCCAAGCACATTTTCTTCCCGATTCCGTTCATGAGCATCACCATGACTCTGCCATATCTGCTTGTTCTCGCTTTTTTGTTTTATTTTGCGGTTGGTGGCCAAGCTGTGTGCAAGATTCTCCAGCACAAACGACAGTTGTTTCACTTTGCTGTATTTCTCGCTGCACAAACACTCATGTCAGTGATTTATCCAACGTACCAGATACTATTCCGAGTTGCCTCTGATAAAGGGTACGACCTTTTTTTTGGCCGTTGCTCTCATTCCCGCATTGAAAGTTATCATGAAGAACATCGTCTCGCTTAGCTTCCATCGGATGCAAGACCTAATGCCAGAGGGGGTCATTTTCACAGTGGATTTCTTTAACGCCTTCTACATCGCGGGAGTTCCTCCAACTCCTCTTTACGTCGGAGTGTCTGGTGCTCTCGGAGTACTTGGAAGCAGTCGCTCCGCTTTTGTATGCACATTACATCATGGTTATGGTGCACTTGCCTAGTTCTCGGTATCACCTGGAGATGACCGGTATCACCAGCGACAACGTCGAAGGAAAGGTTCAAGCGGTCTTCGCTTACGCCCTGCTGGAATTATTATCTTTCCTCGTAATGGTGGTTTTCGTACAGCGAAATTGCATCCTACACCACCTCGCGTTTGTGCTGGAGACCCACATGCCGTTGATTCAAGACAAGCTGATGGCTTGACGCTGCTCACACTCGCCGCCCGAGTGGTACACTTCGGTACGTAAATCGCTCGGAACCTAAGCAATGCTATCACGTCTTACTTATTTCTTATGTGCGAGCACAGGCGCTGACTTCACTTTCGCGTTTGCTTGGGTCAAGTGGCGCAGGTGGCAATACCCTCGTTACCCACGTTTTTCTTTCACGTGGTCGTGCCGGCTTGTTTGGTACGGCGCTAGCTGGCTTGCCTCCGTCTGCAGGGCTCAGGCCGCTGCTGCGTCCTCGCCCTCCGACAGATCCTTCCCACGCGGCTTCTGGCAATCTCTGTACGATCGGATATTCTGCGGTCCGCCAAAGATTGCGGCGTGCTCCGGCATCATACAGAGCTGCGGTCTTGGACCTGGAGCTCTGCACCAACGCACGAGTAGCATATCTGGCCGCATTTCCTGCTATATCAATCAAGCTGGCCTTCCAGTCTCCAGTATTAATAACAGCTCGAGTCTTTACGTGCTCGAAGCGCACTGTCCGGGTGTTCCCACGAGTATTGAGCAGCAGCCGATTCTTGACCGGAGAACGCGAGGACGTGACCCAGCGGTCGCGCATCCAGTCGATCACCCACCAATTCATCGCGTTCGCGAGCAGTTCACTGTCCGAGAAGATCATGAGCGTCTCCCTGTGCACAGGATCCTCGTCATTGGCCCGTCGTCGGGGTTTAATCCTCCGGTTGGGTCCACCACGAACCCGCGCGCCCCCAGCATGAACTCGGCTTCGGCCAAGGCTCGACAGCCGAAGATACGCTCACCCCGCCGCGTTGAGTGTGTGGGCTTGGGAGACCGACGAGCAGATGAGCAGATGCCCCAGAAGCTGCTCACCACGACGTAGAACTTGACCTCGTTCATGGTCCCGGTTTGGTAGCGAGAGTCTGTCTATTCTTATGTTCGTAAATAAACTATAGGAGACGAACTGGGACGCGGTTGATCCAAAAAAAGGTATATCTAATTTAGATCTATCACACTTCCTCGTGTACACCACCTCAACTTGACGTGGCGAACAATCCGAGCCCCTATCCTTTTATCCTTCGTGTTGCCAATTCGTCTGCACCCTAAAACCATGGAGGAGCAGTTGTACGCGCTGGTGCTGGAGCTGTCGTCGCCCGAGCAGCGCGAGAGTGCGCTGCTGGAGCTGAGCAAGAAACGCGAGGAGTTCCCGGAGCTGGCGCCCATCCTCTGGCACTCGTTCGGCACGGTGGCGGCGCTGCTGCAGGAGATCGTGGCCATCTACCCGCTGCTCTCGCCCCCGCAGCTCACGGCGCACGCCTCCAACCGCGTGTGCAACGCGCTGGCGCTGCTGCAGTGCGTGGCCTCGCACTCGGAGACGCGCACGCACTTTCTCAATGGTACGGTTAGGCTAGTGCTAACCTGCAGGTTAAGGGGAAGGATAAGGAGGATAAGGTAGTGCTAACCGTTGTTGCCTTTGTTGCATGCAGCGCACATCCCGCTGTACCTGTATCCGTTCCTGAACACGGTGAGCAAGAATCGCCCGTTCGAGTATCTGCGGCTGACGAGTCTCGGCGTGATTGGCGCGCTGGTTAAGGTAAACTTAAAGAGTTTGAGGGGTGTTGCACTTTAGAGAGAAGGTTAAGCTTAACTTAAAGTTGTGTTGCTGTTTTGTAGATTGACGACTCGGACGTCATCAACTTCCTGCTGCAGACGGAGATCATCCCGCTGTGCCTCCGCATCATGGAGGCCGGCAGCGAGCTGTCCAAGACGGTGGCCACGTTCATCGTGCAGAAGATCCTGCTGGACGACATGGGGCTCACGTACATCTGCCACACGCCCGAGCGGTTCTACGCCGTGGGCACGGTGCTCAGCAAGATGGTGGCGGTGCTGGTGGAGGCGCCTGCCCCTCGCCTGCTCAAGCACATCATCCGCTGCTACTTGCGCCTCTCGGACAACCCGCGGTACGATACGCACAATTCTAAAACTTTTCTACTCATGGTTAACACTATCCTAACCTTTTCTTGGTTATGGTAATGCTTATTGTGTTGCTACAGAGCGAAGGAGGCGCTCCGTCAGTGCTTGCCCGAGGCTCTGCGTAACCACACGTTTGACGAGGCGCTCAAGGAGGACGCCACGACTAGCCGCTGGCTGGCGCAGCTGCTGTACAACATCAGCACGGACGCTAGTGTGGGCGCTGGGGCGGTCCAGGGAGCACGTCTCTCCAGTTAGGCTGGCCAGTGCGGCGGCATGACAAGGACGTACAGGTAGACTGGAGCTAGGAAGACAAGAGCAAAGAGTGACGAGAAGACCAGAAACAGATATTTTTCGCAAATAGTGACCAAACCTACAGAACGGTCCAAAGAGGCCGCGTTGCTTCGCGGCCCAAAACTAGCAGCAGCCTAGGGGGCTGGTACCAGGGTCTTGATGATACTGTTGTACAGTGACGCGTACACGCTCTCGTTGTGCTTGGCCAGGTGACGCAGCACTGAGGTCGCTTCGGTGATCTCGGCTGCAAACGGAGCTAGCGACGGGTGCAGGTCGTTCGAGTTGCTTCCCTTTGAGAGCAGCGCAGTCTCGAATGCACGCGCCGCACGCGAGAAGAAGAGCTTGAAGACAGGGTTGTCGGCAGCGAATGAGCCGAGCAGACGCTTCTCGAGAGCTTCGAGCTCCTGTTGAGCATATTCACTTCGGGAGCTCTCTAGCTGACGAACGTCCTGGGTCGCTTGGGCTGCTAGCTGCGCACCGGAAACACCAGGAGAACGAAGCAGGGTGCTCAGCTGCTGGCCAACTGCCTGGAAGAACCCTACAGGTGTAGTCAGACTGCGACGAGCTACGTACTCCTGCACCAGTGCCAGGAGACTCGACACAACAGCGATGCGGTCAAGTACATCACGCCAGGCACGGATTCGAGGAATATCCAGCTCGAAAGTCTCGGGCCAAGCACGTGAAGCGGTACCATCAATGTGCTTCTCCACGAGGGACCAGATACTCGCGCGCACAAATCGCTCAAAAGCAGCCCCATCGTAGCGTGCCAGTCGGCTGCGCTCTGCATCATTGACCTCCGAGCGAGACAGATAAGCTTCCAACTCCAGACCCAGCCACTTCACAGTCATGGGGAAACCCGCCTCAAAACTTCCTGCTTCGGCCAAGCGCGCTTGAAGTTGTCTCTGCTCATACTCGACGCCGTGCCGCTGCAGATAAGCACCCAGGAGACCCAGGTGCGCGTTAAGTACATCGCTGCGTAGCTCATCCACTTTATCCAAAGCGAACGCCAAAAATGCCACCAGCAACTGTACCGGTGTCATGACTCCAGCTGCAATTCGCTGGGCCCAGTCGGAGCGGAATCCACGCGTGGACTCGGCTCGGGTCGGAGCCTCGGTTCGCTCAATAGCATCCAGGACACCGTTGCACCGAGCTTGAATTGCGTGAACGTTTCGCATGGGGTCTTGCATCAGCTCTCGCAATTGGTCCGGACGCAATGCACTGTCCACTTGGTCTGCCAGCGCCGAAAGTCCCGAGCCTAAACCTGCGCCGCTTCCACCTCCCAAAGCATCCCGAAAGGTAGTCCGGAGCTCTTCCGTACGAGCCAGAAGCGTCTCTACATCGTTTGCTTCGATCACGCGGTCCCAGAACGCCTTCGTCATCGCTTCTCGAACACGGACCGCCATCGCCGCCACCGACTGCTTCGATGCCACGGCCGCTGCAGACGCTTCGACATCTTTATCCCGAGGAATCTGGAACTGCGGGTTCAAAATCAGCTCGTGCACCAGCTTCCGGTCAGCCAGTAGAGCCTGGTTCACACTCGGCGGAACTGCGTTCGACGTCTTGCTTTCCGGTTCGTCATCGCCCTGCATCTCCTCGTCATCATCCCCCTTCTTGCCCTGATCACCTTCATCACCTGAATCTATCGGCGGGGATGAAGACAAAGTCGTGTCATCATCGGACGAACCATTATTGCCTCCACCACTTGAACCTGAACCCGATACGCCGGCCCCAACTGACTGAGCGCCAGCATCCTGCTCCTGCTTAAGGCTCTGCCCCAGCTCCTCCACCTTCTGCTTCGCTCCATCCCTTCCCAGCAGTCTCTCCAGAGCCCTTTGCATCTGCATCAACTGCCCTTGCGTCTGTCGCAGCAGCTCGTGTACTCCGTCCACGCCGTTCTGTGCCTCCTGCGCCTGCGTCTCATACTTCCTCTGCACCAGCATCAGCTCCCTGTACGACGCCAGCAACTCGTTCGCCAGCCGCTCCGCGTCCCTCGCCTTCCAGCGTGCGAAAGCTTCAATGTAGAACGCGAACCTAGCCGAGAGCCTCGACACGCACTTGGTCAGCTCCTGGGTGCTCTGGAACCCATCATCCTTCACCTTTAGACACTGGGACAAGCTCTTCATCTCGCTCAGAATCACACTCGCTGCGTAGTGCAGTCTCATGGACGGGTCCTGGCCCATGATCTCGTTCGGGTGGATCGAGATCATGCCGGCCATCATCAGCACGCGGAAACTTAGCCCTCCTCCATTCGGCGAGGCGGGGAGAGGGGAGGCAACTTTCCGCACCTCCTCCGCAGTCAGCACCTTGAGCAGCCTCTGCGCCGCCTGCACCACGGGGCGCTGCTGCAGCAGCGTCATGCACTGCTCGAAGCTCGCCGTGGCCATCTGCCCCCAGCACTTGACCACCTTTGCCACGTCCTGCTGCACCTGCCTCAGCGCCGCCGCCGTCTTGCGGCTCGCCACTTGGCGCCGGAACCAGCGCTGGATGAACTTGGCGCGCGCCACGCGGTCCTTGACGCTCTCCACACTCTGCCAGCGCGCGCTCAGGCGGCGCACGCGCTGCTGCGTCTGCTGCTCGCGGCGGCGCGCGGCGTCGTCCAGCTGCCCCGCGAGCGCGCGCCGCGCCCTGGCCGCGCGGTCGCTCTGGTCGGCGCGCACGAGCTCCACCTTCTCCGAGATGAGGTCGGCGCGCTGCTTGCACTGGAGTTGAAGCTGCTCCAGCTGCTCGTGGCGGCGCCTGGCGGCCTCGTCCAGCTTCGAGGCGGAAAATTGGCGGGTGCGGCGCGTCTCCTCGTGCCGCTTCACGCGCATGCCCCTGGCCACGTCCTGCGCGTGCTGAACGCGCGCGCGCGCCCGCGCGGAAAGTTGCCGCGTACGCACGGCGCGGACCTCGGCGGCGCGCGCGATGCGGGACTGCAGCTGCGCCTCCAGGTCCGACGCCGACGCCGGCGTGCAGCACGCGAGCCGCGAGCGCGCCTCGAGGCGCAGCTGGCACTTGCTCTTCTGCTGGTTCACCATAATAGAGGGCGGTAGCGCTGCGGCCGACGGCGCGAGTTCGAGAATGAAGTTGGGAGAAACATGAAGAGGTGTGTTCTTAGGTGGGACGGGGGTCGTGGAAGATTCTCTGGCGTAAAGTATGGGAGGAGGAGGGGTGTCGGCGAGGAGATGGGGCTAGGCGACTCGCCTCGAGGTAAGGAATAATCAGATTTTGATGTGGGGTTGGATAGGCATCTGAAGCCAAAGAAGCTGTGGGTGTACTTTGTTTTGTCACTATGAAGCTGTGGCGTGGGCTTCTGCCAGCGAGAATTGCACTTTGACGCGGAGGTTTTTGCCTAAAGGCATCATGACTCCGTTCTCACTGGGTTGGATGGCAATGTCTTGGTCGCCTTTTGCCGCCTTCTTTTTGAAGTCCTGCAGCACCTCCATGAGGGTTTCAAAGTTGCGTCGTTCTTGGATGGTGGCGTGATACATGAGGTAGTCGCCCACTGACATGTCGGAAGTGTCGAGCTCGGAAGCTGCGTCTGGAGATACTCGTTCGGGTTGGGAGATCTCGGTAGATTTAGGGGAGGTTGGTGGCGGAGGTTGAGCCGTCAGCATTTGTTTAATCTCGGACTTCGTATCGATGGCTGGTGGAGCTGTAACTTTAGGCGTCCGGTGGCATTCATTGACAAACCTGCAGCGTACATCATGGAAAGGTTAGAAAGACTGGAAGGTCAAACTGTTTAGGATTGTAGCGACGTACACAAGGAACTCGTGATAGTGCAGACGCTTCGGTGAGCTGTTTGTAGAGGACCGCAGGAAGAGCGACGTGACCTGTGCTGCCTCATCCACGGTCAGCTTCAGAACAGCAGAGCGACCTTGAACTGCGCGAAGAAATGCTGGTGAGATCAAGAATGCTTGCGTCAGTGTGTGATAATGGAGAGATTTATAGTTGGGGGGTACATGTGCACTACGTACCATCAGTTGGAAGTGCTCCTTTCATTGAGCCATGCAGCTTCTTGTCGAACTTCTCGAATCGATGTAGTAGAAACCGCAGCCAGTCCGCAGTGGGGACCGTAAGCTTTGACAGCAAGTTGAGAACAAGCTGTTTCAACTCCCGCCGTCCCCGAGAGCACTGCGGATTTTGCCCATAGCGTCTAGCATCAGAATCAGCACCGGCTCGAGTCAGGCATGTTTGGGTGATAGATACTCCACGGAATGTTGTGCTTACTGAAGAAATGCTGTGTAGTTGATCTGATTGTCCGTCGAGCGGGGAAAGCGTGAGAGCATGCCATTCAAGAGCTCGGGGTCAATATTTATTCCGCACTTGCCAAGTATACGCGGGAACTCTGGGCGAAGGACAAGCGTTAGTAACTGGTAAACCTCACCTCCAAAACGAATCTGCAAGCGCACCTTCTTCAGGTAACAATCCAGTGTTCTCGAGATCAATTCCTTCTGCGATTTCGAGAAACCTTTCGGCACCTGTAAACACACTCCGAGGGGTATCTCCAACTTGGTTAGAACTTGGAGTCGAAACGCTGCGTGCGGCAAGTGGAGAGCGAAGAAACTCGGTGAGGCGCTTTTCGGCTGTTAGAAAGACGGACCCCAATTGTGATGTTTTTGAAGATGACGGTGGCTTTGGCCGTTCATGCTCCGTGTCGGATTCTGACAGGGAGTCATCGCTACTCAAGTTGCAAATACGTCCTAACTGGTACCGCAAGACCACCAATTAGTTGAAAAGTGAGGGTCTGGGTGGGAAAATGTACGCGGATTACCTGCTCGTAGTCGAGAACGTCTTCTGCCTTCCCTGTGCTCTGCGCTCGCAGTTGTTCAAGCAGCAACTCTCGTTCGGGTCGTGTCAATGGGCACTTTAGGCGCTGAACGAACTTTTTCATGAACACGTTTGCGTCCAAGTAGCCATCACCTGCAACATCCAGGCGGTGAAGGGCGTTCTGAATCCCGTGGTACCCGTCGCTATCGTCGCCCACAACTCCACGGATGAGTTTGTGGCGAACACTCTCCATGAGCAGCCGCTGAGATTCCAATCGCTGGTCAATCCGCATCCGAGCTTGCTCTCGCTGTTGAAGCTTCGTGGGGCTACGAAGTTTTCGCTTCGATGGAGATTGCCGACCAGACTGTTGCTGCTGTTGCTGGAGTATAGGGGGTTGCTGAAGAGCTTTACAGAATGCTGTATAGTCGAAACCCTTGTTGGCGGTAGGAAAACGCGCCAAAAGCTTCTCGACATCACTGAATTCCACAGCGAATGTACGATTAGCCCTCAGTCATAGAACAAACTTGCAGGTATCGGGGTCTTACATTTTCTTTAAATCCTTCGGGGACAGAAATTCGCGGAGCACCGACTCAAGTTCACTTAGAATGAAATAAAAAACAAGTTTAGCTGCACAGGGAATGACCGTCACAAATGAAGCCATACGCGACGTACGCGACATTCTTCAATTGGCCTTTGCCACTCCTGTCGATCTCCTGGAAAGCTTGGTAAACCTCATCCAGTTGGTGCTCATCATCGCCTAAAAGGACATGAAGCCGCAGCAACTGGTGCTCAATGGGTTTCTCCATGGGTACGAAATAGTGACAATGAGCTCAACAAGCACGCTGCGAGTAGATAATTTAAGAGTGAAACTCCAGTTTATACAATAGTGCGCCATCTTATAATAATATTCTCAAACGTTTAACTTAGTAGTTCCGACCCCCTACCTACGGCAGGACGTTCTTGCTTGAGCTCACAAGGGACTTGAACACACCGCCCTTAACTTGCAGCAACGCCGACGGCGTATCATACTCCACCACCTCCCCTCCATCCAGCACCAAAATCTTGTCGCTGTCCATGATCGTCTCGATGCGGTGCGCGATGCACAGCACCGTGCAGTCTCCGCCGCCGAAGCTCTCCTTCATCGTCTGCTGGATGAGCTTGTCCGACTCCTGGTCCACGTTCGCGGTGGCTTCGTCCATCACGATCACCTTGCTGTCTCGGATCAGCGCGCGAGCGATACACAGCAACTGACGCTGACCCACAGACAGGTTCTCGCCCTTCTCGGCTACCTCGTAGTCAAGACCTTTGCCCCACCCAGCCACTGTATCGGACAAGTGCACCTTGCGGAGCACTTCATGCAGCTCTGCGTCACTCTTCTCAGCGAAGGGGTCGAGGTTCATTCGCAGTGAACCACTGAACAGCATCGGGTCCTGCGGGATGATGGTCAGCTTGGTCCGGAGCTGGTGCACAGTGATAGTGGAGATGTCCACCCCGTCGATGAGAACGCGGCCAGTCGTTGGAATCTCCACGACGCGGAACAAAACGCTCATGAGCGAGCTCTTGCCAGACCCAGTGCGACCGCAGATGCCGACCTTTTCACCACTCGCGACGGAGAAAGATACTCCCTTTAGTACGAGAGGGAGGTCGTCACGGTATCTCATGGAGACGTTCTCGAAGACAACCGCACCAGTCCGGGGCCAGTCTTCTGGCAGAGATTTCTGATTAGACGCAGCCCGATCGTGTCCTTCCTCGTTGAGCGAGCCGTAGTGGGCGATGCGCTCGAAGCAGGTCATGCTGCTCTCAACTCGAGTCGAAAGCGTGGTCATCCGCTGGAAGCTGGACGACAGTTGAGACGCGTACGTGAGACTGAGGCCTGCCACCGCAGCACCAACGCTCGACTTCGTAGCAACGGCCAGCACCGCGACAACGCCAATGATGAGCGACACGAACCAGTCTGCTCGCATGTCGAACCACCTCGCCGCCGTCTGCGAGAGGAAATAAATCTTCATGTTGTTGTTGAGCAGCTCCTCGCAACGGACGGCAAAAGTGTCCATCATCTTGAACGCGCGCACGGTCTCGATACCGGAGATCGTCTCGGACATCAAGTTTAAGAACGGTGACCTGGTGACACCATCGAGACGCTTCAATTCCCGAGCCGAGGACTGGTAAACCTTGGCCGCAAACCAGCAGCCGTACCCCACCGGGCAGTAGATGATCAGCACGAACGGGTTCACCGCCGCACAGACGATGAACGAGGACAGCACCTGTAAGACGCACAGCAGCAGCCATAGAGCCCAGTACGGCAGCGGGTTGTCCACCTCGTCCAGGTCTCTCGAGAATCGGTTCAAGATCCTCCCGATGGGGGTGATGTCGAAGAAGGTGGTGATCGGGGCCGCTATCACTTTGCGCAGATGCTTCAGATGGATTTTCACCGAGCAGGTCATGCAGATCTCCATGAAGAAGATGCAGCGAGCGAAGACCAGGAGGGCGGCGCCCACAACAACCCCCACGTAGACGGCCAGTGAGTTGTCCTGACTCAATGCGATGGAGCCTTGAGACCACTGACTCAAGAACCAGTCAGAGAAGAAGAGCGTGACCTGAGCCACGGAGAACAGCAGTATAATCGCACCGCAGAGGTACCAGCCATTCCACTCCGAGGCGGCCAAGTAGTCGATGTACGTCTGCAGCTGAACCGAGCCGACAAGTCGGTCCTCTTGGGCGATCAGCTTTCCGGATGGCTCCTTCTTCGTGTTGGCTTTCTTGTCACCACCAACCACGACGATAGCTTGCGATGGCTTGTCAACTTGTTCATGAAGAATCTCTTCATCATAGTGCTGACTCGCAATGTTGCTTCGAGAGCAACGCGACCGCGGAGAGTTCAGTAAAAACGAGAAGTCTGCTTGCACTTCAGCCAACGGACCGTCTCCCACGATCTTGCCATCGGACATCACGAGTACACGGTCTGCGTACTGCAGCAAATGGTAGTGCGAGTTCAACACCAACAAGCGCGTCTTGCCCTGCGCGATGCCCACCAAGCCATCGGAGAACACAGCATTAGCCACGTGGACGTCCAGCGCACTCAGCGGATCATCCAGCACCACGAAGTCACATTTGCGAGCGCGATACATAGCACGAGCCACGCTGATTCGAGCCTTCTGACCACCGCTGAGATTGATACCGCGCTCGCCGATTTCAGTCTGATCGCCATGCTCCAGCATCTCGAAGTCCGTGGCGAGCTGACAAGCTGTAATCACACTGAAGTAGTGCTCTGCATCAAATGGTTCGCCAAAGAGGATGTTGTCACGAACGGTTTGGTTTTGGATCCATGCTTGCTGGCTCGCGTACGCTACGTCGCCTCGGACCGTACGAGTACCGTGAACTTGTTGCATTTCCCCAAGTATCGCGTTCACGAGGCTGGATTTGCCACTGCCGACTGCACCGACCACGACCGTGAGTGTCCCTGGCTGGAGCGTGAGATTGATGTTGACAAGTGTAGGCGTCGGTGCGTCTTCCTCCCACTGGAAATCAGCGTCTTCGAGTGAAACGATTGGTGAACCCTCACACAGTCCACCTTCGCTGGTGCTGTGAGCACTTTCTCCAGCAGCGAGGAAGTCGGACAAGCGACTGGTAGAGGTGACAGCCTCTGCGACCGCGACCGATGCATCAGCGAAGATGCTGAATGGGGTGCGGCAAGCGTTTGTCAGAGCCAAAATCACGAACGTCGTCGCGACATCCAGTCTACCGCCGAGCAAAATGGTAGCGGTGAAGCACACCAGATTCAGCAACGTCGGCGCCAAGAACATGAGCACCGTGTTGGCGAGCCGCAGTCGGTTGTACTTCCGCAGCAGAGCGATCTCCTTTTCTCGGATTTCGTGGATCAGCTCGTTCACGAAGCCTTCCCACCCGTATAACTTGACAACTCGAATGCCCTGAAGCATCTCGTTCGTCACCTTCAGGCGGTTGGCACTGATCCGTGAAATCTGTCGACGGTAGACGCCAATCTGCCTCGACAGGACAAGCGCTCCCTGGATAATGAGCAGCATCGCTGCCGACACCGCAACCGCTACAATAGCCCCCATCTGAGTGCCGATGAGAACGCAGACAGCAACCAGCATCAACGGGGCGACGATGCACCACATCCCCAACTTGTACGCCGACAATACGCGATCGCTGTCGACCCCGATGAACGTGACGATCTCCCCCGTGTCCATGGTACGTCTCGCAGTCGCCGAGAGCCGAAGAATCTTCCGGAAGGCGCTGTTGATGACGATCATGCGGGCGTTGCAAGCCACTCGAGTTGTGAGGAACTGGCCTGCACTCACCGTCGTGGCGCCACAGAAGGCAGCGCAGCCCAGAAGCACCGCGAGTGCGTACCCGGAAGAGATTCCGAGGGAGTTCTCTTCGCCCTTCATGTTGTTGAGAATGGCCTTGATGATGAACGGCTGGAACAGCATCAGCCCCGCACTCGCGAGGTGCAGCACGAACGCGATCCCCCACGTCCGCTTCACGCTCTCCCAGATCGCGTTGTTCACGTTCGGCCGCTTCGCTTGATTCGCCTGCGCGGTGTGAAACCTGTCGAACTTCTCCTGCAGTGGACGCGCTTGGTCGGCGGTAGGAAGATCCCAGACACAAGTCTCGTCCAGCGGAGACGCGTAGCCTCGCTTCAGGAGGGGCTGGATCCACCACATCGTTGCGACTGACAGAAGACTGGCAGTGTTGAGCGGGTTTTCCTTGTTCTGGTGAACTTCATCAAATGAGACTTCAGTCGGCACTCGCTTGGCGTTCCTGCTCGTCGAGACGGAGAAGTATTGGCTGTCCGTGCTGTCATCAGCCGCCTCAGAGATCGTTGTCGTCGCAGACTCGAGGATTTCGTTGCGCGGAGCCATCACTTCAGGATCTCAAAAGTACTCAAACTTGAAACCCGATGAACTAGTGCGAGCTTTAAGACGCCGGCAAATTCAGCAGTGAAGCGTGCCATGCTGCACGCGCGCACGCATGGTATCTGCTGGCAGAGATGGTAATCTCTGCCAGCAGGTACCTTAACTGGTCACACGTTTTGCTTGCGACTGCCAAGGCAGTAAGATGGAAGTTTTCGTACAGTGCAACAGCTACCGTCCTAATGCCCAGAGCTCCGTTTCGACCGCACGGTATCTCTGATTGCACTGTTCCCGTACGCGTAGTATCTGCAGTCGTTGGGCGCTTGCAGGTTGCGCCTAGGGACAGACCGACGTCTGCAAAGTGAAAAATAATGGATGGTCAAGTTGTGGTTTGCTGACGCCCTCTACTCAGCAACAATGAAAAAGAACCCGATTTCGCCCCCCAGGTTTTGTAACGTCTTAGCGATGAGAGCCGATCACGCACGCGACCAGCGTGTGCAACCTGTGGCGACCTTGCTCCCAGCCTGTCCTCCAGTTAGTTCATGGCCATTCTCGGCGCTGGAAGTAGCCCTGTCGAACACTGATAGTGAAACGTGGCATGAAATCTGAACTCGGCAGTGTTGCCAACCTGCTATGCTGGATGCCTTCAATCGAACCAAACCTGTGGCGGCCACAGACCTTATTGGGCCACAGTGTGGCCCGATAAAGCCTGAGCGATCGTTTGCATGTGCTATTAGCAGTGCTTCAAAAGTCCGAACGCTACGATAGTTTCTGGACTCCCGGGTAGTGTCGGCTTGTGCCTGGTGGCAACAATAACTCCCTGTGGTTTCATTCGCAACTCCACGACGCTCGGATGCTCTGAAGTCGATGAAGAAGAAGAAGAAGAAGTGGTCAATGCGGAGCCAGAAACCTGGGATGTGGATGTGCCATCCACAACAGAAAAGAAGAATGGGGACGAACTAGACCAATATCCTATCAAATGTCGAATATCTATCGAACTCAGTCCCATTTTCGATGATGCCTGATGTGGTTCCGATTGTTGCTAGATGGTAGTCTTTCGGTACGAAACGAACAACGAAAAATGCTTGATGTCGCCATCCCGTCGCGTGTAACGTATCCGAGATCGATTAAGTCAAGTAGGCTTTCCTGCAAAGTTGGTTCTGCGAACACTGAGAGCGAGGAGTTTTATCTGACCACTAACGCCATTCTGGTGCGACAGCGTCTTCAGTAGAATATCGAATTGTGTACAAATTCAACTTCGGTTAACTCCGGTAAAAAGATCACTAAAGACAGGATATCATTCCGCATCTAGAAAACATGTTCCAGCCCCGCGTGCCTTCGCCCAAGGTCTTGCGCAGCAGAAGTGGGGAAAACCAGAATGGCAGCTCACAAAAAATAGCGATGGTAACCTAAGAACATTACATTACCTACGAAAACGTTGGGAAGCTGAGCCAGGTAGGAGATTACTTATTATAGAACGTCCCAAGTTGGAGCATCCAGCCCAACCTCAGGCAACTTCTATCGCGCTGTGTGTTGGGCGGCTAGACTTACTAATTCGACTCCAACTTTTTGAACGTCTTAGAGTGTTTAATTGTCGTCGAGACCATCTACGGTGCAAGTGCAATGACAACCGTCGCCCCGCAGCTAGACCGAGTGGCCGACTATGGAGATTTACCTTCTTGGAGTACTAAACTTCTCAGTGCTTGGAAGCAGTTGCAGCTTAGCTACTTTGGCGGCAAGTATTCCATTCATCGCGCCATCGCTCTCGACGAGTACAACAATAAAACTTCTTTAGTGCATGTAGTTATGGTGTGTATTGGCACCCCATTGCCCATGGTTGCTCTGGTCTTCGCACAGGAGTCGATCCCGCTTCAAGACCCAAGCGATGGATGGCGTGTGAGCTATGGATTGTGGATTCGAGCGGCCATTCTCGTGTGTGTTGTGATACAAGCACTGATGCTCCAGGCAACATACCTTATCGAGGGGTTTACAATATCGATGGGTCAGATATTCCTTCTCTGCGTCATTGTATCGGGCGGAGTCGTCGCCCTAGCAATGCTTGTGGCGGAGTACCTGGTGTTTCCAATCCCGTTCTTCATTTTAGCCATGCTTCTCCCGTTCTACCTCGTGCTATGTGTCACCTTTCGATTCATTCTGGGGGCGAGTGCTATTCGTTTTTTACTGTCCAAGCGCGATCAAGTGATCAGATTTGCTGTCATGATCGCTTCTCAAACGACACCGGCAGTCATTTATCCTGTGTACGAGATGCTGTTTCGCCGTTCAGAGGGGACTCACTACCAGCTCCCCGTCATTTTGCTTCTTCCAGTTATAAAGATCGCCTTAAAGAACATCGTGCTACGATGCTCTGCAGACCTGGAGGATATGGTGCCCGAGACTGTGATCTTTACGGTGGACTATTTCAACGCGATCTACATTTCGACGTGCATGCAGAGTGCGTCATCCGTTGCTGCAGTTTCAGCCATGATAATAACGGATCTACTGCAAACAATAATTATGCTGTACGGATTGCAGCGCCGTACTATCGATTGTGTCTCAACTTTTCACCAGGCGGTTGGCCTAGTGACAACTTGCTGGTTATCCTTTGCTGGTTATGTCGACACCAGCAAGGGTTCGAGAGGCAGGATTGTCTCGGTCTTCGCTGGCGCTCGTGCTTACCTCATCGAGTTTCTGAAGACGGCCAACGCGTTCTCGACCGACTAGGCACAGTCCCCAACATGATAAAAGAGTCTCATTCCCAGTCTACACGGACTGTTTTGGTTGGCCCCAAGCATCCGAATCTACCTCGACGCAGTAAGTCGTCAGCCCCATCTACCTTCCGTACTATTTTCACGCTGCGGAAAAGCCTCCGTACGATTTTTCCAAGCTCATTCATTGTGCAAGCTCAAAACGATAAAGTATTGCGCGATACGTTGGGGATCTTCTTCATGACAGAGTGTCTTGTCACAACTGCGTACTTGGAGACGTTCGTTCCCTTATTTTACTGCAGCTACATGCTCGTGATGGTTCATTTCCAGAGTGCCCAATATCACACTGAGATGGCACAAGTCACAAGTGAAAACGTAGGATCCACTGTACTCCCCGTGTTCATGTTCGGGTTACTACAAGTCGCTTCGTTTTGGGTGCTGGCAGTGGTGATCAAACGGAATTGCGGGATGCGGGCGCTGTACCAGCTCGCGTTCATGCTGGAGACACAGATGGTTTTAGTCCAGAGCAAACTCGTCTTTTGGGTGATTGTCATGCTGTGCTTCAGAATCAAGCACTTCGGTGAGTACAGTCAAGATACTCTGCATTTAGCGTCAAAATTGTATTGCTTACTTCTCTGCTCTTACTTTCATCTTGCAGGGGTGGACTTCACGTTTCAGTTTCTGCAATTCTAAATCATAAAACCTGGTGCAAAGTATCAACCACTTTTTGATTCAAGGGTTATAGTGCAAGCTCACAAGATACGAAGCAGTCGCTTCGAATGCAACTAAGCTGGGCACGATATTAATCATCACAGTACTTGTCGAGTCCTGCTACGTTTGTTGCCGTTCGAGCTCGCGGCAGCTAATTGATCTGGTGCACTTTGTACGCATTTATATATTCCACTATTATTATTATAATACCACTAACCACTAATACCACTATTAATAGTGGTAGGAATGGGCTCCGCAGCTTCATCACGCGCGCTCGCCGGTACCATATTGGTACTATCGTTGCCAAGCTGCTCACTGGATTGTGCGTGAAGACATTCTGCTGTGTCACAGCCTGTGTGCGCTTCTAACGGAAATGACCGAATAATACCCCGGGCACTATTTATTAGTACCCTCCCATTTTCAAAACAAATATGCTAAATTATGGATATTACGCAGTATTTCATACATAAACATGCTTTCGACAATAAATTCATAAATATATACTTGATCTTTGTATGGAATTAACATTGTAACCCTGGGATACACATTGGGTTACGTTTTAGAGGGTACTATACGGGTAAGGGGTATTATTCGGGAATTTACGTTATTATTTTAGCTGTTAGCAAAATTCTGGTGTAATACGTGTAGGACTCCGAAAACCACACACGAGCATTTTTTATGGATCCGAAGTGTATTTTGGAGTGTTATTATGGCGTAAACTTCACAAAGCACAAGGTCAGAGACTGCGCCGGCCAGGAGATCACCACTACAAATCGGGTGTGCAGGAGCGGATCCGTGGCGCTTTGCAGCTCGCAGGCTGATAAGGCCGCTGCTCTCGAACGCTAGGGCGTCCGGGCAGGAACTTCGAGACTCCCTTCCTTCGTGGTCCGGGCTCATACCACACGCGCACTCCAGGGTATCCATCCGTTACTGGCATGCGACCAACCATTCCGGGCGTGGCGCAGAGGTAGAGCCGCCATGCCAGTGGTGGTGTGCTGTTGTTCTTCCTCAGGCAGAGAGCCGACAGCTCCCAGGACGCTGTGAACGATGAAGGACGTTGGGAAGTGCAGTTGGAGTATCCCTGCGCGAGGCAGACGCTACACGGTTGATGCTTATGTTTTGTGGCATTTTTTTCCTTATTACAGGGCGGGCTTACCCTTTCCTTAATTTACGCTAAGCCACGCAGGACTAGCAAGCATCACACCTGTTCAAGCTATCCAACGACTTTGCCCGACTTCACAAGCGACTGGAACACGCCGCCCAGCACTTGCAGCAACGCCGCCGAAGCTCTCCTTCATCGTCTGCTGGATGAGCTTGTCCGACTCCTGGTCCACGTTCGCGGTGGCTTCGTCCATCACGATCACCTTGCTGTCTCGGATCAGCGCGCGAGCGATACACAGCAACTGACGCTGACCCACAGACAGGTTCTCGCCCTTCTCGGCTACCTCGTAGTCAAGACCTTTGCCCCACCCAGCCACTGTATCGGACAAGTGCACCTTGCGGAGCACTTCATGCAGCTCTGCGTCGCTCTTCTCGGCGAACGGGTCGAGGTTCATTCGAAGTGAACCGCTGAACAGCATCGGGTCCTGTGGGATGATGGTCAATTTCGTCCGGAGCTGGTGCACAGTGATAGTGGAGATGTCCACACCATCGATGAGAACACGGCCAGTCGTTGGAATTTCCACAACGCGGAACAACACACTCATCAAAGAGCTCTTGCCAGACCCAGTGCGACCGCAGATGCCGACCTTCTCACCACTCGCGACGGAGAAAGACACTCCCTTCAATACAAGCGGGAGGTCGTCACGGTATCTCATGGAGACGTTCTCGAAGACGACACTTCCTGTTCGAGGCCACTCGGCTGGAAGAGAGTCAGTGTTGACGGGGAACGACCTGCTGCCTTCTTCGTCCAGCGAGTTCTCGCTTGTAGTATGCGATACGTTCAAAGCAGGTCATGATCTGCTCGACTTGCGTCGTCAAAGTTGTCATCCGTTGGAAGCTGGATGTGAGTTGAGCAGCGTACGTGAGGCCCAAGCCCGCGACGGAAGCTCCAAGCGTTCCCTTCATCCCAATCGCTAGAATTGCGACGGCTGCGATGATCACAGAGACCAGCCAGTCCGTTCGCATTGCGAACCACCTAGACGAGGTCTGATAGAGCAGATAATACTTGGAGTTCTGGTCGAGAAGCCGTTCGCAAAGGGCCGAGAAGACCTCAGTCATCCTGTACGCTCGAATGGTCTCGATACCTGACAGCGTCTCCGAGACAAGGTTCAAGAACGGGGAGCGAGTGGTGCTGTCGAAGCGCTTCAGCTCGCGCGCCGATGCCTGGTACACTTTAATCGCAAAGAGGAACGCCCAACCAACGGGCACGTAGATGATCAACACGTACGGGTCGGCCGCGGCGCATACGATGAATGCCGAGGCCATCTGAAACATCATCAAGAGCATCCACAACGCCCAGTACGGGAGGGGGTTGCCCACTTGGTCGAGATCGCGAGAAAAGCGATTCAGGATGCGGCCCACGGGCGTCACGTCGAAGAAAGTCGTGACTGGCGCGAGAAGAACCTTCAGCAGATACTTCGAGTGGAGCTTCCCGGAGCACACCATGCAGACTTGCATAAAGTACGTACAGCGGATGAAGACCAGTACGGCTGATCCAACCACGAGTCCTGCGTAGATAGCGAGAGAGCTCTTGGAAGACAGATCGAAGTTGCCCTTCGACCATTGACTCAAGAACCAGTCGCAGAAGAAGAGCGCAACTTGCGCCACCGTGAACAGAGCGAAGATGACCCCCGCCAGCACGTATCCATTCCATTCCGAAGAAGCCAAATAGTCCACGTACGTTTTCAGCTTCACTGACCCCACCAAACGGTCTTCTGCCACGATGAGTTTGCCCTTAGAAGTAGCGTCTGGGGTGAGTTTTGCGTCCGCTTTGGAGGAGGCCGCGGACTTTCTCTCCGAGGTTTGGTGCTCTTCGTCAGCAGTAGCAGTAGCAATAGCAGTAGCAGTAGCCGTGTCCTCTACCGGTTCATCCTTCTCGCCGGTCGCAGTCACCAAGAGGGGGAATTCTTTCTCCAGCTCTACCAAAGTGCCGTCACCCACGATTCGGCCGTCCGACATCACCACCACGCGGTCTGCGTACTGCAGCAAATGATAGTGCGAGTTCAAAACCAACAATCGCGTCGTTCCCTGCGCAATACCCATCAGACCATCCGAGAACACCGCGTTCGCCACGTGCACGTCCAGCGCGCTCAAAGGGTCATCCAGCACGACGAAATCGGACTTACGAGCCCGATACATCGCGCGCGCGACGCCCACGCGAGCTTTCTGGCTGCCACTGAGGTTGATCCCGCGCTCGCCGATCTCTGTCTGATCTCCGAGCTCGAGCATCTCGAAGTCCGGTAATAATTGGCATGCTGCAACGACGCGATTGTAATGCTCCGCATCGTACGGCTCGCCGAAGAGGATGTTGTCACGCACGGTTAGGTTCTGGATCCACCTTGTTGGCTCGCGTACGCGACGTTCCCGTGCACAGCGCGAACTCCCCGTACTTGTTGCATCTCCCCGAGGATGGCGTTCACGAGGCTGGACTTGCCGCTCCCCACTGGACCGACAACCACCGTAAGTGTTGCGGGCCCTAGCTTCAGGTTGATACTCGACAGCGTGGGCGTCGGTGCGTCTTCCTCCCATCGGAAATCGGCATTCTCAATTGAAATGATTGGCGCTTCACCCGTCGCGAGCTGCTTCGGGGTGAAGTCGTCTTCAATTTCTCCAGAAGTGAGGAAGTCCGACAGTCGGCGCGTGGACGTGATGGCCTCAGCGACAGCCACGGAGCTGTTGGCGAAGATGCTGAACGGCATCTTGCAGCAGTTGGTCAGAGCGAGAATGACAAACGTGGTCGAGACGTCGGGGCTGTTTCCCTGCAGCACGTACACCACAAAGCACACGAGGTTGAGGATCGTCGGGCCGAGGAACATCAGGATGGCGTTCGCCAGACGAAAGTAGTTGTACGTGCGCATCAGCGCGACTTCCTCGTCGTGGATAGCGCGGATGACGTCGCTGATGGAGCGTTCCCACGCGTAGAACTTGATCACCCGAATGCCCAGCAGAACTTCGTTCGTAAGTTTCACGCGATTCGCCCCAATCTTCGAGATGCGTCGACGGTAGACGCCAATGTTCCGGGACGAGGTGAAGGCCCCCCAGAGGATCCCGGCACTCACCACAGCCACTGCAAGCC
Source organism: Phytophthora sojae (assembly GCF_000149755.1). Classification (NCBI taxonomy): domain Eukaryota; phylum Oomycota; class Peronosporomycetes; order Peronosporales; family Peronosporaceae; genus Phytophthora; species Phytophthora sojae. The sequence continues at coordinate 5,292,312 of NW_009258118.1, forward strand.
CCACGTACGCCCCCATTTGAGTACTGACCAGGATGCACACGGCAATCAAAATGAGAGGGGACATGATGGTCCACAGTCCGAGTCTGTAGGCCTCCATGACCCTCTCGCTGTCAACTCCAGCGATCGTCACGACCTCCCCGTTGTTCATCGTCCGCCTCGCTGTGGCCGACAGACGAAGGAGCTTCTGGTACGCGCTGTTGATGACGACCATGCGCGCGTTGCACCCAGCCCTCGCAGTGAGAAACTGCCCCGAATTGATCGCTGTGGCCGCGCAGAAGGCCACGCAGCCGAGCAACACAGCTAGAGCGTAGCCCGAAGAGATGCCGAAGAGGTTGCTCTGCCCCTCCATGTTCTGTAGGATGGCCTTGATCAGGAACGGCTGGATCAGCACCAACACCGAGTTAACCGAGTAGCACGCGAGAGCCGTCACGTACGTGTCCTTCGTAGCCTGCCACAACGCGAAGTTGACGTTCGGTCGCTTCGGAGTCGCCTTCTTCTTGTGGGCCTTGGTCTTGATCTTCTCAGCTTCCGCCAAGTACGCTGCGTCGAAGCGTTCCTGTAGGGGGTGGGCCTTGTCCACCTCCGGGAGGTCCCACACGCTGTCTTCGTCCAGGGACGACTTGTAGCCGCGCATCAGCATCGGCTGCAGCCACCAGATCGTCGCGATGGACAAGATGTTGGCAGTGTCCAAAGGATTGCGGCGACTCTCGTCCGGTACCGACAGGGTCGAGGTCGTGTCATTGCTCACTCGAGGCGTCTTGACCTCGCGATAGCTGGCATCGGACTCATTCAACCGACCTTCGGACGGCATTTGGGGCTCAACTGACGAATCGAACTGAGCAACGTGCGGCTCTGCTAAGTGCACCCCGTCTCAGATACTTTGGGATCCAAGAGGAGTGTTCGCGTTCATCATATCGAGCGCTGTGAAGGCTCGTTTCTGATTACATAGCAAGGAGTTCCTAGAATCTTCAAAATCTACAATGTATTATTATTCCAGAACACCAACGACTTTGCCGGACTCCACAAGCGACTGGAACACACCGCCCTTAACTTGCAGCAACGCCGACGGCGTATCATACTCCACCACCTCCCCTCCATCCAGCACCAAAATCTTGTCGCTGTCCATGATCGTCTCGATGCGGTGCGCGATGCACAGCACCGTGCAGTCTCCGCCGCCGAAGCTCTCCTTCATCGTCTGCTGGATGAGCTTGTCCGACTCCTGGTCCACGTTCGCGGTGGCTTCGTCCATCACGATCACCTTGCTGTCTCGGATCAGCGCGCGAGCGATACACAGCAACTGACGCTGACCCACAGACAGGTTCTCGCCCTTCTCGGCTACCTCGTAGTCAAGACCTTTGCCCCACCCAGCCACTGTATCGGACAAGTGCACCTTGCGGAGCACTTCATGCAGCTCTGCGTCACTCTTCTCAGCGAAGGGGTCGAGGTTCATTCGCAGTGAACCACTGAACAGCATCGGGTCCTGCGGGATGATGGTCAGCTTGGTCCGGAGCTGGTGCACAGTGATAGTGGAGATGTCCACCCCGTCGATGAGAACGCGGCCAGTCGTTGGAATCTCCACGACGCGGAACAAAACGCTCATGAGCGAGCTCTTGCCAGACCCAGTGCGACCGCAGATGCCGACCTTTTCACCACTCGCGACGGAGAAAGATACTCCCTTTAGTACGAGAGGGAGGTCGTCACGGTATCTCATAGAGACGTTCTCGAAGACAACCGCACCAGTCCGGGGCCACTCCGCAGCTAGCGAGTCCTTGTTGCTGGCTACACGCGTGTATCCTTCTTCATCGAGAGAGGCGTAGTGGGCAATGCGTTCGAAGCAGGTCATGATGTTCTCCACCTGAGTCGTCAAGGTGGTCATGCGCTGGAAGCTGGAGGTTAGCTGCGACGCGTACGTGAGGCCCAAACCTGCAACCGCGGCTCCCAAACTGGACTTGGTCGCAATCGCTAGAATCGCCACCGCAGCGATAATCACCGACACCAGCCAGTCCGTTCGCATTGCAAACCACCGCGAGGACGACTGGAACAAGAGGAAGAACTTGGCGTTGTTGTTCAGCAGCTCTTCGCAGTGAGCGGAGAACTGCTCCACCATTTTGTAGGACCGCACCGTCTCAATGCCAGAAATCGTCTCCGACACGAGGTTCAAGAACGGAGAGCGGGAGGTACTGTCCAGGCGCTTGAGCTCTCGCGCAGAGGACTGGTAGATCCTGATTGCAAACATGAAGGCGTAGCCCACAGGGATGTACAGGATCAGCACGTACGGGTCTGCAGCGGCGCACACGATGAATGCCGATGACATCTGGAAGATGTAGAGCATCATCCACAGACTGAAATACGGCAGCGGGTTGTCCACTTGGTCCAGATCTCGCGAGAATCGGTTCAGGATCCGACCCACCGGAGTCACGTCGAAGAACGTGGTGACTGGGGCTCCCAGCACCTTACGGATGTAGTTGAAGTGCAGCTTGCCTGAGCACCGCATGCAGATCTCCATGTAGTACACACAGCGGATGAACGTCAAGATCAAAGACGCCACGACAATCCCCACGTAGACAGCCATCGAGTTCTTCTGACTGAGGTCTACAGCGCCCTTGGACCATTGACTCAAGAACCAGTCGCAGAAGAACAGCGAGACTTGGGCAACTGTGAACAGGATGAAGATCGTTGCGGTTAACACGTAGCCATTCCACTCCGACGCAGCCAGGTAGTTGACGTACGTTTTCATCTTCACAGAGCCGACTCGTCGATCCTCCTCCGCGATCAGCTTCTTAGGCGTCTTGCTCTTCTTTACGTCGGCTCCTCCTTCGTCCTTTGTTAACGCAGCTTCAATCGTACGCTGCTTCCCTTCATTCTTCACTTCTCCTTGCTCTGTGTCTTCCGAAGCATCAGTTATTTTGCCTCGTGGTGAGGTCGCAAGGAAGGAGAACTCGCCTCTAAGCTGCTCCAGAGTGCCATCGCCAACGATCTGTCCATCCGACATCACCAACACCCGATCTGCGTACTGCAACAAGTGGTAATGCGAGTTCAAAACCAGTAATCGCGTCGTTCCCTGTGCAATACCCATCAGACCATCCGAGAACACCGCGTTCGCCACGTGCACGTCCAAAGCGCTCAACGGGTCGTCCAGCACCACGAAGTCAAAGTTACGAGCGCGGTACATGGCTCGAGCGATACCGACGCGAGCCTTCTGGCCGCCGCTGAGGTTGATGCCACGCTCTCCAATCTCCGTCTGGTCGCCTTGCTCCAGCATCTCAAAGTCCGGTAGCAATTGACACGCTGTGACCACGCGACTGTAATGATCCGCGTCGTACGACTCGCCGAAGAGGATGTTGTCACGCACGGCTAGGTTCTGGATCCAGGCCTGCTGACTCGCGTACGCCACGTCGCCGCGCACTTCCCGCGTTCCACGCAGTTGGTGCATTTCACCGAGGATGGCATTGACGAGGCTGGATTTGCCGCTGCCGACGGGCCCGACCACGACTGTGAGCGTTCCAGTTTTGAGCGTGAACGTGATGTTCGAGAGCGTTGGAGCTGGCGTATCCTCGACCCACTGGAAGTCTGCGTCTTGGAAGGATACGACGGCTTTGTCGTGCTCCAGATTGAGTTCGTGCGTGCGTTCTTCCACTTCCCCTGACACCAAGAAGTCCGATAGGCGGCCGGTTGAGGTGATCGCCTCCGACACAGCCACCGAAGCGTTCGCGAAGATACTGAAGGCCATCTTGCACGAGTTTGTGAGTGCGAGGATCACAAACGCCGTCGCCACGTCCAGGGTGTTGCCCAGCAGGATGTACACGAGAAAGCAGACCATGTTCAGGATCGTGGGCGCCAGGAACATGAGCACGGCGTTGGTCAGCCGCAAGTAGTTGTAGCTCCGCATGAGCGCCACCTCTTCGTCTCGAATCTTCCGGATGGTCTCGTTAATGGAGTTCTCCCAGGCGTAAAACTTGATCACGCGGATGCCCAGCAGCACCTCATTCGTGAGTTTCACTCGGTTGGCGCTGATCTTGGAGATCCGCCGCCTGTAGATCCCAATGTGCTTGGACGTCATGAAGGCTCCGTACATGATGGCGACGCTCGTGACAGCGACCGCCAGCCCCACGTAGACCCCCATCTGCGTCCCGATCAAGATGCACACCGCGACCAGGATAATAGGCGAGATGATGCACCACAACCCAATAGTATACGCCTCCATGACGCGCTCGCTATCAACCCCCGCCAGCGTCACGACCTCTCCGCTGTTCATCGTGCGTCTCGCCGTCGCACTGAGTCTCAATATCTTCTGGAAGACGCTGTTGATCACCACCATGCGGGCGTTGCAGCCCGCTCTCGCAGTCAGGAACTGGGCCGAATTGATCGCTGTGGCGCCGCAGAAGGCCACGCAGCCCAGAAACACGGCCAGACCGTAGCCCGACGAGATGCCGAACAAGTTGCTCTCGTCCTCGAGGTTCTCAAGGATGGCCTTGATCAGGAACGGCTGCAGCAGAGTGAGCGTGGCGCTGACCATGTAGAGCGCCGTGGCCACCGCGATCTTGTCCTTGGTGGCTTCCCACAGCGCCACGTTGACGTTCGGGCGTTTCTGTTTCTTCTTGTTCTTTAACTTGAGTTCTTGTTTGGTCCATGAGTCATCGAATCGTCCTTGCAGACGACGAGATTGGTCCTTCTTGGGTAAATCCCACACGCTGTCTTCAGTTAACGGGGACTTGTACCCACGCCAGAGCAGCGGCTGCAGCCACCAGATCGTCGCGACCGACAGCAAATTGGCCGAGTCCAGCGGACTCGCCTTGTCCTCTTCAGGCTGCGGCGTTCCGTCATCAGCGCGCTGGGTGGTCGTGGACGCCCCGCGCGGACTCCGGAGCTCGTGGAAGGCAGCGGACGCCGCGTCCGGCTCCGCCTCCGCGGCGCGGTGCTGTGGGGGCATGTATCTGCGGCAGTATCTGTCTCCCTATGTCCAAGCCTACACTTGAGCCCCTGGAGGGTTCTGGGAAAGTGAGGAGCTCCCCCATGCTCCCCATCGTCTAACGTTGCGGGGTGTGCCACTATTCAAAGCCTTGTTTGTGCGCCGTAAAACACCAGTCGAACACAAGGCGCCTGCCTCAAGTGCACGACGGCAACGAAGGCAAAAGCACTGGCTCCGCCTTGCCCATCCATACCTGGAGCCAAAAGAGAGGAATTGCAGCGGCGGCGAGTGCGTGTTAAAGTTGACCAGCACCTCGAGAAAAATGTTTCGAGAAGGGAAAAAGGACAACTGGACCATCTTGAAGTGTTACAGGAATAAAGAAACAATAAAAGGTGGGCGATTTGGGCACGCGTGCATCGGCCTACTTCGCTGCACGTGTCGAGGCGGTCGCCAATAGATGCTGCTCACAGCTTTGGTCGAGGGTGGGTATCTCTGTTACTCAGACATGGAGCTCGACGATAGGGACGAGGTGATGCTAGCGACCGAAATGGTCTGCTTGCCGAAGCCCGTGGCGTACTCCTGCGCGATCTCCACGGGACTCATCTGTCGCACCTGCTGCAGACAGCGGCCGCAGAATGTCACCTTGTGCTGGTCCAGGAAGCCGGCGACGCCGACGATCGCGACCTTCCGTTGGACTCGGCACGAACGGCACAAGTAGCCTCCACACAGTTTGCACGAGTGTCCCTGCTTGGTTATACCATTGGTTTTGGAGATGGAGGCCGTGCACGTGACGCACGCTGGAGGGCGGTGGGGTCGAACTCCGGACTCTTTGATAGCAGCGTGGCGCTTCCGCAGCAGCCACGTGATCTTCTTCATCTCGCTGCAGTGAGCGTACTTGAGAATGGTCAGGTATCCCGTCGTCATACTGGGCACCACGAGCGTCTTGATCATGTCTCCTGCCGGGTCCACGATGCCGGAGCCGTACGCCTCGACGAGGTCGGGGCCGATCTGTCGGAAGATGCCGCACACAGTCATGTTCGCTCGCACGCGGCCTGGCAGATCCCCGGTCTGCGGGAAGTTGACCGAGTGGTAGATCTGGCAGCCGATGCGCTCCCCATTAGACAAGCGCACCATGTTCATGTACTCGACGTAGACGTAGTCGCGGTTCTTGATCAGTGGCGTCGACGCGAACGGCAGGTCGAGCTCGATCCACCGAACATTCAGCGACCGGAAGGGCTCCTCCGCGGTGGGCTTCTCGAGCACCGCCAGCACCGAGCCACCACTCATATCCTTGACGTACGATGCCTTAACACGCATCGCTTCGGTAGTCGTAGCCACCGCACCGAACATGCAATCGTCGACGGTGCCCCACGTGGTTCCCGTCATCAACAGCGCCGGGTAGTCGGTCGTCTTGGAGCCCATCTGAGACTCGCGCACGACGGGGTTCCGCTCCACGTACACACGCGTACCCTCCTTGGACTTCATGTACTTCCACTCGCGCTCATCGACTTTGGGGCCCCCGTGCGCGATAAAGTCCTCGTATTTGCTCACCTGCTGGTCGAAAAAGTTGTAGGCGAAGTCCTTGAGCGCGACCTTGTCGGCGTCCGACAGGATCAGGTCGCCGAACGGACTCGGGATGAAGCGCTCCTTGACCATGGCCGAGAGTTGTGTAATGTGAGGTTGCCGAGACTCGGGCACAGCGCGAAAGCCTGAGGATCGACAAGTGATCTCGACCTTGACGTCAGCTGAACGCGGGAGGGGTGGGCTGCCCGCCGCGGTTATCATGGTCGTGTCAGGACCTCAGGCCCTGTCTTTTGCCGTACAAATCCCCATTTTGACTTGGAAATTAGAAGTCGAGCGAGGCCCAGAAGCTGGCAAAAGCTTAAACTTACAAATAATAAGTTACACGAGCAGGTGGCGCTGCACACACCCCCACAGCAGGGAGGTTCGCCCCCTTCTTTAGCGCTGAGGTGGCGCCGGCTGAAGGCGATAAGACCGCAGGAGAGGAGACTGGAGTTGCGCAGTCAAACTTGACCATATGAAAGACTTGTTGCACTTGTTCCTGGAGTCACCCCCCGGGTGAGTTGGAGATCCTTTTCTCTCTCTCCTGGGTATGATGTCATGACAGGACCTTCTTTGAGGCTGCGGAGCGCACGGAGGATTTGAACGCTGGCAACGACGCGCAGAGTACGGAGAATCGCGGCGTTGAGCTGAGCTCGAGCTTTGTTTCGAGTTTTTTTCGGTGCAGACCCGTCTTTCGAATTGAAGGTGCGCCGGCGCAAGGGCTTTCTCTGGGGATCCCGAGGCTCCGCACCACCAATGCCGCTGCGTGGCTCTGCATCGGCAAAGGGACGGGTTTCCTACGAACTCCAATGGAAGACAAACGATCTATCCATCATAGATGCCATGCTGGTGCATGAAGTATCTGTACTGTAAACCATACGCTGGAAATGTAGAGGCACGAGGGGTAGCAACTTCAACGTTCGCCTCACACTTACAATTGCATCATGTTTTTTTTAGTGCGGTGCACGCTATGATTCATGCTCTTTCGTAAGACGATACTTAGCCCCAGAGAGCCTACCGTAAGACAAAGCGTCTTATGTTTTGCAATCAACGCATTTTGGCTACATCTTCGTTTTAGTATACCAGTGGCTCCATTGTATTTTGTCCGTCAAAACGTAAGACAGTTTGTCGGACAACAATTTGCACCATGCGATTGGCCAAAACTTTCAGAGGGTAGTGTCGTTGCGTGCGTTCCTCCGTTGAGCCCCGAGGACAACCGCTTTGCCGTTTTTGAATTGCTCGTGCCACCTACAGTCGAGCCGGCGCTCACAAGCACGAACATGTAGTCGGTAGTGCGGCCCTACTGCCAACTACAATGTACACGCTTGTTTGAGAATGGTTAAGAAATTAATGCACCCGAACCATCAGCCCAGCTTGACAAACAAAACGTTCAGGGCTTTATAGTGAATTCTAGTTAATGCATAACCAAATAGAGCCCCTCTTCCTCCGGTAGTGCGGCCCACGAACCCTGTCGTGTCCTCTGAGGACGCCTCCGAGCGAAGCAGTGCACGACGAGCGCGCACACATGCTCCGCACCGAGGCGTTGTCGGAGGACGCGAGGGAGTAGACAATCAATACATTATGGGATCTTACCAAAGTCATGAAATGAACTGTTTTGTAGTAGCAACAAGGCAGCGTCAGCCAGTCTTGGTATTTGTATTTGTATTTGTATTTGTATTTGTATTTGTTGCGGTTTGCTTGGCTACCTTACTCCCGGAGGCGCACACTGCTGCAGCTCCACCTACGTCGGTAGTGGACACCACCGACCTCACCCGCGGCCACGTGTAGGTAAGCTGTTGGTGGTGTCGCAAACAAATAACTACAAAACGACGTGAGGGCCTCTAAGAGTCAAATGAGCGGCGAAACTTCTCGGGAATACATGAAAAATGCCAAAGCTAAAGTAATTGATCAGCCCGGCTGAAGGCGCTTACCAGTTTGCTCGGTCTGCTACTGTAGTACTAGGAAATCTAAACGATCTAAGCTCGCCGTGGTGTTTTAAATATGTAGAGGGAGTTTGTTGGTGTCGCAGCGCTCCTCCGCACAGTTCTGTCGAACCGCCAATCATTACTACCACTACTATGCTGCGCCCGATATTAGTCAGGATACGAAGTGCAACGAAATGCATCAAAAAGAGTAGCGAAGAGGAACGCGGGCCTTCCTAGCAGAGCCTGCGAGCACTCTGCGCCTGGCAGTGCCAACAGAATTGGCAAGTCGTACTATTCGCCAATCAAATCACTAGATTTGGTTTGTCGTCAAACTGTCTTACGAATGCTCGACACAAGTGAGTGTCGTGCTGTCAGCACTAGGGTCCCAAGTTGGGACGCCTCGAACCTGTAGCCGGAAACCAGGGTCCTTCCACGGGCTTCAACATTCCCCGCTCAAATGGGAGCAAGGCCGCGAGCAGGCGTTGCAGCAATCGGTAGCAGAATTGAGACCGTACATACCGGTACGTTGTGCCACGGATAATTACTGTGTAGCGCCGGGGGGGGGGGGCAAGAGCAAAATAAGGAAGATGCCATTGCTGTCGTATTGCTCCTCCCTGGGCTCCCGAGGGAGGATTCCTCCCAGGGAGGCCAACGATCCGGAGATCCTTGGAGGCGACCCCTGACACTTCTCCGCGACCCGTCAAATTTTGGAATCTGACAACGATAGGTAATCGTCTATAACTAAGGCTCTACTCCATTGAGTCAGCTGAATACATTACATTGCATTATTTTCTGTTATGTACAATGCAATCCCATCGAGCTTATACTACCGTAGTAGGCATCGGCAACCACTTGTGTTTCCAGAGATCGACGAGAAAAATGCACTACAAACCAGTCTGCCTCTCAATCGGACATCGTGCTGGCGTAAGACGAGTCGATGTGACAGTAAGAAGACAATTGCTTGCAGATGCCCGCGGCGTGTTCTCTCGCCACCTCTAGCGGGCTCATGCTCCTCACCTGCTGAAGGCACAGTCCGCAAAAAGAGACCTTCCGCATCTGCAGCTGCATGTCGGAAGCGACGAAGCACAACTTGCGCTGGATCCGGCAGGACCGACATAGGTAGCCCACGCAAAGCTTGCAGGTACTGCTTTCTCCCTTGCCATAGTCGCCGATTCGAAGCTTGGAAATAGGAGCCGTGCACGTAACGCAGACGCTTGCTCGAGTCGGGGTGCCCAGTTCCTTGGCCATCTCGTAGCGCTTGGCCAACATCCACGACATCTTCTTCATCTTGCTGCAGTGGGCGTACTTGAGCGTCGACAGGTAACCGGTGGCAATGCTCGGCATCACGAGGGACTTGATCATTTCGCCACCAGCGTCGACAATACCCGACCCGTACAAGTCAATGGTGTCGTTTCCAATCTGGCGGAAGATCGTGCAGACGGTGATATTGGCGCGCACTCGAGCGGGGAGCTTCTTCGTCTGCGGGAAGTCGACCGAGTGGAAGATCATGACGCCAACACGTTCACCGTTCGAAAGCCGAACCATCTTCGTGCACTCTAGGTAAACGTAGTCGCGGTTCTTGACGAGCGAGGTCGCTGCGAACGGGAGATCGATCTCCATCCACTTGACGTTCATGGAGTTGAACGGCTCATCCACGGTGGGCTCCTCGAGAGAGGCCAGAACTGCGCCACCGCTCATGTCCTCCACATAGGACGCCTTGATCCGCATGGACTCGAGCGTCGGGTTCACAGCCCCGAACATGCAGTCGTCGACGGTTCCCCAAGTAATTCCTGTCAGAAGAAACTCCGGGTGGTCGGTCTTCACTCCGTCTGGGGTTGTCCGGATCATCGGGTCGCGTTCAAGGTACACTCGAGCATCGTCCTTGGTCTTGATCAGCTTCCACTTCTTCTGGTCCACCTTGGTGCGGTCACCGCCGATGAAAGCCTCGTACTTCACGATGTTTTGGTCAATGAAATTCAACGCGAAGTCCTTGAGGCCCTGTCTGTCTGCTTCCGTGAGGTTGAGGTCTCCGAACGGGTTGACGACGAAGCGGTCTTTGCCCATGGCTGGTCGGTCTAACTGATCGTGTAAGTCCGATTCGGGCGAACGGGTACTTGCTGGGGTGGGGTACCAGCAAATTGGAGACTGCGCTGTCGGTAAGCCACCAGAGAGCTGCCATTCATTCACTGGTTGCGCGAGGATAGAGCCTACCCCGCTCGGTCTCGTGTCTGATCCGGATACTATAGTACTTGCACGGCCAGGAGCTGTGATAGAACTCTTGGTCTCAAGAGAGCGTCGGTATCGTTGGATTGGGTTTTCAAGGTACGTCTGTTATGAATTTACATGTGGCGGCATTACCGAGGAATGCTTGGGCTAAATATCTAGCACATGCGTTCTTACTTAAGTATACGAGGAGCTCGATGGGCTTCAGCTCCGGTCGCGAGTCAGGATGCCACGTCGTGCATTTTAATGTTTAAAAAAAAACGGATGGACGCAACTTCAAAAGGCCCTGGCGGTGAGGACAAATATTGGACACTTGTGCCTTGTTTGTAGGTACAGCATAAGTACCTGTAGTCGGTTGGCTGGAGAAGTCGTGCACTCGTCGCAAACCATTGCGTCTGTGGACCGTACGGTAGTGTAATGCGTGTGTGGACGCATCTGCAGTGGACGTTGGAGCTCAAGCGTAGGGACAACCGCCTGCTAGTCTCTCCGTATAGAGTCAGCTAATGCATTGGTGCCGGGTCGGAGATACTTTCCTTAGTCTGACATTTGCCGCCTGCCTCAAGTGGACGGGGGTAGGCGCTTGTTAAACCACCCACCAGCCGCATTTTCGCACGCTTCAACCAACTTCGTCACGAGCGCGAAAGAATTCTACCGACAATTGATTTGGGGTGGGGTGTTTAGGATGTGGGGCCAGGGTGACGAAACTGGTGACCTTGCTCAGACAAGCAAACGTGAGGCAACAACCACCACCGACCTCACCTGCTGATCTCTGCTTTCTCTGCCCCCTGCACGAGCCGACGAGTGCAACGTGGCAACGTCATGCTGGCGTAGCGCATAAATCGATTTGTTGTTGATCGCTTGGTACACGTGTGCAAGTTGTTGTACCGAGTAAAAGCTTATGCACAAGGTCAGAGTAAATGCTCGGCCAAGCTGCGTTGGTGGAAGCATAAAGCCCTTACAGTAGTGATGAACTCGGGTTTACATGGGGATAAGGACGCCGAAAAACGCCATCCTCTTCAGCTCCATGCTGCGTTAGCGACAGCAGCTTGAAGCCTCTCATAAGTCGCAACTGAGCTGAGGTGAGTCAGTCTGGCGGGGCCATGCTTGAGGAAGCAACCACTCTCTTTTCTCTCTCTGGAATTGGAACGCCAGAGATTTCGTTAGCGCTCCTGCCAAGTTATCAGGTTTGGAGGATAAGAAAGCGAGTATGCATCCCAACAGAGGACGCGGCATCCGACTTAAGAGTGCGAGCAATGATACCGATGACAACAAACTTCAGTTCCCGATTTACCCGCCGGTAACGCCCCCACTGAGACCATCCAACTTCCGGCCAGGTCATAATGGGCAAGAACCGCTTCGTTGTCAATCCCTTCGGGCACCTCGCTCTGTCCGAAGTCGACCGGTCCCAGCTTAAGGAATTCGCCTACAACTTCTTCGATCAGTGCGTGCTCAAGTACGAAGTTTTCATCAGCGATGGTGGTCCCAAGGTCGACCCGAAAGACTGGAAGCATATCAAGACGAGAGAGGATACGCGTGTCTACCTCGAGCGCGATCCACCGATTCGAACGTCACTCTCCGGTGTGGTATCGGATCACCCAGCGCTGCTGATGACGGGGATAACCTGGGGCACCGTCGACGACTGCATGTTCGGCGCATACAGCCCAACTCTCGAGACCATGCGAGTCAAGGCCTCGTACGTCGAAGACATGAGCGGTGGCGCCGTCCTGGCTGTGCTGGAAGAACCAACGCCAGAAGACCCATTCCGATCCATGACGATCAAGTGGATCGAGCTTGACCTCCCCTTCAACTCGACCACTCTCGTCAAGAATCGCGACTACGTGTACATCGAGTACATGAAAACCGTCAAGCTGTCGAATGGTGAACACATTGGCTGCCAGATCTACCATTCGATCAACTTCCCACAGACAAAGGAACTTCCGAACCGTGTGCGCGCGAACATGACGGTGTGTGGCATCTTTCGCCAGCTCGGGCCCGACACCGTCGAGGTCTACGGCTCAGGAATTGTTGACCCTGCGGGTGACATGATCAAGGCACTCGTTGTACCCAGCATGGCCGCCGGCTACCTGACCGTGCTGAAGTACGCCCACTGCAGCAAGATGAAGAAGATATCCTGGCTCCTGGGGAAGCGCTACGAATTGGCCAAGGAGTTGGGAGCCCCAGGTAGAGCCCACATTTGTGTCACGTGCTGCACACCAATCTCGAAACTTCGGCGCGGAGACTACGGCAGAAGCGAGGGCAGCACGTGCAAGCTCTGTTCTGGTTATCTGTGCCGCTCATGTCGTATCCAGCGAAAGTTGACATTCACCAGCCCCGACCTTCAGATGGAGCAGCGCAAGGTGTCGTTCTGCGGTCTCTGTCTGCAGCAAGCCAGAACCATGAGTCCCTTGGAGGTGATCAAGGATCTCATGAATTCCCCAGACAAGGATAAACACCTGACAGCGACCTCTTCCACGGCCATCGACTCATCTTACTCAACGTCGTCCGAGTACTGCCACTCGGAATACAGTGGCTAGTCGATCGATTCCGTATACCTGCAGGAGTTTCGTGATGAGTTGAGTTCAATAAGTAAAGATGGCGAATAAAGTGTAACCTTGTGCTTCATACGTTCGCTCTCACACCATAATCCTCTGCAAACATTGGAACACTCCAACGACATATCACAGCATCTTACACCTCCTTCTCCGGCTCAGCCTTCGCCGCGTCAAGAGCTCCCTTGGTGACGTCTTTGTAGCAGTGCGGGTGCGTGCGCTCATACTGAGCCCTCATCCACCCGAGCGTCTCGTCCGACTGCTGGTTGAGACTCTGCCTGCCAGCTTCCGAGAGGCGCACGGTGTCTTTCGCCGTGGTGACAGCCTGCTTCGCCAGCTCCCACTCCAGCTCGTTCTCCTCCTGCTTGTGTCCCAGCAGCACGAGCGCCTTGTAAAAACCCTTGACCTCCTCCTCCTTGCCGCGCTCGATGTCGATCTTGAACTTGGTCTCCCCGACCTTGAACTGGAGCTCGCAGTCGCGGTCGACGACGCCTGTGGACTCGAACTTCACGTTCTCCACTCTGTGGTTCTTGTACTCATACCTCTCCACCAGCTTACGCGTCGTCGTGGACGTCTCGGCGCTCACGGTGATTAGCGCGCGTCGTGAAGGCGAACTCCTGGCGCACCGACTGCAGCGCGTACACGATCTCCTCCTCGGGCAGAACGTACGACGCCGCCCACGCGCCCGACAGGTCCGAGACCACGTCGCAGATGTCCGTCGTGCCCGCGATGTCGGACGCCAGGCCCTTGATCGCCGAGTTGGTGTTGCCCATATTGCGCTGCGGAATCCAAAGTGAGAGCGGAAATCTCAATTTTCAATGGATACAGTTGAAGTGCACCCTCATTGAGCAACTTACTATGTAATACTCCACACAAACCCTCATTTAGCAAAGGCAACTATAGTTTTGACATGGATTCAACAGCTCCTGCCTATGGATACAACCTACTTCTTGCCCTCGGCGACAGTCTGAGCCATTGCGCCGGTGATAACTTCGCGATAGCAGCGAGGATTGCGCTGGTTGAAGGCGTTTTCGAGCCATTCGGCGGCCGACGTCGCTTGGGACACGAGGTCGTGCCCGGCAGAGATCTTCAAGCTGTCCGCGGCTTCGTCCAGCCCCTTCTCGGCTTGCCCCCAGCTGCGAGAGCGCGACTTTTGCTCTCGGGCGAGCAGCAGCAGCGTCTTGTAGAAGCCCTTGACGAACTCCTCTTCCTTGCGGGCGATGTCGATGGACACGTCGAACTCGCCGATGTGGAACTTGATCTCGCAGTCGCGGTCCACGCGCCCCGTTGTCTCGAAGAGCACGCCGGAGATGGGGCAGTCTCGGTACGTGGCGCGCTGCACGAGCTTGCGCGTTGTGGTGGCGTTCTCGCCCACCGTCATGATCAGCGCCTCGTTGGTGAAGGCGAACTCCTCTTTGGCCGACTCGAACGCGAACAGGATGTCCTCGCCCGGGAGCAGGTACGACGCCGCGTGTAGCTTGCCGAAGTCCTTGGCGGTGTTGCAGATGTCCGCGGAGCCCGTGAGGTCTTTGGTCAGGCCCTTGAACATGGTAGGGAGCGATCTGCGGTGGTTGGTGAACAGGCGCGCCAAAGAGACAATGACAGAGGCGGGCCGGAACTGCCATCACTGATGCCGCATCAGCGATGAAAATCCATCGAGCTGGAAGTGCTCTCTGTCTGCAGCCGCACAGACAAAGACCTCTTCGTTAAATGGATACACTCTGCATTTTTGCACTCGAGCGGACATGGGCCCGTACCGCGGCGCTGGATTTCGTGAGCCAGACGGATGCAGTTCAACCTGTTGCAGTGCCCGCATTAGTCGATTGTCCCTCACAACGCGGCTATAACTCGACCATTGTGGGTGCCGCGCCTGTCGATGTAGCGTTTCCGACTTGCAGGAGCTCACTTCCCAATTGACCAAGCTCCTCGCACTCACTCTCCTCAACCGAAGAAGACCATGTTGAAGGGCCTTACCGGAGACTTGTCCGGCGCTGGCGACGTGTGCCACGTCATGCGCGACTTCTCGCAGTGCCTGGCCATGCAGTACTTGCTGCCGGGCGAGGGCATCATGTTCTCCATGCAGTCCACGAAGGAGGAGTTCACGTTCACTAACCACGCGCTGCTCAAGATCGCCGGCAACAACTCGACCACCACGCGCAAGCTCACGGAGCGCTACGACTACCGCCACGAGACCATCACGGCCGTCAAGTTCGAGACGGCGGGACTCGTGGACCGCGATTGCGAGATCAAGTTCAAGATCGGCGGCAAGTCGATGTCCATCGACGTCGCCAAGGCCGAGCAGGCGGACGCACAGGACTTTTACAAGGTGCTGGAGATGCTCAGCCGCCGGCAGCTTGAGAACAATCGCGCGTGGGAGCACGGCTGTCTGGCGCTCAAGTACTCGAGTGAGGCGCTGTATCTCACCGAGAACAGCGGCCAGACACTGACGAAGCAGAGCGACGAAGCTGCCTCCTGGGTTGGTGAGCTCTACAAACGCACGCACCCGCTGTGCTACAGAGAATTCATCACCAGCGCGTTCCAGGAGCTCCGGCTCATCGACAAAATGGAGCGCTTCCAGATACAAAAGTAGAGACCCAACACCCACGTATGAACCAAACCGCGACAACGCCATCAAATGCGCAGTAGAGACCTTGCCACTTTCCTGGTTCTCAGCAGCTCGTGCTTCATTTCATGCAGCTTCGGTACCTTGTTGCTGTGTACTCCACGGTTTGCTGTTTACGTGACAAACACTCTCGTCCAACTTCAACTGTAGCCATTCTTGATGTACAGCAAGAGCCCTGCTGCAAGACAAGGCTGGAGCTGCGCCTCGCGCTGTTGAATAGAGCCACAAAACTTGTGAAACCGGGCGAGCTCAGAGGTCTTGCTCTGACTCAGGGGCGCTGATCATTGCTCAGTGAGCAATCATGGACGGATGCGAAGGCCAACTCATGGGTGCGAGGCCAACTCGTGGTCACAGAGAACCAAAACTTCAGACTGATCCCTCCGTACATTTCCCGATCTCTCGAGATGGATGCAGTACAGTATCGTTACCTGTAACTACACTGCGTCGCTCGTGTATCAAGCAGCGTCAAGGGCGCTCCTGGACGGATCTACATAAATACATACGCAGCTCCACCTTCGAGTCCAAGGCTCGGAATGATCCATTTTGGATATGCGACTAAAACCGTGGGATGCAGCAGTGGGAAGGCCGTGAGATAGTGCGCTGCTTACCGCGCATCTGGCGAGCGATGTGTCGATCGTTGTTTGAGCGCAGCGTTGGTCTCCGCTGCTGGCAAACAAAGGAGCCGCAGCACCTGGTGCTTGCATACGCGTGTCGTATCCTACCTGTACGACGGCGCCTTTTACAGGAGCCAGCGGCCCAGACCGGAGAGGCAAATGATACCGACCTGGTCCGCGCATCGCCGATGCGAAAACTGGCGTGGAGTTCCAGCGCCCATTGAAGGCGCCATGGATGTGCTTATCTTCTGATTGCGGCAAAGCTCATCACCGCAAAAAATAGGTTTGATGCGACGAAGAGCGCAGCGTCACGCGCGCCTCCAACGCGCGGTGCTGCCTCGACTCGCCGACATTTTGCAATGCGGCACGTTGGAGGTGTCGTGCTGCGCTGCCAGGCGATGTAAGTCGCGCCTGCTGCACTGTTAACATCAGCCTTCACAGCGTCATATTTTCTGATACTATGACAAACATATGCTTCCCGGCAGGTATATCGCTTCTGTCAGGATGTATCCATCTCTACATGATCACAAACCTGCTAAACCCAACTAGTTGTCAAATCGTATTAAGCAGGTATTAACTATCGTAGTCTATGGATGTCGCATCTATGCACCAAAATAGCGCTCCGCCTTCTCTCAGCCCGACAACAGAGGCAACAAACAACCAACAACCCAACACCTCGCCATCGGCCAGCTGCCCCAACGCCTGGAGTGCGCACTCCCGATTCGTCCCGAATAACTCGCTCGCCCACAGTAGCATGGCGCCGCCGCCCGCGGACGAGGATGGCGGCACCCCCACGGCCCCGTACGCGCTGCTGCAGCCGGCGCCGGCGTCGCCCTTCCTGGACGAGATCGACGCCGACAGCATCCTGGGCAGCGACGTGGTGGACGTCCACGTGGAGGACGCGACGGACGTCGGGGAGGACACTCTGAGCCAGATCCCGGAGGCCACCAAGCCCGCAGAGGGGGGGCCAAAGCAAGACGGGGAGGAGGACGTAGCCGAGTACCGCTACGTCCACCTGAACGCGCCCGAGAAGAACGCGGCGCTGGGCTACTGCAGCAACCTGGTCATCACGAGCCGCTTCACGCTGTACAACTTCCTGCCCAAGCTGCTCTTCTACGAGTTCAGCAAGCTGGCCAACGCCTACTTCCTCGTCATCTCCGTCATGCAGACCATCAAGCCCATCTCCAACACGGGCGGCTTCCCGGCCTCGCTGCCGGCGCTCTCCATCATCGTGCTCATCGACATGTTCTTCGCCTGCATGGAGGACTACAAGCGCCACAAGGCCGACCACATCGCCAACAACATGCCCTGCCAGCGATTCAACCGAGACGCGAGGGCCTTCGAGCCGGCCACGTGGCACACGCTGCAGGTCGGAGACGTGGTCAAAGTGGCCAACCGAGACCCCGTCCCGGCTGATCTGGTGATCCTCGGAGCCTGCGAGCCGGACCCGACCAACCCCGCGGGCATTTGCTACGTCGAGACCAAGTCGCTGGATGGAGAGACGAATCTGAAGCTGAGACAGGGACTTGAGGCCACCTACACGGCGCTGCTCAGTGACGCGGCCGTGGGGGACCTCAAGGGGACGGTGGTGTGCGAGACGCCTAACAACTCCATCCACCGCTTCAGCGGCTCCATGACGCTCGAGGGAGGCAAGAAGGAGGTCATCACGACCAACGCCATTGCGCTGCGCGGCTCGACGCTGCGGAATACCGAGTACATTTACGGTCTGGTCGTGAACACGGGCCCGGACACCAAGATCATGATGGCCTCGTCGTCCGAGCCCATGAAGTGGAGCAACATGGAGAGGCGCCTGAACAAGCAGATCCTGTACATTTGTATGCTCATGGTGGCGCTGTGCCTGACCGGCGCCATCTTGTCGACAGTTTGGAACACTTCGAATCTGGACAAGGACTCGCACAAGGGCGCGTGGTATTTGTACGACGGCAATTCAACGGCGGTCAAGTCACCGGTGGGGAACTTTGTGATCATGGTGCTGTACTACTTCCTGCTGCTGAACTCGTTCATCCCCGTGTCGCTGTACGTCAGTATGACGTCCGTGAAGTTCATGCAGTCGTACTTCATGAACAACGATTTGGAGATGTATCACGAGGAGACGGACACGCCGTGCCAGGTGCGCACCATGTCTTTGAACGAGGAGTTGGGACAGATCGACTACATCTTCTCGGACAAGACGGGCACGCTGACGTGCAACATCATGGAGTTCCGCAAGTGCTCGATTAATGGTGTGGCGTATGGATTGGGTGAAACAGAGGTTGGCATTGCCGCGCGTAAGCGCCAACAGGAAGAGGCTCCAACGACGTCTTCGTTCTACGCTGTGACCCCCGGCGGTGGCTATGCAGCTCCAATGAGGAAAGACCGTGTTGACACTGCGCCGGATTCAAACAACCCGCCTACGGACCGTATCGTGAAGGCGCCGTTCGTTAACTATCAGGATGACGCTCTCTTCGATGCCTTGGCACAGAAGAACACCTCTCAGGCTAAAGCTATTGGATCATTTTTCGAGCACCTGGCTGTATGCCACACTGTCATGCCTGAGCGAGCCCCGGACAACAGTCTTCGCTTGAGCGCATCGTCACCTGATGAACAAGCGCTCGTAGCTGCGGCTGCTTGCTTTGGCTACAAATTCGTGGCGCGTGGTCCCGGTAAGGCAATGGTGGAGTACTTTTCATGCGTGGACCACCCCGAAGACATGGTTTGCAACCAGCCAGTCGCGGGCCACGCTGTCGGCACTTACGAGGTCCTGGAAGTGCTCGAGTTTAACAGTACGCGCAAGCGTATGTCCGTTGTCGTAAAGGGCCCAGGTGGTGAATTAAAACTATTCTGCAAGGGAGCAGACACTGTTATGTACGAGCGCCTGAGACCGACCAACGACCCTTCCGTCAAGCAAACGCGCAATTTGACACTACAACACATGGAGCAGTTCGCATCTGAGGGACTGCGTACTTTAGTGATCGGTACGACCGACATTGACCGCGAGTTCTTCGAGTCATGGGTCATCCGCTACCGCACAGCTATCAATGATATGCGCCAGATTGATCTTCGTCGCAATGGCGAGGACAACGATATCGACCGGCTTATGGAGGAAATTGAGGTGAACCTTGATATCTTGGGCGCCACAGCTATCGAGGACCGACTGCAAGCTGAAGTGCCCGACACTATTTACAAGTTGCGCCAAGCGTCCATCAAGATCTGGATGCTTACGGGCGATAAGGAGGAGACGGCTATCAACATCGGCTTCGCTTGTCGCCTGCTAGCTTCAGACATTGAGCGGGTCGTGATTTCTGCAGATACACACCCGGACTTGGCTTCTATTGTAGATGAACTGGAAGCATACAGCCGTGAAGATGAAAATGAGGACACTTCTGCATCGACGCCCGCTGGAGGCCTCGCTACTATGTCGGTGACGTCTGATATTCGAAACTCCTCGGTCTCGATAAGAAACCAGCGCAAACGAATGACTCGCATCGAGAGTATGGCGGAGATGCCGCAGCAAGATCTAGCTTTGGTCATTGATGGCGAGACGTTGGAGCTGGCGCTGGAAGAATGCCCCGAATTGCTACTGAAGGTAGCTGAAAAGTGTGTGGCAGTGATTGCATGCCGCGTGTCTCCTGCCCAGAAGGCGCAGCTGGTGCGTCTTGTGCGCGATAACAACCCAGAAGTCCGAACGCTGGCTATCGGTGACGGCGCTAATGACGTCTCGATGATTCAAGCTGCACACGTCGGTGTTGGTATCTCGGGCCAAGAGGGAATGCAGGCCGCGAATTCGTCGGACTATGCCATCGCGCAGTTCCGCTTCCTGTCGAGGCTATTACTTGTTCACGGTCGCTGGAATTATGTCCGCATGGGCAAGCTTATCCTGTACATCTTCTACAAGAATGTCATTCTGAACTTGACGCAGTTCTGGTACATGATCTACACGGGCTACTCGGGACAGAAGTTCTTCCTCGAATGGGGACTCCAGGGCTACAACCTGCTCTTCACGGCTTTGCCGATCGTCCTGGTGAGCACCTTCGAGCAGGATGTGCCTGCGTGCCTCGCGCACAACTACCCGCTGCTTTACCGAATCGGCCAGGAGAACACAAACTTCAACACGAAGGTCGTGTGGGCCTGGATCACGTCGTGTGTGTGGGAGTCGCTCATCATCTGCTTCGGCGTCGTGTACGGCATGCGTTATTTGGTTACTGGAGGAGACACACCCACGATGTGGGTTTACGGATGTACATCGTTCACGATTGTGCTGATCGTGGTGACGCTGAAACTTTGTCTGCACCAGCAGATGTGGTGGCCAATCCACATCGCCATCTACATCGGATCTTTCATGCTTTGGATCGGCACAGCTGCCTTCATTTCCCACGGCAGGTCCATCAGCTCGTCCTACTGGAATGGAGTGTTCTCGAACACGTTCCGCATTGATGCGTTTTGGCTGGTGGTGCCGCTGCTCGTCGTCGCAGCGCTGTCACGTGACTTCATGTGGAAGGGCTACATGCGGATGTTCAGGCCATCGTACAAGCACCTGGCACAAGAAGTGTGTGCCTTTAACCTCACACATATCGCGGATCAACTACTCACGTTCCCGCCAGCAGAGAAGATCCCGGAGGACGCTTATGGCGGCGAGGCTGGTCGCGTCGCCGCTGGTTCTGTCCTGACGTCGAGCATGCGCGATACAACTGTGAGCAAGCCCGTCGCCCCTGCAGTCGTCATGGCGCCGCGTCCGCTCATTGGACGTCTTGGAAGCCGCCGCTCAACTACAAGAGGCAGCGCCTTCAGCTACGACGCCGAGAGCGTTATGGTGGAGTCGTTCATGTCCACGGACAGGTACGCACGCGACGCTAAGAGAACCAAGTCCATCTTCGACCGCCACGCAAGCCGCGGCTCGTTGGCGTTCCACCGCCTGCCGTCCGACTCCGATGGAGATCTCGAGGGACTGGCGGAAAGCACCCGTCCCACGCAAACGCGTTCCGGACGAGCAGCCACGACTGCGGATGTATCCCCACGACGATCAGCTGGCAACATTTTCCGCGGAGCCCGTCACGGTCAAGGACGAAGACGTTTCTTCTCGGTGTCGGCGCTCTCGGGTGATACAGCGTCAGGTCGAGCACGCGAGAACGCCACCGTCAACGCAGGAGGTCGAGCTCGGCCACCGGCGTTGAATCCTCTGGCTGAGAACGTGACCGTGAGCGACGCCGACTCGGACGGACTGCGCAGCTTCCATCGCCCGTCGACCAGCCGTCTGAGGACTCGGGGCTTCGAAAACCGCGCCATGTCCAACGACGATGTGTCGTATCACGCCCACGGCGACAGTACCAGCGTACCGCGCTCTCCTCTCGTGCGACGCTACACGAACCGAAGCATAGTATCGAATATGTAAGGCAGACGATGGATAGGAAACAACAACTAAATACATAAAAACACTTTGAACAGCTGGAGTTGAAGTTGGACGAGAGTGATTGTCATCCGCCTCCAAGACCCGAGCTCACCATGGCCACGAATCCCACACCCGCGAAGTGCAGCAGGACGTCGCCCATCCAGGTGTCGTTCACGCTGCCCAGCACCCAGCAGCCGGACGATAGTGCGGCCGCCAGCGACGACCTCGAGCGGCAGAAGCTCCAACTGGAGCGAGAGCGTCTCCAAATGGAGAGGGAGAAGCTCCAAATGCAGAAAGAGAAGCACCAGATGACTGCGCAAGACCAAACTGCAGAAACGGTAGGCCGAGACGGCGCTGGCCAAAGCTACGATGGCGGCGACCAAGATCGGGACGTACAGGCAGCTGATGAAAAGCGGCGTGTCTAGCGAGAAGATCACCGATCTCTACGAGGCCTTTGAAGAGATCGAGGAGGCCTGAGCTCAAGTTATCGAGAGGCCACTACTTACGTGATCAGCCCCCAATTATTGTCTTAGTGGTAAAGGTCTTTTAACTTTTCTTTTTGTCAATGAGGGATCGCATGACTGGTACTGTGCTGTGGCGACTATTTTGAACAGGCAGAGTCGATGGGCGCGAAACTGCGTTCACGTTCTTGACCAGCAGAGCGAGATCGCCCCAAATTATCCTCAAATCGACCTGCGATGGGTCCACACGTTTTCGACGTGGATGAGGCATTGGGGGCTATTATTGCAGCCCACGTGAGCAGCAAGGAACGCGTCTCAGTTTATCTTGCACCTTACTTGTGCGAGCGGAGAGGGAGGCCATGGCGTCGATAGCCAAGGTGCAAGTGAAGCAAGCTCAAGGCAGCGATCAGCAAGCAAGACACTCATGGGTGCCAGGGGTCTCAACTCAAGCCGCCTCGGCACGTTCTCAGCCAGCTGCTCGCGAAAGCCTGTACTTGGTGGGGCCAAGAGCCAAGAAGAAGCTGATAAGAGGACACATTTTCAACCTCGTTCGACGCCTCGTGCTCATCGCTGCTGCTATCCAGTACATCATCATTTCCATGGAAGCCTCGTGGAGCACGATTCAAGCATTGAAAGGCGCACACAATCCACCCGAGTCATTCCGAGTGTTCACAGCGACACTTATCTCCGGCTACGTCGGCAAAGGTCTCATTAGAGATAGCCCGCTGGTGCAAAAGGTGCTAGCTGGAGACACAACTCCTCGAGACTCCGCTTTGTTTCTCAACTCGAAGAATGAGACGTCGTTCCAGAATTGCACGGGCTTGCCAAAATTCAATCCCGCAATCTACAACTACGAGTACCTGAGCAACGCGTACCGCCAGATGGCTGGCGATGTGAAGTACAATGTCACTCTGCTGGAGGACTTGGAGCTGGTGCTCGTAGTCGTGGACTGCAGCTTCACCAATCTCAAGACTGGAGACAACGCGATGGTGCGATTCTTCAACTTGGTGCGCTCCCGTTCCGACCCCGAGAATTTGTACATGGTCACCATGTCGCTCAACGTGCAGGATTACGAGATTCGGGACCGCAACAAGAAAGGACCGTGTATTCTGACCATGATTGCGATTGCCCAGGACATGAGTGAGGGCAACATTGGCCAGTTCTACCTCATGGCACTGACATATCCGTATCAGAGAACAATGGAGTTTCAAGTATATGAATTCGCGGGGATAACTGAAGACAGCTATCTCGACTTACGCAGCGTGCCGCAAGACCCGCTCACTCAGCCAGTGAAGCATGTGGTGACGTCGAGAAAGCGGGGGTTCTTTGACGGGGAGGAGCAGTCGAACAACCGCTACATGTACACACTTCTCGACTCAAACTCGACAAGCGCACAGAGCCGATGGGAGTGGCTCGGAGAAGCCGTAATCTCGGATTCGTGGGCCTGGGTACACGGACTGCACTTCTTCTTTGGAATGCAAACCATCTTTTCGTTGGGCGTGTTGTGTCTTGTGGCATACCAGAACGCTCGCGCAGGCAAACTGTGGATCGGTGATCCGTTTGCGTCCGTTTCGACTGCTGGGCTCGTTTCACGCGGGGTTCTAGTCGTGATATCGTGGTACTTGAACTCGTTCTGGATGCTTTTCGAGTACTGTTTGTCAATTGGTGGACAAATCTCGAAAACGCAGATTGTTCGGGTTCACACGGAGCTGGTGCACGCCGACGTTCTGGTCGTGTACCTGAGCCTAGTTGGGCTGCTGAGCTCCGTTTTTCGAGAGCGAATCGATCCCTCCGTGGTCATCTTCCTGTTTGAAATCATCTATTCCAAGCATTTAGCCCTTCTGGCCTCAGCTTCGACGGTAATTCGCAAGGAGGTTGTGACTTACTCCGACAGTGTTTTCCGCTTAGGAGTTCCGAAAGTGTCGACCGCTGTTGCGAAGATGGCCCCGCTACGCTTGTGGACCGCCTTCCAGATTCCTCACGAAAAGGATAGTACGTTCCTCTTCGCGTCCTTCTTCCCCAACGCCATCTTACTGTCGATTATCGCGGGTTTTGCGATTCTACACAAGCTCTATCGGCGCTACTTTCCGGAGAAGAATCGACAGCGTTCGAGCGTGATGAGCACAGAGCGCTCATCAATCAATGATAGGACCGCGCTTGCAACGAAAGGCAACCTCACCAACTTTGAGATTTCAACAGGCGCCGAGCTGCAGACTCGGTTCGGCATCATCTCCGACTACAACAACTACGTGTATTTCAAGGGCATGAAGTTTGCGTCGGCTGATGGTGTGTACTGTTCTGGGTACGTGATAGTAAATGGGAAAATGCTGGTGAGCGTCAAACATCTTCTGTCAGTCGTGATGATCAAGACCACTCGATCGCGGCTAACGAACGTCTACGTGTACGAAGTGGAGGGCAACACGGTAAAGGATACAGCACGACTGGTGTATCCGGAAACATTCACGTGGTCGGATCTGTGGCGCCTGAATGTTACGGTACTGCTGTGAATTACAGCACGATTACATAAATCCTCGGGTGTGGTGCAGTAGTTCTAGGCAACCTGGCTAGTGAGATAATTCATTTTCGACTTGCATACTGCGCGTATCACGAGCTTCGAGGATCTTGTGAAGCCTAGCGATTGGCCCCAAAATTACCATGAAACTTCCTACGCGTCAGACTGGGAAGCTTTTAGCAAGGTCAGAGCATCGCTGCCGCAGTTATACGTTCACCCACCAAAGCAGCCTGATAGATACACGCAGTCGATTTATAATAAAAATGTCGCCCTCTTCAGCGCGTACTTAGTAACCTTAGCAATTGAAGTTGGTTATGTATCAACAAAGCATTTTTGCAGGGGTGTTGCTTTCTTGTTCTCCGCCGTCTCATGACGAGACTGCATTTTCCTGTTAGAATTTCCGCTCTACGACCTTTGCAATCCTTCTACATGTATCTCTGCCGTAGAAGTATGTAGTGGAATTGGAATCCGAATGCTGAAGTACTCCAAGCGAGCGAAGTGTTTTCGGTACTCGACTTCGCGACTTTCCAACAGTACTACGTAAAAAAAACTCCAGGCAGAGTACTATTACCATTTGTGTTCCGCTATGAGTCCAAACAGCCACAAGCAGCCAAAGTCGCTTCTATTCAAAGCATTTTGCTTGATCGCATCCGCACTCAGCAAGAATAGCAACGTACATCCGCTTCTATCTCGTCGAGGTGGGGCCCATTTTCGAACCTTCCTGCCACGACTGAAGCGGAGGAGTGCCGTCTCAAGCATGGCGTCAGGCGAAAACGATGCCAACTTCTGGAAAATGTCGCTATCGAAAGTCGAGGTGAACCACCAAGAAGTTGGACCGTCAAGACGCTCCGTCCGCTCGTCCATACTAAGCCGTGACAGATCTTACATCATTCGCGAGAGTCACAACCGAATGCTCCCGTCGTGGAAAGGCCTCACTGGCGGGCAATCGAGGTCAAAGCGGAAGTTCACTAAGTGGCAGATTTTCAACGTCGTGCGGCGCCTTGTGGTGATCGCCGCCGCGTGCCAGTATATCTACATTTCCATGCTGGCCACTTGGTGCACAATGGAGGTGCTACGTTCGATGCCCAATCCGACTCAAGTATTTGGAGTTTTCACTGCATCGCTCATCGCTGACTACGCAGGTGACGGTCTCATTCGCGACAGCCCGTTGGTGGATAACGTGTTGGATGGGGATACAACGCCCCGAGACTACGTCATTTATCTCGAGTCCAAGAGCCAAGTCTCGACCGAAAACTGTTCGCAGGTACCGCTATTCAACGCCAACATTTACAACCACGGCTTCCTCACGCACATGTACACGCAAATGATGAATGATACGAGCTACAACACAAGTGTTCTTACGGATCTAGAGCTTGTCGTAGTGGTCGTAGACTGCAGCTCAACACAGCTGAACAACGGAGATCCGTCAATTGTCCGGGTTTACAATGTAGCGCGGTCACGTGACGACCCAACCGATGTGTACTTGGTCATGGTGTCGCTTTCGATTCAAGACTACCAGATGTGGTCGTACAAGAAGTCTGGCCCAGCTCTCGTAGGTATGATTGCTGTGATACACGACATACAGGGGGATATCACCAAGCAGCTCTACATGATGGCGCCCACGTATCCGTATCAACGCTCGCTGGACTTCGAGATCTACGAGTTCATCAGGATAACAGAGGAAAGCTGTCGAGAGTTGCGGAGTATCCCAAAAGATCCAACGACACAACCTGTGAAGCATTTGGTCACATCGAGGAAGCGTGGGTTCTACGACGGCGATGTCCAGTCCAATATTCACTCCATGTACTCGCACCTGGATGTGACGAATGCTAGGAGCGCGCTGTATGAGTGGGAGTGGCTGGGAGAGGCCATCATCGAGGACTCGTGGGCGTGGGTGCACGGCCTTCACTTCATCTTCGGCATGCAGACTTTCTTCTCGCTACTTGTATTATTCCTCGTGACATACCAGAACATTCGCAGTGGTAAGATTTGGATTGGGGCTCCGTTTGCCTCGACATCGACTGCAACATTTGTGACACGAGGCATACTGGTGGTCATATCGTGGTATGTGAACTCGTTCTGGACGCTTTTCGAGTTCGCCATGTCCAATGCTGCCATACTCTCAGGCAGTGAAGGGATGTACGTCCACAAGGAGCTTGTACACGCCGATGTTCTCGTCGTATACCTCGGTTTGGTGGCGTTCCTGAGCTGGATGATTCGCGAGCGAATCGACCCCTCAGTCGCCATCTTTCTGTTCGAGATCATCCACAAGCACCGGCTCAGCTTTATCCGCATCTCACCTTCCGTGCTGCACGAGATCGTGACGAACTCAAATAGCGTATTTCGCCTCGGAGTTGCTGCTAAGACACCCGTCGTAGCTGCGATGGCCCCGCTGGACTTCTGGTCCGCCTTCCAGATCCCTAAAAAGGACGCTACGTTTCTCGCTGCTTCATTCTTCCCCAAGATCAGTCTCTTGGCAATCGTCATTTGCTATGCCCTCTTACGAAAGGTTTACCGGCATTTCTACCCGGAAGAGATCCACCAAAGATCGACCCGAAGCACGAACCGGTCGACGAACGAGAACGCTGCGATTGCGCAGAAAGGGAATTTAACCAACTTCGAGATCTCAACAGGCGCAGAGCTGCAGACGCGCTTCGGGATCATCTCGGATTACAAGAACTACGTGTATTTCAAAGGGATGAAGTTCGCGTCAGCCGACGGGGTCTATTGCTCGGGGTATGTCATCGTGAATGGGAGGTACTTGGTAAGTTCGAAGCACCTGATGGCGGTCGTCATGATGAAGTTGGTGGGAGCGCGCTTCACCAACGTCTACGCGTATGAAGTGGAAGGAAACACGGTGAAGGACACTGCCAGGCTGGTGTTTCCCGATACTTTTACGTGGTTCGAGTTGTGGCATTTGAATGTCAACGTGCTGCTTTAGCGATACTAAAGTAAAAGTAATGATTAGAGCTTCGCGGATCAAGGGGCTGACCCCGGGTAAGACCACCTAAATTGCAGCGGTGTTGTATTTTCAGACTGTGCTCTTTCCTTGACAGCTTCATACTCCTGGGTGATCTTTTCAATTAGCCAGTGCCAATCCAATCCGAGGTGCGTTGCCACTCATGTCAAAGACAGCGTAGTACTTGCCGAGGAACGCCGTCCCGAGAACCCATGATGGAATTCCTCCGACGAACGCCAGCATACACTTCTCACCCACTCGCAACATGTATTCCTCCTTCGAGATCGAGAAGGCATGCCCGTTCAACACAAACGTAATCTCTGGCGGACTGGACTCGCAGTCAATGGAGTACATTCCCACCCCCGGCGCTTCCTCTTTCGCGCCCAACGTCTTTGCTACGCTCGAGATCGCTTCCGATGGTCCAAAAATGTAGGCGCCCATAGTGAAAAATGTGGCTGCGGAGTCCACGGACATTGTAGTCTCTCCTACCTGAACTTCATCAAGCCTCACCGCCCACACATTAGGCGATACAGTGTTGATATACACCAACTCGCCCTTGAATCGACTCGCATCATACGATCCAAGCAGGAGCTCGCCCAAGTTGCCGCTCCTTCCGATGTAGAGCGAAAACATCTTGCTCTCCAACAGACCTAGGCACAGTAGATGATGCAGTGGCGTCTCGACGCCTGCCTGGCTCGCAGCGTCAAAGCCCAGTCCGAAGATCCCGTCGTACGGTGCATACGGGTATCCAGGCCCCAGGCGACTCGTGTCACTCGCTTCGCCGAAGAATTGGCTTGGCATTTCCACGTCGCCGATTCCAAGCACGTCACCCGACAGAATTCCAGTAACGTAGGGCGAGTTGAAGTAGGATCCGTTGGCTTGATACGTCGACGACGCACTGTGGTTGTAAAGGTGGTGAGCCCCTGGTGTCTGTGCAGGGACCCACACGTCGCTGGTCATGACGTCGAAAGCCACGTTAAAAGTCTGTGGAGGTGTCCCCAGCGAGATCGCGCCGTAGTGAATATACCCCCGGGAGTGAAGAACGACGCGGTGATGGCCCGAATCTGTCGGTATCTGGGGATTGGAGAGCGTTGCAGCGACCGGAAGGCCCTTGAACGAAGATGACCACACCTGGGAATGCTTCGAGTGGGTTGCCACCCCCAATTCCCACGGGTGGGCGAAGGCCACCACTTGAACCATGAACAGCGAGGTGGCGACTATGGTCGCCGTCAGCACCAAAGCAAGACGCCTAGATGATCTCTCCCTCATGTGAACCAGCGGCGCAGACTCAAGGTGGTAGACGTCAAAGTGAGAGGAACCTCCTGGGTGCTTCAAAGTACAAAAAGAGGTACTTTTGACCACCATCCACTCCATCGAATTACAGTCATTCCATTGGAGTTGTTGTAGAGCCGCTCGGGTGGGAGAAGAATTGGGCGTACTACCTCCCAATGTCCGTCCAATCATACTAACAACACCCAAGCAAGCTCTCTCGCTGCATCGCGTCACGATATGGCCGTCAATTTGGCCGATCACCACCAGATCCGTTCTTGGGATCGCCATCCAGTGCAGCTTGTATTGTGCCATATAGTGCGCACCGTCGTCCTCCACCATCTTCATGAGCCCAAACGCTTTCAACGTGTCCGCCTTGTAGCAGAGCCTACCGTCCTCCCACACGTACCCACTGAGCAAGATCATCTTACAGCGAGCCCCCAGCGTTGTATCTACACAACACGGAGCCAGTAACAATGCCAACGACCCATGTACCCACCGTACCGATATAACAGCCCCCAGAGATCGAGTTGCAGTGATCACAAAGACAATTCCGAGGACGATGATCCCATGACCCACCAGACTCCAGACGTAGTACGAGACGGCCTCTGCTACCGGCTTCGATTCTTTGAGACTGGACCGATTCAAACTCGTTAGGTACGCATGCATTGCAGCCGAGCAAATGCACTCCCCGAGCAACGAAGTCTCATAGTTAAACAATAGGCGCTTGATGAAACATCGCGGGGTTTCCCCCATCCAATTCGTGGCCTCCACCATCTCGAACAGAATTGACAGCACGCCGGATAAATTATACCCGAGAGAAATATACTGCAACTTCGCGAGAAGTCCGTCCTGTGCGATCAATAGAAACAAATCGCTCATCAGACCTTCCACAAGCAGGTACAATAGAGCGGCACGGTGATAATTTCTCGCTCCGTGAGCCGACAGTCGCATACTCTCTTGAACGTAAACTACAGCGTCCTTGAAGGCCATAGACTCGTGGAGGTTCTTACATCGCCGCCCGTATCGCTGGCAGGAAACGAAGCTTCGTCGGAGCACGTTTGACCGATAGAAAATCCAGATTGAACCGAAAAATCCGTACCAATATGACCGACGATATGAGGAATCCCCTACATCTGTGGCCAGACTCTCCCCATTGCTATCATACGTGCCAAGCCCTCGTACATGCACATACCCGATATTGTCACTTGCACAGAATGTGCCCCCAGCTTCCTCGTAAAACGCGTAGTACCCGATACTCCCATGGTAGAAATAGTAGTCGAGGTAATAGCTGTTCTCGGCGCAACTAGCTGGCGTGGTGGATGAAGGTGGCCCCGGCTTCGACCCTAAGACATACGCGCCGTGGATATTGTATTGGGGCACGACGAAGTGGCAAACCCGACCGTGTTTCACATGGTAATAGTACGTGACCCCGACGTTCCACCACGTCTGCGCGATCTCCAACCCTGTCATGGGGCAAAGCGTCTCCATATTCGCAGTGTGTTTTATTGCAGAGGCTGGAACTACGAGATCGTCGGAGATTTTGTGCGGGGTCACGAAGCGCAGGTAGCTGTCGGCTTGGAGGAGCAACGGCATTAACCCGATGCACGTCCAGACAATCATCAGCACCTTTGTAGCAGTGAACCAGCTCTCATCGCCCTCCGCTTGCTCACGGATGACGCGTGGCAGACTTTTCCGATCATCCACGCAGTAGACCACCGCTGAGCCCCGTCGTGACCCAGACGCGAATCGACTGACGCTCGTGGCCGACTTGACCCTCGCGACAAACGTTGGCCGCCTGCTGGTCCTCATTCTTCTGCGTCCAGGTGTGGTTTATCCTCGAAGCTAGCATGCGGGTGGTATTTACTATGCAAGCTGCGTTCGGTAACGGATACAAAAGCTATAAACGCAAACGCATGGGACGGAGACCAAATTTATGTACGTTGTCAAACGTGTTCGGAGCTACATGCAGTACGTAGATGGCGATCTATCAATTGTATTGGGATTCTACAGGGTGGCCATATATTTCAGTGGACTTATGATCAACTCAGCTAACCTTACCATTCATAGGTATCGCACATCGTTCGAGCTGGCGAGGGAATAAAGCCGAATTCGACCACTTCGAGGTTGCGAACGATCATGCTGATCGAAGCGAAGCCGTTGAATTGACTGCAGCCCTGTGAGACCAGATACTGTGGCAAACTCTGTTTACAGCGTTGACTTGCTCGGTTTGGATCGTTGTGTGGCTGTTTTTAGCGTTTGGCTTCAGCTTTCATTTCTTATGATAGATCTTGTCGGTGTTTTGTCATTGTCTATTCCCAAAAGTGACCAAGCTCTGACCCGCGCTTGGCGACATTTGTGACGTCGACAGCAAAGAACCGAGAGTTTTTAGCGATGGTGGAAGTGTCGACGCCTCAATTCCGGCAGATGGGGGCCAAGAGCAAAAAGTACGTCGTGCAGACCAAGCAGAAGCGCACCATCACAAAGTGGCAAGTTTTAACCCTGGTACGACGGCTGGCAGTGATTGCCGCTGCAATTCTGTACATTCACGTCTCCATGATGGCAACTTGGCACATGATGGAAGTGCTGCGGGATATGACCAACCCCACCCAATCGTTCGCAGTGTTCACGTCTTCACTAATCGCTGGCTACGTTGGTGACGGCCTCATTCGAGACAGCTCACTGATGCAGGAAGTGTTAGGTGGAGATACCACACCTCGTGACTACATGCTGTTCCTTGAATCCGAGACGAAGACTTCAACCGAGGGCTGCTCCGACGTCCCGCTCTTCACTTCAGAATTGTACAACTACCAGTTCCTGGGCCATGGTTTCTCTGAAATTGTGAACGACACGAGCTACAACATCACAATTCTCAAAGACCTGGAGCTTGTGGTGGTGGTGGTAGACTGCACCTTTACGCCACTGACGAAAGGTGATCGGTCGGTTGTCCGGGGTTATGACCTAATGCGCTCCCGTCAGGACGCCAGTGAATTGTATTTACTCATGGCCTCCATGTCTGTGCCAGACTATGAGGTACGTGCGCACCATAAGTTTGGCCCCGGCCTGCTGGGGATGCTCACGGTGGTCCACGACATGCGTGATACCGATTTGGAGCAGTTTTACCTGGTGTCTCCGACGTACCCGTACCAGCGTTCCTTAGACTTCGAGCCCTACGAGTTCGTCAGGGTAACAGGAGGGTATCTGGAGCTGCGTAGTGTACCCCAAGATCTACTCACACAACCAGTTAAATACGTGCACACAACGAGAAAACGAGGATTCTACAATGGTGACGTTCAGTCCAACATCAACTTCATGTACACGCTACTGGATATCGAGGACGCCAAGACCGTCATGACCAAGTGGGAGTGGTTTGGTGAGGCTACGACCACCGACTCGTGGGCGTGGGTGCATGGACTCCACCTCTACTTCGGGTTACAGACGATTTCTTCGCTCGTTGTGCTGAGTATCATCAGTTACCACAACTTCCGCGCGGGTAAAATCTGGATCGGTGACCCCTTCGCCTCCGTCTCAACCACGACGTTTGTGGTGCGAGGTGTTCTGGTGTTGGTTTCCTGGTACACGGACGCCTTTTGGTCGATATTTGAACTAGCGATGGCTAATGGAGCCGCGATGTCAGAGAACGAGATCGTTTACCTCCATAAGGAGCTGGTGTACGCAGACGTTCTGGTCGGGTATCTCGGCTTGGTTGGGATTCTCAGTTCCGCAATTCGAGAACGGATCGACCCGGGGATTACAATTTTCCTGTTTGAGGTTGTCCAACTGTTTCGACTCCAAATACTGCACGCGTTTTCTTCAGTGGTGGATACACTTGTGTCTTGCTCGGAGAACGTTTTTCTTCTCGGTAATATATCGGTGCCAGACGCAGTTTACAACATGTCCCCCATGGACTTCTGGTCCGCCTTCCAGACCCCAGCGATGGATTTCGTATTTATTTCCGCCTCCTTTTTCCCACGAACTATTTTACTGGTCTCAGTTCTGGGCTACGCAATTTTGAGGGAGATCTATTGGCGCTACTACCCCGATGAGGCCCATCCGTTATCAGGTCAAAGTGCGAATAGATCGGCGAACGAGAAGGCCGCACTGGCTCAAAAGGGTCACTTGACCAACTTCGAGATCTCGACGGGCGCTGAGCTCCAAACCCGCTTTGGTATCATCTCGGACTATAGCAACTACGTCTTCTTCAAAGGCATGAAGTTCGCCTCCGCAGATGGGGTTTATTGCTCGGGGTACGTGATCGTCAACGGCCGAATCTTGGTGGGGTCGAAGGGAATTGCTTGCAATTTCGATGATGAAGTCTTTTGGCGTCCGTTTCGCGGCTGTGTATGCATTCGAGGTGGAAAGAAACACTATCAAAGATACCGCTCGACTCGTGTATCCCGAGACATTCACATGGTCGGATCTGTGGCACTTGAATGCCGCGGTTCTGCTATGAAAGTTTTGTCACCTGAACCTGCGAATAGAGAGAAACTACTTAAGTAAATGCAACAGTTTTTGCTGCTCGAGGAAGATACGCATTTTCTCCACTGCGCCCGATCGTGGCTGTTTTTAGCCTACTCGAGGTTGTAGTACTATCGTCTATTTTCCCGCCACACTGACTGCCTAGCCAACTCACTCTTTGGATAACCTCAGACCTGAATAGAAGTCACAAAGCACGCCATGCCAGAGGTACCGCTCTCGTCACTCGATGCCCCGCCACTGCATGCCAAGAGCAAAACGCGCTCGCTGTGTACAGCCTTGTTCGGGCGCGACAAGAAGTACGTCGTTCAGACCAAAACCAAGCGCACCATCACCAAATGGCAAGTTTTCAACATCGTCCGTCGGCTCCTGGTCATCGTCGCTGCAATTCTGTACATCTACACCTCCATAGTGGCGTCATGGCGGATAATGGAAGTTTTGCGGGATATGACCACCCCCACCCAGTCTTTCGGAAGTTTTACTGCATCCCTTATCGGCGGCTACGTGGGGGATGGTTCAATCCGAGACAGCCCACTGGTGCAAGGCGTTTTAGGTGGGGACACTACGCCGCGAGATCACATGCTGTTTCTCGAGTCCGAGACGGAAACCTCCGTCGAGAATTGCTCCAATGTGCCGCTTTTCACTCCCGACCTGTACAACTACGAATTCCTGACCCAGGCATACTCGGAAATTGTGAGCGATACCAGCTACAACATCACCATACTGGATCAATTAGAGCTTGTCGTGGTGGTGGTGGATTGCAGCTTTACTCCTCTCACCGAGGGCGATCGCTCATCAGCGCGCGTCTTCAACTTGGTTCGATCTCGGAATGACCCTTATGATTTATACGTGGTTGTGGTTTCACTGTCTGTGCAAGACTACGAAGTACACGCGCACAGCGAGTTTGGGCCAGCGCTCTTAGGCATGCTCTCTGTAGTTCACGACCTGCGGGAAAATAATCCAGAGCAGTACTACATGGTAGCTGAAACCTATCCGTACCAACGCTCGCTGGAATTCGGTCTCTACGAATTTGTAGGATTGAGCGGTGGATATCTAAAGTTGCGCAGTATTCCAGAAGACCCACTCACAGAGCCGGTTGAAGAGGCCCTCCTAACGAGGAAACGTGGCTTCTACAATGGTGACATCCAGTCCAACATGAACTTCATGTACACGTTACTTGACGCGAAAGATGCGAAAACTGCGTTGACTACGTGGGAGTGGTTCGGCAAGGCTCGCATCTTTGACTCGTGGGGGTGGGTACATGGCCTTCACTTCCTTTACGCACTGCAGATGATGCTCTCCCTCATCGTACTTTCAATTGTAGGCTACCACAACTTCCGTTCTGGTAAGGTTTGGATCGGTGACCCATTCGCGTCAGTCTCCACTGCAACATTCGTCGGACGAGGAATTTTGGTGTTGATTTCGTGGTATGTGGACTCGTTCTGGTCGATTTTCGAGTTAGCTATGTCGGACGGCGCAGTCCTATCCGGGAACGACCAGGTCTACATCCACAAGGAGCTCGTGTACGCAGACATTTTGGTCGTGTATCTGGGTTTGGTTGCACTGATTAGTTCAGCCATCCGAGAGCGAATCGACCCCGGGATTGCGATTTTCCTGTTTGAGATTGTCCAGAACAACCGATTCCATATTTTCCACGCGTCTTCAGAAGTTTTCAACGCGCTCGTGTCATATTCCGATAGCCTCGTTCTTCTTGGCAACGAGGTGGTGCCGGATGTGGTTGATGCCATTTCCCCCATGGACTACTGGTCGGCCTTCCAGATCCCAACGATTGAGTTCAAGTTCATCGCTGCTGCATTTTTCCCTAGAACTATTTTACTCTTCTCAATTATCGGCTACGCGTTATTGAGGAAAATCTACTGGCGCTTCTACCCCGAGGAGATCCATCCGCTATCGGGTCAAACCGTGAATCGGTCCACGAACGAGGAAGCGGCGCTGGCTCAAAAAGGCCACTTGACCAATTTTGAGATCTCGACCGGTGCAGAACTGCAGACGCGGTTTGGTATTATCTCGGACTACAACAACTACGTCTACTTTAAAGGAATGAAGTTTGCATCGGCAGACGGCATCTACTGCT
Organism: Phytophthora sojae; assembly: GCF_000149755.1. Taxonomy (NCBI): domain Eukaryota; phylum Oomycota; class Peronosporomycetes; order Peronosporales; family Peronosporaceae; genus Phytophthora; species Phytophthora sojae. The sequence goes on from NW_009258118.1 coordinate 5,327,876, forward strand.
CGGGGTACGTAATCATGAACGGGAAGTTTTTGGTAAGCTCGAAGGATTTACTGGCGATTGCAATGATGAAAGTGGTCAACACGCGATTCACGGTCGTATACGCGTACGAAGTTGACGGCAACACGGTGAAGGATACAGCGCGGCTGGTGTACCCCGAGACTTTCACTTGGACGGATTTGTGGCATTTAAACGTGTCCGTGTTGCTCTAGAGGAGGTAACCATTTGGCGTGCACTGGAGGATTGAACTTAGTTTATCGAACTCGTAAACGCAACACAAGGTCAGTCATGAAAATTTTACTCATATTTTGCAGAGAAAAGCTAGATTAGTTGTTGTCAGGAACACTTCACATTTCCAGCAGAGAATTCTTACTGGCAATAGCCCTAGCGACTGCAGATTCGTCAGCCGAGACCAGTTCATTCTTTTCTTGCTCACGCAGTCACCAAAAGTCTTCCAAGTCTTCCAACGCCAAATCATGGCCCCATCCACCCCGTTCACGCCTCTCTGCGGCCGCCTTGTCCAGTAGGTGGACGATTCCAAAATGCCCTCCCTCAAGCGCTTTCTCGTAGGCCTCTTCTAGACCGAGCGAGTTCGTGTCGAGTAGGTATTTGACCACTTGTTCGTGGCCATTGGCGGCTGCTGCAGCCAGCGCTGCGTGGGGGTAGTAGACATCTCGAATGGGGTCCAGGGCGAAGCGCCGCAAGAACCGAACGACTTCGAGGTGGCCGTTAGCAGCGGCTATCTCGAGCAAGCGCTCCAACTCGGAGCGGTTTGGACGCATGAACCTCAGCACGAATTCGACAATGGAGGCGTGGCCGTACTTCGCGGCTGCCGTGAGCTCGGGCAGCAGCCGCTGCAGCCTTGGGTAGTAGATGTGGAGCCACATGAGCACCCCATCATGGCCGTTAGACGCCGCGTCGAGGAATGCAACCGAGGTGCAGCCCTCGCGTCTCTCGGCGCGCAGCCTCTTGAGGATGTCGAGGCGTCCTCTCGCCGCAGCTCCGTTCATGGCGCCGACGGTGTAGGGGCGGAACCCCTCGAACGCTCTGAGCACGCACGGCAGGTCGTTGTACACGGCGGCGTCGATGGTCGACGGCAGGACGAACTCGTTCACGAGCTGGCCGACCTGCGAGATGGCCTGGAGACGCGGGGGCAGCGCGTGCTGCACCAGCAGCAAGACCGGAGGCTCCATGGGCTGTCGATCTTCGAACTTCAACTGGCTGGCAGTGTCTGATTGGCTCTCACTTGTATTTGTCGCTTATGTTGCGATTCATTTTTATTTTGCATAACGTTGTTGCAGCAACATTGCAACTTCAACGTGAAGAGATCGATACACGCCACACTACTAGTTTTACGGGATCCAGGTGGCCCGTACAGGTAGTGTATCCAGAGCCTCCATTCCCTTCATGCTGCATCACTTTCACTGTCTTGGTCTTGGTCCGCTTTACACAGAATTTCATCTTGCGCGATGGAGCGCAGCAGCTGAAGAATGCCTCGTCCGGTGAACTGGATGCGATCGCGCCACTCGGGCGTGTGGGTGCCATCATACGGCGCCAACAGCTCTTGAACGTTGACATGGGCTTCTGCCACACTCTCCTGTAACTCCTCCACGGTCGGCTCTATTGGGGCCTCTGAGCTTATCGAATTGTTGTCATCGGTGTCGCCTGAAGCTGGCGTGTGAGGGGCTGATCGTAGCGATGGCCGCTTAGTGAGGGCTACGGTAGCCTCGTGCATCGCTGCTTCCTCAGCAAACGCTGCGGCCTTGGCTGTTAATGAGGTCAACTGACTCGCAAAGCATGATAGGAGTCGGATCGGACCCCCATGTGAAGGATCTTTGGATGCAAGCTCGGTCGATCCTTCAAACCGATCGCGCAGAGCGATTATCACCGCCCGTACTTCGTCGATTCGCTTTGCGTCGCGGTGGAAGGAATCGATGTCCTCGTCCGTCCAGGCGTAAATATCACCGATTCGAATCGTGTGATCCAGTGCCAGCCGACGCGGAGCCAAAAGGAGCGGCTGTGGCAAGCTGTCACCTGCTGCTTCCTTTTCTTTCGTTGGTTTAGCAACACCTTTGGCCATCACCACTCGGCTTGGTCTTCGGAAGCCTTTAGAAGGAGGAAGGTGCGTCCTCGTCCGTGTTCTTTGAAACTCCTTGTGCTCCACCGATTCAGCATCAGTCGCACCTTGGACATCATCATCGTCATCGTAATCTTCCTCGACGCTGTTGGTTTCGGCGAACTTCTCCATCGATTCCACGACATGACCTTCTCTTTTCCTCGTCTCTTCTCGAAGCTCAAGCGAGTCCCACCACGCAGCTGAACGCTGTCTTCTCTCCATCCATCGGGCCAGCATCATCTTGTAGACCAAATCTACCGCCGCCGCTAAACTGCGTTTGATTTTCCTCTCGAGATTCCCAATTTCTTCGATCCGCATGGACTTGAAACCGGGGGTACCCAACCTTGACGCCTTCCACGCGAAGGCCACACTGCATAGATGGAATCCAATCCCAGCCAAGACATCTCGTTTCCGTGGTATTCGTCTGTCTTCTCGACCTCCTATTGGAAACTGAGCCAGAAAATCGCCGTAATCCTCTCGCCGATCAAAGCCAAAAGGCGCACCATGCTTATTGACTCGGTGTCTTCGCCACTCATCAACGTACACCAGCAGTTCCGGTGTCCACTCGTACGTCTCCTTGGTCAAATTGTCCTCCGAATACGCCGAATCGCCACATAACCGTAACCGAGACCGCAACTCCGCGTCATCACGCAGCATTCCACTCGTCGCCTTCTCACTGACAACCCCAGCGTGAACATTCGATACGTCGCACCCCATCGCCAGCGCATACAAATGCAAGATCAAAAAGTGGAAGTGCCTGGCTGCTCTCCTCGCGAACGCCAGCGTAAACCTGAGTTTGTTCCACCCGTGGTGGATCCGAATAAACGAGTCGCTCTTGTTCTTCAGCGCGAAGGACCTCCTCTTCAGCTCCCGGAAGAACGGGTCCATACTCTGCGCAATGAGCGTCAGGTTGTCCGACGCTGAGATCTCCCACTTGCCGTCCAAATGTTGCGGCGGCGGCCGGTACAGAACCTGCAGGTAGAAGAACGGGTTCGTGTCCTTCAGCGTCTTCATGACGTCGTGTAGCGCCGTCTTCGTGGGCTTCAGCTCCTGATCCTCCTTAACTGCGCCCGATACATCCTCGTACAACCTCCACAACACCATCGGCACCCACTGGAACTTCATCGGCAGCTCTTGTTGCTCCTTGATCGCCTGCCGGCGCTCGGATATCAGACACGTTGCCTTTGTCATGAGACGAGGCAGTCTCTTGACGACGCTTTCGGTGCGCTTAGCCACCGGCTTCTTGTTGCCGTCCACTTTGTGCAGCAACTTATCGGTGCGGTGCAGGAGGCTCATAACCTGCTGCGTCTCCATTCCGTCATCCATTTCGGCGGCAGAGAGCGCCTGGAAGCACGTAAGTTGCTCCAGCGCAACATGCAGTCGGCTGAGCTCGTCCGCGCGGGACTTTTGGGCCTGGTACTGCAGATGCTGGCGCTGCAGCGAGCGCTGGACGGACGCGAAGGCGTCGCCCACGTCGGCGCAAAGCTGCAGCCTCCGCGCAACCTGCCGCTGGCTGGACGCCTCATCGACGCGCTTACTGCGCGCAGCAGAGGTGTTAGTGGGTATGAGAAAGAGGAGGCTATTGGCGAGGGGCTCCTACCGCTTCGTCGAGCGCTTGGGTGCCTGCTGCTGCGATGCGAGACCTGTCATTGCTGTCAGTGCAAAATGCTCAGCATTGTGGACGTACCGCTAAAGTGGTACATGGACACATCCAGGGGAAAATCCATGGATTATCGTAAACCCCGAATTGTACCAGTAAGTACAGCAGTACCCTGATTTGAGTAACCCATTTTTTACCAATATAATGTTTTCCATCGTAATTAGTCATAAAACGTTTTCGCGGAGCCAATCAAAAAGCCAGTTGAAGTGCAAGCGATCCTGCTGCTGGTGCAGCACGCGCTGCCGCCAGAGGCGGAGCCAGCCTTAAAAAAATGGGGGGCATAGATTTTTTTAAAGTAAAATCCACAACCTACATTTCGATTCTTCTTTTTGTCATCGCTTTAAACTTTTCGAGGACCGAGTCTTTGTCGATGCTGTTTGTAAGATCACGCTCGATAGCCAAAACCATCAGGTTTGACATCCAAAGATCTCCCATTGTTGTTCTGAGCCGCGTCTTAATTCTTTTCATGGCTGAGAAAGACCTCTCCGTAGTAGCAGTTGTTACAGGCAGCACACACACCAAGTTAATAATTCGGTGCAAGGTCGGGAACAGCTCGTTGTTATTGGTCCCGACGAGTTGGATGCATAGTTGTTGCGTTGTCTTCAATTTTTGGAACCTTTGGCGATCTTTGCCAAATTGCGAAACCGAGTGGCCTCTTCTCGAAGGTCGTCCAGCTCATCGGTGAAATCATCAGGATAAAATGTTTTGGCCAGCTCAACAATTTTAGTAGCACTCCAATTCTTGAAATTATCACGTGGGCTGAGCGATCCGCACAATTCCATGAGACTAAGAACTTCTCCACTAAATCGTGAATCCATTTCAGAAATCAGGTCACGAAGGATACAGTTGTATACTTCATCACGATAGTGAGCTTCTTGTGTAGGCTGGACACCATCCCTGGAGGAGTCCGCTCCTGGAATTCCAGCCCTGCCACACCCCCGACTTCTCATTCCACGTCGTTTCCACACGTCATTTTTGTCAGGAATGAGAGGGGTGTCGTCAACTTGTATTGATTTGCAAAAGTTGACCGATGAGTTCCAAATCGATTCAAAACTTGGCGAGTTCCCAGTCATAGAACTATCATCGAGCATTTCTTTTAGTTCTTTGGATACCTGTTTCGTCATATTCACAGCTGACACAATATCGACGTCATCTTTCTGTAAAAATTGGGACAGCCGAATTGTTTTTCCCAAAACTTGAGTGAGAATCTCCATATGAAATACGAAGTCGAAAGTCCACATCATCTCTAAAAATTCCTGACGCCTCAGGGCGTTTGTGGGGGTTCACACCATCGACCACTACACGCTCTAACACACTTGTAATTGGGGCCTAAAGCATCTTGACTTTTCTTAACGCGCGAATGTGGCAATTCCACCTTGTTTTGCTAAGACCCTCGGTAGAAGTTGGTTGATTTAAACCTCTACCAGATTCTAGATGTCCTTGATCAAGCATTTTTTTCCAATTCCACAGCGGCTTCGTCAAGAAGTTGATCTTTCCTTTTAGACGAAGCACTTACAGTAGTGTGAATCCCTTACACGGTTTCGAAGCACTGCACTACCAAGACCGTGTTCATAGTCACTGCAACTAGGACGAGATTAAGTCGATGCGCGAAACAGTGAACATAGTAGGCGTAAGGACACTGGGAGCGTAGACGTCGCTGAAGACCAGTAATCTCACCCGACATGTTGGACGCACCATCATATCCCTGGCCTCTACAGCTCGCCAAAAGCAATCCCCACTTCTCTAACTGCGTTATCAAACCATCGTACAGTGTCTCCGCATTCGTATCGCGAACATGGTCAGTTCCAAAAAATCTTTCTCTAATAGTCCCCGTAGCAGCGCACACAAAACGAATTACGATAGCCATGTGCTCTTTCTTCGCCACGCAGCTTGCTTCATCCACCAGAACAGAAAGATATCCATCTGCAATCTCGACCTCCATAATATGCTTTCGAACAACATCAGCCGCACATTTGATCAGTTCACGTTGAATTTGTGGCGATGTGTACACAGCGTTTTCCCCAGCTAACGACATTGCGCGAGAAAACGATGGCGCGTGCTGTGCCATGAACTGAACAATCTCAATAAAATTGCCTTTATTTTGTGACGTATCCTGTGCATTGTAAAAAAACGTTAGTCCAGTGATGTCATTTCTTACATAAAAATTAAACCGCTCGTATACCTTTTCGTCGCTGCCCCGAAATGCAATTTCCTGTTTTGCTAGGAGAAGGCAGATCTCCAGAATAAAAGTCAGGCGCTCACGGTTGTCGTTCACCAATCTTTTAAGAATTCAGAGCCACACCAACGTCATTCTGACAGGATCTCCGATTGTCGAAACCGATCAGAGCGAGTGGTGTTTCGAGCTCGTTTTTGTCCCAACATGTTTTGCAAATCCGTCTTTTGTAGTGGCCTTTTTCCAGTTCCTATAGCCCGTTGTAGGTTGTGCTACACTGTGAGCTCGCTTTGCTGCGTCATTACTTCTCGGCTGAGGTAGCAGCATTAGCAATACACCGCGTCCGTCGAAGGAGAGTATTCGAGCCATGATTTTTTTTCAAACCACTGGGCCCGAAAAGCACGCATGCATCCACCGATGTCACGGGCCGGATATTGCTTGAGTTGCGGTTGGTAAGGACCGAGGCGAACGTAGGATTGTATAACGTCACGCAGTAGCTGAGGATCGGCAATCAGTTGCTTAACGAAAAATAAATTTGGTGGTCTGTGAGCAGGATCCCGCCTAACAAAGTCTCCAGCGGAACATTCTTCGGCTCTATCAGGAATTTTGTTGAGCGAACACCATTCCAACGCTGCTTGCTCTTGTTTTTCGCGCAGCGTTACAGGTTGGGGTCGTGGCCCAGGATCTGATTCAATACTGCGGGCCTTGTCAAAGTCTTCGGGCTCTTGACGGGGCTTCTTCACAAAGAAGGTCGTGATTGCCGGCTGTTTCCTCTTTCCTTCCTGACGGGGCACACAGCACTTCTTAACAGAGGAAGCAGGAGTATACAAACTCCAAGTGAACAGCCGTTCACGTGTCACTGGTCTGAAGGGGACGACTTGACTTGAAAAGCGGTAGATCTAAGACTGAATGTATTTATAGGTTGGTACAGATTTGGTCTACATACAAACCCTAAGTTCCCTATAGTTTGTGTCATACAAAATGTATCTGTTGGCTCTGAGGCCACTTGGGTCACTATCCAGGGGAGTGACCGATGTAGCCATCCCGGAATAGTGACAGGGTCACTATTCCATGTAACCCCGTTACATCCTCCCCCACTTAGATTCGATCTTATCGACCAATCAGAGCGAGGTTACGCCGGCGATTCACATTTCACTCTCAAAGTCGAAATCCATCGACAACGGCGCGAGCTCTGGCACCTCGGCTCCCGGGCCTCACAGAGCAACTGGCGCATCGCCGAGCAAGCCGCAGGGTCTCCAGTCGACCGGAAGCATGCCTCCAAAGCGCAGTGCGCGCAGTGCGAAAGCACCTCCGAAACCGCGGGCCGTAGGGCCGAAGACCAGGGCGGCCAAGGCCAAGGACGAGTCGTCCGCGCTGATGGAGGCCACGAAGGCGGCCGAGGAGGTGGTGCGCTCTCGTAGCAGCACGCCGGAGAGTGGCCGTCAGGCCGGGGCTCGGAGCAAGTCTCCTGACGCCGCGCAAGGCAAGGAGGAGAGTCCTCGGGGCCATAAAAGCCCGGCTCGCGACTGGGAAGCCGCCGTTTTTGACTGCACGATGGTCCAGTACTCCGGTGAGAGCCCGACGACGAGAACGTCTCGGAGGGCAGCACGCACGCTGCCGAAGGCACGGAGCTGGCGGCAGGCGACATGACCAACGCCTCGGCCGACGCAAAGGCCTCGTCAGAGAAGGAGGCGGAGGACGCCGAGTCCGGCTCAGGCGACAGCAAGCAGTCGCACGACGAAGTCGCCATGGCCGACGCTGGGGTCGTGGCCGAGAAGTCGCCGAGCGACGCGAGCTCCAAGCCCAAGGAGGTGCTGGCATCCAAGCATCTGACGCGGGCACAAGGTCGTGAGCGTGCCCAAGCGTCGAAAGCGGCTGTCGCTGCGAAGGCCGCCGAGGCCAAGGCGAAGAAGCGTTCAGCTTCCAGGTCGCCTCGCGGCTCCAGCTCCAAGCTGTTCATCGACTCGGAGTCTGAGGACGAGGAGAGTGCCGTCCACGAGCCCAAGGAGCTCTCCAACAACCTCGACGAGTAGCAGCAGCAATACCACGCTGCTAGCTCGGGTGCGTATGCCAGGCAGCCGACTGCCACGACTGCCATCGAGTCTTCTTCAGGCGGGGATGCCACGTACCCGCAGGGCTACTTCCCACCCGAGCCTGGCACTGGTGCGCCAGCGCTGTTGGAGAAGCTCTCGGCTCCTCGTGGCCTTATCGGCGGGAACACCTCGAGGGGTTCCTATGAGCGTGCTCTTGTTGACAAAGAGCCTCTCTTTCTTGGTGACGTTGAAGTCGCCCGGTGTGTGCTACTAGCACCACACAAGCTCACACTGAAGGAGTTCACCACGCTTCGCAAGAAGCCGGAGGACAAGGGTGGACTCCATCCTGTGTGGGGTTTCCACTGGGTCAAGCCGAATGACAACATGACCTGGAGCGAGGTGGAAGACCTCTTCTGGCGCTACGTCCAGCGCAAAGGGTATTCCGACCAAGAGTTCAAAGAACTCCGTGAGGATCGCACTCTGTCCGCAATCCTGGACGTGCGCGAGCTCCGCATCGAGTTCGCTCAACTCGTGAGCAAGCGCAAGCTCCACTCGAAAATGGACGAGCTGAAGCAAGAGGCGAGAGCCAAAGCTCGTGAAGAGCATGGGCGTGGTGCGACTACGTCTGCTACCGTGCCCCGGGTACCGGCCAAGAAGCCAAGGACTACTTACGAAGCTGCCGCTGCTTCTCGTCCCATATCGCAACAGCCTTCGGGCAGTCTGTCTGGAGCTGCTCAACGGGCTCCCACGCGTTACCCGACTCAGGGTAACCCCTCCACTTCACGAGCAGCTAGCGCTTGCCATGGAGCCGCAGCTCCCGGACGACTCGTTCCACGTGGTAGTGGATCTGCCCATTACGATCAAGGAGGGCCGGCGGTGGCCTCGCACGGCCATGGCTACGAGCCTGAGGCGACGCAGCCGTATGCTGGGGCCCCGAGTCAGGTGGTGGCCCTGCAGCAAGAGGAGATTCGTCTTCTCCGGGACCGTGTGTACGTCCTCGAGATCGCGCTTGGCGTCGGCCTTGGTGGCGAGGCTGCCGCTCGTGCTGGCCAGCCTGGTGCCGTGGAGCGGCTCCGTGAGGATGTTGCCTCGCTCTATCAAGAAATTCGCAGTCTCCATGGCCGTGTGGATCGTCGAGCCGACCTGTCGTCTTACGACTCGCTGCGAAACCAGCTCGCTCGCCTTCGGGCCGAGCTTCATGGCCACGCGCCGTATCCGGAGCAGCAGCAGCCCCACTCGTATCAGGCCCAGTTTGGCCAGGGCTCGTACGGGGCCCCTGCGTATGCTGCTCCGATGTACGCCGCGCCGTCTTACGACCAGCGCGCGAATCAGGCGCCTTACCACGACTCGACGCCGCGCTTCGAGGAGCTGCGCTCTTCTCCACCGGGCCACCCACCGCTTCCTGCGGGGCAGCCAGAGCCAGAGGGTCATGGTACCTCTTAAGACGACCCACGTAAAACGTCGGGTGAGTCGTCATCAACTTGGGCAAGTCTATGGTGTACGCCGCGCCATGCCGGCTGAGGACCAATGAAGCGGTGCTTCAGCTTGTTGCTCTCGACCGAGCTAACAGTGTTTAGCGGTAGGTTTCTAGTATCTAGGAGAACTAAATCCCCAACCTTAAACACGTTCATGTTTCCTCTTCCATTTCGGTCAGAGTACTCCTTCTGTTTATCTTGGGCTTGCGCCATGGTGTCTCGCATCCTGCTGATTATGTTCAGCCTGTCTTCGGCAAACGAGGACAGTTGCTTCCGCAAGGTGGCTGGACTCACGTCCGAGACTTGGGAGGAAAAGGTTTTCCGAGCCTCTCCCCCACTTAGGACCGAAGCCCCGGTACTGCCTCGTAATGTAAGCGGCACCTGAGGGTGGCGCAACCCGTTCAGGTAAAAGGGCGTAAAGCCCGTCGATGCTTGTACCGCACTGTTGAGTGCGAACTCAACCATGGGCAAGTGACGAATGGCAGAGGCATTAGAAGTAAGTATAGAGGCTCGACGAACGAAAATGCCTGAAGCCGTATGTTCGGTAACGTAGCAGCACTTCAACACACGATAGTAAGATCGTTGAACGCTTCGTTTCCTCTTTAGATCAGCCCAAGAGTGGGGCATCTCCGCGCAGATACTGCGGAGCGTGTCTTCGAGCACGCGATTGACGCGCTCCGTCTGGCCATCCGTCTGCGGGTGGTCCGCCGTCGACATCGACAGTCGTGTGCCGAGAAGGCGAAACAGCGTCTGCCAGAACGTAGCGGTGAACCGCGGGTCTCGATCAGAGACAATGGTCTCGAGCAGACCGTGGTGTCGGAAGACACTGTCCATGAACAGGCGAGCGACCTCGTCGCCAGTGACGGTGTCACGAACTGGAGCAAAGTGGACCATCTTGCTCAGACGGCACACGAAGGCAACAACACCAGTGTTGCCACGGTCATCGGCCGGAAGTCCGAAGACAAAGTCGAGACTCATCGACTTCCAGCAGTCCGCTGGGACCGGCAGGCTCTGCAATGGTGCCGAGGCGTGACCGGCAGGCTTCACGCGCTGGCATATCTCGCACGTACGGACGTAGGTGGCGACCCACTTGTACATGTGACGCCACCAAAACATCTGCGAGACAGACGCGTATGTCTTCTCACGGCCGAGATGGCCACTGGATGGAGCGTCGTGCGCCTCCATCAGGATGTCGTACTTGAGATCCTCGTCGTTGGGCACGACAATACGGGGAGGATCCTCGGGCTCGACCCTATAGTGGAGCAAACCGTCAGCCCACTCATAACGGTGCAGCCTTGCACGTTGTCGGGGCGTGAGCCACTCGACCTTGGCCGAGCCAGTGGCCAAGAACCGCACAAGAGGTTCGAGACTGGCATCGTCTCGGTACCCCGGCCTGATGCGATCATACAGATCCGTCGTGACCCGACTAATATGAGCAAGCTCGTAGTCGGGTCGGCGCGACAGCGCGTCGGCAAGCACGTTCAACTTGCCCGGCTTGTACTCGACACGGAAGTTGTATTCCGCGAAGAATGACAGCCAACGCGCCATCCGCTGTGAGAGATGCGGCGTGTTGACGGCAGTCCGCAAGGACGCGTGCTTTGTATAAACGACAAAGGGCGTCGAGCCCAGGAGGTGCACTCGGAACTTGACAAGAGCGTACTTCATGGCAAGTAGCTCCTTGTCGTGGACTGGATAGTTCCGTTCGGCTGCCTTGAGCTGCCTGGACTGGAACTAGATGACCCGTTCGCGGCCTTCATCGTCGGCCTGCAATAGCGCACAGCCAATTGCGTAGTCAGACGCATCACAGACTACGCTGACAGGCTTCGTCTCGTCCGGCAATGCCAGGACTGGCGCGCGCTGTAAGCTCGCTTTGATGTCGTTAAAAGCATCTTGATGGCGACGCTCCCAGCGCCAGTCGACATCCTTCTTCAGGAGATCCGACAAGGGCCGTGCCAGCTCGGCGTAGCCTGCACTATACTTGTGCAGGTAGTTGGCGAGGCCCAACCACTGTCGTAGGTCCTTCTGCGACCGAGGTGGCGGCCAAGCCGCGATGGTTTTCACCTTCTCCGGGTCCGCCCGGACCCCGGCGCTGCTGACAAAGCAGCCCAGGACCTTGATCTCCTCAGCTGTGAACACACACTTGTCGATGTTGGCGTACAGCTTGTTCGCCCGCATGACTTCGAACACACGTCGAAGGTGCTGGAGATGCACCTCCATGGCCGTCTGGCCTGCCTCGGCACGGCTGTGGACGAAGATGTCGTCAAAGTACGTCTGTGTGAACGCACGCAAAGGTCGGAACAGTTGTGTGACCAAGCGATTGAACGTTGCCGGGGCGTTAGAAAGCCCCTGAGGCATGACCAGCCACTCCCAGAGCATACCGCTCGGCGTGCTCACAGCCGTGAGTGGGATGTCGCTCTCGCGCATCAGGATCTGGTAGTATCCGTCCACCAGGTCCAGCGCGCTATACAGCGTGCAGCCGGCCATGTTGTTGCGCAACACGTCCTTGCGCGGGATCGGTGTTTGCGCAGGCACTGTCGCGCTGTTGAGCTTGTTATAAGCATGAACCAGACGCCACTTTCCGTTCGGTTTGCGAACACAGAAGGTAGGCGTCGAGTGCGGGGACTTCGACTCCCGCACCATGCCTGCCCTCGCCTTGGCGGCAAAGAAGGCATCAATGACTTCACACTGCTCCCGGGGAAGAGGCCATTGCCTACTTCGTGCCCGGCACGAGATCGATCTCGTGCCTGATTCCCCTGTCCGAAGGAAGATTGGACGGTGGATCCTTGGACACCACGTCCTCAAACTCCTTCACCAAGGGGTACACCAGGTCCCGGGGGGCCTTAAGAATCTCAGAGCCCATGCGCGACGCGCGCTGTCTCTGGAACTCCTCCAGGACTGCCTGGTCCACCTCGCCGTGTGGAACTTGGTTACCCACACCAGGAGCGCTTCCAGCGACTCCCGCATCAGTTATGGTCTGAGTGACCTCCTGTGGAACTATGTTACCCACATCGGAAGCGCCTGCAGTGCCTTCCTCATCAGTTACGGTCTGAGTGACCTCGCGTGGAACTTGGTTACCCACGCCAACGCCAGCGGCGCCTTCTCCAGCAGCCCTTGTTGCCTGCGGTACTTCGTTACCCGCGTGTGGACCTACATTACCCACCTGGTAGGTGCTGTCCGGCACCTCCACTCTCAGGCCTTGTCCGGCCCAGTCGGAGTCGTCGTCAGTCTCGACGGACCCCAAGAACTCATTAGACGCTGCTGCGCCCTGGCGGCCCTCGCGGGCGCCCCGGCTGCTGCCAGAGGTGGGAACATGACTCACCAAAGCTCTGTCAGAGCGTGGGGGACGGCTGGCCCCGATAGCCTTGCCGCGCCAGTCGATCCAAGGCTCGTGTTACTCCAGCCACGGCATGCCAAGGATCAAGTCGTACTTGTCCATGTCTAGGACCAAGAACGGCTCCGTGCTGTCAAAGCCCTCGAACTTGACAGTGAGGTCCATGTGGACCCGAGGTACTTCTACCACCGTACCGTCGGCCAGTCGTACCGAGACCAGCCCGTTGCCTTTGCTGCCTCGTAGTGCGTCGGCGTACTTGTCGCGATTGCATGCGACAGTCTGGCGGCGCGCAAAGTTCTTGGACGCCCCAGAGTCGATCAAGATTCTCAAGGGATGATCGTATCCCGGTACACTCGCGTGCACCACAAGCAGCCCACCGCTGGCCTTCTCCGCTTCGAGAGTACAGAGGCTCTCAGGGGCTAAGTCCCCATGGCGTGCGCCACCCGCACGCCCCTCATGAAGACTTAGTGTTTCCCCAGTAGGGCGCCCCGCCCCTACTGGTGTATGGCGTTCCCCTGGTTCCTGGGGCGCGGCTTCTGCCAGCGACCCCTAGAGCCAAAGGGCTTCGAAGAGAACTTCTTCAGTCCTCCCGCGGGACAAGCACGTTTCATGTGCCCAAGCTTGCCACAGCCGTAGCAGCGAATGTCGCTCTGCTCGGCCATGCCCAGATCCATGGGAACCGGCCCGTTGATCGCTCCATTGCCGGAGCTACCATTAGGCGCACCGCCAGCGGCAGGGTTGCTCTGCCATACCGTGGCGGGGGTACGAGCCTGCTTGTGGCTGTACTCCTCCTGGAGGGCGATCTGAATCACCTCCTCCATAGTGTTTGCTTGCACACGGAACAGTTGCGTGCGGGCAGGCCCAACACGCAGACCGTCCATGAACACGGTCACCTTGATGTGTTCAGGCAGGGGGTTCCCCACCAAAGAGGCAGTGAGCACTCGCATCTCCTGGATGTACTCATGCAGCTCGCGCCTTCCTTGTTTGCAGGCGAGGAAGCGCGAACGCTGGCGGTACTCGTAGTTCGCCGGAAGAAACGCGGCCCGCAGCTGCTCGCACAGCTGGGACCATGATGCGAAGCATCCAGGCGTCGTCGCTTCGCGCGTATACGCCCAACTGTTTGCGCGACCACTAAGGTTGGAGAGCGCAAAGGCGACACGGAGTCGCTCGTCCGAGACGAGAGCCGCGTCCATCGTGAGCTCAACCTCTCGAACCCAGAAGTGAAGGTTTTCTCCTTCCTTCCCTTCGAAGGGGTGAACCTTCAGCCGCAGGGGCTTCGGTTGCACCGGCTTCGGCGCGGCCGCAGTGGACTGCAGCCCTTGAACGTGGGCGATGAGCCCTCGCTCGTAGGTGTCGAACGCGTTGATACGCTCAACCTGCTCAGCCGGCGTCGCCGCCGCTAAGCTACGCAGGGCGTCTGTCCCAAAGATGCCTGCCATCTTACGAACGGACCCGTACTGCGAGTCGTTCAGATGGGGAAACTCCGTACGATCCATCTTGGCTCACTCGATGAGACCACAGAGGATTCAGGTAGTCCAATCTACCCGCGTAGGCGTAGGATTGACTACAAGTGCTACCAAGTGTGACGGGGCACACAACACTTCTTAACAGAGGAAGCAGGAGTATACAAACTCCAAGTGAACAGCCGTTCACGTGTCCCTGGTCTGAAGGGACGACTTGACTTGAAAAGCGGTAGATCTAAGACTGAATGTATTTATAGGTTGGTACAGATTTGGTCTACATACAAATCCTAAGTTCCCTATAGTTTGTGTCATACAAAATGTATCTGTTGGCTCTGAGGCCACTTGGGTCACTATCCAAGGGAGTGACCGATGTAGCCATCCCGGAATAGTGACAGGGTCACTATTCCATGTAACCCCGTTACACCTTCCATGTTATTATCAACTAAGCGGAGGAACAGTGTGAACTTCATGCATGTGCCGTCTAAATAAAAAAAATCTAAAAAAAATCGAAACGCCTTCGCCGAAAAATGGGGGGCATGCGCCCCCCCCATTTTGGCCCTGGCTCCGCCCCTGGCTGCCGCCGCCCATCCAAGCCATCGCACACGCCGTCCAGCTCGTCAACGAGTTCGTCCTGCCGTCGACCATCGACGCCGCCGTGTTCAACGACCTGCTCAAAGCGTTCGAGGACTTCCGCCCTTATACAGTGGGCGCCATGGACGGAGCCGCGGCCAGGGGGCGCCTCGACATCGTCCAGCGGCTGCATGTCGAGCGGATCGAAGGTTGCTCGTCGGCTGCGCTCATCGGCGCGGCGTCCAACGGCCACTTGGAGGTGCTGGAGTGGCTCTACCGTCCCTGTCGGGAGCAGCGACGGGGCTGGACGAGCTCACGGAAGCCACGAAGCACGGCCACCTTGGGATTATCCGGTTTCTACGGGCATCCACGCACCTGCGAGAGTTCGATCGGGAGCGGTTGCTGGTGATGGCGGCTGCCAACGGGCACGTTGCAATTGTTCGTGTCTTTCTACGCGGAGTCGTTGACGCCCATGGAGCGGTCGCTGCAGCTGCGGGCAATGGTCATGTAGCAGTCGTGAAGTTCCTGCTCGCCAATACCAAGCTCCATTTATAGGGGGCTTGGAAGAAGGCGCTTGAGGGCGGACACATTGGCACCATCGAGCTACTGACCAAGGCTGCAGGTGACGTCGCTATTGAGTTGGCATTTACGAAAATGGCGGCGGTCATTAGTGCGAACACGATGCGGCTGATGCTGAAGAGGCTTAAACTCGTGGACAAAGTGCTTGGGCGGGTGTGGTGATCGCAGCAAAGAACAACGACAAGGAACTAGTGCCTGTTCTGCTGGAAAAATGCCCTTCAATGGAGACGCCCGGGCGAAATCTCGTTTGGGGGAGCTATCGGTTCACCAACCCCATCCAATCCGCTGTCGCTACAGCTATGAGTGAGGCTGCCGATGCTGGTCAGTTAGACATGCTCAGAGTCCTAACCAAGACAAGTGCTTCGTATGTGCGCGACATACTGAGCCACGCAGTGAATAACGACCAAAGGGACGTCCAGAAGCTGTTGTTGGAACTGTGTGAGGCGAAGTACTTGCAGGAGCATCGGATGGCGTCGTACATGACGACTATGCTGGAACAAGCCGCAGCATACGACGATTTGGAGACTGTACAGCAAATATTTGCCAAGTGTGGCAGAGCTGACGTTGGTGACGCGTTGTGGATAGCTGTCGAGAACAACTCCGTCAAGGTAGTCAGTCTGCTTGTCAAGAAGAGCGAACCTTGCAGCGTTGTGGCTGCTTTAGTTGAAGCCGCTACAAGAGGCAAGGCTGACATGGTGCAAGCCCTGCTCGACCACTCTGGCCACCAAGCGATTGAGAGTGCTCTGGAGAGGACAGTAGCATCTGGAAACGTTGAGCTATCGACGATGCTGCTCCGTCGATGCAATCCGAGCGCGCACAAGCGCATCTTTCAAAATGCCGCGTCGAGTGGTTGCGCTGGCGTTCTGCAACTGCTGCTGGACGAGATGGAACCTCACTGTATCCATCGCGCCTTGTTCTGTGCTGCAGCGCGGGGGCACGTCGAGGCTGTAGCTGAGTTGCTGGAGAAAAGTGAGTCATCAGCGATTGCATGCGCGCTCGAGTGCGCCGCCACTGAAGGTCGACTTTCTGTGGTGAAGGTGCTGCGTAGCCACTGCGATGCGGCTACTATCCGCAATGCTATGTCGAAAGCGCAACTTATTGGCGACGACGAGATCGTACACCTGCTCAGCAGCAAGAAAGTGCGGTTCGAGTGAGCGCGAATGTTTGGCTGTTGGGAAAGGCCTCGACCGTGATCGTGAGACGTAGCATTTGTTTTAGTGTTTTACATTGTCGGTAACTTAGCTGCATTTACGAAGCGTAAAAGAAGGTATTTGTACACATTTGGTAAGGTAGCACATCCTGGATTTACCTGTTTATCTAGAGCAGCACCGACACCTTCAGGTGCCACAAATCCGTCCACGTGAAGGTGTCCGGAAACACTAACCGTGCAGCATCCTGTACGTTATTGCCCTCGATTTCGTACGCGTACACATTCCTATAGCGTGCGCGTACCAGTTTCATCATCACGATCGCTTGTAAGTCCTTTGACGCCACCAAGAATTTGCCGTTTACGATGACATACCCCGAGCAGTACACGCCGTCCGCCGACGCGAACTTCATCCCCTTGAAGTAAACGTAATTCTTGTAGTCCGAGATGATCCCAAAGCGCGTCTGTAACTCTGCGCCCGTCGAGATCTCAAAGTTAGTCAAGTGCCCTTTCTCGGCAAGCGCAGCCTTCTCGTTCGTAGATCGATCCGCAGTGTGGCCCGATTTGAGATCGACTTTTTCAGGGTAGAAGTGCCGGTACACCTTCCGTAGCATGGCGTAGTGTGAAATTGTCAATAGCAAGACCAATCTAGGAAAGAACGAAGTAGCAATGAAGGTGCCATCTTTTGCCGGGATCTGGAAGGCGGACCAGAAATCCATCGGAGACATCGCGTACACGACGTCCGGTACCCATTCGTCACCAAGCAGGAAAAGCTTGTTGGAGTACGAAACAACCCCATCCAGAACTCCAGACGCAGCCCGTAGCAGGTTAAATCGATAGATGTGGATAATCTCAAACAAAATATATCATACTCCCGGGTCAATTCGTTCTCGAATAGCTGTACTGATCAGTCCGACCAAGCCGGTAGACAACGAGAACATCCGCGTATACCAACTCCTTGTGGATGAAAATCTCCTCACTATTCGATAGGACAGCTGCGTTTGCCATACTCAACTCGAATATCGACCAGAATGAGTCCACGTACCACGAGACTAACACGAGAACGGCTCGTCCAACGAGTGTTGCAGTTGATACAGACGAAAATGGGTCACCTAGCCAAACTTTCCCGGCGCGAAAGTTTTGATAACTTATGATGCCTAGGACGATTAGAGAGAAAATTGGCTGCATTCCGAAGAAGAAGTGAAGCCCGTGCACCCAAGCCCACGCGTCGGTGGTAGTCGGCTGGCCAAACCATTCCCAGTCTGTCAGCGCGCTTTTCGCATCCACAGCATTTTGCAATGTGTACATGTAGTTGATATTCGACTGCACGTCGCCATCAAAGAAGCCGCGTTTCCTCGTTGTGAGGAGATCCTTAACTGGTTGGGTGAGCGGGTCTCGGGGTACGCTGCGCAACTCCAAGTACCCTTTAGTTTCCCTTACGAACTCATAGGGCTCGAACTCCAGCGAACGTTGGTACGGGTACGTCGGAGTCACGAGGTAAACTTGTTCGGGATTTGCCTCTCCCATGTCGTGAATTAAGGTGAGCATTCCTAGGAGGGCCGGACCGAATTTATTGTGTGCGCGTATCTCGTAGTCCTGAACAGATAGCGACGCCATGACCAGATACAAATCGTCAGGGTCGTTGATGGAACGAACCAGGCTGAAGACGCGCGCTGCCGACCGATCACCCTTCGTTAATGGCGTGAAACTGCAGTCCACCACCACCACAACAAGCTCGAGTTCATCGAGGATGGTGACGTTGTAGCTGGTATCGTTCACGATTTCCATGTACCCGTGGATCAGGAAGGCGTATTTGTACAGGTCGGGTGTGAACAGCGGCACGTTGGAGCAATTATTGACGGAGGTCTTCGTCTCAGACTCGAGGAACAAGACGTAGTCTCGCGGCGTTGTATCCCCACCTAAGACGTCTTGCACAAGGGGGCTGTCCCGGACGAAGCCGTCACCAATGTAGCCGCCGATAAGAGACGACGTGAAGGAGCCGAACGGTTGAGTGGGGTTGGACATATCACGCAGCACCTCCATCGTGCGCCAAGTCGCCATCATGGACACGTAGATGTACAAGAACGCAGCCACGATCACCACAAGCCGACGAATGATGTTGAAGAGCTGCCACTTGGTGATCTTCCATCTCGGTTTGGACTGCACGATGTACTGCTTCCTTCGACCCAACGCTGTTGAACGTATCGACCGGCGTCCCGATACGGTGGTACCTTGCGGCTTGACCTGAAGCTTTGTTATCGATGACGTCGCCACCGGCATGCTTTCTCGCTAGTTTGCCGGTGTCGAATTGGTTACCAGGCTGCCGCTCTTGATGCGATCATAACCAAAGTTATGGTAATCGCCAAATTGTCTGCATGCCATTCGCCAGGACGAGTTCTATTGTTGCCAAATGATAAAGCTGAAGCCGGGCTATAAACAGCCAGAGCCATGCAGAATGTTCATGCGAAAGATAAATGGGAAAGGTATTTTTTTCTGCTGCTCTGCAGTTCCTGAGGTCCTTGTCCTTTACTTTTGCGGTGATTAATATTATCATTACGCTAACATTTTTTACTTTTATTGCCAGCGATTATTATATTATAATAAAAATCTTGATGAAACTTCTCCCTATGCCGCCAGCGATCGAAATGGCTGGATGAGGTGCATTGGGTAGCGATCGTCGCCAAGGGGGTCCCAATCCTGCTCATTCTTCCCGCATAGTGCAGTCCGAGGAAATTTAGGATCACTACCACACACTGGTGAACCGCCCAGCGACAGGGCTTCCCAGACGGCGGTATCCACTCACTCTGGCAATTCTCTCAGTTGCGTGAACTCCAAAGTCAGGTAGGAGATGTACAAGTCGCCATTATGAGCCTCCGGTAGCTCTCGCAAGGGATTCCGAGAGAACGACAACGAGTAGTAATATGTTGGGATCGCAGTGAGTAGGAAGTCAATTGGCATCGCCGTGATCTTATTGTTGATCAGTGAAAGCTCGCTCAGTTCAGGGAGGTGCTTGAACATGGTGGGAAATTCGTTTAGTTGCGAGTGCTCAATGTAAATGATGCTGACTCCACTCCATGGCTCGATGACGTCTTCGGTAATTGTCGTCAGGTTCGTGTGAACAAACTCCAGGTCTCTCAACTGTTTAGGGAGAGGGGACTGCAGAATTCCATCGGGGATCCCGGTCATATTCACGAACACAAACATAACGAAGAGCATATTCTCGTGTAGTTGGGCCGACAGGGCGGCTTCTTCTCCCCACCTTTCAAGCGTTGCGTTCCAGATCTCAATGCCCATGAGCGATGGAAATTCGCGGATGATCGGAGGTACGACAAGTGCTGGGCAGTGCATGAACGTGATCCTCCGCAGCATCTCACGTTCTAACCAGTAAAGGCTGTCGAGGGGAGGGGTCTGCACCATCGCGCGATAGCAATTGTACTTGACAATGGCGCAGCTGAAGTTTGAAGCGAGCCACGGGTGCATTTGCTGCAGACACATGCTCTTGATGACCTCGATATCGCCATTCACAACACCGTACTGCGCTTCGAGATGCAGCACGAGAACCACTGCTCCTGTAGTGACGAAGATCGTCGGGATGACAATTCGGTGCAGTCGAGTAGAAGTTTGCATTCTTGTGGTAGCCCGTGATAATACATCAAATGTTGCAGTCGCGACGCTCGATGATTTACTGGATCGAATTGTCGGGTGTTCGAGCATGGCGCTGCCTGTAGCTTTGGGGGCGAGCGGACCGGATCGACTTGGTGAATTTAGCATAGTCGCAATGCTCTGCAGGCACAGGAAGGCGCTGGCATGGGGAACGGCTGTGATTAGCGCGTTTGTCCACGACATGAAGAAGAAGGCACGGTTCTCCAGTACGAGGTTCAGAAACTCCGTGTCACCGTAGAGCAGCGACATTGGGAAGCTCAGGTTCTTGTAGTCGAACTGCATGGCGTAGGGTAAGAAGATGGCGCTTGGGAGGACGATGGCTGTCGCAACAGAGATCAACGAGTCGATAACGATCGCTACAACCCTTACCGACATTCGTGCAGACCCAGATCGGAGCAGTATTTGGTGGATCAAGAAAGCCGACCAGCAGTTTGCAACAACGAGCGCCACCTTGGAG
Source organism: Phytophthora sojae (assembly GCF_000149755.1). NCBI lineage: Eukaryota > Oomycota > Peronosporomycetes > Peronosporales > Peronosporaceae > Phytophthora > Phytophthora sojae. The sequence continues at coordinate 5,348,540 of NW_009258118.1, forward strand.
TGATTTATCCATGGGCGTGCAATGAGCGTGCTGTACAGATAGGCGTTTGGGACCTGAGTGGCAATCTCCACAAGTTTTCGAGCCGCAAAAACCCGAGCATAAGCCTCGTTGCTGCTGCTTTCGTCTTGGTAGCGCCAGTCATGCTGGGGGTTTATCCACTTGTACACCGGCCAATACCTCAGTTTCCTCGCACCAAACGCAACGAAATCCACGAGGCTACCAGTGAGATTCATCGGTCGGACTGTCAGCTGTCGAGCACTAATAGATGCGCCGATATGACTGAGGAGCAGCAACCCGTGAGCTGCCCCCAGAACTCCCAGTGCAGCGCCCACAGTCCGAAAGTGTCGGTCACGCACTGGGGCTAATAAATTTGCAAAGTAGTTGAGGTACTCGTTCTCCATGATCCAGTAGAGCTTGGCACAGGATAATAGAAAAGCTGCACAGAGCGCGTGGAGGAAAGTCATGAACGTCCAGAGTGCGATGTATTCGTGCCGAGGAATGCGATGAGATGTGCCGGTAGCCACGGTTTGCCGAATCTCTTGAGCACGAGTACTCGATACCTGGACGGGGTTCACGCGAGGCATTGATCACCTTTTCTTACGTGAAGCGAAAGTTGTAAAAATGCGCTTAGAATAGGATAATACTAGCAGCAGTCCTCCTTTTCTTGTCCAAGAGCTTTGGTTATTGGCAGCCTGATCCTGCACTTTTAGCCCAGGAATAATGCGTGTGCATTTATTCTCGACCCTAGTAAAGATCACGCAATACGCAATGGAGTTTGTATGCTGCCTCAGCAGCAGTGGGGCGTTCTGCAGGGTCCAAAGCGGTGCACGCGTTGCCTAGGTCCACCATGGCTTGTGGACACATTTCTGAAAAAGCGACTCGAAGACTCCCCGTGGCAATCCCCTGCATCAGCCGAATAGCAGGCACTGCGGCTTTCACGGATGAAAACTGTCCGCCGGCCATGTTCGCGCTCTCTTGGAGATAGGGCTGCGAGTGCTTGTCCAGTTCTGATAGCACGATACCAAAGGAAAAGACGTCCGCCTTGGCATCATACGGCATCCCCATGATAACTTCAGGCGCCATCCACAGACACGTCCCCACTCCAGCCGTCATCGTTTGATCCACATACTCCCGAGAGACGCCAAAGTCCGTGACTTTGGCTTGCAACGCGCGATTCAGGAGAATATTCCGGGATTTCAGGTCACGATGGAGCACAGGCGGTGACAAAGAGTGCAGGTACGTGAGAGCCTCGCAAGCGTTGATAGCGATGCTGAGTTTGTCGGAATTGAAACCGATCGGACACTTGTCTTTCTCGTACTGATTCAGCAGCGAGCGCAGGTCTCCACCGTCCATATACTCCACCACCATACATACATCTGTCAAGGATTCCCACGCCACTCCGATGAGATTCACAATACACGGATGCTCCATCGTCGCGATCATCTTCGCCTCTGCAAGGAACTGATTGATCTCCAGAATGCTCTTCCGAGACTCTGGGAGTAGCGTCTTGACAGCAACTTGCACGCCCTTCCACATGCCAAGATGTACTACCCCGTATGCACCTCGACTGATAACTTCTTGTATCGTGATCGAGCTTCGCGGGATCCGAGCTGCCGTAATGTCGTCGTCTGTCCACAAACCTGGCTGCTCCAGAGTCGAACGACTGCTCACGTTCGTCATTGAATGCTGAGTACTATCGGGTGTGTACGTCGTTGTGGCTTCTCGTCTCCCTCGTCTAGTACCCAAACGGGTTAGAAGACTTGTGAAAAACCCTCCAGCGCTGTCATCCAGGTTACGTTGAGTCTGTGTTTGCGTTGTGGATGGTAGGCGGAGACCAGCGCAGACTACACAAACCCGCATCTTCTTCCGTGTCAGGGAGCAGTTGTGGCAGATGATCTCGAAGCACACGCGGCAGTGGTGCTTACGTCGGAACACCGTGAAGTCTTTGCTGCAAATGAAGCAATTGAACCGTTCCTCATCATTTACCCACGGCGAGCGAGTTGTTGCCGTCTGGGAAGAATCCATAGGATAATAAACATTTGTCCGCTGTGAGGTGGACTCGGATATTGGGATAGCAGTGGAAACATCAGCTGCTGTCGGCCATGAACTTTGTGTCGACTCAGTTTCAGGCTTCCTCGTGTTTGTCCCTGCGACGCGGTGCATCTTGACTGGCTCCACAGCTCTAGCTCGTATCTTGCGACGATAGCGGAATCGGCACTGCAGAGTTCGTACAGCAGTCAGGAAACGGAAGTACTTCCTCCGCTGGGAGGTCATCAGCAGGAAGCTCAGCACTTTTTGAGCCGACGTTAAGTATAGCGCTTGTGCTTTTTGTCTCTGTCGATGGACTTTGTAGCGGAACGCGATCTGCAGTGTCCGAACTGCGTGCCGAAAACGCAAGTATCGCCTCCGTATCATTAGACTGAGGACAGTGTAAAATACTTTCCTGCACGCTTGACGTCGCCGATCAATGCGAACAGTCTCCAGTGACGTTCCCGTTGAAAGCCTAGGTACCTCTGCTGGTACAATCCAAAGTGGTTCACCCGTAAGCGTCCCAACACCTGCAAATACCTGAAGGTGTTTGATAGCATCAGTCAGATCCATGCGCTTAGAAGGCTCAAAGGCGCATAAGGCCAACACAAAACTCCATTCGACATCGCTCGTGAACTGTTGCGGTCGAGGAATAAACTGCCGATGCCGAAGATGATCCATGACAGCAGCGTCGGGGAGATAGACTCCCCATGGCACGTCGTAGGTCAAGGCCTCCACCACACACATCCCAAACGAGTACACGTCCGACTCAAATGTTGGGATCTGGCTGTTGCAGCCAAGACATTCCGGAGCTCTCCACCGGATAGCGCCTCCAGAGCCCGTAGGCTTCGACCCTGACGAGACAAAACTAAACCCAAAGTCCGTCAGTTTGGCGACTCCTTCGCCACTCACCAGGATCTGGTTGCACTTGAGGTCTCCATGGACAATCCCATTCTGGTGCAGATACTCCAGTCCCAAGGCCGCCTCGAGCAGCTTCTTCCACGTGAGCGTCCGTCCGTCCGCCTTCTTCTTGTCCAGGTAATCCACCAAATTGCCTTTCGCAGCCTCCTCACAGATGAAAAAGCACGGCTGGCAGTCGTAACAAGCACCGAAGAAGTTCACAATGTGTGGGTGACGAGCTCTGTGCCAGATCCGCGCCTCTCGCAGGAACGCCTTCTTCTCCCGCGGCGAGGACACTGTCACGCACTTGATGACGACTTTCGAGCCTCGCCAAACCCCTCGATAGACCTGTCCGAACGAACCTGAAGCGAAGGGTTTGGCTTGACGCTGAACTTCGTGGCGTGGAACAAACCACTCTGGGATCTCGGGAATTGGGGCGCCGGACATCCGTGCTATGCGCTTTGAGGCTGCTTCTAGGAGTTCCTGAGATTGGGCGCTGTATCTCGCCTTGTGACGGAGACTTTCGCTGTTCAGCAGCAATAGAGCTCCGGTCTGTGAGGTCGTGTCCGGCAACTCTCGGGACAAATCGGACGAGTTGGATTCCCATGAATTTTTGAGTCGGTTCTCCACTTCCAGAACGGCGTCGTCCCAGCGTTCTCTCCAGTTTGTAAGGATCGAGATGGACTGCGCCGGCGCTAAGGGGGTTATCACTTCGTCAATCTCGTTGTGGAAGCCGCGTAGCAGCCCCAGGATCGTTCGAGTGCTGGCCAGCCTGACAACGGACGTCTGCTTCGTGTGCTGAACCAGGAACTCGTGGAAGCGGGTCGTGATGCCCTGAAGACCCGCCCTCGTCTGAGTAGAAGTAGCACTTCCACTCTCGTCAAGTAGCATCTGCGCTCTCCGCAGTCTCTCGAGCATGTCTTCACACACATCCTGCGTCTCCTCCATCCCTCCACACAACTCGAGCAGCACTGGCAGCAGACTCGTGACACTCAGCTCCTCCTCTCCTTCTCCTTCTCCTTCTTCTTCATCCTGACCTACCCGACAGACCGTCTCATCGACCACCGCTTCCCCTTCCGGCTCACGACTCGCGACCCAGTAGGACGACACCCAGTCCCCCACAACTCGCCACGCCTCCCGACCTCTTGGCTGGTAGCCTTGTATCGCCTCTGCTGCCTCCCGCTGTCCGTCTCGACAGGCCAAGCCCCAGGCCGTCACCCCGCTCTTGTTCCTCGCCTCCACGTCGGCTCCTCTCTCCAGCAACAGACTCACCAGACCCAAATGTTTCGACAGCACCGCCACGTGCAGTGGCGAGTCTCCGTCTTCGTCTGCACAGTTGACGTCCGCTCCTCTGTCCAGCAGCAGCCGAGCAGCTTCTTCGTGGCCGCCGAACACCGCGCGACTCAACGCCGTCTCCCCCCACCGGTTGGGGCAGTTGATGTCGGCTCCTGATGCCAGCAGCAGCTCGAGGAGATCCGAGCGACCGTCCGCGGCCGCCGACGTCAGCGCCGTCCACCCATCGTCGTCCCTTGTGTCGACGTCTTGAGCTCCTACCAACGCAGCGCGAACGTCTTCCAGGCGGCCGCCCTTGACGACCCCCACGAGGCGGCCCATTGCGATTCAAGAGGTTCAGCGGCAGGAGCCAGCACTGGTTGGTGCATGTAACTCGTCGGGAGATGCTACTGTAGAATGGGTACACGTATAATATAATACTGCTTGACGCTCACTCGATTTCCAGCATCGAGGTGGTGCTCGTGAGGCGGTGTACATGTACACTGCCTACACTACGAAGGGATGTCTGGACCAACCAGCGTATCGCAAGCTGCAACTCCCAGCTGGTCTCAGCTCGGAAGCCAGAGAATCACCAAAGCCGTTATGCAATCATCCAGCTTTGCGTTATGGCATTCTCTCCTCGCTTACAGTACTGTACACTCATAGCCCAACGCTTCAATGGCAACTGAGGCACATTCAGTGCTAATTTTTTGTTTTCATCGCTAACTAAAGTAGACTAATCGTGGTTTATCCACCGCCCTCAATACCCAACACCATGACGTCGACCGTCAATGTCATGGAGCCAACTTGAAAACTCACAGTCGCAGACCTCCGTGAGCAATACTGATACGGAACCATCCCATCCTTAGGCGCGTTCTTAAGTTCCCGGGAGCTGGGACCGGGACGAACGGGACGATACCCCTCGCACGTCAAACTTGCTAATTGTAAGCATTTTTTTAAGCCCCTAACTCTCGGTAACTACCGCGAACTACGGTGAAAGAAGAACATGGTCAGATAGCCCTTTCGAAACGTAACAAAGTGGTGCACACTTGGCGCGCATTAGTGAAGAAATGAAGTAGCTAGGGCGAAAGTCCCGCGGGACCGGGACAAAATGAGCTCGGAAATAAACCTAGCCCGCTTTCTGAAAGCCAATCAAATCGCTCTATTTCGTCCCGGGAGATGGGACCGGGAACTTAAGAACGGCTCTTAGTCGGACATAACCTCTACGCTTGAGATACTTCATGCTGTTTCTCCAATCCCATGAGTGACCAGCTCAGAAGGGAGTCCCTTGACCACTCACCAGCTTCATCAGCTTACGTTCTCCAAAGCATCAGTTCGCAATTTACTCAGCGCAGCTCAAGCTCAAGACAAGAAGATCGAAAATGCGCCTTGCCGACTTGGCGCTGCTAGTCGCCACCCTTTTCATCGCGAGCTGCAATGCCTTATCGTCAAGTGAGCAGCAGCAGCGTATTGTCCCTCCTGGTGCGGACATCCCTCGCTCTCTTGCCGCTGCTAGCGAAGATATCACCGTCAAGAGCTCTCTGAGGTATGGTGACGCGCTGGCAGCGGACGAGAACGACGAAGAGAGGGGGTTGTCGTCGCTGAAAGCGAAGATTGGTGCTCTCTTTAACAAGCTAAAGTACAAGTACTGGGTCAAACGAGGCAAGTCGGAGGCCGAGATCTACAACATCTGGGTAAAGCAAGGCAAGACGGACAAGCAGATCTACAACCTTCTGGCTCAGCAAGGAAACTCGGACCGGAACATCTACGACGTATTCCTGAGGCAACGCCTATCCGACGCGCAGATCTACTTCATGTTCCGAAGATTCGGCAAGTCCGACGACGAGATCTACAAAATCTGGAAGGAGCAGCGTCGATACATGTCGGACATCAACCGCATTTGGCTCCGGGTTGGGAAGACGGACGAAGATATCTACAAGCTTTTGAAGCCGAAAATGTCGATGAATAAACTCTACAACCTTTGGCTTCAGCTGCAGAAGAGTGATGAAAAGATCTACAACATCTGGCTCAAGGAGAATGTGCCTACGGAGAAAATTTACGCCGCTTGGTTCAGCTCGACAAGGACGCCGGATAGTGTTCTTGATCTTCTGCAGAACGTGTACAAAGATCAGTCTAGAGCGCACATGACCACGTATGTCCAGTACAGATCCTACTTCAACGAGAACTATGGCATCAGGGAGTGGTAGATGACAACGCATCAATTCACGTTCCAATGTAGATGGATAATTCTTTTCTTTCAAGAGAGCAATATTTCTACGTTCTGCATTGTGGTACTTCGAAGTATTTCTTTTTTACGCCCGACACTTATTTTATAGTAAATAAAAGTACGTGCAGGTTTTTTCACAGGCTATCGTTTCCATTATTTGTTGTTCCGTGCTTTTGATCGTGTCAACACGGAGTTTCGAGCGGTTAGAAATTAGGGCCGCATCGAAGTCGGAACGTCTTACAAGTGCGACTCTTTTTCAGTAGCATCACCCCAGTTAGTTGAATGCAGGCTTGCTACAGCATATCCGTTTGCTCTCACAAAGCCGCCTTGCAATTGTGCACCGCAGCACAGTTCAAGAGTGTACTGTAGTGGTTGGTTTCGACTCGAAACTTTCGAGCGACCAACGTGGATCCTAATTTCCAATCCAAGCCACAAGCCATGTTGAGTCTTTCCCAGCTTACGCCGATAACCCTACTTTTCCCATGCTGAGCTGTCGCCCTCTCTCCCAAACGATCTTGGGTCAGTATACGGCATGCAAGATCTGAGGAGCCCAAGCGTCTCATTCCCATCTGCAGTAAAGGAACTGAACGAGCAGGGAAGTTTGTCCAGAACCCGCAAGTTTGGCTCTCTCAGTTCTCAAGTTACCAGGAGCCCGACAAGACCAGCCCACCCAATCAAGATGAACTTCATCTCCTCTATCGTTGCTCTCCTTGCAGCCGTGGTTGTCGTTTCCACACCGGTCGATGCGGCGGATTGTCCGAATTGCGGCGACACTTGGAAAGCCTCTCAGATCGGGGATTGCTGCACCGGGGTGGCCGCCATGGACTTCAATAGCTGCTGCATAGCGAGCTGCGCACGCAACATGCCCTGCGCGTACCCCTGAGATCTGGAAACGTAGCCGCTTTGCAGCCTAGACTCAAAGTTTGAGTCGCTGCGTTAAATGTGGAATAAATCGAGAGCTTTTTGAACTTGCTGGTAGGTGCTTAAAGCCGACCGACTAATGCCTTATATAACCTCGTAATACTACTTATGTACATGTAGTGTGTAGATGTGTTGATCCGTGTTGCCAACATTCGCCAAGAAGCCGCAACTCCTTTGATCCCTCTCGATCCATAGGTTGTCAATTTTCTTGGTGGTCCTACATTGTGTAAATTTCGAGGTCTTTTACCTGGATCGGTCACCAGCTGACTATCATCACTGATGATACTGATGATTCATCAGTCCTCGTCTTGATCAAACTTTGACAAGCTGGCACACCAATCACCTACACTATCGAAGTAGTACAGTTGTAGTATTAATGTAATACTAATTCGAATTAGTATCCACGAAGCCAACAGGGACAATGTAAGAGAAACTGCAAAAATATGGAGATCGAAGAGGAGCCAACGACCTCGGCAAGCTTTATTCCTGAGTCCAACGAGCTGCTATCATCGCAGCTGAGAACCGTACATGTTTCTGATGTTGCGGAAAATCTCGACTGTTTGTCGAGCAAGCTGCATAGACTGCGTCTGCACCTTTTCACGCATCCGAGCTGACCGAGGTCTGTGACCACAAAGCTCCTGCATGTCTTGCTTCGTGACGGCCAGCAACTGGATTAGATCCTTCAACTCAGGTTGGTCCACGGAAATACCAGTCCCAAAGCTTATTTCCTCCTGCACACCCGTAGCGTTGGAGACCGCAGCATTCTGCGTATTTCGCTTAGTTGGGACCGACGGCGGTTCCTGAGCTGGGTCAATTGATGCATCTGCAGTGGTCTGAGAGGCGGGGGACCTTTCAGCACTGGAAGAGCGTGCATGCGCGTTTGTCTCGCTTGTCTCGCCCGCCTCGACGTCTTCTTCTGAGCATGGAAGGTACTTTCTCTCATCCGGAAGCTGGCTGGACGCTGAGTGTAACGCAAGCTTCTCCGTACCAACGAGTGCGTCCCTGATCAACATCTGAGCGCGACTCACGGCTGCGAGGAGCTGTCTTGTTGCGGAGTCGACCACTCCTCGGTCGGCATCGCTATCGTTATCGCGAACAACGAAGCTGTATGTCTGGACCTCGTGCTTCAGCATGTGGTTTGTGACAGACGAAAGCGCATTCACATCGCTGCGAATTGCGTATACGTCGCTCCATCGCAATAAATAAGATACCAGCGTTTGCTGATCCCACGCACAAATAGTTTCCGCGCTCAATAGCTGAGACGGATTCAGATCGACTCCAGTGAGTGCGTCTTCGCTAGGATTGTGAATAGAAAGCGCGGTAACCTTACGGTTCCAATATTCCTCGGCGAGACGTTGCTCCACGATTTCATCCGCTACCAACCGATCGACAGAGCTTGGGTCGCGATTTGAACGATTACCAGAGTTCTTCGATGGGGTTGGAGCACGTGATTGAGCCCCGGCGCTTGGGTTCAGACTTCCTTGACTCCGGTCACTATAGTACGCATTGAACTGTGTGAAGTGAACACTTCGGAGCTGATCAGGCTCATCCAATAAGCGTACAGCCCAGAGCGCCTGCAGGTGGTGAGCATAAAGCTCCAGAATCTTTAGAATGCTGGCAGTCACGTCCGTCTCGAAAGACAGTACGCGCTCCAGGGCAACAGCTTCAAGGTTGTCAGTCCACTTGAAATCGTTCCACAGACACACAATGTTCAGCAATTCGTCACAGATACACCGGAGCAAACCGTTGCTGTCGTGCTCGAAATCAAACGCCAGACTCTCGACTCCACGAAAAAAGCCGAGTGGGAACAACGCCCCTTCCGAAACAGCTCCAGAATGGTTCTCGCCTAGCACACTCTTGCTGTTGTGTCGCTTCGCCTGACCCTCGCGATAGTTGTACCCCCAGATGTCAACGCAGAGCAAAAGCTCGGGAAAGAACTCGTACGTGTCTCGCAGAAGTTCTTCAGCTGGCTCATTGGCGCTGCTGAGCTGTTGTTGTTGTGGAGGCTGCTGTTGTTGCTGATACTTGTGCGGTACCACAAGTTTCAATCTGGACTTGTAGACTCCCATCTTCCGCTCAAAATGAGAGTTGTTCAGCGCTATCGGAAGCGAGTCAACCTCTTTGCAGGTCGTCTGGCCCTTCACGCAATAAAGATGCGACACCAGTGAGTGTAGCTGCATCGCAACAAGATGGAGTTTACGGATAATCGAGTTCATCTTCTTGCGGTTGAGAACCTCCTTGCCACCGCTGCTACGAGCCAGCGAGTACGCCACGTTGTCGAATGACTTCATGCGCGAGCTAATTTGCGATACCAATTTCCGCTCCCACTTCAGCGCTGACGCGCCTCGACAGCCGAACTCACACGGGTGGGCGGGTGACGTGCGCAAAGGCGAGGACTCATCCGCATCACTGGACATGATCGTCGGATGCAGATAATAATACGGGTCGCCCTTAGCAATTTCATCCATGAGACGCTTGTGCGTCACCCTCATCACGTATGACTGCGGGTCTGACGTGATTACACGTGCCAAGAGCGACCACACGAAAGGCGGTAGCTCGCGAGGCCAGCGCGGCGAAGCTCCCTCTTCCAGTTTCACGGCCAGAAAATCACCTCCAAGTTTCAGATTGGACTTCTTAGGAAAAAATTGTGCCACAATGTGCTCCTGCTCGTCAGAGTCATCCGCTGGGTCATTTGGTGCAGACTCATCGAACCAACCATCATTGTCCCAATCCATATCACCTGCTTCGTCTGCATTGACCTGGTTTTCAGCGGGGATTCGTGGGGGTGTGCAGATCTTCGTAGTCGCCTTCTTCGATGCTGCAGTTGTCACTGGCTCGGCGATAACATCCTTCTTCCTGCGAAGCCGCGGCTTCCCGATTCCGAGAACATGTTCCACGTCCTTCTGTAACGCCTCGACTTGTTGTTGAACCGTCTGTTCGCTCGCTGCCAGCATTTTTTCAAGGCAACTATCCAGTCTATTGAGCAGATCTTGCTTTTGAGACTGATCCACGTCACAACATCGTGAAGCGACCTGACACTGGATGTCATAAATAATTCCACATAGCGCCTCCAGCCTTCGACGACACTTCATGTCGCTTTCCAGGCGACGATATTTTTCTTCCTGAGCTGTCAGCGATGTCTTGACGGTGACGAAAGCCGCCTCCTCCTGATTCAGTCTCTCCAGCGAAGCGATAACATGGTTGTTAATCCGCATACCGTCCGTGACGACGCTTTCAACTGAGCAAGCAGTTGTTCTTGCAGGCGCAGCAAGCCGCGCTTCGATGGCATTTGAAGCCGCTATTGGGTTCAAAACCTTGCTTTCAGCAGTGGTGCTACATTGAGCGTCGTTCGTAGCATTAGAAGCCGGTGCTTGGCTCAGAAAACTGCCCTCTGTAGCACTGCGTCGTGCGTCGACACCCACACTGGTTTTAACACAAACACTTTTTGCAGAAGACAAAGGAGGGCTAGCAACTCGACGCTCCTCTTCATCAACAGAGAAGCCTGTTGCTTTCCTACACAAAATATAAAAAATAATGGTGTTAACGCTGGATCCTGACGAGTATTGCTAGCACAATGCATATGTACCTTGGTGGAGAACTTGCAGAGACATTGGATTCTGGCGATGCGTAACCAACCGGCTCTTGGGCCGGGGAACTTGCACCCAACGGCACTACTTCGCTCTGCGAAAGTCGTTCGATTGGCCCGCACTGCTGCGGCTCATCATTTGCACCAATTTTGTCGTTCGTACTTGGGCCATTTGGACTACCGTTTTCCTGTCCTTGCTCTCTCACGGAGCTACTCATCTCTACATTGACAGATCGTCCACCCAGCACTTCATTATGCTCCTCTGTCCTTGCGGTCTCACTTGCCCGAGAATGACCATCGAGTACGACGCTGTTAGAGCGCATCTCACTTGGGCTCCCGACAACATCGACCGGTACTCGAGCTGTCTCCATGTGGCTGTCATCACGGTCAGGAGAAGTTTCGCCAGCTGTGCTTTCTGCAACTTCATTAAGTTGATCCATGAATGCCGTCACACGACCACCGGAAGGTGGAGGGATAACATGTTCTGCGTGGGGCGCCTCGACCATATCATCGTCATTGGCCTCATACTCAAGAGGGGGCGGGATCCGACGGCGCTTGTACATCCGTTGATGCCCAGCTGGACTGGTCCACTGCTGCGAACTAACACTATCAAATCGTCGTCGCCGGCGCACAACCGGGATCTCCACATGGCGATATTGTGGGGGGTATCCATAGGCAATAGCCATTTCTTCGTCGTCGGTCATCCATTCGTCATCCTCATCATCATACACATAGTCATAAATATACGGCATTCGTTGCCGGTAAATAGTTGGCGGTGGCGGGCCCTCACTTCGCATCGTGCTAAGCGGGCGCTTAAGACTTCTGCGAGGTTGATGAACGGGCTGGTGCTGCCTTGGAACGTCTACAAACTCAGACGAGTCGTTCGCGCCAGCATTCTCGTTCGTGAGATCCACAGCTTCGTCGTACGCAGCGAAATCTTCGCCATTCTCCTCTCCTTCATCGCCGTACTCATACGGACTGTACTCTGCCTGTGCAAAGTGGTTTGGCGCTGCTCCCTGATAAATATGCCGTGGTCGAGTTCGCGAAATCTGCTGCCCCTGTTCCTTCCCATGCGGCGACGGCACCGCGTACATCGGATATCCTGCTTCACGCATCTGTGTCGGGTAACTTCTCGGCGCCCACCGCGCGTGGTCCGGGTACCGCCGCACTCGACGGCGCGCAACGAAGTGCGTCGGTGGCTCATTCCTCTGAGCGTACGCAGCTTCAGCACCTGCTGCATCCACCGCCGGGCGTCTCGTCGGTACCACGAACTCGCTCTTCTCATCAGCCTCCACATCGGTCATGCTCCTATATCTCGGTCGCTCTCGTCGCAATCTAGGTTCGTAATAGACTCTCTGCATGGGCCACTGTTCCTCCTCCATCTCCATCTCGGTCCATCGTTCATCCGTTATAGCCTTTCTGCTTGACGCCGCAGCGTCCGCCGAGGGGGACATCATCCCGCGTCGCGCTCTTCCTGTGTCCACCTGGTCGTAAACCTGTCTCGCATCGTCCACCTGTGCCTGAGTCTCCTTTCGCTCGCGCTCTCTCGCAGTAGCGCCGGCCCTCGTGGGCGTGGACGCGCGCGCCTTCTTCTGCAGATGCGTCTGCACTCTGTCCACCAGTGTCCGCAGCTGTCGCGTGGCGTCCTCCAGCGCCTCGCTCGACCCCGCCGACACCAGGAAGTTCATCACGAACGCCTGCGTCTCCGGCGAGCGCTCCGCCTCGTCGGGCGACAGCGCGCAGTAGTCGATGGCGCATCCCGTGGCGCTCACAATCGCGCCGATGCCGCTGCGCCCGCCGCGCTCCCCGTACAGATATGGCACCAGCAGCTCGGGATGCACCCGTGTGGTCAGGCGCACGGTGCGAACGCGCGGTGCGCGCCGCGAAGCCTGTCGTGCCTGCGTCTGCGTCTGTGACTTCTGTTCGCCCGTATAGGGCGGCTGCGGCGACGCGTCGTCCGCGCTGGGCTCCGTCTGCATGTTCTCGGCGCCGGAGGCCATGATCCGCTAGCCAAGCGTTGGTTCTTCTACTTATTTGGGCGGTCCGATTGCTGCAGGCTGTTTGGAAGGTTTGCATGGAGATGACGTATGGTGGTCCCATATTTATCTTGATTTAAGTATTAGAGAAGAAATTGGAATATGGTGTGTGCCACACCAAGTTGACCTACCATCACTCTGGCACAGGTTTTTACGCAGCGTAATTACGGCCTCTTGACGACATGGCTACACTCCCGCACTTCCAACGTTCAGTATCCAAGCCAAAGCTTGCCCTTGACACGTATGAGCGCGGCGACGACGACGATGGAGGAGCTGGCGCGTCTACGCAACGCGCTGGGAGCGAGCGACAAGCAGACGCAGCGCTTCCTGCAACCGCTGTTGCCTCTGCGCGGCGTGCAGGAGCTGCTGCTGACGTTCGTGCGGGACACGTCGCGCTCGTTCGAGGACTGGGTCTGGGACCCGCAGGTGCGCCAAACCCTGCTGCGCATGCGCGACGCCGAACCGCAGATGCACGCGCAGGGCGAGAGCCTGGACCAGTGGTACGCGCGCGCGGTGGAGGAGAAGATGAGCGCCATGGCACTGCAGAATCCCGACGACGACACGCCGCCCGAGTTCCTGCAGGAGGCAGACGCCGCACAGAGCGACGGCAAGCAGAAGTTCAAGGAGAAGAACTATTACGCAGCGAGAAACGCCTTCCAAAAGAGTATTGAGGCTGTGCTCAAGCATCAGCAGAGCGAGTACTATGGCAACACCGTCCCTCCGGCCGAGTGGGACGATCTGGACATGCAGGAGCGATACGTCACGCTGTGCAACAATGTAGCCATCTGCGGCATCAAGATGAAAGACTTGTCATTGATAAATGAGTATGCGGGCAAGGCGCTGGCCGTGGACCAGTCTTCCAGTAAGGCGCTGTACGCGATGGCCAAGCTGAGGCTGATGGAGCATAGATTCGTGGAGGCGCAAGAGGTTCTCGACACGGCATTGAAGTTCCACCCAGACAAGTCGCAGTATTTTAACTTGCGCAAAGAGATCGAGGCGGTGGAGAGGAAGCAAGCGTTGGAGCAGGCAGAACTGTCGGAGATCAGAGCGAAGCAGGTGCAAGCAGCGATTGCGGCTGGAGCAAAGAATCCTGCCGCGCCGCTTGAGATGACGACGGAAGAGCGCGAAGAGCAGTACAAGCAGGAGATGCAACAGAGAGTGGATACGACTCCGCTGCCGACGAGAGAGGATGATACCTTCGCTGCTGCGAGACTGAACGTCTACTTCATGAAAATCAAGCAGAGGATGATGGTGGATATCCAACCTCGTTACAACGCCGATAAGGGAGAAGAACCGCTTTTCGAGTGCACCATTGTGAACGGTACCACGGGCGAAGTACTCGCTGCTGGAGTTCATGGTGTCTCGAAGAAAGTTGTCAAGAATGAGGCGTGCAAGATTGCAATCGAGAAACTGTGGCAGGACAAGCAAGCGGCTGGCAAGCTGGTCCCAGAGGACTTGACATATCTAGAGAGGTTCGAGCGTGCGAAGGCAAGTGGACAGCCGCTAATGTCCGAGCCTGCAGCCCCAGCGATGCCACAGAAGGCACCTAACAGCTCATCTCAGTTGCCGACACGGCTTAGTTGGCTGGAGCGACAACTTCAACCTTTACCTCTGCTAAACCAGCTTACTCAGCGCGGAACACTGCAAGCACGCTTCGACATTGAAGATGTGTCGCCCAATAAGGAGGTCACCGAGTTCAAGTGCACGGGCTTCCTGAACGGCGAGCAAGTTGCTGTTGCCAACGTCATCAGCAAGAAGAAAGCTCGTGTTGAAGTTGCCAAGCAAGTGCTAGCTGCCGCGTTTGAGAAGAACCTGCTGATCGTTTACGACCGACCTGCGAACGACGAAATCGAAGACGGAGCCAAGCGCCAAGAAGAGAGCGAGCAGACGCCCGCGCACGGAGGATGAAGTTAATTTATTTGCGGTATGAAGTGTGGCCTGCCGTGGCGTCCAGCTGATCGTTCACGTGGATACGGGCTCCTCCGTCGCCGATAGGTGCTTGCTTGCCTGCCTGCCTGCTTTGTTTCGTTCCTGGTGTCGTGTCCTCGGTCCGTCCGCTTCAATATGAATGCTCGTCTTTCGCTCTATATCGCTGGTGGTTGAGATGGTGGTCTCTCGTGTTTAATCGTTTGCTTCTCGGTCTCCACTGCTAATCTACAGATTCGGTGCATCTGGGCGAGCGCTGGTCACGCGTGCACCCTAACTAGATGTGCCCTGTTCCATCGCTTAATCGGCGTGGACGTCGAGCGAGAGCTGATACACCTTCTGCGCGCGTCGTGCGCGGAGGAAGTACATGATGCTGGTGCCGAAGACACACAGGTACAGGAACGCCGCCAGGAAAATGCTCGTCGCCAGCGACGACTTGGGCTTGCCCTCGGGCGGTCGCACCTTGATGTATAGCGAGT
This sequence comes from Phytophthora sojae, assembly GCF_000149755.1. Classification (NCBI taxonomy): domain Eukaryota; phylum Oomycota; class Peronosporomycetes; order Peronosporales; family Peronosporaceae; genus Phytophthora; species Phytophthora sojae. The sequence goes on from NW_009258118.1 coordinate 5,363,915, forward strand.
TGCTGCTCACGATGCAGCCCACAATGAGCTAACCAAAGGAACCACGTTAGCTTATCATCGCATTGACACACCGTAGAATCGCAAAAGCCAAGCTTACCAGCAAAAAGAAGCCGGAAAACGAGAAGATGGCGCAGCAAATAATACCTGGACAGCAGCCACACATAAATCACCCGTCAGTCTCACCTGTATAATGGCGTCAATCAACCATGAGCCCAAAGCGACGCACCAGGATGCGTCTGCGGCCCTTGGCTGGATCCTTGGGCCAGCAGCTCCTCCAGGTCGGCGGTGTCTCCGAGGTCGCTGACGTCGCTGCCGGGCGAGCCCACGTTGAGGTGCTTGAGGTTGGCGTAGCCGGCCTTGCCGCCGCTCACGACGGACACGACGTCCGTGCGGTCAAACGTCGCCGTCATTTCCTTGCGCAGGTCTCCGTAGACATCCTTCAAGCGCGACATGGCGCACGCAGACACAGAACACAGCGCTCAAGCGGAGGTCAGCACGCTGCGCGACTCGGGGGCTGACTGGCGGCGCGTTGCGTTTTGGAATGTGAACACGTGCGCCGCGCCAGAGCCAAGCAGCGGAAACGGAGGCTCTTACAACTGACCCCGAGCGAGGGGGCGGCTGGGTGACGGCTATTTTTCCCTCCGGTGCTGGCTGCGTGCGTGGGCTGCGACGGCGGGCAGCGAGGGGCGATAGGAATAGACCGAGGGCGCCACGAGTGCAAACGAAAATGGATGCGATGTGTGCTCTGCCGACGTCACCCGGTTGCTTCGCTGGCTACATTCAGTCGGGCGCGTTAGCTCTTCCAATCCGCCCTCGACAGCACATTTTGGACGCTTCTCATTGGTCTGTGAACCGCCAATTTTGTGAAATCAAATACTGTCAAAAACCTCGATCGTATTGTCAAAAAACTCACAAATCGCACAAAAATCACGCGAGCGATATCTGGGGTCCATTGCATTGTCACATACAAATTTCAAGTGTAGCGCCATTCCATACAAAAATCAAAAGGTTCTTTAAGGCCCTCGAGGTTTTTTTGCCAAGGATAATGGCCCAACCGGTTTCCACTCATTGCGCAGACAGATCCGGGATCCGATACCGGAGAGCCGAGCACCTCTCTTCCTCGCCCGAGAAGCCACGCCCCCAAGACCATGAGCACGCAGAGCAACGTGTTTTTGGCGCTGCAGCCGGAGAAGCGCAAGAAAAAGACGGCCGAGCCGCCGCAGAGCAAGATGTTCGCGTCCTTCGTGAACAACCCGTCCACGTCGGCCTGGGGCGACGACAGCGACGACGAGATGCACGTGGCCGAGGCCCCCGCCGTGGAGCAGGCCGCTGAGGAGGAGGAAGAGGAGGAAGAGGACAGCGACAGCGAGAGCGAGGAGGAAGAAGAAGAGGAGGAGGAGGAACAGACCGACAAGCCCGCCGCTGCTGCTGCTGCCCCCAAGAAGGCGGCCGGCCCGGCCCGCACGCTGTCCAAGAAGGAGAAGAAGGAGCTCGAGATGAAGGAGTTCGAGGCCGCGCTGGCCGACCTCGGCGTCAAGGTGGAGGACGCCCCCAAGCCCAAGAAGGACGAGACCAAGAAGGAGGAGAAGAAGGCGGAGACGCCCGCGGACGCCGGCGCCTCGGACAAGAAGAAGAAAAAGAAGGGCAAGAAGCCCGCCAAGGCCGCCGAGCCCGAGACTGCCACCACGGAGGTGGTGGACATCAAGGCCGTCATGAAGGCCAAGGGCAAGAAGAAGAAAGCGGCCGAGCCCGCCGCCGTGCGGATCGCTCGCGAGGAGAAGGCCAAGGCCAAGGGCAAGGGCAAGAAGGACAAGAGCAACTTCAACGAGTTCTCCATCTAGGTAGGCGGAGAACGCGGCGCTGTGCTGGCTGCGTCGGCGTCGGTTTAGCCCCTGGGGCGAAGGTGGCCGGAGGTGCGACGGAGTGGAGAGACAGGAAGGCGCTCGTCACAGCAGCCTCCGTCGCGTGCTCTCGAGCAGCCAAGAACGGCCGGAGCCAGCGAAAGCCCGATCAGCCAGCCACGCACGCGCGCTGCCCTCCCAGGTGCTTGCTTGCGAGCGACGCGCCTCTTTTTGCCTGTTGCCAAGAGAGATGTAGAGCGCAGTCAGCGATAGACACCTGCACAAAGGATCAGAAAATATAAAACACAAAACTCAATGCCTCTGCTGCTTGAAGTGATGCATCATCGCAAGGATATCGAAACCAGGCTGGCAGCGCGTTTATATGCGCATGAAGCTCTCGTCCAAGATGCCATATCTGTCTTATCTACTGCAATTCCTTTTTGCTGCAGGTTGAAGCTCACTCGACGCGGGCGAACGCTAATCTACATGTATTTCCTGTCATTAAAATCATACTGTGCGTTGCCTGCACGCGGATACTAGCCGTTCGGCTCCGGTCGAGCCGAGTCACACCACACCACGCCAAACGATGCAGCGCCATCCGCCTGCCTTACCAGCTTGATATACATACCTAATCTGCTTGTCGGTCTTGTGCCTATCAACTTGAACTTCAGGCGACCTCAACCGTAGCCGGATGCATGAGGTAGCTGTACTCGTCCGTCGGCAGCGGCATGAGATGCCACGGCGTGCCTGCTGCGGGAGCTCGTCGACTGTACCATCTTGCCAGCTTAGTGAAGAGTGACGGCGCCTCTTCCTGTGTGTGCACGAGCTGCTGCAGCTGCCAGTGCTTAGTAGCGACAACGCCTACCACAACTCCAGCTAGAAGACTAGCCACGAACTGTACCGGCCCAAACAGGCGTCCGTCCTTGCGGCTCCAGAGAGAAAAGTGGACTGTGGGCAGCGTCAGCTGCTCCACGTAGCGCTTGTGGCGCGTCATGGCGGCGTTCAAGTTGGTCACCACGTCCTTGGCCACGTCTTCCAAGCAAGTAGACGTCGAAGAGGACACGGAGGAGGTCACCGACGCAGCGTCCTCCGAGCCGCTGAGCTCGGGGGCGTCGTTGAACGAGCCGCTTCGTCGTCGAGGGCTGCTCGTGAGCAGCGGGTGGTTGGCGGCCACGGCGGCGCGCAGCATCTCGTAGTCGGCCAGCGAGTCCACGCGCAGCCTGGGGACGTCGACCTGGGCCAGCACGAGCCGCAGCACGCTGTGGACGCAGACGCACAGCGAGATGGGTCAGCCACAATGCAACAACGTCAAGTTATCAGAAGGAAGGCGAAGCGACGCACTGTTCGGCCTGATTTGCGCGGTCGGTGGCGCGGCGCGCGCGGTTTTGGGCCAGCAGCAGCGCGTCGCTGATGCGGCGCATGGAGCTCATGTCCAGCTCCGAGGCGGTGCGGCGGTGCGCGGGCTCCGGCATGGCGGCGGCGAGGTAGAGGGGAGCGAGAGAATGAAGGGGGAAGTGCGCGCTCCGCGGCTGGTTCAAGTATGCGGCGTTTGGCGCTGCTTGGCGAAGTTTTCTCAGAGATATTCGACGTGGGATCTGCCCTGCGGTGCATCTTTTTATATCGAGGGACGCAGGATATCAGCATACGGAAATACTGGGAGTTGGTATGTGGCATACCCAAAAGAGGATGTTGAGACCATCCACCGAAATGCACTCGGTGCCAGCGTGAAAGTGCACACATAAGCGAATTGTACTGATAATATTTGGTTAAGGAGGGATTAGGTATCGGAGGGAAGTCTGGCCTGCCGGCTGTTTTATGCTAAACAAACAACCGTTTCTCTGCTGCCCCGCATCGTGAAAAGCCGCAGAGCAGCCTGCAATTGGCTGGGTGGCCGACACGTCGATCCTGAGTTCAAATTCAGAATTGGTACAAACCTAAACGACTGCACAAGCGCACGATGGCTCCGGACGTCGCTCTCGCTGCCTTCGACTTCGCCCACAAGAAATTTTCGCACTCGCATCGAATGCAGATGGGTCTTTGCTAGTGTTGATTACCAACGCTGGAAGCTCGAGGCTCGCTTTACATTTCGCTAGGAGTCGGATGAAGCAAATGGTACTGTACTACATGCACATGGCTACACGCTCGACGCGGGTGAAACGCAAGGGGACCACGGCAACGACTGCAGGCTCACCCGAGCGGGCAGCTTTGCACGTCGAGTTCACTTGGAGATTTTCTTTTTTATGCCATTGATTCATTACCGCTTTCCTTCACACTCAACTCTCTCATGGCCAAGCACGGCTCAGCGTTTCGTCGCCTCGGCTGTCCTGCCCTACTGCAGATACCAACGCTGCTTTCACTCTACTGTCTGCCGCGAATCACCGAAATGGCTTCACCTACTTCAACATCGCTCGCAGCAGCAGGACGGCAGCTACAACCGACGACCACGATGTTGCCCGCCTACAATCGCGGGGCCACGTCGTCGGACGGCGGTGCCGGCACGAACGCCTTGCGTGGCGGGTTCAACTTGGCCGGGGCCGGGGCCGCCACGGGAGCAGCGCGCTGCTTCTGTTGGGCCAGTGCGGCCACCTTCTCCTGCACACGGCGGCCGTAGTGCGGCTCGCACTTGGTGAAGTTGGCGATGGCGCGCGCCTGCACGGGCTTGGACGCGTTGACCAGCGAGCCGGCAATGTTGTCCGTAAGGCGCTCGCGCGCGGCGGCGTCCAGCGTCTTGCGGTAGAAGTCGCCCACCTGCGAGAAGTTGTCGTCGTCGCGGGTCGAGTACTTGTCCACCAGCGAGTGGTCGGCGCGGTACGCGTGGTAGCGAAGCGTCGTGTCCTCGGGCGGGCCGTTCTTGCTGTTGGGGAAGTAGTTGGGCGCGTCGTGCATGTTGCCGTTGACGACCATGAAGCCGTCGCGCTGGTACGTCTGCGGCTCCTTGAGCGGGCGGTTCACCGGGATCTGGTTGTAGTTGGCTCCCAGGCGGTGGCGCTGCGTATCCGGGTAGGAGAACAGCCGGCCCTGCAGCATCTTGTCGGGCGAGGGCTCAATGCCCGGCACCATGTGCGACGGCGAGAAGGCGATCTGCTCGATCTCGGCGAAGTAGTTGCTCGGGTTGCGGTTGAGCACGAGGCGACCCACCTCGATGAGCGGGTACTTGCCGTGCGGCCAGACCTTGGTGACGTCGAAGGGGTTGACGCTCTCCTTGGCCGCTTGCTCGGGGGTCATGACCTGGATGTACAGCGTCCACGACGGATACTGCTTGTTGGCGACGGCCTCGTACAGGTCGCGGATGGCGTAGTCCGGGTCGGAGCTCGCGAGCTCGGCGGCCTTGTCCACGGCCAGGTTGCGGATGCCCTGGTCCGTCTTGAAGTGGTACTTGACGTACGTGGTCTCGCCCTGGGCGTTGACGTTGGCGAACGTGTGACTGCCGTAGCCGTTCATGAAGCGGAAGCCGTCCGGGATGCCGCGGTCTGAGAAGAGGAAGCTCTGCTGGTGCAGCGTCTCGGGGCGCAGCGAGAAGAAGTCCCACATCATGTCGTCGTCCTTGAGGTGCGTGCTGGGCAGGCGCTTCTGCGTGTGAATGAAGCTCGGGAAGAGGATCGGGTCACGGATGAAGAAGATGGGCGTGTTGTTGCCCACAAGGTCCCAGTTGCCCTCCTCCGTGTAGAACTTGATGGCGAAGCCGCGCGGGTCGCGCGCCGTGTCGGCGCTGCCGAGCTCGCCGCCGACGGTCGAGAAGCGGATGGCCACGGGCGTGCGCTTGCCCACGCGGTCGAAGAGCTTGGCGCTGCAGAACTTGGTCACGTCCGCGTGCGTCACCTCGAAGTAGCCGAAGGCGCCGCCGCCCTTGGCGTGCACCACGCGCTCAGGCACGCGCTCGCGGTCGAAGTGGGCCATGTGGTCGATGAAGGCGAAGTCCTGGAGCACCATGGGGCCGCGCGGGCCGGCGGTGGCCGACGCCGTCAGCCCGTTGGGCGGGATGGGCGCGCCGGTGCTCGTGGTGGCGGTCGGGCTCTTCTGGACCATGGTGGCGGGCGGGACAGAGACGAAGACTTGCGCTCTCGACGGCAGGTTGAAGAATGGCTTTGGTCGACGTGCGAGGTGAGACTCAAGCGGCCGTGTTTTTGTTTGACGCAACACTTTGGTCAGTATCGAAAGGTGGACAAATTCCGGGTGACGTGGTGTTTCACTAGCGTGCATGATGCAATCATGCAAGCTGACATATAATTTGTGTGCAACTACGCAACACGATTGTGGTCGGTAAAGTCAGGGGGTTGTTGATGGATGGACCCTCGGAATCGCAACCTCCCGAGTTGAATATGCTGTATACGAGGTCGGCGATGGCTACATCGAGCTTCAACTTGCTGGACCAATCCTAGGTCGCTCGTCCTCTGGGCCACACACTCTAGATGGTGCCACAGTGAGGATCACCGCCTTATATTCCATGCATTCCGTTGATTCACCGCCACCGGATGGAGGTCTTCGTAGTGTTGACTGGGGATGGAGCAGCGCGTCGACGCTTGTGGGGCGTAGCGGTGGCCAGTGTGCAAGATGGACGCCCAGACGCAGTTGCCAACTTTCACGCTCGCCGTCTACGTCGGAGTGCTCGCCATCATCGTGGTGCTCGCCGTGGCCTTCACCATGCTTCGCATCTACGCGTACCGCAACAGGCTGTCGACTGTCACGATCAGTGCCAGCTACGACGCGGACGCTGAACTCGCAGATGCCAACAGCAACGCGCTCATCGCGACGACGCTCAGTGCGCTGGGGAGTCCACTGCCCGATTTCCCCGACGAACCGCCTGTGACCAGCAAGACGTCGATGCTCTCCAGCTTCGGCAGCAGCCGCTGGGAACAAGTCAGGAGCTTCGTCGCCGGTATTCGCAGCAGGGGGACCACGGCGTGGTCTTCACTTCGCCAACGGTTCGCTAGTCGAAGAGCGAGCAAGACATCGAACCGGAAGACTGACTATCGTGGCTCGCAGCCTGATGTTGACATCGTCACGCCGTGTGATAATCACCTCAAGCTCCCGGTGACGCCGAACACGTGCCAGCACTCGTCCAAGTTCCAGCTCAGTCTGTTTCGCTCGCCGGCGTCGGACGATGTTGGCATGATCTAAAGGAGATGAAGTCTGTGTCGAAGAGAATTCAAGAGTTTAGAGTAAGCGTTCAATATTAATGAGCCTCTTTTGCTAGCTTTGAATGCTTCAAGCCCAAGCTCCTCCGCCGGGTTGACTGATCGTCGACATCCTTGGGCTGCTGCCTGCGGATGTTTAAGAAATTATCAATTACAAGCAGTATCGAGCCCGTAGGATTCCAACGGCACATAGAACAATAAAGTTAGTCTGCAGGAACTTTCCAATCCACCGCGTCGAGACCACATCCATCAGCAAAATTCTTGAGCTATCAAAGCTATATGAAGTAGTCGCTTTTTTATTGATAATAACCTTTAGCAAGCAATACGTCTTCAAACACAACATGTGAACTATAGCTGTCGCCATTCAGATAAACCAAGTACCGAGCGATACCTCATCTACTGCCAGAAGCTGCGTTCACTCCAATCGTGTTTTCTTGCTGCTCAGCAGCTGGACGACATCTTCGTAGCCAACAACTCGCGCTCTCGTCACGGCATTGCGGATAGTAGCCGAATCACAATAGTCGCGCAGAACCTTCACCACCGAAACCCGACCTTCAACAACCGCACATTCAAGAGCGTACGCAATAGCCGACGACTCACTTTTCTCCACCAGCTTAGCGACAACCTCAGCATGTCCCCGCGCCGCAGCACAGGTCAAGGCGCGATGGACACTGAGCGGTTCCATCTCATCCAGCAGCAGTTGCAGAACCCCAACAGAACCACTCGATGCAGCATTTTGGAAGATGCGCTGGTGCGCACTTGGATCACATCTAGCGAGCAGCATTGTCGATATCTCGGTGTTCCTCGAGGATATTGTCTTTCGCAGAGCCTTCTCGACCGCTTGGTGATCGGAATGGTCAAGCAAGGCTTGCACTATGTCAGCCTTGCCGGCGGTTGCAGCTTCAATGAGGGCCCCGACGACGCTAGAAGGTTCGCTTTTCTCAACCAACAGACTGATCACCTCCACAGAACCGTTCTCGACCGCCGTCTCCAACGCATCGCCAATATCGACTTCACCGCACTTGGCAAAGATAAGCTTCAGATTTTGTACGTTGCCGTCCGCTGCGGCTTGCTCCAGCATACTCGTAATAACAGTTGCCATCCGAGGCTCTCTCAGATACTTCTCCCATATTTCGAGCAACATATCCTGGACTTCCCACTGGTTGTTGTTCACTGCATGACACAGGGTTTCGCCCGCGTACGAAGCGCTATTCTTCGCCAGAAGCTTGAGCATATCTAGTCGACCGGCATCTGCTGCGTCAACCATGGCACTTGCGACCGCAGATTGGATCGGATTGGTGAACCGACTGCTTCCCCAAACTCGATTTCGTCCCGTTGCCTCCATCGAAGGACACCTTTCCAGCAGAAGTTGGACAACGTCACTCCTGTTGTTTTTTGCTGCGACCACCAAAATTTCTCCCAGCACGTATTCGTCAACTTGGAACCTCTCCAGTACCAGCCGCATCGTATCTGCACTGATCACCGCCGCGGCGTTTCTGAAGGCCGCATTAATGCCGAAGTCATCTGCAGCCTTGGCGAGTAGCTCGATGGCTCCAATATGCCCTCCCTCAATAGCCTTCTCCAAAGCCTCCTGTACAGATAGCAGGCGCATGTCAAGTAGTAACTTCACCACTGCTACATGTCCATTGGCCGCTGCTGCAGCGAGAGCCCCGTGGGCATCAATAATTTGGCCTACGAAGACCCGAACGACTGCTATATGACCATTGCCAGCAGCTATCTCCAACAGCTTTTCCCGATCGGACATTGACAGCGGCGTGAACATCAGTATGTACTGGATAATGTCATGATGGCCATGCTTCGCAGCTTCCGTCCCGATCGGACATTGACAGCGGCGTCAACATCAGTATGTACTGGATAATGTCATGATGGCCATGCTTCGCAGCTTCCGTGAGTTCTTGCATCCCTTGCCTGAGCTTCGGGTAGCAATGGTAGAGCCACTCCAGCACGTCCATGTGACCGTTAGACGCGGCGCCAACAAATGCCGCGGAGCATCTTTCCCCCTGGCCGCAGCTCCGTCCATTGCGCCAACAGTGTAGGGGCGGGATTCTTGAAACACTTCGAGCACGCGCTGCAGGTCGTTGTACACAGCGGCGTCGATGGTCGACGGCAGGACAAACTCGTTCACGAGCTGGACGGCGTGTGGGATGGCTTGGATGTGCGGCGGCAGCGCGTGCTGCACCAGCAGCAGGATTGGAGGCGCCATGAGGTGCAACGTTGTTTGTTGCCCGTGGTTTCGGCTACTCTTCGAAAAAAAATGGTCACGAAAAAGAGCTAATGACAAATTACCAGAAATTCTTGACGTGGTCCTCTCAAGGATGTCCATGGCGGAGACGCCATGAAGAAACCCCTTGTGTGTCAGTCAGTCGCCCTGGTGGTGAATACTTTAAGCATAATAAATGCACACCACGTTTCGTTGCGATTTCCACAATACTGTGTTGATGAGAAACTAGCACTCGGATAAGCATGTGATGAACATGCTTGCCCACATCAAGGTGCCCGTATATCGCAAAAAACAATCTCTAGCGCGGCTTCGTCGCCCTAACAGCTCACACGGAAGACCCCTTACAAAACATCACAACACAACCTGGAGTAAAGCTGAAGCCAACTCTTTTACACAGTCAGTTTAAATGTAAAATGACTGCACGAGCACATAAAAAACATGTTTCACTCTAAAGAAACACAAATTTAGACGAATGTGAAGCACTCACTGCGTTCACTCCGATCGTGTTTTCTTGCTGCTCAGCAGCTGGACGACATCTTCGTAGTCGACAACTTGCGCTTTCGTCACGGCATTGCGGATACTGGCAGAATCACAATAGTCGCGCAGAACCTTCACCACAGAAACTCGACCTTCAACAGCAGCACATTCAAGAGCGCACGCAATAGCCGACGACTCACTTTTCTCCACCAACATAGCGACAACCTCAGTGTACCCCCGCGATGCAGCACAGGTCAAGGCGCGATGGACACTGAGCGGTTCCATCTCATCCAGCAGCAGTTGCAGAACCCCAACAGAACCACTCGATGCAGCATTATGAAAGATGCGCTGGTGCGCACTTGGATCACATCTAGCGAGCAGCATTGTCGATATCTCGGTGTTTCCCGAGGATATTGTCTTTCGTAGAGCCTTCTCGACCGCTTGGTGATCGGAATGGTCAAGCAAGGCTTGCACTATGTCAGCCTTGCCGGCGGTTGCAGCTTCAATGAGGGCCCCGACGACGCTAGAAGGTTCGCTTTTCTCAACCAACAGACTGATCACCTCCACAGAACCGTTCTCGACCGCCGTCTCCAACGCATCGCCAATATCGACTTCACCGCACTTGGCAAAGATAAGCTTCAGATTTTGTACGTTGCCGTCCGCTGCGGCTTGCTCCAGCATACTCGTAATAACAGTTGCCATCCGAGGCTCTCTCAGATACTTCTCCCATATTTCGAGCAACATATCCTGGACTTCCCACTGGTTGTTGTTCACTGCATGACACAGGGTTTCGCCCGCGTACGAAGCGCTATTCTTCGCCAGAAGCTTGAGCATATCTAGTCGACCGGCATCTGCTGCGTCAACCATGGCACTTGCGACCGCAGATTGGATCGGATTGGTGAACCGACTGCTTCCCCAAACTCGATTTCGTCCCGTTGCCTCCATCGAAGGACACCTTTCCAGCAGAAGTTGGACAACGTCACTCCTGTTGTTTTTTGCTGCGATCACCAAGACTTCCCCCAGCACAGAGTCGTCAACTTGGTACCTCTCCAAAATCAACCGCATCGTATCTGCACTTATCACCGCCACCGTGCTTCTGAGAGCCGTGCCAATGCCAAAGTCGTCTGCAGCCTTCACCAGGATCTCGATGGCTCCGATATACCCACCCTCAATAGCCTTCTCCAACGCCTCCTGCACAGACAGCGGGATCGTGTCAAGCAGCAGCTGCACCACTGCTACATGCCCGTTTACGGCGGCTGCAACGAGCGCTCCGTAGGCATCAATGGTTCCCCGTAGAAAGACTCGAACAACTGTAATATCGCCATTGGCAGCGGCCAGCACCAACAACTTCTCCCGATCGGATTGCTGCAGGGGCGTGAACCTCAGTACAAAATGGATAATGTCGAGATGACCGTGCCTCGTGGCTTCCGTGAGCTCCTGCATCCCCCGCCGCATCTTCGGATAGCGATAGTAGAGCCACTCCAGCACCTCCAGATGGCCGTTGGACGCCGCACCGATGAACGCAGTCAGCGAGCAGCCTTCATCCCGCTCGACGTGCAGCCGCTGGAGGATGTCGAGACGTCCGAGGGTCGCAGCTCCGTCCATGGCGCCAATTGTCTGAGGGCGGAACATCTCGAACGCTTTGAGCACGCGCTGCAGGTCGTTGGACACGGCAGCGTCGATGGTGGACGGCAGGACGAACTCGTTGACGAGCTGGACGACATGCGAGAGGCCTTGGACTTGCAGCGGCAGCGCGTGCTGCACCAGCAGCAGGATCGGAGGCTCCATCGACGTTCGATTTTTTCGTTTGCACGGAGGGGCTACACTAGGCTACGGAGGTTTACGTTGCGCATATTGCGTATTAATATCTTTACAGCAACATTAGCACTTCAACCAACTGTTTCTTGATCTGAAGCTCATGAAGATGTGGCGGGCCCAAATAAGCCGGCAATCCGTCCATGTTTCATCTTGCAAACAGTTTCAGGCGTAAAATAAAATAAATAAATATGGTTATAAGCCGGACTCGAAATACGTAGCGGGTATATTTGCCATCACTTGTCGACAGTGTCAGCTTGCGTCGATTCAGCGGCAGGACGCATGGGTCTCCATCGGGTCAAGGTCGAGCCAGCCCCGCCTCACCTGCATTTGCGCTCAAACAAGGGAAAATTCGGCGGACTCGGTCGTATCAGGGTCCAGCCAGTCTTGCGTCGCCAGCAATCGCTCTCGAAAGTCGCAAGGCCGGGTGGACTCGCGTGTACATGCGAGTGGTTACTCAAGTTCTGGCGTCGAAGTCAAATCGGACAGCGGAGTCAGTACTCGGTTGAGCGGTTCCTTTCGTTTCGCGACTACTACCAGCACACGTCGACCGCCCGCGCAGTTGCTGTTTGTTTATTCACACCAATCCCCGCCGTCTTGGTCGCGCTTCTGACGGACTGCATCCCGCTGAAAGCGCCTTCTGATGGCTGGCGGTCTAATTCTGCTTTTTGGATTCGGTTGTTTATCGACGTGTTTGCAATCGCGGTGGGACTTTCTGCTCAAGTGAAAGATGCAATTGTGGAGGGAGCTATCTCGAATGGTGGTGCTGTTGTGGTCGCATTTGGAACTGCCATCTTTTTCATATTGCTAGCCATCGCTATTGTAGCAACGTGGCGCTTTCCGATTCCTTTTGGTGGTATACTAGCAATTATCCCGCTGATTCTGCTCGAGGGGCTTCTTACGGTCATGATCGTTGGACCTCGTGTGATAATTCAACCATCGGTACTTCGCCAGCAGGTTAAGGCGCAGTTTATGATTGTTGGAACTCAAGGTTTACTGGCAATTACATTCCCGATAATCAGCACGGTGTTCTATCGGCTCACAGCCGCTCAGCAAATAGCGTTTGTCTTCGTCACACCAATTCTGAAGCTTTTCACCAAGCAAGTCATCGCTAATGTGACGGAGAGCCTGCATGAATACGTCGGAGTCATTGTCGTTTTCTCTGTGGATGTCTTTCATATCTACTACGTCGCGATCTGCCTGCAAACAGCGAAATTGACGGTCACGATGCTACTTATTATCGTGTCGGATGCCTTCCAACTAGCGATCGCTCTCCATGCCATTTTTCGTCGGCTCGACACTATCAAAACTAGGAAAGGGAGCAATTCTCGGCTGCCAATCAACTACCTGGAAGACTTGCCAGTTCTGATACACAACACGTTTGAGAATCTCCACATCTCGCTTTCACAAGTTGGTCGAGTTCGCATTTTTGCACCTTTACCGCTGCCACTCTCGAATGACAGCACGACTTTCATGAACGAAATAACGATAAGCAGGCGAAACATGCACGTCTACTACTCGTCTTGCGACCTGATGCCTATTCGATTCAACCACCGATCAAGAAACCCCAGTCTCGATCACCGTGAACGGAAGCAGTTTTTCACTGCGTTACGACGAAGGACTCGAGAGAGAGTGCGCATGACAAAGATGGTATCTCCAGATTCCACGACACACAAGTTCAGATTTCGTTTTGGAAATCGCCTTACTCGAAAACCGTCGAAACGAAAGGGCTCTGTTTCTCGAAGACTTCTAACATTGCTGCACCCGGACACCGTCATTTCGACCAACACGCTACGAGCTATTCTGTCGAAAAGCGTCACCGAAGAAGTCGTGTGGGAGGCGCTGCAGACTCTTTTCCACTCCGAGTACCTTCTGATGTCCATGTACATCAGGTGCATGCTACCAATGCTCTATTCAGGGTATCTATCGTTACTGTTTCTTCTACCAGTGAAAGCGTACTACCCACAAACGGTAGAATTGACCCCAGAGAGGCTGGGCGAAATTGTGGGGCACATCACGGTTTTTGGTGCTGTCGAGTTCGTTGGATTCGCGGGGCTTATCCTGGTACTACGACGGAAGTTCGGCATCTCGCCTCTGTTCCAACTCGCGTTTGTGCTGGAGACGCAAGCACGCACTGTACAGGGACACTTGTTTGTGTGGACCATCTTCATTCTGCATTTACCATTATTCCACTACGGTAAGTACACAAGGCCAGACTGAGGTTGAGAAGAACTTTAGCTAACGTGTCGATCTGATCTTAGGTGTGGACTTCAATGTGTCTTTTTAAGACCAAGCACTGCACGCAATATGGCTGTATGCTCATGGCAACTTGTTAGAGCCCTAGCACAGAAATGGCTCCACCGTTTCAACTCGGCAACGACGCATGTTGTGCTAATTGCACCTGCAATTCGACCAGATCCTGCTCCCACTCGGCCGGCCAACTTGGTACCACCAATGGAGTCCTTACTCGCACCTGCTCCACTTGCTGCGAACTAACTGCGTAAGTTTCCAGCCCAAGCGCGGCCATCACGACTTCACTTCTATCTCCGAAGAGCACGTGGGTTAGCGCTTCAAGACCAATATCATCGCCCCAAGCACGACGGCAAAACAGCGAAAAAGCTTGTACCAAGTCCCGGACATCTTCTCTCTTTGGTGCTGACAGCGCAAAAAATAAAGTTACATTCGTCACCAAAGTCAGCACATTTCCACGTCCTACTTCAGCGCAGTTCAGCCCAACGCAGCTCGCTCGCTCACCTATTGCTTCCGTCGCCAGTCGAAGTGGAAGCGGCTGTCGATCTTGCATGATACTATCTTGCTGAATCTCAGCATAAAGTGGTGATAGCCCCGCTGGCGTCTGAGCTCGACTAGGAGACCTACTGACAGGCTCTTCGTGCTCTTCGTGCTGATTCTGCTGGTCATGCCACTGAGTCGCAATCTTTGCCACGTCGGGTTGGACCCTCACCACGGCTTGAGAGCCACAGGCCTTGCTCAAACTCTGCTGCGTCACTCCGCACAGAGCGCTGACCACCAGTGGAGGAGTCTTCACACTGGCAGCTAGCGCGTGTCGGATCTGGATACTCACGCTCTTGAGCTGCGACGGCGGCATGCACAACACCAACACGTCGCTCTCTCGTGCGATTCGAGTGTTGTCGTAGTACCGAGGTACCAACTGGAACATGGGGAGAGCTGAGGGGGCTTTCAGCGCCTCGCAACGCGGGACTCGGTCCGGCTGACGCGTCGACAACGCGATCCGGTCGGCTCGGTATCCGTTGGCCAGGATCGTCATGACCACTGCAGCCCCGACGCTGCCGCCTCCCAGGACGCCAATTCTAGGCGGCTCCTTGCCCGCTGCAGCGTAACACTTGGTGCACGCAAGAACCAGCAAGAAAACCTCGTGGGCTACGACTTGGATCGACAGCGAGCGCGTGTGGTGCAGCAGCTGGACTTTCGGAGCCAACCGCGTCGGAGCCAGCAACTCGTCTCGGATCTTGAAGGGCTTTTTGGTAGCGCTGCTGTTGCCTCCATTCCCTGAAGCTGCCGTAGCTGGCGGGGACTGCGATGGAAGCGTCGAAGCCGCTACCGACGAAATGCTGCTGGCCATGCCGATCAGGCGTGAAGGGTCGGACTCTTGGGTTATTCGAGCGTCTCAACGTTAGGTTTGGGAACGCGTACACTTTGTAATGGTTGTGTAGCAGGAACGTGCGTTATTAGGCTCAAAGACTCCAAAAACAAACAAGTCGCTTGACTCATCAATTGCGCCCGATGGTTGGAGATGCATGTCTGCTAGAAGATCGACTGCGATGGCTGTCAATCAGCTTTCATGACTCCTATGCCATCGTTCACCGGTATCAAGAGAGGACAACGCGACAAGAAGAAGGGTATGCAAGATGCGAGCTCGTTTTGAGAGTCTCGAGTTGAGACAACCGGAGGGACGAGCACTATCCCTGCCTCTAATAAACGCCCTGGTTTGCTGGATAAACGCAAGCTGCCCTCGCCATTTGGCCTTGACACGCAAGGCGCCCAAGCTTGCAAATCAAGGCTCGCCTCGCCGTATGGACGGCGAGGCAACTTGCTTCAAGCAAGTGCCGACAGCCCCACACGCTCGAAGAGGCCAATTCGTGCCTCAGCACTTAATTAGTACCTACCGAGCATATTTCAGCTCTGGAGTAAGTCTAAGCTCACAGTACATGTACCCGCAAACTGAAGCAAGCCCGCCTCAGCTTCAGGGGATGGCATCGTCGGTCAACGGGTGAAACCCGAGCCAGATGCTGATCATCGTGTCCGCATTTATGTTGCCATACGAACGCCAAGTCAAACACGTCACTGACCATCACTCCTTCAGCGTTAGTTGAAGTAGCTGGCCGGCCCTTCAGGCCCAGTCTCAGTTGTGGATTCGCCGGCTAGCGCTCAGACCTCAGCGCACCCTTCAATTAGCCCTCGCCTCCCTCCCCTCGTTCCTTGCCCCGCCTACCATGTGGACGCTACGCCGCTCGCTGCGCCGCTCCCCCGTGAGTTTGATGCTGCCCGCGCACCGCCGCGCGCTGACCGCGGCCGCCGCCTCGCAGGGCAAAGTGCCCATCGAGAACCTGTACGTGACGTCCACCGAGGTGACCAAGAAGACGGCGCCCGTGCTCATCGGTCTCGCGCACGTGCTGGAGCACAAGTTCGACAAGGTGGGGTACTTCCGCCCCATCCAGCCCAGCCCCGACTCGAGCATGGCCGACCACCACGTGGACGTCATGAAGCAGCAGCTGGAGCTCCCCCACAACGTCGAGCAGCTCTACGGCGTGACCAGTCAGCGCGCCATGGAGGCCATGCTGAATGGCAAGGGCGACGACATCGTGGAGGAGATCCTGGAGAGGTACGAGGAGTGCCGCAAGGGCCACGACTTCATGCTCATCGAGGGCTCGCAGATCTCCAAGCACGAGAGCGCCATGAGCTGGAAGATCAACGTGGACATCGCCAAGGCCATCGGCTCGCCCGTGCTGATGGTCACGGACTTTGGAGACTCGGCTGCCAAGAACGGAGAGTTGCTGGAGGAGATGGTTTCGCGCACGGTCATGGGCAAGGACCAGGCCGATGCGGCGGGACTCAACTACCTCGGCACGATCGCGAACCGCGTGCGCGCCAAGGACGCGGACAAATTGCGTGCGGACCTTAAAGAAAAGCTGGACGAGAAGGACATTCCGTTCCTGGGGTTCCTGCCGATGGACGAGATTATCGCGTCCAAGCGGCTGAACGAGGTGACGCATCAGCTCGGAGCGACCCAGCTCTTCGGCAACACGATCGCCAACGATGCTGTGGTGACCTCTGCAGTCGTGGCAGCTAGTGCGCTGAAGGACCTATTCGCGCACTTGAAGAAGTACAAGGATGGCGCTATGATCATCACGTCTGGTGACCGATCCGACCTCATGCTCGGCCTCATGGTCTCTCGCTTGCCTGGTGTGCTGCCCAACATCTCGGCCATCGTTCTCACGAACGGCAACTACCCGCACAGCAACACGCAAGAAATTCTTAAGGGCGTGGAGGCGCTGGACAAGACCGGACTGTCGCTTCCTATCTTCTCAACCCCGAATGACACCTTCTCCACTGCTGATGGCTTCGCGAAAGTCTCGACGGACATTCTGCCCACGAGTAAACTGAAAATTGACCGTTCCAAGCAACTCTTTGACGAGTTTGTCGAGAAGGAGATGCTTATCGGTGAGCTTGACCAGGGTATGGTGGTGAACCGCTCACCGAAGCAGTTCCAGCACTTCCTGTTTAGCAAGTCGCGTGCGGTGCAGCGCCACATTGTGCTGTCCGAGGGCGAAGATATCCGCGTGCTGCAGGCTGCCGATCAGATCTTGCGTCAGAATCTGTCCAAGATCACTATCCTGGGCAACCCCGATGAGATTTTGCTGAACGCCAAGACTGCCAACCTCGATCTCTCTCGCGCTAACATTGTGCGTCCATCGGACAGCGAGTTGCTGGACAAGTACGTCGACTACTTCTACGAGAAGCGAAAACATAAGGGCGTAACGAAAGAGCTGGCACGCGACTACTGCAAGGACGAAACCTACTTTGGCACGCTCATGGTGGAGTTGGGCGACGCCGATGGCATGGTCTCCGGTGCCTGCCACACCACCGCCAACACCATCCGTCCTGCTCTGCAGCTCATCAAGACGGCGCCCAACCGCCCCATCGTGTCCAGCGTCTTCTTCATGTGCCTCGAGGACGGCGTCCGCATCTACGGCGACTGCGCCGTGAACACGGACCCGAGCGCGCAGGACCTGGCGCAGATCGCGGTGACGAGCGCCGAGAGCGCGGAGGCGTTCGGCCTGATCCCGAAGGTGGCGCTGCTGTCGTACGCGACGGGCGACTCGAACTCGGGTCCGATCATCGACAAGGTTCGTGAGGCGACGAAGATCGCGCAGGAGCTGCGTCCGGACCTGGACATCTACGGCCCGATCCAGTACGACGCCGCGGTGGACGCGTCGATCGCGAAGACGAAGCTGAAGGCGATCCCGAGCGGCGCGAAGGTGGGCGGCCAGGCGAACGTGCTGATCTTCCCGGACCTGAACACGGGCAACAACACGTACAAGGCGGTGCAGCAGAGCACGGGCTGCATCGCGATGGGTCCGATGCTGCAGGGTCTGCGCAAGCCGGTGAACGACCTGAGCCGCGGAGCGACGGTGAAGGACATCGTGACGACGGTGGCGATCACGGCGATCCAGGCGGACCAGGTGATCCTCAAGCGCGAGGCGGAGGCCAAGAAGTGAAGGGTGCAAGTGGATGTCAAGGCCCTTGATTCACATCGGGCCGCCCCAGGGGCGGCCCGATGTGAATCGAGGCGTGCTGGCCGCCAGCCGAACCGTGCCAGCAACTCCAGGAACAGGTGAGGTGAGTGAAAGCGACGCGTGCACCGTCGAATCTCGTTGGTCGGTCGGTGATGGATAAGCCCCGCATAGGCAACACGATTAACTTATCGGACAGAGCTCGTTGTGCCCTTGCCATTGGTTGCCCTTCAACGCTGGCCTTCGTGTCGTTTGTCGCAGGCGTGACGTCGGCGCGCAGTGCCGCACTTTTCACCGGCTTTTGGTGCTTGGTGAACCGTCGACACCGCGACTATGTCCCCATACTGAAGCGAAGTCAAAGTTCGAGCGAATTCGGTTCCGGTCCTTCTCGTTCGCACGCTGGATGGGCAGATTCCCCGTCCAAAGCGATCGCCCGTTATTATTGGGCCGTGGCCATGCGGCGGCGTCGCCGATCCAGCCAAATGTCAGTTGGCCGTGGTCTGTCTCGCGGTCCGCGGTCTTCCCGAGTCCCCAGTTGCGGATTTGCCCCAAGAAGCCCAGCCGCCGCCCCGAGACCGCCGACAGCAGCAGCAGCATGTGGACGCTGCGCAACACGATCCGCCGCCGCGCGGCGCTGCGGCAGCGCCGCGCGCTCACCGCCGCCGCCATCGCGCAGGGCAAGGTGCCCATCGACAAGCTCTTCGTGACGTCCACCGAGGTGACCAAGAAGACGGCGCCCGTGCTCATCGGCCTGGCCAACACGCTGGAGCAGAAGTTCGCCAAGGTGGGCTACTTCCGCCCGATCCAGCCCAGCGCCGAGTCGAGCATGGCCGACCACCACGTGGAGGTCATGCGCGAGCAGCTGGGGCTCAACAAGGAGGTGAGCCAGCTGTACGGCGTGACGAGCGAGCGCGCCATCGAGAGCTGGCTCAACGGCCGCGAGGACGACCTCGTGGAGGAGATCCTGGACCGCTTCGAGCAGTGCCGCGAGGGCCACGACTTCATGATCATCGAGGGCTCGCAGATCTCCAAGCACGAGAGCGCCATGAGCTGGAAGATCAACGTGGACATCGCCAAGGCCATCGGCTCGCCCGTGCTGACCATCTCGGACTTCAGCGAGTCGGCCAACACGAACGGCGAGCTGCTCGAGGAGATCCTGTCCCGCACGGCGCTTAACAAAGACCAGGTGGAGGGCGCCGGCCTCAACTTCATCGGCAACATTGCCAACCGCGTCAACACCAAGGACCCCAAGGCGCTGCGCGAGGCCCTGCGCCCCAAGGTGGAGGAGAAGGACCTGCCCTTCCTCGGCTTCATGCCCAAGGACGACTTCATCGCCTCCAAGCGCCTGAACGAGGTGACCCACCAGCTCGGAGCCACGCAGCTCTTCGGCACCAAGGCCATCCCGAACAACGTCGTGGTCACGTCGGCTGTCGTGGCCACCAGCGCCCTCAAGGACCTCTTCTCGCACCTCAAGAACTACAAGGACGGCGCGCTCGTGATCACGTCGGCGGACCGCTCGGACGTCATGCTGGGCCTCATGGCCTCGCGCCTGCCCGGCATCCTGCCCAACGTGTCTGCGATCGTGCTGACTAACGGCAGCTACCCGCACAGCAACACGCAGGAGATTCTGAAGGGTGTTGAGGCTCTGGACAAGACTGGCCTGTCGATCCCGATCTTCTCGGTGCCCGAGGACACGTTCACGACCGCGGACAAGTTCTCCAAGGTGTCGACGGACATCCTGCCCACGAGCCAGCTCAAGATTGACCGCTCCAAGCAGCTTTTCGACGACTTCGTGGGCAAGGAGAACCTTATTGGCGAGCTGGACGAGGGCATGGTCGTGAACCGCTCGCCCAAGCAGTTCCAGCACTTCCTCTTCAGCAAGTCGCGCGCCGTGCAGCGTCACATCGTGCTGACGGAGGGCGAGGATATCCGCGTGCTGCAGGCCGCGGACCAGGTGCTGCGCCAGAAGCTGTCGAAGGTAACGATTCTGGGCAACCCGGACGACATCCAGCGCCACGCCAAGTCGCTCAACCTCGATCTCTCGCGCGCCAACATTGTGCGCACGGCCGAGAGCGACCTGCTCGAGAGCTACGTGGACCACTACTACCAGAAGCGCAAGCACAAGGGCGTGACTCGCGAGACGGCCCGAGACGCCGTCCTGGAGGAGACGTGCTTCGGTACCATGATGGTTGAGATGGGCGACGCCGATGGCATGGTCTCCGGTGCCTGCCACACCACCGCCAACACCATCCGTCCTGCTCTGCAGCTCATCAAGACGGCGCCCAACCGCCCCATCGTGTCCAGCGTCTTCTTCATGTGCCTCGAGGACGGCGTCCGCATCTACGGCGACTGCGCCGTGAACACGGACCCGAGCGCGCAGGACCTGGCGCAGATCGCGGTGACGAGCGCCGAGAGCGCGGAGGCGTTCGGCCTGATCCCGAAGGTGGCGCTGCTGTCGTACGCGACGGGCGACTCGAACTCGGGTCCGATCATCGACAAGGTTCGTGAGGCGACGAAGATCGCGCAGGAGCTGCGTCCGGACCTGGACATCTACGGCCCGATCCAGTACGACGCCGCGGTGGACGCGTCGATCGCGAAGACGAAGCTGAAGGCGATCCCGAGCGGCGCGAAGGTGGGCGGCCAGGCGAACGTGCTGATCTTCCCGGACCTGAACACGGGCAACAACACGTACAAGGCGGTGCAGCAGAGCACGGGCTGCATCGCGATGGGTCCGATGCTGCAGGGTCTGCGCAAGCCGGTGAACGACCTGAGCCGCGGAGCGACGGTGAAGGACATCGTGACGACGGTGGCGATCACGGCGATCCAGGCGGACCAGGTGATCCTCAAGCGCGAGGCCGAGGCTGCCACGGCCAAGCTGTAAATGGCGCCGATGGATTAGACGCGATGTGGGCATTGCGGACAATAGAAGCAATAGGCAGGGGCCAAGTCGCCTGGTATCAGGTCAGCGCCAGCAATGTGCATAATGGAATAACTTATCTGCTTTGATTCGTGGTTTGAAACGACGAGTTCGCTGCTCAGGCCCGGGCTTTTGTTGAGCATATTGCAGTGCTGTCCAGTAACTCTCTTATACACCGGGTCGATTGGTACCGAGATCAGCGCAAGGACCGGTATATCGTACTATGGGGCGCTACCAGGCAACAGTACAGGCTGTAGTGTACTTAATTTTCCTCTCTCCTGCATGAAGACCATGTGGGGCTAGAGCTGTTTCATTTTTCGATTAGTGAGGCTAGCCTCTGCGAGGTTTGCACCGCACGCCAACCCCCAGGGAGTGGTGTGGTGGGTGAAAATATCCTGAGCGCGACCTACTGTCGGACGCGCCTGGTCTTCTCGCTCGAGACTCTTCGCATCTCGGAGCGAAAGACTCAATGAAGCAGCTCACTACGCGACCTCCTTGATGGCTACCACGCACCCAGACTTAGATTGCCGTTGATCAGATCACTGGGAAGCTTCGAGGAGGTCGTTCACAGCATGTCCTTGGGGCCTTGGCCGCCCAAATTATCGGATCTTGTCGGACATGCGTTCGCTCTCATGGATAGGCTTGACTTGTTCGTCATCATGGCCTTCTATCGTCGAACCCGAAAACTACGTTTCCGATCTCTGTTGCACGCCGATAGAAACTGCACATTTTTGACAACGCTCTTGTGTCTTGCGAGTCGCAAGACATAAGAAAAAATTCGCAATGCAGCATATTTAGTTCCCCTTCGGCTTGAAAATAGGAAACAGAACCCCATAGTACGAAGTCGGTTTAAGGCGGTGTCGCAGTTCAAGCCGACGGGCTCTCCTCCTGCGCCTTCACCGTGTGGTGGTTTCTGCTTCTAGGCGTGCACGCAGTTGTGGCTTTCTTCAACGCACTAACGTTATACGGATACTACTACTGGAACCTGCAGGATACCTACCTCAACGTCCTTCTGGTATCGTTTCAAATCGGTTTGCCGCTCGAGAATGGCCGTGCAGTCGCAATCGTCCACATCATTATGGCGGTCCTACACGGATTCTGCATTTTGCTGATGCTCGGCGGATCGATCTGGAATCGTTCGTTGGCTTTCACTCCATGGGCTTCGTGCACTGCCGAGGTCAAGACCGAAGAAGTAAAATCTTCAGATCGAACACGTTCAAGAATCACTCGGAGCTTCACCACAGTTTACGCTAAAGTCTCGGATCGTCATGGGCTTTTAGGTGTTAATGGCAGGCACTTCCACACAATTCAGCTATGCCGGGAACTCGTCGAAACTACGCTACAAACCCGCCAAGCATATCGTATGAGCATGTTGCTACGTCGTGCACTACTTAACCGCATCTACGTCGTCTTGATCGTGATGAACTGCTGGGCGCCGGCCATTGTGAACACGTGGCTCTTTAAGGGTGACGAGGCTTGTAAGCGGTACACCATCATCCTGTCGGATTGCGCTCTTAACCTCATATCGTACGTCGGTGTGGCGATTATCGTCATTGTGGGGTATACCGGGGACTACGATCTGACACTCTGGGGATTCGACTATCTTACCTGGTACAACGAGCTTCAAATGGTCATCGTGGTCTCTTGGATGGATCTGGCGACTCGCAGTATCTTCTCGTTGAGTCTGATCGCCACAACTACCAACATGAAGGAGCTGCTCCAGCGTCTACCGCATAAGAAAAATCGCATTGGCCAGTCGGTCTTCACGGCTCCATCATCCTTCGACATTGCAACAATCAAAACTATCCCGTCAACTCGTGGGCGATTTTTCTGCTATGACTCCAAGCTGCTGGCTCAATTCGAAAAACTGACTTTGCACTCGGGTCACATTCTATTCGGGATTTGGGGCGCAGTGGTGCTTGCATTTCATATCCAAGCTTCGACGCAGCCATTGCTATCCCAATGCCTAATTCATGTGAGACCGTGGGGTGTTTCTCGTCCGTCCTGCTTCTTGGCGGGGCTTGATTGCTACACTTTGGGCATATCTGGTCTGGCGGATGAAGTGGACAAGGATTGGAGCGAGTTCGATAGCTTCGCTGTGGTTCAAGTGTTGATTCGACACTGTCCAGCTCTTGAAGTACCCGCTCGACTCAGCGAGTTTCACAGTCTCAGAGCGATCAAAGTGTACAATACGACTATTGTAGATTGGGGGAAATCGGCTGCTCTTACATCAACGAACCACCCAAACTTGCTGTCGTTGTTCCTCATTCGAGTCAATATGACGGACGGTGTTCTCCCCGCTGGGTTTCTTACGCCCGACTTCCCACCGTCAGTGTACGATGTGGAGTTTTGCGTTAGCAATCTGCGGGAGCTGCCGGATGATTTAGATACTAAATGGCTCACGACATCCGGTTACAATTCGAGTACAGCCAGCTAACTACCGTCGATCCCGTTTTTCTGCGGCTAGAACCTGGCACGGGCAACCCGATAACTGAGATCCCGCCCGGTGTGTTCGAGATTGATAATACCTACCTTATCGGAATCAGCGACTTGGATATTCAAGAGCTGCCACGCAATGTGACCAAGTTATCTGTGGGCTTAGCTTGGGCCTTCATGCGTGGAACCAATGTGTCGTTCTTCTGGGACTGGGCTGTGAGCTCGTGGAGCGCATGGCCCCAGCTTCTCCGTGGATTGCTGGCTACTCGCCTTATTGCGATGATCTGCGAATTTCGCAGACGCTGATGGACCCATCTGCGGAGAACATTCAGGTTATCGGGCGGGCTGCAACTGCAATGATCACACTAGTCTTCCCTCTGGCGGAGGAATGTTCCACTCTTTGTTTTACGAAGACAGCATCAACGCCATCAGCACTCCACCCCAGTTGATAACGGTTTAAAGATGCTTACATTGAAGGCGATCACTAAAAAAAAGTTATACTGGGAACACCCGAAGAATGAGGGGGTGGACAGCTCCCAACGGATTAATTGCGTGACCGTAACGCGTAACTGCGCAACCTTCGTGCTACACGAGCCAGAAGGATGTCGACCGAGCAGGTTCAACGGCAACTTTCAGACTGAGGCAGGAAATGCACATCGACATCAACAGGCCCATCCACCAGCTTCAGAAAGTGAACTGCGGCACGCGCGATATTCATGGGTGTGGGCCACGCCCTTGAATCACGCGGGCCACAGTTCTCCCTTATCACGGCAATCACCACCGGTACCAGCACCAGCGTTTTATACCACAGGTGTTCCCAGCCAAGTCGAAGACGACCTAGTTTAAGTCAAAGTTAGTAAACACTGCTTTTTTCGACACGGGAACCCTTGATGATCGCCATTGTAGGTCAATACTTACAACTCGGCGAATCAGCTAGGACCTGGTGGGTGATTTACGGATAAATTACCAGCTCCTTTTCTCGCATTGGAGATACGCGCGATCCTACGTGCGCAGGTACTATTGCATTGTACAAATATTGTCAGCGTTATCGTTTTGACTAAAGTCGTGAAGACTATGAGGAGATTCATGCTTCAACCCTTGACAAAAATCAAACAAAAGTGCGTACATTTTTTTTCAACCAGACGCTTTGGGACCTGTTCGGGACACCCATCCGTCTGGAGGTTGCCCAACATGATAAATACCGTCAGCTTCTTCGATCCATGTATCTTTATCCTTTGCAATTCCGTCCAACAGTTTCTAATCGGTAGACAAGAATGACTTGTTTCAGGGAATGTATTTCGCGACTATATGCTGTTACTTCTCAACGCAATGGGCTTGCAACATGGGCCCTTGATACAGTACCACATGTATTCGAGTATAGAAAAAAATCTGGAAATGAAGGCAACAGCAGCGCTGGCAAAACGCCCTTCAAGACCGGCCAAGCCAATAGTTTCGACAGTTCAACCACTCGCTTTCACTTGCAGTAGGAACCTCGATGGTAGTTAGCATTGATGGCATACACCTGATGGGATTGGTCGTCAGAAGGCGCTCGGAGTGGAAAAAAGAGTCTGTGGTGCCTTCGGTGACGCTTTTCGACAGAATAGCTCGTGCTTAGCGTGTTATAGAACTGACGGGCTTGAAGTTTTATTAATACAGTTGCTCTAACGGATCGCAATCCGAGCAACATAACATTTCGTAACCCAGTGTAACCCCATTAAAAGTTCGCAGACTGTCGATTGGGGAAGGTTTTTGGATGACATCGAACGACATTCGCGCTACATTCGTAGCTTCCCCTGCCGGCGGATGACATCGAACGACATTCATGCTACACGGGACCATCGGCACATCATAGATAGATAAAGGATATTGAAGCCGACTAGAACAAATAATAAAGGTGTGTTGTAGTGTGTCCTGTCACTGTGCGGCGGAGCATGACTCAGAGCTGGTGAGCAGCGGCTGCGTCGTGATCGACTTGACGTAGTCGTTCGTGTGGCCCACCAAGGACAAGTCGGTGGCGGAGGTGTACGGCGGGCGGCAGGCGGTGGCTGAGGCGAGTCAGTCGGCTACTGCCACCGCCACGAGAACCAAGTTGAAGAGGGGAGTCTGCAGAAGATCGCAGGAGGGCGACACGTCGGACAGGGACAAGGAGTGAGTGTGCGAGGAGGCGAGGCGACGTGAGATCTACGACGAGCGGCCAGGAGGCCACGGGAGCGGTGATGAGACGTGAAGAGGGAGAGGTCCAGGTAGGCTAGGAAGGCGCCCAATGTGTAGGAGAGGTAGAAGTAAGCGGGGACAACGAGCTGCGGTCTGGCAGCTCGACTCTCAGTTGAGATTTGTTGCAGAACTGTAGCAGGTTGAGACTAAATACATTGCGTTGCGACCGAAGGCACGGGCTGCTACGTTAGTGCTGAGCGAGGGCGACGACTAGCTGCGGGCAGTAAGAGGAAGTAAGCGAAGGTAGGCAGGCACTAAGATAAGGGGGCAGTGGCGAGTAGGGCGGCGGGACCGTGGAGAGAGACCACGGGGGTCGAGGTGCACGAGTAGCGCCTTGACCGAGGGGCGCAAGGGTCCGCGTGTGCCCTCGGGCGAAGGACACCTGCGTCCGCTGCACGTTAACCGGATTTTGCTGGAAGCAGCCGGCGGGGCTACCCGACCGTCGGTGCCGACAACGCTTCCTACCAGCCATCCCTATCCCCGTCTGGGCCATAAGCTGTTTGGTCACCACTGTGCGGCCCCGTGCCGGTTAGCCGCCGGCGCTAATGCTTTCCGCCTAGGTGTCGGCGAGTAGGTCGTCAATACAACGTAATCCGTCCGTGAGCTGACGACCCGTAATGGGATTGGAGGCCTAGCGGCGGGTTACCTACATGGTGGTCATACAGGGGCCTTCCGGGCTAGAACACGAGCGGAGTGTCTTAGCGGGCGACCCGCAGCGGAAACGATAAGGAAACGATAAGAGTGAGACGAAGAGAGCGAGTGAGCTAACAAAGGCGATCGTGTTATTTGAAACAGAAAGAGCCAAGAACGACCATGGCGACTCAGCGAGACGAACGAGCGGAGCGGCGCGCTGCGTCGCAGGCGCGAGCGGCGCGCGAAACAGCGAAACAGCAACAACAACTGACGGCGTCCACGACGCTGGAAACGGAGGACGGCCAGACACTGCTCGTGGAGACGGAGGTGATTCGGCCGGCCACGGGCAACACGCCGACGAACGCGAGAACCGGACAGCCGAACCAAGGAAGAGCGGACAGCGACACGATGGTGAGTGGCCGCGGCGGTTCGGGCGGCGACGTAACCACCGGGAGCCGAAGCAGCGGTGGCGGCCACGGCACAGTACCCGGCGCGCCCACGGGCGCGAACACGACGATGAGCATGACGCAGAGAACGGGCGCGGAGACGACTGCGAGTACGGCGCCGGTGACGGACCCGAGCGCACCGATGATGACGAACCCAAGCGCACCGGCGATGACGAACCCGGGCGCGACGACGAACGCAGGACGGGCGAGAACGGTGGACTTGACTGGGACTGGCGGCGATGACGACCGGGGCGGTGACGAACTCGGGCGCATGCCACCGACACCGGGCACGACATCAGCGGCGAGATCCGGGGGCTTCTGGGCGGACGACTACGCGCCAGCGCGCCAGGTGATCGTGCGCGAGAAGGCGAAGGCGCTGAAGCTCTCGAAGTTCAAGGGGTTGGACGACACGATGCCGGTCACGATGTGGCTGAAGACGGTCCGCGCCGAGGTCCGTCGACAGGCTGCGACGATGGGCGTGCAGTGGAGTGACGGCCAGCTGTACCATGAGGTGGCTGCGCACTTGGACGGCGAGGCGAAGAGGTGGTTCGCGACGGTGATGGAGTCCGTACCGCCCGAGGAGGAGAACATCAACACCCTCGCGGGCATGCTGCGGGCCAAGTACATGACCCAGGACACGACCCCCGAGGTGGTGGACCGCCTCAACGCGAGAAGGCAGATGCGGGGTGAGCGCCTGGTCGAGTACGCTCAGGCTTTGCGGGAGATCGGCGAGCGAGGAGATGTTGGCGAGAGCTGGCTCGTGAGCGCCTTCATGAAGGGCATGAGCAGCACCGAGGGAGCGACACACGTGCGTGGACACCGGCCGAAGACACTTGACGGGGCCGTCAATCTGGCCGTCCCCCACGTGGGTGAGTACGGCGAGGGCTACGGAGTGGGGCTCGAGACGGCGACGACACGCTGGGACGACAGGGAGGCCCAGTACGGGCGCGGGCCCTTGGCGGCAGCCAAGGTGACGAGTGGGCAAGAGCAGTCGGGGCTTCGCGGCAACTCGAGGAACGAGGTGACTGGGTACGGCCCGATGTGGGGCACGACTCAGAAGCCACCAAGGTACGATACCGAAGGAAGACCGGTATCGACCGGTGGAGCCAGTGCGGATGAATGGTGGAAAGCCATCCCGCCGGGATTCACACTGGTACCTACCGGTAAGGGAGCCAGCGCGGGCAGCGGTTCAAAATTTCAAACGGCGGGCGGAGATCCGTTGGGCACGCGCGGGAAACGGCAAAGTACCGGCGATCAGAATGACCGGCGGCCCGCTAAGACGCTCAAGGTGGAGGCCGCCTTCGGCGGCGGTACTCAGGCGGCCAGGCGAGCTCCCAACCCCACGCTGGCGACGCGCGAAGGCCGGCTGCGCAACCTGGAGCGGTACCAAGCGCGCGTTCAGCATACGCAAGCCGGAGGAAAGCCTGCCGCGCCGAGACCTGGCGTGGAGTGCTTCTACTGTGGACAAGATGGCCACTACGCGCGAGAATGCGAGCTGAAGCAGGCCGATCTGGCCGCTCAGAACGCAACGGCCGGGCAAACCGAGGAGGAGAACAACGGATCGGCGGCGGGAAACGGCCCGCGAGCGTACTGGTCCCGGCCTTACAGCTCGCAGGGTCTGACCCGGGGAAGACGCGAGGAAGCAGAGCGGCGCACGCGCGAGGACGAGAGCGCAGCGGCCGAGGACGACGACGACGAGGAGCGGCCACTGGAGGAAGCGGTGGTCGCGGTGGAAGAGGCGCATCGAGAGCAGCGAGTGCAAGGAGCGCGGGCGCATGTCGCGCCGTGCCTGGCACTGGGGATGGCGCGGCAGGGGTGACGGCGGTGACGAACGACGGGCCAGCGACGGCATCGCTGGCGGACGAGGCCACGGACGGCCGTGGCGTCAGACGCCTCGTGCGCGACGACGGAGGAAGTGTCGACTGGGGATGGCGCGGCGCACGCGGCCACCAACGCGGAAGGAACGGTTCCGAAGACGGTGTCCGTGACGAAGAGCGACGGCGACGAGAACGCGGGTAAGCGCGTGAGGTTCGCAGTGACGGAGATGACGAACGGAGGCACTGAGACCGAGGGCGACGACAGACGCGTGGTGGTCGACACGCGTGACCTGTTGGAGGCGTGCGGCTTCGACCGCAGCGGCGTCCCCAGCAAGGAAGAGCTGGATGCGCGAGTCGAGGCGCAATTGCGCGCCGTGCAGCGGTTGTACGAGGAGGGAAATGGCGTCGTGACATCCGCTGGCGCCATGCCACGTGACACCAACGACGACGAACCGAAGGACGGCACGCCGCATGTCCAAGAGGTGGTGACGGAGGAGATACGGGTACGCGACCTTGCCAAGGCCAAGGTGCTACGCGTACGAGCCAAGGATGTGGAGCAGCGGCGTGCAGCCGAAGTGGAGGCAGCGCGGCGAGCGCGCAAGCGCCAGAGACGCATCGAGCACTCGAAGGCTCGACGACAACGGCAAGACGAACGGAGGCAGCGAGAAAGTCACCGTGACACGGACGACACGACAGGGTCATCTGTCCGTGCTGGCGGTGAGGCGAGCGCGGCCGAAGACCCAACGGTGGGCGAGAGTGACGAACATGCTGCAGGCGAGACGGAGCTGCGGCGATCGCGAACACGACGACGTTACGAGAAACGGGCGCGGAAGGCACAGGCCAAAGAACAACGCGAGCTGCGTGCAGCGCTCGTCAGGACGCAGCACCCGGCAAACGTCTACTTTGCGTTCGGAGAGCAGAAGAGCGCTGGAGAAGGTAGGACGATGAGCTGCGCGGAGGCGGAAGCGACGGGTTTCACGCCACCAAGGGCGAGGCGAGTCTCGATCAAACGAGGGGCTCGCTCGAAACACGCGAAGCAGTACGAGTACAACAGCGGGAGCGTGTACGCGCACTCGTACGTCAAGGCGATCGACGGCGAGCTACGACCCGTGCGCGTGGGACAGTTGCGGGCGGTGCAAGCGCCGACCGTGGACTCACTGCCGACAGTGAATGTGCGGGTGCGCGGCGAGCAGCGGGTGTAATGGGCCTACTTTGGCTCACTACTTTAGCTTACACGGGCGCACACGTGTGTGAGGAAGCGTAGCGTAGTTTAAACTAGAGTTAATTATACTCGGGACTCCGAGTATAGATTAATCTAAATAAACGATCCAAATAATGTTTTGGGTTATAATGAGAACTGCTATTTTTGTTTTATGTCTCTGACTTCCTCTAAATGTAATATTCTAAGATAAGAATCTGCCAACGGCTGGTTGGCAGAATTCCAATGCTGTGCATGTCGCTCATTGGCTAAGAGATGCTGCTCTCAGCCAATAGGAATCCTAAGTCTCTATGGACCACCCGTCGTGGTGGTCGTAAATGTATGTAGCCTTTGGTGTGTCTACACCAAGGTCGAGAAAGTCTTTCGAACCTCTAACAGACGTCGTGTCTGTTAGAGTTACAAGTGACTGTAGCCACTTGTGCGTGTAACCCTGTTACACCATCCCCCCCTCAAGGTTAGACGCGCCGAGTCACGGCACGTCAATCAGGAAATTGACCATTCGTCAATTCTTCACGTTGGGAGAAAGAAAACTCGAGCTTATTCCGCAATGAGCTTGCCTCAGAAGAATACCGACACTGCAGCAGAGGGGAAGTCCTCCGCCGGGATAGAGACTCTCTCTATCCCCG
This sequence comes from Phytophthora sojae, assembly GCF_000149755.1. Classification (NCBI taxonomy): domain Eukaryota; phylum Oomycota; class Peronosporomycetes; order Peronosporales; family Peronosporaceae; genus Phytophthora; species Phytophthora sojae. Next base: position 5,394,506 of record NW_009258118.1, read on the forward strand.
AGTACCGCGAGCGTCTCAAAGCAAAGCGTGACGCTCTTGCTACCAAGGCTGCGGCGGGGACAACTTAACCAGAGATTGCCCTCGAAGGTTCTGCTGCAGTCGACGACGCCGTTGACTTCGACGACGACGTGGAGATGGAAGAGGGCGAGGCCTCTTCTAGCAAGCGCAAGGAGTCTATCGACAGCGATAGTCTCGACCCGCATGCCGGGTCGAGACGCCCTCGTGAAGGAGACGACTCGGACGCTTCGAGCTCGAAGCGTTCGCGCGGCGAGAGCGACACTCCGCTCTCTGCTGCTGGGGCTTTAAGCTCCCCACGTGATGTGGTGACTTCAAGTTCTCCGCGCGCTGCTCAGGCAGCGCGCGATCCGTGGATGCCGTCTGCGTCAGAGATCGCTGACCGCGTGGGCAACACTGTGCCTCCAAACGAAATTCCGCTGTACGTATGCAGCGGTATCCGCGACGATGCTGTTGCGGAGGCGCAGCACTTTGATCCGTTAACGAATCAAAGGCGCGATTATTACATCGGGCTCTTCCACGAGCTCTGGTACTTCTCCAGCAAGAAGACCTCTTCTCGCAGCAAAGTGCCTGAGTGGCAGGCACTTTGTCAAAGTTGGAACGCTTTTGTTGAGAACTTCAACAAGAAGCCGGCTGCTTACCGCGAGCGGGTTAAGCATGCCCGTAAACGCTTCGAGACATTCTCGACGCGCGGGAGGCTGGAGCAGCTCCACAGATCCTCTGTGGACGCTGGTATTCCATGCGCTGTGCCCGAAGGCAATCAGTGCACGTTGTGTCTTCCGGGTGCGGTGCGCTTGAGCGACCGCGACCTAAACGGGTACACGACGATTCGTATACCTGAGAGTCTCAAGGATCTCCGTGCCAAGTTCTTGGCACGCGAGGAACGCGACGATCGTGGGGCTTCGGGCGCTGTAGGTGACCACAGCGCTCGCACTACCTTCGCGTCGGCAGTGCGTGGTGAGCTTCGTACGCCCTCACCATTTCCGGAATGTCCTGCAACAGGACGTCCTGCGGCTCCCATGTATCTTGGTGGGGCGGAAACCCTCTCCAACGAATACGATAACGAACCGGCTGACGGTTCGTTTTCGGGATACTATGGTTCACAATACGCTCAACAATCCAGCGTGTTGAGCCGTGGGCGTCGCGGATCGGAGGCGGCGGTGGTGGGAACACGCCCCGGGTATGGTCAACCTGGGGTTGACCTTGGCCCGACGCTCGAGGAGCGGGTCGCTGCTGTGGAGCAGCTTCAGAGCCGTGAGTGCGCCGCTCTGAAGCAGGAGATGGCGACCCTGAGAGCTCAAGTTGCTCAGGCCTCGCAGACCGCGTCGGACATCTCTGTCGACGTGGGAGGTCGCGTCGCACGCTTGGCCCAGCGCGTTCACGCGCTGGAGCAGAGGTTCGCTTCCGCTGGGGCTTCCGCTTCGGGCCAGCCGAGCTAGGTGGCTCGTGCTGCCGGTATGGCTTCAGCCGCCCGACGTAAAAGGTCGGATGGAGGCGCATGCTAGATGGAATATCTAGCGTGTAGGCGTTGCCATGCCGTGCCAACACCGTGAACGGCCCGATGAAGCGCGGAGCAAGCTTGCTCGCCCCGAAGTCGGAAACTGCATGTTTAGGCAGGTTTTGAGTAGCTATCAAAACCAATGAACCCTTCTCGAATTCATTTGTGTTGCCCCTGCCAACGTTGTCTGCGTTCATCTTCTGTCGATCAACAGAAGCTGCTGTAGCGTCTTGGACAAACCGAATGACGGCTTGTCTGCGCTGCACGAAGTTGATTGCGTCCGAGCTGAACTCGTTCAGCTCGTTTCTAGCAGTAGGCCCGGCCTCTGCGTTCGTCTTCGCGGTGTCTGTGCCCTGCACAGACCCGTTCTTCTTCTTTTTCTTGCTCTTGTCGGCGTCTGTGCCCGGCACAGACGCGTGCTGCTTGTTCTTCTTGCGCGTAGTCGCGGCTGACACTGTGCAAGTGCCAGCGGCATTCTGCGGCTGCTGCGTTACAGTCATAGATCCTCCCCCACTTAAGGAAGGAGTCACCATCCCGAGTAGACTCGGGAGGCGTGGGTGCCTGATGGCATTCACGTAGAACGGTGTATGCCCGGTCGAGGCATGCACCGAGTTGTTGATGGCGAACTCCGCCATCGGCAGGCACTCGCTCTAGTGTTGGAACGAGTGAGCGTAGCTCTTAAGCACGTCTACGAGCACGCGGTTCACGCGGTCGGTCTGCCCGTCCGTCTGCGGGTGGTCCGCAGTCGACATCGAAAGTTGACTCCCAAGTAGTGTAAACACTTCTTGCCAAAGGTGTGCAGTGAAGCGCGGGTCTCGATCCGACACAATGTCGATCGGCATGCCATGGTGTTTGAACACCATGTCAACGAACAGACGCGCCGTCTGTTTCGCAGTCACTTCAGCGGGTACCGCAGCAAGATGTACCATCTTGCTGAAGCGGTCAACAAAGACCACAACGCCCGTGTTCCCCTGGCTGTCCGGGGGAAGACCGAACACGAAGTCCAAAGACATGGACTGCCAACACTCCGACGGAGTCGGCAGTGACTGCAAGGGAGCCTGCGCGAAAGGCGCAGGCTTCACACGTTGACAAACCTCGCAAGCACGGACGTACTTGCGCACCCATTTGTACTGGTGGGCCCAGTAGAAGTCTCGCGTGAGAAGAAGGTATGTCTTCTCACGGCCCGGATGCCCCGCAGTCGGTGCATCGTGATACTCGTACATGATCCTGAGTCGCTGGTCATGTTCAGTGGGCACGACAACGCGGTCCGCGTTGTCGTCGACTGCACTGTAGAGTAATAACCCGTCGTGCACCCGATAACGGTGTGCACGAGCACGAAGATGCTTCGGCAGCTTCTGACGAGCTATGTCAGAAGGCGCTGAGCCGTAGGCCAGCAAGAGCTTCGCGTCCGCGTCGTACGCGTACGCGACCTTCACGTCGTCCAACAGTGACGACGTTGGGGTGCTCGATCGCATGGCGTCAATGGCATTGACGTCGGCCACCACATTGAGTCTTCCGGGTTTGTACTCAACCCGGAAGTTATACTCTGCGAAGAATGAGAGCCATCTCGCCATCCGTTGCGAGATGTGCGGCGACTTCACAGCCGTCCGTGGTCCTTCAAAGATTGAAATAACTAATCAAAAAAATACTTTAATTTTAAGTAGTATAGATTTTATATTTTTAAATCAATTTGTCAATCCCCATGAAAAATTTGAACTTAAAGTAAAAAAATGATTTGAAGATATTAATAACATTAAACCTAAAAGATTAAATCCTGTTTATTTAATAATTTTTTTAATTATTATATTTTTTATATTGATATATGAATACAGGGGGGGGTTTAAGTAGTATCAGGAAAAACCCTAATCCAAAGAATACCAACAATAACATGTATACCATGAAATCCTGAAAATTTTAATTACAGAACCTTCAATAAAACAATTAATACAAAAATACAATATTATAAAAATATTAAAAAAATAAAATTTTATCCTATTTTTATTTATGTTTTTTTCTTGTATTAATAAATTCACCCGTAAAAGAAAAAAAATAATTTAAAAATGACTACAAATTTACAAAAAAATAAAAATAGAAAAAGATACATTCCTATGATAAAATGATTGGCTTTAAATTTGGTGAAATATTTTTTATTATAATTAAAATTACCTTAAATCGTTTTTTTAGTTTACATTTCACTGAGAATTTTATCTTTATAAAATTTTATTGTCTTTAGAATCTGAAATTGTTATATTAAAAATATATCGTGTTACTCACCCGTTCGCTATGGTTTAAAAACATTTGACTTGCATGTGTTAAGCATACCGATAGCATTTATTCTGAGCCAGGATGCTGAATTTTTACCAACATTTTTTAAACTAATACCAGTTATTTTAAGTTTTTGTTAAAACAGGTATCTTTTTTAAAGAACCTACATTTACAAGGATATAAAATACTTTTAAATGTAGGTTCTTTATAAAAGATACCTGTTTTAATTTTTAATAACCATTAAAAAACCAGTTAAAGTAAAAAGATTACTACCAATATAACCGTGGAAATACATAGCACCGCCAAAAAATAAAAAAAAGTCCAAATGAGAATATTTACTGATACACCATTAGTTCAAAAAGCACGTGAAAGTGTATTAGAATTTCTTTTGATAAATCGTCCTAAATAAATAATTACAATCTGATTTTCAACTAAATAAAATAAATCCTGAAGCAAATGAATTGATGAATTTTGATGGAAAAAACCATATTTTATCAAATGAAAAAATAGTTTAGTAGTAATAAAAATTTCAGTAATATTTGTAAAGATAAAATATTTTAACATATGTTTATGAAGTTCCATCAATTTTTCTCGTTCTTCAAATCCCCAAAAATATGGTGTCATAGCCTTGACGGGTTGCCTCTATTTGTCTTGAATGATTTTTAGCTATAAAATCTAATGCCTGTAAATGTAAAAATCCAGGTGATTTAATTTTACAACGATTAGCACGTTAAAAACCCTTTGTTAAAGATTTAATTTTAAAAATTCGAGATAAATTATTTTTTTAATAAAAAAATTTTTTAAAAACTTTTTGATAAAACTTTAGACAGACCAAACAAATAAAGGTAATCTATGAAAACTTAAACCAGGGGCTCTCCCTTTTGATGGTTGTAGATAAAAAATACATAAGTCCTTTAGGAAATATTCAACTTAATGCACCTAAAAATGAATATTTAGAAAATGTTATTAATATCTTCAAATCATTTTATTAAGAAATTTGAGCTTAAAGTTAAAACCCAAGGAAAAACAAAAACAGCTTCTAAATCAAAAATAATAAAAAGAATAGAAAAATTTATAAAAAAAAAAGTTGGAAAAATTGGTGATACAATTCTAATATCAGCAAAAAAATTACATCATTTTAAATATTATTCAGAAAATATTATAAAATGATTTGAAGATATTAATAACATTAAACCTAACGATGAGTGCTAATATTTAGAATTTTTAGATATAACAGCCAACGTGTTAAGCACTCCGCCTGAAAAGTATAATCGCAAGATTGAAATTCAAAGGAATTGACGGGAGTCTACACAAGCGGTGGAGCATGTGGTTTAATTCGATAATACGCGCAGAACCTTACCAACTCTTGTCTCAGTTTAAAGCCATACCTTTAATATTACCGCAAATCCTTTAATGACGGTTCGATTCCGTCTTTAGGTTTAGCTGGTATGCCTAGAAGAATTCCAGATTTTCCGATAACGACCCTCGTGATCGTGCTGCATCAACGCACATCCGATTGCGAAGTCGGATGCGTCACACACAACGTGGAACGGGCGATCTTGGTCGGCCACCGCCAAGATCGGCGCCTCAGTCAAGCCCTGCTTGACTGCATCGAAGGCCTGCTGACTCTCAGCTGTCCAAATCCACTCGACGTCCTTCTTCAGGAGCTGTGATAGCGAGCGTATCATGCCCGCGTAGTCCTTCACGTACTTGCACAAGTACGTGGCCAAGCCAAGGAACTGCCGCAGTTCCTTGACGTTCGTCGGCGTCGGCCACTCATTGATCACTCTGACCTTCTCAGGGCCGACACCGTTCTTCCCAACGAGACACCCGAGCACGGGTATCTCGCTCGCCCCGAAGATGCACTTCTTCAGGTTCGCATAGAGCTTGTGCTTGCGCATGAGCGCAAGCAGCTTCCGGAGATGCACCCACGCCTCCCGAGTCTACTCGGGATGGTGACTCCTTCCTTAAGTGGGGGAGGATCTATGACTGCAACGCAGCAGCCGCAGAATGCCGCTGGCACTTGCACAGTGTCAGCCGCGACTACGCGCAAGAAGAACAAGCAGCACGCGTCTGTGCCGGGCACAGACGCCGACAAGAGCAAGAAAAAGAAGAAGAACGGGTCTGTGCAGGGCACAGACACCGCGAAGACGAACGCAGAGGCCGGGCCTACTGCTAGAAACGAGCTGAACGAGTTCAGCTCGGACGCAATCAACTTCGTGCAGCGCAGACAAGCCGTCATTCGGTTTGTCCAAGACGCTACAGCAGCTTCTGTTGATCGACAGAAGATGAACGCAGACAACGTTGGCAGGGGCAACACAAATGAATTCGAGAAGGGTTCATTGGTTTTGATAGCTACTCAAAACCTGCCTAAACATGCAGTTTCCGACTTCGGGGCGAGCAAGCTCGCTCCGCGCTTCATCGGGCCGTTCACGGTGTTGGCACGGCATGGCAACGCCTACACGCTAGATATTCCATCTAGCATGCGCCTCCATCCGACCTTTTACGTCGGGCGGCTGAAGCCATACCGGCAGCACGAGCCACCTAGCTCGGCTGGCCCGAAGCGGAAGCCCCAGCGGAAGCGAACCTCTGCTCCAGCGCGTGAACGCGCTGGGCCAAGCGTGCGACGCGACCTCCCACGTCGACAGAGATGTCCGACGCGGTCTGCGAGGCCTGAGCAACTTGAGCTCTCAGGGTCGCCATCTCCTGCTTCAGAGCGGCGCACTCACGGCTCTGAAGCTGCTCCACAGCAGCGACCCGCTCCTCGAGCGTCGGGCCAAGGTCAACCCCAGGTTGACCATACCCGGGGCGTGTTCCCACCACCGCCGCCTCCGATCCGCGACGCCCACGGCTCAACACGCTGGATTGTTGAGCGTATTGTGAACCATAGTATCCCGAAAACGAACCGTCAGCCGGTTCGTTATCGTATTCGTTGGAGAGGGTTTCCGCCCCACCAAGATACATGGGAGCCGCAGGACGTCCTGTTGCAGGACATTCCGGAAATGGTGAGGGCGTACGAAGCTCACCACGCACTGCCGACGCGAAGGTAGTGCGAGCGCTGTGGTCACCTACAGCGCCCGAAGCCCCACGATCGTCGCGTTCCTCGCGTGCCAAGAACTTGGCACGGAGATCCTTGAGACTCTCAGGTATACGAATCGTCGTGTACCCGTTTAGGTCGCGGTCGCTCAAGCGCACCGCACCCGGAAGACACAACGTGCACTGATTGCCTTCGGGCACAGCGCATGGAATACCAGCGTCCACAGAGGATCTGTGGAGCTGCTCCAGCCTCCCGCGCGTCGAGAATGTCTCGAAGCGTTTACGGGCATGCTTAACCCGCTCGCGGTAAGCAGCCGGCTTCTTGTTGAAGTTCTCAACAAAAGCGTTCCAACTTTGACAAAGTGCCTGCCACTCAGGCACTTTGCTGCGAGAAGAGGTCTTCTTGCTGGAGAAGTACCAGAGCTCGTGGAAGAGCCCGATGTAATAATCGCGCCTTTGATTCGTTAACGGATCAAAGTGCTGCGCCTCCGCAACAGCATCGTCGCGGATACCGCTGCATACGTACAGCGGAATTTCGTTTGGAGGCACAGTGTTGCCCACGCGGTCAGCGATCTCTGACGCAGACGGCATCCACGGATCGCGCGCTGCCTGAGCAGCGCGCGGAGAACTTGAAGTCACCACATCACGTGGGGAGCTTAAAGCCCCAGCAGCAGAGAGCGGAGTGTCGCTCTCGCCGCGCGAACGCTTCGAGCTCGAAGCGTCCGAGTCGTCTCCTTCACGAGGGCGTCTCGACCCGGCATGCGGGTCGAGACTATCGCTGTCGATAGACTCCTTGCGCTTGCTAGAAGAGGCCTCGCCCTCTTCCATCTCCACGTCGTCGTCGAAGTCAACGGCGTCGTCGACTGCAGCAGAACCTTCGAGGGCAATCTCTGGTTAAGTTGTCCCCGCCGCAGCCTTGGTAGCAAGAGCGTCACGCTTTGCTTTGAGACGCTCGCGGTACTCGGGGATAGAGAGAGTCTCTATCCCGGCGGAGGACTTCCCCTCTGCTGCAGTGTCGGTATTCTTCTGAGGCAAGCTCATTGCGGAATAAGCTCGAGTTTTCTTTCTCCCAACGTGAAGAATTGACGAATGGTCAATTTCCTGATTGACGTGCCGTGACTCGGCGCGTCTAACCTTGAGGGGGGGATGGTGTAACAGGGTTACACGCACAAGTGGCTACAGTCACTTGTAACTCTAACAGACACGACGTCTGTTAGAGGTTCGAAAGACTTTCTCGACCTTGGTGTAGACACACCAAAGGCTACATACATTTACGACCACCACGACGGGTGGTCCATAGAGACTTAGGATTCCTATTGGCTGAGAGCAGCATCTCTTAGCCAATGAGCGACATGCATAGCATTGGAATTCTGCCAACCAGCCGTTGGCAGATTCCTATTTTAGAATATTACATTTAGAGGAAGTCAGAAACATAAAACAAGAATAGCAGTTCTCATTATAACCCAAAACATTATTTGGATCGTTTATTTAGATTAATCTATACTCGGAGTCCCGAGTATAATTAACTCTAGTTTAAACTACGCTACGCTTCCTCACACACGTGTGCGCACGTGTAAGCTAAAGTAGTGAGCCAAAGTAGGCCCATTACACAGCGAAGGCAGCGAGGACAGGCTACGGGTGCAAGTGGCACCCACCCGGAGGCGTGATACGTCTCCATGCATGGCAACAAGGAGTTACAGCAGGCTAGGCGACATCCACGAGAGCAGACTTTCCAGCAACAAGAGCTACAACAAGTTGCAGCAGGCTGGGCGACATCCGGGAGGGCAGACTTGTCAAAGGTAAGAGCTAGGAGGCGCTGGAAGGATGGGAGACATCGTAGCTAGCTGCTAAGCCCCAATATATGTTTCTCACTTTGCAATCTACTTCGAGCTGCGCAAGACGAAGTTTCGGGCTGTGCAAGGCCGGGGTGCAGCTCAACGATCTCCAGCAACACAACAACCTACTGATCCGCGAACTTAACCAATGTGTTCGCAAGAATGCGCTGGTGTGGTATGAACGTTATATGACGGACGACTACAGCGTGAAATTGTGGAGTGCCGCGGAAGAGGCGATGAAGCGTGATTTCGAGAACCGAACTTTGATGATAAAGTGAGGAACCAACTTCTGACGATGCGACAGACTGGAGCTTACCCAGGTTACGTTTCAAAGTTCCGTGGCATGCAACGTGTTGTCAGACTGAATGAATTGACAAATGAATCGCAGTCTGCGAATGCTTCTTGGAATGGGATGTGCAGGAGAAAGCGCCAGGAAATCAGCATGGTGAGAATTCGTCTGGCAAAAAGGGCCGGAGACCTGCCACAAAGTCGTATCGGAGCGGAGCAAGCCCGAAGCCGACCCAGGGTAATAAGTTATCGGGTAATAATCAGTCACATCAGACTCATGCGAACAAACCAGCCGCTACTCTGTGAGGCATGCATCGAGAGGAAGAGTGCTGGGTGAAGCACCCCGACAAGAAACCCTGCCAATTACAAAGAAAGCAGCAGCTACATCAGCAGATCTACGCGCTACTGGAGACGCTCGCAGTCGGAGATGAACAACCCCATTCGTCAGCGGCTACTGACCCGTCAAACTAGCCCGTCCACCGGAGTTCGAGCACTCTGGTGGGCATAACGATGAGTTGCTCAACCAAGTGAATGTCTACATTTCGTGAATTGAAGCTGCATGATGAAAAAATGATGAACAACCCATAAAAGTATTGCATGAGGACGAAGAAAAAGTGAACAACCCAGAAAAAATAGTGGAGGACGGAGAAAACGTGAAAATTGAAGAAACAAGTACGAAGGATCGTGAGCTCTTCTGCTTGCTGCATACCAGGAACACAGTACACTGTCCTTCACAGGACATTTGTATTTTGAATTCCAATGTTATCGATAGTGGAGCCAGCATGGACGGCGTCAGCCCTGAATTTTTGCACAACGAATAGATTGTGGGCTGTGGATCACCACAAGCATTTGGAAATCACCTTAGCCGCGAAGCAGACGCTGACTGTTCCGACTAAGACCGTTAGGCTAACACCTTACATGGACGAGTTTAAGCCGTATGAGAACGACATCCTTGTGATTGATGTTCCTGAAGAACAAGATATACTACTAGGAATGCCGTGGCTGAAAACAAAAAACCCCGACATTGATTGGGTGGAGGAACGCGTGAGGCCGCGAGTGCAGTCGGACGAGGCAAACACCGAGTCCTTGAGAAAAAAAGAAGAAACGACGACAAAAGCTCAAAGTGAAGATGCCTCACAAGCCGAAGCGACCGGCGGAGCTGGTGGGTGGAGAACGACATCCAGTATCGGCTCCGCCGCCAAAGAAGAGCGGTGACCTGTTTACTTGTGGTTATTATTCCGTTCAGAGTGGAACAACCAAGTACATCAGTGGTAAACAGTTCCGACGTATTCTGAAGAAACCCCGACACATCGATTGCATTATCGTGATACGACCAATGACAGAAAAAGAAAGTGGCGATGAATCTCAACAACCTGTTGATATTGAATCCTATCGGGATCATCCGGCCTATTCTGTGTTGCGCAAACACAAAGTAGTCTTTCTGCAGAAGTTGCCCTCGTCCTCGTGAATACGGAGAACATGAAATTGAAGTCGACACACAAGAAGCGCTTTTTCGACGACAATGGAGACTCTCCCCAGCTCAAGAGAAGGTGACCATGAACTGGGTAGCCGAAATGCTGGCTGCTGGACTAATTCGACCATCGACGTCACCGCACGGTGCGCCTACCTTCTGCGTAAAAAGCCGGTTGGGTGGCGTATTGTGCACGACTACCGTTCCCTCAACACGCATACGATTCACCGAACCTTGCCAATGCCAAGAAAGGATAAGATCATTGACAAAATGCAAGGAGCATACTGGTTTTCGTGTATGGATTTCCTCAGTGGCTATTACCAGTTCCGAGTACGTGAATCCGATGTGCCTTTTACGGCGTTTCAAGCGCCGGACGGCGCGTATGAATATCTCGTGCTGCCTATGGGACTCTCCAATGCACCTGCGACCTTTAATGCTGGCGTTCGCCGCATGTTGTCCGATTTAAGCGAGATCTGCAAGTCTTACTTTGATGACATTTATGTCTACACGAAGTCACCAAGTTTGGAGAAGCACTTGGAAGCACTAGATCGTGTGTTGACTCGTCTGGAAGAGCACCGCTTCTTCGTGAAATTGAGCAAGTGTGTTTTTTGGGTGGACGAAATACCATGTTTAGGAGACTATGTGGGCAGAAATGGAGTACGAATCGACCCCGCGAAAGTGAAAGTTCTGCGAGATTGGCCACTACCCCGTTCCCGAAGCGAACTGCAGTCGTTTTTGGGCACAACCGTGTACTTACAAAGATTTTGCAAGGACTTTGCTAGCGATGCTGATCCCTTGTTTGACCCTTTAAAAGGGCACGGTAAACAGCAGCTCGAGTGGTCAGCAAGTCTACGTGGCCATTTTGACTCTCTCAAGAAGATGATTGGTGCGACTCCCGTTCTAGCGATCCCCGACTTTGATCGTCCTTTTCATTTAAGAATGGACGCGAGTGATTTCGCAGTTGGTGGAGTCCTCTTTCAAGAGGAGGGCGAGGGAGATGAAAGAAGAGAACAACCCGTAACTTTTGGTGGACGTAAATACAAAAAAAGCGGCTGAGAAGAATTATTCTATGCGCGAAAAGGAACTCCTGGCGATTCTGTTTGGTCTCCGATTGTGGCGCATTTACCTGCTGGATAAACCCTTCATCGTGGAGACGGATCACCGCTCGCTGGAGACTCTGTTCACTCAGAAAACAATTTCGCGTCGAGTAGCTCGGTGGTATGACGAATTAAGCGCGTATCCGATCAAATTCCAATACATCCCAGGAAAAGATAACACTGTAGCGGATGGTATATCGCGGCGACCAGACTTTATGATAGAGCAACCAGTGACACTTGCCGCTATTACGACTCGACAACAAGTGAAACAGCGCATGAAAAGTGATTTGGCTAGTAAGGTGTGGCGCGGTATAGTGAAGATCCCTTCACCGCTTCATTACAGCAGCATCTGAGCGGAGTTGGGGAGCGTAGCAAGCTTCAAGTAAGACACTTGGAGAGGTACAGCATGGCGAAGAAGCGTACCTTCTATCACGCGCCAAGTGACGAGCACCCGCGGCTTGTTTTGCCGAATATTCAAGAGATTCTTGAGGGTGTTCTGTACGAGTTCCATGATGGAAAATGTTAGGGACACCCAGGCGTGGAGCGAACGCTACGGCTACTTGAAAAGCAGTATTATTGGAGGTACATGGAGCGATCCGTCCGCAGCTATGTGCAATCATGCGAAGAATGCCAACGCACTAAGAATCGGAACACGAAGACACCTGGGCTTCTGCGCTCGCATCGAATTCCCACAGCAAGGTGGACGCATCTCGCGATGGACTTTATTGTTGCGCTACCAGACAAAGGATGGCTTCGATTATGGTCCTGATAGATCGCCTGACAAAGCGCGCTCATTTTGTGGCTACTACGACTGTTGCAACCGCACTTGAAACAGCCAAATTGTATCGAGATCGAGTGTTTATGCTGCATGGGCTGCCTGAGGAGGTTTTATCAGATCGAGATTCAAAGTTTACATCGGCAGTCTGGACAAATCTATGTGAGATGCTTGGTACCCGGCAGAAACTGGCAACCGCCTTCCGGCAACAGGCGAATGGAGTAACTGAGCGAGTTAACCAGACAATTGAAAACTATCCACGGGCCTTCAGCAACAGCAACATCAATGATTGGGATGAGCTGCTAGCCGTGGCTGAGTTTGCGTACAATGCGCGACACCAGGCCTCTATCAGCATGACTCCGTTTGAGGCAGATTTGGGGTACCCGCTAGCGACGCCAGCGTCATTGCAGCCACTGGAAGTTAGCACATTATTTGCTGTACGTGCTGCTCAGAAACTTGGAGAAGAATTTGTGGAGCATCGAAGGGACGTTTTAGCGAAGGCACGACGAGTTCTGCAGGCTTCGCAGGACCGAATGAGCAATTACTACGATAAAAATCGACCTGTTCAGAAGCTTGAAGTTGGAGACCGCGTGTTATTGTCGACGACCACCTTGGATGCATTTCACGCAGGCACTACGAAAAAGAAATTAGGGCCGAGATAGATTGGGCCATACGCAGTGGCGGAACAGATCGGACACGATTACTACCGTTTGGAGCTACCTACGCGAGTGAAATTCCATCCTGTCTTCCACACGTCGATGCTTAAGCCCTATGCGCAGAGCGAACGCCCAGACCAGACAATGTTTTAGGTTCTACTTCCTGATGGGACTGACGGTGAGCTGGTTGAGGATTTTGTGGGTTATGGACGGCGCAGCGGAAGTAAGGAATACCACGTCAAGTGGCTGGGGCAATCAGAGCTTACGTGGGAGCCCATTGGAAACCTGCAATACGTTCTGGACCTCAGACAAACGGAAAGCCTCGAAGGCTACGGCTCGAGCCCCGTAGCGAAACCATCTCTTGTGGGAAGGCATGTAATGGGTTCAAAGCAAGATTACGGCACATGTGAATCGTCAAGGAAATCAACTTCGATACATACAACCCATGGCAGATGCAGAGGCACGTATCCAGAGCGTTTCCGTGGCACGGGCGCCCACATGTGTCCGTTCCAGACGCGTCCCTTTGGCGCCTCCCACAGGCCGAGGTACTTGTTGTACACACCTCGCGAGATCGTGAGGCAGGCCAGCTTCTCTTCCTCCGCCACGTCCGTACTGCCAACGCCCGGAATCAGCGCCATGTGCCCAGTCGATCCGTTCGCCGGCACCACGTACGTGTCAGGTGCGGTGACAAACGCCTGGCCGATGTTTTCCATACCTTGCGCCACATTGTCAATTGGGTCGTTAACTTCCGTTGCTTTGTCAACAGCTTCCTCCAGCGTCTCGGGCTTCTGTCGCTGCTACACGAGGGGTCGCGTTGTCCTATCCAGGCTGCGGTAGAACTGTGCAAGCAGCACACGTTCTCGGATGCGGTTGTTGTCACACAGGTCGCGGAGAGCAGCAGCGAAGTCCGCATACGTCTCACCAGGCATCCTTCATCGTTGGCCGATACGCCACTCGGCCATCGCCTTGTCTGGACGCTCACCGCAGCGTCCAGCACTGACGACTTTAACTTCGTCCAGGTTCGATCGCGTAGCTTCCGGTCCAGCTGGACCCACCAGCGGGTAGCGCTGTCCTGTAGCTTGTTGCCTAAGTTGTAATAGAGTTCTTGATCCGTCCATTCACCTCGTCCTGACAGCCGTGCGCCTTCCCATGCCATGTCCACGCGCGCGATCCAGGTCGTCACAGATGTCTGCGGCGTCGGCAGGAACGTCGGCAGGTCCAGGTCGCGGATAGCACGTCGTCGGTTGCGATGGAAGTCGCGGTCGTTCGGTCTCGTGATAGGCTGGCGCCGTGCACGACGTCCACCTCCATTTCGGCCACCATCGGAGTCGTCGTCGTCATCGGAGCTACTCGAGGACTCGTTATCGTCGTCGTCGCTGTCATCTTCGTCGTCATCGCCGTCACGTGGCTGGTAGACCACCTTCCTATCCGTGGCAGCTAGCGGAGCGTTCCGTGGTGCAGCTGGTGGCGGTGCCTGCTGCGTCGGCGGGTTCGTCGTGGTTACCGGCTGCTGCGTCTGCTCCACCGCCACCGTCTGCGTGTCGGTGTGTGCGGGTACAGGGGATGGCGCGGGGTTGGGAGCCGTGGCGCTCAGCTGGTCCGGGCTCGCGTCGATCCTCGCCATCGTGGTTGCCATCTGCTGCAGGGCAGCGGTCAGCGCTGCTACTGGAGCCATCGCTGCGCCGTCGCCGTTGCCGCTGGCTGCTGCTTCGTCGGGTGGCGCGTCTTCAGTGTCGTGGTCGTCTCGTTCCTCCCTTGGGTTGTCGGCGTCGTCCGGTTCGTTCTCCTTCGTCTCTTCGTCCTCGCCGTCTTCCTGGTCTTCTTGGTGCACCAGGTCCGATCCTCCAGCGGGTGCGGGATCAGACGTCTGAGGCTGAGTCGTCACCGGCTGATTCCTCGTCGCACGGGTCGAGGGTTGCATGACGACCTTCGTCCGAGCCATCCGAGCTTCTTCAGGCGTCTTCGTAAGTCGAGGGCTGCGTCGAATACGTACACTAGGCCCCTGTATGACCACCATGCAACGTGTTATGAGCCCCACACGTTTGGGGTTTGGTCGCGACTGTGCTGATGCAGTCCGAAGTCCGTCTGGCTGTCAGTGTCCAAGCGTAAGATACTGCGCCGGTGCGTGCCCGACTGGCAGCACACCTATTTTATTTAGATGAACTAGTACGATGCAAGCCACCGACTAACTACAATACACGATACTTTACGTGTACAACTTGAGTGCCGCTCGTACGCCTGCTATAGCCACTCGGATGTACGCTCACACGCGCCTACCCTACTCGTCGCAGCCGTCGAGACACTTGGAAGCCACGTGCCTCCTAGACCGTCACTCCGTTGCCGTACACGCCGCTGTAGCCGTCCACCGAGGTCGCCGTTAGCGTCCACCGCCGTTCGTCCACCTTCCGTCCATTCGTTGCTAGAGTGCTCGCCGCCGAGGACGTGTTCGTTCGGCCTGTTCACCAGCCGTCCAAACCAAAAGCCGTGCAGCTTGTTCGCTAGACGCCGATTTCCAAAGTGAGCTATGTCGTGGGGCTCGCAGAGCCCGGAGGTCTCGAGGTCCTCGGGGATCCCGTGCAGCAGATCCTGTCGACCACACGGCCGACCGGATTCTCGTTCCACGCTGGCGGTGACTTCAACGCCGTCAGCTGCCGACGTCACGTCTGCCGCCTCGCACTCCGCCGAGACGCCTGCCCTCTACAACTCGTTTGCCTCTCGTTGTTAAAATGCGACAGTATTTTTTAATAATACTTAATATCTACAAAAAGGTGTCGTAGATGAATTTGCTGCTTCTGATGCTTGTGCAGTTCAAATATTCGGGAGCTCCTTTACTGCACAAACTACAACCAACGCAGGTGTTTTCGTGTTTCTGTGAAGAAATTTACCACTTTATGGAGGTACGGGTACGTGATAGTTTTGAGGACAGCCTACGCGCCCAGGTTTCCCAGGTTAGAAAATACTCAGATTTCTGATTCTGCAGGTATTGTCCAGGTGATGCCCAGGTTATATCCAGGTTATATCCAGGTATATGAGTTATGAGCGTTATCATATGAAAGTAATTTAAACAAGGATGGTTAAATTACCAGAACAGGTAATGTTCAGGTGGAAAACCTGGAAAACTCATGTGCGTAGTACTTGATGAAAGGTACTTCGCTGTCAATGCACGTCCACAATAGACGGCACGCAAACACCCCGCAGCTATCGCTATCTGTCTGCTTCGGCTCCGTCACCTCGATGTTGCTGTAAGCTTCTTCCTTCAGGGGACCTGCACGGAGATCGCTAGCCATCTTCTTAAGTCGCTTCTTGTTTCTCTTCCCACCCATGCTGTCATACGTCCTCACTTGCCGCGCTTCACGGTCCACTACGATGCATCCCCCAATGAACCCCACCAAAATTGACCAGCATAAACACAAAAGCATGCGCCTCAATACCACTAGCAACCTCGTCCAGTGAAGTTGGCGTGAGTATGTGCTTTCCCATCTTACCCGTCTTGAGAGGAGGAACCATCACCGTCACGATGTTCTCGTAAGTAGACATAAACACGCTAAACGCCCGCAAGGCGTTGTCGTTCAGCCAAGCGGAGTCTCTGAAGCAGAAAAGGTCTGCGTAGGTCAGGTCGAAGCCAAATGCAAGTAGCGGTGTGTATGGCCAGTACTCGAGAACTTTGCGAAGTGACAGCCTAGGGGGGGGGTCAGCTACGATACCTTTCACGTCTTGGCTCAGCTGTGGTGAAGTGGATCGAAGATTTTCAGGGACATCGCCAGCGGCATTCGGTCAGGTAATGTGTGCCATCGGATCCTATATCTGTATAGCTAAATCTGGTAGAGATGGGTACCCAGATCTTGGTACAGATCCAAAATCTGGATACTGGTTGATATGGAACAGAGTATAGAGTCAGTAGAGGGTAGGATCCAAACGGGGTGGGAAGGCAGGACATAGGCTAACATAAATCAGAGTCGAATTTGCTTGGGAACCACATACTTGGTCCTTAGTATTGGGATTAGCATCATCTGGCTCGCTTTCGTGAGTTGTATCCTCTCCGCCAGAAGTACTAGGACCAACGTTCGTCCCCTCTGTTCCTGGGCTACCTCCACCTCCTCCACCGCCTCCGCGGCTTCCACTGCTTCTACTGTTGCCGCCACCACCACCAGTGCATCTCGATCGGGGCCCGAGTCGTCGACCAGTTCTGCATCTGGTCGCACCTGCGGAAACTGCAATTGACGTAAGTCGTACCACCACTGGTCAATCTGCTTCATCGCAGACTCGAAACCAGTGTTATCACATCGGACAAGCACGCTGCTGATCCGACCAAACGCCTACTGCATACGCCGATACTTCTCGGCTTCACTCAAACTGCCAGCACTCGCAGCTGCATGCCCCTTGTAGATCTTCGCAACGAACGGATTTTCCACCTCCATCAAGTCCTGTTGCGAGATGCGATTATGTCCAAACCACCTATTGATACGCATCAATGACAAAACATGGTTAATACTTGGTCAATACATTGATAAAACCAAATAACTGGATAACATCTCAATACTCATAGAAAACCTGGACATACCTGGACAAAATTGAAGCGAATGGGGTGACGAAGGTGCTTCTGCATACTTTCCGGTAGATGATTGCGTGCCTGCACGGAAGCTTCATAGTGTGCGAGAACTCGCAGTCGCACACCCAGCCTTCCTTCTCAAGAAGATACTCTTTCTTTTCCCTTTGTACGGTGATCGTGGCGCCATTGTCCTTGAAAACGTAGGTATCGACAACATCGGGATTCGCAGCAATGTCAAATTGCGCCTGCAGAGCAGCAGCTACCCACCGCGTGGTCATGCCCAAAGCGACGTTCAACTCCTCCGGGTACGATGCGTCTCTCAGAGTACCCGGCATCCCGACCTTGGACTGATATGCTTCTTCTTTTCGGTGCTGATATTCCAGAAGCACCTCCAGACTAGCACGCACAGTTAGATGGCCTTTCAGCTTTCGTTTCAGCTTACCAAATAGGCTCTCGACACGATTATTCGTGTGGTTGCCGAAGTGTGGCAAATCGACACGGTAAGCAATCACCCAAATCTCTCGACACGCATTCCCGTTCTTGTCGGAATACTCCCATAGCTCCAGACGACCATTCCGCGAGGCCAGACTCTTGAACGCATCCCGACGCCGCGCATAATCTTCCTCCGTTCTGGAGTATGTCAAGTTCATGATGGTGGGCTTCATCTGCGTCAAAACTTCTGCTTCGTAGACTCCATAGGTCTGAGATTTCTTGATGGTGTCATGAAGCCACTTGATGACATGAAAGTGGCAGAGAAGAATCCGTGCCTCCGGAGATTTCTTTCGAATCACATCGATCTCGCGCATGTCCTTGTCGACGATGACTACCCGCACGAACCGCCGGTGCTAATTTGCACGCTTGAAGTGGTCGAGGCACTTTGATATGTGCCAATCGCCATTCGTTTCGATGAGGGAGTACTGCACCGGTTGCCCTTGGTCAAATTGATCCACAGCTACAATCGTGAAAAAACGGGTAGTTGTATCTATTCACAAATGACATGTACCCATTGTTAATACCTGGTTTAAACCTGGATAATATGCATAACCGAGTTGGGGGACTCACTGATATGTCTGATGTGTGCAGTCCATCTGCAGAACCTCCGGAAAGTTGTCTACCATCGCGCATGTGCCCACTGGTAAACGAAATAACACCAGTATCTCCTCGTTGGCTTCGTGAACGGAAGCAACATTAGCGGGCGACTCTCCATTGAAGTTCAGGATCATCTCCGCAACCGCGTCGTCATCGGACAGTTCCACGCCTGCAGTCATAAGTAGTATAAACATCAGTACACGTTGTGGTTATGGCTGTAGCCTTCTCGCTTTATGACGATGTCCCACTTTCCATCTCGGCGCAGGACGACTGTGCCAGCATCTGGAACGGACACTCAGTGCGGCGGAGCTTGTGTGACGTCCTCTTCCCTGTCGACCTCTCACGCTCCTACCAGCCGTGTCTGTAGATGTACTTCCGCTGATAGGGCTCCCTCTCATTGGGCACGAGAGGGATTTCTGAGTCAGGGAGCCTTCGGAAGCTGACCTGCTTACGCAAGTATGCGTTGCGGCGAGCCACGTTGATGACCTCCGCGATGACGATCTTCTGACGCGTCGTCTCCATGTACTCCTGTAACCTGACGTCTGGCAGTGCCCACGAATCACGAATCATGCTGAGCTTTGAAAGCAGGTACGTGGACCAGGTCTTCGTCTTCGACGTCAGAAACCGTGCGCTTCTTTCCCCGGCGCTGACTGCCCTTCGTCGTTGATTTCTTCTTTTTTTGCGCCCTCTTTTTCATCTCTTTTATCTCCTTCATCTTCGTCTTCTTCGTCATTTTCTTCATCTTCATCTTCTTCATCTTCTTCATCTTCTCCTTCTTCTCCATCTTCTCCATCTTCTTCATCTTCTTCATCGACGACCTTCTTCTCCTCCTCGTTGTCGTCGGGTTCATCGCTAGTGGATGCAGCGCCTTCTCTGGTCGCATGGGGGCCGAACGGCGTGGGCCGAGAGTCGCGGGCATCTTGCAGCGCCTGTTATCGCTGCGATCTGGTTCGCGCGCTGGCCACCTTCCTGCGCGCCTCCTCCTCTTGCCGCGCTCGCTCGGCCATCGGCGCCTTGATATGGGCCGTTTTGGGAGTGCGCTCCATGGAGCTGGGGTCTCCAGGGCCGAGCATCGCCGCACGTCGAATGCCACGTGGCTGGATTTGGCCCCCCTCGAATTGGTGGCTGTGAGGCAAAAACTGAAATGACGGTAATAAAAAACAGGATAAATTATCCTTGGACAATACCTGTCTCTAGACCTGAATAATACCTGTTTTGCAAAACCTGGGCTAGTAGCTTGCCGTAGTTTTACCGATCTTATGTATGCCGATGCGATGTCGGCGTGGACTCAATACATATTTCTGGACGACATCATTGTTGTCATGATCCGCAAATACTGCGCAATAAGTAGGTAAGTGATATCTTTGTTGACCTCACCATCTCATTGGGATTCTTGACATCGTACCTCACAGAAAGAATAGTTAACAGATAGAATGCGAAAACAAGATATTAGAGCATTTCGTTGTTATTTCATAACCCAAATCGCTGGGTAACACAACATTTGAAGCGTTTGGGCTTCGCCTACCGCATAATATTATTAGAGCAACAGGCTTCGGTGCGGAAGATAAAATAAAAGACTGGATCCACAGCCTAATCACCTGCTTTCCCAAGAACACATGGGTCACCCGCAAAACAACTTATTTTAAGATACTTCAAAGTACATGTAGTATTGTTTTACAAATTATCTTTAATTATTTTAAAGAAAAAAACTTCGGAATTATGACCCCATCCGCTCATCCGCTCTAGCGCTTTTTCTTGACTTTGAAAAGACTTACGATCGAGTCATTTGGGAATATTTATTTCTAGAGCTCGTAAAACTTGGCTTTGGGATTTATTTTATCTCAATTATCCGACTGCTGTATAACAAACCGCTGGCAATTTTGATGCTCAATCGATTCCTACTCCGTCCGCTGGAAACGACCCGAGGAGTGAAACAAGGAGACCCTCTGTCCTCGCTTCTGATTCTGCTTTGCATTGAACCTCTCGGTAATCTTATAAGAGCACTGCAAGACTTAGGTATTTGCATATCCGGATCAACACAAATTTCAGGACTATATTTCGTTGACGACTCGACGCTGGTCTCCAGTTGTATTCGCGGAATTAGGAAGCAACTTGAACTTGTCGAGGTCTACTGCCAAGGTTCTGGAGCAAAGGTGAATCTACGAAAATCAGCGTTGGTGCCCCTCAACCGAAAAGCAATTTACCCATTCGCCTCAGAAGTACGGTGCATGAAGCCATCCGATACAGTTAAATACTTGGATATCTCGTTCGGACAGCAAGTGACGAAAGATCATATCCTCGCTGAACTCAACTCTAACATTTTTCGCAGTTTTGGCGTTTGGGCAAGAACAGCAAGAGCATTTCGCGGCCACTACCGCAGACTACTCCGGATTTCCAGCCCCGACATTCGTAAATAATAGAGCGGGTTCTGCGATAATTACGGCAGTCCAAGCACTTAGGCGCGTTCATCCAAAGGAACGCAACAAACTTTCGCACACGACATGTACAACTTGGTCTCACATACCACGCCGGCGTGGTGTTTCGCACAGTGGGGTGGATTAGTTTTATTTTCATTATCTAGTACGACTAGTACCAGTACATTGTATCTGTCCAAATCGAGAAGGACATTAAATCGGCAATCGAACCATTCATTCAGTGATATCTCCCTTAGTCGCACAACTTCTGGTGTCAGTATTATCATCCACCAGTTAAATCTCAATCTCTATAACAGCCGCCAGAATCTTGCACATGTTAACCTGGCAGGTGGTCTTTTCAAGGGGTGAAAAATCATTTTGAAGTATCACAAAACCTCCTTCTGAAGCTATCTGTATCACACCTCCCAGCGTCCGTCAGTGCTTTAAAAATGGATACGATGTAGTAACTCCACCAGTAGCGGTTAATTGATATCTCTTCGGCTGCTTCTCTTCAGTCTTTGGCGGTCCAAAATCCATGTATTTAATTTGTAGCCACCTAGGATTACACTTTAAACGTAACCCAAGTGTTACGTTTTTCTAGAGCTGTGTAATGTTGAATGATAAAGATCGGATTGAGCACTAGGGCTCCGCGAAGGCTGGCATAGGAGGATTTTGGTATAACCCCTTCCTTTTTTATTTTATTAATTACATCTCCTGCGCCTGCTTCGCAGCCGCAGCATCTGCCCGGATATTTGCCTTAAAACTGTAATACATGCAAGATATTATCATGAGACACAGCAGCACGATGGCGCCTGTTCGGCCACATTTTGCGCCGGCCCGAGATCCCAGCGTACACCCAGATGGCTGCCTACTTCGACTCGTCGTCCAACGGAGCCTGGCGGGGACGCCCACACACGATACTACCGACTGTGCTCGATGCAGACCTTATCTCGAGCTGATACGAGACCCGCTGTGTCCTGGAGCAGCTTCGGCAGCTTGCGCAAGAGAAACCTAAATGGAAAGCCCTCGAGAGGGCAATCATCGCCGCACTGCCGGCGAAGAAGGACCCGACGTATGCGGACACCACCTTATGCCGTCGACTAGCAAAGCTGAGTCTAGCGAAAACATAGTATGGGAACGCCAAAACGGAATACAGTACATTAGAGAGGTTTCGGGATTGTCACCACCCTCGCATTACCCTCAAAGCCATGTTCAGTCATTAGTGCGCCCTCACATTTCATTAAATGATTTTGATTTGCATACGTTTACAGAGTTGTAGTATTAGGAAATTTGGTTGGTATGCTCATTTTCGGCTGAACTTAATAAAAGGTACGAGGGAAATGTAGGGAATGAAATCCCTGGATTTGATGAAATCTGGGGACAATCACGGCGAGGTGGGCGCAAAAGGGCCACACCAGGTGCGAACTTAGCTTAATGTAAGGGTTATGAATGGCTCCGAAACATCTCTATTATCAGGCAGTGCTTTACAAATTTTTAAATTCGAACCTTGGTTGAGATCTGTTTGTAGCTTGTAGAAAATGTAAATGCTTACTTCGAGTGTGCGATTGTACAGTCCGCCTCAAGAGTTTTGGTTTCAAATGGTGAGGTTTGTATAAGCCACTTTATCCTACAGCAGTAAGTTAATGAGCTAGATACCACTGTCGCTTCCGAGCCTACCCATCTTGTCCGCCCGCCCCATAGTTGAAACAGTCCATGCAACTTCTGCCTAATTTCCCCGCGGGCAGCATCGCGGTCCCTGCGCCCCATCGTCGTCGCCTTCCCCCCGAAGACCGAAGTCTTCTCCACTGCACTTGTCCAAGCAGATCTGCGATCCTTGCTGCCGTATATGTTGCAGGCCATCGTGAAGCGCCCCTGCAGCGCTTTTGATTCCCCAAGGCGCTCCGTATAGCTGCCTTAACACTGTAATTTCTGCCCCACCGCGCCATGAATTTCGCCGGTATCACCCCCACGTCGCAGGCCAGCTCCTTGTGTCGCAGGCCACGTTGACATACAGTATGTCTCCGCTCGTCACTGGGGCACTGAGGATGGGCTGCGCGATGCACGGGCAGCGACCCGGTGACCGACCAGGGCCGCACGCATGCCAGTAAGGCATCAACTTCCAGGTGGGACCACGGCGTCACCTGTGGCCTGGTTTCTACAGGCAAACGGCGCGGAGGACAACACGTCTCCCGTGGGCCCCCCACGGGCCCCGCCTTCCGGCTGACGGTCAAAGACCGCCGCAATACGCCGCCGCACACAGCGGCGCAGACATCCAGCTTGGTCCGCGGTGTCACCCCTGAGCTGCCCGGTAGTGGCATGCGAGCACACCGACCAGGTGCACGCCGTCCACCGGAGCTCCGGTCGCCAGGAACGACTGGCTCCACAAGGGAGTCGCCGTTGTCCAGTCGTGGCCAATCAGAGCGCTCTCGATGCTCACCGGTGCAATCTGATTGGTCGAACCGCTGGGTCAGCCGGCTCTATCGCCGGACTGCCCGCTGATTGGCCCTCCCGGCGGCTTGAGCTCCACGGCGCAGATTGACGAGTGACCTCAAGCGTTCTCTTCACTACGCTTCTTCCATCCGTATCCAGCTCAATATCTGAACTGATTCATATCAGTATCGTCGGTAGCACACCGGTTCGATCTGCCCACGCATATAAACCTTTTGGAGACCCCTGTGCGGC
The DNA here is from genome assembly GCF_000149755.1 of Phytophthora sojae. NCBI lineage: Eukaryota > Oomycota > Peronosporomycetes > Peronosporales > Peronosporaceae > Phytophthora > Phytophthora sojae. The sequence goes on from NW_009258118.1 coordinate 5,418,176, forward strand.
ACCGGAGTCGTATCCGTTTCAAGAAGATGTACCAGTTAGATGTCAAGAGGGATCATCGTCTGACTTGATGTACCATGGATATAATCCGATTTTGTCTGCGATATCATCACTAACGTTGCTTCCTATCCCAGTATAAAACCTTAGTTTAAAACAGTTTGCCATTTGTCCACCACTGTACTTCGCCTTCCGCGAGTCCAATCTAAAGCTGAGACCACACTTCACAATTTGCACCACACCACGGCACCCCATCGCGCTTCAGCGATACTTCCATCGTGTATTTACCGATGCGCTTTATTCTCTCAGCGAAAAGCTGAGAGCCAGCAACTTTCCGCGGAAGGCCATCAGTATAAAACTGGTTAGTAAGCAAAAATGACTTGCATAAAGTATGGGTTTAAAGCAGGTTTAAGTAAATAGCACCCAATATAAAACCTCGCATTTAAGTAAACACTCAGAGCAACTTGAATAAAGTATTGACCAGAAGAAGTTTCATTCACTTCAACATAGTTTCGTTCAGATCCTCTATAGTTCCGAATCCATAATTTGCGCATATATCGACTAAAAGCTACTGCTTACGCTGGGATCTCTAAAAAAATGCTTTAGCGCCGCGATCACGTTTACCGCGGGAGCGAGTCCACACCAGGAGTGCAGGACAAGCTCCAGCTCATCGTGCCGGATACGGAGGTGCTGAGCACGCTCGGCACGATCGAGCTGGGCTTGTAAACTGTGTATTTTCTCTTCCACCTGGTAAATCAGGGCCCTGACACCGTCATCGTGTACGGAGACGACGACCGCAGCTATCCCGCGCAGCTGTGAGAGCGCGCTGTGCACTATACACAAGTGTAGCTATAACTTGACGCTCAGGTATTGGGAGTATGCGCGAGCTTTTACTTAACTGTAAAAGATCTCGCTTCACCTCATTACATGCACCTAAACTCGCGGTTGCTTTATCTTACTACAAAGAGCATCGTTGCTCCACCTTACTACAAGCATCTACAAAGAGCATGCTCGTTCTCTGTGATGCCTACCGTTGTAAGCAGGTATATTAGCAGGTTCAGTGTACAGCGTACAAGTTCACCACCACAGCATTGCAGTCGATATCACCCAGGAGCGTAAAGCTTCCACAAGATGCATAGTAACGCGTTACGAACGCTAATTAATAAAGTGCTAAGCTATATCGGAGCCCTTACGTGTACTAAAATATTTGATGAAAGAATTGCGACATTCGCGACATTGGTAACTACAGGTTTCAAATCTTGCAAAATACTGTATCATATTCTATTACAACACTAAAACGTGTACAAAATATCATAGGCTCTCCAGCGAAGCACATAGGTCGTGATAGTACGCGTGGTACTATTTGGGTGATACAATGGCAACTTGCAGTTACAATTAGAACTCACACCGAGTAGGTGATCCAATGTGATCGTTAGCCCCCCACCAGCAGCATTAGCGACGGAATATGGATATGGTCGCCAGGGTCCGTCCCAGATCAATTGCGGATACACTATCGCTTCGCCGGAGGACCCAAAAGTTGGGGTATACATGTCGGATTCTTCATCGTCCATCGGGGTATCGGGGTCTTCTTCGCTCGTCCATTGGACGTCTCGCTCAAGACGCCCGGCTCACCGTCGTCTTCCCCGCCGCTCGGGGGCTGGTCGCCACCAGCAGAGACCTCTTTCGGAGTGATCACAGGGTAGTTTGGGACGGGGACCGGAACATATGCATTGCTCTGCACGGGGGCTTGGGGGGAGAGAACTGGGCTGCCCGGGAGGCCCGAGAGATCTGGATGTCCCGGAACGATGACAGCCCCCGCTGGGAGCGGAGGGAGCACGATGCCCGGCTGTTCTCCCTCTGGGGGCGGGGGAATCTCGAGGTAGGGGGCCTATGTCATGAGTGGGGGGCCCTGGCCCTCCGGAGGCATCTTGATCCCGAAGATTTCGAAGTTGCTATCCTCGTTCCTGATCGCATCCGCCGACGTTTGGTCTTGCGTCTTGTAGAGGGACAGCACGCCATAGTCCCTGCTCCCGGCAGACTTCTGGGCGATTGTCAGCTCGTATGTGTACAATCTGCAACTGTCGATATCACAGCGGTCGCCGGTCACGACCAGCGAGCTCTCGCAGCCATCGACCGAGATGAGGTACGAAGTGATATCACCCGCGAGCGGAGGGAGTTGTAGTGAAGGCAGAAGCGCGAGCTGACGGTGCGGGCGTAGTTGGTACCGCTGTCAGAGGATTTTGAACAGCATCCGGCGTCAGAGGAAGGCTCTTCCACGCGGCGTTCGGTGACATGGCTCTGAGCTGCTTGGTCTTGACGTCGCGGGGTTCTGTGTCACAACTTTAGCTGAGCTCTCACAACGAGCGCAGTCTAAAGTGCGATTTGGCAGCACTTGCAGAGTCAGTCAGGTCGTTGGCTTAGTTTAGTTGACGTGGAGCCTCTCGCTCAGTTAGTTGAGGTCGTGGAGAGCCACACGTAGCTGCTTGGCCAGAGCAGATAACAAGAAACTCAATTGAACTCTTTGTGGTTGATTCCGGAATGAGAGAAGAGAAGCCGTCGTGCTTCGACAGCACTTCAACCCCATCTCACTCATCCTTACTTTCCTCTTAGTAAACCGTCATCAATCTACGCTGCTCGCTATACATAGGCTAAATCCCTAATCTTGCTCGCCGGTAGCTGCACCGACGACGGCGAAGCGCATGGTGACGGCCAAGATCGCTCACAGGGCGAAAGTGAACATGGCAGTGGCGACTGGCGTGGACTATGACGAAGAGAGCGACGGCGGTGAGGAAGCAGATGCTCCACGTGCACCGCCGCCTCCTAAGAAGGTGAAAATCGCGGCTAGACGGACGAAGGCTGCGATGCGCCAAGTCAAGGCGACGGAGGCACCAAGGAAGACGGCCGAAGCGGCTCCGGCACCAGGACGATTCGGCGAACTCAAGTGTTATGCCTGTAATCAGCTGGGGCACTTCGCTCGCGAGTGTCGAGATGCTGAAGCCCGCGCCCGCAGCGACGAGTATCTCGCTCGACGTGAGCAGGACAGAAAGCAGCAGGAAAACGAGGATCGGGCGACGTAGGGGGATCACGGCGCTCGGCGATACGACGGACGCCACAGCGACCGGTGATGGTAGCCATGGACGGTGATACGGCGTGCACGACGGACGTGCCAACGGAGCTGGTGACGGCGACCGACGGCAAAAGCAAGATGGTGAACAGCAGGAACGTGCCGAACGACGGGAGCGTGGCAGTGGTGAGACGAGCTGTCTCAATTGGACGAAGATCTTGCGGTTCGTGACTAAGAGCGAGCGGGGCGGTATGTATGCACTGTGCGGCCGGCGATGGCAGCCCTGCGGTACGTGCACACGACGAATGAAGATGACGAAGGCGGCAAGGGCAACGGCGCCACGGCGAAGTGCGCAGCGGTGACGGCTGCAGTGGCCTAGGCGACACCGACTACGAGGACAGCCTCTGGCCGACACCGAGGAGGTGTCGGCCTCTGAGGAAGGCGACGAAGTGACAGACGGTGACCGTCAGCTGAGGAAGGCGCCGCGCTGACGAACGACGAACAGCCGAACAACGTGGTCGAGGCTGGGGAAGGCGACATGTCCGCCGTGGAGACGACGGACAAGGACGAGATGGCATACCCGGAGCTCGGCACGGAGCTCACGGACGAGACGATGGCAAAGCTCGGCACCGTGGCGAAGGTGCGCATGGCCGTCAGACTGTCAAAGCGTGAGGTGAAGCAGCAGCGTGTGCAGCGTGCACGTGAGAAGGCGACCAAGAGCATGTGTGGCGATGACGAAGTCGCGCGTGTTGTCGCTGAGCTCGACGCTGAGCGTGAAGAGCGGTGGCAGCGGCAAGCTGAAGGAGCGCGCAGCGCACTGGAAGTACGACGGCAGCGACGAGTTGCCGGTGGTGAAGACGAAGTGGGCGAGCGAGCTTGTGTGAACTTGGTGCAGCACGGGGGCACCGTGGCGGCCGAGAATGATGATGACGATAGCGGTGTGAGTGTGGAGGTCAGTGGCGGACTGCCAACAGCTGCAATGTTGGTGGGCGGCGTGCAACAGTATGTCAAGATCGACGGTGGCGCGCGCTACTTCGTGGCGGGCACGAAATGGATGGCACGCGGTGAACGGAAGCAGGTGGACGCCCCTGTGATGTACGTGGAGGGTATCGGCGGTTTTTTGCTGGACGTGTTGGGCGTGTGGACGTTCAGCATGACGAACGTGTACGAGTAGATGGAGTGGCGTAGCGGGATCAGCAAAATCTGGGAGATTACCAATCCAACTTACCAACTGCGCCCGAACACCGACTTACGGAGGGGTGGCCCCCGATGATCCGTGATCTGTGTGATGAACTGGTCACCTTGTGTACCTGTCGGTAGGGCTGGATCTGCTCCTCTGGCGTCTGTTGAAGTGTCCGAGCCTTGAAATCAGAACAGTCTGGGCGAGACGCGGGGATGTGGGTGGAGCAGCGCGGAAATCTTCACTCTGCTCGCGGTAGTATTCCAAATCCAGTGGTCTTGTACCTGGATCTGGCGACCTGGATCTGGATCCGGCCGTGGGGTTGCCTTTGGGTTGTTGTTCCTTTCCTTTGCCTTTGCAGGTCTTCCTTTGTTGTACTTGCCGCTTCCTGTAGCGGGATCCGTAGATGTTGAGAGTCGAGGATGCACCCGGCCAAGTAGTAACTCCGGGTGGATCGGGGATCTGCACTTGCAAGTAGATCACTAGGAAGGTTGTAGAACTGGCCAATGTATTATCCAGTCTAGATCAACTACCAGAACCTTGCTAAACCGTGGGGCCTATGTACTTCCCGTTTCCAGGCGAAGCCGAAGGCACTTGCGATGGATAAGGCAAATTCGAGTCTGCTTTATGCTTAAGCCCAATCCCATCCCAAAGTCCTATCTTGCTATAGATCATATCATCCCATCTGTATCTACTGACTCTATGGGGCTTGATTATCTTCCTTGCGTGCCGCTAGATTGCCTCCGTCGAGCCATAACCTTACATCCACCGTTCAGTCCCATCTGAGTCCGAATCAGAATCAGATCTGGATTGGATCGGATCGCCGATCCACTTGACAGCTGCATCTCTTGGATCTTGGGTCTCGAGGCATGGCGTTGCTTGGGCACACATTCGTGACGTCCGGTCGCACTCGTAGTGTCTTCCGTTGCAATTTCTAACATCTGGTACGGGGCCCGATCCGCCAGTCTGGTGGATCCGTCGCGGAGTCTGGATCCATCATTCTGCCGATCTCCCTTTGTTCCAATTTCTTGGATCCTAGTGGTGACTATCGACGCATGCATCGTCGAGGGGTGCACCAGCGAGTTCCTTTTGAGCGTGGCCTTCCTCGAGGGCCACAGAGCGAAGATGGACTTCGACCGTGGTGAGGTGCGCTACCATGAGCGCAGCAGCATGGTGATCGTCCCGTTAAGGACGACGGAGGAGACGAACGACCCGGCGGTGGCAGCTGTGAGGCTGGCCAGTGCTACGTACTTGCACCGGCGTGCCGTGCAGACGGTAGAGGTAGCGATTGCCGCGCCTGATGGCGCGGAAGGAATTTTCCTGCCAACAGTGAACAATGGAGCGGTGCTGCTCGCGTCAGCACTGACCAATGTGACGAACGGGATGGCGATGGTGCCTGCCATCAACACACACGGCGGACGCATCAAGTTGCCAAGCAGAAAGGAGCTAGGTGTATGGATACCTATGAATCAAGACATTGAGCTCTTGACGATGCATGGAGAGTTGGACCCTGAACGTGTGAACGCGTGGTTGGACGAACTGGGCGACGCCGACATGCCCTTGGACGACGAACACGACGTGGACATCGGTACGGAGGAGCCGAACGCGCGTGCGCTCATACTAAAACTATTACGTGCCTATCGAGACTTGGTGAATGCGCAAGACGAGTGTCCGCCTGCAACGACACTCAACGTAGAGCACCATATTGATACGGGACACGCAGCTCCCATAATGATGAGACGGAGACGTCAAGTCCAGACGGAGGACGCTATTGTGGATAGCAACGTCGACTCTATGCTGTCGGCAGGATTGATTGAGCACGGCGAAGGAGCGTGGGGGGTTTCCGTAGTGCTCGTACGGAAAAAGGACGGCTCTGTACGGTTCTGCGTGGTCTATCGAGCCCTGAACAGCATCACACGCAAGGATGTCTACCCTTTGCCACGTATTGATGAGACCTTGGAATCTTTGGGCAGCGCACGGCTGTTCACTACGCTAGATTTGAGATCAGGTTACTGGCAGATTCGGGTTGCAGAGGAGGATCGTGACAAGACGGTCTTCATGACGAAACGGGGTCTCTATCGCTTCAAGCGGATGCCCTTTGGCCTGACTAATACCCCTGCTAGCTTTCAGCGGCTCCTGAACGGGGTATTGCGCGGATTGACATGGATGACGTGCCTTGTGTACCTCGACGACATCATTATCTTCATGAAGGGCGGAATCGAACGGCATATGGTTGAACTAGCTGGTGTATTGGAGAGATTACGGTCTGCTGGCCTAAGTCTCAAGCTGAAAAAGTGTACCTTTGCCACTACTTCAATGAAGTATCTTGACCACCATCTGAGCGATAAGGGCGTGCAGCCCGCTGAACGGCTGGTGCGCTCTGTACGTGATTTCCCGCGACCTGTGGACGCGACGGAGGTTAAACGGTTTGTACACCTTGCTGGCTACTACCGTAAATTTATTGCAGCCATCGGCTCGATCGTGAAGCCGATGACTCGCTTGTTGAAGAAGGACGTGCAGTGGGAATGGAGCGAGGCGCAGGAGTTCGCGTTTGAACACGTGAAGATGTTGCTCACCCCGCGACCTTGCTACTCTATCCTAATTTCGAACTACCATTCCGCCTAGTGACGGACGCTAGTAAAGTTGGCTTGGGAGCCTGCCTCATGCAGGGCCACGGACGCGGCTGGCAGCCGATTGCATATGGCAGTAAGATGAACAGTGAGGCGGAGTCGAACTACTCGATCACCGAGCTGGAGTGTCTCGTTGTGGTCTGGTCCGTGAAGATGTTCCGACCCTACTTGTACGGCAGAGCCTTCACGATCATCACGGACCATGCGGCGCTGAAATGGTTGATGCCTCGGCCGAATCTGGCTGGGCGATTGCATCGTTGGTTGCTAGTACTTCAAGAATACGAATTTCAGGTCGAATATCGACCGGGGTCGACGAACGTGGTAGCAGATGCCTTATCCCTGGCACCTGCAGCGGTCAGAGCAGCGGTAGGACAGCAGCGACGGCGCCAGGCGACACCAAGGACGACTGACTCGAGCGGTACGTCGCCTACGGGCGAGGTGACGGCAGCAGCTCCGCCGACACGTGCTCCAGCGGTGGAGACGACAGCGGCGGACGCCACGACGACGGGCAAGACGACGGGGAAGACGACTGGATGGATGACGGACCGGACGACGAACTAGCTGACGGACGAAGTGGTGTACACGGAGACATCAACGATGGCTCCGAGGCGACCCGTGACGGCAACGAGTACGGCGGACGGCATGGCGAGGTCGACGACCGAGACGGTGACGGCGGACAACACCGCCAGAGTGCCAGTGCCTGACGAGAACAGCGAAGCGTCCACGACCATGATGACCGGCTCAGCAGTGACGGCCACGAACGGCCGAAGACGCGCGAAGCAGACGGCGACTGCTGCAACGAGACGCCGTGAGCGTCTTCGCGAACGAGACCAGCGACGTGTGCACTGGGCCGCCACGGTGACGAACGACGGCGACACGACCCGCACGGCGCTGAGTGCTGGCTGAACGGAATCTACGGAGACTACGGAGACGATGGCAGCTACGACGACGATGGCTGCGAATGCGGAGTCGGCTATGGCACCGAGCCCCACGCCGACGTCAGCATCAAGTGTCCCACGTGACCAGGGATCAGCTGTGCCGCGTGCTGGCGACGCACAGGACGGTGGACACCACCAGGTGACCACTCCGACACGACCAATGGCGACGAGTATGTGGAGAAGTGTGGGTCCCAGAAAATGAGTGACGGCAGGTGATTAGACGTTTGATGGATCAGGATCTCGCCACAGATGCGGAAGAGTGACCGACTCAGATGGAATCAGAGTCAGATGGGTCTGGATCTACACCCAATGAAGATCCAAGATCCAATCTCCCAGATCCAAGATCCAGCGTGGATCTGGGTCTACATCCGGGCGCAACCAGGAAGTTGTGGACACGACTCGACGGGCAAGCAGCTGACACGCAATGAAGGTAAAGAGAACCCATAGAGTCGGTAAGCACAGATCGGGTGATAGGAGCTACATGGTGATAGGACTTTGGGATAGGAGCGAACTTAAGCATAAATCAGACCAGAATTTGCCTTGTACAACGCAAGCGCTTCCTCCCTCGCCTGGAAACGGGAACGACATTGGCCCTACACGGCGTAGAGAGGTTAGCGGTAGCAGATCTAGTGTTGATTGCAAGACTGGAGTAATATATTGGCCAGATCCAAGACCTTCCTAGTGAACTACCTGCAAGTGCAGATCCAAGATCCGCCGGAGTTATCTGTTTGGCCGGTGCGTCCCTCTCGTCTCAACTGTCAACGACACCGTCATTGGAGGCGGCAAACACGACCAAGGAAGACCTGCGAAGGCAAAGGAAAAGAACAACAACAACCCAAACGCAACAACCCGGCCGGATCCAGATCCAGGCCGCCAGATCCAGGTACAAGACCACTGGATTTGGAATACTACCGCGAGCAGAGTGAAGATTTCCGCGCTGCTCCACCCACATCCCCGCGTCTCGCCCAGACTGTTCTGATTTCAAGGCTCGGACACTTCAACAGACGCCAGAGGAGCAGATCCAGCCCTACCGACAGGTACACAAGGTGACCAGTTCATCACACAGATCACGGATCATCGGGGGCCACCCCTCCGTAAGTCGGTGTTCGGGCGCAGTTGGTAAGTTGCATTGGCAATCTCGCAGATTTTGCTGATCCCGCTACACCACAATGGTGCGCGTGCCCGGATCGGCGGAACCGAGGTGGACCCAGACATGGATCCAGAAGAGAAACCTCAACCTCCTCCACAGGTCCCTTCGAGGACCCCGGTGGATCGCGACGAAAGTCAAGATCCACTAACAAAACAAACCAAGGCTGGCCAGGATCGGTATGCATTTGCTGACTCTCAAGTGAAACAAGAGCCCTACAGCTTCCATCCAGACAAGACACAGACAAAGAAGACCGCTACAAGAAGGAAGATGAAGGCCCAGGAGCTGGAGGACAAAGATCCAGAAACGTCGACCCAGGATGGATCCGAGGCATCATGGATCCGTCATCACGAGAAGCAACTACGCGGCTTTCTGACAGTGGATCCAATTATGCAGAAGTTAGGTGTGAAGCCGATCGGAGCCCTGCATGGACCCCTGACATTTCCGGCAGCCGTTAAGCGTCCAGAAATCTTGCCCGAGATGGAACGCCTGATGCAGCTGCTGAGGGACCGGTCTCGTGGCTGGAGCGTTCGACGCGTCAGTGATGTACGAGATCGATCCAATCCAACTCCGTGCCACGACGGAGATGTTGTTCAACCGGCTGAAGGTGATGGTAGGCGAGATCCAGCCGAAGCCGGATCCCGCAATCCCGGATGCTGACGAGCTAGAAGAAGTCCTTCGTGCCCTGGATCGGGCGAAAAACCGGCAGAAGAAGTCCGCGTATGGATCCAGCAAGTACCGGCAAAAAGCACCAGCAACGCCTGCGCCAGCCGCTCCAGCTAAACATGTGCGTGCGATCCAGATCATACCTGACTCGGGATCCGAGTCTAGATCCAGTGATGGATCGGACTCCGAGTGCGACGAATACCGCACGATATATTTGTCTGCCTCCCACGACCATGCGAAACCAGTCGAGGAAGAGCCGAAAGCCCTGGAACGGAACCCTCTAGACCGGCAGCAGCAAGATCCAACCTCCCGCGATCAGAGATCCAAGATCCACGTTGATGGGTCCGAGCGAAGCCGCTGTACACACTGCGGATCCAAGAAGCACTTACATCTCGGCTGCTGGAAGCGGTTGACGTGTGAGAAGTGCGGCAAGAAGCGTCATCCAGGTGACCATTGCCTCTTCGTGTGCCATGGGTGTGGTGAACTCGGCCGGTGCCCGATGGAAGCGTTTTACAACCAGATCCGCCAGTGGTTCAATCCAGTCAAGCATGCGGGCATGCTGCCAGAAATGGCGGAGAAGATGTTAAACTAGGACGCTCGTCGGGTTGGAATCCGGTACGAGCCGAGCGTGCTAAGTATTGCATCTATGCATTTGTGAACAAGACATCGACAGATCCAGTTAGCAAACGACAGGATCTACGCGGTAATACATGTGATCTTGATCTGGGAAACGTACTGCTGTGATCTCAAGCCTTCGGCAAGCCGACGACTACTCCAGATCCGACGCGACAGTGGAAGTGGACCTGGATCCAGAGGCTCGTCAAGGCTATTGGAAGCAGCAGGATCCAGAGCAGTGGTTCAAACCAGCCGATGGCGAAGCCACATCGGAATCCAGATCCAGGTGTGACGCTGCAAGCCAGCGGACTGTAGATCCAGAGTACTCGTATCTCCTACCTGGAGAATCCCGAGGGTACTGGAAGCAACATTCGCCGGGCAAGTGGATCCGTCAGGCTAAGATCCACGGCAAGATCAACAATGAGAAGACTATCTTAATCATAGATACCGGTGCCGAGGTGTCCATCGTGGACACCGCCTTTGCTCGTAAGGTGGGGTGCTACATCGACAGGAGTCAGAGCCAAGAATGTGTTGGGATCGGCGACAACGTGTACACAACGGAATGGAGAACGCGGATCAAGATTACCTTAGGTGGATACCTGGTGTATTTCTTCGACATTTGGGTCGGGGTTCTGTCCGGCCAAGAAGCGATCCTTGGTATGGACTACATGGTCCCGGCCGGGATCCGACTGGATCTAGCTGATGGGACTCTCTGTCTGCCTGACGAAGTCCGAATCCAACTCAGCGGCCGCCGTCCGCTATACAGTGACAAGGCGCAGTCGGTAAAGCTGGATCGCTATCTGCAGCTTGGGGTCGGAGAGTCCGTGGAGCTATCCACGCGCCTGCGGGGATCTGGATCGGAACATGACAAACTTTGGGTTACACGAGGAGATCGATGGGTACCAACAGTGATCAAGGGCCCAGGCAAGACACGGTACCTTCGAATCACGAACGTCGGCGAGAAGGAGTTGGTGCTGCGCCAGAACCATCAAGTAGGGATGTGGCTGGTCGGTGATCGGGTGCCGCGGATCCAAGGTTACGTATCCGTTGGATCACGCCGTTACCTGGAGTGGCAGAATCTCGCGCTGCAAGCCACGACGGAGGCTGGATCCACGGAGGCGGCGCCTCCAGAAACCCCGACGGGGCCGATGGTGGAGCGCCCTGAGTACCTGACGCCGCGTGCAATACTGCGGAGGCAGGATCCAACTCAAGTCAGACAGGTGGAACCAAGATCCAAGAACGCCGGGGTGGACGGGGCAAGTCGCGGCCGGATCCGCCCGGTCAGGCGATCGACGAATACATAGCTGGGGCGGCGGAGGTGTTGCAGCTCCAAGCTTCAATCAAGGCGCGGACACGAGACCAGCGACCGGAGGAGACGGGCGGACAAGCACCCGGAGGAGATCCGCAGGCCGAAGACTCGCCGGATCAAGATCCAAGTGACGAGGATTCCCTGGGAGACGGCGAATCTCGCAGTCAACCGTTCGCGTTACGTCAGTGCATGAAGATTGACACGCGGGAAGAGGTGCAGATCCAGAGCCCATCTCCCCAGAGCAGGTCAGATCCACGGATCTTGGATGTGGATGGGACGAGCCGACAATCGGACCTCCGTCGAGGCCAGATCCCACGGTGACGCAGGACAATGGGTCGATTCGACAGACGCAACTGCACGCAGCTATTGTCCGGATGGAAGAAGCCCAAGATCCAGTGTCGGTCATTTGGCCCAAGCCGGATCCAGGCGAAGTTCCTGCTGAGCGCCAGCCGGATCCAGATCCAACTGCCGATCGAAGTGTCGACGACGCGCTGAGACCAGACGATGGACCAACGGGCCAAGATCCAACTGACTACACGCAAGGTCGCGAGGGGGCGCTGGATCCAGATGATGTGGGACAGGAGGTCTAGCCCGTTGTCACATCGGGTGGTAAGCACGGAGGGACAGGGGGCGGATCTGCCGATTCAACAGATGGTGATACTGGACAGGCCATGGATCCAGTGGAGCTTCAAGTTTCAGATGGTGAGATGGGACGAGGCGCAGATCCAGATGGTGAGACGGCGCAGGAATCAGGTCCGACGCCAGATCCAACTGTCGATGCAGATCCAACGACTACCATAGATCCAAGTCGCGGTGACGCTGATGCAGATGAGCAAGTCTGCTACCACGTGAGTGGGGATCTGCACGCGGAAGATGTTGAAGCGGAGATGGCGGTGCTACCGGAAGTCACTGCGACCACAGACGAGGTGACTATTGAAGACATCCAGGTGGGAGATCCAGAGGTTAATACGGCGGAAGAAATCGATCGACTCCGGCGGCGGATCTGGAGGCGCCGGCATCTGCTGATTGGTAAAGGAAACGCACTACCACCCGCGGCACGAGGAGTTGTGTGTTGATGTGGGTGATGCAAAACCCAATGCTCAGCGGGTGCGCAAGGTAGCCCCGCAGTACCATGAGAAACTGTCGGATCTAATCAAGGGGTTGCTCGGAGCCAAGATCATCAAGGATTCGACTTCACCGTGGGCATCTCCAATTGTGGTGATCATCAAGAAGAATAGGGTAGACATACGATTATGTATCGATTACAGGCTGGTTAACAGTTTGACCCGGCTGATGGTCTACCCGATGCCTCTGATTAACGACCTGCTTGAGGATCTGGACAAGGTGCTTTGGTACTGCTCTTTGGATATGGCCAGTGGATTCTGGGTGGTGATGATGACGGATCGGGCTCGTGTGATCTCCGCCTTCGTCACCACGTTCGGGCTGTTCAATTGGAACCGGATTCCCTTTGGATTGAAGAACGCACCCCAGATCTATCAGCGGATGCTAGACAACGCATTGTATGGATTCACTCGGATTCCGCGGCTGGAAGATGGATCGGGACCAGCGCGCGAACTTGGATCCAAGCGTGGATCTGGATCGGAGGCGTTAGATCTGAGGTCGGGAGAACCTGAAGGTCCGGGCAAATCATCCGTACTGGGACGTCGGTCGTATATTGACGACATTTTGGTAACTGGTGGATCCTGAGACCATCTGCGTGAGCGTGTGGACGCACTACTGGACGCGTGCGATAAGTGGAATCTCTCAATCAGCGTGGTGAAGAGCTTCTGGGGCAAGCGTAAGGTGGAGTACCTTGGTCATCGCGTGTCAAAGGCGGGACTAGAGGCGAATCCCAAGGATCTCTCGGCACTAACGGATCTACCCTTTCCAGGCACACTTAGATCCATGCAGTCGTTCCTGGGTAGTTTGAATTACTACAGTCGCTTTCTGGAGGACTACGCGATCTACGCTGGGGTCCTCTACGAATTGCGTGAAGTGGACTACGCCGCGATGAGCAAGCCTGAGAATCGAGGCCGGATCCAAGCGGTGATGGCTTCGACTCCAGATCCAACGGAGCAGACCTCGTCCGACACGGCGGATCTAGACCTACCGGATACAGACTCTGGATCCACCAAGGCTGGGAAGCGGGAGACTCTGGATCTGGAGGCGAGTGATCCAAACCGTGTAGATCCACGTTGGATTCGCGCTCATCGGGCATTTGCCAAATTGAAGGAAAATATGGCAATGACTCCGATCCTAAGACACTTTGACTCGGATCTGTTGCCGGTGGTGGTTGTGTACGCTAGCGAGTGGGCCATCTCGGCTGCCTTGATGCAAGAACATGACGGGATCTACTATCCAGTAGTGTTCACGAGTCGTACACTGAAGTCAAACGAGCTCAATTATGGCGTGGTTGAGAAGGAGGTGTTGGTTCTGTTGCGAATCCTGGATCTTAGTGGTTGGACGCCAGATCCAAGTCTTAACTAGACATTCGACGTTGTCCTGGCTGTTCAGATCTACGGGTCTACAAGGACGATTGGGGCAGTGGGCGGCCTTGCTCTCGCCGTGGACACTCGAGATTAGAAAATGCATGAAGGGCGAAGATGAGATCCTGCGGACTCTGGCGACCAGTATCACCCCTAGATCCAAGGTGAATCAGGCTTTGATCGAGATTGCGCCCAAAAAGGAGCCGCGACGCAAGATCCAAGCGCCGATCCCGACCGTCCGGCCAGGTGAAGAACTGTATGTGGTTAGCTTTGACGGATCCGCCTATGCCAAACGTGGCGGAGGCGCATACAGCGCGATCCTGTGGAAGTTACCGTAATGGACTGTGGTGAAGGCTAGATCCAGCTATGCTGAGGGGCTTACCGATAATGAGGCGGAGTACCATGGGCTTCTTTTATGTTTGGATCTGCTCGAAGGCGAGTCACAACGACAATTGGTGATCTGTGGGGATTCCAACCTGGTGGTTCGCCAAGTCCGAGGTGAGATCGACTGCAAGGCACCAGGATTGACCCTTCTGAGACAGAAAGCCCTGGATCGGCTGCGGATCTGGCCGGACCACGAGCTGGTACATGTCAAGCGCGACTGGAACGGCAGCGCGGATAGCTTAGCCAGCGCAGCACTTCAGCGACAGGCCGGTATCATGGTGGAGGATGCGGTGGATCTGCAGGATCTAGTCACGTTGAACCGCCTAGATGAGATCCTGGTTGTGAAGCGTGAAGAAGAAGCCTCCGTCGCGCATGCCTCACCCGTGACAACACGAGCACAAGTCAGATCCAGATCCAACCCGAGTGTATTGCAAGAGGAAGTAGTGCGGGATCTCAGGATCGCCAGGATCCGCCAAGCGTAGGACGAGGAGGCGTGGATCTCCGGTCTGATGAAGTACTTAGTGGGCGATATGCAGGATCTGACCCAGGATGAAGCTAGATCCTACAGCGCTATCGCGACGGACTACGAAGTTGATCTCACCGACCTGCTGTTCTATTGCCCTCCCACGAAGAAGGTGGAGGCGGATCGCGATGGATTGATGAGGTTGGTGCTGCTGGAGACTCTACAACAGGATGTCCTCCACCATTACCATGTCATTCTCGAAGGAGGTCACCAAGGGATCGGCCGCACCTACCAGCGGATCCGGGGTCGCTTTCACTGGAGAGGTTTGTATCGGAGTGTTCAAAGATATGTCGGAGAGTGTGTGGATTGCGAAACGGGCAAAGGACGACCCACGATCCAAGGTGAGTCGCCTGGGAACATCCAAGCTACATACCCGTTCCAGATTATAGCGATGAATCATATACCGTCGCTGCCCAGATCCAACAAACGTAATACCGAGTTCTTGATCTGGGTGGATCTGTTTACGGGATACGTGATCGCGAAGGCCAGTAACTCCAGAACAGCGCAGACAATCGCAGAGTCTTACGAAGAGTGTGTTTTCAGACGATTCGGTGCTAGCGAAGTGATCCGGCACGACCGTGAGCCGGTGTTCGTGGCGGACTTCTTCCAATCATTCAACCGGATCCTGGGTCAACGACAACGTGCGACGATGGCTTATAGGCCGCAAGCGAATGGAACCGCCGAACGCATGGTACAAACAGCAACTCGCGCTCTGAAGATGTACGTGCAGGATCTGGATCAGTGCGATTGGGATGATTACGCGGAGCGCCTCACTTTCGCGCTTAATACTGCCCAAGATCGGATCCGAGGAGAAACGCCATTTTACTTGGTACATGGCTGGGATCCGAGGTCCACACTCGAAGCCACAATCCCGTTAGGCAGTACTCGCCGCCAGGATCGGGATACACGGCGGTGGTGATACCAGATCCAACGCTATTACCAGCAGGCGCGGGCAGAAGTCAATATGCGGCTGCAGGAGGCGATCTCGGATCGGGCGGATCGGCATAATGAAGAGATCCATCCGCACCGGATCAAAGTTGGATCTAGAGTCTGGCTGTACCTGGATCGCGTTAAGGAAGGGTACGCTCGCAAGCTGGCGCATATGTGGCATGGGCCATTCCGCGTGGCCGAGAAGATAGGCGAGTATGCTATGCGGATCAAGACCCCGGGCACGGAGTATCGGTTGTTCCCTGTGGTTCACGTCTCGAAGCTTAAGCTGGTGAAGAGGTTTCCAGACCGGTCCCGGATCCAGCTAACCGAAGGCACCACAGATCAATACGATTTTGACGAGGCGTTATTGCCGGAGGATAGCTGGATCCACGATCTAGGAGAGGACGAGTACGAAGTGGAGAAAACCACGGACATGAGAACTGGGAAACGCACTCGTTACGGCCGGATCCATCGTGAATTCTTTGTACACTGGCGCGGATATGAAGATCCATCCTGGGTGGATGAAGCGGATCTCAACTGTGATGCTATACTACAAGATTTTCGGCGGAGCCGCACCAACCGGAACCGGTTCGGTGTGATGCAGTCCCACGAGGAGTAGTGGGGGCTGCGGTCTCCTGGAGTGAGTTGGTCACTTTGGGAAGAGAGTGCGGTGATGGATCTGCAGGGTGGTTGCAGATCGGTGGATTGAGAATTTTGTATTTGTGTATGGAATAACAAGGTGTTCGTTGAACTTGAGCGAGGTGGAAGAAAGAAGAATCTGGCGATGACAAGGGCGTCTCAGCTGAATCTGGAATGGAGTGCAATTATGGATCTGGATCGCGAAGCGATGTGGTATGGATCTGGATCTACAGGCTCGAGCCGTATCGGAGTGTAATATTTGTAATATTGGGTCTGGATCGCAATGAGGTGTGGTACGGATCCGGATCCGGATCTACAAGCTCGAGCTGTATTGGAGTGCAAAGGTGGATCGGGGTAGTGAGACGAAAAAAAAGGCACGAACACAAGCGAAACGAGTGTATGATCGCCGACTACAACATGCAAAAGTACATCCAGATCCTGCGTAATTAGCTCAACTGCAAGGATCTGTGGATCTGGATCTACTTGAGATCTGGCACCGTAGATCCAGCCCTTACTGGTCGCCAACTGCACGGAGATTGAAGAACTTGGCCGAGAGGCGCGCAATGTTGCGCGCAGGATGGTATTGGGGAGTATCCCGGTAGTGGTTGCGCCATGGATCCTCGTTGTTACACTCATCCAACGCCTCCAAGAGATGCGTGGGCTCTGGCCGGTTCAAGTTACGATCCGCCAAATTAGCTTGGCGCTAGGCCAACCCTGGGTACCACGTGACGGACTCGGCACGCTTGGGGAAATGTAGGAAATGTGGATTCAGCAGGATGTCCAGGTCACACCACCCTTCACGCATGACGGTGATCAACAACTCCAAGAACTGCTTCAACGCACGGCCCGCGAGGGATCTACGGTTTCTGCGTTCCTTCTGGAACACTATTAGCCACGGATATTTCTTTGCCATCGCATCGGGGATCGGAAAGTGGTGGGTCGACTCCCAGTAGGACATGAGATAGTGTCTTCGAAGATCCCGTACTCCTGGATCAGGATCCCAAGTCGACCACCCACCTTGACTTCAAACGAAATGGCATCGCCCGGGTTCTCAAGGATTTCCCAAGGGTGGGTGTCCAATTGCGCCCGCACGTTCTCTTCTGTGATGAGTTCCCAGCAGTAGTCATTGAGTTGGATCTTCGGCTTACGGCCCTCGGCAGGACCGAAGTAGGGAAATAACCAGCCTGGAGCGGTGGGCAGGATCGGGAACAACACGTCGATCAGCATAGTCACCATGGCCGCATCATTTAAGTGGTCCACCTGCCAAGGTTGGCAGTCGGTCGGCACCAACGCATGTGCGTTCTCGCGACCGGGGATGCAGTCCGCGTCAGGTGCAAACGGAACTACAGGAGCCAGAAGATCTTGCACCGGTGGTCGACGGGCACGAGCTGGGGGAAGATTGCGTGGATCGGGATCCTGTGGAGGAGTTGGATCGGGATCTTCATGCGGATCCGATCCATCTCCATCGTCCGGGGCCCGGCCAGCACCCGAAGACGGCCGGCGACGAGGAGAAGCGTGTTGTCGCCGTCTCTCTTCGGATCGCGACTGGGACAGCGCCTCCAGAGTTTGAGCTTCGAATAGATCATTTGCCATGGATTCAGTCTCTTCATCCTCGCCGTCGTCGTTGCCCTGCTCTTCTAATTCGTTGTGATCTTCCTCTTCGTGGCCGTCGCCGTTTCCCTTGTCGCCGCGGTCGTCTTCCTGGTCGCTGCCTTCCCCTCTTTGGGAATCCGACAGACCACCATCGTCGGCGATTTCGCTACCTTTGGCAGGGGACGAGCAGCCGTCGCCTCGATCCAAAGCTTCACGGCTTTCCGATTGCGGCGAGAAGATGCGACACTTAGCTAGCGGAGTAGGATCTGGATCGGGCGTTTCGCGACCCCGATCCCGCTTGGAAGCACTTGATGCCATTTGTTGGTTGGGTACTGGATCTGAACAGTCCCGATCCGAGGTTTCCGCGGTAGGCTGTTGTTCGGCGGATCCAGGAGGCGCCACACGGATCAAGCTGAGGATATACGCCGGATTCACCACCTCTTCAATCGCGCCGGGCCGAGCATCTGCCAGACGACTTATTGACGACAGCTGCCATAGCGCAACGTTTACTTCTTCCTGCAGCCCGTCTCGTTCGTGACTCATGCGGATGAGATCCTGGGCCAGTGACTGACGCTGAGACTCAATCGCACTCACACGCTGCCCCAACGTAGTTACAGTCTGCTCGGAAGCGTCAAAGTCAGCCTGGAGATCCTTGAGTTCCAAACGCACTTGGGTAACCTCGTCCCGGTAAGCGTCACGCTCTCGATACACTCGAGCCAAGTCCGCGACGGCCGTCTCTTGAAGGTCCTGCAGATGAGTGAGTTCGGGAGTGTCACGCTCTTGGACAGCGCGATCCAGATCCGCAAGGGTTGCCATGTGAACGGCTCTGAGGCGGTTCAGCTCGTCGCGAGCTTCGTTGTGCATACGCTGGTGAGCTCGCAGATCTTCTTGAGCCTTCGTGAAGCTGCGCGTAACTTCAGCCAGAGACACACGATCGCGATCCCGATCCCGAGTCAAAGCCTCGATCTGCTGAGGATCAATTTGGGGAACGTGACTTCTGGACCCGAGCTCTTCCTCGACTCGCCGAAGTGCCTCTTGCGCCCGATCCATGTTATGCTCCGCCACATCCCGTTCGTCGTTAGCGTCCTCCAAGTCGCGTTCCAGACTAGCGTTTCTACTTTGGAGCTGCTGGATCTCAGCACCGGCTAACGAGACTTCGGAGGCCAGGTAATCGTTGTTTTCCTGCAGACGGTCGCGTTCGCGTTCAAGCCGTTCAATGTGACGCTGAAGATCACGGATCTCGCCCACCTGCTGGGCGACCCGACCTTGGAGCTGAAGAGCCCGCACTGCACCAGCCACGGAGGTAGTCCCCTGGCTGCGGTGGACGGCGTCTTCTGCTTGTAGGCTGCTCAGCTCCGCGTTCTGCCGCTGTATGTGTGCCTGGGCCGCATCCAGCTCTCGCGTCTGGTGCAGCAGCAGCGCTGCTACCTCTTCTTGGTTACGCATCGCGGTATCACGGGCGGCGACCAGAGCACGGAGTTCCTCACTGTGAGGCTCGAGAGGATCTGGACCGGGTGGATCCGGCGCGGGCTGGTTCACGTGATGACTGCTCCGCGCCGAAGAAGCGGGGGGTGGACTGCGCCCGTGATCGGACATTTCTGCGACGCTGGGAAAAAGGAACAAGCAAGCCAACGTGCCCGTAGTGATGCCGTTGTTCGGCAACAACTACGGCCAGGAGGCGGTTGTGGAGAAGTGTGGGTCCCAGAAAATGAGTGACGGCAGGTGATTAGACGTTTGATGGATCAGGATCTCGCCACAGATGCGGAAGAGTGACCGACTCAGATGGAATCAGAGTCAGATGGGTCTGGATCTACACCCAATGAAGATCCAAGATCCAATCTCCCAGATCCAATCTCCCAGATCCAAGATCCCAGATCCAAGATCCAGCGTGGATCTGGGTCTACATCCGGGCGCAACCAGGAAGTTGTGGACACGACTCGACGGGCAAGCAGCTGACACGCAATGAAGGTAAAGAGAACCCATAGAGTCGATAGGCACAGATCGGGTGATAGGAGCTACATGGTGATAGGACTTTGGGATAGGAGCGAACTTAAGCATAAATCAGACCAGAATTTGCCTTGTACAACGCAAGCGCTTCCTCCCTCGCCTGGAAACGGGAACGCCATTGGTCCTACACGGCGTAGAGAGGTTAGCGGTAGCAGATCTAGTGTTGATTGCAAGACTGGAGTAATATATTGGCCAGATCCAAGACCTTCCTAGTGAACTACCTGCAAGTGCAGATCCAAGATCCGCCGGAGTTATCTGTTTGGCCGGTGCGTCCCTCTCGTCTCAACTGTCAACGACACCGTCATTGGAGGCGGCAAACACGACCAAGGAAGACCTGCAAAGGCAAAGGAAAGGAACAACAACAACCCAAACGCAACAACCCGGCCGGATCCAGATCCAGGCCGCCAGATCCAGGTACAAGACCACTGGATTTGGAATACTACCGCGAGCAGAGTGAAGATTTCCGCGCTGCTCCACCCACATCCCCGCGTCTCGCCCAGACGGTTCTGTCTTCAAGGCTCGGACGCTTCAACAGACGCCAGAGGAGCAGATCCAGCCCTACCGACAGGTACACAAGGTGACCAGTTCATCACACAGATCACGGATCATCGGGGGCCACCCCTCCGTAAGTCAGTGTTCGGGCGCAGTTGGTAAGTTGGATTGGCAATCTCGCAGATTTTGCTGATCCCGTTACACCACAAGTACGACACGTGCACGGATTACGAGTCCCACGCGCCCGGAGATGACGACTGCGGCACGAACACGGACCCCGAGCCCAACGCGGACGAAACAGACGACGACAGCGGCACCAGGTGACGCTGCACCAGCGACGAAGAGTGCACGAACGCGAACGAAGGCACCCACGACGGTACCAGCAGCATCGAAGGTCTGCGACGAAGACGAAGCTCACGACGAAGGGCTCCGGCAGCGCGGAGACGACGAACGAGACGTCGGTGACGAAGACGAACACCCCAGCGACCAAGGACGTGACGAACAGCACGGTGCCGTTGACGAACGGCACGATGACGACGGCGAACGGCGCGGACATCATGGGCGATGACGAAGGGAGTGACCCTGTTGACGATTATATGCTCCAGTTGAGCGATGACGAACGGGTGACGGCGCAGCAGCGCAGTAAGTTTGTAAAGCGGCTGGAAGCGGATGGCAAGTACGGCAGCATGACGGTGACGCACGAATACGGCCTGGTGACGGTCAATACGCCGAACGGTGCTGCCACCGACCCTTTGGGCGGCTGTCTTCAAGGAGATGCACGGCAGCGTGTGGAGCGGACACCCTGCGCGGTCCTCACACGTATGGCCGCGTAGCCCAGCTGTACTGGTGGCCGGGATTGTACCGAGAAGTGAGGCGATGGGTGCGTGGATGCCCTGAGTGCGGGTCCCGGAAGGCAAAACCACGTGAAGTGATACCGCCGCTACGAGGTTTACGCGGTGGTGCAGTGGGGGATCGTTGGGCGCTCGATGTCGCCGGACCCTTCCCAGTAGCCGACGGAGGTGACAGGTATGTCATCGCCGCCGTCGAATACGTGACACGGTATGCAGTGGCGAGCTGCGTGACGGAACATACGGCTGAGACGGTGGCGACGTTCATTATGCAGGAGGTTGTGTTGCGCTTCGGCGTGTTTCGCGAGCTACTAACGGATGGAGCTCCGGAATTGGCAGGCAAAGTGATCGAGGAGCTCGTGCAGTTGCTCCAGGCGAGACAAATCAATCCGGTGCCCTATCGGCCCAAGATGGTCGGACTTATTGAGCGCTTCCACCGCTCGTGGAAAGATTGCGTGGCAACGTTCATGCAGGACGAGAGGCAGACAGATTGGAATCTATGGGTCAAGTTTGCTGTCTATTCCTACAACTCGGCTAGACACTCTACGGTGGCGTTAAGCCCCAATGAACGGATGATGGGAAGGCGGCTACGCGCACCCAACGAATTACTACGACGGACGGAGGTGACGGAGGCGGGAGAGCTGCCAGTCTATGAGTGCGCGAGCGTGCTCGACAGCGTGATCAGGAACGGCAGGCGCGGTATTACAACCGCAAGGTGAAAAGCAAGCGGCAGTTTCAGGCCGGCGACGTGGTTTGGATGTACAACCCGCCGCGTGGCAAGAACGCCACCAAGTTTGTACACCAATAGATGGGCCTTTGCGTATTTTGGAACCGGCTGGCTACGATAACTTCGTGCTAACGAGGGAAGACAAGAACCGAAAGACTGAGACGTTGATCGCTCACGTCTCCTTCTTGATTAGTTAGCACTACCCGGAGGCCCTACTCGCGCAAGTGGCGCGCGACATCGACGAACAGCTCGCTGATGAAGACCAGCGGTCGACGCGGCATGAGCAGGCGCCAGCAGCGGCTGTACGGACAGCGGCGGCAGCTACTAGTCGAACGACGAGAGCTGGAAGTACGAAACGAGCGAGAACTGTAATGGGAGACTCCACGGAACGCGGAGCCTCGTGTGGCTTACGAGCGGCACTCAAGTTGTACACGTAAAGTAGCGTGTATTGTAGTTAGTCGGTGGCTTTTACATTGTACTAGTTTATCTAAATAAAATAGGTGTGCTGCCAGTTGGGCATGTACCGGCGCAGTGTCTTACGCTTGGACACTGACGGCCAGACGGACTTCGGACTGCATCAGCACAGTTGCGACCAAACCCCAAGCGTGTGGGGCTCACAACACGTTGCAGAATAATGGGGGTGGGTATATAAGCGGTAAAAATATTATCACGCCTAATTTCAAGTTGCCGACTACGTGGTTTTTCATAATCCCTTTGATCGTCTACGAGAATCGCGTGAGAATCTTCGGTTTAACGTATCGTCGCAGCATTTCCACGGTGGGTGTATTGGATCAAAAGGGCGCTTACAATTGAAGCTCACACGTTCGTAGCAAAAAGTAATGTGAGCACTTCCTCATTCGAGTCGCCCGCGTGAAACAAGTGTCTCATTCGGGATGCCGGACAGCCCTGGACACTGGATGAGGGATATATTGCTATCGTTTTCGAATCCGTAAGCACGGAAGTAGGACCGATAGCAGCCAATAGGGCGATAGCACCTAAAACTGCTTCTAAACTAGGTCACATTGGAAGCACAAGCTAAAACTCACTTCACGGACGGATGGGTTGGTGGTGGTGTGGTGCGATTGTGAACGGAGGCCACGCAAACTCTAGATGAAGGCGAAAGTAAAGTTTGGATTTTAGGTGCAGACCGAAAAACTGTACCGTAGGTACAAGACTTCTCCGAAATATTTTTTTCCTCTTGTCGCCAAACCATGCTGTCAAATGGTCGGAGATCACTGCTTTTCTGGTTTGACCTCCAGAACACCACCGCCTGAATGTTTCGACAGGGTACCTTCATTTCTTCAGCAATGGTACATCGCTTGCAAGGTCCGCTGACCATGCTGACCTCATCCTCCAAGTTGCAGGCTAAAACTGTGCTGTGCTGCTCAGCCTGCTGCGGGCGACGAGAATGCTACTCCTGGTAGGAAAGCTCTGCGGCCTGCTTCACGTCGTCGGTGCTGCTGCATCCAAATGCGTTGCTTCAAGAAGCTCCATGCTGCCCAGCGCGACGTCCCGATCGTAGTGTCGATGGGGACGCGCATCTAGAGTCGAAATCCACATCACGAGGAATTGTGCTGGCGCATTTTATAATCGCAATATCGCTTGTCGCTGGTCACATTAAACGCGCCTCAAGCTGACAAAATACTTTTTGCTGCGCAGGAAGAGTCCACTGCATGATCGAAGCATTCCATGCTGTAAGTCAGGCGACCAAACGTCATTGATTACTTTGCAGGAAATGTCAACGGGCCATCACATTGGAGTCAAGTGGAAGTACAATATGCATGAGCCTTTACAGCACCAACTCAACCACAAGATCATCACCACCACCACTCGACGCTTTCAATTTTTGGACCGAAGGAATTCCATCTGCTGCTTGTTTTTCTTCTTCTTCTTCTGTGGTCGTTGTGTCGCTACAACGCACCCGCTTGAATCGTGTTTCCTGTAGCTGTGCCGCCACAACTTGTCGCTCTTGTTCTCGTTGTTTCTGCTCATTGGCGAGTCTCGCCTGCTTGCCCAGCTCCTCTTGAATAAGCCGTTGAATGCCGGCATTGCGCTCAGCAACCTTTTCCGGCGGCAGTTCTTGTGGCTTGCGATGCTGCTGCGCTTGCCACCTGAGTTGCTGCACCCTCAGCTCCTGCCGCCGCTTCCGCTCTTGCTCCTTCAGCAGCCGAATTTCATTGCGCTCTCGCTCCTTCAGCAGCCAAATTAGATTGCGTTCTTGCTCCTTCAGCAGTTGTTTCCTTGTCTTTTCTTGCTCCTCCCGCTTGATCTCTTGCTGGGTCATCTTCTGTCACCTCTTCAATAGTCTCTGCTCCCTCAATTCTTGCTGCTGCTTGCGCTTCAAGGCCCGCAGTCGCTGCTTCTTCTCCTTCTCTCTTTGCTCTCGCTTCTCCACTAATACTCTCGCCTTTATTCCTCGCTCTAGACGTAGTTGTCTCTCCCGTTCCTCCTGTTCAGCCAGTGCTCGGCGCTGCTCCTGCCGCGACGACCTCCTCGTGGGCTCCAACTTGAGTGTGGCTTTGGCCGGCGCCGTCGGTTGAGGACGAGGTGACGGGCGAGGCATGGCAGGCAAGTTCAAGGTCTGCAACATGCGCTGGTTCTGTCGGTTGTTGCGCATTGCCACGGGCACAGTAGGAAGGTTGGAACGCTGGATGGCGGGGCCTAAGGCTCCGGGATCTTGGTTGCTGGAGCTTGGAGAGGAGAAGGAGATTCAGAAGTGGATGGTTCTCTTCTCAGTGCCAAGCCCAGCGACCACATTGATCCTACATGCATTGTATAAATACACTGGCTACTTCAGCTTCTTATTCTACTAGGATCATTGCAGCGGACACGATCATAAGACACAGAGGTCCTCCGACACTCCCCCTTGCTCGCGTTACGCTGATTCTGCGAGCAATACTGTGGCTCTGCAAATTCGTCACAAGCTACGAACATCGTAGCAGCAGTGAGCACGAACATCGCGCTGCAAGCATCGGAGCGCACGAACATCGGCGCCAGGACAGTATCAACCACGTAACATCGCGGTGAGCTAATGCCTGCTCTTGCACGTTGCAGCCGCTTTTGGTGAACCATCACCTGCCTCACGACTCAAACGAATCCGCATCCAGGCAACAAAGGCAGTATCCGACTGCTTGATTTCAGCTGCAGCTCCCCCTTGCTCGTTGCGGCGAACGACGCCAAGCAGAGAGCGGAAGCATTCAAACTTGACACGTGCGAGCGGCTTCGTCAATATATCGGCAGTCATTTGGTCGGTTCTGCAGTGCTGCACTTCAAGTAGCTCTCGATCCTCGAGATTTCGCACGTAGTGAAAACGATTCTCTATGTGTTTGCTGTCGTTGTGCTTTCCTGGCTTCTTGGACAGCGCAATCGCAGCCGTGTTGTCGCACCAGAGCTTCGGGGTGTCATACCGCCACCTCAGCTCGTCACACAGACCACGAAGCCACATGATATCGCGCGCGCCTTCATTCATGGCGATGTACTCGGACTCCATCGTGCTCTGGGCATTGAGCCTTGCTTCCGTGACCCGTAGGAGACTACACTGCCATTCACCATCGTGACATACCCACTCACGGACTGGCGGTCTTCCTTATCGTTGGCATAGTCAGCATCGCTATAAGCTTCCACGCGCAACAAATCCACATGGGTTGAACCAGTCACCACCATACTGAGACCAAAATGCTTGGTGGCTTGCAGATACCTGAGTACCCGTTTAGCTTGCGCGTAGTGGACAGCACCGAAGCACGCCATATACTGTCCAAGCCGACGAACAACGTGTGGAATATCGGGCCTTGACCCCGACACGAGATACTGGAAGGCTCCGACAATCTCGCGATACGGCAGATCACTCGGCTCAGGCGCCGCTGGGCCTTCACTAGCAGTTTCCATCGTGGTTGCCTCGGGCGTCGCAGCACCATGACAGTCGTGCATATGGAATCGTCGCAGGATTTCTTCAACGTAGTTTGTCTGACTGAAGAAGACAGTGTTCTTCTCACGATCAATGCTGACTTCCACCCCAAGCAGGTACTTGACGGGACCGAGCTCCACGAGCTCAAATGTTGCAGCCAGCTTCCGAGCAATAGCTTCACACCGACTGCTCTCGCCCATTAGCAGCAGGTCATCCACATAGACAGTTAGGAGCATGACAATCTCCCCCTTCTCGAGGAGGGAGTAAAGGCCATGATCACTCTCCAGACGCGTGAACCCGAGTGCAACTAGGTGTCGGTGCAGCGTCTTGTTCCAGACGTGGGGAGCCTGTTTGAGTCCATACAGGGACTTAATCAGCTTACAAATCTCCCTATTTCCAGGCGATCCATTGCCTTGAGGCAGTTCCATGAAGACTTCTTCAGTGAGCTTGCCGTGCAAGAAGGCTGTTTTGACGTCGTACTGGAAAATCGACCACCGGCGCTGGACAGCGAAATAAATCGCGACGCGAATCGTGTCGAACCTAATGACTGGTGCAAACGTCTCGTTGTAGTTTTCGCCGAACTTCTGCTTGAACCCATGTATGACGAGCTGAGCCTTAAAGCGCTTGACGAAGCCGTTCTCGTCCTTCTTGATTCCAAAGACCCACTTGTTCGTGATCACAGCAGATTTTCCAGCAGCACTTCTATCTACAACCTGCCACACACCATGCTTGCGCAGCGACTCGGGTTCTTCAGCAATAGCGGCCAACCAGTACGCAGCAAACTTCGACCGAATTGCCTGCTTATACGTCGCTGGCACAGGTACATCTCTTGAGTCTCGAGTTCCTCTTACGCTTTCTGCCAAAACGCGAGACTCGGTGTCGCGCCACAGTATCGCTGTCAGCAAGACCATCAACAGGAGCAGTCTGCACGTCTACGCCTCCACGAGCACTAGGTGCTTCCTCCACAGTAGACACAGGACCAACAGGCTGGGGAGCAGCAATAGCAGCAGGGGGCTGCTCCACAGCGACAGACTGGCCAGGCTGCACGAGAACACTCTCTCGCTCAGAATCCAATCGAACAACGTCCTCAATCTGCATCTGCATTGGGACCAGCGGCGCTCTCGGCGGGAGCTCATGGTCACCGTGATTGAAGGCGTTGGCTAGCAGTTTCTCCACGTATTCACGAGCCACCGTAAAGTCTTCAGCGAAAATCAAATTGCCTCCGCGATGAGTGGAGACTGCACCACGCGCAAGGTCTAAAACCTTATAGCCATGAGTGGTTGGGGAATAACCCACCAAAATCGCAGTGCCCACTCTGGACGAGAGCTTTTTCTTCTTGGACCGTGCTCCACTAGCGATGTGATAGTAGCAGAGACTCCCCCACGTTCTTAGGCACGACACGTCAGGCGAATCACCAGACAATTTTTCGTGGGGTGTTAGACCATCGAGCACTCGGGTCGCCGTGATATTCAACGTGTAGACGACGTGAAGAGCAGCTTCACCCCACAGCAGATCGGGTAGGTTGGTCATATGGAGGAGTGCACGGACCTTGGGCAGCACGATCCCATTGGCGCGCTCGACGAAACCGTTCTCTTGGGGGGTGTACGCGTTGGTTGTCGTCAGCTCGATACCCTCTTCAGCACAGAAGTCGAGAATGTCGTTGTTGTCAACTTCGCCACCCTGATCCGAGTGGATTTCTTCCACACGCCAATTCCGTTCGCGATATTTGACGTGCAGGTGATTAACAAGTGCCGCAATGTGGTTCTTCGCTTCACTCTTCTGCCTTAGCAGGAAGAGCCATTTGTATCGGCTGAACTCATCGACCACAAGTAAGAAGGAGGTACACCCATCGAGTGTGGGCTCGTTCACACTGCAGACGTCCACTTGAAGGCGTTGAAGCTGTCGTTGTGCGTGCTGTCGTCGCTCAGGATATGTCATCCGCACCTTTTTCCCGTGCATACAGGGAAGACACGTTGGCGCAGCCTCCGCTCCGCTTGTGCTGATCTGTAGCCCTCTTACCACCTTCTGCTTGCCCATGTCGACGATAGTCGTGGCACTCGCGTGTGCAAAACGCTTGTGCCACACCGCCAACGGCACCGACTTCTTCGGGGTCACAATAGCGCTGTATACAACGGCTTGCTCTCGCACTTGGTCTCTCACCGACCAAATGCGATACAACCGATTGACTTTGACGAACTTGAGCGTTGTTCCTTTCTTGGTCAGGAAGCAGACCGATTGATCGGCGGACATCTTGACGAAGTAGTTGAGCTCCGTCTGCATGTAGTCCTGCGAGAGTAAGTTCGCAGGGGCATCGGGCACATAGTACACATCGGAGAGAATGCGCGTCTCCTGCCTGCCAGTGACTTCGTTCACGATCCTGAGCTCTACACTGCCGACTTGATTAATGCTTACCGTGCCGCCATTGGCACACAGCATTTCGGGGCCGTTACTTATAGTTGATATCTGCACAAACTGAGAGAGATCGTTGCAGACATTGGCAGTCGCCGCACCACTCAACCACGTCAGAGGCGCACTTCGTGGCCGCACCGCCGAAGGTTGCCATCAGCGCCGTCGGCCCCGTAACATCGTGCCATCTACCGCTTTGCCCACCTGCCCGAGCCGACGAACCTTGACCTCCTTTGCTCGGAGGACGATTGCTTGCATCTTGGCTTGTCTTCTGCCAGCAGTCGCGATACCAGTGACCAAGTTTACCGCACTTGGGGCACGGCCGGCGTTGCATGGCGGCCTTCACAGAGTGGCGTCGGCTCTGATGCGCTCGGTTCTGATTCTGCCGATGACCCCCTCCATGGCGATCGAAATTCTTGCTGCTGTGGCTGTGCCCAGAAGAAAACTGGTATACTGGATTTGAGTCAGACTGAACCAGAATCACTCGAAGCGTTGCGAACCACGATGCCTCCGGCCGGAGCACGCATATTCTCTCCCTGCTCTCGCGTCAAAAGCCGCCCACGTACTTTACCAACCTCGAGCTCCCTGGCCTTCATTCTCGCACCCACTAGCTCCGTGCTGAGGTCGGGGAATACCTCAAGCGCATTGGTAAGGAGTAGTCGAGCAAGTTCAGCGTCATCAAGCGGATGGCCAAGCGTCACGAGATCCTCTTGTAGCTGCATGATCGCGTCGATGTAGGTGTCTACGCGCTCCCCCTTGGCCAGCTTGCGCACAAACATTGCGGCCTTGATCAGGATGTCGTTCTTTGCGGCGCTGCCCGCATTGTACTCTTTCTCGATCTCCTGGAATAGAGCCACAGGGTCGCAGCTCACCAACAGTCGCCTGTAACGACCAGCCAATCGGGGGCCAAGCGACCCAGCGATAACAGCTTGGGCTTTGAGCCAACGCTCTTTCCAGCGACGCTTCTTGGCGGAGCTCCAAGAGCTGTCGAGCACCACTTCCTCGGTCACTACGGACCACAGCTTTTGAACCTTGAGTTTTAACTCGATCATTGTGCGCCAAAGCTCGTAGTCGTCGGCGCCAGTCAGCTTGGGGACTTCCAGGCTGGGGCTGTCCAACCGAGAGGAGCGACTCCTCTTCTTCTTCTTCGAGGAGCGCTTCTTCTTGCTGGAGCGCTTTCGCTTAGAGCCCTTCCCCTCATCCGAACTCGTCGGAGTTGGACGAGCTCGCGTCGGACTCAGAGCAGTCCGAGCTAGACGAGCTCGAGCTCGAGCTCGCCCCGTCGCTCCGCGACGTTGCCGAGGGCGCAGGTGACGACGGAGATGAGTCACTTGGACGATCTTCGTCTTCAGAACTGTCATCCCGACGATTCTTGGTACCATTCTGAGCGTCCTCTCCATGCGAGTCCTGGAGCCGACTAGAGACCCTGTTTGGGCTCATAACCTGTCGGTTGTTGCGCATTGCCACGGGCACAGTAGGAAGGTTGGAACGCTGGATGGCGGGGCCTAAGGCTCCGGGATCTTGGTTGCTGGAGCTTGGAGAGGAGAAGGAGATTCAGAAGTGGATGGTTCTCTTCTCAGTGCCAAGCCCAGCGACCACATTGATCCTACATGCATTGTATAAATACACTGGCTACTTCAGCTTCTTATTCTACTAGGATCATTGAAGCGGACACGATCATAAGACACAGAGGTCCTCCGACAGGTTCTCCTCCATGCGGCGCTGTCGCTTGGCTTCATACTCGCACAGCCCGCCACCAGCTTCGCCCATCATTGCGCTTGTTTCCGACTGAAATGAAGGCTACATTGATGGCACACACAACGTTTACATAATTTTGGCTGAGAAATTAATGGAGAAATTCAAGCACTTTGAGCAAGGAAAAAACATTCTCGTATTTACGTAAGTTACATATGGGATTTTCCGCCAAAACGTAGGCGGATTGGCTTATAATTTCCGGAATTGGTGTATTCCCACCCCTTGGAGTACGACACATTGACTGAGGTCCACTATTGGACATTAGGATCGCATCCTTCCGGGAAAGCGTAAGCGACGATAAGCGGAGAATCCTATTGGTCAAAATATTTCTACCTAAGTGCACAGAGTCCTGATTCGCCTCCAGGCTCCATTGTAGTTAAACAACTACTTTCCGGAGACCTCGAGCACAAATCCATGCCTCCTGCTATGTGTCCACTAAAACCAGCAGAATTTAAAATACAGTGTCGCAGGATTAAGAGTTTGCGTAAGTATGTTCTACAACAAGTTGTCTCCGTTTTTCGGTGGCCTCCGTAGACTCCTGGGTTGTGTCCGCGCCGCTCGTCCAGCCGGATGTCGCCGCGCAGCCCTTGTCGTTTGCCGCGATCACCTCCTTGCCCGTCACCGTCTCCATCGTCTCGGCCGAGGCGACGCCAGCAGACGTCGGCTTAGAGTGGGTGGTACTCACGGCCAAACCTATGCAGTCCCTAGCTGCCAAATGAGTGAGTGAAGGGGCTCCACTACTTGGTGGAGTCTCATCGGCAGGAGTACACAGCGAACGGTGCGCGCGCCACTGAAACGAAGCGCGCTGCGCGATAGTGGTCAAGCAGCACGCGATCAACCTACGTTCGTGTTAACTCAAATCATAACGCCACCCTTTTCCGGATGCGCCAAGCTTCGTAGTAGTAGTACGGCTTCAGCTTTCATGTTTTTCTTTTCTTTTCTTGGAGACTGTACTGTCACTTAGTTACTAGTTGCTTACTACTCCTGTCTACCAACAGCTTACGACAAAGCTACCTGGGCCCACTCGTGCTAGAAACGCTGTGGCTCTCCGATTGCGGAGAGTCCGATGAAAATCCAAAGCGCGACCTCAGAGAGGACAGGTGATCGACATCGCCACCCACGAGGTTCGGCACGTACAGGGCACGGGCCCCTCAGCTTCCATGTTGTTTCGGTTGTCACGGCCCAACCACCTATTTTATCTGTAATGCGTATGCTACTAAATGCTTCACCTAGATAGTTTGTCTAGTAGATATACACCGCATTTCCGAGCGACTTAATAAGTGACCCGCAAGTGCAGTGTACCCGACGTGCCCCTCATTCGGACTGCCAAGGGCCAGTCATGTCATTTTAACCAATCAGAGCGATCCATTAAAGCGTCGGCGGCAGGGACTTACGTTTTCTCAAGTCAATTCATTTCTTAATTCTCGAGCTCTTTCTCGCAGTATGTCAGCATATTTCGGAGCTGCGCCCAGTACATAGTGTCGATGTCGAGTAGCTGGAAGTAAATCTCCAGTGGGTCGGACTTGTGGCCGAGGTAGCCGAGGCGTCCGCAATAGATATAGGGGCCCTGCAACAATCACCATACAAATGAAAGCAAACATATTAGCCAAATGCTCACGACGCTTAATGCGGCGTCATAAGCCCTTACCTTGGGGAACTGGATGAAGATCAGCAAGGGTTGTGGCGTTCCAATCGGAGGCGGCGGGTCGTAGTAGTTGTCGTCGAAGCGGAGACGCTCGTCGCCCTTCTCGACCTCGAAGATACGATCCATGATCGCTGGCGTGACGTTTTGGGTGCGGCTCCATTGAAAGAAGACGCTCCGCTCATCGTCGAGCCACGCTTCCTGGAGCAAATGGTCCAGATAGATCGCAGCTTCCGCAGGGATGAACAGCGCCATGGCGTTACTCCACACGTGAATATCGACGCCATCGTCGAATGCGGCGGTGTGCCCACTGGGACACAGCGCCTGTATGACTGAATTCTTGCCTGCTGGGAGGAACTGCTTGCCCAGCGAGAACGCGTGGAAGGCGTCCACATCCACGTACAGCTCGCGAGTGAGCGCCGCCACTTTCTCCTTGCTTTTCGCCATGGCGCCAGTAATGCGGACGTACGGCAGGTGCTTGACTCGGCGCACAGGGTACTTGTCCCTGTTGAGCTCTTGCAACTTCTTGATCTTCTCCTGCATCTCCGCCTTCTCCGCTAGCACCTTGGCGTCCATCTCCTCTCGTTCCCGCGACAGTGCATCCTCTTCCGCCATCATGTTGCGTTCGACCCTCCTCTGGTCTTTAATCTCGAGCTTCTCTAGGCGGCGCTCGTTCATCTTCCTCTTTTTGATCCTCTTCCTGACGCTGAGCGTCTGTATGGCCTCCCTCCTCTTCTCGATCGCCTGCCTGAGCTTCTCTTTGATCTTGTCCTTGTGTATCAGCTCTCGTCTCTTGGCCTTCGCGATCATCTTCTCCTCCTTGATCTCCAGTTTGCGCCGCAGTCTCCAGTCCTTTAGCTTCATCCACTCTTTGTGGCGCTCCTCCTTCTCGCGCTTCTCCTTCTCCTTCTCGAGCCTCAGCCGCGCGGCCTTCTCGCGGTACTGCAGCTTCTTCTTCTGCCTGATCGCTTCGGCCCTTTGCAGCCGCTTCTCCTCCTCCAGCTTCCGCAGCAGCAGCTTCTCGAGCCGCTTCTCCCTCTCCAGACGCCTCTTCTCCTTCTTCTCCTCGATCTTCTCCTGCCGCTTGAGCTCCATCTTGGCCTGCTTCTTCTGCTGCTTCTTCTCCTCCTTGCGCTGGTGCCTTCTCTGCTGCTTCGCCTGCATCTTCTCCTGGAGCTTCTCCGCCTGACGCTTCCGCTTCGTCTGGCGCTCCGACTTGCGCGTGGGCTCCAGGGGCGTCTCTTCGCGCTTGCGCTTCTTCTCCTTCTTCTCCTTCTTCTTTTGCTCCTCTTCCTCCTTCAGCGCCGTCTTCTGCGGAGAAGTCGCGGATCCGAGCGTCGGCAGCCCCAGCGCCTGCAGTCGGCGCCGGTTCTCCTCGACGCGGAGCAGACGCTTGGCCTCGTACTCGCTCACGCCCGCGTCCGCCTTCATCTTCCTCTTCTTCTTGAAGGGTTGCGCACGAGAAGGTTTTGGTTGGAGGAAATGGGCTGGAGGCTGGTCCACGCTAAGTGCGAATAGAGACATACTGGAATCAAGTCAACGCGACGCGCCAAAAGCGAGAACTGTTGGCGCCAAAAAAAAATAAAGATGGGAATGTTGTACTGTACTGTATGAGCGTCATTCGACTCTATAGGATGAGGCAGCACCCTCCCTTCGGCTGCTGTACGGGGCGCCCAGCACTTTTCTCTGACTGATGCTGGGCTCTCCATCCATGTCAAGCTGCAGCAACTTGTCGCCTCCCTCGCGAACAGTCTCAGCGCGGACGTCATCGTTACGAGCAAAATTCTTGATAGCATCAGCAGCGTAGCGCTGCTGCTGTTCGGTGCCAGTTTGCAGAAGCTCAACAAGTTGCTTGATGGTGCCTTCTCGAATCCCACCACACACTTTGTCGGTGCACTCCACACGCCCAAGGGCGCCCGCCGCGCTCTCTTGCTGCTCTGCAGTCCCGGCACACAAAAGATCGACAAGTGACGAAATTTCTCCCTCGTCCGCGATGTGGGCGGGAACTTCAGGTATGGACGCGAGGTTTCTCAATGCCCTGGCAGCTTTCTTCGTTTGCCCTTCGGTTTCGGATTTCATGAGCGTGATGAGGGGTTTAACGACGCCAATCTCAACGCAACTACCTTCCCTCGGTATACCGTGGTCTTCGATAATGCTGACTGCAGACTCTTTTTGTCGGTCCGTCCCATTTTGAAGAAGTGCAACCAGCAGTATGCTGTCGCGCACAATCATCAAAGCGTTGACCTCGTCGTTCAAGTTGAGGTTTTCCAGGGCTCTCGCTGCGTTCGTCTTTTGCTGCTCTGTCCCAGACTGTAGCAGTGTGATCAGTGGCTCAATACAGCTTGCAACCTCGGAGCGGTCCGTATCGTCTGGGGGTGAAATCATCCCAAGTGCCTCCAAAGCATTTTCTTTATGCTTGCCAGACCCGTATTTTAACAAGTCGATTAGATAGAGAACACCTCCTTCGCGCGCAATGTCTGCGCAGCCTTCAACAGTCCGAGCAACCCCCCCCGCAGAGTATTTGCAGCTTTCGTCCAAAGTGGGTGAGTAGTATTTCGATAAAGGGTGACGAGTGGCCCAACACCACCATGACGTGAAAACTCGGCGCGAACGGTCGAATTCAACACAAGTCTGTCAATCGCAGTCATCGCGCTCTTCTTCTGGAGTTCTGTGCCCTCTCGAAGAAGCTCGATAAGCTGTGCAATACCATCTTCGCTTACAATCTGAAGTCGGATACTGTCGAACCAGGCCAGCTTGTCAAGTACAACCAATGTGTTTAGCTTTTGCTGGTCGGTTCCATCGCGCAATAGCTCGATGAGGAGAGCGATCCCACCTTCATCAACTATCTGCGTACAGATTGTAGCATTATAGGCAAGAAGTCCGAGTGCACCTGAAACGTATTCCTTCTGGTGGTCAGTTCCGGTTTTCATCAGCTCAATGAGCAATGGGACTACTCCTTCTCCCGCGATCTCTGCCCGGTTCCCATCGTTGTTAAGTGATAGTGCCTGTAGTTCCCCCACAACTTGTTGTTTTTGTGTATCTGACTCGTGGAGGATCAATCAGCGGGCAGTGCGGCGATAGAGCCAGCTGGCCCAGCGGTCCGGCCAATCAGAGCGCGCCGGTGAGCATCGAGAGCGCTCTGATTGGCCACGACTGGACGACGGCGACTCCCTTGTGGAGCCAGTCGTTCCTGGCGACCGGAGCTCCAGCGAAAGGCATGCACCTGGCCGGCGTGCTTGCACGCCACGGCTGGGCAGCTCGGGGGTGAAGCCGCGGACCAAGCTGGATTTCTGCGTCGCTGCGTGCGGCGGCGTATTGCGGCGGTCTTTTGACCGTCAGCCGGAAGGCGGGGCCTGTGGGGGGTCCATGGTGGTCTACACGTAGCCCATCGCGCCGTGTCCCATTACAAACCAGGCCACGGGTGACGCCGTGGGCCCTCCTGGTAGTCATAGCCTACAAAGGTTGCGTGCGATACTGGCAGGTCACCAGATCGTCGGGTGTGCGGCACTCCAACGTGCGCACACCCTCCACAGCACTCGTAGTGACGCGCGGGAGCATGCTGTCAGTCAACATGGCCTGCGCTACATGGAGCTGGCTGCGACGGGGTGGTCCTCTCATGGTGCACTCATGGCGCGGCAGGGCGAAGAAAATCGCAGTGGCAGAAACCCAGATACGGCTGACTCGGGGAAGGTGACGACACGTCGCCGCATAAAGCGCTGCTGGGGCGCTCGCTGGTGGCCTGCAACACATTGGGAAGAAGGAACGCAAGTCGGCCCAGGAAAATGCAGTGGAGAACTCAAGCTTCGGAGGGCAGGCACTGCTGACGGAGCAGCGGGACCGCGTTCGCTGTCCGCGGTACCAAATCGACGGAAGTCGAGTAGACCGTTTCAACTATTCGGCGGGGCATCGGGAGATATGAGCTCGGTGTTGACGGTGGATGCGTCCGTCGTTATCTTAGTTAGGATAAATGAACTCAATCTAACCTCAACCTTGAAATGAGTGAAAACTTGTGTATCTGTCCCATCTCGAAGAAACTGGACAAGTACTTAGTACAGCAACTTCACCTCTCTGCTTGACCTCAGCGAAGTTGTCTCCACTAACGGCAATCTTCTGAAGAGCGCTCACTGCAGCCTCCTTCTGGATATCATCCCCACCTTGCACAATTGTAACAAGGGCCTCGATGCCTCCACAGCATGCGATATCCGTGCACGCTTCATCATTACCTGCAAGATTTAGAAGCGCACCATTTGCAAGCCGCTTTTGTTCGCCCCTTCCGCTCTGCACTAGACGAAGGATCAACTCAACGCCTCCCTTCTGCACGATCTGGGCACAAGTGGTATCGTTGTCATAGGCTAGATCTCGCAGCGCTGCCGTAGCGTAAACCTTTTGTGGGTCAGTTACGTCTTGAAGAAGCTCTAGCAGTGGAGCAATCCCCCCTTCGCGTAGAATTTCGCCGCAGACGTCATCTTTCCAAGCGAGTCGATGAATCGCACTTGCAGCATTCTCTTTTTGCGTATCCGTCCCATCTCGCAGCAACTCAATCAGTGGGGCGACACCCCCCTTGCGGGCAATCTCAGCGCATATTTCGTCGTCTCCGGCAGCGAGGACTGCCAACGTGCTAGCGGCGACCTCTTTATACAAATTCGAGCCGCCCCGAACAAACTGGATGAGGGGCTCGATGCCTCCTTCCTGCACAATTGATGCTCGGTCCGCACTATTGTGGTCAGCAATAATTTTTAGCAGAACAACATCCCCTGCATCGTACATGGTGTCGTTGTGCATATAATTGACAAGCAGAGCGATGGCTCCTTCGTTCACGATAACAGCGCAAATCTCCAAGTTACTGGCCAGAGGTGTCAGCGTCAAAGCGCCCGCTCTGACCCGAAGAAACCCAACGAGTAACTCAAGGCCCCCCTCACTGACAATTTCTGTTCTTGTGTCGTCACTAAACGCAGGTTGCCCAAGTGCTCTGACGGCATACCACAACAGGTCGTCATCTCCAAGTCTAAGAATCTCGATAAGAGCCTTGATCGCACCGAGGCGAGCTATCTCGGCGCACGCTTCATCGTTTTCGGTCAGGCGATAAATTGCTAACACAGCGTTCTGCTTTTGCGCGCTTGCCCCTGTTCGCACGAGATCGAGAATCGGCTCAATCCCCTCTTCTTCCATGATTTTGGAGCAGTTTTCCTTGACCTGGGCAATCATAGTGAGAGCCTCCAAAGCGTTTGTCTGTTGTGCTTGAGTTCCATTTCGGAGAAGTCCTACGAGGGATGCCACAGCTCCTTCGCTCACAATACTAGTCAATACATGATCGGTCCAAACCAGTTTATGGAGTGCACTAGCCGCATTTTCCTTTTGCGCGCCAGTTCCTTCTCGCAGAAGCTCAATCAACGGCGGTAAGCCACCCTCGCGCGCGATAAGAGAGCGCACATCATTATCAGCATCGTCGTCGTCAACGTAGTCGTAGTGGTCGTCGTCAACGTTATGTGCAGCAAGTCTTTCCAGTGCCCCGGCAGCGTTCTCCTTTTGCTGGTCGTTTCCATCTCGCAACGTGTTGACCAACAGGCCGACGGCCCCATCACGTACACTATGAGTGCGTATTTCTTTGTTGTACGCAATACTCCTTAGCGCACACAGTGCACTGTTCTTATGCTCGTCAGCTCCGTCACGCAAGAGCTCGACGAGGTGTGGGATGACTCCATCTCGCGCAATTTCTTCACAAAGCTCGTTCTTGTAGGCGCGATTCCCAAGTGCACCTGCAGCAATTCCCTTTTGGTAGTTGTTTCCCTCTTTCAGCAGCTCAATCGATGGTGCAATAGCTCCTCCATTCACAAT
Source organism: Phytophthora sojae (assembly GCF_000149755.1). NCBI lineage: Eukaryota > Oomycota > Peronosporomycetes > Peronosporales > Peronosporaceae > Phytophthora > Phytophthora sojae. The sequence goes on from NW_009258118.1 coordinate 5,455,890, forward strand.
GGCTTTGCTGGTTTCCGGATCACTTGAAAGATTTTTGAGTGCAGCGGCCGCGCTCTCCTTTTGAACGTCACTGTCGACTTCCAGCAGTGCAATCAGTGGCTGAAGACCTCCTTCGCGTACGAAAGACGGGCGGATTTCGTAGTGGGACGAGAGCCAATTTACGAGGAGAAGTCCCTGTTCTTCAACGAACGCTGTAGAGTGAGCGTCGCTGGAGGAGACAAGATTCCGTATTGCCACTGCAGAGTTTTCCTTCTGCGTGTCCGTTTCAGACCGCAAAAGCTCCACAAGCGCTTCAACTCAATTCTGCTGCGCAATCTCGTTGGAGACGTCCCCTTTAACCGCCGCACTACCCAGTGCACTTGCATCGTTCTCCTTTTGTTCATCATCCCCGTCTCGTAGAAGCTCCACTAGCAACGCAACGCCACCTTTAACAGCGATCAGAGCGCACACCTCAGCGGTATACGCGAGGTTTCCAATCGCTTCTGCAGCCATTTCCACCTGCGTCTCAGTTCCGTTTCCGTGTAGCGCGACTATCAGCGGGATAGCCCCTTCGCTCGCAATGTCAACTCGCACGTCGTAATAGCATGCAATTCGTGTGAGTGGGCTCAATGCGCTTTCTTTTTGCGAGTCACTATCAACCTTCAAAAGGTTAACAAGTAGCGAGATTCCACCTTCCCGGGCAATTTCGGTGGCTGCATCGCTGTCAGAGACATATGAGCTGATGGCACCACTCGCAAGCTCTTTTTGCTGATCCGTTCCGTCTTGCAGTAGCTCAGTCAGTACAGTGACTCCTCCATTCTCAGCAATTTTACTGCAGACGTCAGCATCGAAGCTAAATGTTTCTGCTGGTCGGTCCCATCTCGAAGAAGCCCCGCAAGCGGGGGAATTGCTCCTTCTCGCACTACCTCAGCGCAATTTTCATCGCCAACATAAGCGAGTTTCATCAGAGCACTCGCCGCGCCCTCCTTTTGTTGGCTGGAGCCCACAATAAGTAGAGCGACTAGCGGTGCGATCATTTTCTCTCGAACGACATCTGCGCGATCCGGGTAGCGTGATAGTACAATGGTTTTCAGAACGAAGATAGCCCCCATATTCGTGTTGACTGTTTCCAGATTGCGCCAGTGTAATGAGAGGACCAATGCTCCCTTCTTGCACGAGTTTGTCGCTTGCGCCCTTGCTGAGAGCGATTCTTCCCAGCGTACAGGCCGCTTGGTGCTTCTGTTCGTCAGTCCCTTCAAGCAGAAGCGCAGTCAGCAGCGTGATTGCTTCCTTTTGTACAATTTTCGCACTTCCGTCTTTGCTGGACGCAAGGCTCCCCAGCGCGTATGCCGCGCGGTGCTTCTGCTCACTAGTGCCGACTTTTAAGAGCGCCACGAGAGTTTTAATCGCATTCCCACGTAAAATCTCCGCTCGGATCGTCTCGTTCTCCATGGCGAGATCGCCCAGCGCTTCAGCTGTCCACAACTTCTGCGTGTCATTCCCAGTCTGTAGTAGAGTGATCAGAGGTTGCACCATTCCGGCACACAGCTTCGATTCGCTGCTACTTCTCAGCAGGGAGCTGAAAGACGATCTCGTCCCAGCCTCTCGCAACCTGTCAACGTTCGCTCTTGTGGCGATACACGCACAGCGCACCGCTGCTTCTTCCTTTTCTCCCGAAGTGCCATTCTGAAAGGCGTTGACTACCGCTGCGATCTCACTCCGTGAAGCCTCTTGGACGCAGTCTCGAAGCGCGTCAAAGTCCTCCTGCGAAACCTGTGCATCCGAGATCACGGCCCACTTCAAGCACTGGAGCGCGTACAATTTGGCGAAGTAGGTCGGCCCATTTCTCACCATGCTGGTGACGATGTCGATGCGATTGTCTTCGTACATGGGTGCGCGCTGTTCAGTGTTCACGCACTTCCGAGCAAGCTGGAGTAGAATCTTCTCCTGCTTGCGGTCATCCGCGTCGACTAACTCATCCAGCAGATCTGCAATTGACGTTGCACTATTCTTCAGTCGAGACTTTGAAGAGCTCGCAGATCCGGACAGCTTTACGTAGCTGTAGGGCTGTTCGGAAGCTATCGAAGCACCTCCGAGCCCATAGTTATTCGCTTCGTCATCGGCTAGCGCCTTCAATAGGGCCAGGACTTGTGCGAGGCTAACTCGCTTCGTTGGATCCGTATTCGTCATGGACACGATGAGATCCCAGGCTTCATCCGGCATGTCTTCAGGTCTTTCGGGGATTTTGCCGTGTTTCAGGAGCTCGCGGACGCTGTCGTCATCTAATGAAGCAAAGGGAGGATTCCCGATCACCGCCTCGATCATGCACATGGCAAACGAGTGCACGTCGGAGGCGAATGTCGGCGGCTTTTTCAAACACTCGGGAGCTCTCCAACGCAACGCACCAGCGTGAATCGCTGCGCCTGCTGCCGTCTTGGAGTTGAGTGTTGCGGACAGCACTCAACCCGAAGTCCGACAGCTTGGCCAATCCATCAGCCCCCACGAGGATGTTGTTGAGCTTGAGATCCCCGTGCACCACTTTCATTTTATGAATGTAGTTCTTAGCTCAATCAGTGCCTTCTCTCTCAGATTCCACTGCTTCCATCCTCCCGATGAGTATCGCGCTACTCGATTTGTTCGTGCCTTGCTCAGGCGTGGTGCTTGACGCCCTCAGCACGCTCTGGGGCTATTGCGACGAGATGAACGAGGGCAAAGAAGTCTGCAAGCGGCTTCATCGTCGGCTGAAAGGAATCTTCGAAGAGCTCCAGAAAATGGAGAAGTAAGGCCAGCTCCCGCTTAACAATGCGCTGGACGAGTACGTTGGCGCGATCTCCAAGTCGCTGGGCTGTCTGGATCGGTATCGGAAAATGACGCTGGTGTTCAGGCTCATCAACCACCAAGAGATGCTCGGAGAGCTCTGCCAGATTAACGAAGAGATCGATGATGGGGACAGTCGTCCGAGCGACTTCGACGACGGTGCCGTGGTTCATGTCATCGGACGAGCTCAAGTTCGAGAAAGAAGCCTTCGCCCGTAGCTCCTTCGCGTCGGTGTACCGCGGCGTGTGGGGCACTGGCACGAGGGTCGTGGTCAAGCGCTTCCTCAACGACGACCTCGTGGCTGACGAACGCGCCAAGCAGCAGATTGAGAAGGAGATCAACCTCTGGCACAAATTCAACAACCCCAACGTGATCCGAATGTTTGGAGCCTCGTACGTGAGCTCCCCTGCGTTAGTTGTGTGTGTGTGTGAAGACGCGACGAACGGCGACCTCTGTTCGTATTTGGCTCGCTCGGACAGCAACAAGCAGCACATGTGGCGGTTGTTGCACCAGGCGGCACTTGGTTTGGTTGAGCTGGGCTGAGCTACGTTTGGGCGCTAGGGAAAAAGAGGAATGAGTTGGGGGGGGGGGGTTGTTGCATTTCCGTTACTAGCGTACACAGTGTCAGCTACTATTTCTGCTCGACGGAGAATGGACACACTCGAAATTCGACGTTAAACCTACCTGTTGCGATTTTCAGCTGTGGTGCCAACAAGAGTACTTAAGTATTTTTTATTAACTCCAAAGCTTCTCATTGTCACCTATTCCAACGAGTGAAGTGACGATACTTAAGTACTTATTTTACTGGGATAGGAAGCAACGTTAGTGCTGCTATCGCAGACCAAATAGGATCATATCCGTGGTACGTCAAGTCAAAAGGTGACCCCTCTTGACACCTAACTGGTACATTGTCCTGAAACCGGTGTGACCCCGGTGCCGCACTGGGCCCTCCAAAAGGTAGAACACCCATTACACCGGTACGGCCGCGGTGCCGCACTGGGCCCTCCAAAGGTTTATATGCGTGGGCAGATTGAACCGGTATGAGTCAGTAACATATATCGAATAGTAGGAGTGAAGTAAAGTGAATGATTGAAGCGGACGAACTGCTGCAGAAGCATACAAAGGTAAACATTTTCATTTTCTACAAGCTACAAACAGATCTCGAGCAAGGTTCGTTTTATCACTGTGTATAAGCACTATCTACAGTTTTGAGGTGAATTACGGGGCAGACGCTGTGGCTGCGAAGCAGGCGCAGGAGATGCCCGTGGTTTGTAAAACAAACTCATAATAATAGAAAGCAATTATACCAAAAACCTCCTATCCCAGCCTTCGCGGAGCCCTAGTTCGTTAGTACGTATAATACTACTTCGAAGTACTGCATAGTAGTACCTGGTACAGTGCTTACAGTAATTAATCTGACCTTTAAATTTGCGTAAAAAGTGCAATTTGAAAATGATAGGTTTTCGTCAAATAGCGTGTAACATAGATACCTTAACCCTCCAATCAGGTCAGACTAATTACTGTAGGTACTGTAGTAAGGAAACGTACAGTTCTTTTTGACCGTCATATCACGAGCTGTGGCTGCCGGTATCATCTAAAGCCCGCACTGAGTTGTTGTTAGGAGCGACGCAACTTGATTTTAAACTTGATGACGTGTATTTAGGCACTTTACTCCAATGCGTGCTGAATAGGCAGCACGTTGTCGTGCAGCGCTCCTACCTAATGGATATAACTGTTCTTGACGTTGTTGTAGATGTAGAAGCCGGTCCCGCCGATTCCAAGCAGGGTCAGGAACAAGATGCTATACACGATGGCCATGCCCTTGGTGTCTCCAACCCACTGGATCCCCCGGAGTCTCTCGACCATAATTTTTCCGAATTGCTCGGCCTTGGCCGAGTCCACCGCCTGCGGGTTGGCGCGGATGGCGGTCCGGAGGTCCTTGAACGACTTGGTCTTCTTGAGGTCTGCCACCAGCTTCTCGTTCTTGATAATCTTGTCCATGCCCTTGGCCAGCGCGGGGTTTTTCCCCAGCATCGCAGCGACCGACGGGTACTTTTCCAACACGTTGCCGCTCTTCTCCCTCACCAACGACGAAAACTTGCCTGCAGCCCCTTTCAAGTCCACTCTCTCCTCAGCCTCGGCGTCCTGCGTGGTGACGCTGGACCGGAGGCTTCGGTGCGTGTCATCACCTTGGACGCACACTGCGAGGGTGATGAGGAGCAGCGCCACGAGGAAGAAGTTGGAACGCATTGCTTTTGGGGGACTTGGGGCTTCCAGCAGTAGAGACGGTCGGTCGCTCAGTTTTAAGTCCTTGCCGGTCGATTCTGAAATGAGCCATTCCCACCTGTTCATACGCGTCCCAGAACCAACAAAAGAGATGGGGAGTTGCCGCCGCGGTGGCTTCGCTTCATCTTTTTTTCTTCAGTTTGTTCGTTGCTGCATGGAATGGAGTCGCAAATCGAAGTCTCTGCGTTTTGTATGACCGACGTTCATTGCATAATTTTTCAAATCGGGGAAATCGCTCCTCGCTGTTCGTAGCCGGGGGCCGGGATTAGCTTTCGCACAGAATGAATCGGACGAGCGCCGGAGACTCCGTGCAGAGACCCGAGAAGCGCAGCAGATGAGCAGACGATTTCGACAACTTCAACCCAATATAACGCTTGCAATGCCTCACGAGTGGCCCGACTCGACCCCATGCAATCACCCGCGGAGTACATGTACTTGAAGCTGCCACATGAACCAGCGACTGGCCAACGCCACCATGCAGCATGACCTCGACAAAGATACTGCCATCGTTCAATTCAAGCAGATGGCCGCGAGGCACGGGAGTTAACAGCGCGAAGCCCCCGGTGCATGGCGCTGGATGTCGAGGAAGCTTCTGATGCATGCCCGCGACTACAGAGAGGAAGCAACGCTCCACGGCGTTGCGATGATACTTGGATCTGCAGATTGGTACTGTACTGTATCGAGCTGCATGAAACGCGAACGACACTCGCTCACCAGGTATGACAATAGCCGGCTCAGGCCTGCAGCATTCAGTATTACTAGACTACATAACGCAGCATTACAAAAGCTACTTGTCACCACTGTAGCTGGACATTTACTCAGGAAATCTGCGGGCATGGGGGTGGTTGGTTACACGCGCTTGTTCAAAGACCTGTGCCCATCAGTCGCCAAAACAAGAAGAAACGACGGCGAGTGAGGCTCTTGCCGTAAAAATATCGGAAAGCGCTTCCGAAGTAAAACGAGTCGAGTTGAGTCGACGCATTGCGCGTTTGTCAAGCCTCAGAGCAAGCGCACGCGTAAGATCCTCCATGACGGGGCTCTCTGATGCGGAGTCCCCTCAACTGGCGGACATTGTCGACTCCAACGTGGAACTCAATGGGGGGCCGAACACTGCCACGACCCGGTCAGCTACGATGTCGCCCTCGTTGGAGGAGAAGGAGCACACGCCAGTTGTTCTCCTCCACAGGAGCATTCTCCGGGGTTCTCGACGAAACTCAAGTCAAATGCCCTCAGGGGTCGTACATCCAGTCGCGAAAGGGGCGGAGGAAGTCGCAAACCGAGCCAGGAAGAGGAGCGTGTCGTCTCGAGGCATCGCAGGAACCCCCTCCAGTTCCGTCGCGGCGTGGTCAACCGTGACTTCAGTCTTGCGTCGCTCGGTGTCGGACATGCAAGCGCACTCGGACTTGACCAACCGTCGGAAGGCCAGTGAGTCTCCGTACGAAGAAATGATGGAGCGCTTCCAGATCCGCCAGCTGCAAAGGACCCCGCCGACTATGGAGATTGGACTGGAAGGCCTTCTGGGAGGAGCGGGGGTAGACTTTGGAGGCACCGCGTCCAGTGCACGCACAGGCCGCACCCCAAGGCAAGAGCACCATTTGCTCCCGCGTCTCTCGGCTCGCAACGTCAGTGAACACGCCTCGACCCCCGACGCAAACACCAGGAAGGCGAGCTTCTTGAATTTAGGCGATGTGAATTCCTCATTTGAGGTCGGACGACCGCCACTCGAAAGCGGCACGAGCAGTTTGCAGCTCACGGAGCAGTATAACCTCGCCTACGGGACGCCGTTTTACCAGTCTAGCGCAAGGAACTACTTACTCGCTTGTGTCGAGCGACTTCTGCAGAAGCTAGCGAGGCCCATTTCTCCTTTCTCCAAAATTTCCCAAGCTCGCTACGCTGTCACGTTGATGACGACCGTCGTTTACATCGTGTGGTTCCCGCTGGAGCTCGCATTTCACGAGAAATACCACATTGCTACTGCCGATACTGCTATCGGAGTCTTGCTCGGGCTCAATGTCGTGTTGACGCTGCACACAGGCTACATGACTGAAACGGGGAAGATTGTCGTCTCACATTGGCAGATATTCGGGCATTACATGAAGACACGCTTCGTTATTGACGCGTTGATTTCGGTGCCGCTCCTGGTGCACAGCAACACCATGAATAACTCGATCCCAGGGGGCAAATGGGTGTTATTCCTGCTTGACGTACTCAGTGTAGAGCGCCTGGCTTATATGATGCGGATTGTGCGCGTGATCTGGCTCATTCGCGCTAACCAGTCCGGAGGCAGCCACAATTTCTGGGCCTGGCTGCTGTACTCTCGCTACTCGCACCTCTTCCGGATCGCTGGGATTGTCGCCATTCTCGTCTGCATCGCGCACTACATCGCTTGCATCTGGGCGATTTTGCTGGAGGAAAATGAAACGTTTGAAGAATCGTTCGAGTCGTGGCGCGACGTTTACTCTGGGAGTTTTTATGCGGCTCTACTGTTGTTGCAAGGAGAGGGGGTCCCCACCAACAGTGCAGGTCAGAATTTATTCGCTTCGCTGTCGGTGATAGTGGGGTCCATCGTCTTGGCAGTGGTGTTCGGCCACGTCGCCATCCTAGTCTCCAATTTCAACGCTAATACTACAAGCTACCAGCGTAAAATGGAGGAAGTGTTCGCCATGACCGCCAAACTCCAGCTGCCAGCACCCCTACGAGAACGCATTCACGAGTATTACGAGCACCTGTGGCACGAGTACGAGTGCCTAGACGGCGAGATTGTCCAGTTTTCCAAGGAGTTGTCACACACGCTTGGCCTTGAAGTCGTGCTGTTCAAGTACATGGAGGTGGTGATGCATGTACCGTTCTGGAAAGATTGCACGCCGGATTTCCAGAAGCAGCTCATGCTGAGGCTTGATGTTCGTGTATACTTGCCGAACGACTTTATTATGAGGGAAGGAGAGGTAGATGTCGAGTTTTACATGGTGAATCGCGGGCACTGCGAGATTGGTCGCGATAAGAACCGATTCGAGAGAGTGACCACCTCAACGATCACAGCAGGAGGACCAAGCAATGGCGGCTTTAGTATCGGCCGTAGTAACAGCGGCATGGGTGTTCGCCGTCGTAATGGCCCCACCAATGGAGATCAATCCAGTGATGGGTCTCGGCAGTCAGCGTACGAGCTGGATGCAGCCCAGCGGAGATACTATCGCACGGGAGGTCGAGGAGGTAAAGGTCACGATGTCCTCATCTCCAGAGGCCAAGCTTTCGGTGATATGGCACTGCTGATGAACTACCAGCGCGCAGCAAATGTACGGGCCGTCACTCACGTGGAGATGTGTGTGCTTTCCCGAGAAGACTTCCAAGTGGTGCTGGCTCGATACCCCGAGGACCGCCGGCGCGTTGTCGTTGAGATGCTGGCGTCCTACATGCAGAGCTACGAATTGGTCAAGTCGCGCTGCCCGCTGTTAGAGCTCGTACGCAAAGTTTACAGTCCCGAAGCTATCGCTGAGGCCTGTGCGAAGTCCGGTGGCCATCCACCGTTAATACCGCCGGTTCTTTCAGCTCGACAAGCTGCAGAGCGAATTTACACGGCCATGAACGTGGAGACGAATGACGGGACGCTAAAGTTTGGCGTGGGTGTGAACATCCGCGACCAGTTGGTTGATTTACGTGACAAGCTTCAGAAGAAACGCGGACGAAAGCAACAAGCGAAGGCCAGCGCTGCTGGACCTCCTAGTTATGATAGTAGGAGCCGCCGAGGTTCTGATGACCGAATACGCACGGAGTCAACCAGTGGCAAGCGAGTCGTGGTTGAACCCGTCCAAAGCACTGCAGACGCCTCGGTAGCCCACGAATCAGCACAATCGACGCTGTCGCCGTCGCTACTAGAACGCTTGAAGCAGGCGGAGGAGCGAGAGATCGTCATCGTCCAGGCGTTGCAAGAGCTGAAGGCCAGCTTGAAGATACTTCAAGCTCGTCAAGTAACTCCAATTGTTTCACCAAGACGCAAGCGCTCGGCGCTGGGCAATGACGCAACTATTCCAAAACGAGCTACAGGAGTTCCGTTGGTGAAAAGAATGGGGTCGTTCGTTGGCCTGGCGTCGGGAAGTACCTTGGAGAGCAAACCGACCGGAGGACAAGCGTCCAAGCGATCACCAACGCGATACGCGGACGAGCTCTTCAGCCAAGGCTCTTCTACTGCATCCGAGCGATCTAGCTTCCACGAGCTCCATCATCCAGTCCGACGCCAGCGTCAGCCGAGCTCCAGACAAGAAGCCTCGTTCACCTTCTCCTCGGAGATTGAGTCGCATCTCTCAACAGTCGAAAACTCCCCGTTTGATCAACAACCAGCGAAGGCGCCTACGCCCCAAGCAGCTACGAAGTACAAAATGTCTGACCAGCAACGGGCGTCGACCAAGTCTCTAACCAGTGCACCGCCCGAGGAGAACCAACAGCAACGAATGCACTTCCAGCGCTTGCCGAGCCAATCGATGAGGAAGTTGCAAGGAGCTTCACGAGCTCGAGCCGACTCTGCTTCGTCAACCAAAGCAGTCGCTGGCGAGCAAGCGCGACGGGGGACGTTCCAGCGGACCCACAGCCAGTCGATGCGTGCACTGACAGAGGCGTTGGCAGCTCACGCTGCGCCCCGTGGCTCGTTGTCGAACGCCCAATCCCGCGTCTTGAAGCGAATGAGCTCCTTTGTTTCGGATACGAGCGGATCATCGAACAGCAAGAGGTCACCCACGCGATATGCCGATGCACTTTTCCGAAGGAAGTCGATCGAGCTTTCGAAAGATGAGGACTGGGAGTCCGACAAACCAGCATGAGGAGCGAGTGTCACTAGATTTAGCCAACAAGCAACCAGTGCAGTACGATTTTGGAGCGATTCCCGTAGCCATTTCCTATTTGGCCGAGGGCTCTGCAAGAACCTAAGAGTAGGAAGTTGATGTTTTGACCAGCAAGACGAACGCGATGAAGGCCACAGCAAATTTTGCACCGGTATCACGAGAAAGAAAGAAAAAAATTGAAGCTGGCGATGAGCCGCCTCCATCACTAACAGTAGGGTATCTTTTTCTTGTTATTGCTACTACAGCTGATAACGTTAGTGCGCAAAACGGAGCTGCTGAAGAGCAAGGTACGAATGAACGATGTGCAGTGTAAACGCTGTAAAGTGTTGTTGGATTGATGGGGTGCCTTATAACGTCATGTCGTGGAATCGCAGATAGCCTGGTTGGAGGAGTTGGGTCTAAGTCAGGACAAAATCAATGTGATGATTCACCCTCTTGGAGAACTCGACTGAGCGGTACGTGAAGCTCGCGGACTGGTATCTCGCACACGGCGTACCCAAAGCAAAGGTACGTGAATGGAGTAGTGTAGTTTTCATTCGCAGTGGTAGACTGACAGCATCACAACAGTTGCCTTTCCTGTTTAGCGTTGGCCCAAATCTGATTAGCCTCGCCACGGACAACCTCGACTCGAAACTAGCTTTCTTCCGAGAGAGCGGGTTCATCGAGGAGCAGATCACGCGTATTCTGACGACGAGAGCACCGCAAATTCTCCACTATTCGAGTGAGTATGTGAGCTCCAAACTGAACTTCACGGTGCAGCTTGGAATCCCCCGAGAACGCCTGATCCAGCTTGTTCCGCGTGCTCCTGAAAGCCTTGGCTTGACGACAACGAGAGTTCAGGAAACTGTCGATGCCTTGGATGAAATGTTCGGCGACGGGGCCGGCGTGGCAAGAACTCCTGCGTACCTTCGGTCGGGGTTGTTATGGGCCATAACTTATGGCTAATATCGAGGGACTCCGACGAGCTTTCGACTACCTTGTATCAGTTGTGGCTTGGCCCCTGAGCGAGTGTCGGCAAAATGCCTATGGCGGAGCAGAGACAACATTCTTCGACCGCGTTTCGAGTTTTTACAAAGCCAAGGTATTGGCATGGGTGCTACAGTTATTTGGATCATCCTATCGGAGCGCATATTCATTGAAACATATCCCGCCTACAAAGTGTATCTTGCCGAGTACAGGGCACGTCAAAAGGAGAGCACGGCTTCCACGCGATAGTGCCGTAGCTATAATGGCTGATACACTGCCATTTTTTGCTTCGTCGCTACAGTGCTGGACTGGAACGCGATCGTTGGGCTCTGCTGTAGTTCTCGCTACGCCCATCCTGCTGCAACTAGGAAATGAAATTTAGCGAATCGCGTACCGCAGCGCCTACAACGCCAATCGACGCCTCTTGTTCATCAAAACGTGCACTACATCAGTGAAGCCAGCCATCGTCTCTCTCTCTTGAGCTTCACTGATACTCATTTCATCACATTGGTCCCGAAGCAACTCAACAACACCCACACGTCCTTCCATCGCTGCAACCAGGAGTGCATAATGGATGTTGGTTGGATCACTTCTCTTTGACAAAACTTCGACCACCTCGGTATGTCCTCGCGTAGCAGCGCATGCCAAGGCACGAGTGATGCTGCAAGAATCCATCTCGTTTATCAGCGCCTCGATTGGTACAACAAACCCACTTGCGGCAGCATTGGCGAAGATAGCCTCGCGAACGCTGTGCTCCTTGTGCTTCAGTAGCTGCTTTGACGCCTCGGAGGTTCCATCTACACCCAGTCGCGGCAGTGCGCATGTAATCGTATCTTGGTCGCAGCAGGCAAGAACAACTTTAAAACTCTCTAGTCGGTCGTTTGCTGTCGCTTCAACCAGAGCGTCCATTTTGAGCTCCCGACTACTTGACTTGACCAACACGCCAACCAACCCAGGGTTATCCGTGATCACGGCATCGATTAGATGGTGGCCCGCATCAAAATCTGGGCACTTATCGAGTATCAGTTTGACCATTTCAGTCTTGGACGCCACTTCAGGCTTGGATAGCGCCCGCGCAATGTACTCGTCTACAGTAGACTTAGTTGTCTCGACAAGCATAAGTCGAGTATCAGCTCCAGAACATCCATTTTCTTGCACGCCATCGCTAGTATCAGCGCTTCGGCCACACATTCGTGCGAAATTCTGTCAAATAGGATCGTCATCACGTTGGTAGAGCCATCCTTCACCGCAGACACAAAGGATAGATCGATGCCACACTCCACTGGATGTAGCGAGAACCACGAAAACTGCTCCCCTTCTGAGAGACCCAACGGCAGCTTGCTAGTATTGATCCGGGAATCCAGCATAAGTTGCAGCATCTCACAGTAACAATGCTTAGCAGCAACACGAATGAGTTTACCGAAGTCTGGGTTATTTAGATCCCGAACTTTCTCCAACATAAACTTGACCATCTCCACCTTATTCCCACGCACCGCGTAGTTTAAGGCGCCCGATACCTCCTCCGCGCTGACGCAGCAGCCAACAGCTCGAACACCTCAGTGTGCCCCAACTCCGCAGCCTTCAGCAACGCGTGGCGTGTGGACGGTGCCCTCTCTCCATACTTTCTCACCAAGAACCGCACGACTTTCAACTGGTTCGCCGCTGCCGCAGCGACGAACACAATAGCTCTATCGTATGGCCAGAACTCCAGAATATCCAGGACATCGATATGTCCATTAGCGGCCGCAGCCACTATAGCCTGCTCTTGAGCCCTTAAGCCCATGGACGGCCGTAGATACTACACAACTCGAGCATGGCCGTTCCCCGCAGCAGCTTTGAGCTCTTGCCGTGTATCGCTCTTGTCCGGGTAGAACTGGTGGAGCCACTGTAGAACGTGCAGGTGGTTGTTCCCTGCTGCCTCGACGAACGCGTCAGTAGAGCAGCCTTCGTCCCTGGTGTTGTGCAGTGTCTGCACGATGTCTAGCCGCCCTCTGGCTGCGGCGCCGTCCATCGCTGCGAAGGTCCAGGGGAGGAACGCTTCGTACACCTGGACGACGCGTGGTAGCTCGTTGTAGAGATCGCCCCGTCGATGGTTCTCGGGGTGAGCAGGTCGCTGATGAACCGCGTGATTGTGGGGGATGGCGTGGATGTTTGACGGCAGTCATAACTTGAGCAGGAGCAGGGGAGGCGGCGGCATTGTCGCAACTGTCATAGGGCAAAAAGAGTGTACCTATGTTAGCTAAAATTATGGCATGAAATCATTTTCCAAAAAAAAATGCGGTGAGAGCCTGGTCAAGGCAACGGGATACGCCGCGCTAAAATTTGCCTACAAAGAATTCGAGAAGATGCAACGAAGTAAGGGCATTCTGCCGACTGGATTGACGGCATAACCGATCAAAAGCAGCTCCAATTCAAGTTTCGGATTTTTACTCATCCATCGCTTCAGGTAGAATACGTGAGCAGTGAATAGTTTAGCTTTTACTTTTCGGTTCTTTTTCAGTGATGCCTCGCCTTCTTGTTTTCCAGAATCTGCACAACGTCGAAGTAGCCAGCTGCCTTAGCTCTCGCTACTGCTTCGCCGACGCTCACTTGGTCACAGTGGTCTCGCAGCAGCTCCACCACCTCCACACGACCTTCCATTGCTGCTGCCGAAAGAGCAAAGTTGACAGCCGACGCGTCACTTTTCTCCAGCAAAACTTTTACAACCTCGTAATGGCCACGTGCGGCAGCACAAGTCAACGCACGGGTGACGATGTACGCGTCCATTTTGCTCAGCAAGCGATCGACAAGGACGACAGAACCATCAGCCGCAGCACCTGCAAAAACACTCACAGTCGTGCAATTGCTGATCACCAACTCAGCGACATCCGATATTTCACTAGCTGCAATCTGCGGCAGCGCGCGTTGGTTCGTGTCTTGATCACTGTGAGCGAGGAGAACTTCAACGATATCTCGTCGCTTCTCCTTAAGTGGCTGGTGTCGGATAACACGTCCTAAAACGATTCCTAAAGAGTCCTAATTGTCCTAAAAAACTCTCGAAAATTACCGTGAGATGTCCTAAAACTCGTATAATCCTTCGTAACAGAATATAATAAATTACGTCCTACGAGCTGTCCTAAAACCTAGTTTTATGAATATTACGCGTTTTATTGGTGACCACATTGTTTGATACGCGTAATTTAGAGCGTTCGCAACGTTATTTACGCGTAATTATGGGCTCATCCTAGCCACTCGTCGAATGTTAGACCCCACAGTGCAGTGCTGCCAGCAATTTCACTTTTTGCAGCCTAAGTGTGAGAGCCCAACCTTCTTCTCATGGACCACGGCGGGTATTCATTCTGCGTTAAGCGCACATGCCCGGAAACAAACACGATCTACTACAGCTGCAAGAAGTTTCGTGAGGGATGCAAGGCAAGACTGATTGTCCGAGGAGGAGCCGTCGTCGCCGAGAAGAGTGTGCACAACTGTAAGGATGAGCCCAAGCCAGAAGTGGTGGACGTGCGCAAGGAGATGAGAGTGGAGCTCCAGCGCTCTAGCATCACCAAGATGTCAACCCCACCGGCGGTCCTGTGGCAAGAGGTGTACGACGATCTCACGCTTCGCTACGGCGGAGAAGGTATTGCGCTCAAGATCATCCCTGCGAAGCCGGCCGTCTCTATCATCAAGCACACGCGCAAGGATTGCTCTGGCGGTGATGTCTTTGAAGCCATTCTGACCCAAGCTGTTCGGTGCGTGAGTGACATGGATGCGAGGGCCTTTCTTCAGTTCAGCGTGGTCCACCCCACCGCCGCGGGCACCGGAATGCAACGTCTAATCGGACTGACCCATCCCGACTTGGCTCGAATGCTACGGTACCCGAAGATCACGCTGTTCATTGACGGAACATTTGCGGTGGTTCCTAAGCCGTTCAGTCAGTGTCTGATTGTGATGGCTTTCGAGCCTTCTGTCGACCTCTACGTGCCTGTTTGCTATGTACTGGTGCAAGTCAAGTCCCAAGAAACGTACTGGCGGGTTCTCAACGAGCTCGTGATCCTGAGCAACCGCCAGCTGGAGCCCGAAAATGTCACGTGTGACTTTGAGCCCGCCCTTGTCAACGCTGTGCTGGAGCAATTTCCGACTGCGAACCTCGTTGGGTGCCTGTTCCACTGGAAACAGGCCCTCCGTCGGAAAATGCTTGAGCTGCGGCTACCCGAAGACCAAATCAAGGACGCTCTCAGCCCAGGAAGGCTCGACACTCTCACGGTTATCCCGGAGGACCAAATCGCTGAAAAGGTGCGGACTATTTTTTGGGGTGACCAATTTTTTGTGTCTGACCTATTCTGATGAATGGCTGCATTGTAGGGTGTGAGGTACGTGAGGAGTATTGTCGACGAGACCGGTTCGAAAACAAAATGGAATACTTTTTGGAAGTATTTCCTCAAGACCTGGACGCAGCGATTTGATGTCACGACCTGGAACGTTCATGAAATGGTGCGGTGCGGTGTTGACATCGTTAACCGCACCAACAATCCGCTGGAAAAGTACAATCGTGACTTCGCGTCGCGAGTACCCTAGCCTGCTTACCTTCATTGAAGGCACCAAGCAAGAAGCAGCCCGCTATCTCCAGCGCATTGACGACATCAAGAAGGGACTCCAGACGGCTCCGCAGCATGCTCCGCCAGTAGTGCCAGGGATCCCAGCTGGCTATGCGGACTTTAAGTATGATAGTACGGTGTTCAGACGCTGATAATGCAGTCCTGCTTCAACGAGAGCCCTTGCTAACAAGTTGCCAAAAAATTCCATTTGTCCTAATTGGACAGCTCCCAGTTATAGTCAACAAAGTGTCCTAATAGGACAACTGCCAGTTCTAGGCAGTTAAGTGTCCTAGTAGGACAGCTCTCGGTTATTACTCGACTAAGTGTCCTAATAGGACAGATCCTCATTTAGGTGAATTGTTGTTGTCCTATTAGGACAGATTTCGGTAAGTGAATTGTGGCTGTCCTATTAGGACAGCTCCTAACCAGCCCGTTCGTCCTAAAACGAGCTGTGTTGTCCTAATTTTTGGTACCGTTTATGAGCAAACTGCAAGTAATATACCGCATTTTTTAGGACAATAGGACATCTTAGGACGTCTATTAGGACGTGTTATCTTTTACCAAGTGGCTTTGACTAAAGCATTTACTCGGCACTCCAAGCTGCTGTTCTTCACAAACACTTGCACCATGTCCACATTGTTTTTTCCAATAGCTATCGTCAGACCCCGGCTCACACCAGCGTCTCCGCATCTATCAACGAGAAGCTTGAGCATATCGATAGAACCGTTCGACGCCGCCTCATGCAGAATGTCCACGATTTCATACTTCATACTTTCTCTGTTCGGACACAGGTCGAATACCATTTCCGTGACAAGGAGTTGGTTATTGCTTACTGCCATGGATAGCATGCCCCCAATCGCTGTTGGCAACCCCACCCTCTCATAAAGCAATTTCACCGCATCCACGGATCCTTTTTTCGCCGCAACGATAAAAGCGAAATCGAACGCTTCTCGAAGGGGGCAATACGTATGCCTCAGTTCTTGTCCACCCTCTCCAAGGCCCAACGCCTGAGAGCTTTTCTCCAGACCAGGACAATAATCCAGAAGAAGTGCCAGCATTTCACAGTTATCGGCAGCACTAGGAATAGCATTCGCCAGCACACGCTTGCCTGGGTGGAATCTCTCCAGTATCAACCGCGCCACTTGGATCTGCCCAGAATGAGCTGCTGTACAAAATACCTCGCCGACATCAGTCTTATCTGCCATACCAGCTAAAAACTCGACAATGGCTGTATGACCCAGCTCCGCAGCCTTGTACAGGGTACTGCTATCGTAGACTGCGAAGCCCCTTCTTTCAAAAAGGTACTGGAGAGCTTGCAGTTGCCCATTATTCACCGCGGCGTCAGCGGCATTTTGAATAAACAAGACATCCACTGACCACGGCCACAGTGCCCGCAGCACATCAACATAGCCCCCAGCAGCCGCAGCCGCAAGTGCAACACCAATCTCGTCCTCGTCGACGTATTCGCGTAGCATCTCCACCGCTTGCACGTGTCCGTTCGTAGCAGCAGCAGCCAGCTCTTTCGGTGGGTTGCAGAGCTCGATGTAGAAGTCGTAGAGCCAGCGTAGAACGTTGACGTGGTTGTTCTCCGCAGCTCCGAGGAAGGCTGCGGACGAACAACCCTCCTGTCTGGTGTCGTGTAGTTTTTGTAAGATATCGAGCCGCCCTCGTGCCGCAGCTCCGTCCATCGCTCTGAAGGTCACGGGGAGAGACGACTCGTAGATCCCGAGCACTCGCTGAAGGTCGTTGTAGATGGCGGCGTCGAGGGTGGTCGGTATGAGAAGGTCGCTGATCAGCTGGGTGACGTGTGGCAGCGCTTGGACTCGCGTGGGGAGAGCTACCGCGACGCAAAGCAGCACGGGAGGAGACCGCATTTTCACGGCATCGACCCCCCCTTTGTTAGTCAAAATATTCGGTAAGTTAGTCGAAATATCCTTTTGGAAACAGCGTTTTTCTCTGATTTGAGTGTGAAAATCTACGTCTAGGCTTGGTAGGAGTTGTGAAGACCGGTAGGTACAAGTCGTCTACTAAGTACACCGCCGAAGCGTGTTGCCTAGGTAGAGCTGAGGCCCGATTGGAAGGCGCCGTCGTACGCTTCGTCCGTGCTGAAAAAGTTGTGCAACTCATTGGTTGGCACCGTGAGGTTGAACGCTGGCATTTGGCCGACGCACGATTTGTCCAGGCGCTGCAGGTCGCCGTTGTTGCTGATGTACGACACCAACAGCTTCATGCCGCACGTCACGTCGGGGTCGTTGCTGTCGCCCAGTCGAGGCGTAGCCACGATGTCGTGCTCAGCGTAGTCGAAAGTGACGAGTTCTTTCTTGCTGGTGCGAAGCGCTTCGAGCATGTATTGCGCGTACTTGTGCGGCGTCTGCGGGTCCAACTTGCCGTTGAGCAGCAGCACACTAACGTCGGCTGGGAGAGTCGCAGACTTGTTCCAGTATCCGTCACGCTGGTAGAAGATCCCGTTGCCATTGTAGTTGCCGAGTTTGAACGCATCGCACGCTGCTGATTTTTCCTTCGAGAACGCGCAGTACAACGACGTTTGGCCGTAGGTGTCTCCAGGGGCGATACTCGAGTTCACCAAGCGTGCCTCCATCTGGGCTTGCGAAGGCGTCGGGATCTCTCACATCTCCGAGAACACGATGAGGTAGGACACAAGGCTCGAGAAGTACGGATCGTCCACATTCGAGTAAGACGTGTACGAGTGGAGGTAGGCGAAGAACTGGGTCAGGACGTCCACGTCGTCCGTGCTGCAGCGGTTCAGTCTGTACACAACTGGCGGGATGAGCGTGCGAATGTTCGCCTCTTTCAGCAGATTAGCCAGCGCATTTCGGAGCATGTATGATGGGGGAACGGTCGTGACCCCATTAGCAACCAGCGAAGCGCAAGTTGAGTTGCGGTCGTTGTCGATCTTTGTCATTAGACCGCGGAGCGCAGACGACAGGTTCGCCGACTGGAAATGCGTCTTACAGTCGCCGTCCAAACCGCACAGCCCCATGAAGTACTCGCCCACCTCCAGTATCCCACATCGAGAAGTACTCGAATTTGCCCGGTGAAACACCAGTAGGAGCCGCAACGCCATCCAGAACGTAGCCCTATACGGTGGCTGGGTTGAGGTGCATGAGGCGCTCGACCAAGGCTGTACCGTAGCTCTCGGCGTACACGAAAGTGCTCGCTCCGTTCGAATAGTCGGAAATGAACGAGGCAATATCCGACGCAGCGCTGGTAATCGAGAACGAGGACAGGTCTCCGTACTTCGAGTGCAAGTCCTTCGCGCAGGAAGGAACTTCGGTCCCTCTGATGTCGCGACCCCGGGGCGACCCACTCGTCATAGCCTGTGCGGCCACACAGTCGAAGAGGGTGCTGCGTCCAGTGCCCCGATGATCCAAGGTGTAAACATTGACTTTACCCCCGAGTCGCGCGTGAAGGTCCTTCATCTTTTGCTCCACTGCATCAAAAACGACAATTAAAACACGTGAGAATTCTATACTGGAACAATACAAGAGCGAGTGCAAACTTACTGCCAACGGATGAAAACCCAGGTCCTCCGGATAGAAGCCACGCGTTGGACGCTTTCGCGACGTTACCAACCGAAGCGGGCAGGCGCTTCACGAAGATGTCGACTGTCGGATCCGCCGTCGCTGGGGCCTTGTAGACGCCAGGGTGACACAACGGAGCGGAGTAGACAGCGCATTCGGCAGTTTGCTCTCGTGGTCTCCCTGCGGCGTCTGAAAAGGTGACCTCAGAGCAAGGATACCACCCATTCAGCGGACGTTTTGCGGCATTCGCTGCGGCAGCCGTCTGAGCTAAGACGCAGCATAGCCCAATCGTCACGGTCCGGTAGAGCAGCATGCTTGCTCAACAAGCTGGTGGTTCAATACGGGATTATTGGTTGCTGGAAAGTTGAGGAATGAGGTCTTGAATCGGACAAGCCGATTCAACGCCAGGCGTGATGGTGCAATCCGTATTACTCTCTCGTGGAGTCATCAGTCCGCAGGTCTAGCTACATTTTAATCTGTTAGCAACGAATGCAGGCGTCTTGGCATTGCATGCTTCGTACTGTTGTCCCCCAGCTTAGGATCCTTTCCTATTCTCATTGTAATACCACATGTAATAGTGTGACGGTTCTCGCGATAGAATCATGCTGACTACAGTAGATTTCGTAGTTTGCAACAATTCAACCTAGCAAAGGCGCCTTCCAAAAGTTAACAAAGTCGGAATGACGCTCCAGGCAGGGCTGCAGTATTATTGGTCGCCTAAACAAAGTTCAGTAAAACTCAAACGGTTAAGTAGATACTTCCGGACGTTGGACCTCAAGGCGCGCGAAGACTCACTTCAATATGTAGTGATCCCAATCACTTGCTGATTGCGTGAATGGCAATCCTACGTTGGTTCACGCAGTTTACCATGATGGCGAGATTTATCTACTGCTTTTCAGGAACAAAACCGAACAACTGCTTCTGCAACCACTCGTTGCGTGATCCTACAAAACCAGTTCGTACACAGCATCCCCCCGGTAATTTGCCTCAAAGTGTATAGCAGTGTACAAGATATGATGTTGAATTTGGAAGCGGCGGACGTACGATTGATCGTGTGACAAATGCTCATCTTTGCTATTGTACAGTACATCATTCACCAGCTTTCTTTACTTCATCTGAGACTAATACTGTAGTGTACCCGGTTCGGTGTTTGTCGCTGGTTCGCACAGGTTAGAGATGTACGCATTTGAACGTTTTGAATTTATGATCGGCGATCACCAGCTCCTAGAAAATGTACCCCCAAAGTGACCCACAACTTTGGAAAATTGTTACTTCTGAAGTAGCACGATATCTGGTCCCAATAGAATATTTCGACTACCTTACCCAAATATTCCGACTAGCATGGGAATCAACTATTCGAGTTGCCAGAAATGAAAATGCGGTCTCCTTCTCCCGTGTTACTCTGCGTCGCCGTAGCTCTCCCCGCGCGAGTCCAAGCGCTGCCACACGTCACCCAGGCAATCAGCGATTTCCTCGTACCGACCACTATCGACGCTGCCATCTACAACGCCCTTCAGCGAGTGCTGCGGGTCTACGAATCTTCTCGTCCCGTGACTTTGGGAGCAATGGACGGAGCTGCGACTTAAGGCCGTCTAGACATACTACAGAAGCTACACGACACCAGAGACGAAGGCTGTTCATCTGCTGGTTTCATCGGAGCAGCAGGGAATAATCACGTCAACGTTCTACGATGGCTTTACGACTTCTACGACGAACACGGCGACCCACCGAAGGAGCTGGCTGCTGCTGCTACGAATGGACACGTGCAGGCGGTGGAGATGCTACGCGAAGATGTCGAGGCGGACGACACGGTCCTAGCTGTGCAAGCAGCGGCTGCTGGGGGTCACGTTGATGTGCTGCGGGCTCTTTGGCCCTGGCCAAGGAATCCTTGGAGTAATGCCATGAGGAAGGCACCTTACCTTGCGGCGGAGAATGGGCAACTGCGAGCCCTGCAGTACCTATTTGAGAGAAGAGGGCACGTGATGTTCGATGGTTTCGCCTTGCGCAGGGCTGCGGAGTTGGGCCATATTGCGATTGTCGAGTATTTGGCTGATATGGGAAAGATGAGTGACATTGGTGATGCATTAAGCGCTGCGGCAAAAGCTGGTCGACTCGATGTTGTGAGGTTGATACAGGAGCGATACCATCCTGACAAAACTGCACTGGCGCATGCTATCGTGCCAGCTACCAACTGTTCCTGTGAAATGCTGGCATTAGTGCTTGAATTTTGCCCTCTTCCGGAGGAAGACTCCAAGCCATCGAGTCTTAGCGAGAGTGATGCAAGCAGCGGTACTGCCGCCTCCAAGAAGCTATCGACCGCGCGTTTGATTTTGCCGTGAGTTCGGGTAAAACTGATGCGGTAAAATTGCTATTTGACTGTGTGGATATGTCGGTGGAAATGATGTTTTACTACGCGGTGGAGAACAATCAGCTCGCTGTCACGGAATTGATGCTCGAACTATGTCAGACCACGCAATCAAAGCGAGAGGGTCTGAAACATGATATCGTGGAGCTTCTGCAACAAGCTGCGTCGAATAGTTCTGTCGAGGTGCTTAAGCTTCTCCTTGCCCAATGTGGAGATGCTGATGTGAGTTGGGGTCTGAAGGTAGCTGTGGAAAAGAACAGTCCGAGTATGGTGGAGGTATTTGCGAAGAGCAGCTTGGAGTGCCGAGTGAATGCTTTGGTCAAAGCAGCTCCAGAAAAACAACGTGACATCGTTGGAGCTCTCTTAACTCAGATTGCAGCGTGTGGTATGACGGACTTGACAAACTTGGTGCTTGGCAGTTGCGATGACAACACCATCGTGAATATTTTCGCAGATGCTGCGGCTGATGGTTCTGTTGTCCTTGCCGAGTACTTGCTGAGCAGAATGGACATATACACTATTGCACGTGGCTTGACTTCTGCTGCGGCACGTGGCCATATCGAGGTCGTGAGAGTTTTACTGGAGAAAAGTGACGCGTCGACTGTCAACTTTGCTCTCTCGGCAGCAGCAATGGAAGGTCGTGTGGAGGTGGTGGAGTTGTTGCGAGACCAGTATGATGATGTGAGCATCGGTGAAGCACTAGCGAGAGCTAAGGTGACCGGATACTTCGACGTCGTACGAATTCTGGAAAACAAGAAGGCGCGCCTTCACAAATCAGCACTGGTAGCGTTATTATGTGGAGTACGTGCAGCCTGAGTCGACTATTTCCTTCTGCATGCCAATGAATAATTTAATTAAAGTTCTTGTCTTTCCTTTTGCTGGTTGGAGGCCGGCTTGCACAGGTTTCCACGTTTGTCGTCGCTAGATTTCGTGCCCGGGAAGTCCTACGAGTCAACCAGTCCGAACTGGCAAAATACAGGGATTGGCTGGCTGCCGCTGCTGGCCGAGTAGAAACAAAATACCGCGGTACGCCAACTTATGCCCAAGAGCGACGTAAAATCCAGAGCTGTTCCGGGCAGAGCACGGCCTTGTAAAGTATGCGGCTTTCACACAGATAAGGCATCCGGTGCACCGTACTTAAAAACATGAAAGTGATATTCACGGTAGCAGCCCATAATTTCTCGTAATCGCAAGACTTAGGCCTCGACAAACAACCAAAGAAAATCCCGTTCTCGATCGTGTAGATAAGGCATTCGGCCGCTGCAATATTTCTGTTAATACTCTAGATCCAGGGCGCGGAATATCTTGTTCCAGTCCATTGCCGCAACGTCCAGCAACTGCCACCTGAACTCTGGCGGGTTCGACCCTCGATGGCCAAGATACCCAAGCCGTCCGCAGTATATATGAACGCCCTGCTCATCAAAAGAACAGAGAACCCAACACGTTAGAGATCCCTCGCGAAACGTCATAGAGACACAGGTCCTTCGAAGTAGAGTATTTACCGCGGGGTGTTCGAGGAAAAACAGCAGCGGCTCCTTCGTGCTCTCGTTCTCATCGCCACTAGTGCCATAGTACGACTTGTTTAAGCGCAGGCACTCGTCACCCTTCTGAACCTTGCTCAGCCGCTGAACAATCATTGGGAGGCTGTTTTTCCGCAGTTGGGCGAGCCACTCGAAGTAGACGACTCGGCGTCCGTCCACCGTATCTTCATGGAACGCGTACTCGGAATCCTCGTCCGAGTCGAACAGCACCATGGCATTTTTCCAGAGACAAATCCTGTTGGTTCTGGCGAAATTCACTGCGTTACTCGGGCACAAGGCGTGCATGACGCTGTGCCTGCCTTCAGGCAGCACTTGTCTGCCGAGACACAAGCTGTGGAAAGGCTCAAACTGGAGGTTCAGGTCGTTCGTTCTCTCTTGGGACCCTCGACGCCAGCTCTGCACTTGACACGGATACACGAACGGCAGGTCGAGCGATGGAGGCTGCTCTTCGAGCAGCTTGTCCAGCTCCTGCTCTCTCTCCTCCTTGAGCTTTTTGAACTGGGCCCAGGTATAGGTCGGAGCTTCGAGTTTTTGAGTATGCCTGTTCTTCCACCTCAGCTGTTTGACTATTGTTGCCCAATGCTGCAGAAAGTCGTGGGCTTCCTTAGCCACTGCATCAGCCTTCGACTGCTGGGTTCGTAGAGTCTTGACTCGTTTGGACACTCTGGTTGGCTTGGTCTGTTTCGTCGCGGTCTTGTTCTGTTTTTTGGCTTTTGGTGCGCTTGCAGGAGGTGCAGGGCGCTCGAAGGTGGCGATGTTCAGAGACACCAACTTGCGCTTGTTCTCGGCGATGCGGAGCAGTCGCTTGGCCTCATACTCGCTCAATACAGGAGCAGACACATTACCCAAGCGTGTCAAAATGTGACGAAAACCTACAAATTAAAGGTATACCGGTTTTGACCGGTTTTGAACGATACCTGTCAAACATGCTTGTCCGTGTCAATTTCGCAATGCTGCGGCTGTGGCGAGCTCCTCGGGTGCCGCTCGCGAGGGGGTTTGCTGCGCTCCCTGTACCAGCCGCAGAGGGCGGCGTGGCTGCCAAAAGGAAGCAGAAGCAGTACTACGCGACTATCCTAGAGAAGTACCCGCGACAAGTTAAAGGTGTCTTCTCCGATGAGGCGCTGAACCGCACGGTGGCCTTCTTGGCAGACCGAGGGATCTCCAGGACGAAAGCGATGCAGGCCGTCGCAAATTTTGTTCCGGTATCACACAGTAACAAAAAAGTTGACCATGCTGCAGCGAGGCTAACGGGGCGTTCTTCTTACCGTCCTGTAGCTGGTTACGTACTCAACGGAGCTGCTGGAGAGCAAGGTGCGCAAGAATGAATGGTGTGGAGTGCAGAGATGCAAACGACTGACGACGCCATTGGACTGACAGATAAGCTGGCTGGAGGAGTTGGGTCTGAGTCACGACAAGATCAACGTCGCGATTTTGCGGAACCCATCCATGCTGGGACACACGACTGAGAGGTACATGACGCTGGTAAACTGGTTCCTCGCACATGGTGTGCCCGAAGCAAAAGTACGTAAATATGCAGTTATTTTGTGCTTTTTATTGACAACGGCGGAAGTCTGACAGCATGATATAAGTTGCCTTTCCTGTTTATCATTGGTCCCAGCCTGCTGAGCCTCAGCAGCAACACCCTGGACTCGAAATTAGATTTCTTCCGGGAGATTGGACTCACCGACGAGCAGCTCACGGGTATTCTGAAGAGGGCGCCGCAAGTTCTTTGCTATTCGACTGAAAGCATGAACAGCAAGCTGGACTACATGGTGCAGCTTGGCATACCTCGAGAACGTCTGCCACAACTTCTTCCGAATGCTCCTGACATCCTTGGATTGAGAATGTCGAGAATTCAGGAGACTTTCGACGCGCTGGACGAAATGTTCGGTGACGGGGCCGGTTCTCAAGCAATCGAGCGCCACTTTCGTCTGCTCTCGTACAATGTGGAGGGACTCCGGCGAGCTTTCGACTACCTTGTGTCGGTCGTGGGCCTGACCCCAGACCGGCTGCAGTCCTGCACAAGATACTTAAGCCGCAGCAGAGACGACATCCTTCGACCGCGATTTGAGTTCTTGAAGGGCCAAGGCGTAGACCCGGCTACCAGGACTACCTGGATCTTGCTATCGGATCGTGTGTTCGGTGAAACTTACCCCGGCTACGAAGCATACCTGGCCGAGTACAAGGCGCATCAAAAATAGAAGACGGGTTTCGCACAATAACGCTGAAACTGGAATGACCGATGCACTGCCATGCTGGCTCCGTCATTGGCCACAGCTGCAGGGCTGGACTGAAAGTCAACCAAACAACCAGTACAAGATCGATGGGCACCACAGACTAAAAACGATCGCGGTATTTCTGTGAGTTCAAAACATTGTTTTTTGTTCGAATGTAGTTGTAGTATTTGAACGTTTGGCTGGTGATGGAGGTGCCTCGTTTTGACCGGCGAAAAACGCTACACTACTATCTGTACTTTTCAAATTGCATGGCTGCATACTTGTATGCTTGTTCGATTCAGCACGAGTTGGAACCACTGAGAATTAAGGGAGGACACGATGGGAGGACAGAAGCCCTCAATCACGCAGATTAATCCGTTCAAAAACGACGTTGCCGAAATAATAATACATCAGGCTGATTGAGCTGAAACTTTGTTTGTTTCGTGCTGAATGCGCCTAATGTTTTGCCATCACGTCGTCGCACAAAATCAGCGTCGATGATCTTGTTGTAGAACGAAATGGCCGTCTCATTCCACGCATCCGACACATCCCTTCCTGATGGACCGTTGTCCTTTGATGCTACTAGTTCTGGCCACTTAAGTGTTTAGACGGATCAGAGGTTGCCAACAGGTCACGCACTTTTTCCCTCTGTAACAAGTCCACATCCAGCAATTGCCACCGAAACTCCAAAGGTTTGGATGCCGGCCGATGGCCGAGGTAACCAAGCCGCCCGCAGTAGATATAAGGGCCCTGGGCGTTTCCACATCCAACAAGTAAGTATTAGCCAAAACAATCGATCCTTAGTCTGTCACTAAACTTATATCACTTGTAGACTGTACCTGTGTGTGTCGGAGGAAAAGTAGTAGCGGTTCTTCCCGTGTCTCCCCTTCAACCCTGTCGTAGTACGACTCGTCGAACCTCAGACTCTCGTCGCCTCTCTTCATCCTCCTCAGCCTCATCACCAACGGCGACTCGTCGTGCCATCGGTTCTGCCCAAACCACTGGAAGTGCACAGCACTGCGTCCGTCCGCCTCCTCCTGTTGGAACACATTGTCGTACGGCGACTCGCTCTCCACGTTCACGAACAGCACGACGGCGTTGCTCCACGGCTGCACGCCGCTCATCTTGGAGAACTTGGCGACAAACCCGGGCGGACACATGCCCTGCATGACCGTCTGCTTACCCACGGGCAGCAACTGCGTGCCCAGCCATTCCGAGTGGAACTGCTCCAGCTGAATCTGGATCTGGGAGCTGGACACGTGCTGGTTCTTGCCCCTGTGGGGGTTATACAGCTCCGCTGGGTGGGTGACAGGCAAGTCCAGAGGTTCTGGGGGCTCGGGCTTGACTCGTTTTGGTCGTGGGGGCAGCGAGTCCAGCGCCTGCAGCTCTTCGGGCTCGGCCTCTTCCGCTGTTGTGTCATTTTCCCGCTGCCGACGCTGACGCAGCGACCTACGCACGGGCTGCAGCTGCTGCGCTTCTCGCTTCTTGCGGGCAACGGGGCGAGGCCGTTGCGGGATCTTGGGGACGCCCAGCGCCTGCAGCTTCTGCAGGTTCTCCTGTACGCGGCGCTGGCGCTTGGCCTCATACTCGCTCAGCTCCATTGAGGACCAAATTGACATGTAGCCATTTCTAGCTGGCCGTTACTATTTAGAAATATTTTGTGTGTAAGGTCTAACCCTAGAAACGTCGCTTTTCAGATAGAAACTTGTGCGATCTGACAATGAGCGACGCCAAGCCCAAGCCGCCGCCCAAGGCGCGCCGCGCGCTGCTGCGTCTCCGCGGCTACGTGGCGGCTCGCTGTCTGTCATTATGGTGAGTAGTTCTACTGTCTCTCCGCTTTCTCTCACGCAATAATCATTGGTAGACCCTTCGTATCTGCCGAGATATCGATCGTTAACTCTACCAGCTATTTGCTCACATCCACCATGGGTTTGTGTGTTTTTCAGCTGGGGGACGTACGTTCTGGGGCTCGTTTGGCTGCTGCTGCACCCCGTCGTCACCGTCACCACCGGTACTACCTCTTATCATCGCAACAACACGGCTAAAACCACGTTGGCTAAAACCACGTTTTTTCGTGCTTAAACATTCCTAACACGTGATTTTACGTGCGTTTAGGCGAGTTGAAGTGCCGCGGCACGTACATGTCGGAGAACGCGCTGCTGATCGACCTCATGGAGGCGCGCGCCAGTCACCAAGAGGGAAACTCGGCGCGGAGCTTCCACGAGCAGCTGCTGGAGGTCCCGGATCTGCCTGCAGGAGGCTGCGGGGACAACTGCTCGCTGGTCGTGGACTGGATCGACGCGCAGCTACGCGGACTGGACCGTGTCGAAGCCTACTGCCAAGTATTTCAGTCGGAGGGGGGTGATACGCCACGCACCAATGTGTATGGTGTGCTGAGAGCTTCACCGCTCGCAGATGGGAAGGTAGAACAACACGTAGCAGTGGTGTGCTGGGTGAGAGAGAAGCTTGGCTACTAATTGCTGCTGGACTTGGTGTGCGTGTAGGAGGCGATCGTGCTGGTGACGCACTACAGAAATGTTGGGAAAGACAGTGGCGACTACTCAGGACTGTCGCTGGGTCTGGCGCTGCTGAAGTATCTGGCGAGGGCCAAGTGGCTGGCGAAAGACGTCATTCTGCTCGCTGCGGACGGTACGGGTTGTGCTTCGAGCGGAGGTTTGAGATTTTTTTTCTTACGTATATGAGATTTGCCTTGTGGATTTCGCTGTAGATGGCGTTTTGGACGGAAGTGACGGGTATGCGCTGGGGACGGAAGCCTGGCTGCGGGCCTACCACTTGGACCCGGTCGAGAGCGGACTGCAAGGCGCACTGCCGATGCGCGCTGGAGTTATTCGCGCAGCTGTGAATGTGGAGACGTTGATGAACTCGAAGGAGGTGGGCTCGGTAGGAATCTACACCGCTGGCATGAACGGCCAGTTGCCGAACCTGGACCTCGTGAACACTGCCGTGCGTGCTTTCGGCCAGCACCAAATCCCTACGATTTTGGATCGCGCCGATGCAGCGCAAGTGGGTGGTCGTAACCACAAGGGATACGTGTCGTCTGTGATCAATCTCATCTCCAGTCTCAGCGAGAAACACACCCCGGAAGAATACAAGCAAAGCGCACAGAACTACCTGGCAAACCTGAAGGGGATGCTGCACTTTATGACGACGCTGGCATCGGGTCCTTCTGGTCCCCATGCGAACTTCATCAGCTACAACATCGACAGCATCACGCTGTCGTTGGTGAAAAGTGTAGGCTCAAGCGATCGCTCACTCTCAACGCGTGAGGTGCTGCGTTCTATCGAGATGGTCGTCCGTGCTCTCAGCAACCTGGAAGAAAAGCTCCACCAGTCGTTCTTCCTCTACGTCCTCCCCAGCACGACCACCTTCGTGTCCGTGGGCGAGTACTATTATACAGTGGCTCTGGCGATTTCGCCTGCTATCGCGCATTTACTGTTCTTGGCAAACAAAACGAGTGGAATGCGGGTCGCTTTCGCACTGTCGGTCTTCATCGTGGTTGAAGGCTTGTGTGCTTTACTCCTGGTTGGGGTGAGTCGCTATTTTGCGTCTCCGGCTGCTCTTCTGGGAGTCCATGGTGAGCGTGATGCTGCAAGGTGGTGGACACTTGCAGTCATAGTCTCCGTTGTGCAAGCTCTAGTGGTGTTGATTGTGCTGCCAGCTCTACGTTCCGTGGTGGGCTTTTCTGGCTGCGTTGAGATTTACGACTGGCGTAAGAGGATCGTGGTGTACGATGCGGAGCAGCAAAAGCGACTGGACCAAGAGAAGGAGGGATCTACAGATAGTCCTGCTGAGCTAAGTGAATCCAGCAACGATATCCCGGAGCTGGATTCAGGGTGGCGGGCGGTGAAGTTCATTACGATGGCGATGCTCGTGTACGTTGTATTGCCACTCGATGGTTGCCAAATTTTGTGTTTAATATCTAACGATACCTATGACCAGGTATGCTCATTGCATTCTAGGCATCCTGAACTATCCAATGGCTCTCTTCTGCGCGATTGCAATGACCCACTTCGCGCGAGTTGTCCCGTTCTCCACCGCATCAGTAGCCAAGAACGTGTTGAATGGGTTGTGGCTCTTTGTATCGTCTCCTCTGGTGCTACTTGCGCTCTTGAAATGGAGTCGCCTAGGTACGCGCTTTCACCCTGTCTACGATATTCCAAGCGCATATTTACTGATAAGTTGTGGGTTGTTTATTGCAACAGACCACGCGTCGGCCTTATCGACTGTTGTGAGCAGCTTCGTCCACCGCATCAACCTGCTGGCGCTGTCGTACATTTGCTGCATCTACGTCTCCGTGCACACGCTGTCGCTCATTATCTGGGCCTACCCTGCACCGAAGGCAGCCCCTTCGGCGAGGAAGTGGAAACAAGAATAACGAGAAAGATACGTGCGCACTTCAGTGCTGGATTGGTGTATCGCTAACACTTATTCCGTGAGTACTTGTGATGAACAGTCTTCGAACGGCCATGTTTAGGTGAATGCAAACTTGTTGAGCAGCTCCAACCCGCGC
Source organism: Phytophthora sojae (assembly GCF_000149755.1). Taxonomy (NCBI): domain Eukaryota; phylum Oomycota; class Peronosporomycetes; order Peronosporales; family Peronosporaceae; genus Phytophthora; species Phytophthora sojae. The sequence goes on from NW_009258118.1 coordinate 5,485,539, forward strand.
TCGGGCGTCGGCTCCAGGCGTAGCTGATAGCAGTCTCCGGCAACGAGAGCGTACACAGCCATACGGTTGCTCCCGTAGGCGACGAGTTGCGTCCACACGTTCGGCAAAATCTTGGGGTTCTCACGAAAGTGCTTCTTCATGCGGTCATGCATGATGCGAACAGATTTCTCGAACTGCAACAAGCATGGGGTCGGGTTAGCCCTGGCTAAGTAAGTCCTGGCGTTTATTTTTTTCCGTACCGTGCTTGCGGTCGCATCGAGTACACGACGAACTTCCTGGCGAGGCGAATGATACTGGATCTCTGACGCTGGCACTGACGCCATGAGCGATTCAATCGATGCAATCAAGGGCTGCCACAACCAGCACGATCGACAGCCTTAGCACCCTTCCCACTTCAAATGGACTTGTCGGTCTTGGCACACGCACCACCAGTTGTTTGAAAGCGTACTCCCAGACGGAAGCAACGTAGAGCTGCAGGTTCTTCGTGTACCGCTCGTACGCCTCCTCGGCATACTGAGCTAGTGGGAGGTCTTTCGAACCGTTGATTGCTTTCAGGTTGTCACTCAGGAAGAGGTAGTTTTCTACACGTGCACCAAATGGAATGTTGTGAGAGAAGCATCGACATTGAGATTGGACGATAGCAGACGTACCAAGCCGCGTCAGGGCTGCATACTTCGGCCGTGACTCGGACACTTTGTCCAGCCACTGCATCGTTGCAGGCACGATCATGTTGTAGATGGACACCAACGTGCTGTCACTAGCCTTGCCAGCTACGCTTTCCTCCATCCGAGCGATCATGTTCTACACATGCGAGCGATATGAGCGGTAAACACCTCGTTAAAACAGCGTTTGAACGTAGGAATCGTCGGGTCTTACCACAATTTTCTTGACTGGAGCAAGCACACCTGCCATCTTCGTGTCGACATTTTGGGCACTTATCCAGGCTTCCTGTTGTCATTCCACCACACCATCAGAAGCAAAGTAGCAACACACTCTAGAGGTTGAAAAACGCACCTGCTCCTCAGTGAACTTGATCAGCATTCTCTTCATCTGGAGCTGGAAGCTGACCATGACGTTGTACAGGAACGCGCTCTGCTGCCGGTACTCCTCAAGGTTCCCATTCACCAGCACCACGAGCGCTAGAGCGTCCAAGATGTTCCGAAGTCCAGCCGCTTCGCCGAATTCGTTCATGCGCTTGAGCAGCTTCTCGAAGACGCCCTCCATCATGACCGTCAGTTCCTCGAGCTCATGCTTCCCATCTGCTCGCTCCGTCGGACTGGGGAAGAATACGCGAGCCACCAGTCGTTGTTCACTTATCACGAGTGGGGTGAGGTGGTCTAGCGCCTGCTGCATCAACGGAGCTGCACACATTGTGTCTCCCACGCTGAAGAAGGAGGACGAGAGGTGGATCCCTCGAGATTGGATCGACGTTGGCTTGTGAAAGTGGTGCTTGGAATTCCGAGGCAGCTTGTCCCTCAAGTGGCGGAACAGCGCCTGAGCGTGGGCATTGTAGACGGGCGCAAGCTGCTTGCTGTATGTCTGTCTTAGCGCCGCGAGGATTCGAGGGTCCAGTGAATTCACGTGAGCAAAGAGCGACTGGTAGTCCGATAGAAGGTGGTGGAGAGGCTCACTCGTGAAATTCCAGTTCATCTCATCGCTGCCTGACGACGGATCACGCTTGTCACCACCTCGAGCGTTCATCCACTGTTTAATCTTCCGCTGGAGGAAAGAATCGAACGAAACGCAGAGTTTATCGCCGAAAGTCGCCACTAACTTGGACAATTCGTCACCGCGCGCTCGGAATGCGATCATTTCGCTAGCTGGATATGCCTGAGTCGACTTTATAGCTTGAACCATGGCGGCAATAGCAGCAATGGTCGCTCGCATACGTTCGGCGACGCCCACATCCCGACCACCATCGCCCCCAGTCGTCACGCTAGTCTTACTTCCTCCGACTTCGTTGGGGAATACGTCCACGGGAGACAGGAAAACCTTCATATGCTGCTGCGGAACCTCCACCTGAGCCATCAACTTGGCCAGCACTTCCTCAAGCGAGACGCTGTTCTTGAAATGCATCTCCAGCTGGTTGTTGAGCGCCTCGAAGTGCTGCATACTACTCGAAGTCTGTCCCAGGGACTCGTCGGACTCGTTGGTCCAGTCTTGAATCAACGTAATGCGCTGTTGAAGTGCGTCGATGGCTTCGAGGATCTTGTCTACCGATGTACTAGCTTTGGAGGAACTCTTTCCAGTCATCCCCGCAGCAGGGAGAGGCGACACGGATGCATCCCCATCCAACGACAGCAAGAACGCGATGTTCTCATCCTCCAGCGCACACAGCTTCTTGCGAAGATCGTCTTCAACCGCCGACAGCTGCGCTTCGTTCCAGTTCACGTCGTTCAGCAGACTCAGAGCTTCGTCGCTCTCCGGTGACGAAAGCCGAAGCCCAGACACGTCGATTCCTGCATTGATATCCACGGTTTTCTTCCCCGTAGCAGCGTCTATACCAGCGACTGAATCATCCGTCAATGCTCCGTTCTTCTTCATCTCAGTCTTCACACACACCACCACCAACTATCAGTAGATATCCCAAGCAATCGAACGAAAGACGCACGTACCACAGACTGCACCAGATCAACGTCCAGATCGTACGTCTTCTGCAGGTTGAGCTTGGTCGCTGCCTCGTGTAGCTCCTCCACATTGATCCGCACCAGTCTCGGCAGCAAGGTCTACACAACAAACCGTTAAAAAATATTTACCCACGAAAGACACTCTTCTCTCCTCACGTACATTATTCTGCACTGCAAGGGCACACACACTCCACAGGAACTCGTGCATCGCCGTCGCACTTTCCCGCGTCTCCACGAGCCACTGCCACGACGTCGCCTCCCCCGCGAAGAAGAGCGCGAAGGCGCCCCTCGTCTTGTCGGGCCCAATGCCATTGTGCTCAATGGTGTCCAATGCACTCAAGTTCCACGAGTGACGAACGTCCACCGACAAGTTGCTCAGCAGTTGCACGTAATGCAACTCCAGTTGAGCCCCACCGCCTTTCACGGCAGCGGTCGAGTCCTGCACCGTCACGCAGAGGACGAAATATTTGCTGGCGTTGGCTCCGTGGCCAAACAGTCGCTTGGTCTCCGCTATCGTCTTGGGTTTCTGCACCTGCAAGAAGGAGAAGACGCGCTTGCGACTGGCGACGGCGGTAGAACCCCCACCAGGGCCGCCACCGGTAGACGGTCGAGGATTGGGCTTGGTAGAGTGGAAATGCGTGTGCAGCGTATGGCGGACGTCATCGCGGGAGATGCTGCCCACGGGCTTGACCTTGCTCGGCTCCATGGCGGATCGCACCACGTCCTTTCGCGGCCAGAGGTACTTGTCGTTTTATTATTCTACGGACAGACAGGCAGCCTATGGATCTCCATCCTTTTTCAACAACACTTAGGCCTTGGGGGTATTCGGCAACTTTGTATATTTCTGGGAGCTCCAACACCTAGCGATGATAGCCCAGCTCTGGTATGTTGAGAACGGCTATATTTGCTTTGGCTTGTGATTTACTTGAAGTTTTCCGGAATTAGGGATTCGCTCAGTCACGCTGACTCAATTAGCAATGACGCTGACTTCGTCTGAGTGCTCCTATAATTGGCACAAAGTCCAACGCCAGCATCGTTCCAGCCACATGCACGGGGTGTCATTATTAGAAAGTGGTAGACCAACAACCACATGGGCATCTCAAGCGCAACGAAAGCTATATTATGGCTGTTGATCACGAAGCCCGTAGGTCCAAACCGATTTCTCGGGAAATGCCTTGACTCGGCGTGGGTTGCACAGATGGAGGATGAACGAGGCATCTCCAGTCGTGAACGCGATTCAAGTGGCCGCCTCGTTTATCCCTTCTTGCAGCAAGCCCTCAAGTATCCTCGCTACAGAGTAGGTAGATTGTAAGGAGGCCGACGACACGGCGAAGGACGAGACGGTGGGCGCGCAACCACGCTGTACGACGGCGTTGAAGTAGACGGCAGCGTGGGACGTGAATCCGGCTGGCATTGTGGTCGGCAGGATCTGCTGCGCGGTACCGAGGGATCTACTGGATCTTCGGGCCCGCTGGACTCCGCGAGTCCCACGACGGAGCTCACTTTGGGTTTTGACGGCCAGCGAGCAGGCCCGAGGAACGCGCGTTTGGCAGCAAGCGCAACAAGCGGTGAACGGACGAACGACAGGTGGACGAACGGCGGTGGACACTAACGGCGACCTCGATGGACGGCTGCGGCGTGAACGACAACAGAGTGACGAACAGGAAGCACGTGGCTTCCGAGTTCTTCGACGGCTGCGACGAGTAGGGCAGGCGCGTGTGGGCGTACGCCCGAGTGGCTAGAGGAGCGACTACGGAACTGAGTCGTGCGCGTTCGACGTACACGTGTATTTGTAGTTAGTCGGTGGTTGACACCGCGCTAGTTCATCTAAATAAAGTAGGTGTTGCTGCCAGTCGGGCACGCACCGGCGCAGTGTCTTACGCTTCGACACTGTCGGCCATCCGGACTTTCGACCGCATCAGCACGGTCGCGACCAAACCCCAAGCGTGTGGGGCACCAAACACGTTGCATGGTGGTCATACAGGGGTCTAGTGTACGTATCCGACGCAGCCCTCGACTTACGAAGACACCCGAAGACGCTCAGATGGCTCGGACGAAGGTCGTCATGCAACCCACGACCCGTGCGACTCGGAATCAGCCGGCTACTCAGACTCAGACGTCTGTTCCCGTGCCTACTGGAGGATCGGATCTGGCGCGACAAGACGGTCAGAACGCGAACGAGAACGAGGACGAAGAGATGAAGGAGAACGATCCGGGCGACGCAGACAACCCAAGCGACGAACGCAACGACCACGGCGCTGACGACACGCAGGACGCGCCACCCGACGAAGCGGCAACTAGCGGCAGCGGCGACGGCACAGCGATGGCTCCCGTAGCGGCGCTGACCGCTGCACTGCAGCAGATGGCAACGACGATCGCAAGGATTGATGCGAGACTGGACCAGCTGAGCACCACAGTGGCCAACCCCGCGCCGTCCCCTGCGCCCGCGGACGCTGATACGCAGACGGTGGGAACGACGAATCCGTCGACACAGCAGGCACCGCCACCCGCCGCACCACGGGACCCCCCCCCAGCGGCTACAGCTCGGCAGGTGGCCTACCAGCCACGTGACGGCAACGACGACGAAGACGACAGCGATGATGACGACGACGACGGGTCTTCGAGCAGCTCCGACGACGACGACGAATCTGACGACGGCCACGACGGTGGAGGACGCCGTGCCAGACGCCAACCCGTTACGAGGCCCGGTGATCGAGACTTTCACCGCAACAGACGGCGAGCCATTCGAGACTTGGACTTGCCAACCTTCTTACCGACACCACAGACATCTGTGACGACGTGGATCGCGCGCGTTGACCTGGCACTCGAAGGAGCACGACTATCAGGACGGGGCGAATGGACTGATCAAGAACTGTATTACATCTTAGGCAATAAGCTACAGGACAGCGCTGCCCGCTGGTGGGTCCAGCTGGATCGTAAACTACGCGACCGTGAGCGAACGTGGACGAAGTTGAAGTCGTCATTGCTGCGACGATATGGTGAGCGCCCGGATAAAGCAATGGCCGAGTGGCGTGTCGGCCAACGTAGGATGATGCCTGGAGAGACGTGCGCGGACTTTGCTGCTGCCCTTCGCGATCTGTGTGGCAACAACCGAATCCGGGAACGTGTGCTGCTCGCACAGGTCTACCGCAGTCTGGATCGCACGACGATAGTTCTCGTGAAGCAGCGTCCGAACCCGACGACACTGGAAGAAGCTGTGGACAAAGCAACGGAAATTAGCGACCCAATCGATAACGTGGCGCAAGGCATGGAAAACATCGGACAAGCGTTCGTCACCGCACCCGATACGTACGTCGTACCGGTGAATGGGACTACTGGGCAGATGGCGCTGATCCCTGGCGTCGGGAGCACCAACATGGCGGAAGAAGAGAAGTTGGCGTGCTTCACGAACTCGCGCGGCGTGTACAACAAGTACCTCGGGCTGTGGGAGGCACCGAAGGGACGTGTCTGGAACGGACACATGTGGGCACCCGTACTGCGAAAACGTACGGCTCCACCAGCCGCACCGACGACGACCAAGCGCATGGCGATGGCGAAGACTGCGCAGAAGGCGACGGTGAACATGGCGGTCGCTGCCGACGCTGACTACGAGGAAGAGAGCGCCGACGACGAGGAGACAGATGCGCCACGCGCACTTCCACCTTCTAAGAAGCCGAAGCTCACGGCCCGACGTACCAAGGCTGCGACGCGCCAAGTGAAGGCGCCGGAAACTCCGAGAACGAAGCCTGAGACGGCTCTGGCACCACGACAATTCGGCGAACTGAAATGCTACGCGTGCAACCAGATGGGGCATCTTGCCCGCGAGTGTCCAGACGATGAGGCGCGCGCCCGCAACGACGAGTATCTCACTCGGCGTGAGCAAGAAAGAAAGCGGCAGGAAAACGAGGATCGAGCGACGTAGGGGGATCACGGCGCTCGGCAATACGACGGACTCCCCAGCGACCCGTGACGGTGACGGTGGACGGTGATACGGCGTGCGACACGAACGCACCGACGGTGCCGGCGGCGGTGACCGACGGCGGGAGCAAGATGGTGAACGGCATGGACGTGCCAGACGACAGGAGCGTGGCAGTAGTGAGACGGGCTGTCGCGGCTCAATTGGACGAAGAGCTCTCGGCTCGCGATGAGGGGCGAGCAGAGCGGTACGTGTGCACAGTGCGTCCAGCAATGGCAGCGCTGCGTTACGTGCACAAGACGGATGGAGAAGGCGGCGGCGTCGCGACGGTGAAGGATTCGACGCCAACGGCGACAGCCACCCCTGCTCGTTTCGAGGAGGTGGCAGCCTCTGAGGAAGGCGGCAAGGCGGCAAAGCGGCATACGGCGTGCAGTTCGCTGAGGAAGGCGCCGCAGAGACGACGGTGGCGAGCGTGACGCCTACGACGGGCGACCAGCTGCCCGATGACGTGGTCGAAGCTGAGGAAGGCGATGTGTCGGCCATAGATACGACGAGGAAGGGCGAGATGGAGGACGGAGAGTCCTTAGCGCTCGAGCTCGGCGTGGAGCTCACGGACGAGACGGTGATGGAGCTCGGCACCGTGGCGAAGGTGGGCATGGCCGTCAAGCGATCGAAGCGCGAAGCGTAGAAGCAGCGTGTGCAGCGTGCGCGTGAGAAGGCGGCCAAGAGCATGTGTGACGATGAAGAAGTCGCGCGTGTTGTCGCTGAGCTCGACGCTGAGCGTGAAGAGTGGTGGCAGCGGCAAGCTGAAGGAGCGCGCAGTGCACTGGAAGTACGACGGCAGCGACGAGTTGCCGGTGGTGAAGACGAAGTGGGCGAGCGAGCTCGTGTGAACTTGGTGCAGCACGGGGGCACCGTGGCGGCCGAGAATGATGATGACGATAGCGGCGTGAGTATGGAGGCCAGTGGCGGACTGCCAACAGCTGCAATGTTGGTGGGCGGCGTGCAACAGTATGTCAAGATCGACGGTGGCGCGCGCTACTTCGTGGCGGGCACGAAATGGATGGCACGCGGTGAACGGAAGCAGGTGGACGCCCCTGTGATGTACGTGGAGGGTATCGGCGGTTTTTTGCTGGACGTGTTGGGCGTGTGGACGTTCAGCATGGCGAACGTGTACGAGCAGATGGAGTGGCGTAGCGGGATCAGCAAAATCTGGGAGATTACCAATCCAACTTACCAACTGCGCCCGAACACCGACTTACGGAGGGGGTGGCCCCCGATGATCCGTGATCTGTGTGCTGAACTGATCACCTTGTGTACCCGTCGGTAGGGCTGGATCTGCTCCTCTGGTGTCTGCTGAAGCGTTCTAGCCTTGAAATCAGAACAGTCTGGGCGAGACGCGGGGATGTGGGTGGAGCAGCGCGGAAATCTTCACTCTGCTCGCGGTAGTATTCCAATTCCAGTGGTCTTGTACCTGGATCTGGCGACCTGGATCTGGATCCGGCCGTGGGGTTGCCTTTGGGTTGTTGTTGTTCCTTTCCTTTGCCTTTGCAGGTCTTCCTTTGTTGTACTTGCCGCTTCCTGTAGCGGGATCCGTAGATGTTGAGAGTCGAGGATGCACCCGGCCAAGTAGTAACTCCGGGTGGATCGGGGATCTGCACTTGCAAGTAGGTCACTAGGAAGGTTGTAGAACTGGCCAATGTATTATCCAGTCTAGATCAACTACCAGAACCTTGCAAAACCGTGGGGCCTATGTACTTCCCGTTTCCAGGCGAAGCCGAAGGCACTTGCGATGTATAAGGCAAATTCGAGTCTGCTTTATGCTTAAGCCCAATCCCATCCCAAAGTCCTATCTTGCTATAGATCCTATCATCCCATCTGTATCTACTGACTCTATGGGGCTTGATTATCTTCCTTGCGTGCCGCTAGATTGCCTCCGTCGAGCCATAACCTTAGATCCACCGTTCAATCCCATCTGAGTCCGAATCAGAATCAGATCTGGATTGGATCGGATCGCCGATCCACTTGACAGCTGCATCTCTTGGATCTTGGGTCTCGAGGCATTGCGTTGCTTGGGCACACATTCGTGACGTCCGGTCGCACTCGTAGTGTCTTCCGTTGCAATTTCTAACATCTGGTACGGGGCCCGATCCGCCAGTCTGGTGGATCCGTCGCGGAGTCTGTATCCATCATTCTGCCGATCTCCCTTTGTTCCAATTTCTTGGATCCTGCTTCTCCACAGTGGTGACTATCGACGCATGCATCGTCGAGGGGTGCACCAGCGAATTCCTCGTGGGCGTGGACTTCCTCGAGGGTCATCGGGCGACAATGGACTTCGACTGTGGCGAAGTGCGCTACGATGAGCGCGGCGGCATGGCGGTCATTCCGTTCATGACGACGGCGGAAACGAGTGACTCGGCGACGGCAGCTGTGAGGCTGGCCCGTGCCACGAACCTACACCGACGTGCCGTGCAGACAGTGGAGGTAGCGATTGCAGCACCGGTTGGCGAGGAAGGAGTGTTCCTGCCGACAGTGAACAACGGAGCGGTGCTGCTCGCGTCAGCAGTGACCAAGGTGACGAACGGGAAGGCGATGATACCTGCCATTAACACATACGGTGGACGCATCAAGTTGCCGAGCAGAAAGGAGCTAGGTGTATGGATACCTATTAATCAAGACATTGAGCTCTTGGCGATGCATGGTGAGTTGGACTCGGAGCGTGTGAACACGTGGTTGGACGAGCTGGGGGACGCTGACACGCCCTTGGATGACGAACACGACGTGGACATCGGTATGGAGGAGCCGGGCGCGCGTGCGCTCATCCTAAAACTATTGCGTGCCTATCGAGACCTGGCAAACGCACAAGACGAGTGTCCGCCTGCAACGATGCTCAACGTGGAGCACCACATTGATACTGGGAACGCTGCTCCCATTATGATGCGCCGACGACGCCAAGCACAGACGGAAGACGCTATTGTAGATAGTAATGTCGACTCTATGCTGTCGGCAGGTGTAATCGAGCATGGTGAAGGCGCATGGGGTTTTCCCGTAGTACTCGTACGGAAGAAGGACGGTTCCGTGCGGTTCTACGTGGACTACAGGGCCCTGAACAGCGTCACGCGCAAGGACGTCTACCCGTTGCCGCGAATAGATGAAACGCTAGAGTCTTTGGGCGGAGCACGTCTGTTCACGACCCTTGACCTACGATGCAGATTCGTGTGGCGGAAGAGGACCGCGATAAGACGGCCTTCATGACGAAGAGAGGGTTGTACCGATTTCGACGAACGCCTTTCGGCCTTACCAACGCTCCTGCTACTTTTCAACGGCTGATGAATGGAGTGCTTCGCGGTTTGAGATGGCTGACCTGTTTGGTGTACTTAGACGACATCATTATCTTCACGAAGGGTGGTATCGAACGGCATGTGATTGAACGAGCGGGTGTATTCGAGAGATTAAGGGCAGCTGGCCTAAGTCTCAAGCTGAAGAAGTGTACCTTTGCTACGACTTCAATGGAGTACCTGGGCCACCATCTGAGTGACCAGGGCGTGCAGCCCGCTGAGCGGCTGGTGAAATCTGTGCGGGAATTCCCACGACCTACGGACGCTACTGAGGTAAAGAGGTTTGTCCACCTCGCCGGTTACTACCGTAAGTTTATTGCAGCCTTCGGCTCGATCGTGGAGCCGATGACTCGCTTGTTGAAGAAGGACGTGCAGTGGGAATGGAGTGAGGCGCAGGAGTTCGCGTTCGAACGTGTGAAGATGTTACTCACTACGCGACCTTTGCTGCTCTACTCTAATTTTGAACTACCCTTCCGCCTGGTGACGGACGCTAGTAAGGTTGGCCTGGGGGCCTGCCTCATGCAGGATCACGGACGCGGCTGGCAGCCGATTGCATATGGCAGTAAAGTGAACAGTAAGGCGGAGTCGAACTACTCCATCACTGAGCTCGAATGTCTCGCTGTGGTCTGGTCCGTGAAGATGTTCCGACCCTACCTGTACGGCAGAGCCTTCACGATCATCACGGACCACGCCGCACTCAAATGGCTCATGACTCGACCGAACATGGCCGGATGATTGCATCGGTGGTCACTAGTACTACAAGAATATGAGTTTCAGGTTGAGTACCGGCCTGGTTCGACGAACGTAGTAGCAGATGCCTTGTCCCGGGCACCTGCAGCCGTCAGAGCAGCGGTAGGACGGCAGCAACGGCGCCCAACGACGCCAAGGACGACGGATGCGAATAATACGACGAATGCGGGCGAGGTAACGGCGACAGCTCCGCCGACAAGCACTGCAGTGGCGGAGACGACAGCAGCTAACGCCACAATGACGACGAACGACGAGATGATGGCGGTCGCGTCAGCGGCGACGCCACCGAGCGGTGCGGCAAGCCGGGCAGCCACCACGAACGGGACGACGGGCGGGATGGCGCCCCAGATGACCGACAAGACGCCGGGCACCACGATGCTGACGGACGGGAATATGGTTCCAGCAGCAGCTGTGGGTCAGACACGCGAGACGACGGGCGAGACGACGGACAAGACGCCGGGAGCGACGACAGATCAGCTGACGGATGAGATGACGGCGGGTGGCGACATGGTGCGTGCCGTCACCACGGCCGAAGCAGATGCCAGGACGACGGCAGCGGCAGGGGTAGCGCGGCTGTCGATGGATGAAGCGACGCCGACGGATACTACGGCAGCGCCAAACGTCACGACAGCGAGCACGACGGATGGCACCCGGACGACGATGATCGAGAGGACGGTGACGGGCAATGACGACGGAGCGGCAGCACCCGGTGAAGACAGCGAGGCAGCTGGCTGGCACCACCGTGACTGCCACGACCGGCCGGAAGCGCGTGAAGAAGGCGGCGAAACCTGCAACGAGACGCAGTGAGCGCCTCCGCGAACGCGAGCAGCGGCACGCGCGTTGGGCCACGACGGTGACGAACGCGGACGACGCGAGCAGCCCAGCGCAAAGTACTGAGCGAGACGCACCCACGGAAACTACGGGAGCGACGACGACTACGGTGGCTACGGCGCCCCGGACGACACCAGGAGCCACGCTTCCGACGACGACAACTGCCCCACGTGACCAGGATGCAGCCGTATCAGGTGCTCGTACAGTGCGAGACGATGGACGCCATGCGGCAGCCACTCCGACACGGACTCCGGCGACGAGTACGCCACGTACGCAGAGGACGACACCTGCTGACCAAGGTACTGCGGAGACGAGAGCAAAGGCACCCGCGGTGACGCCAACGCCGGCGAGAACGACACTGACGGCGGTGACGAAGCGGAAGCCCTCGACCAAGGGCGCGGCCAACACGAAGACGGCGGGCAAGACGTCGGTGACGACGATGAACTCGACGGCGGCCAAGGGCACGACGAACGGCGCCGTCACGATGACGAACGATGTGATGATGGTGACGAGCGGCGCGGACGGCATGGGCGGCGACGAGGAGAGCGCCCCTGTGGACGACTACACGCTCCAACTGAGCGATGACGAACTGGTGACGGCGCAGCAGCGCAGCAAGTTCGTGAAGCGTCTGGTAGCAGACGGCAAGTACGGCAGTATGCCGATCGCGAACGAGTACGGCCTGGTGACGGTCGACACGCCGAACGGACGGAGAGTGGTGCTGCCACCGACACTTTGGGCGGCTGTCTTCAAGGAAATGCACGGCAGTGTGTGGAGCGGACACCTGCGCGGTCCTCACACGTATGGCCGCGTAGCCCAGCTGTACTGGTGGCCGGGATTGTACCGAGAAGTAAGGCGATGGGTGCGTGGATGCCCTGAGTGCGGGTCCCGAAAGGCGAAACCACATGAAGTGATACCGCCGTTACGAAGTTTACGCGGTGGTGCGGTGGGAGATCGTTGGGCGCTCGATGTCGCCGGACCCTTCCCAGCAGCCGACGGAGGTGACAGGTATGTCATCGCCGCCGTCGAATACGTAACGAGGTATGCTGTGGCGAGCTGCGTGACGGAACATACGGCTGAGACGGTGGCGACGTTCATTATGCAGGAGGTGGTGTTACGGTTCGGGGTATTCCGTGAACTGCTGACGGACGGAGCGCCGGAGCTGGCTGGCAAAGTGATTGAGGAGTTAGTGCAGCTCCTGCAAGCTCATCAGGTCAATCCGTACCGTACCGACCTCAACTCGTTGGACTTGTGGAGCGCTTTCATCGCTCGTGGAAGGACTGCGTGGCAACGTTCATGCAAGACGAACGACAAGTCGATTGGAATCTTTGGGTGAAATTCGCTGTTTATTCTTACAACTCGGCAAAGCATTCTACTGTGGCACTGAGCCCGAAGGAGCTTATGATGGGACGACGGCTGAGGGCTCCCAACGAACTGCTGAGACGGACGGAGGTGACGGAAGCGGGCGAGCTGCCAGCTTACCACGCGAACCTGGTGAAAGCGATGGAACGGAGTCATGAGTGTGCAGAGCATGCTCGACGACGCGAGCAAGAACGGCAGGCTCGGTACTATAATCGGAAGACTCGGAACAGGCGGCAGTTTCAGGCCGGCAATTTGGTCTGGATGCACAACCCGCCCCGTGGCAAGAACGCCACGAAGTTCGTGCACCAGTGGATGGGACCACTACGGATCGTGGAACCTGCTGGGTACGACAACTTCGTGCTGACGCGTGAGGATAAGACAGGGAAGGCTTAGACGTTGATCTCCCACGTGTCTTTCCTCATTAGTTATCATTATCCTGAAGCACTACTAGCGCAGATTGCGCGCGACATTGACGAGCAGCTCAACGATGAAGAACAGCGGCCAACGCGGGATGAACCGGAGACAGCAGCGGCTGTACGGTCAGCGAAGGCGCCAGCTGGGCGAACGACGAGAGCTGGAAACTCGAAACGAACGCGAGCAGCAGTGGATGACACTGGTGTGCGCGACGTCACGCGTGGACTCGTGGTGGGGCGACGGAGAAGGCGACGGCGCAACGGAGCCGGGCAGTACGTGCTCGAGTACGAGCTGTGTCCGTGCAGTGACCCACGACGATGGCTGACGGGCGACGGTGAGCTATGACTCGACGCAGATGGACGCCCACGAGCACGGTGGACGTCGGTGGCTCAATACGAACGACTCTACATGGACGCCCGGGTCGTGGAAGACCTTGGGTATGCGGACGACGTGTAAGGAGGCCGACGACACGGCGAAGGACGAGACGGTGGGCGCGCAACCACGCTGTACGACGGCGTTGAAGTAGACGGCAGCGTGGGACGTGAATCCGGCTGGCATTGTGGTCGGCAGGATCTGCTGCGCGGTACCGAGGGATCTACTGGATCTTCGGGCCCGCTGGACTCCGCGAGTCCCACGACGGAGCTCACTTTGGGTTTTGACGGCCAGCGAGCAGGCCCGAGGAACGCGCGTTTGGCAGCAAGCGCAACAAGCGGTGAACGGACGAACGACAGGTGGACGAACGGCGGTGGACACTAACGGCGACCTCGGGGGACGGCTGCGGCGTGAACGACAACAGAGTGACGAACAGGAAGCACGTGGCTTCCGAGTTCTTCGACGGCTGCGACGAGTTGGGCAGGCGCGTGTGGGCGTACGCCCGAGTGGCTAGAGGAGCGACTACGGAACTGAGTCGTGCGCGTTCGACGTACACGTGTATTTGTAGTTAGTCGGTGGTTGACACCGCGCTAGTTCATCTAAATAAAGTAGGTGTTGCTGCCAGTCGGGCACGCACCGGCGCAGTGTCTTACGCTTCGACACTGTCGGCCATCCGGACTTTCGACCGCATCAGCACGGTCGCGACCAAACCCCAAGCGTGTGGGGCACCAAACACGTTGCAGGTAGATGCTAGTCACCGGTTACGAATCCTGGCTCTCACAAAATCATATATTTTGTACAGGTAGATGACCCTAGGACATCATCCGAAACAGCGTTTACAGATCAATGCATGGCCTCTGATGCTGTGTTCTTCGGTGCCGACCAAGACGCCCAAGGCAGGAGCCGCGGCCAGGTGAACGGAACACTCGTTTTGGACCTTTGTGCCTGGGATACGCACGCACTTGCCACACTAGTGTTGGCAATTATGGCTCAAGAAGTGGTACGCTCACCTACGCTTCCTTGATGCCTGGTAGTCAAATGATTTATGAACCCATTTTGCTGTCACAGAGTGGCTACAAAGTATCCCTCAGCAAAAGTGGCGTGGATGTGGACATAACCGAGCGCATGTCGTCTGTTGGATCAGGTATGTGCACCCCAACGCGGAAGTCTGGACATCCAGTACAATGTCGGACCTGCGGGTTTACTTCAACGAGTCCTACCAAGCCGGGAACGTAGGCTACTACGGACTTTCAGGAGTCTACACGACCAAGAAGTTTGTATGTCAGCCTCTCCGCCCTATTTCCCAGATTTTTGGAAACACTACAAGCTTAGCGATGACCTCATCAACGCACTGAGCGTCGTGTCATTCAAGGCCAACTCAAAGTATTACCCTCCAGCAGACGATTTCTGCCCCGACGGCACCATGGGATGCAAAGACAACTGCGAAAAGACGGAGGCATGCACGCAGCGTGAGTTGAATGGGCAAGACTGCCTCATGCTAGCGCTGATGGTCCCTGGTTACGACCAAGGTTACTTCCAGGCTGTCTTCGCCAATCTCAATATCCCCGCCTACTTTTGTTTTCTGGACTAGGACGGAGTGAACCAATTTGCATCGGATGCTGCGACCAACGGAACGCCCGCGGTCTTTTACCACTACGAGCCTGATCTATTCCACGTGACGCGCAAGGGTTTGTTCACCCGAGTGGGTCTTCCTCGAACTGACCCTGCGCGTGTGAAGCTCGCCACGGGGGATTATGGCGAGCACGGATTCGGTAAAAAGACGGACAATCCTGTGGATGTGGACTACCCGAGCCTGCCCCTCTCAAAGTTTGCTGCATCCATAGTGAAAGACCTGCCGATTGGCTCGTTATTCTCCAAGCTATCGCTCTCCGATACAGATATCAACGACCTTCTGACTGAGTATAGCATCGCCATGAGCGACGCAGCCGAACCCGAGCCATATTTTCGAGCTGCGTGCAACTGGGTGAAAGCGAACTACGATATCTGGAGCGACTGGCTGGACCGGCTCCCTTTGTGCACGTTTGAAGACCATATCGTCAGCCACGTGACGGGGTGTGAAAACGGCAGTACCGTTCGTAAATTCAGCTCGCGTGGAATGTACCGAATCCAGGCAATACGTCGCTACCGTACAACTGCGACGGAGGTGTGGCCGCACTACCCGCTACAATTGCCACTAGCCGATCCTGTCAGTGGATCTCTGACAACAGCCGGGTCTGGGCCGGCTGGATCGATATGAAACCCGAATGCGACTCCACCTTCTACGACTACAATGTCTCGCAATGTGACTCGACCGCCCATCGCACGGTTCAATACTTCTGGAAACTCCCGCTAGCACAGAATCCGCTATTCTCTACAGAGTGTACAGGTGGGGTGAGTCTTCCGGAAGATGTGAAACTCGACTGCGAGTACATGCCCACGTCTTCACCAACCTTCTCAGCGCTCGCTGTACTTGCAGCGATTGTAGCCGTGCTCCTTCTGGTGGCTGCGTTCTTGGTGTACAAGCATCGCAACGCACCGATCGTCAAACGGTCGCAGTTCGAGATGCTGGAGCTGATGATCTTCGGAGGCTTTTTCACCACAGGAGCGGCAGTGGCGTATGCTGGAGAACCTCGCGGCTGTTGTGCGGAATCCGACCGATCCTCGTGTGCATGGGCTTCACTACAATCTTCGGCGCTCTGGTCATAAAATCCTTGCGCGTCTACCGTGTGTTCATGAGATCCTCCATGAAGCGCGTCAAGGTGACGTTCTTTAAGATCGTCAAGATGCTCGCCATTTTCTACGTGGGGGACATTGTCATCTTCGTTGGATGGTACGCCGCAGACTTCCCTGAGCCCACCGTCACAACGGAAGAAGCTTCCGAGTTCCGCGGCGAAGTCGACCGAATCTCGTGCTGCTCTTCCAGCTTCATCTTCACGGCATTGCTGATCTTCTGGAAACTGATTTTACTCGTACTGGGGCTCTACTTGTCGTTCCTCATCCGAAATGTATCAGTGGATTTTCAGGAATCTCCGTGGATTTCTGGCTCGGTTGTTGTGGTCCTAGTGGGCTGCCTCCTCATCATGCCGATGTCGTATCTAGTCCAGATGCCCGCGGCGACGTACTACGTATTTCTAGCGTGTACGCTGCTCATCTGCACAGTGTTGATCATGGGTTTGATGCTTGTGCCGAAGATATTCCGACCGAAGGAAGTGGCTACGGCCAGTTCTGGGAGCTCGAAGAGTGTGAGGAGCAGGCTGTCTTCAAGGTCATTTCTGGTTGCGGGTGGCAATGTGAATGCGACAAATGCGACCAACATGACCAATATGACCAACGCGACGAATGTGACGGAAAACACCATAACACTAGACGGTTGGAGAGCATCTCAGCAGAAGTACCAAGTGCAGCCTGTTAGCGTCTTTGAGACAACAAGGGAGTCGAATTAGCTCTTTAACTGAAATCGAAGCAGGTGGACACCTATTAATTACAGTATCTACCCTGCGTGTTACATGTTCTTGGCACAACCTCAGACCGTCGTTGGTTTTGAACCTCTAAAGAAGAATCAAAATTCAGGTGGAGATAGTGAGGTACAAGTCTTCTTCTGGTAAAAAGCAGGGAACGCCCTCCTCGCTAATTAGGTGTTGTTGCTCCAAGGCTGGACCAAATCATACTTGCCAAGTAGTCCTTCGACTTGATCATCCTAGTGAACCAGTCACCAACAACGACACCGCCCCAAAAGGGCAACTGCGAGACGCCACCCGAAGGCCCCAGAGGCAAAATCATCGCCGCGGTTCCAGGAGCTTTGAATGGTTTGGTGAATCCCAACTGCTTCTTGCGAATCGCTGCTACGAGCTCATTCGCCAAGAACTTGCCCTGTTCTCCAGCGATGAAGGCCATTTTGGGGGAGGCGTGGTTGCACACATCTCCTATTGCGAACATGTGCGCGTACTTGTCTCCTTCAAGCTGCAGCTGAGCATTCACCTTCACAGCCCCACGGTCCGTCACCAACGAGGCATCCAAGCCCTCCACCAACTGCCCCACAGGACTGAAGCCCCCACAGAGCAGCTGAATGTCGGACTCGATCTCCATCCCCTTGTCCGTCCGCAGCGTCCGCTTCTCCAAACTATTCCCACTCAGACGCTCCGTCAGCCTCTCGCCTAGGATCACTTTGACTTGGAGTTTCTCCAGCCGCGCGTTCAATCTGGCGTAGAATTTGGCGGTCAGGTTGTTGCCATAGATAAGCTGGTTGTGCACTTCAATGATAGTCACGGTCTTGGCTGGGTACTTGGTCTTGATCTCAGCCGCAATCTCGCAGCCTACGGCCCCACCGCCAACCACCACGATCTTCTCCGCGCTATCGATCGCACTGCGGACTTCTTGAAGTTTGGTCTCGGTCGTTGAGCGAGCGTAGTCGTGAGTGTCCTGCTTGATCGGCACCGAGTAGGTGCTCCCCATGGCCAGCACGAGGTAGTCAAAGGGGAGTTTCTCGGTTGCTTCACTTAGCTTGTCGTCGCTGCCGATGGAGTGGTAATACACTTCGTTCGTTTCCGCCGAGATGCTCGTGGCTACTCCTCGCACGATCCGCACGAATTTGGCTGCTTGCGTTGGGATGGCTTTGTCGTACGGAATGAACATCTTCTTGGTATAGTTGGCGTCTACGTACGCGCGTGGGGCGCCCACGACATGGTAGAAGTAGGCGTTCTTCTCTAGTAGAACGACTTCGGTGTTGTCAGCTGGGGTGAGCTTCCTGGCAAGCGCTTGTGCCGTGTTGATACCCTCAGCTCCACCCCCGATGATCACGATGCGGGTCACTTTCGTGATGCTGTTGGCGTGAACTTGGGACATCCGTTGCTTTTGTCTGAGGTTGGCCTTCCACTTGTGAGGCCTGGCACAAGACTTTTCACCAAAGTATTATCGGCGGCAATCGAACAGTAACCTCTCCAAGCATCAAATCCATGCCCCCCCTACTGGACTTACCTAAAATAGCGGCGAGTTTGGGCTCGCTAAAGAGCTCCAAACACCGCCCAAATTGGTTTTCGCACGCGAATGAGCAGCAGTTCCTCACGGGGAAGTCCACGCCTTCAGCCTGCCCTGAATACCCTCATGAAGGTGGGCTGTTCAGTGAACAGCGTTCACATACGATCAACCCCAATTTGCTGGTGCTGGTACGACCACCGTCGCTATGTGCGTCGTCATGTCCTTCAAAATAATGAGCAAGCGGGGGCGACAGTGTTGGACGATCTAACGCAAACAGAGGCATCAACAGCCATCGGCACTTGGGCATCAAGCTCAGGGCATCACACGGATACACCACCTCCGGTTGACTATCGTCATCATCAGCGCCTCGGCTCGACAACCACATGTCAATTTGAATTTGGTGACGCCACAAAATCGCGCGCTTCCCCCAGCAAGCATCGGCGTCGTTCGGCGCCACCACCCCCTCGGCTTGGTTCCTCATGATTTCTCATGGTTTCACGCTTCCCGGTGCACCCCCGTCCGACGAGGGCTCACTTAAATCAGCTCTTGTTTAACACCTCGCATGAAACGCCACCCACCGACCACCAACCAGACCACGTTGGCCCTTGACCAAAAGGCTGCTCATAGCTCTGGCAACTCACGAACGTAAAGTTATTGTGGTGCTTGCCCGCGCTCGTCGTCGGCAACCACTTCCCCGCGCGTCTTCGCGCCTGCGGCCGCGCCTTTGCCAACGCCGTTCCTCGTGGATGGGATCAATCAAGCAACAAGCTCCGACTGAATCGGTGAGAAACCCTCGACGCTTGTCCCAAAATGGCTGCCGCTGTAAAACCGGCGACAGGCGAAGCGACGACATGTGTCCGAGCACTCGCCAGGTGGAACGCTCTCGTACGTGGCGAAGTGAGACTGTTCGTGAGCTCAAGGAAGGGGGATAAGACCCACGTTCCTTCACTTCTCGTTTCGCAGCCAGCCGCCAGCGCAATCCCCCAAACGCTGCACAACCCCCGACATCCACCACCACGATGTACGAGCCCAAGTCGCTCCTCAATGTGTCGCGGGTGCTGTCGCCCGAGGTGCAAGCGCTTCCGCACATTGTCGAGTCCGTCAGCGACTTTTTGATGCCCGCGACCATTGACAGCGCCGTGTTTAACGACCTCACGCGCGTGGTGAAAGCTCACGGAGACTCGCGCGCCTGGACGGTGGCAGCAATGGACGGTGCTGCAGCGAGAGGACGACTCGATATCATGCAGTGGCTGCACGACACGCGAAGTGAAGGCTGCTCCACGGAGGCATGCATGGCGGCGGCCACCAACGGCTACCTGGAGGTGGTCAAGTGGCTGCACGAGCTGTACCCGGACTTCTGTCGCCCCGTGGAGGCGATGACGGTGGCGGCGGAGAACGACCACGCCCCAGTCGTCCGCTTCTTACGGACGAGCGTCAATATGACCGACGCTGTCCCTGCACTGGAAGATGCGGCGGTAAATGGCCGCGTTGAGGTCGTGGACGCTCTCGTCCCCTACTTCTCGGGTCTCGCCCAGGGCGCGTTCATGGTGGCGTCGGCCAATGGACAGCTGGAGGTGGTTCGGCTGCTGCTCGGTCATGGATTCACGAGCGTCATGTACACGAACCCGTCGCTGAGGGAGGCGGCAGCGGGTGGGCACATTGAGCTCGTCGACTTGTTGCTGGACTTCTGCGACGATGACGCTCTGGGTGACGCTGTCAATGCCGCGGTGGAAGTCAACCGCACCGACATCTTGCAGATGATCGTGGAGAGGCGCCACCCGAGAGACATCGGAGCGGCTCTGGAGCAAGCAGCGCTGGACGACCGGTGTGGAATGGTCCAGCTTCTGCTCGACAACTGCCCCGAGGAGAACGAGATGTATTTGTCACGCAGCCCGGCACTTAACAGGGGAGAATCGACGAGGTGGCACACCCAGCGATCCATCAATACAGCCACCACTGCAGCAGCCATGCGAGGCCACCTCGAGACGGCAAGACTACTTGTCGCCAAGTGCAATGACTCGGCGGCTGGTATGGCCTTGAAGACCGCAGTGGAGACCAGCCACCTCGAGATGGCCAAGCTGTTCGTCACGAAGAGCAACCCGGTGGGTAAAGTAGACGCGTTGGTGGCCGCTGTGCTCAACGAACAGCTCGATATTGTTGCGGCTCTGCTTGAGCATGGTGACGCTCGTATGATCGAGCAGGCGCTGGTGAAGGTTTCTTCTGCTGGCAGCCACGCGATGGCGCTGAAGCTGCTGGAGAAGTGCGACCCGGAGTCCTGCAGGCGCGTGTTCGAGACTGCAGCAGCCAACGGTGTCGTCGGACTCGTGCAGCAAATGCTGGACGAAGTGGACGAGCGGGAGGCGGGAGACGCGCTGCGGTTTGCTGCGATGAACGGCCACACGGAAGTGGTGAAGGTGCTGCTCGTGAAGAGCGACGCTGCTGGTGTGACTTCAGCGTTCAATGTGGCTGCCATGCAG
Source organism: Phytophthora sojae (assembly GCF_000149755.1). Lineage (NCBI taxonomy): Eukaryota > Oomycota > Peronosporomycetes > Peronosporales > Peronosporaceae > Phytophthora > Phytophthora sojae. Next base: position 5,506,597 of record NW_009258118.1, read on the forward strand.
GGCCGACTGGCTGTGGTAGAGCTGCTCAGCGAACGGGACTAAATGCTGAGGAAAAGGATACTGGCTGAATACCAACCAGTATGAGATAGAGTTCATGTAATTTGAAGAATGCAAGGTAAGATAGATGTACATATGAAGTTTGCCATGCATTCATGACACACGTCCGTTTATGACACGGGCAACATACGTCAATGCTGCTTTCAGTTGCTTTAAGACTAGCTGAGCACCTCGTTCACTGCGCTTCAGTTTATTTCACGATGCCCCCGATCGAAACCTTTTCATACAAGAAAGCTTAACAGCCTGATACGCTGAGAAATCATTTAATTTGTCGTCAAACTTCATTTAGTTGACCTGTAGTGCTAGGAGTAAGCGAGTGTATCGAGATTGTGTATCAACACTTCACACGCATGCCTCATGCGCAGACCTCTACCAATACGGGAATTTCCGAATTTTTCCTATATCCTGGCGATCACTGACAGAATATGGGAGAAATTTTGAAGGTTCTACATCGTTTGAAGTGCTTTCTTGGAGCTATCCGCCAGTGTTGGTAGTCTGTTCGATTTGCTTTATCTGTAACTGTTGTGTACTTTGACGTAGCTGCTTTGTATAGCAAGCTGCATCAATTGCTTGGTCGGTTTTGCGGTCCTCCGCTTCTGCTCATCGATTTTGATAACCTGACATTTTCCTTTAGTGCACTACTACACCGTTGCCGAGCCCTGGAACTCTCGGTTAATCTTACCTCCGCGCAAAAGTACGCTGAAAATAGTTGTACTTTTGAAAACGAATAACGGTAGGCAATTGGGTAGCAACAGGACAACAGGAATAATGTTAATTTCTCAGCGCTTTAGCAACACTTGCATTAGCAATCCTTTCGTGGCCAATGGGTCCCCGAGTTGACGTGTATTGCGCCTTTTAGTCTTTGTGCCGCTTTTTGTTTAAGATTGAGGCTCTGTACTTGCAAGAGGTTGAATCAGTGCTTATTTTATTAATGTCTTAGGGAAACCTAACGAGATACCCCTATTGCATGAGACGCCCTTCACGGCCAGCACAAACCATATGCCCCTCATTTAAAATTTGCCTCATAGGAATGACATTCAAAGTACCACTGAAAGTGGTGAGAACGTAGGCAGCATACTTCGGTATTTCCATCAAGCGAAGCGAAGTGGGAATTAAGTTTTCCTGCACAAGAGAAGAAAGCCACGTTCCCACAACTGGAGCCCAGTCATGGTTCGCTCAGCTGCATCAAGTTCAGCGACCCGCTCATGCTGAAGAGCCCCATGGCTATGGTTAGGATAGACTGTCCGATAAGCGGTTTTCACCCGGGGGTCCGAGGAACCTTCGGTTCTGAGGGACCAGCGGTTTTTGCTCCGCCACATCGCACAGAGTAGTTATAGATAGGTAGTCGTTCTTGATCGTCTCGGCCGGCCAGTCGCGCTTTCACCTGCTCGAACACCTGCTTCCCACGCGATGGCCAACTTTTTTCTTAACGTTGAGTGCGGCAGACACAGTATGGCCCGATTTCTTTAGGGCTTGCAATCCTTCATTGACTATGGAACAAGCTGCACATCAAACGTCTAAAGAACGACATAAGTACCTTAACGAAAACCCTGATTTTGCTGCCAGGCATTTTAACAGAAGGTTTAAAGCTTTTTTCGACCACGTACTTCGCGGCCCAAGCCAACCTCTGGGTGAAATTATTGATTTCTTTTGGCGAGTTGAGTTTCAGCAAAGAGGCTCACCTCATATTCATGCACTATTGTGGATAAAAGATGCCCCTGATGTCCTTGAGCTCTCAAAAACAGAATTTGGTCGCATTTAATTGGCAGCATATATTGACAAGTATATTTCTGTATTGATAAAGTCGCTCGATGACCTAGATTTGTGCCAGTGCTCCGTCTGCAAGTCATCACGGTCTGCAAGCATTGATATTTTGGCAATGCGACCGCCATGTGGCAATTCAGATGAATGGGCACGCGATATCTCCCGATTAGCTCGCCGAGTGCAGCAACATGTATGCTACAGTGGATCTTCTTGTCGAACGAAAGCCGACGAATGTAGATTTGGCTTTCCCAAAACTCTTCATCCTCGCACTGAAGTTGAGGTAAAAACTGCACCTGACGGTACCCCGTCATTAAAAGTACTATTAAATAGAGACTCACCCTCGGTAAACAATTTTTCGCCAATAATTCTTTCGACTTGGCGCGCAAACATGGATATTTAGAGTATAGGAAACGCGTATGGCGCTGCCGAATATACTGCTGCTTACGTGAGCAAAGCCGAACCTGACACATTGCGCTTCCGAAGCACTGTTGCTGCAGCTGTTAAGAGATGTGACCCGAATCTCCCTTACTACGCTATTCTTAAAAGAATAGCTAACGCCACATTGGCTGTTCGTGAGGTAAGTGCCCTAGAAGCTTACTTCATACTGCTTCGGGAATTAAAAATGTATGGTAAGTCTCGTAAAGTAAGCCGAGTGAAGGTTTTGCGTCATCACTTGCGATATTACCGAGTTGAACCAGAAGCCTTACGGAACTTGGGCATCGACAAACCGCCTCAACCCGATAATATTAAAATTGAATCATACGAAAAAGCCAACATGGCGCGTCCTCAGGAAGAACCGTTTAAGTCGATGTCATATGCTAGCTTTGTAGAGCACTATGAGGTAGTTGAAAGCGCAACCTCAACAGCGAAGTATTGGAAGCGAATCGATAATCTAGGTTTTTTACGACAGCGTCGAAAAGCCCAAGTTCTTCGTATGTCGCCATGGATGGCACCAGACACATCAAACCCTAACTTTTGTTTTGCTGAGTTGTTTTTACACGTTCCTTGGAGACACTTAAGCGACTTACCGATTACTGACGATGACTGTATTAGTCGGTTCTACGACGAACAAAATAAAAACCTCGACAATGAACTCCGAACTGAAGTGAATTTAAAGGTAACGAGGCAATGTCAATTAAATCTTCTGAAGAATTCTCGCGAGAACCAATGCTGCACTAATCTGCCCCCGTCCGAGTATGTTTTCATCGAAGAACCTGATGAGCACCTCAATGAGCATGAGATGGAAATCGAGAGAGATAAAAAACTTATTGCAGACCTTCATACTCAATGGAAGCCAAAGCACAACTACTCTAACGAAGACATTAATAGAGCACGCGAATTTATGACAAAATATGTGCGGTCATGGGCAAAAGATCAGCGAGAAGCATTTCATTTCAATTTACAGCAATCCCCCGATCACAAACAAAGATTTTCCAAACCTTACGTACGCAAAAAACGGCCCAGCTAAGCTATTGTCTCTACAGCAGCTCTTCAAGGATATACACCTGGTAATAATTGACGAATCTAGCGTAATATCATGTGGAATGCTATATTGGATAGACCAAAGAATGCGAGAGATATGGCCTGATCAGCGCGAGGTCCGATTTGGTGGAAGAGATGCCATTTTCACGGGAGACAGTGCCCAGTTGGACCCTGTAACCCCTTACTCTCTAGCGACATCCACAGATAGAATACGTGACAATATCCAGCGCAAAGGACGCGGAATTTGGGAGGAAATTAAATGCGTATGCTCGTTAAGCAGTCAACATAGAGGGAAGGATGACCCGGAATGGTTTGAAGCGCTACGAAGATTGCGAGAAAAAGTACCAACACAGTAGGACATTGACCTTTTTAATACTCGATTCTTCAAAACCAACGCAATGCCTGAGTGGGTGCATGCTGCGAAGCACATTGCATACCTTAACGCAGATGTTGATAGTGCTAATGACGTAAATCTGCAGAATTCTTCTTCTCCAATTGTGCACATAAAGTCCGTGCACAATTGAAGCAAAAACGCTTGATCGCAAATAGAGAAGTACCTCAAGGCACAGTTAAAGCTCTTTTAGATCAGGCACAAGAAAAGGTCCCAAGGAGAGACCGAGTTGTACCAATCCAACTCAATTTAGCAATTGGTGCTCCTGTCACACTAACATTTAATGCTGAGCAAACAGCAGGGCTATGCAATGGAACGAACGCTACTGTGTACGACATGATCTTTGTGTCTGGATCAGAACTTCCTATCGTTTTGGTTGAAATAATTGATGAATACTTTGGTCCATCCTTTTTACCAAACGTACCTAACATTATCCCCATCATTTCAAAGGAAACGAGCTGGGGAAGTACAAGGAGTGACTTTAAAGTCGTTCGGTGTGACATTCCGTTAAGGCTTGCCTACGCTATGACGATTCATAAGGCTCAAGGGCTTACATGCTCAAAAGTCGCATTTCATTCCAACTCACTGCCAAATGCATCCTATGCTTACCTTGCTCTTTCCCGCGTTAGAAAAAGAGAATATATAGTTCTTACGCATCGTTTGAGTTTGGAAAAGCTCACAGCGTCCCCAGAGAGTCGATCATCGTTTGACACTGAAAGGGATCGCATCATTCATCTTGTTAACCAAACTAAACTTCATGCAAATATTTTTCTAAATGAAATGAAGACGATAGCACTTTTCCACAATCTCGATATGTTGCCAAGATAATAAAAAGAAAGCATGTTGGCGAGGCGTCCAAGTCGACCCAAGTTCACATTGGGTACAAGCACCGCGAAAACAAAACCTGGCAAGGCAAGCCTCATGGTTGGATTCGGTTTGGAGTCTCACTCTCGAAGGTCGGCCGTCAATATGGGCTGCGAGCGAGTATTGACGTGGCTCGGAGGCGACCTCGATCAGCCACGTCCAGAAGCAGCAGCGGCACAGTAGTCATCGCTTGGCGGATACTACTACGAATTGCAAGGGGATCTGGCGGTGGGTGTTGTCGCGGTTCTCTTCCTCGATGTGCGTGTCTACGAGCACCCACGGAGCAGGCCATTGACTTGGCGCGCCCGAAGACGGTCCGTGAAGGCGTGTCGACAACACAAGGTGGTGACAAGGTTGGGGCGGGCGGTGACGGCTGTGCATGGTTCGCGATCGCTCACGGCTCCACGGAGTAGCTAGCGTCTTGCAGCCAATGCAAGCCTCAACGAAGCTAGCTATTTCGCGCAGCAACGTTTCCGAAGCTAAAACAGGGTCGCTTGTTTAGCAAAATAGAGTATTCATTTAGCTAAAACAATGCAGTTTTACGCCAAATCCATATATACCTTATTTAAAAGGGGCCTCCTAAAAGACGGGCCTCAGTTTAATGGCTTTCGCACCATTTAATGGAGGCTAAACCCCTGAACTTCTATGAATAGTCACTCGGAACGGCCTTAAAGGATCTTATACAGAGGTAAAATGCGGCATTTTTGCCCCTGGGAGAGGCAACCATTAAACCTTTCCCTAGCCCTATCCATAAAATCATCGAAAGAAAGTAAATCAGAGCGATAAAACAGAGCGATTTCATTATAGGGGGGCTTCGCCCCAAAGAACCAGTTGCTCATATGTTGCGTCAACGCTACTGAGCGTCTCGCACGCTGTACCAGAGGACACCCAAGCTATCCCGTACATTCTCGAGTACATCAACATGTGCCTCCTCCCGCAAACCGTCGACTCTGCCGTTTACAACGACTTGCAGCGGGTGCTGCATACCTTCGGAGACCTCCTTCCGTGACTGTGCGTGCGATGAACGTCGCTGCGGCAATAGGACGTCTCGACATCGTCCAAAGGCTCTTTGCTACCAGGTCGGAGGGCTGCCCCATTGAGGCTTTCGCCAGAGCTGCAGCAAACGGCCACTTGGAGGTGCTTCAGTGGCTGAGACAACACTACCCGAAGCTCTACGTCTCGGTGCTGTGTTTGGTTCGAGCCGTCGAATACGGTCATGCAGATGTGGTGAGGCTTGTGAAGCAGGACCTAGGTATCTACATCAATACCCATGGCGGTAGCTGCTTTTAAAGGCTACGTGGGCGTGCTGGAAGCTTTCAAGCCCTGGCCGTACAACGTGACCAGGGCTTTTTACGCCGCCGCTGCGTGTGGTCACGTTCGGGTGCTGGAGTTGGAATGTAATTACTCGAGTGGGATATTGAGTGCTTTTTCAGGCTCGAAGAAGCGTTGAAAGTGGCTGCAATACGAGGCCACGCCGCGGCGGTCGAGTTCTTGTTACCGAGATGCGACGAGGACAGCACTAGTCGAGCGCTGTGTGTTGCAGCGAAAAATGGTCGGACTAATGTGGTCGAGCTGGTGCTTTCCACAGCAACCAACGTAGATCAATTTAGGATTGGGATGGCCGCCACTTTGACATGGTGGAGCTCTTGCTCGATTGGTGCAGAGTGCGAGGGAGACCTCCTGTGAGGCCCAGCAATGCTTGGTCATGACATACCACATCCATAGTTCATTCCAATCGCCGGTGGCAAGAGATGATATTAGAATGGTGGAGTTGTTTGTGCAGTACAACAAAAGACCAAAACTTCTGGTGTAAGATAGCTATGGCTGCTGGGAATGTTGTCTCCTGTGGTCGTATTGCGATGGCAAAAGTGCTGGTCGGTGGATGCAATGCGTACGGTGCTGGCCGTGCACAGATAGCCGCGGTCACGAAAAACCACGTCGAGTTGGTGAAACTGTGCGTTGGAAAATCAAAGCAGACTCGCATAGCGAGTGCTCGCATTCAGGCGGCGCGACGTGACCAGCTGGAAGTAGTTGACGTCGTGAATGAGCACCTCGACCAAACATCGATCGTGGAAGCATTCGTTCCAGCCTTTCGCTTGATGCGAGTATCGTCGTTTTGAAGAAGATCTTGAGAAGGTGTGGGCGAATGCTCTACCGCACGATTTTCATGAGGGCTGCGGAGCGCGGGTTTCTCGGTTTGGTTGCGATTTTGCAGAATGAAGTCGATACGCAGAGGATTGAATGTGCGCTCAGGAAAGCCCCTTCGGATGGCCATACTGAGGAGGCGAACGAATTACCTCGTAATAGCCACTTGACAAGTATTGGGTGTGGCCTAGGAGAAGCAGCAGTTAAAGGCGAAGTGGGCACTGTTAATCACTGCGCGGGCGCAGTGATGCAGCAAGTATCAGCAGTGCATTGGCGTCAACGCATGGGGTTGACCACCGTGAAGTCGTGCAACTACCGACCAGCAAGAAACCGCGGCTGGGGTGAAGAAATCGTGGCCAGCATGAACACGGTAAAGGAGTATGCATAGCAGCAGTGGCGTAAATGCGTTGGGATCACGAATTAAATTTTAATTTACTGTTTTTCTTCCTGTTTGTCTTCTTAAAAGAAGAAGAAACAGCTCTTGAAATAGTTGTCATGCGAATCGACTCAAGCACAACAGCACTGTTCATATCAATGCACTCATGCTTCTGATATTACTTAACCGACAAACGAATACGAGTACGAGTCAAACCTCCGGTTAATTGGTCAAGGATTCGCGATAGCTTCTCCCAATTCTCAATTGCCGGCCTCACAATCACGCCAACCGAGCTTTTTTGCGGCTCAGAAGCTGCACGATCTCGTCGTAGCCAACAAGCTCTTAATGCATGACCAACACCGACCTCGCCGCACTTCACAAACAGTCGTAGTCCAACCTCTAGGTCGTCTTCAGTTGTAGCTTGTTCCAGCATACTTGTCATGCATCGTGCCATCCGAGGTTCTCTCAAATACTTTTCCTCGCACATTTCCAGCAAAAGCTTCTGAACTTCCCTCTGGTGGTTAGCCACTGCATGGCGCAGTGCGTCACCTGCGAATGAGCCATATTTCTTCGCTAGAATCACGAGCATATCTAACTGACCAGCATCCGCAGCGTCGATAATAGCCTCAGTGACATGGGTGGGTAAACCGAAGGCCGCCCCAAACCTGAGTTCGGCCGCTTATTTCCATCGAAGGGCACTTTTCCAGCAGGACCTGGACCAGGTCATACTTGTTGTTCGCTGCTGCGGTCATCAACACTGTTCCCAACACCTGTTCATCAACCTGGCACCTCTCCAATATCAACCGCATTGTCTTCGCACCGATGACCACCGGCAGGGATCGGACAATATCCATTGTTTATGGATTGTTGTTGAGGCGGCCGACTCAATCAATATTATAGCAATCTCAATATACTCCTCAATACATTGCAATATGCGTATCTACTTGTGTATCTTCAAGTTGAAGTCGTCTTCACAGTCTTGGCAGAGGCATAAATAGCTTTCGGGTAGGCCGCACAAGACGGGAGAGCACGGTAGACAGCGGAGTCGTTTGAGCGTTCACTTTCGAATTGACCCCCTGCAAGCAACCGTCTCCCCCGACCTCACCGCCACTGCACCACGCTCCCTTAAAGCACCACTGCCTGTAAACGCCCGCAAACGAATCGAACACATATCACGCTCCTCAAGCAAGGTTTCGTCGCTCGACTCGCACGCGCAAGTCACGAACCCCCAAGACCAACGCATCTCGAAGGCCGTCCCGACCGATCCAACCCGTCCTGCCGGTGGCTCACGTACAACAAGACCAGCAGCACGTGCTCTCACCCCTCAACATGGCCACCAACTCAGCATTCACCCTACTCGGCCCAAAACTCGACTCCAAGACTGTTGTTGCCATGTTGTTTCGAGAACCAAGTACCCTGGGTCGGACGTGCAACGCGTGCAACATCTTCGTCTAGCAGACCAAGAGGGCCGGATACACCGACCTGCTCAACCACCTCGTGTCCAAGCATCCTGGCTACGAGGATATCGCCCGGAAGTGTTTGCGCGAAAAGCGCGTCGTCACCATGGACATGTTCGTCGACCGGCACACGCAAGAGACGTACCAGTGGATGAATATCGTCGTCCACAAAAACTTCACGTTTGCTGACGTGGATGACGAGACGGTGCGTACCGCCGTCAAGTTCAACTCTATGAGCTCGAAGACCCTGAAAGCCCGTATGTCAAGTTGCACGAGCCTATGATCATAGAAGAGCTCAAGGACGAGAGGTATGTGCTGGTCTTCGACGCTGTGACCGACAACGGAGAGCATTCGTTGGCCGTATATGTCGTGACGCGCAAAGGATGGCGATTCCTTGCCCTGTCATCTTTCATGGATGAGCGCAGCATGACGGCGGATGAGCACATCCGGTTCCTGGACCTAATTCTCGACCAGTACCAACTCGACATCGCGAACATCGTCGGCATCGTCTGCGACAACATGGAGACCAACAAAGCCATTTCACGACGTGTCTCTGCGCCTATGATAGGTTGCGCGGCGCATCGCTTTAATTTGGCTGTCAAGGCCTACATCAAAGCATACACCGACACCATCAAGAAGGTGTCTGTTCTGATGCGCAAATTGAAGTCGGTCAAGCGCATCGCCTTGCTGAAAGCGAACGGGTGCAAGTAGAAGCCCGTTGCAATGCACGAGCTTCGGTGGAGCGGCATCCACCGCATGCCCAAGCGGTACAAACAGCTCCAGCCGTACTTGTTCTTGTTTGAGCGAGACTGCGAAGTTGATAGGTGCATCCCCGAAGATACCCCCGAAGACGACACGCGACGATTCCCCATTGTACAGTACCTGCCCAGCCCAGAAGACCACTGCACCATTTTGGATCGCCTAGACGACATGAATTTGTTGGAGTTGGCTACGAAACGATTGCAGGCACGTAACCTGACGCTCGTTGCAGTGTGAGACATTCTGGACGAGACGTTGGTCGACTTCCCCGAGATGGCAGACCGCCTCAAAGCCGACGCCGACATCGTGGAGTCTCCTGCGTTCGAGATCGGCGTGGTCAAGATCATGCAAGGCCGCGACCAAGATCTAACCGCAGAGGAAGCCGTCGCTGTTGTCCGGCTACAGCGCTTCCCAGAAGAAGAAACCAACACCCCTGCGCGTGTACCTACCTCGAAGCGCAAGCGAAACAGAAACGTACCCGGGCGCACGTCAGCAGCGAAGAAGATGCGCAGCAAAACACCGACGAGTCCTGCATCAAGGCTCCGAAGCCGTTGGACGCCGCCCCGATGAATGCAGCGGACGAGCAGCCCTCGTCTCGACCATAGTGCAGTCTTTGGAGAATGTCGAGACGTCCGTTAGCCGCAGCTCCGTCCATGGCGCCAACTGTATAGCTGCGGAATCCCTCGAACGCCATGAGCACGCGCCGCAGGTCGTAGTACACGGCAGCGTCGATGGTCGACGGCAGAATAAAGTCGTTGACGAGCTGCGTTAAGTGGGGGATGGCTTGGATGTGCGGTGGTAGCGCGTGCTGTTGGAATATGCAATCAGACAGTGTGAAGTCCCAGCCCGAAGAGACGACGACCGGGGCGCCTATATGGTGTAACGGTCTAACGAGCTATGGTCAACAGGTATGTTGTGAGTTCAATCCCCGCGGCGCCCAACCTTTTCCAACACATGCTGTACCAGCAGCAGAGGCGGAGAACTAAGGAATCCTGCTGAGTAATTACGAATTAACTCGTCAATTTTTACAACTTTTTTGTCCAGCTTACGTTGCGCATGGTTGAGCAGCTTTGCAGCTTCAACCAGATATGTTCGCACTTACTTTTGTACGAGCGTATCTCTTCGCCAACCTCATTCTTCAATTCTCACCAACGGCAGCATTGATTCTCCACCACCGCCGCCACCACTGCTGATCATCTCGCACGCTTCCGCACATCCCCCAGTCCATCAACATGCGCCTCCTCCCGCAAACCGTCGACACTGCGGTGTTCAACGACCTGCAGCGGGTGCTGCACACCTTTGGAGATTTCCTCCCGTGGACCGTGCGTGCGATGGATGGTGCTGCTGCCAGAGGACGTCTTGACATCGTCCAGGCGCTGTTTCCTACCAGATTGGAGGGATGTTCGACCGAAGCTTTCACTGGAGCCGCACATGGAGGTGCTCTAGTGGCTGAGGGAGCACTACCCAGAGCTCTACGACCCCATGGAATGCCTAGCTAGTGAGGGGGATAAGGCAGCAGCAGCGACTACATGCAGTTAACTTCAGAGGTCTTATCACAGCTATGGATGTAGCTGCTGCTAGAGGACACTTGGACGTGTTGGACGCTCTGAAACCGTGGCCAGCCGATATTACCAGGGCGTTCACTGCGGCGGCGGCTCGTGGAATTGTTCATGTGTTGGAGATGTTTAGCGAATACTGTGATGCGAACGATGGATGCAATTTTCGGGCCACGACGGCTTTGAAGGAGGCCGCAGAGCGCGGTGATACTACCATGATCGGGTACTTGTTACCGAGATGTGGCCAGGATGGCTGTGGTCCAGCTCATGTTGTCGAGGTTTGCTGTTGACGCCTAAATGATAGCCCAAGCGGTGAAAGATGGTGCTGACAATAGCCGCTATGATGTGGTTGAAGTCTTGCTCGAATGGTGCCGCGAAGGCCTAAACGAAATGGAGCGCCAAAGGCTCGATCTATTTCTTTACGGTTCAACGCAAATGCAGCGATTAAGGGCGATGTCAGGATGATTGAGCTGCTTGCCGAGCACTGTTCGTCGTGTGTGTTCGAGTGTGGCCTGGAGCAAGCCGCAAACTCTACCGCAAGTCGTGAGATGGTGCAGCTGCTTCTTGATCTTTGTGTCGCGAAAAGTTCAAGTCCGATACTACTGAGTAGTGCCGTGGGCAGGGCCCTGTTGGCTGCCGCGGAGAACAACCGCATCGATTTGGTCCAAATATTCGCGGGGAGAAGTGAAATCCGCTCCAAGTGGAATGCGCTGGTTAAAGCAGCAGCAGAAGAGCAGATTGAGCTGATCGAGGCTCTAGCGGGGTGGTTTGATGAGATATCGATCGCGGAAGCGCTGGCCAGACTCCCGCGCGATGTGAACGTCGCCGTCTCGTGACTCCAGCTTCTACAAACGAATGTTTTTGGATGCTGCCACCCGTGGATTCTCCGCTTTGGTTGAATAAGAAATGGACATGGAACGCATCCGATGGGCCTTTATGAACGCTGCGTCGAATGGTCATAATGATGGAAACAGCGGCGAGAAATGGTCAGGTGGACGTCGTCCGGCTGGGAAGAATTTTAAATGGGTCTTATGCTGAACAGGTCTTGGATTTGATCATACCGTACTTTTTCTTTGATCCAGTGATTGGATCACATTTGTTTGTGAACTGAGGCCCTCAAGTCCTGCCTCACTCTGCTACGCTAGCTTCAGTGGAGGAATGTCCAGCACCCTACGGCTCCGTGATTCCGAGCCTTCAAGCGCAAGCCAAACTAGCACCGCCATGGACTGAGCCTCCTCGCGTCACTGCTGCGCTGAGCACGTTAGGGACCCCGAGCGTCTACTTCAGCGTGAAGGCTGTGCTACGTCTCCTATCCAACGCGCACGAGGGGGCCAACCCTGAGGTGGCTCGGATGCTTCGACATGATCATGCCCTTGTGGAGCAAGAAGATCTACGTGCGCGGCGCGGCGTGGTGCTTCTGGTGGACAAGGATACCGACAGCGACGGCGTGCTGGGCCAGACACAAGGCCTGCACGATAATAGGCGACGAGCGACGACGATGTCGATGCGGTGTACATGTTGTAGGCAAGGTCCAGATCTCCGGTGTGTCGAAGAGAAGCGAGGCACGAGAAGCGGCTGCAGATTATGGTATGGCCGTTCAACACGGCAGCGGGACGGATGTGGCCAGCGGAACAGTGCTGGTGTTGTGTTTCGCGCAGCACAGCGCTGGCAACGTGTCAAGGGTTGGCATACAGGCGAGCGGGCCGTCTACAGATGAAAACTTCAAGGCAGTTGACACCGCGCGGTGAGCAGCCACGTCCTCATGGCTGCAGCATCAGCAATGTGACCAACAGTGACGTGTTTGGCGGCATGGGTGTGAGCACCGGTGGTGTGGGCGGATGCGTCGGTAGTGTAGACATCTCGGAGCGAGTGTAATAGGGACGGCGCTGGAATTTCCTGAGCGCCGAAGCAAGTCAAGCTCACGTTTATTTTTGCGGCAACAGGCTGAATTGGAAACCATACCGATCGAGATGCGCAAGCAATCAGTTCTGGCGATTGAAGCGCTTCAGTTGAGTCGGACGGAATAGAACGGAAAACAAATGATCAACTACTTCGGTTATATTTTAGACTTTTAAACGCAGTTTCTACAGCTACCTGTTTGAAGGGGTTAAGGACTACTTCTTGCTCTAGGAAGTAGTATATCGTTTTCTATCAGTACGAAGCACATGCCCCAGCATGCTGAAGCACACGTCCAGTATGGTCAAAGGATACGTATTCGCTTCTTGCAGCCGCAAACTATCGGCAACAAACTCAATGGAAAACTAATGCGAATAACATATTTGCAAGTACTTAGTTAGATGCCAGCAATGATGATCGACCGAGGTGAGCCAGCGTTGAGCTGCTGCATTGGTTTGCTAAAAATGAGTAGTACTGCACTCTTTAGAAAACGTGTAAGTCCATCGTCTTTATTAATTGGACTGAGCAAACGCCTTCCGTCGTGGCTTAGGTAGCCACCATCTCACCACGGTACAATGTGAAGCGACTAATGCAATGATAGGCTCCGCTTATTGCACAATGCCTTCTCATTTAAAGCAGTGGGTCCAAATGCTCAGCCTTCATGTACAAGTAGCATTATGGATGCTTGCTAGAGCAGGAAAGCCGAACGGAGCTCGTACAAATGGTGACAAGTAGTACCATGTTCCACTACTGTGGCTGTTTGGTTCAGGTCTACCGATTCGGTCTCATAATCAGCATGTTCAAATCCTAGACCTGATCTGCATAAGAATCAAAATAAAGGCAGCCGTCCGGCTGCTCCGTGGGAGATGTGGCACAGCATGCATTCACAGTGCGTTGGTGACCGCAGAAACGCGAGGAAGCGCTGAAATTGTGCAACTACTGACTTCCAAAAAGCCTCGGCTGGGATGAAGAAGCGGTCTGCAGTCAACTAACTGTGCGGTCTGTAGCGAGTAGGGCGTCTTTAATTCGTGCGTTGAATTTTTTTTTTACCCCCTTTGAATTCAACACGTTGGTCGTTCGTAGATTGCGTTCGCTTCCATCAACCTCAACTATACTCCCGTCCATCACTCAACTCGGCCAAAACGCCTTACTTCACTTTTCTTTTGGCAACGGCAACACGGCCCCCTCTTCGCGAACAACGCCTCCACCACTAAGTAGTGTCTTACATGCTGTGCCGCAGAACGTTCAAGCCATCCCCCACATCCTCGACTCCATCAATGGGAAAAGCTAGGGAGCACCGAAAGCGGAGCACCGGAGCAGAGAAAGCCCAGGCATACGATGGCAGTAACACCACATGAATGATTCAACTTCAACTTGACTAACCTAAGACTTCAATGCTCAGTGCGAGGTATTTACGGATGCGCACTCCTCCGCCCAGATCTATGGGATTCTTAGCGGATATAGATATCGATCATTTTAGATTTGGAGGCAACCAACGCCTTGGACTTAGAATGCATCCACGCACACCTCGCCACAACATAAACCACTTCATCTTGTCGCTACCACTACCACTAGAAGCCATGGCTACAGGCGTGCCGCGAACCTACCCTCCACCACTGCTAGAAGCCATGACTACAGACGCACCACGAACGTTTATCCTCGGTCCTCCACCCCCGCTCGAATATCCGTCTGAAAGAGACGTAGAGGCTGCTATTCATGCGTGGACCCGCGCTCACGGGTACAATGTCTCTCGAGTATAGCAAGAGAAGAACGCCAACGGAGAAGTTCGCTATCGACTGTTCGAGTGTGATCAATCCGGAAAACACAAGAACACAAGAAAGATTGACCCTGCCGATCGAAAGCGACGGACGAGCCGCGGGTTTGCGTAAGCTGAGCGCTGAAATGGGGGAGATACCTCGATACGCAGTGGTGGCCCCACAAGAAGAAGTTCGTGAGATGCTGGACGGATAAATTCAGCCACTTCGGCTGCCGACATACCTCCACTGTTGAAGGAACGCACGCAACAATGAAGGGGTGGCTCGAGAATTCTCGAGGGGACTTGCTGAAGGTTTTTCAGGACCTGATTCCATGGTGGCTTACAGCGGCATCAAGAAACAGTCTTCAGGCGGCGAATGACGCCGGACGGATTCCAATTGTATTACGGGGGGTTGAACGATATTCTACAATCGTCAAAATAATCAGTGTCTGGGCAATCACGGAGACGAACGCCTTATGGGCGAAGGTTCATAAAATTGTTGTTCATGGGCTAGAAAGAAGTACGTGCGCGGGGACATTTCGAAGAATCCACGGCCGTCCATGCCTGCATGAGCCCATGCTTATCATCGACTCTGAGGGTCTGCTAAAGCTGGAGCCACAGCACTTTGACCGTCACTAGTGGCTGCCGTCGGTTCTCAAGGGTGCGCCTCCACGCATCATAGAGCCTGTCTCCCTCCGCAGTGGACGACAACACACCCAACATAACCCCCCACTGAGTCGGATACGGCATGCCCAGTACACGCCGCGAGCCTTCCAGCTTTGAAATCATTGAGCAAAACCTGGCAGCCGCAACAAGCACCCCAGCGCAACTTCCGTCCTTCCAAGCCCTTCTCGACTGTGATGACACCGAGTTCCAGCAGGTATTCTGCCCACCCCGTACGTGGGGTTATGCCGGACTACGAGCACTAGGCGAATAAGTGCTTCGACATTTGAAGTGCACTTTGATTTGCATTCTAAAATATATGTATCTTCATCTCGATCTTGTGTTGAAGTTAAATCATTCATGTGGTGTTACTGCCATCGTATGCCTGGGCTTTCTCTGCCCTGGTGCTCCGCTTTCGGTGCTCCCTAGCTTTTCCCCTCCATCAATGCGTGTCTCCTCCCGCAAACCGTCGACGCAGCCGTCTACAACGACCTGCAGGGCGTGCTGCACACGTTTGGAGCGATTCTCCTGTTGACATTCCACGCGATGGACGGTGCCGCTGCAAGAGGACGGCTTGACATCGTCCACAGGCGTTTTGCTACCAGATTGGAGGGCTGCTCAGCTGAGGCTTTCGCCAGGGCTGCAGCCAACAGCCACTTAGCGGTGCTCCGGTGGCTAATACACCGCTACCCAGGTCGCTACAACAGATCGCGTTGATTAGTTGCAGCAGCCGAACATGGGCACGTTGACGTGGTTAAGTGGACAAGCCAACAGCGTAGGGGTGTATTTACGCCGCGCGATTTCGTAGCTCCGGCGATGGAGGATGCAGCGACTAATGGATCCGTGGAGGTGCTGATTGCTCTCAAGCCGTGGCCGATCCGTCTGACCGGAGCTTTCACTGCTGCTGCGGCTCATGGACAAATTCACGTATTGGAAATGTTCTTTGATCACCAAAGGGTGAACAATATGCACTATTTTGGTGTCTCGGCAGCGTTGGAGGAGGCTGCAGAGCGTGGGAATTGTGCTGCCATCTAGTTCCTGATACCGAGATGTGACAAAGTTGAGATTGGCTGGGCCCTACGTGCGGCAGCGCGAGTTGGTCAAAGCAATGCAGTCCAGCTAATACTGTCGACGTCTGAGTTGAATGGATCCAGAATTGTGTGCGCCCTGGAGGCAGGCGCCAATAATAGCCACTATGACGCGGTTGAGATATTGCTCGAGCTCGAGCTGTGGACTCGCCCAGATGCAGGCCAATCCTCATCAGAATTCAGGGCACTGCCCCGCGAGATGGTGCTACGCAGCACATTAGTAGCGGCCGTAACTAGAGGCGATATCAGGATGGCTGGTCTGCTTGTCAAGTGCTGCTCGTCATCTTCGATTCAAGCCGCGTTGCCGGGCGCAGTAGAAACAAATGGGACCTCGAACATGGTGAAGCTGCTTCTTGATGCGAGCACTGCGAAAGGCACCGACAATTCAGAACATGGTTATCTCGTAGGCTTGGCCGCTGAAAAGGCTGTCTCTCGTGGTGATTTTGAAATCGTAAAGCTGCTTCTTGATAGAGGCAATGAAACTGATGCAGGCCGTGCGCTGAGAACTGCAGTGAACATCAACCATGTTGATTTTGTAAAACTTTGCGCCAAACATACGTGTCGTTTTGATACAATCGAAGCCCCGGATCAAGCAGCGAGAGGTGGGCAGTTTGAAATACTCGAGGCTCTGATGGAGTGCCTTGACCAAGCATCGAACGCTCGATCGTTGCTAAATCTCCCGTTTGATATTAGGGGCGGCGTGTTAGAAGCGATGTTGAACAGGTGTGGACCAAACATGTACGCCCAGATTTTCGCGAGAGCTGCTTCGTTGGTTTGGTCAAAATGTTCAAGGAAAACATGAATGCAAAGAGTATCAACTCGGCACTCAGGAATGCTGTGCTGACTGGTCATGGTGTGTTTTCCGCTGGTGTGCGGAAGAGATGTTTTCTGGAATGGTGCTACTGACTACGTGCGACTGAGCACCTTCAAATACCCGAGGAGTTTCAAGTGACCAAGCTAGAGTAGGCACTAGATAGATACGACCGGTGGGGGCGGCCATTCGCGAATTTGCGCTCAAGCCGACCAGTTCAAACTTCTAAGTTTAACATTCCAGCCACTCCGATTGCCCCTCCGCCGACGCTTCAGTCCGTGAAGTACGTGCTGCTGCTCCCTGAACTCCTCGATCAAGGCATTCAAGAACCGCATTACGCCAAGGTCACTCGTCGAATGCGGTCTGGCGTCACGCTGTGTGCCGTTGGAAGTGAGCGCGGGCGCAAGTGGAAAATCACCATCGAGCAGGCGCTGGCTTGGGCAGTTTCAGAAGACGAAGTCGAGACGAACCCTTCTCCACTCATCCACTCTCCTGTGGTGATTATCAACGATGTCCACTTCATCCATGGTCAAGTGGCTGCGTGCGACGGCGATGGAGCTGTGGTAAACACGGTTGGGGGAATTCATCGTGTACCCCAATCCAGTGTCGTCAGATCGGCCCCCGTCGTCACTATTCTGCTTCGAAACCTGTCGTTTGCCGCAGAAATTTGGGGCCTACCCGAAATCGCTGACCTCCATCAGAAGCTATTAGATCGCATACTGCGCACCAACGGCGCCACCGCTTCCAACGACGTCCAGCAAATAATGCACGGTATCATCGACGATGCCATGAGACCCTCGGCAGATGAGATTGTGACGTGGATCAACCCACTGTCTGGACAGGAAGTTGCTTTTCCTGTTCAACATGCCGTCGATTATGCTTTCTACAATGATGCCGGAATGGAGCCAACTCCAGATTCGGTAGGGACCTCATTCTGCACACCTCCGACAGCATCCAACCAGCGTCAGGTGGCCGAAACTACAAGGACGGCACGCAGGATCTCCCTCCTTAACCCCAGTAGAGTCTCCACCCGTACGGAAGCAAGTGCCATGTTCGACACACAAGACGATGATGACGACGTTCTTGAAGAAATTAAAGTCGGCACTTCGACGGATGGACCCAATCACGAGGTGCAGCAGTTTGTGCCTCCTCCAAGCAAACGAGCTGGAACGACACTGTCTGTCGCACAGCAGCAACACAGTGGAGAGATTCTAGCTGCCCTCGCGTCCCAGCCCCGCCTGCAGCGTATCTTCGCGGAGAACTATCTACCCGACTCCTCAGTTGTAGGAAGAACATCCACGCAGGCACCAACTACTTCTACGACAACCCTAGGATCAAGTGGCATGCGATTGAACTCAGAACAAGGTGAAGCAGCGCTGCATTTCAATGTCAGCAACGCAAGTGTTCCTACTTTATCACAGATCCAGGTTCATGAAGCGGTCGCTGCACCGCACCATCAAGGTACGACATTAGAAGAATATGTGGATGGAATGATTGCTTCGGAGTATTGCTTGTTTAAACCCTTGCCCGGGGTGTCTACGCGAGTCCGTGATATTCAGTTCGGCAAGCGAGGACTGTCGGTGATGCACTTCCAGCCTCTCGCATTTGATGATAAAGTGGCATGGTACATGAATGGATGATCTAACTTTCAGAATCTGAGTTATTTGACGGCGATTCCCAAAGCCCCGGAACCAAAGGATGTTCATGAAGTGGTGGCTGCGTGTCAAACACTGGAGCTTTTTGCTAGCGACTACTTCTCTGCCGACCTGAAGGCTTCTATCACGGCGCTAGTTGCGCTAGTTACAGGTCTCGCGCGGTCGCACGTGTGGGAGGCCGACGACCTACCGCTTCTCCTCTATTGGATCAACGTCACGCTGGAGGAGTATCGAACGCAAATAAGCCAAGCAACGTAGGTACCTGGTGAATTCAAGAAAACGTTTTTGGTGGAGAACAGCAGCCTTGGACATATCCTACAAACAGTGTCTTCCCGACAGCTAATCACGCAGTCGAGTCGGGCTCCAAAGCGCGGTCAAGAACAGCTCAACAATGATTCTGCAGCCAAGCAGGTCGCCCCATTGACGAACGATCTGGAGAAGCAAATTCCGCAACAAGAAGGCACACAACTATGCCTTCGATATTGTGGGTTCTACTCAAAATTTCCGAACCGGCCGATTGCAATTGCCCGAGCCAAATCGCTCCCCAATCGCCCCGGCCGCTTGGATTGTCTATTGGAACTCAATTAAGTACGATTTACATATGGCATTCTTGTTTGGAGCGGTTTCGATCTGAACTTGAATTTGTATTGGTCGATTTTCGAAATCGGCCCGATTTGGAAATTTTCAACGGAATTGACAATACCTGTCGGTGAAAGGCTGCCGCTCAACGCCAACCGTCCCATGTTTTTCGGGAAGAGCCCACTTCGATCCTGAGTCGCTGCACCCTCGACTTAAGGCTCTGAACAAGAAACGATTTGGCGGGCTCAAGGCCAAGTACTCGTCGCTCTGAAGAGGCCCGGGCGATCATTGGGCAGGGTCGTCGGGCAGACAGCTGCGATACACCGTGCCTACGCAGACGCAAAATGAAGCTATACAACTGGCGTCGAGCTCCGTCAAAGTATACATGAAGAGCCAGCTACTGGGTCAGCCTTCGCATCCCCAGACATACCCGCTGGTTCCTCCGTCAAATATGGCAGGTTTTTCCAAGAGCCAGCTGCTCTCCGAACCTCCAAGATCGGATCTCAACACGCTGGTCCCTCCACCGGTCAACGCCGTGGCAGGTCAACCTTTCACGTCGCCTTCTACAACACACCATCATGCAGCAGACTATTGGCAGTTCAAACTATCCAAATTCAGCGAAGAATTTATTCGCAGTGCCTTGAATCTGATCTGCTCCATGAAGAAGTCGTGATAAGTACCCATTTACACCGTCAAGGTTTTCGTCGAGATCGTTCTCCCACCGGCTTGGATACCTTGGCACAACGCACGCTGACTGCGATTTGTCAAGCACAACGACTTGACGTGGCGTCAGCTGCGAGCCTTGTACGTTGTGAACGCCCTACAGACCCACGACCAAACAAAGCCATGCGTCCGCAAGCTAATGCGTCGCTACTAGACGGCTATAAGCATCGGGATGTGGTGCTAGCAATAATGGAGCGCGGCATCGAGCCTAAGTGGCTACGCCCTCCACCACCCGCTCGACCCGTTAAGAACCACAAGCCTTGTCAAAAGCATCTCTTGGCAGTCATTCGCAGTATTCGAGACGGTCAAAACAACGGACGCTATATGATCGTCGATGACGCATTATTAGAGCAGTGGTCAAATGTGGTGTGCAGCCCCCTTGGTGCAGTCGAGAAAAAAGACATCGATCCGGCCATTGAAGTGCGTCTCATACACGACCTCAGTTTTCCTGAAAATATCTCGACGAATGCAAGTTTCGACAAAAATTCCGCTCCAGAGATTCGATACCACTACATCGGGGCCATAGCTGATCGAATTGTTAGATCGCATCACGCGATACCCTCAGTGTGTGATACGAATACTGAAAGGTGACGTGAAGGGTGCGTATCGACACCTCATGGTAGCTTCACAGCATGTGCATTTGTGGTGAGAAGATCCGCTCAAGAACGGTCTTGATGGGACTGGATCCGCCAGTTCACTGGGTAGTGGGATCCGGCAGTTGGTGACGATGCACAGTCCCTCTGATGACGCCATGGTTGCGGGATGGAGGCACGGTTGCGGGATCAGGACAGTTGAAGTTGGATCAGGTGCGAGTGGTGTGGTGCATACGGATCCGGTCATCTATATTAGGATCCCCTAGATTAGGTGCGGATCCGTACCAGCTTATTGATACAGTGGTTATGTTGGGATAATTAGGCAGGAGAGAGAGCCAGTCATGGATAGGATCCAAGTCGGATGGGAAGGCTGGGTATTGGCTAACATAAATCAGAGTCGAATTTGCTTGGGAACCACACACTTGGCCCTTAGTATTGGGATTAGTATTGGTCCATACTTTAATTAAGTGATTTGCCCACCGCACACGTGGCAGACTGCTGGATAGCTTGCCCACCGCACACGTGGCAGACTGCTGGATAGCTTAGTCAGCAGCTCGCGCCCTTCGGCCCTCGCCCCTCCAGCTCCCCCGCTAATAGTAGGCGGCAAGCGACGTAAAGGAAAAGGATACAACACCCCCAACAAGGCAGCAACTCCGGATCCGGTATATTTCTTATCGGATCCACAAGATCTACGGCCAAGACCAAGGATCAACCTACCCAGACCCGCGCGAAGGAACCCCCACTGCGGATCTACCCCAACATCTCCCCAAGTCCCCGCCAGGGACATTCAAGTTCACCCGCTGCGCATCTTGTGTCAACGAGAGAGCAGAACCAACCCGCCGACGGGTACACAAGGTGAGCCACTCAGCAACCTACGGTTATCGGAGTACCCCCTCCGTTAGTCGGTGTCTGGGCGCAGTGTGTGAGTGTGGGATCCCTGCCAATTCCACCGGATCCACTCCACCACAATGGTGCGCGTGCCCGGATCTCTTGGCGACGCGGGATTTCACCGTGAGTCCCAAGATGATGCGCATGTGAGCAACGAATCAGGAAATGAAGCGCCGACGGAGCTAGGATCACCGGCGGCGTCGCTGAAGAATGGATCCTCGAACCAACAAAGTGCCAGGAGGATCTCTACCGGCGGATCGGAGGCGGATCGGGATGACCCTGATCTCGAGGAGAAGCCTCTACCCCCTCCACAGGTCCTCCCGAGGACCCCCGCGGGTCGCGCTGCGAAGCACGACCCGCCGGACGAGCACCCAGCAGCGAAAGCTGTTGGATCCTCGGCCAAAAACCCCGCGCAGACCAAGGGAGCCATGTCTAAGAAGAAGACACGAGCAGCGCGAAAGAAACTAAGAGCTCCGGATGCGGAGCCGGAAGATCGTAGCATGACCAAGGCGACATGGACGCAATCCAAGCTGGAAGTGGCCTACCGGCGGATCGTGCTGCAAGACTTCCTACGCGACCACCCCGTGATGCAGATCTTGCAGCTACAGGTACCGGAAGGACTCACTGGACCGATACAGGCCCCGTCCCTAACGATGAACAAGCTGGAGGCTGCCACAGGCCTGCTGCGCCTGGCGCAGGAGGCGGGTCTCGCCGTCGGTGTCTTTGAGGCGAAAGACCTCTTCGGTTTAGAGCTGGATACCATCCGACTCGCGGCGGCCGCGCTGTTCAACAAGCTGAAACCGATCGTAGGCGAGAAGGAGGCATTAGAACCGATCCAGCCTAATTACGCGAAGGGGGCCAACCACCAACGCCAGAGTACCATACGGGATCTTCCACCTACGAGTCGGCCACGTCGGAAGTAGGATCGGACAGCTCGACCGAACCGAAGCGCATGCCGCTGGGCCCAGCAGGCACCGAGCTGCTACGGAACCGGTCAGCAGCTGCAGCACCACAGGCGAAAACTACATGGCCGGCTCGGGCCCCGACAAGCCCGACAGCTAGGTCGCCCGAGGTAGCCCCCCCCCGCGCAGTCGTCGAGTGCGTTGGCAAGATTCTTCCAGTCAGCGATGGATCAATTCCTACAAGAACGGAGTCTCACTTCAGTCCCAAAAACGGACCCAACCACGGCGAAGCGAAGGAGGCAGATCCCAGCTTACCTACGAACACAGGACGTGGACATGGAGTCGGTAGGATCTCACGATCATCCCGAGAACTGGGAGTATGACCCGGACGACGTGGGAGCAGTGGGCACCCGGAGGCTAGCTGCAGCCTCTACAGCTGCATCAACGACACCGCTAGCCGGAACAGCCACGATCCAGCGGGTTAGGATCTCGGCTATCTCAGACCTGAAGGATTTCACTGGGAAGGACCACGACGAAGAACGCGCACGAGCCTGGATCAACAAAGTCAAGTCAGCCTTCACGAGGGACCAAGCGTCGGATGAGGAGAAGTGCCTCACCTTCGCGGATCTCCTCACAGGCCCGGCCAGAAACTGGTATCGACAACTGAGCCGGTCGACGCGAACGAAATGGGCAGACTTGGCGAAGGAATTTCAGTCACAGTATTGTCGATTGGGGGTGTCAGTAGCGTGGCAGTACTACCACGCGCGTAAGCGCGGGGACGAACCTCCGCTGGAGTATCTACATCGGTTGAATGTAGCGGGCATGCGCGCCCGCGTTAGGATCAACGACGGGGATTCCAAGGCTCGTCGCGAGCACGTGGAGCACTTCATCGAAATCTTAGGAGACTCTGAGTTTGCAGACCAGCTGACCCTGTTACGGTTGAGGGACGCAGAAGAGCTGGAGGTAGTGCTACGACCGCGAGAGCGATCGAAGTCTAGACACAAGAAGCCGGCAGGAGGCAGCAAGTTCCGACCGAAGCCAGCAGCGATGCCGCAGCCGTCGGCACCCGCGCGAGCGGTACGAACAATGCATCTACCAGTGTCGGACAGTGAGTCTGACACAGACGAGTCAGGATCGGAGGGAGAGCTACACCGAGCATACGTGGCCGCGACAAGAGGATCGTAATCGGCGGAGATCACGACTATGACTGGCGAAAGCGCGACGTCGCCTGTTTCCGCCTCACCGCCCATAGACCCCGGCGCACAAGATCGCCGGCCTCGTTTTCCGAATGACGGGCAACGCTGCTCGCATTGCGGATCGAGAATGCATTCAGACCTGGGCTGCTGGAAACGTCTCACATGCCAGAAGTGCGGCAAGAAGGGGCATCCGTCCGACTGATACTTCTTCGTGTGTCGCGGGTGCGGCGAGCTCCATGATCACGGCAAGTGTCAGATGGAAGAATTCTACAACTTGATCCGGCAGTGGTTCGATCCCAGCAAACACCCGGGACTTCTGCCTGAAGCGGCGGAAAAGGTGTTAAACTAGAGCGCTCGCCGGGTTTGACTCCGGTACGAGACGAGCGTTCTACGTTCTGCATCTATGCATTTGTGGACAAGCAACCGAGACACCCAGGAACGGTCGCAAGATCGGGGCCCTCTGATAATATACGTGATCATGAAAGAAAGCGTGTTGCCTCTGTTGCGAGTCTGCGTGCACCCGATGAATAAATGAGGTCGGAAGTGCCTATGACCCTGGATCTGATGCCTGGAGAGTCGAGAGGGTACTGGAAGTATTACGTACCCGGAAAACACTTCAAGCAAGCCAAGGTCAGCAGCAGGATCAACAATACCAAGGCCGTAGTCATGCTTGACTCTGGATCCGAGGTGTCGATTATCGACACCACCTTTGCTCGTGAGGTAGGATGTTATGTACATACAAGTCAGCGTCAAGAGTGTCTCGGCATAGGAGAGAAGCTGTACGTGGCGACTGGGAGAACAAGGATTAAGCTCACGTTAGTCGGAAACCTGGTGTACTATTACGACGTGTGGGTGGGCGACGATCTGCCACCAGACTATCAAGCAATCCAGGGCATGGATTTCATGGTACCAGCCGGGATCCGCCTAGATCTCGGAGACGGATCGATGTGCCTACCGGACGAGATCCGGATCCAGCTACATGGACGGCGACAGATCTTCAGTGACCGGGCGCGGGCGATGACGATTGGTCAATGGGTGTCGTTAGCAGCGGGCGAGACGGTCGAGCTACCGCAACGCATACAACTCGCTGACTCCGAACAACTATGGCTCACAAGAGGCAAGTAGTGGGTACGTACGTTGGCCGCTGGACTGGGGAAGACGCGATACTTGCAGATCACCAACATTGGAGAAACGCCGGTCTGCCTACAACACCACGATCAGGTGGGCATGTGGTTAACTGGGGATCACGATCCTCGCAAACCGGGTTTCGTGTCCGTCGGGTCGAGAAGGTATACCGAGTGGCAGAACCTGGCGTATAGCGCCACGACTGACAGGCGGCCCGATCCAGCCCCAGAATCACCAGAGACGGCGGTCCCTAAGTCTGTGTACCTGACGCCCAAAGCGATAATGAGTCGGCCGGAAAAGATTGCTGGTGGCCGACTGATCGCCACGCGTGTGTCTGCGCCGCAGTTGGAACAGAGCCCAGCCGACTCGGATCAGGCGCTAGGGGCGGAAGCGGAGACAAGGATAACCGAAACGGGAAACAGGTAGGAAGAAAAGGCCCCTGAGGTAGCCGGGACACAGGATACGCTAGGCCCCCAAGGCCAGGAGATCCTAAGGTCAGCTGAGCAGAGACAAGAGGCGTCGCCGAAGAAATCAGGGACCGCGCCCGCGGACGTGGATCGGGAGGATGGGTCGACCGCGACTCACCTTGAAGATGCGGAGCTCATCCCCATGGCCGCGAGATGTGCAGAAGAACAACCAGCCTCTATCCAAGTCGGCGGATCCCTACTACCGTCTTGCCATCAGCCAGAGCCAATAGACAAAAAGGCGCAGGTACACATGGCGACGCGGCGGAAGACCCGGAGGCTCATGCCGAAGAAGATGCCCCCGCCGAGGCGCCGGCGGAGCAGCAGGGAACGACCCAAGGATCAAGCGACAACTCGAAGACGGAGCCAGCGGATGCGGAGATTGAAAGTCAGACTCCCCAGAGGAGACGTACGAGCGCAGGGCGAGTGCTTTGTACGCAGAGGACTACGAGGGAAAGCTGGCGGTGCTGCCCGAAGTGACGGTCACTACGGCAGAGGTCAAGGTGGAAGATCTGCATGTAGGCGACGCTGAAGCGAACTCCCCAGAAGAGATCCAAAACCTCATCGATGAGATCTGGGCGTACAAGCATCTCCTCATCGACAAAGGGAACGCTCTACCTCCGGCCGCCGTCGGCGCAGTCTGCGATATCGACGTTGGAGATGCGAAGCCGGTCACACAGCGTGTGCGCAAGGTCGCCCCGCAATATCGGGAAAAGCTCGCGGATCTGCTCAAGGGGCTGCTCTCGGCCAAGATTCTCAGCCCCTTTACGTCTCCATGGGCATCCCCTATTGTGGTCATCATCAAGAAGAACGGAGTAGATATTCGCCTCTGCATCGACTATCGGTTGGTGAACATCCTAACGAGGTTGATGATCTACCCCATGCCTCTGATCGACGACCTGTTGGAGGATCTCGACGCGACGCTGTGGTACTGCTCGTTAGATATGGCGAGCGGGTTTTGGGTGGTGTCGATGACTGAGCGTGCGCGGGCAATTTCAGCCTTCATCACCCCGTCTGGCCTTTACGAGTGGAACAGGATGCCATTCGGATTGAAGAACGCGCCCCAGATCTACCAAAGATTGATCGACAACGCATTGTATGGTTTCCTCCGGATCCCGCCAGCTTCGAAAGGAGAAGATCTCGTCGATCTCTTCAGAGAGGGCGAGCCTAATGATGGGGGAGAGCCGTCTGCGCTGGTACATTGATGACATCTTGGTGACAGCTACGTCGTGGGATCACCTGTGTGAACGAGTGCGGAAACGGCTGGAAGCGTGCAACGAGTGGAACCTACCGATCAGTGTAGCCAAGAGTTTTTGGGGCCTCAAGAAGGTGGATTACCTCGGTCACCGAGTGTCCGCTGGGGGCCTGGAGGCACAACCGAAGGATCTGCAAGCTCTAACCGATCTGCCGTTCCCGAAGTCCCTCCGAGCAACGCAGTCGTTCCTTGGAAGCTTGAATTACTACGGCCGCTTCATCGAGAACCTGGCTGTATATGCGGCGATACTGTACGAGCTACGAGAGGTCGACTTCGCAGAGCTGAGGCAGCGGTCAACGGAGGAGCAACCCAACAACGACGATGTTAAGAAGGAGGATCGTAGTACGAAGTGAAGCAGAGCCGAGACAGCCTTCGCCGCACTGAAGGGCAAGATAGCGGCCACGTCGATCCTGCGCCATTTCGATGCGGAAAGGGAGCCGGTAGTGATCGTCTATGCAAGCGAGTGGGCGATCGCCGCGTCACTTATGCAAGAACACGACGGCGTATACATGCCGGTGATGTTCGTCAGCCGGACATTGAAGCAGAACGAGCTGAAGTATGGCATCGCGGAGAAGGAAGTATTGACGATCCTAAGGATGTTGGATCTCGGCTATTCGATGCTGGTGGGAAGACGGATCCGGGTGTTAACTCGCCACTCCACGCTGGCCTGGTTGTTCAGGTCGACGGGGCTGCAAGGCAGCCTGAGCCAATGGGCTACGTTGTTGTCGACATGGATGATCGAAATTGAGCGATGCGCCAAGGGCGAGGACGAGATCCTAGGGGCGCTAGCAGCTTGCATCACCCCTAGAGAGAAGATGGATGAGGCACTAGCAGCAATCGCCCCCAGGAAGGAACCACGGAAGGTGATATCCATGCCAGTCCCTACAGTGGAGCTTGAGGAAGAGTTATGGGTGGCAAGTTTCGATGGATCCGCCAGAGTGAAAAGGGGTGGGGGAGCCTTCAGTGCGATCGTGTGAAAGTTGCCCGAGTGGACGGTAGTCGCCGCAGCATCGAGATATGCGGCCGACATGACCGTGAATGAGGCGGAATATCATGGACTGCTACTCTGCTTCAAATTGCTACAAGGGCTAGAGCTGCGACGTCTGATAGTATGCGGTGACTCCAACCTGGTGATCCGTCAGATGCGTGGGGAGATTGACTGCAAAGCGCCGAGTCTCATGCTTTCGAGGCAGAAGGCACTAGAATGTCTGCGCAAGTGGCCGACCCACGACCTGTTACACGTGAAGAGAGCATGGAACGCGAGTGCGGACAGTTTGGCCGGCGCCGCTCTACAACGGGAAGAAGGGAGAACTGTGGAGACAGACGCGGAAGCGGAAGACTTGATCACGCTGAACCGACTGGAGGAAGTGCTGATGCCGGCTACAGCGGGTGACGTGGTCCAAGTTGATGCTATGCACACTCGATCCAGTGCCGGAAGGAATGCGAAGGCGAAGGTGTTGGAAGAGGAAGTGGTGCAACAGTTACGTGTAGAACGGATCCGCCAGGCCCAGGAAGAAGAGGCATGGATCCAGCAGCTGAAGCAATACTTACAAGGGAATGTACAGGCAATGTCGCAGGCGGAGGCAAAGGCTTGCAGCCTGTTAGCGGCAGACTTCGAAACGGATACCCAAGGGCTGCTGTACTATTGCGCGCCGTCGGCAAGAACAGAGGCGGACCGGGACGGCCTGCTTCGACTAGTCGTGCCGGAATCTCTACAACCTGACCTACTCCACCACTACCATGTGAGCCTGGAAGGGGAGCACCAAGGGATCAGTCGGACCTATCAACGGATCAAACCTCACTTCTTCTGGAGGGGGATGTTTAGGTCGGTGCAGCAGTTTGTCGGTGAATGTGTCGACTGCGAGACAGGCAAGGGGCGACCGACGATCCGAGGAAGGTCCCCAGGGAACATCCGAGCGACGTATCCGTTCCAGGTGATCGCGATGGATCATACCCCGTCGCTCCCGAAGTCAAAGAAGGGCAACACCGAACTACTCATCTGGGTGGATCTGTTCACAGGCTATGTGGTGGCGAAGGCCAGTGGATCGCGTACTGCGCAGACGATTGCTGAGTCTTACAAGGAGTGTGTTTTCCGCCGCTTCGGTGCGAGCGAGGTGATCCGTCACGATCGTGAGCCCGGGTTTATGTCGGATTTCTTTCGCGCCTTCAACCGCATCTTAGGTCAGCGCCAGCGGGCCACTATGGCCTACCGGCCACAATCAAATGGAACCGCGGAGCGAATGGTGCAGACTATCACGAGGGCTATCAAGATGTATGTCCAAGATGAAGATCAGCGCGACGGGGATGAGTACGCGGAACGGCTAATGTTCGCACTGAACACGGCTCATGACCGGATCAGGGGCGATACGCCTTTTTATCTAGCGCATGGTTGGGATCCTACGACTACTTTGGAAGCAACGTTGCCCGTAGGCAGCACCAAGAGACGAGACTCGAATCCCCGCCGCTGGCGGTACAGGATCCAGAAGTTCTACCAACTTGCCAGGCAAGAGGTGAACGAGAAGTTGAAGAAGGCAATCGCTGAAAGGGCGGAAGCGCGAAACGAGCAGGCTACACCCCACCATATTAAAGCTGGATCACGCGTATCGCTCTATCTGGATGGAGTGAAGGAGGGCTATGCCAAGAAGCTCGCGCACATGTGGCACGGGCCTTTCCGAGTGCTAGAGATGGTGAACGAGTATACGGTGCGGTTGGAAACTGCAGGGACTGAGTACCACCTCTTTCCGGTGGTACATATTGCCAAACGGAAGCTGATGAGAGAGTTTCCCGAACGCCCGCGGATCCAGTTAACTGTTGACGAGGCCGATCGAGTAGACTTCGATGAAGCCCTGCTGCCAGAAGACAGCTGGGATCGAGAGCTGGGAGAAGACGAGTTTGAAGTGGAGCAGATCTTGGACGTGAGGACTGGACGAAAGACGCGCTATGGACGTACGTTGCGCGAATTTCAGATCAGGTGGAAAGGATACGAAGAGCTCTCGTGGGTGGATGAGGCGGACTTGAACTGCGGCGCGCTGATCCACGACTTTCTGACCGCCCATGCGAAACGGAATCGATTCCAAGCCATGTAGTCACACGAGGAAGAGTGACGGAGGCAGCCACGCAGGTGGGCTGGGCACCGACGTGAAGATCAAAGTGAAGGATCTGCAGGACGGCTGCAGCATCAAGGAGGAAGGGCGCTCTCAGACGGGCAGGCCGTCATGAGATAAAACTAGCGGAGAAAGATGGGCAGGGAGGCTGCATTTCTGTGGAAGACTTGGGGTACATGTATATGTGATGAACAAGTGAACGGAATGACGACTGATGAAATGGATCTGGATTGTGGACGAAAAGATGAGGAGGACTGCGAGTGATGAAACTGAAGTTGAATTAAGACATGCAGTCAAAACGACTAGCCACCTTACACCGCTACCAAACACGCTTGAACTAGACGCCAGAGGGAGAAGTCCCGCGGAATCGCTGCACCACCACTAGGCACGAGAGAATTTTAGGCGAAGGCGGTCAATGCGGAGTGCAGGGTGCGAGCCGGCAGAGGTGCGGAAGTGGTTACGCCATGGGTCAGCGCGGTCGCAGTCGGCCAGAGCGTCCACCAGATCTGCGGGTGCCGCACGCCCCGCTGCAATGGCCTCTCCACCAGTGAACCACGTGGTGTCCTCACTCTGCTGGGGGAAGCGGGCGAACATGGGATCCAGCCAAAGATCCAGATCGCAACAACCGGTACGCCGAGCCTTCTCGAAGCCCTGCTCCTGCCGATCCCGGTACTTCTCCCGGACATGAGAGCTGCGGTTCTTGCGGCTCGTGTAAAACGAGGCAAACCAGGGATCGGACCTCTTCAACGCCTTCGGGATGGGGAAAGGATGGGTGGACTCCCAGATCGCCTGCAAGCAGTCGCTCTCGAAGTCCATGTAACCATCCACGATACTCAGCAGCTGAGGCGAAACATCCAAATCGAAGGTGTGAGGGGCGGGCCTGGTGGACAATGCCTGCCGAGGCTCTTCGGCATACAAGCCTTCCACATTGACGCGCGAGATCAACTCGGGTGTATACAGCGCTCGATCCAGAGTGCCACCCCGCCCAACGCGCTCAGGAAACATCCAGCCCACGCTCAGCACTTGATAGTCGATCACCACACGGGGCGTGGCGGTGTCATGGTTAACACGGCGATCCGAGACGGCTCCCAAGGGTCGACCTCCTCTGTAGAAACCGCACGTTGCTGCCGGAGACCAGGCACAAAGGATCCGAGTGGCCCGAAAGGAATAAGCATATCACCAACAACCCCAGCGTGTGCGGCCCCATCAGTCGTAGCAGATCCCACCGTGAGCTGGCCCCCAGTCCCAGGACCCTCACCGCGCAGCGCTGCAGATAAGGATACTCCTGTGGAGGAATCGTCGAGATCCACTGTGCTGGTATCTTCATCAATGCCGCCTGAAAGTTCCACGGCGTCTGCATTCTCCACGACGATCGGAGCGGCCGCAGAACCCTCAGAAGCCGAGGAAACACCGGATCTGGCCAAACTCTTAGAGTCGCGACGGCGGAAGTCGGAGCGGAAACGAGCCTGGGCTACGCGCAGCCCGTCGTCGTCAGACTCGTCGGAGTCAGAGTATTGGGCTCGGTGCCCGTGTTGGAGCAGGCGTAATCATCATCCACCTCGTCACCAGCCGGATCCACGGCTGAAACAATGTTAGACAAGGTGGCCCCCGCAGGCGTCACCTCGATCACATGGTAGAAGCGGCGGGGAGCCGACCCGCCAGCGACGACACACGACGAACACGCTTCGCGGCCGGAGCGGCCACGAGACCAGGCTCGATGGCGGGCAGACGGGCTCGCTTGGAGGAAGAAGGAACGCAGGCGGTTGGAGACGGAACACTCGGGACTTGGACCCCAGCGACGCGAGGAGGTACCAACACGGCCAAAGCCGCCACCTGCGCGATACGCTCCAGCGCGGAGGTGTGATCCTCCGACAAGGTATGGTAGATCTCCCCCAGGTCACCATGTTCGGCTTCCAGAGAGCCGAAGTCCACCTCCAGGCCGTCGAAGTCGCGGCAAGGTGGCCGTACGCTTGCTGGATGTCGGCGATCTGCACAAGCAGCTCCCTGCAGCCACGCACACAGGAAGCGTGAGCGGGATCGGCCGGATCTGGGGCGGAAGAAGTAGTGGCAGGCGGAGGAGTCGACGCAGGGGGCCGGGCAGGGGTAAGCGCCTCGCGCGAGGCCCTCAGCTCGCCCTGGAGGACCTGTTTCTCTGCCTGCAGACTGTTCGGAGCGGCTATGCTCACACGCAACTCCTCACGAAGAGCGTCCCTCTCGCTGCGGAGGTGTGCGAAGGTGTCGATCCGCGCGTTGGCCTGTGTGAGCCGCTCCTGGGACCGACGGAAATTGGTGGCGACGGTCTGGTACTCGCGAGCATGCTGATCCCGCTCGCGCCGAAGCTGGTCCAACTGCCCCTCTACGTCGTGGACCCGCTCCAGCGTAGCCGCATTCTGGCGATGTGACTCCTGGACCGCAGCTTGCTGGCGGTCCGCCGCGGCATTGGCCCGTTCCACAGCTCCGTTCGCACGCTCAGCACGGCGGTTGGCGTCGTCGAAGTCTTGCTGTAGCCGGTCACGATGGGCAGAGATGCGATCAAGCAAACCCTCCAGCTCGCGGATCCGCTCGCCGCGGACGTGAATCTCGAGATGGAGTCCGTGGACGGCCGAATCCCCACCCGAAATCGTGCGTAGGTCCTCCCGAAGCTGCTGGTTGGACTCCTCCACTCTCTGGGCATGCGTCAACAGATCCCCGAGACGAGACTTGAGT
This sequence comes from Phytophthora sojae, assembly GCF_000149755.1. NCBI lineage: Eukaryota > Oomycota > Peronosporomycetes > Peronosporales > Peronosporaceae > Phytophthora > Phytophthora sojae. The sequence goes on from NW_009258118.1 coordinate 5,538,852, forward strand.
GCGTCGCACTGGGAACGGGATTCGGCGAGATCGGCGACGGTTGAAGCTTGGGCAGCTTGAGCGGAGCGAATTGGGTTGTGGTGATCAGCAGCGTGGCGCGCAAGATCCGCGTTCTCGCGACGAACTTCACTCAGGTCTCGAGCGATCTGGAGGACGGATCGATCCAACTCGCCATCCATCAAGCGGCCCTCAATCCGTCGCTCTAGCTGAGCAGCGTAATGTTGAAGGCGGTCGTAAGCTTCGGTTGACGTCTCTCGGAGCAGCTCATGCTCGATCCGGAGAACCTTAACTGGTGCAGCTGGTCCTTCATGCGATCCACCGAAGCAATGGCATCGGCAGCCCGGAAGTTCGCGTCGTCTAACTTGGCTTGGCTGGCGTTGTACTTGCGTTGGACGAAGGTCACGAAGCGGTCTGCGACCTCTCGCATGGCGGTGGGTGCGGCGTGAAGCTGTCCGTTGTGCTGGCGGGCAAGGGTATACGCGTGGCGCAGCTCGTCAAAGGCCTCCAGCACCGTGTAATAGTGGTTGGATACGGCTAATAACGCAGCCGGCGTGACCTCAGTCGGGTCGAGCGACAGCGCGAGAGGCGTGACGGACAACATGGGGTCAGAAGGCGCGGAGTCGCAGATAACACATGGGGGCGGGGGGTCCGAAGAGCGACCGTATCCGACGGTGACAGCCACACGTGTCCCCGGTGCAGGAGGGTCTGCCTCATACGGGGCTTCGGGCACGTCAGGACATCCAGTCGCAGGACGGCAGTGGCGTGTCTGAGCCATGGTGAAGAAGAATGGTGGCAGAAAGCGGTTGTGCCAGAACTGCGGGAAATCTTCAATTAATGATGCGGATCAAAGGTGGCACGAGGTGATGCCGTTGTGCAGCAGCGACCTCGTCCCAGGGGCGAATGTGGTGAGAAGATCCGCTCAAGAAGGGTCTTGATGGGACTGGATCCGCCAGTTGACTGGGTAGTGGGATCCGGCAGTTGGTGACGATGCACAGTCCCTCTGATGACGCCATGGTTGCGGGATGGAGGCACGGTTGCGGGATCAGGACAGTTGAAGTTGGATCAGGTGCGAGTGGTGTGGTGCATACGGATCCGGTCATCTATATTAGGATCCCCTAGATTAGGTGCGGATCCGTACCAGCTTATTGATACAGTGGTTATGTTGGGATAATTAGGCAGGAGGGAGAGCCAGTCATGGATAGGATCCAAGTCGGATGGGAAGGCTGGGTATTGGCTAACATAAATCAGAGTTGAATTTGCTTGGGAACCACACACTTGGCCCTTAGTATTGGGATTAGTATTGGTCCATACTTTAATTAAGTGATTTGCCCACCGCACACGTGGCAGACTGCTGGATAGATTAGTCAGCAGCTCGCGCCCTTCGGCCCTCGCCCCCCAGCTCCCCCGCTAATCGTAGGCGGCAAGCGACGTAAAGGAAAAGGATACAACACCCCCAACAAGGCAGCAACTCCGGATCCGGTATATTACTTATCGGATCCACAAGATCTACGGCCAAGACCAAGGATCAACCTACCCAGACCCGCGCGAAGGAACCCCCACTGCGGATCTACCCCAACATCTCCCCAAGTCCCCGCCAGGGACATTCAAGTTCACCCGCTGCGCATCTTGTGTCAACGAGAGAGCAGAACCAACCCGCCGACGGGTACACAAGGTGAGCCACTCAGCAACCTACGGTTATCGGAGTACCCCCTCCGTTAGTTGGTGTCTGGGCGCAGTGTGTGAGTGTGGGATCCCTGCCAATTCCACCGGATCCACTCCACCACACATTGGATGGCAGCTCGAATTCCAGAAGCAAAAGCCTTATTGATAGACTTGTCGGCACCCTTCGGTTGGTCCGGCTCGCCTCCTTTCTACAGTGCCTTTGGTCGCGCAATCACTTGGCTCGTACAGCAGAATTCGCCACATACAGTGTCGGCCAGTGAAGACAACGAAGCGTTCTGGGGATTTGAGTGGGTCGACGATCACCTTCTCATCGAAGTTGATACGGAGGACCGGTTATAGTTAGCAGAAGCAACCCTTCGACACGCAATGCTGGCCATTCTTGGCCCTCGTGCAATCAACGAAGAATTTTTTTCACAGTGGGAAACACGGCTTAATGCACTTGGCCTAACGTCGGATACTGCCAACCGCACCGTGTCGATGCCCGTTGACAAGATTGCCAAGGCGCTGGGTCGCGTGCGCAAACTGAAGCAATCAAAAACAGTGACGAAATCTGACTTCCTAAAACTTCTCGGGAGTTTACGCCACGTTTGTAGTTGTCGTCGGACTTCCCGGCCATTCTACCAGCACCTGCAGTCTTTGTGCAATCGAGCTCCCCGGCATGGCGCAGTAAAACTTTCAGCAGGAGCAAAATCCGATCTCGACTGGTTGAGCGCATACTGAGTGTCGGGCATCTACAAGAATTACCACTGTCAATTTTCGGCAGCCGTGAACCGACAGCTCAGCTGCATCTGTATATGGACGCCTGCGGCTGCAGGTCCGGGAAGAGGCCGTCGCCCTCGCTGAGCTCCGACATGGGCCTTGCCGTGCTAAACCCGTCGGCCAATGAATTTATCCAAATTGCTTTCGACTCCGAAGAAACAAAGTGGATCATGGCGGATTCAAAATCAAACACGTTTTCGATAAATGTTAGAGAGCACATGTGCATCGCACTCGCACTCTGGATCTGGGGGTCAACATGGACGTCGTTGGATCCAGATCGCACCGTAGTCGTGAAATGCTGGAGTGACAACCGAGCCGCGGTGGCATGGAGCAACTCGCTTGCGAGCACCAACGAGCTTAGCCAGGAAGTCAATCGCGCGATAGGTCTCGCCGAAGTATTATTCAACGTTCGAGTAATTGCATCGCATCTACCAGGATCGACGAACATCGCCGCGGACGCGGCATCTCGGGCATGGGTTTCTCCCTTTTCGGAAATTTGGACTAATTTTTCTTCATCATGGAAACAGGTTCCAGTGCCCAAGGCCTTGAGGAAGCTCTATCAAACCTTCTCCAAGACCTTCAATCCCAATCACTGGCCCAGTCGTCCCGCGTTAAGTACGCAACAACTTGGCATCAATGGCAGGAGTGGTGCAACATGCTCGGGTTCTCCATTTGGTTGCTACCTCAAACAGAGTTGCACTCGTATCAACTTGTACTCTTCGGCGTGCACTGCTGGAAATTCGGGTGGAATTACGAGAACAAAGGAAACGCTACCTCTACCGTCGTCTCCAAAATCAGCCACATTTCGTGGCATCATCGTCGCGTGCTCGGGTACTCAGTTGGGCTCTCGGACAGACACAAACTCGCGCTCAACGGAATGCGCCGCCAGGACGCCAAATCATCAAGAAAGTCTCCGGTCACAGTCGCTCTATTACGAATCATGCACAAGTCCCTTGACTTCAGCCAACCCCGCCACCGCGTTATCGGGGGGGGCTGTGGTCTTGGGGGTTTTCCTTCTACTCCGCCGTTCCGAATATCTAGCTGTCGGGAAAAAGGTTTACGAGTTCATCCTGACTCGCGCAGACATCTCGTTCACCGACAAGAATGGCCTGTAGCACATTTGACAAGATCACGGAAGTTGCTGTTAGATTTCGGGGTGGGAAGAACGACCAATACAAGCAAGGCACCACCCGGTCAATAGGACGCTCGGGATCCAACTGGCTCTGCCCCGTTCACGCTACATGGTTCTTGGCTGAACATCACCGTGAACTTCGGCTACCAGCCACAGAACCGCTCTGCACAATCACTTCGGGCTCAATTGTACAAGTCCGTGACATTTCGCAGCTAATCAAGGCAGCAGCCGTCGCCGCTGATGAACCGCCTCAGCACTTCGGCACTCACTCCTTACGCAGTGGTGGGGCATCGGCACTGTTCGCAGCTGGTGTCGACAGCATAGCCGTGAAGCAATTTGGGCGGTGGAGATCGGACGCGTTTGAGCGATACATTCGCTTGAATAATCATCAGACATCAACTATGGCGCGGGCAATACTCAATCCGATGTTAGCAGCGGCAAACTACAATGGACAACCTCCTCAAACCAGAGGCGCAGCTGCTAAATACATCTCGTTGAGGTGCTGCCGCTGTGCAGCACTCCCCCAGTAGCCCACGACAGAAATGGTGTGCTTTCCGCTGGAGTGCGGAAGAGAAGTTTTCTGGAATGGTGCTACTGACTACGTGCGATTGAGCACCTTCAAATACCCGAGGAGTTTCAAGTGACCAAGCTAGAGTAGGCACTAGATAGATAAGACCGGTGGGGGCGGCCATTCGCGAATTTGCGCTCAAGCCGACCAGTTCAAACCCGCCACGCCACTCCCAGGGCAACCTCCTCAAACCAGAGGCGCTGCTGCTAATACATCTCGTTGAGGTGCTGCCGCTGTGCAGCACTCCCCCAGTAGCCCACGACAGAAAAACTGAGATGGTGAACACGTTACTCCATTTTCGAAATTGCGATCCGGTGACTATTCAATGGACTCGAAAACTAGCGACGATGAAGCATGAGGCGGATACTGCCCCAATGCCTCGTGTGAAACGGGGCTCCCGAATCATCAGCAGTGCATCGGCGTCGGCAAACGCAGAAGTTGTGCCACCACTCGCTGGCAAGAAACCACGGCTGAGGTAAGGAAAGAAATCGAGGCGGAGAGGGATGGAGTATGAGTGCCACAGCCTGCCGTAAATGGCTCAGCAGTAGAACCCGGCGCGAAAGATTGACTTTTGAGTTCGCATCTTCCGGTAAATGTTAATTGTGGTACTAAGACTGGGCTATAACGACACACAATGTGCTGGCGTCAAAGGTAACCGACTTGGCGAGCTCGCTATGATGACTCAGTCAAGGCAAAAACGCTGGAAAAGAAAGAAAACCGGCAAAAAAATCTGCATGTATCAACATCAAACGGGTATTGCTGTTTGCAGATATTTTGGCCAACGCATGCTTATTATCTCGTCAATAATCTCGATTTTAATCCAGCCAGCTCTTAATTAAAATCTAGGTCTGATTTATATACATCGCCAGTACTGGTCTAACATGCAAGCTTGGGGCTCTGTTTTCCCGACCAAAACGCTTTTCTGCGGCTTGGAAACGCAGAAATGCCATTCTAGACGGGCCAAACCGAAGTTCTGGGCCTAAAAGCGGCCTTCACCAAAGCACAAAGCTAAAACAGCCCTCGCCTATCTCGTGTCCACTCATAGTAAGAGACAGGCGTGGTCTATTTTAGAGGTCTATTTTAGAGGACAAAGTATTTGCAAGCGGCAATAACAGTTAATACTGGTTTGCGGGCTTTGGCTCGCGGTGTTCGCAGTTCGGTCTTTTTTTTACTGTATTCCAAAACCTGCACAGTAGAAAACTTTATTTACTACTATGTAGTAGCGCTATGTTTGCCGCAGATGAGCGTTGCATGAAGACGTTCTTGAATTTTAGCGCTTGCTCTTATTTTTGAACTGTGAAATATCATGCGTCAATTTGCTGGATGGCTTGCACTGCTCGATCTGCCGTGGCGGATCTACGTGAACTCACACTATTGGGCTGCTACCGCGGGAGTCCCCGTATGAGGCGCTGCAGCAGTGCGCGGCGACGGGCGTAGTCAGCCGTCATAACCGCAAATTTCATTTCATTGCATGAACTCATACTAGCGTTACTGCTATTCATGGTACATACTGCACAGCTTCAAGCTGCCAGACTGAGCTTCGGTTCATGTTGAATGTATAATGTGTTTATTTTCTGGGGTTATTCGGGCTATATGTCCAATTTTGACGCCTGCAACTTGATTTTGTAGAATTGCTACACTGATTTTAATGCCGTTTAGGTCTCCTCACTTCAAAGTCGACTCTCAACAAACAGTCTGCACCCAACACCATTAATCAATAGCGATAATTTTGTTTTACTCAACGACGGTTTATAGTTGCTGCTGCTGTGGCGTCCGACATGTACATACAGATATCGTATCTTAGAAATGACAGCCACATGCCTAAACTAACTTAGCCGATACGACGGCGACCTACCTATTGCTCGCTTGCTGGCCCGATACGGTCGATTCCTCACAAATTGCATTGATTGACTCATCACCCCTCTTTATTATTGCTGCTGCCTGGTTAGCTTGTCGCCGAAAGCGCTTTGAGCTGTAATGAATCGGAGTTTGCGCTGTACTACAATTGCTGTACAACTGTCATTGCTGTTGTTTCAAATAGCTCTTTAACCGATAATGCAACATAATACCTTATATTGCATTATCTCAAACATCCGCAGGGGCGCAAACGACAGTTCTCACGAACTGCGGATAATGGGTCACAACATGATTATGGATTGTGTAAGGCAGCAATAATACCCCGTTTTGGACAAAAAACACTCTGCCCAGCAGCTCTTCATCAATGAGTTTAAGTGGCTAAACGCGGTCGGTGCTGCTGTCAGTGGGAGTTTTGGTCACGAGAAGGTTGTTGGTGTTCTACTACGAAACTGCTAGGTAAAAAAAGTATCTTTCAATTGGCCAAAGCGACGGCAGGGTACATTCCGTTTTGCTAGGCTACAACGACGACGAGGTTAGCTTATTCGAGGTCATGGAAGAATAGATCAACTTTGACAGGTTCCAGACAGCTAAGTACAAATGGTTCGTAAACGGAAAGCGTAATGATCAGGATGTGTTACCGCAATTACTGAAGCGAGCTCACCACAGCTATTCTTTGTGCTACTGAATGAAGCGGCTAGTTGATTTTTTGCATCACCTTTTTATCATTGTTAATATGTTCACAAATATAGTTTATCCGACAATTCGCCTCCTACATGGCCGCCGCTCCAAGTACTTCGATTATTAAAACAGATCGTAAATAGTGTACAAACTTTGAGTTCAATCCTCAAAATCACCGCGAACACCTGAGCAAAACTAGTAAAGCGTTTTATAGCAGGAGTAACGTGGTGGATATTGACCGCGAAGTACTGATAATGCAGTGCGAGGCTGTCGATCCTTTAGGTAATCCGACTCCTCGTTAGTAAGTACATGTGTATCATCGAATGTCAAGTGTTTGAACGGAATGCCTCATACGTAAGGTTACGCCTGTTGCTCATGTTCATCCTCTCTTGATGAAGCCGGACTTGCTGTGCCACGATTTTCTACTGAACCCTCGTTTGTACATCTGCATTCTTGACTTGCGTGTCAACCTAGGTGCAAACGTTGCGGTGGGGATACAGCTACCTATTGCATCAGAGTCCGTTTTGCCGCAGCGACCGCACTCGGCAAATGTCCTCCACCGGGTTCTGAGGATGGCCGATGGCTGATGGATTCACTTCCACAAACCGTGGACAGTTTCGTGTGCCCCTTGAACCCATCGGGTGCGCCTTCAAGGCGCGAGCCTCGGCTCACCATTCCGCAACTGGACTGCTACGCATCTCTTCCTTCTCGCGCCAGCTTCCTTTGTCATCAGCATGGAAGTCATAGACAGCGATGTGCTTTTGGAGTCGAGCAGCGCTGATGGTCCACCGTCCCCAACCTACCGGAATAGCGAGTACACAATGGGCCAAGTACATGCGTTTGCCGACCGAATGTCCGACTCCGGCCCAGAATTCGCGACCCAGCGCCAGACCGAGCTGAAGATCAAAGCTTTGGATTTAGGTGGCGACCTACCACTAGAACGAGTAAAAAACTACAAGGGTCGGATCCGGGTACGTATCCTGCCGACTGAAATGCTGCTTTACCTGGTTCAGCTTGCATAGCTGATGTCTACCTGTAGACATGGCGTGGCCTCCTTCTCTTCTGTGCCATTGTTGGTGGCGCTGCCGCCCTCATCACGCTGTCTTCCATGAGCGAAAGCGACAGCGCTTCCACCCGACAAGTTCGCTTCGAGAACAAGGTGGAGGAGAAGCGCAGGATCAACGACGGACTCACAGACGACGAGGTCATCATCTCGGACGACGGACAAGTGGGCAACCCCAAGTCGTACCCGGACATGGGCTGCGAGCTGCCCGACTACCAGAGCAAGAACGGGCAGATTTTCGCCGTGTCCAAGAACGGCACGGAGGTGCCCGTGGGTATCAAGGGCGTCAACTGGTTCGGGATGGAGACGGCATTGGCCATCCCCTTCGGACTCTGGGAGAACACAGACAACGGCACGTCGGTCTACGAGATCGCGGCGTTCCTCGCTCGCAACAACTTCAACAGCGTGCGCCTGCCGGTCTGCATCAAGAACATCCTGATTAACACGTCCCCGGAGAAGTCCCTCATCAACGTCAACACGAACCGAGCGCTCAACATCACGTCGTACGTGTCGGCCATCCAGTCGATCGTGGAGGCGCTCGGCTACCGCCGTATCTCGGTCATGATCAGCCTGCACACGCTGGACCCCAAGAAGTCGGGCGGCGCCTGGTACAGCGAGGCGCTGAGCGTGTCCGAGGACGACTTCCTGGAGGCCGTCGACATCTTGACTAAGAACCTCTGCAGCGCCAAGTACTGGAACGTCCTGGGCCTCGACCTCAAGAACGAGCCCCACGAGAGCTCCTGGGGTGGGGACGCCCCCGATTGGCAGCAGGGAGCGACGCTGATCGGTAACCGCATGCTGGAGGGCTGCCCCAACTGGATGGCGTTCGTGGAAGGCATCGGCAGCTCGGGCACTGTCACGGTGGGGGGCAGGACGGCCATGTACTACGACTGGTGGGGTGGCGGGCTCGAGAATGCTGGGAGAGAACCCCGTCGCGCTCATGACCAGCAACAAGATGGCGTGGGCCCCGCACTACTACAACACGGGCGTGTACCCGGCCTGGTACCTCTACGCAGAAGTTGGTGAGACGACCGATGGCGGGGCGTTCTCCAGCTACGTCGAGCTGGGCGACGACGACCTGCGCGCCAACATTGAGGCGACTATGAACGTCATGTTCGGCTACTTGCTGGGTGTCGACACCAACTCCGCTATGGTCATGGGCGAGTTCGCCGGTCTGTACGCGAAGGACGCCGACCCCATGAAGACGACCAAGCGCACGACCGACTTCACCATCGAATTTCCTTCACATTCGTCATCGCAGAGGGGTCACACGTAGCTGCATTCATTATCGGTCGACCGCACTGGTGCTTGCACCATTGCTAGGGTGAGGTGCGGTGGGTCGTTGCTCGACGGAGCAGATTGGAGAATGAGCTAACTCTAAACTAACCTATGTGCAGCTGCAGCTGGCGGTTCCACGGGTCGCGCGATGGGGGCCTGATCCTGTCTTCGCCGTGCACTCTCTCCTCGTGCTGAGAAAACCGGATCTTTGGCCTTTTGCCAAAAGATACCCAGTGATGCTCAAGGCCGGTTATGCTGGAGGATACATGTGGTCGCTGAACCCCGAGAGCGCCTACCAGTACAACCCAGCTGATGTCTACGGCACGTTTACAGAGGGTTTGCTGGAGGACGACTGGCTCACGCCGAACAAGGAGTTCCTGCGGGGCATGGCCGCCTTGGACGTCATCAAGGACCTGCAGAAGTTCCCGTGCTTCCCAGAGGAGATTGAGTCGTCTTCCTCCTCATAAGTTAGTGTGAAGGTTGATTTGATGGTCGGTTCGTGGTAATTATTTAGTTTTTCACGCAAAACTATCTGTTTTCCTATTGTATATTGTGGGGATACGTTAGCAACTTGCAATTGGTCATTGAAAAGGCTCGCGAAGACGTTAATTTACAGATCAACGCGATCAGCTTATACAACTTGGGGCCACTACTACACAAACTACATCTGAACATTATGAAGTTAGCTATCGATCATCTTCACGCGAAGCAGTTCCACCACGTCGTTGTGTCCGCTCGCTGTAGCCACTTCCAGAGCGGACTCCAACTCATCGCGGCTCAACTTTCTCCACAACAAGTCCACCACCCGGATGTGGCCATTTCGAGCAGCAGCGCGAACCATCTCGGCCGGTGGAGCCAAGCTCTCGTAGAACTCATTGAGCCACCAGATAACCTCCTGATGAGCATGAGCGGCTGCACCGACATATGCGGCGGATGAACAGCCTTCTCCATGAGCATTTTGCAGCCTCTGCAGGATGTCCAAACGTCCTCTGGCTGCAGCTCCATCCATAGCTCCGACGGTGATAGGGAGGAAGGGCTCGTACACTTTCTTGATGCGGTGGAGGTCGTTGTAGATGGCACCGTCGATCGTTCCCGGTAGAAGGAGGTCGCTGACAGACTGGATGACATGGGGGAAGGCTTCGAACTCTGGCGACAGTGCCAACTTCACGCAGAGGAGCTGCGGCTTCTCCATTTGCTGATTTGGTTGTGGGATTGGTCTCTAGTCGATGGCGGCAAAACGGAAAGTGAGTTCGTCGTGATCAATGACCTGCTCTTGTGTTTATGGAGGTTGATTGCGCGGCATCAAGATGAGCATCAAGGATTAGTTCCACGTTGAAGTGACGTGGACATCGATTCGCCACAGTCTCCACCGACGTGGCCGACATTTCACTCAGACCTCGTTGCCGCTCGGTACGAGTGCAGACCCAACCCACCATGATTGAACTGCTCGCCACGCCGTCCCATTCTTGACTCTAGCAGCAGTCACGTGAATCCGGCCACCCAACGATCATCCCAGCGCCAAGAGCTGGCCATTTAGCAATGATGACGATGAGAGGGTTCGTCACTCATGCAAACAATGCTGATCCTCTCCAGGTTGGTCGATTGCTTGTCGAGTTGATGCCACAAATGCGTGCCTGCCCAGGAAGCGATGTGGGCAGTGCCCACTGTCGTATTCTCATGCATCGGCACTAGTACGTACCTGTATCATCCTGATTTCAAATGGAACCTTCCATTCTGGCGAAATCGAGCAGCATCTTCACGATTTCCCACTGTCTCCTTCGTTCTGCATGGCGTAACGCGTCGGTAACACTGAATCCACTGCTGTCTGCCAGTGCTTTCACAATATCGATACGCCCGTGCTTGACAGCATCTAGGAATGCAACATCAATAGCTGCTTGGATTTCTTTCGTCAGACCCAAACGCGCGTGCGCACGTTTTGCGAGCAGAAGCTGGACTATTTCGCACTGGTTTCTTTGGGCTGCCTTCTTTAACTCACGTCCGATTGGAACCTCATCGGGACTGCAACGCCCCAGAATTTGCTCCACTACTGCAGTTCGACCGCTCTCCACCGCAGTACCCAAAGCGCTTCGTACGCCAAAATCATCACACTTGTCGAGCAGAAACTGGATACTATTGACCTGACCGGCAGCTACTGCGTCTCTCAATGCTGGACCAACATACCGGATCTGGTCGTTGTAGCCTCTATCGAGCAACAATCGCAACACCTCTAAGTGATCCTTTGCCGCCGCCGCAACCAAGCATTGCGTCATATCGACTGGCCATGGGAAAACTGCCTCCATCACTTGAACGTGGCCATTCGCGGCTGCAGCTACGAGACACGCCTTGACTTCACGAGCTCTCCGTCCTGGTAGTAGGAATCTTACCACACCAACGTGGCCATATTCTGCAGCTAACACCTGCTCCTTTTCTGAATCACACAGCATGGGGTAAAAGTTGTGAAGCCACTTGAGTACGTCGAGATGGCCGTGTGATGCTGCTCCAAGAAAAGCGGCAGTTGAACATCCTCCGCAGCGGTGAGCGTACAACCAATGCACGATATCCAGTCGCCCTCTTGTTGCTGCTCCGTCCATCGCTGCAACAGTCCAAGGCCGAGAGCATCCGTAGGCTTGAATCACACCCACGAGGTCATTGTACACAGCGCTGTCGATGGTCGCGGGGAGGAGGAAAGTGTTCACGAGCTCAGGAATATGCACAATCGCGAGCAGTTCAGTCGGCAACACGCGACACACAATCCGCAGCAACTCGGGGTCGTTCATGCTTGGCAGATTGGGGACTGAACGCCATGTCAGAACTCTATCCTGTGTTGACGACTGAGCACGCGCAGCTTAGCCTTATGTTTATCAAATCAGTACATACATACATAGGGACACCTGCTGCGTTTGGCGTTAGTGCCGACGTATCGGGATAGTTGTGATCAGGCAATGGCAAACAAATCCTACCGCCGCCTCACCACCACCTCCCAGGAAGGGAAACCGATCAACTAGGAATAGTTTAGGGTAACTCACTTAGACGTCAAAGTGCCAGCTCCCAGCAGGCTCCGAAATAAGTGCCTAAATATACGCCACCAGGTCAAGTACCTGGGGCCTTCTCTTCTCAAATGGCAAAACAAATCCTTAGAAAAAAAACGTCACTGTCGAATTTGTAAATAAATCGCTGAAACCTAGAGGCTGGTCTTGCTTCACACACATTTCAGCGCAGACCGCAGCACGTTTTACACCAGCCGAGGTCTCTTGCTGGCCAGCAGCTGCACGACTTCCGTTAGACCAGCTTCTTCCGCGGACGCTAACGCACTGCTAATGCTTTCTGCATCACTCAGCCCACGAAGAAGATCAACGACGTCCACCTTCCCTTTCATGGCTGCTGCTTCTAGTGCGCACCCGATAGAGGTTGAATCGCAACTGCTAAGCAATGAGCTCACCACCTCAGAATGGCCATTCGACGCAGAATTCATGACTGCACAACGGATGCTCTTGGAATCCATCTCAGTCTTTAAGCTGTCAACCAAGCCACAGAAGCCCCGCGCAGCAGCATCCGTGAAAATCCTTGCATGCGAAGTAGGTGCGCACTTGCTTAACATTGCCTGCAACATGGTGGTATTCACATCGAACGGAAGGTGCCTCAGCGCTTTGAAGACGGACGATTCGTCAAGATACTCGATCAACGCCTCCAGGATATCAATCTGCTCGCCTTGTGCTGCTCGAACCAGCGCCTTAACTTTAAAGAGACCATCGCTTTTTCCAGCACACAGTTTAACCAACTCGAGATGGTTCTTCTTCACAGCAATTAGCAAGGCTTGTCCAGCAGCAGATCCATTGCATTCACCAAGTAGCAGCGTTGCTACGTCACGGTCGCCACAGGAGATCGCTTTTCCAGCAGCGTCACCAACAGCGTACGAATGCGTTCTGTTTCTCGCAGCGCAAGTGTCGAGAAGCAGCTTCACCATGTCTCGATTCCCGCTTCGTTTTGCTGCTCTCCCCAACGCGCTTTCAACTGCATCCGATTGGCAGCGCTCGGCAAGGACGCCAACCATCCTGACGTCGCCCCTTGCCACTGCTGAGTGTAATGCGACGCTGAGAGAGCCCTCAACGTTGCTCTTCTTACGACGTTCTTCAAATGACATCGCAGAGCTGCTCGTTTCACCACGAGAGAACCGTTCGAGCAAAGGTTCAACTGCACCGTAGCTGCTGTTCTCTGCCGCCTCCTTCAGTGCGCGGAGAACGATGGTTTCCTCCATCTCGCGTGATCTGAGTATCAGTTGGACCACCCTCTTTTGGTCAGCTCGCGCTGCAGCAGACAGCATCTGGCCAATGTCACTCTCATCAGTAATCGGCAGCAGGAACTCGACCGCCGCACAATTCCCACGCTCCACAATCTCCGTTAGCGCTGTTCTGAAGCACAAGGTGCGCGAACGTCTCTCACTACAGTAAGCGTGCAGAATCTCCAGCACGTGGATGTGACCATTTGCCGCCGCCGCTGTGAACGCTCTGGTTACATCAGTGGGCCACGGCTGGAGCTCTTCCAGCACGCCGACGTATCCCTTGGCCGCGGCTGCCTCCATAGGTGGACCAATAAAGTCTCTCACGTGCTGGTCACGCCCTCTGTGTAGCCTCGTTCTCCTCACCACGTCTACCTGTCCATGTTCTGCAGCTACAGTTAGGCATCTCATGGGGTCGTAGAGCTCTGGGTAGTGCTTCCTCAGCCACTGCAGCACCTTCATGTGGCCGTTTGCCGCAGCTCCGACGAAGGCTTCAGTGGAGCAGCCCTCTGATCTGGTAGCGAAGAGCCTCTTGACAGTGTCCAGGCGGCCTCTGGCGGCAGCGCCATCCATTGCGCGCGAGGTCACTGGCAGACCATCTCCGAAGGTGGCGACGACTCCATGCAGGTCGCTGTAGACGGCAGCGTCGATGGTGCGTGGGAGGAGGAAGGAGTTGATGGACTGGAAGAGGTGCGGGACAGCCTGGATGTCGTCAGGCACAGCCGCCGAGACGCTTAAGAGCGGAGGTGGAAGCGGCGGCGACGGGGTCATGAGGAATGCGCCAAAAGATGAAAGGAGATAGGTTCGTACGAAGTACGTTGCGCAACATAAGCCGTAAGAAAATGAAAGGCATAATTTGTCATCAGAAGTTTTCCGGTTGCCTGACCCGAAATGACGACTCCGCTACTTCTGCTGCTGCAGTTCGCACTGCCGCCGCACATCCAAGCCATCCCCCACGTAGCCCAGCTCATCAATGACTTCGCCCTGCCGTCGACCATCGACGCTGCCGTGTACAACGACCTGCAGCGCGTGTTCAAGGTGTTTGAGGGGTTCCGCCCTGATACAGTTGGGGCTATGGACGGAGCTCCAGCCATCGGACGTCTCGACATTGTTCAAAGACTGCACCACGAGCGAGACGAGGGCTGCTCGGCCGCTACTTGGAAGTGCTGGAGTGGCTCTACCGGTTCTACCCGGACTTGCGTCGGGGGCTGCAGGAGCTCACGGAGGCCACTACGCATGGCCACGTGGACGTTGTCGAGTTCCTGCTGAGAATCTGGATCCTACACGAGTCTGAGTTAAACAGATTGCTCGTCACAGCAGCGGCCAACGGCCGCGTTCCTGTTGTTCGAGTCTTTCGGCGGATCACCGTTGGTGGCTTGCCCAGAACTGGAAAAAGCTTCTACATCGAATCCACTTTTCGGAGTGTGGCGGCGACACTCAGTGCGGACACCATGCGGGCGGTGCTCAAGAGATGTCAACTTCCTGAAACACTTGGTTGCCGCTGCAGAAAACAACAACACTGATTTGGTCAAGGTTTTGCTGGGAAAATGTCCTCCAATGGGTACAAGCGGCATCCAACAAGGTTTGAGAGGCATCCGGTTTACCCATCCTATCCAAGTAGCTGTCACTAGAGCTATGATCCACGCTGCAGATGCTGGCGATCTGGGGGTACTCCGAGTACTACTCGGGATCCTAACCAAGAAAAGCGCCTTGTATGCCGGCGACATACTGAACCGTGCAGTAGTCTACGGGCAGCGGGAAGTCCAGAGGCTGTTGCTGGAACTGTGCGAGGAAAAGTATTTGCAGAACCCGCGAATGGCACCTGTCATCACACTAATGCTGCAACAAGCCGCAGCAAATGACGACTTGGAGACTTTGCAACAATTTTTTACCAAGTGTGGCGAGGTCGGCCTTGGAAATGCTTTGGGGGCAGCCGTCAGAAACAACTCTGTGAGGGTGGCCAGTCTTCTTGTCGAGAAAAGTGAACGCCATCGTGTTGCGTGGGCTTTATACGACGCCGCCACCATGGGAAAGGCTGAAATGTTGCAAGCTTTGCTTGATCACTCGGATCACCCGACGGTTGAGAACGTTCTACAACAGACAATATCATCGGGTGACACTGAGATATCGACGATGCTGCAAAGTAAATGCGATCTCGGTGCGCACAAGCGAATCTTTCAATGTGCTGCCATGAGTGGTTCTGTTTGCGTTCTACAGCTTTTGCTGGATCACATGGAGCCTTGTAATATCCATCGCGCTTAGATCAGTGCTGCAGTGCGGGGTCATGCTGAGGTTGTCGCTAGTTTGCTGGACAAAAGCGATTCGTCGGCTATTGCGTGCGCTCTGGAGCTTGCAGTTGTTGAAAGCCGATTGTCAGTTGTGGAATTGTTCGATTCGTCCAGTATTCACAATGCTGTGGCGAAAGCGCAAGTTGTCGGCTATGATGAGGTGGTGCAGCTACTAAACTGCAAGAAAGCGCGGCGGAAGTAAAGCGCTACGCGTTACCGTTGACAAATTTGTCGTGCCTCCGGCCCGAAGAAGCTCTGAAATTTCTGGTTTTCACAAAAAAAATTGGTGAAGCAAAAGAGGAAAGTGATGCACGTTAGGTTGAAATGTTCTTCTCCTCGACACTTGAGCAAATTCAGAGTTCTTCTCCAATTTTTCAATCGCTGCAAGATCCATGCTCAGCTTGTCCACGAAATTCGGGTTCCTCTCCATAACCTCGTCCAGCTTGTTCACAATGGACACACTATCCTCTACACAGCTCTTGATGACGGTACCAGGGATTTTTCCGAGGAGAGTCTCCTCTCCTCCTCAGTTGAGGGTGCGAAAATGTTCTCCTCCTTCTCATCTCGTCACTTGGTAGCTCTCTATCTTTGTTAACACTGTGAGATCGTGATGGTTGCTTGTGTAGCTTATTCTTAGCGACAATAGTGGCATTGGCACTGACAACAAGCGCCGCCAGGAGCAGGTGAACTGTCTGCATGTTGAATTGTGTAATCCGGCGTGTTTCCACTCTGAGAAGTGCTGGTTTGAGCCGAATCCGAAATGGACTCGTCGTACGGCACCCCTCCGCAGGACAGTTTGCCTCCCCGTCAACCACTGCGGCAAGACAGAGGGTAAAATACTGCGGTAACTTGCACAGTGTCGCTGGCGGTCACACTTTTGTTCTTGCATTTGTACTTGCCGGTTGTCCGCGCCATTGACGTGTATTTTTAAATACAGCCCGTGATCTCACGCATTTTTAAATGCGTGAGATCACGGGCTGCTCCTGACCAACAGCACCACTGATCAGCCGCACCGGTAGCTACGGCCCCCGTTGTGTCGTATCTGATAGCCAACTGATCATGCAGCGGCTGTAGATTACCGGGGTGGCTGCGGTAATCTATTTTTCTATCGTCAAATTCTGATCGGTAAACGCAAATTTTCGACTTAGGTCGCTCGAATGTAGCTATTTGGGGTGCTCCACACAACCTGCCGCCACAGGTAACACTCACCTAAAATATCACCTTACGCGGGGTATGTGTATTCTTGTACTCCACTGTACAGCAGTTTGACTTGCTGCCGAATTTGTTCAGGGATACACCCTACCGGAGCTCAAATACCAGACGCCCGATTTTGCTCAAAAAACGAATCGACACCGGACGCCCAGATGTATTTATCAAAATTACTAAACTGAGCACTCCACCTCAAGTCTCTCAAGGCCGAATCTCACCAATGCGGCTGCCGACTAGCAGACAGGTCTCTAGCAGAGCGCAGGCTGGATCCTGCTGCGTAGGTGGCCTTGCAGACGAACACTAAACGAGTATCTCGTGTCACTTAGCTCAACAGGAACCAAAACCAGAATGCTTTCATTGTTCTCTTTCTCCTACCGCATACTCCCACATGCAACGTGTCGTACACGAGGAGGGAAAGCTGTCGGACATGCACTACAGCAACTTCAACAGTAAAAAAAAATCTTTGGTCTGTCGCGTCCCAACTAACGGCGCGCAGATCTTCTTGTCTCGCGTCCGACTTGGCTCCAGCATGAGTGAACCTCGCAGCATTCATCAACTCGCAATGTAGCCATCGGTGTCAGCCCATTCCTGCTACTCCCACCTCACTCATTGCTGGACCGGGATTGCTACTGACACGTCTTCAACGTTTAGCGCTTGACGCAGACTCTGGAACCCATTAATTCCCAACGCCTTCGTGAAGATATCGGCAACATTGTCCCCACACGGGACATACTGCAACTCGATCTTGCCACTCTCCACGAACTCGGTGATTTGACGACTCTTCTTCGCGAATCGCTTCATCTTCTTGTAGTTACCAGGCTCCGAGATCACCTTGATAGTGCTTTGGTTGTCCATATAAAGCGTAGAGCACGGCAGGGCTTGACCGTAAATTTCTTTCATCATCTTCTGTGCCCAGATCAAGTCCCCAACACACATGCTTGCAGCTAAAAGCTCGGAACCGCATGTGGCAGTGGCC
This sequence comes from Phytophthora sojae, assembly GCF_000149755.1. Classification (NCBI taxonomy): domain Eukaryota; phylum Oomycota; class Peronosporomycetes; order Peronosporales; family Peronosporaceae; genus Phytophthora; species Phytophthora sojae. The sequence continues at coordinate 5,556,619 of NW_009258118.1, forward strand.
ACCTTGTCCTGCTGTTTACTCTTGAACAGGAATGGACACCCGTTCAATCGCAGTAGATAGCCAGTAACCGACCGACTCGTATCCGGACAATTAGCGTGGTCAGCATCGCAAAATGCATCGATCTGCAGTGGTTGCACTACACTTTCTTTCCGGTACACCAAGCCATACGTCCGTGTACCACGAAGGTAACGCAAGCCTCGCTTTGCGCACATGTAGTTCGCCTTGGTGTACGCGCTGCTGTACTTTGAGAGACTCCGTACTGCATTGGCCAAGTCAGGCCGTGTGCAACCAACCAGATATTGCAATGCTCCCACCAATTCTCGGAACGGGATGTTCGGATCGTTAATCTTACTCTCGTCCGTCTCCACGGGAGGTAACTGTTCATTCTGCATCAACGGCGAACCCACCGGATGCGCATCACTCATGCCAAAGCGCTCCAGTACCCGATCAATGTAGGCCGTCTGGGAAATACACAACACTTTACCAGGAATATAGTTCACTTCCATGGAACGGATGTGCTTAACGCTCCCAGATTCTTGAGCGCGAACTTGCCACTCAACTCCTCAATTACTTCCTCGATGTCCTCCGTCTTGCCGGCGATCAGCAAGTCATCAACGTACACCGTCAGGTACACCACGCGTCCGTCCTTCCATCTCTGGTACAAACCCACATCAAAGTCACACTGCGTGAAACCAATCTCCAGTAAAAACTCATGCAGCGTTTGATACCAGAGCCTGGACGCTTGTTTCATGCCGTACAGTCCTTTTAGGAGCTCACACACTCGATCCGTGCCATCGTGGAAGTAGTCTGGCTGCTCCATGAATATTTTAACGCCACGCAGCCCTCCATTCAAGAATGCCGTAATGAAGTCTACGTGGTAACAGTCCAGATCATGCAGAAACGCCAGAATGAGCAGCCGCCGCACTGTCTCAATTCGCATCACTGGAGAGTATGTCTCCATGTAATCGACACCATACTTTTGTCCACAGCCTCTCACAGCCAATCGAGCCTTAAGCCGATCCACTTTTCCTCTTTCGTTGAGCTTCGGTCTCAGCACCCATGTGGACTTCAGTATATTGCACGGTTGCTTTGGCCTCTCAACCAGTCTCCAGGTGCCGTTCAATTTGTGCGCATCCATCTCCAATTGCATAGCTTGCCACCATTTGTCACGCATCGGAGAGTTCAACGCGTCTTCAACGGAAGTCGGATTGCCTGCACAGTATTCGAGCGCCTCAAATGTAGCCATAAAGTAGTCAAATAGGCGTACATTGGCTTGCCGCTTACGTTGCGATCGTCGCAAACCGCGCTGTCTCTTAGAGCTGCGTCGTGGCTGACTTCCTGCATGAGGACGTGCCTCTTTGTGCCTCTCACTCCATGGTCTAAGATCATCGGCAGTCGGCATCGGACTCACGTAGGCTTTATCCTCTTCTGACTCATTGCATTCCGTGTCTTCAGCTCCAACCGAATCACTGCCGCCGGCTAGAGATGCATGCCAGAGGTCGAAAAAAATATTTCAATTCAATAAATAATTGGGTTTTGCAATAAAAATCTTTATTATTGGACATCCCAGCTACCAATACAATATGATATTGACCCAATTATTGACAATAAATATGAAAAAGTGCGGTTCTGCGGCCCACCACAAACCTACGTTTGATGGCATCACATGGCACCACCGATGACATCAACAATGGGGTCCTCCACACTACACTAGCGTCGATACAATTACTGGTCAGGAGCAGACTCGTAGAGAAGCCCAGCCGCCATTCTCGGGTGGCCTAGCGTCTCATTTCAACATTGTATACACCCTTGAGTTTATTTATGCAAAAAAGACTGATCTGGATGGCAACGACTACTACTTTGTGAGCTGGGTTGGATACCCCCGTCCTACTTGGCAGCCAGCGTCATATTTACCACAAGATGCCATTGCGCGTTTTGAGGAGGTGCTCGGCGTGTTTTGGCCTGTGGATCGCAGAGATTTTATCGAGATAGGCGTGCCTACGGGAAGTAGTGGTAGAAGAGCGAGTGTTAGAAGAACATGAAGAAATAACTAACAATACAATATAAATTACGGCAATATTTACTATTGCTTGCCGCTATATTGAAATCTTTATTATGGAGTCATGCTGCTGGCAATACAATTTTTTATGGTATTGGCGGACCTCTGATGCATGCGCTTCTCCCACAGAATCTGCAACGTCAGCTTGGGGCTCTTGCTGCTCAGCAGGATGCAATTCTTGCACATGCTCTCCTTCCACCGAAGCATCAACGTTCGCAGTACGCGCTGGCAGCTCTGCAATATCCGAATGCCCTTGTTGTACGTGGTCTCCACTTGCCACTTCATTGACCGCCCGACGCACCAAATCACCAGCATTGACACGCACTGATTGCTCTGCAACATACTCCACAGGCAGCGGCATAAACGGAATTTGTGGATAATAGTGTTGCCTTCCCTTTAGCAGCGCGTTGATATACGTGCGCTCGACCGTCACGTCCTCGCGGAACTTGACGTCACGGGATCCACCATCTTCCCAGTTCGCAGATGCAACAGTCGGTAGTCATGCTTAGTCTTTGGAAGTCCGAGGAACAACGCAGATTCAGCTTTCTCCGACAGCTTGTTCTTTCGTTTTTCCTTTGGTATAAACACATAACCCACACAGCCACAAACTTTCAATTTGCTGATGTCAGGTTTCAGCCCAGTCAACTTCTCCGTGGGCGTCATTCCCTTCAGTGCTTTTGTCGGCGACAAGTTGTCCACCTCCACCACGTACGGCAGGACTTCAGTCCACAACACATTCGGCAAATTGGCAGCATGCATCACAGCGCGCATCTTGTTCACGAGAACTCCATTCATCTTCTCGACTAGTCAGTTTTCTTGTGGAGTATACGGGTGAGTGGGGATGAACTCGATATAGTGCTTGTTCAAGAACGCAGCCAGTTCATTACTCATATACTCTCCCCCTCCGTCACTCGTGAACCGGGCGATTCGTTTGCCATCAGCAACTATCCCCCCGATCAGCCGCAGTGTGTTGCCAGCAGCTTCACTCTTGTGCCGTAGTGCGCTTATCCGTAGCGTCACCGAACGTCATTCTTCGCCGACATGCAGCTCAAGCATTTCAGCTTGATTCTCAGTTGATCCGAAGGGATGTCCATTCCTTTGGCCACATCATGCTTCGCCATGTACTTCAGTGATGCCTCGTTGAGATGGGCCAGACGCTCGTGCCAACGCATCAACGGACTCGCATCTGCGTTCACGTTCGACATCACCACCGCATTGTTCTCGCCAAAAGTCCCATTGTTCAACCAGTAGTGTTCTCCATGAAAGATGAACTCCAAGCATTTACCATCACGCGTCAAAAACATTTTGCAAGGCAGCTCATTCGGAGGACTAGTGGTCAACACCCAACTTGATTTCAGCAAGAGACCAAGACTGAGCAAATTCACTGGACCAGAAGGGGAAAACTCCACGTTATCGAGCATTAGTGTCAACTCGCTCTGGCTCAGCACGTCCACGGCAGTAACCACCACAGACCCGCACAAACTTCCGTACCATCCCACACCTTGAATGTTGCCTTGGACTTCTTCAATCGCGTGAACAGCTCGCGCTCAATGCAAACATGCGACGTGGTGCCCGAGTCCAGCATCCAATCACCACTCGTACCGATCCGACCTTCCTTCATCGCCATGCCGACGAAAGGTTCACTCTCCGAACTACTGCTGCTACTGCTCTGCTCGTCCCGGTCTACTTCAGCTACAAACCGCATGTAGCCCATTGCACCAGTAGTCGGTGCACTGCTCTGCTTGGGTCCACCACCGTCTCCGTTTCCGCCCTTGTCCTTCTTTTTCTTCTTCTCCTTACCATGCGTGTTGCTCTTCACTTGCTGGGCCTTTGACTGCTTGTTTTTGTAATGTCAGCAATCCTTCTTGTTTTTGTAATGTCAGCAATCCTTCCGCATATGACCCAGCTTGTGGCAGTGATAGCAGCGAATGGCACGACGCTTGCCAGCTCCAGTCGTCTGCACAGGTCCATACGGCCCTGGCCCAGGTCCAGGAGGTGGGCCTTGGCTCGGTTGCCAGCCCGAAGTCTGGCCCATTTACATCACTACCGAGCTGCCACAACTCGGTGCTCCACTATTTGCAGCTGAGTCTGTAGCCATCTTCTCCATTTCATCACGAGAAAGCAACGCGTTCTTCACTTGTTGCAAGTTTGGAAACAGACCTTGCCGGTAAGAGAAGTCAAACTGAGTCACAAGTTCCCGATGCACCGCACAAACTCCCATCAGCAGCAACTGAGACATCTCATTATCATGGATCTCAAAGCCAGGCCCCATGTGCTGCAGTCGCTGACGAAGCGAGTTCATCTCTTGAATGTAGTCCGCCATCTTCTTCCCCGGTGTGTAGGAATGCGTGTACAGTTCGCGCTTGAGGTGCACCGCATACGAGAAATCTCGCTGCGTCTTCTCAGCGGTCAGCGTCGGCCACATCTCCTTCGCTGTGTCGAAGTTGCACACTTTCTGCGCATCTGCACCCTTCACACCACGTATGATTGTCTCCATGGCTAGTCGATTGCGGTCATCAAAATGACGCTGCAACAGTGGGTCCGTCTCATGACGGTGTTCCTCACCAGTCACCACTCCCCACGAGTCCCTCTACTCCAAGTACAACTTGAGCCGCATCTGATAGACTTCGAAGGTATCGTTGAAATTGGGTAGCTTGCTGCTGCCAAGTGGTTTGGGCACTTGAATCACAGGATTAGCAGGTAGCTGTCCACCAGGTTGCCCCTGGGGCACTGAATCCACCGCCGTCGCAGGCTGGCCAACAGCTCCCGAATCCACTAAAGGCTGCCCTCCAGACGGCCCCAATGCCGCTTGTACCATCGTCGGCTGCCCCGGCGTGTTCGAGCTTGAGCCTTGTCCACTCGCCCTCACGTTCTGCATTCCTTGACTCGACACGACTTGATTTGGATCACTGCTCATTTTAGTTCTGTCCAGAAGCCTTCTTTGGGCTCATAACCTAGCCGACAGGTCTCTAGCAGAGCGCAGGCTGGATCCTGCTGCGTAGGTGGCCTTGCAGACGAACACTAAACGAGTATCTCGTGTCACTTAGCTCAACAGGAACCAAAACCAGAATGCTTTCATTGTTCTCTTTCTCCTACCGCATACTCCCACATGCAACGTGTCGTACACGAGGAGGGAAAGCTGTCGGACATGCACTACAGCAACTTCAACAGTAAAAAAAAATCTTTGGTCTGTCGCGTCCCAACTAACGGCGCGCAGATCTTCTTGTCTCGCGTCCGACTTGGCTCCAGCATGAGTGAACCTCGCAGCATTCATCAACTCGCAATGTAGCCATCGGTGTCAGCCCATTCCTTCTACCGACACAGCCCAACTTATTAGCTTGTTCGCCGCCACCACCCCAACTTGAGATTGAAGCTCAGTAGAGCAAGCTTTGCGTTTGTTCCTGCCGCCGACAAGCACCCCCAGCAGCTATAGAGCTAAACGAAGAGCCCATCTTAACACCACTACTCTGTAGGTAGACCCGGAAAGAACGTATCTACAGTGAAACAAACATTGCAGTGTAGTCTCAGGTGCTCGGCAATAGCCTTCTTCATTGCAGCAGTGCAGTGCAAATGGTAGGACCCGCGTCGTTTTCCACCTGCCTTGACCTCCAGACAGGCGAGGGTGACTTGGTGGCGCTCGCGCCGTTGCAGAAATGATCGCGCGCTGAGCGGCCGAGAGTGCAAAAATTACTGGCTTGAAACTGGTGTATCCCTCAACAAGTCAAGCCCTGTCAATCTGAAGACACAATTGTGATTAGCTAATACTATCCTGTATCCCATAGGTGGGTGTATCCCTCTGCAAAACAAATTCGGTATTTGTAAATAAACCCTCGTTTATCGATGAAAATTGATGGATCGACTTGGTCAGGAATGCACTAAGCGATTAATCAGACCAGCGATTCAGAGAACAAGCTGCTACTTCAGTATTTAGTTTTTTTTGCTTTTTGGGCGGCAGAGTACGTCATTAGAAACTTTTGACGTGCACTGAAACGCTACAGCTCTAACTCTTGCACGTTGTCTTGTTTTCCTCGCTTTCTGATGTAGGTCTTCAAAGTGAAATTGACAGCAAAGCTTCTGAGTGAAACACCGATCCAGACACTAGACGACACCGAATCTGTCAAGTCAAGCAACGTTATTCAGTATTAAGTGCGTTTTACAAAGGTGTAATAGTCTGCAGTAGCGTGTTATACTGTCGACGTTTCAGTGACAAGTTCGGCGATTCGACTATACTTCGGGGTCAGGTTGGTTCTCGTTGCTTGCTCGTTCTTGCATGAGTTCCTGGTCTGCAAATTTCCTTAGGAGTCGGATAGCGTCGGGCATCTTGAGACGGTCCGACGGCTCAGTGGCACACAGAGCTTGAACAAACCGCCACTGCTCGTCATCTGCAAACGCTCTAGGTCGTGGGAGGAACAGCCCGCGCTTCACTTGGAACACCACAGCAAGGTCTGGACACTGTTGCCCCCAGGGGTACTCTCCCGTCACAGCTTCCACCACACACATACCCAATGAATAAACATCCGACTCCGTGGTAGGAACTTGGTCGGCATTTTTCAAGCATTCGGGAGCTTTCCAGCGGACGGCCCCTCCCGGGGGCATCCTCGGACGAGAGTCAGCCGACATGAAGCTCAAGCCGAAGTCCGTCAACATTGCCACACCTTCTGCGCTCACTAAAATCTGGTTGCACTTCAAGTCGCTATGGATGATGTGGCGCTGGTGCAAGAAGTGGAGACCCAGAGCAGCCTCGTACAGCTTGCGCCATGCCAGCGACCGCCCTTCCTTCTTCTGTCGATACAGATAGTTCTTCAGATTGCCGTTGGTGGCCTCCTCACACACGAAGAACCAGGGGTTTCCTTGATCACAAGCGCCAAAGAAGTTGACAACGTGCTTGTGTCGCGCCTTCTGCCAGATCCTGGCCTCGCGCCGGAACGTGCGTTTGTCGTCCTCGGTCTTCGGGTCCACGCACTTGATCACAACCTGCGACTCCAGCCACGTGCCGTGGTAGACGGCCCCAAAAGAGCCGTGCGCGAACGGCGTCGACTGACGCTGCACTTCGTACTCGGGCAGAAACCAGTTGGGCACTTCCGGCACTCCCAGACTAGAAAATCGTATCAACTTGGTCTGCGCAGCTTCCAAGGCTTTCATCATTTGCGGTCCATAGTGGCGCTCATGCTCCTCGGACTCATACTTCAGCATCTTGAGAGCGTCTTCCTGTCGCGCCCCGCTGCCTAGCTCGAGCAATATCCCTTGCATGTCGGTCTCCAGAGTTGCAGCCAGATTCTTGTACACGTCCGTCTCCTCTTGGTCCCACTGAGTTTGCCAAGCTCGCTTTGTCAGAATGGAGTGCTGCTTGGGGGTCCCTTGATCCATCAGTGCGTCAATGTCGGAGTGTAGCTGGCGTAGACACCCAACGACCGTCCGAGTACTGACGAGACGCTCGAGCTTCAACTTCTTCGAGTGTTGCTGGAGCAACACGTGGAACGTACTCATAATCTTAAAAAGGGACATCCTGGAAGCCTCTGGCGTGCTGACTCCACTGTCTTCTAGCTGCTTGTGTGCCACTTGCACTCGCTTCAGTAAGTGTTCGCTCATGTGCCGCACTTCCGCCATGTTGGCGCACAGGTCTGGCAAGCTCTCCATCATGGCGTGCAGTTGCTGGCGCTGATGCTCTTGAATGAGTGCGAGCACCTCGGGCTTGCCCTGAGCGAGGTCGAGCACGTTGTGGCCGCTTCGATTCGACAAGCCCAGCGCGGCGTTCTTGTCGAGGAGCAGCTTTACGACGTCCTCGTTGCCGTTCTCGACCGCCCACATGAGAGCAGTGCGCCCATTAGCATCGGCTTCATTCACATCCACGTCGCGCTGGAGCTCGCGCTCGATGGAGGCCAGGTCGCCGCCCTGCACAACCTCCAGCAGATGCATCACGGGCACTACAGTAGATCTCTTGGGGGCGCGCTCAAATCCGGAATGGCACAAAGGCTCGCAGACGAGGCGCAAATTACTTTCAGCTCGTGTGCAGTGCGAAAGCAGCTCAAGGATTGAAATCAGTTGACGACATGACTGCCAGCGCTGGCGCCTCGCTGATGCAGGCGAATGCATCCGTGCGGTGTGCCTCGACGCCAGCTTTTTTTCTTTCTTTCTGCGGTTCATCTTCAACAAGTCGTACAAACTTTATCCAGCCCTCACCTAGATGATCAATACAAATTTATGTTGAACGATACTTTCGTAGTTCATATCCTCTTCTAAACGAATCTAGACACCACAGATCTTGAGCGGGCGTTGACCAAGGGGCATAAGCCGAATAAGCCGAGCCGAGCTACAGCCCGACGGCACCGCGACGACGTCGCATCAATCCATGGGTGGACTGGGACGAGCGCCGCTCGCCGCTAGTCCGATCTCGATGACCATCTTCGTTCTCGCCTGCCAAAGACTCCGTCGCCGCTAACTCCAAAACAACCAGCTCGAAGGTCCAAGACAATGGAGCGGGTGTCCATACTTGTGTCTCCGCTATGCTCTCCACGTAGCAACGCTCGCGGAAATCCGTCACTGACTTCGTCCATGCGGGTCTCGTCTCAAGAAGAGCCGCTCGGGGAAAGTAGTCTGAACGATTTCGCTGGCGTGGACGACTGGGAACCGGGCCGGGTGGTGATCGAAAGTGTGGCACTCCCAGTAGACGGGATGGGATCACCAAGACGAAAACGAGGGTGACGTCGTACGCTCTCAAGGTGCAACTGCGAGGGGGGCTCGAATGAATAATCACGAAGCGCTACTCGGAGCTACGACAGCTCCACAAGTCCTTTGGAGCGCGGGTACGACATCTGCGTTTCCCTGGGAAATCCTACGTTCGCAATCTCAGCTCAGAAGCGACGGGGGAACTTGAGGTATACCTCACAGAGCTTTTAGGGATCCGGCCGCTTCTTCGTCGAGAATTGCTTAATTTTCTGGGTGTGTACACGAATGTGCGAGAGTTTGAGTGCCTGTGGCGGGCTCTTGCAAAAGGGGACAGAATTCTCGACGGATCCGTGCAGCATGGAGCTGAAGAAGTGAACGAATGGGCCCGTATGTTACCGACACTTCACCTTCAGCAAGCAGTCTTTCATCGGGAAGCAGCTGGGTGGACCCTGACAACGGTACGCTGTCAGAAACACACTCAACGCCACCCTTCTATCTGGAGGGTCTGGTTGGCACGTGCTATCGCATGGATGAACTTCAGGGCATTTGCGAAAATGTGGTTGAGCGCTTATTCAAAACTCGAAATCGGCTGGACGAAGCTGATTTCTCTGCTATTCCGAATAGATTGAGAGCAGCATTTGCCCAAATCGGGCATCGTTTTCACGCCTTCCTAGACCAGCACGCCCACCGTACAACTATTGAGCGCCTCGTGAGTGCTCGCACTCTGATGAATGTGTTACTGGAGATCAATCGCGAGCTGGATTCCATGCAGCGAAACATGGACTTTGACGAAGAAGAGTGGGAAAGTACCTGGAGTATTCAGGTCCGTGACGTCGAAGAGAACCTGGTCTCCGCATGGGAAGCAAATGTTAAAAGCCTGCGCACGGTGCTGCCAGATGCAGAGGCTCAGCTCGACGCCCTAACTTTGCTGAAGAACGAGGTCAGACAGTCTGTGTCGAAGCGCGGCACCAGTTCTCAAGGGATACTCGAGGCTGCAGCTGAAGCAGTGGTATGTATGTCGGACACATCGATTGGTGCTGTCCCAGATCGCTTTATCCCCGAGCACGAGGTGCAAAAGGAGTCCACACCATTCTGCTCTGGATCCCGGCACAGTATTCCGCGGCACTTGGATGGGTGCGAACGTTGTCATCTAGTACGTGGACGTGAAATCGCCGGACGATATGTGTACATTCCTGCAAGAAGACAAAATCTGGAACATGGGGCGCCACCCCAACGTTGTCACGTATTGTGGGGCCTGCCACCTCCCACGTCCGTGCTTCTTCGTCTCTGAGGAAGCTGTGAACGGCAGTGCTGCTGAGCTTTTAGCCCGGGAGAAGTCCCGCGGAAGATCTGTGGTTTGGCGAACGATGCACGGAGCGGCGTTGGGGCTTCAATTTCTGCACGAGAACAACATTGTTCACCGAGACTTACAACATTGTGGCAGATACCAATGAAATTGCCAAGCTGACAGATTTCGGAATAAGTTTGTGAACGGCTCAGGCTGCCTGTCGGAACTGTTCGCTGGGCAGCGCCAGAGTGCGCGGTCAGACGACAACGACCTTCCTTCCTATCAGACACGTATTCGCTAGGAATGTGCATTGTCGAAGCGGTGACGGGGAGCGTCCCGTGGGGCATTCGGCAAACCGACGTTGCGATAAAGGACGAGTTGGTTCACAAGTGCTTTCTGCCTCGGCCACAGCAGCTCACCGACGAGCAGTGGAGACTTGTGACGAAGCTTTGTGCTTTTGAACCGAGCCATCGATGTACGCTTTCGGATGCTATTCGCCAGCTGAAAAGCTTTGCAGACGCCTAGACGGATGCAGGAGCTGAGGGTAGTCCACGTTAATTGAGGTGAGCGCGCCACGAAGCTCGAAACTGGTCGTTTCGGCGTGCACCGAGCCTCTACCCAGACGCAGGCTGAGACTCAGCTAACGTGGAGCTGACTCGAGGACACAAGCGGGTGCCTCGAATGAAACATGTCCGGCGTTGCAGCGTTATGGAGGTATTGCTGAGGTCATTCGTCGACGACGAAAGGCGCTCGAACAACAGCTGAGTGCAACCTGTGCAGACAGGTTCTGACTTCATATTATATTTCGGAGTCGCTTCAAATAACAAAAGTGTCGGTGTAAGATGTACCCTCGTCCAAAATATCCATTGATACGGGGTTTTGAACTGGATACTTGCTTGTCACGAAGCTCCGTTAGTGCCGTCAACACTTCAACGACTTGCACGCGCCAGTCGCGGGTGACCACGAGGCAATGACTGGCATGCAGCAAAGACCCTGCCAAGCTGCGGCGCTATGTCCGCTCCAGCCCTCGTGCTCTCTACGCACGTCACACCCGTGGCCTTCGCTCGGGCATTCACCTCCGCTCACTGATTGATTTGCTCCCACCTGTCCAAGCAGAGCGAGTCTCCTCCACCTCCACCGGTACTTAATCAAGCATGTACTCCGTCGCCCTGCTGCTCGCTGTCTCGTCGGCGCTTTCCGCGCGCACATTGGCCACCGACTACGCCGGCGGCTGGCTGAACGGCTCGGTCTCCACGGGCCAGTGCGTTGACATCTGCTCGGCGCCCAGCGCCACGTGCTTGACTAAGGACCCTGCGTGTCTGGCCAAGCAAAAGGTGCCCGGCGACTTCGACTATCTCGTGCTGGAGCAGCTCTTCGTGCCGCAGTTCTGCCGCGACCTGCTCGTACCATCTCGCACCAGAATGTCAACCCGTACCCGAACGGCACGGTCTGCGCGCCCGAGCGCGCTGCTAGCAAGCTCACGATCCACGGACTGTGGCCCAACTACGACGACGGCTACGTGAGCTGCTGCAATCCGAGCGACTCCGTGGCGAATGACCCCTACGATGTCGTCAAGTTCGCTGAGAGCCAGGCGACGCTGCTGGCCGAGATGGGGGACAAGTGGATTGACGCCTCGCAGAAGTCGACATACGACACGCTGTGCGAGATTTACGACCACGAGTTCCAGAAGCACGGGCTCTGCTACGCCGCTCAGGGCGCTGACCTCGAGGCCGCCGCCGTCACCTACTTCAAGGCGACGCTGAGCACGGCGGACCGTCTCAGTGCCGCCACGGAGCAGATTAACGCGTGGGCGGCACTCGACACGCCCCAGAGCACGTTGGCGGAGATCCAGGCTCTGTACGACCACCAGGTGATGGTCTTCTGCTCGGCGGTGAACGGCGAGAACCAGCTCTCGGTAATCCGCACGTGCTACGAGAAGCCCTCGGACATCGGCAGCGAAGGCCCCACCACGCAGATCGACTGCGCCAACGCCACCGCCACGTCCACCTTCTCCGTGTGCTCGGGCGACGAGCCGATCACGCTGCTGCTGTACGTTGCCCCTGGCTCGACGAGCTCTTCGACCAGTGTCGCGGCTTCAACCAGTGCGTCGGCCAGCTCAGCTTCGCAGGCCACGACCTCGGCTCCGACCTCCGAGCCTACGGTGAGCCCCAAGGCGTGCGCTTAGAGAGATAACAGCGACAGACGTCAGTCAGACTTGGCTCTACATCAAATAAATCGAAGTTGTATTAACTTACACACACAAAGGAAGTGCGACCTCCACTCAGCTCTCGTCGAGTTGGCCGTTCACCACGTCCAGTTTGCTGTCCACCTCCTCCAGCGCGTCCACGGTTGCGTCCGCGGCCTTGTGGGTTTCTGCATACTCCGCTACGATCGCCTGGAAGCGGGTGTACGCCCCGCTCAACAGTTCCACAGTCTTGTGTGGAGCTTCGTCTCCGAGTTGGTCCACTCGATACTGAGCTCGGAGGATCCGCTCAAGCACAGCTTCGGATTTCGCTTGGACGTCCTCTTCCTTCATCCCCTCGCACAGGTCCACGATGTCGCTGATCTGGCTGGTGATGGAGGCAGGGACGACCGACAGCGAGGAGCTGGAGCTGCCCGGAAGCTCGGACCCCGAGTCGCCTCTAGAGTGCAGAGGCTTGTGCTTTGTTGCGATCGCTCCCACTGCTTCGGCCTCAGGCTCAGAATCTTCGCAGCTCGACTGTCTCTCGGTCAGGCGCGTGGGCTCTGCTTTCCCTTGCTCGGACGGCGCCAGTGCATCCTTCGGCGTCACTAGGCGGCAGCCCATTGCTCGGTGTCAGGAGAAGAATGCTAAGTGAGACCATAGTGGTCCTTCTCAACCACTGTCATTAACCGCAGGTGGTCAATTTCCGTTGTTGGTCACAGCTTGTATATCTGGAGAATGGATACACGCTGATACCGTTAAACCCAGGTGAAGGTACTAAAGAGAGCTTTGAGTCAAAGCTTTTGGCTGATGTGTTCTCGTCGAGGCCATAGACTGAGTCTATTAGACTCTCACTACCCCGACACTTCCCGTCAGGGATCCGTACAGTTAAATCGTTTGTGGCGAGATAAAAATCGAAGATATCTCGGCCGGCTCTCGTGGCGACGTGTTGACGACAGACACCAAACTCGTAAGGTCCCCATTCTTGAACCAAACCTGCAAACGCGCACCACGATGGACTCGCCGGACTCGCCGCCACCTGCGCTGCTGATCGTCTCCAAGGCGATCCCCTCCACCATCCAGGATCTACCGCACGCCTTCCAGCGTATCAACGACCTGCTGCTGCCCACGACCATCAACAGCGCCGTGTACAACGAGCTGGACCGAGTCATCCGAGTGTACGAGCCCTTTCGGCCGTGGACCGTGGGGGCGATGGACGGCGCCGCAGCTCGCGGGCGTCTGGACCTGCTCAAGAAGCTGCGCGTGGGTCGGAGCGCCGGGTGCCCGTCTAATGCCTTCATCGGCGCCGCTCGCAACAATCAACTCGAGGTGCTGCAGGGCTGCACCGATACTACGGAGACCAGAGCAGACCCGTGAAGGAGCTCAAGGCTGCGGCTGAGCGCAGTCACATGCAGGTGGTCGAGTACTTACGGCCGAGAATGAGGGAGATACAGGTGGGTCCCGCACTGGAAGCCGCCGCAGCCAACGGAGACTTGCCGGTTATCGAGGCTCTCCTGCCGGACCCCCTTCTGATGGACCGGATTCTGGCTGCGGCAGCGTCGAACGGCCACGTGCACGTGGTGCAGCTTTTGCTCGACGATCGCGCCCACCTGTACGTTTTCGTTGTGCTGCAGAATGCTGCGAAGTTCGGCCATATTCCGGTCATGGAGTTGGTGATTGACCGATGCGCAATGAGGGATATTAAAAGTGCGATGACCGCTGCAGCGGGGGCGGGTCAGACGGAGGCGGTGAGGATGTTGCTGAGAAGAATCGAGACGGATGCGAACACAATGTCGACCGCGATGCTGATGGCAGCCGGCGGTGAGCACTGCGGCGTACTTGCGCTGCTTCTCGAGCACTGGTCCCGCTTCGAAGCAACCGCCGAATCCGACGGCACAGAAGCTGGCAATAAAAAGCTACAGAAACAGCTCCGCGCTGTTCGAGATGCGGTCAACCTCTCGTTCACGCGCGCCGTGCATAAAGGCCAAACGAGCGTTGTGAAGATCCTAGCGACCAAGATTTCGCAGTCAGTCGGCGACTTGTTGCGGATGACAGCATCGACAAACCGCGTCGAGATCGCGGAGGTGCTGCTGGAGATTGCTCAGGGCAGGGACTGGAAGAGAGACCGCCTGCGCGCGAGCTTAACGGACGCACTACCTCGAGCCGCAGCAAGTGGCAGCGTCGCGATGGCCAGACTACTCGTTGACAACTGCGGGGATATCGATACCGGCCTTCAAGGTCGCGGTCTCGAGAAAACGCATTGACTGTGTGAAGGTTTTTGCTGAAAAGAGCAGCCGCCGATTCATGGTCAGTGCTCTGGTAAAGTCGGCACAAAAGGGCAGGATGAAGATGTTAACGGCTCTGCTTGAGCTCTGCGACCAGAAAACAATTCTGGACGCTTTGCTTAATATTGCCACTGCGGAGAATGAGGAGACGTGCAAGCTGGTGCTCGAGAAGTTTGCGATCAGAGCGCGTACACCCTGATCTTCGGACACGCAGCCGAATACGGGTTTGTTGTGCACTATAGTGCAGCAACTGCTGGATGGAGTGGACTCGTGTACCATCAACCGTGCGCTGACTCGTGCTGCCGCTCGTGGCCATGCTGAGGTGGTGCAGAATTTGCTGGACAAGTGCGGGCTCAACGGGCCGCCGCTTTTTTATTGGGCACAGTCGTTATTTGTTTTCACATGGGCAAGAAGGCGTCCAAGCACTCGACGCCATCGCCCTGAGGAAGTTCCCTCCTGAATTGCAGCTTCCCGAGAAGAAAAAGGACTCACCTTTCTCCTCATGGCACGGCCACCCTACGCTCGCCTGGGCCCCGGAGTGCCTTTGCACTAGCCGCGTTCCAAAATGCGTTGTTGAGGGGTGTCTGTGTGAGCCAAAAGTGGAGGAGTATTTGCAGCGGTACGTACACGACGTCGATCACAAGACTGTTTTGTATTATGCAAGGTATCGCTGTACAGGGCCTCATGCAACACGCACATTTTCAACTATCGACGATGAGTATCTAGCATCATCACCAGAACTCTTGCTAGCATTCCCTTACCTTCTAACCTATCAAACGGGTGTATCATGCGAGCTGTTTCACCTTGTTTATGATAGCGTGCTAACGACAAGAGGCATATCTGGGGCAAGCAGCAGCGTCACCCGTTGTCGTCCGAGACGCTATTATACTCTCTTATCTGTTGCCGGCGTCGAGGTGGAGAAGCGGAGGCAAAAAAATGCAAACTATTCGCCTCCTATGCTAGTGTCATTGGAGCAATACATGGAAGCGAATGCATGTCTTGATTATGAGGCTCTTCAAAAGATATGGCTGACCCAGACTGAAATATGCTCTCGTTTGCTTGAAGCCCACATGACACAGTGCAAAATCAAGCGAGTGATTCGTCTAGATCATTCGCAAAAGTTTTGCAGCAAACTCAAAGTATTTGGTGCTCAAGGTAAGAAAGATCAATCAAGCGAGGTACGCATGCTACTACTTGCCCAAAATGAAATAGGTCAAATTGTTGCTCGTGGCCTGACGTACTCAGAAAATCACGCTGAAACTGCGGCAATTCTAAAACCTGTGGCCGCGCAATTAGCGTCAAAACCACTTGAATCTCGCTTCTGTATAACCGACCACGCCAACGGCACACGAAGCCTCATTGACAAGGCCTTCAACGGTGCATTAGTAGTCAAACAAGACCCTTTCCACGTCATCCAAAGGTTCACAGAAGGTAAAGGATCACGTCATGCGGGGATGGCTAGCGACTGAGCTGTCCTCTGCTATTTACACGGCCGACCACAAAATACGAGAGCCCGAAGAAATGGCTACACTGTTTTCAACCGCTCTGGGCAAGATTCCAGCTTCAAGCCTCAATGTCAAAGAGCCTGAGTGGCAAGGATGCATAGCTAGCAACCTGAACCAGATCCGAGTAGGAGATTTATTTGTTGGTGAGGCTGAATACGTCGAGAATGGCGGCAGGGTACGAGTACTTTCGACTAGTCAGCTCGAAGCAGTTCATTCCAAACTCCGCAAGCTCTTAGATCGTATTGTATCGTACGAAACAGGCCTTCGTATACTCGACATCTTCCTCTTGCAGGTAATTGCATGCAGATCATATTCTACTATATGCGTATCTAATGCTGTGGTGTCTAGCACAATTTGAAAGTAGGGGCCAAGTTCGGAAGAAATCCTGAATTTTTTGAGTTTGACTTCTTGACGATGTGTCTTGCTGCTGTTTTGGGTCGCGAGCAATTTCCTGCCTCTCCTCAGCTGGAGTTCATGTACGAGCTAATTACGCGCCAAGGTTCCAGTTTGTGTAATCCGTCGTATCGTGCTGGAGTATCCAGCAATTACGAGAACAGACCATGGGAAAGACTGAGTGATCTAATCCGCCTGCGAACTGATAGAGCCGAAGGGAGGATGCTAGATCAGCGTGCTCCGACTACAGATATCCGGCGGCTTCTCGTGCGCTCACGTGTGAATCGAAAGCAGACCTCTCGAGCTGAGTTTGTAACATTTTTTCGTTTGGAGCCAGAATACGAATCCACAAATGAATTCTCCTCACACGAGTTCTCCTTGCTGAAGGAGATTCGAGGGGAGCAATTGGCGTCGAGTCAACCGTGGAATACGTGCGAGGTGGTCGCGACTATAAGATTTAACTGTGCTGTCGACCAGATCGACAATCCCGCGCTCGATCTTCGAAAGCGAAGTTTTAGAGCAATCTCTCGTCGCCTGTCGGCCGTTGATGAGCAGATAGCACGAAGCCCCGCGCCAAAAGCAAGTACAGCCATGATCCCTATCACCGTGAAAGCTGTTGATGACAGCACCTCGTCCGGAGATGAACGAGTGTTGCAGGAGGAGCTATTCACGATGCTACGCTGCTCGTCTGGTATTAAGAAGGTGAAGCAAGTGTACTACAATGTGTACCAATTGGCGTCGTGTGTTTGTCCGGAAACTAGACCGAAGTCGACGCCTGGTTGAAAAAGCGTTGGGAGTCACTAGGTAAACGACAGTTGCGCCGAAATCGTGATAATGAAGGTCAAGAGCCGACCGAAGTGGCGAATGCACCTTCACCTCGTCTTCAAGTAGGCCTGAAGTTGTCGAACAGCGAGGCGAGTGGTACCGCGTTGCGCGAGCCTGTACTTCTCGCTGCCAACGCGCAATTGGCCCCAGAGACTAGTTGTAAAAGCGCTGTCACGAACGGTGAAACGATTGCGCCTGTAGTCGCTGCAGTACCAGGGCCCCCTCGTGTGCTGCCCGAAGTCATGGATGCTGGGACCAAACAGCACCTGCGAAGTTATGCAGATTCGTTTGAAAAAAATACACCTGGAAAATGGAGGATGATCTTCGAGGAATTTCAGCGTATCAAACCTGGGTCGGCACTGTCCATCAATGCTCTCCGCTGTCGCCTTGAAAATCGGTCCAAAAAGCGGAAGGTGTCACCAGCAGCTCAGTCCGATGCAGCTGCTCCCAATTACTCCGAAGAACCCCCTCCGCGCAAGAAGATGACAATCCAGACACAGCCAAACGCACCAAAAGACTCCCGCAGCAGTGATCAGCACAGGGGCGACGTCCCTGCGAAGCATTCAAAACAGTCAGCGTGTAAGAGCTGCTACGAGTTGAGACGAAGATGCGGTCCATCAGGCAACAACAAGTACTGTAAGTACAAAGCTCAGAGTGGGATATCAATCAGTGCATATTTTACGTCAGCTTAGGAAGGCTCTACATGACCAACAACACAGAACAAATGAATACAACTGATCAATTAGTCCGCTTAGAACTATTAGACTACGGGAGTAAATATCACAGTACCTTAAGTGCAGCGAGCAAACCTCGACGTCAGGGCGTCAGGAGCCGAGCGCGCACGTCTGGAGCTGCTTGGTGTACGCGTTGAAGTCCTCGTCTGAGTCGAGGTACAACACGGGACAGTGCTTGCGATTCAGCATTAGCCGCAGCTAGCGACGGCACTCACACTCGCCGTCGTTAGGCTGGAGGCGCCCTGTAGCGATACTTCCAACCAGGTTTTGCTATCCATCGTTATCTTGGCCATGCGCCTACATCATATAATAGTACAGTAACACACGTCATGATGCCGCAGAATAAAACGATGCAACAGTGAGCTTCTCACCTTCAAAGACTTGCTACCCTCGGCCCGCCTTCTTCCTCGTCGCGACAAGCGTCTTCTCCTTAGCTTGCATGCGTACGCACGCGTCCTGTGGCTTAGTAGCGCGCCGCCTCTCGTATTGTGGGGCATGCCGACGAGTCCGCCACTTCAGATATGCGGATAGATGTCATGAACCTCCCCGTGTGGGTTCATTTAGTTAAACTATTAATAGAGGGTGTGTCACTTTAGGACAAGTCGGGACCCACGGGACTTTATGAAGGACAGCTGGTAGATGGTCGCCGCTCGATGAAACGAGCGTCAATTTCGCGCTGGAGGCAGCCGCTTTGGAAGGCCGGGCCAATGTCGTGGAAATGCTGCGGGGTCGATGTGACACTAGAAGTGTGAAGAACGCGTTAGCAAAAGCTACGGCGGTGGGGTATGATGAGGTGGTTCACTTGCTTTCCAACAAGAAGGCGCGGATTGCGTGATGGAGCCACAGTCGATCGACACCAGCCAGCGCATCAGCAGAGTCGAAAAATACAACGTGAATGTCTGTGTATATAAAAGGACAATAAAACGAAGTAGTAAGTCTGCGTGCAGTACGCAAGATGTCATGAAGTATTAGAGCTCGCATAGGCACGAACTTTGACAAACATGAGCATGCATTACCTCAAAAAAACGGAACACACACCGGTCTTCACATACTACATATCTAGTCACCATGAGAGCGTGGGTTGTACTACAAGCCGGCTCTACTACGTTAACACTAACGCCTACTCAACAGCTCGAGCGAGTAGACGGCCCAATTTTTTTACATTCTAGGACTGTCAGGGGGATTATACTACGTAGCTTTAAATAATCAAAAGCCGCGACGAACTATAAAATAATACTTCAAGAATTATTAATAATAATACCTATCATCTTTACTGAAAACTACACGCATACTTACTTACACACTATGAATATTTTAGTAGATACGTGGGTACTGTCTACATTCTGGTTGAGCCTGCATGTGCTCATAATGAAATGGCACCATGGACAAATCCATTCCTGTACGCTGTTCCGCATCTTCATTAGTTGAGACGCACGCTGCAACGGGTTCGAGCTGGGACGAGTCTAGATGAACAGCCAGCTTTGCCAATTCTTGCTTCAGCAGGTCTCGATCTCGACGTAGATGCTTGTACTCGCGCTTCAGACTCTTGATCGCAGATGCAGAATAACCTTCTTGCGAACACGATTGGTGAAACCCAGTAGATCGACGAGAAGGTCGAACTGGAGAAAACACATGTAAGTTTTCCATAATAAAAATTAAAGACGTACCTCGTTGTTCACCTCTTTACGACGCATTTTCTCGCGCGATTTCTTTCGGAAACTTCGGTCTTCTTCACTGGATGGGGTTCTCATCATGTCATGAAAAAGATCAAAAGTTAAACGAAAGTGTAAAGTACATGTACACCCAGTAAACAAATTTTGTACCGCTGACAGGATCCCCCATTGGCCAAGACAAAATCGTCGTCATCACTACTCCACATGGCTGCGCATGGCGTACTTGGCTGCGTGGATGATGTGGGGATCATACCCACTTGTGCCGCCTGTTGGGTGGTTGCCATCTGACACTGGCAATGGAGGTAACGGGTTCCGCTGACCCAAGCTGAAGTTAACGAGATCCATGGCATCTTGTGTCGGTTGGTTCTGGTGGGTGACGTTCGCTTGAACACCGGCGGGGGGCAAGGGCTGTTGCAGCAGAATTGGCTCTTTGGGAAGAGAGCCCAAGCCCAGACCCGGTTCAAACGCATTGCCGTCCTTCAAAATGTCGGAAAAGCTGGATAGAGGAGGCGATGTCACGTGCTCCGTGGTATCATGACGAGAGTCACTTGCTCCCTGGTTGAAGTCTTGTTCTTGGTACCTTGGGGGGCCCCTTGCCAATTGGCATTAATGTCTGTACGCAAGAAGAATCTGCCAAGGTCCTCAACCTGCGGCTGGGTCGCTCCCGGAAACCCCCGCATCTGTAGGAAATAATGTCCATAGTAAAGTTAGCGTTAACGTCCACATTCCGGTGCAATTGGCCAACCTTTACCGTTAGTGAAGCGTGGATTATTAGCATCACGCTGGGCGCTTTCCACCTCTGGTTTACAGACCACAATCTGAAGTGTTGCGGATTTATGAAGACGAAAATGTGGCCACTCGAGGCACGCGCCACACACGCGGTCCAAGTCGCGGGATCAGAACATGGCGAGATTTGCAAATCGTAGCATCGTACAGAATTCTGAACTGGACTCAGTCAGTTTATTATTTCGAGTGCCTACAGGAATCTGCTAGAGTTTTTGAGACAAAGTCTAGCACGATGAACCGCAGAATACTGTATTGAGAAACATTCGAGTTCATATTTCAACATTTATAAGCGCATCACCCTTTTGTCAAGCTGACTCGACAACCTGTACAATAGCACGTGCTAATTGTCGCAACACTTTTATCATTCTATGTCACCTTCAACAGTTTGGTTCCGACGGCAAACTGCACCATCACGTGAAGTGCATGCACGAAAATATATTCTGTGAGTTTTCCGGTCTCTGCAAACAAACATGTTGATATCCTTAGCTCGTAATACTTTCTTCTCCATGTTTATCCTTCGACATACAAGCGCTGCTCAGCAGAGCCTGAGCGCTTTTTGCCAGTACGGTTGCTCACTTTCATCTGTAAGGTCAATTCCCAGTACATGCAGTTTTGCAACTGCTGTTTCATTCATATTGCTACTGCAAAGTGCGGGTGTACACGCATAGCAGTAAGCATTCAAAAAGTTTCATCCGAGCATCAAATGCAGAGCAGAGCAGAAAGTCTTCGCTTGTAAGTCAAAAGTGGATGACCGCTGTACGAAAGCCGGACGCGTCAAAAGACAACACAACGAAATACTTCGAAGTACATGCACTGTATGTACAGTACTGTAGACGACTGTGGTGAAACCCTGTGAGAGGGGAAACGTTTTTCGTGAGATACAGTACATACCAAAATTGTACATACTGCAGGTACGGCCAGTATTTCGGGTAAGCTGTTGCTTTTCTCGATGCCGGACATAAAAAAAGAAATCGACTGTCTCCAAACAATTTGCAACTTGGGATCCAACCATAAGCTACGATAGGTTAACCCTTTCACCCAGGTTTCGACACAACTCGGTAGTTGACCGCCCAGCTTCACTGGTAGCAGGACCGATTACGGCGCTAACCGACCGGAAAAGCGTGCCACATTATGATGAAGGGCGACTTGGTAGCGACTCGACTAGCGATGAACTTGTGCATAGGATCACACAGCTCCACCAGAAGGCATGCAGCTCTAAACTCAGTCCGCACATTCACTACCCGACACGGCTGCAGTGGCCATTTTTACTTTTGTTCGCCCAAAAGAACTGAGTCGGTAACCGCGGCAGGGCACGTAGCGTATACTTATATGAGTGAAATCGAATACTCGTTGGCAACGCGAATGTGCACAGGATTACCTCTTCAAACTTCGACGCCTGACCGCTTTGGACGATTCAACAGCGAGCGACACGAATACCGAATGTCGCCAACTCGCTCTTGAAACGACGAACTTCGAGCTGACAACCAGTGTTTGCGGCTGGGAGTCTAGCGGTTCCAGCACTTCTTGTCGCTAGTGAGGTACACGATGGAGACGTCCGCTCTGCTCCCACTGGCGACAACGGGCCCACAAGCATTGAACATCTCGATCCAGACGCGACGGCTCTAGCTGGCGTCTTCTTCCCCCACCACCACAAGCCACCACTCTACTTCCACCCGTTCATGCGCGCTAAGTTCGACGAGATAATAAACCACACGCGGAATTTTACTGCTGCAGGACGAGCTTCTTTGACTGACCGCTACTCATTTGAACTGAAGCGGCAGTCAACAACGCGCTGTGAACACTCAGGAATTCGACGAGGATGCTCATATGATGGCGATCAACATCCCAGGCGCAACTCACACGGAGTACATCCAATTTACCCAGCGATTTTCAACAAATGAAGCCAATGGCAAACGCTCCACGGAACGGTGTAACACGTCCAATCCTGGAGAGGACTGTAGCTGGATTTTAACGTCACGACAAAATATACTCGAGATCCATCGACCGCAAGTGCGAATGCGGGGCTTGAGTATCTTGGTGGCCTCCGAATTCGGTCGAATATGGACGGGTTTGTTGTCTGGAGCTACTTGTTCTGCTTTCTCCCCTAGCACGTGCCCTTTAATCAACGCTCGACCGAGCATTCTTTCGCAGCCTCGAATGCTGCCGAGTACCTCCATCAACGCCCCCACAAAGGCTGGAGTGATCTCGTACCCCTCCAGCCTTCCATACGCGTTGAAGTGCATCTGAGCCCTGTAGTGCACGTGCAGTTGCCGGCTGATCAGCTTCTGAATGAGCTCCTCGTCCCCGATAGCGCTGGGGAACACGTGCTGGATGGTGCGTCGCGAGTAGCGCAGGTGCAGGATGCCACGCACGGCGACACTTGACCAGTTCTTTCCAGTGATGAGGTCGGCCGACTCCAGCTCGAGCTTTACAGACGTATGGAACCTGGAGTAGTGTTCCCAGATGCTCAGAATCATCTCGACCGCGGGTTTACCTCCGAACTTGGTATGCGGCTCAATTTAGGCGTCTAGAAATTGCCTCTGTGTCTCTGAAGACAGCACCGTAGCAGGGGCGTTGGGGACGTGCAGACCTATCCGGAACTGCTGGAAGTACTCCATGATGAACTTCATCGGGACAGCGGCAGTGCAGTACTCTGATGCAAGCGACTTCGCTTCACACAGATCCCGTAAGACCTGGAGGCGCTGGATCTCGTCGCGAAGCCTGTCAGTCTCCTGCGATAGTGTGGCCTCTCGTTCCCGCTGTCGCTCGCGAAATTTGATTCCTCGCTCGCTGTTGGACATGGGCTTGGTCTTACGCTTGCTCATCGGCGTCTGCCACCGCCGGAGAGGGGCCGGAGCTTAGAGTGCACGCTGAATTGCAAGCTGGAGAGGGTGGAGGCGAGAGACATTTACAACACCGCACAGCCTCGGTCGGGTCGGTAAGGTCTCTCCGGGCGACGACATTTTTAGTTTCTGCGTCTTGCACACTGCGAGGAGAATCCTTTTGTAGCACGAGCGGTTGCAAGCGGAGGGAATCGAGCGAGGAATTACCATGATCCAGTAGAAAAGTACTGGATCGCCCCCCAGGCCGACCGAAAAACAAACTACTGTCACAGTATTTGCTAAGTTCGTGATGCGTATTTATCAAGACGTATCTACCTACTTCTGCGAGACTGGATCCTTGCGCTGCGTCGTGTCGGTCGTCGATGGCGAGTCCGATGTCTCCCTCTTGTCGATTGGTAGACCCAGGTGAAGTCGATCGATTCGCGTTCGAACCGTAGCTTCAGGCGCATCGGAACGTGGCTTCCCGGTTCCCATGTAAGCTTCCGGTACCCAACCCATTGAATGAAATAATATACTCTTACGTTGATCCACCTTTTCGCGTATATTCGCTCTACCTCATATAGCTGCCCATCCACGCCTCTCTGGGACCTTCGCTTGCTTGAGAAGCGGCCACCACCCCTACGTCGTTCTTCTCGGAGTCCACCCCCGACTGATGATGCTTCCTCTTCCTGCTCGTCGGTGTCTTCGTCGCTGACGTCATGAGCGAAAATACCGGGATTCAGTCGGAGACGGTAAAACGAGCCGTCCAGGCGGCGCTGGATGTTCCGGGCGTGGCGCTGTCGTGGGTTAAGGCGTGGCATTGAGCACAAAGCAGAATGGGGCTTGCCGAAGCGCTGAAAATGTAGTTCGCAGTCTATTTCTATTCTAAGTGTTGCCTTAAAATAAATACAGTAGACTTCAGCCCGGAGGTCAGGTTGTGATTTGGCTAAATTTAACGTAGTGAAATTGCAAAATTCAGATTGCAGATCAACGTAGCATATTGCACCATTGCGGCTTAAAGTATACAAAAAGGGTGTACCATGGAGTGGTACATTCGTAGAGTTCCTACTCCTTCTAGAGTTTAAGAGATTTTCACGAAATATTTTACTCGCGTGTTCTTAGGGCACAACACTAGAGATCTATCGGTTTAGATTTTTAATATACCTTACCCAAATATGACTTAGCAACACTTGTATATTTGGTTAGAATTGTCGGAAAGCACAATATCTATTCATTATGAGGTGTTGTTTGATTTCCCGTGAGCATTCACGAAAAACGGACACGTGAGTTGGGCAGCTGGTGTAGTCCGGTCGAAATATTGCGTTCCATTGAGCGCCTTGCACGCAAATTTCGCATTACCGGAGTTGTCGGCCTTCACACTGGTCTGCTTCACAAGAATCTGGAAGCCGCACCTCACAGCCAAATCTTTGCGCTTGCTGTGGACTGCTTTTTGAGAAGAAAATACTGAATTGGCAATATTCTCTCGGAGCTGGTAGGCCAAGCCATACGTTGAGCTTGTCGGGTTCGTCGACTCGACTGCAACATCGTCCCTGAGTAGTCCCAACTCCTTGGCAGCTTCGAGATCAGACACGTCGAGTGAAAAGCGAGCAGAGCCGTAGTTTGGGGGGTTTCTTGCTCTTGACTTGGACATTTGCACAATGCAGCAGAATATTGCTGTGAATCACCCTTTAGAGAATTATTTATTATTCAAGTCTACTTAGTTTTTATTTAGCACTAGCCTTCGAAATCTTACCTCCCACGATCTATTTCAGGTGTCCCGCAAATAAACCGAGAGCTCGAAGTTAGCCCATAAATGGTTGATAGGTTTGCAAGTGGCGTGCCGGGCGTACTTAGGATTTTTTTACTGTATGAAGAAAATGGCTGTCGGCCTGGGGGACGATCCAGTACTTTTCTACTGGATCATGGTAATTCCTCGAATCGAGCTTGCTCTTTTTTACCGCTTGTGTCCAGATATTGCTCATTTGGAGTCGGAAGCGAACGATCCTTCTGCTTCAAGTGAACCGTCGCACTTTATACACAGCCGGCTGAACAATGAAATCATAATCGAGTTTGTCTTCACCCCAGGCGAGGCCGTTTGTTGCGCAGCAGACGCACCACGTCGGCATCACCCGCCGAAGCAGCGAAGCTAACGCTGTCTGGATCGCAACGACCCCGGAGCAGCTCCACGACACTCCGTTGACACCTTAGTGCTGCCATTTCGAACGCACAAGTGATGCCAGTCGAGTCGCTTTCCTCCATCAGCACCTCAACCACATCTGCATGCCCATTTATCGCTGCAGAGATCAATGCGCACCGGATGCTGTTGCTGCTCATCCTGCCAATCAATACTCGCACGAGTCCCACAAGACCTTGCCCCGCAGCGCAGTCAAAGATTCGACAATAAGCACCAGGATGGCATTTCTCGAGCAACAACTTGGACATCGTAGAGTTGCCAAGCGACTCAACCCGGAGCAAAGCCTGCTCGATAGTGTCAGCATTGCTATGTTCCAGGAGGAGCTCTAGAATCTGGACCCGGTTCGTGACTGCTGCCTTCACCACCGCTTCTTGGATCGACGCTGAGTTGCCCTTCACGACGAGCAGTCGAATCATGTCGAGATCGTCGTTACCCACCGCAATCCGCAGTGCGCCACCCGTGTTCAACGTGTCACACTTGGCCACAACTAGCTCTGCCATCTCCACGCAGCGTTTGCTCGCAGCTGTTTCAGCTATCGAGGTTACACTTAGCTCAAAGTCGTCGCACTTCATGTCTGGACGATTTCGGCAATAATCGAGCAGGAACGCCAGCACCTCGACCTGATAGCAGGAAGACGCGGCAAACAGCGCGTCACTGATCGGACTAGAGAAAATATGAATCAACGCCTTCACCACGTTAACACGGCCCTTTTCCGCCGCTGCAAGAAGCGCCGAATCGACGATAGCTCTGAATGCCCGGGTGTCTCTGTCTGCGGTCAAGCCACCGACACTCCCCCTCTCCTCCCCAGTGGAGCCTTCCAGCAGCAACTTCAGCACGTCACCCCGGTCAAACTCCGCCGCTTTCTCTAGTGCACGTGCAACAGAAATCCTCTCCAATTGACACCTGCTTAGCAGCAGCCGCACCACGCCACCCCGTCCATCGGCCGCCGCAGTCACCAGCGCATCACTGATGGTATAGTCGTCGCTAATATCGAGCAGCAACTCCACCACGTCGCAGTGTCCCCCCTCCGCCGCCTTAATCAGCGCCGGGTTCACGAGCATGTACCTGTCTGTGTACCCCCTCCCCAGTAGGAACTGCACCACCTGCGTCCTCCCGTTCTCCGCCGCAGCCAGCAGCGACCTCCTCATACTGTACGGTCGGTTGAGTAGGTGCTCCAGCACTGCGACGTGCCCATTGGCGGCTGCAGCTTCGAGCGCCGGCTCCACCTGCTCGCGCCTCACTCTGGGCAGCAGGAAGCTCAGCGCCTCAATGCGGCTGTGCTGGGCCGCTACGACGAGCTCTCGGGCCGGGTCCGCCACCTGCGGGTAGTGCTCGTAGAGCCACTCGAGGACGGTGAAGTGGCGGTGGGCGGCCGCGCCAATGAAGGCGGCGGGCGAGCAGCCCTCGCTTCTGTTGGCGTGTAGCCATTGCACGAGCCCGAGGCGTCCGGCGGCTGCGGAGCCGTCCATGGCCCCGACGGTGTACGGTCGAGAGGGCTCGTAGACCGCCAGGACGCGGTGCAGACTGCGGTACACGGCGCGGTCGATGGTGGGCGGCAGCAGGAAGGAGGTCACCAGGTCGAGCACGGGCGGGAGGCCCTGGAACGGGCTCTTCAGCGCCAGCAAGCCGACGCGGAGGGGAGGTGGGGGCTCCATGTTGAACGAAGACACGGACGTTGGGTAGTAGTTTGAAGTAGTAGAACTACTCAAATTGTACTACGGTAGTAGTATAGTACTACGCTTGATAATACCGTAGTACAAATAGGTACATAATGCTTTCCATTGTGTAGCCATCGCTGGCTGCGTGCTGTCAGGCAGCTGCTCGAAGTGGACGAGTTCGTCGAGGCCGCGAAAGAGGACGATCTTGCGAGGCTGCGTGAGTTGTTGCGCCACGACATTTACGTCAATAAGGAGAGGGCGCTGGCAAGTGCCGCGGAAAATGGGCAACTGGAGGTCGTGCGGTATCTGGTCGAGCAATGCTCAGCCCCCGAGACTGTAACTTCATACAAACCGATGAGATTTACAAGATACAGACCACAGGTGAGGGCGGCTACAAGCGGCAACGCTCAAGTCGTTCGGTACCTCACTGCACTCTGTGGAGAGGTTGGAGAGAAGGAGGAAGCTCTGAGAGAGGCTGCCAAGGGAGGTCACCTGGAGGAGGTGCAGTGCCTCGCTGAGGAGTTCGGTGCTGATGTGAATAGCCGGGTGGCGGATACGCCGCTGCTGTGGGGTGCTAAGTGCGTGCGCTATCTTGTCGAACAACGCGGCGTTGATGCGAACGTCAGAGGCTGGGGCCAGTCCAAGGTGCTGATGAGGCGGCTGAACGCGGTCATTTTCACGTCGTACGATACATCGTCGAACACTGCGACGCTCACGGGGGCCGCTGCGAACGGCCACATTGAGATCGTGCGGTACTTAGTCGAGCAGTATTGCGCAGATGTCAACGCGAAAAGCGTCTACGGATCTACTGGCACTGTGCTCACTGAGGCCGCTCGCCAAATTACTGGTCCTCACCTGTTGCTAGTGTTGCAGTGTAGCTTTTGCTCTACAGTAAGTTGAAGTGCAGATACACAAAAGGCTCAGGAGCTGGGAAAAAGTAAAGAGGGGGAAACCACAGAACACAAAAATACAACGGGAGCAGCAAGTCGCTTTACTCCCCCGCAGCGCGTTCACCTTCTCTTCCTCCTTCGTTGTGCGGTGTGAGTTACAGACGCACGCAAAAGCAGCCAAGTTACAAGTGGTTATGAGCCCAACGCTGCGTTGGTAACTCCCCGACAGTGAAGACCATGAGTGCAAGTGCAGACACGAAGAAGAAGGACACGAAGGACGAGAAGAAGGCCGCTCACCCACCGTTCGATGGCAAGGATGGTTCGAGCGCATGAAGTTGAAGCTGGAACGCAAGGGCGTGTGGAAGTACTGTGAGAAGGACATCGAGGAGCCGGAGGAGTCGAAGCAGGATGAGCACGACGCGTGCAAGAAGAACTCTGCGCACGCTAAGGAGCTACTCTACGACGGAATGACAGACAAGATAATGAAAACTGTGAAGTTTGAGCCGACTGCGCTCCGTGTAGTGGAGAGATTGAAGCAGAGATTCGTCGAAAAAACGTATTTCAAGTATGCAGCTGAAATGACACAGCTGAGGAAGCTCCGACTCCCGGAGAACGGCAACATGTCTGATCATTTGGGTGAAGTGCGAAGATTAATTGATCGAATTGCTCTATTGGGTAAACCTCTCGATGAGTATGAGAAGCCTGCGGTTTTGATCGGCACACTGCCTGACGCCTATGATAACGTGGTGGAAACGTTTCTGGCAAGTCACGGCCCTCGAGATGTAAATGACCCTCCCAACTATGATCAATTGGAGCATGCGTTAGAGCTCGCGTATGATCGACGCCAACGACGAAAGCTGGACGAAGGTAGTGAAGACCAAGCTTTGTTTGGAGGATCTGGTAGAGGTCGGGACCGAGGCCGAGATCGTGGTCGTGGTCGTGGCCGTGGTTCTGATCGTGGCCGAGGGCGTAGTTTTGGTCGTGGTGGTGGCCGAGGAAGCAGCCAAGGAGCTGGACGTGGTCACGGATGACAAGGTATCAGTAGAGGAAGATGCTTTCATTGTGGAGAGCAATCGCACCAAGTGCTGGACTGCCCGCACTTAGGCAGACATCCGCCAAGTGGTGCTCGTGGATCCGAGCCTCCTCAGAAGCAAGCCAAGGTAGAAGGAGCGCAGGGAAAACGAGCTGCTAAGAACCAGTATACTGGAGATGAGAGTGATGAATCGGCATACGTGATTACTGCTCTCATCAAGCAGCCTCCCAACGTGCAGAAGTTTGCGAGCAAGCGCTGGTACTTGGACTCGGGAGCCACAAGTCATTTGACTAACCAGAAAATTGATTTTATTTCGTTCACGGCATTGGTGAGAGTTGGTGGTGAGAACTGGTTGACTGTAACTGAAATTGGTACTGTGAAAAAGGAGATCCAGACTACAAGTGGGCGGCAGACGTTAGTACTGCGTGGAGTACGTTATGTACCAGAGCTGCAATGCAGTTTATTCTCAGTGCGTCGACAAACCGCACGAACCCTGCCTGATGATGAGAAGGTTCGAGTTCACTTTGACGACGATGAATTCGCAAAGGTGAAGTTTGAACAAGGAAGTGCGAAGGCACATGTTGACAGAACCAATCTTTATTGCTTGGAGCTAGAAAGTCCTGTGGATTCCGCATTGGTTGTAGCCACTGATGGAGACCACAAGGTGCAGCTGTGGCACACGCGCCTTGGTCACCCAGGACGGACAGTATTCAACGCACTATTTCGCCATGCAGACTGGCCGCTGTTAGCTGTGGATTTGAGAGTCGGGCGAGGCTTCAACTGTGACGCATGTGTAAGAGGCAAGATGACGAGAAAGAGTTTTCACTCGGTGCCGAGTTCGACTCGTGACTGGTTAGTTGGAGAACGAGCCCACGTGGATGTTTGGGGACCGTATCCAGTGGCTTCGTACTCGGGCATGCGCTACTTTGCTCTCTTCGTCGATGAGGCTTCTCGCTTCTCGACACTGTTCCTGATGAAAGAGCGCACCGACGTCTACGCAAAGTTCCAGTTCTACTATGAGCGAGTAAAAACACAATTGAAAATCCGAATGAAGGAGCTTCGTTGTGATAATGCTCGGGAACTACTGGCGCTCGGTGAGATGTGCAAACGCAACTACGGAATGGAGCGCTCGCTGACTGTGAAGCATACTCCAGAGCAAAACGGGGTTGCTGAACGAATGATTCGCACGGTGACTGAGAGGATGAGGTGCTTGCTGGAGCATTTCGGACTGCCCAAGCAGATGTGGGCGGAGGCCGCTGTCACTGCAGCATACTGTGTGAACATCGTGCCGAACAAGAGAAAAGGAATGCAAGTCCCGTATGCAGTGTGGTTCAGAGAGACACCTGCGTACTCGAGACTTCGGACGTTCGGTTGTGCTGTGTTAGCGTACGTTGACAAAGTTGAGCGTAAGAAAATGGATTCACGAGCGAAAGAAGCTGTATTCGTTGGTTATTCTCGTGAGAGAAGAGGCTACCGGTTGCTGGACAGCAAGACGAACAAGGCGTTCTACACCCACACAGCCGTCTTCTACGAAGATAAACCTGGACGAATTCTGTTGAAGGATGGTACAGAGGCGCCATCAGTCCCCACATCCGAGTACTTGGACATTGATGCTACGACGATGCAAAATATTCCGTCTCTGTTGGAGGAAGCGCAAGCTGATGAGAGGCATGCGTCAGAGTGCGGAACTGGTGGGGCTGATGAAGGAGCAGTGCGAGCAGAGACTACTGGTGAAGATCATGCACAGCAGGTTGGTGGTGCCGCAAGTGAGACCGTGCCGTTGCGAAAAATAGAGCGCGCGAGTGGAAACTCGGTTTCGCGCAAAAGAACTCGCACTGTTGAAAAAGTGAAACCAAGTGCAGAAGCAGCACGGGTGAGTGAGGAGAATGCGCCTCGTCGGAAGAAGAGAAAAAGAGGGAAAAGAAAGAAACGAAGTTGTGAACGGTGTGAGACACCAAACGAGGAGTCTGATGGTCCGGGCAGTGGGCGGTGTGTGACACCGGTTGTGAAGCAAGATGATAAGGAGGCAGAAGTGCAGCAGTCTTCGACTCGTTCGACTGGTGAGATGACGACCGCTAGACACGAGAAGCTGGATGCTGGTGGTGACTCGCCGATGGGGGACTTTAAGCGTCTTTGAGCAGCGAGATGCAACTCGCAGTAAGGCGCCGAAGACTGGCTGCATCGAATACCGGACGAAGAGTGGCAGAGTGTCGAAGCCACCACGGTGGCTTGGCGACACCATTCATCTTGCGTACAGAGACTCAATTGAGAAGAAGCGGTTAGCTGGTTCATCAAGCTGGGAGGTGAAACGTGATGAAATGCAGTTTGAAATTGCGAAAGAGAAAGCAATGGATTGGTGGCAGGACTTCTCTTGTCTTTCGGATAGTGTGATTGATGAGCCAGAGACCCTGGATGATGCAATGGATAGCGACTACGCAGAGGAGTGGCTTTCAGCAGCGGATACCGAGTATCATGCCTTAATGAAAAATGGCACATGAAAGCTGGTCCCTCGCCAGAAAGGTATGAAGGTGCTCGGAAACCGTTGGATATTCCGTGTGAAGTATCTTCCCACCGGAGAAATCGAGCGGTTCAAAGCCAGATTGGTGGTCAAGGGCTTTATGCAGGTCTATAGCGTTGACTATCTTGAAGTGTACTCACCTGTGGCCCGCTTGGAGACTCTACGGATGCTGCTGACACTAGCTGCAACCTGGGACTACGAAGTCGACCAGATGGACGTGACGACCGCATTCTTGAATGGCCCTATTGATGGAGAAGTTTACATGGAGCAACCAAAGGGATATGAGGAAGCAGGAAAAGAGGAATGGGTTTGCAAACTGGATAAAAGTCTGTATGGCTTAAAGCAAGCCCCCCGTGTTTGGTTCCGCCTGCTGAAAGACCACCTAGAGAAACAAGGCTTTTTGATAATGAATTGTGAGGCTTGTGTTGCTGTGAAAGTGGTCGATGGTGAGTTGGTGTTTATCTCCATCTACGTGGATGATTTGATTCTCTTCGCCAACAACATGAAGTTGATGAAGGAGCTGAAGTAGATGCTTCACATGCGTTTTGAGATGAAGGACTTGGGGCCGATTCACTACACCCTGGGCTGGGAGATAACACGAAACAGAAAGAAGAGGTCAATTTTCATCAACCAGCGCAAGTATGCAGACAAAGTATTGCAACGATTTGACATGGAAAGATGCAATGGCTGCAAAGTGCCAAGCACTCCTGACTTGAAGCTGTCGAAGGTCATGTGTCCGACCACGAGAGAGGAGAAGGAGCTGATGAGTGGGAAGCCGTATCGGGCTGTACTTGGCAGTCTAATGTACTTGATGTTGGGCACGCGCCCTGATTTGGCTTACCTGGTCCGTGAGTGCAGTCAATTTCTCAAAAACCCTGGGATTTTGCACTGGCGCGCAGCAAAGCGTGGGTTGCGTTACTTAAGGGAGACGCAGGACTGGGGGCTACAATTAGGAGGAGTGCAATGGAATGAGCAGGAATTGGATGACCATCTAAAAGCTTTTGCAGATGCAGACTTTGCGAACCGAGTGGACGATCGGAAGTCTATTGCTGTGGCAGCACAATTTCATGGGCAAGACAGACAGAACGGACGGTCGCATTGCACACGACAGAAGCTGAGTACATGGCGCTCAGTCTTCTTGTCCAAGAAGTCATCCACCTGCGGCAGATGTTGAAAGAGCTGAAGATGAAGCAGAACAACCCCTCAGATGTATTTGTGGATAACGAGAGTGCTCGAAAGCTGGCAAACAACCCTGAATTTCACAGCCGGACAAAACACATTGATGTACGACATCATTTTGTCCGCGAACGTGTTGAGCTGAACGAGATAACTGTGAAACGAGTGGCTGGGGCTGAAAATGTGGCTGATGCATTCACGAAGCCACTGCCTCGAGTGAAGTTTGAGCAGCACCAAGCAAGCATGGGATTGATTTCCCAAGGGCAATGCGAGACTACCACGAACTCGTGCAACGTTGACAACCAGTAGGTGGGGCTGTTGTGAATTACTGGTTCTCAGTGTTGCAGTGTAGCTTTTGCTCTACAGTAAGTTGAAGTGCAGATACAAAAAAGGCTCAGGAGCTGGGAAAGGAGAGAGAAAAGTAAAGAGGGGGAAACCACAGAACACAAAAATACAACGGGAGCAGCAAGTCGCTTTACTCCCCCGCAGCGCGTTCACCTTCTCTTCCTCCTTCGTTGTGCGGTGTGAGTTACAGACGCACGCAAAAGCAGCCAAGTTACAAGTGTCATATTCAGGTTGTATTCAGGATCTAGTTGACCAGTGTGGCGCAAATGTGAACGGCAAGGACCAGTACGGAGTCACTGCGCTGATGAAAGCGGCTGAACTCGGCAGTATCGAGCTTGTACAGTATCTCACGAACTTCTTCATTGTGTCGATCGGCCCGATCCGCGATCACCTTGCGTAGGCGAGCATTCACCTGACTTCGAGCCTGATCGTAGTGCCTCTGGATCCGAAAACGCCACCGTCGAGGATTCCGATCCCGAGTCCGAGTACTACCCAAAAGTATCGTCGCCTCGAGCGTCGATCGAGGATCCCAACCAACCATGCATCAGATAAAAAGGGGAGTCTCCACGGACTTGATCTTGAACCGTGTTGATCGCGAAGGTCAATCGCTCTGCGTACTCATCCCAATCTCTCTGATCCAGATCCTCCACGAACATCTTCAGGGCTCTCGTCGCCGTCTGTACCATTCGCTCTGCAGTACCGTTAGCTTGAGGTCGATATGGCATCGTCGCTCGCTGACGCATACCCAGGATCTTGTTAAAGGCGCGGAAGAAGTCGACCATAAATTCCGGCTCTCGATCGTGCCTGATCACCTCGCTAGCACCAAATCACCGGAACACACACTCTTCGTAAGGTTCAGCGATCGTCTGCGCCGTTCGGAAGGAACTGGCCTTCGCGATCTCGTATCCCGTGAACAGATCGACCCAGATCAACAGTTCCGTATTACCCTTGTACGACTTCGGCAGCGAAGGTATGTGATCCATCGCTATGATCTGGAACGGGTACGTCGCCTGGATGTTCCCCGGCGACTCGCCCCTGATCGTAGGTCGTCCTTTGCCGGTCTCGCAGTCGACACATTCACCGACGTACTTCCGCACACTCCTGAAGAGACCTCTCCAGTGAAAGTGATCGCGGTTCCGCTGATAGGTACGCCCGATCCCCTGGTGTCCCCTCCCAAAGTGGAGTGATAGTGATGCAAGATATCTTGATGCAGCGTCTCCGGTGCAACCAGTCTCATCGGTCCATCTCGATCTGCCTCCGATCGCTTGGAGGGTGGGCAATAGAACAGCAGATTATCACCGTCGATCTCGTAATCCGCTGCGATGTTGCCATAGGATCGAGCCTCATTCTGCGTCAGATCAGCCACATCTCCCATCAGGTACCTCTTCATACCCGCGATCCACGTTTCTTCATCTTGAGCTCGACGAATTCGATCGATCCGCAACCCTCGCACGAACTCCTCCTGCATGACAGTCGGGTTCTGCCGTGATCTGTCGCCCGATCGAGTGGTCATCGGCGATAGTCGGGCGATCGACCCATCCGATCGAACAACCAGGATCTCATTAAGTCGGTTCAGTGTCACTAGATCCCCAGGATCGACCTCATCCTCGACGACGATGCCCCCTTCACGTTGGAGTGCTGCACTGGCAAGGCTGTCCGCACTTCCGTTCCAGTCTCGTTTCACATGTAACAGCTCGTGATCTGGCCAGTTCCGTAGTTGGTCCAGCACCTTCTGCTTTAACAATGTCAGCTTAGGTGCTTTGCAGTCGATCTCGCCCCGTGATCGGTGTCGTCGCGATCTTCACCTTCAGTGTCGAAAAGGCACGATGAGCACGGATCTAGCGTTCATCGGCAACACCGACTTCAGGAACTGGTGGAGTCCGATCGGGGTTCACTGGGTCCGTATCCACTGAGTTCGGCACTTGACGATCCAGGATCTGGCGCAGATCGGGGCTCTTCTTCAGCTCGGCGAAGTCCACCTCGCGCAGTTCGCACAGGATCGCAGCGTAGATCGCGTAAGCTTCCAAGAAACGGTTGTAGTAGTTGAGACTGCCCAAGAATGACTGCATCGATCGGAGCGATCCGGGGAACGGCAGGTCGGTCAGAGCGGTGAGGTCCTTCGCATTGGCTTCCAGCCCGTCGTTCGACACACGATGTCCCAGATAGTCCACCTTACGCATTCCCCAAGAGCTCTTCTCCACACTGATCGAGAGGTTCCACTTATCCCAACCGTCCAGGTGTATCCTGAATAGACAACGTGTATCCCGAATGGACGACTCTCCAAGCTCCAAGATTTGACCATATAAACCCAAGACATTATCGACCGACCAAGCCGACCGTCCAAGATCTGCTCGGCACATGGAACCTTGAACTCCCTCCCAGCTGTGCTGCCGATCCCCGGTGGATCTTTGCGACTCAACCGACGACAACCTATACTGAAACCAAGATAATACTTCCAAGACTGCATGTTACGATTAGTGATAGCCTACAAAGATAAGACCAAACAGAGTTCGTTTTTCCTGCTACAGCGCAAGTGTCTTCTGTTGGGGCCAGGCTATTCAGAGCTGGTTCAGACTCAAAGGAGCCTTGTGTCTTTGGTTCTCCCCCCGCAGTCAGGGCACCTCGGCTAAGAACGTAAGGGTCGTGTGTGGAGCTCTCATAGTACGTATCAAATCAAGTTACGGCGAGTACCTGAGCTGTCGTGCGGCCAGGGTTGATAAGCTTTATTTCATATTCTAGTTGGGGTGTTTGTCCTGGACAGCACTGCCATTTCATATTAAGCTACTCCTAGGGCGGTTGAGGTAGTCACCACCTAGTGATTTGTCGATAGGCTACTGAGTGATAGGTAGGACCGTGTTTTGTATTGATTCGGCTTTTTCCCTCTTGATTGAGGGTCTTGGACTTGCCAGTGTCCTGGATCTACCCTCAATGTTGACTGGTGTGTAGGGCCCACCGTCCAAGGGCCAACCAAAGAATAAGTGACGGTTGTGTGTATTGTATATTTGTGTATGACTCTGTATTGTTAAGGTTATCTCTCCGGATCCAGGCTGTGAAAGCTGCGTTCTGAAGTGTGCGTTGGCTCCGCTTTCTGGTCCTAGCGATATTATCCTGTTTCCTGCAACTCATGCAGTGCAAGTCTCACGTTCGAAGACAAACGACACCCAAAGGGATTCCACAAGAAACACACGCCACCCGGGACGACACCAAGTGCTCATCCAGGGTTGTGTCGAGGGGACAAGTCTAGATCCTTTTCTGGCCACTGTACACCTGGGCGGCAAAAGGCGTTCACCCGCCTCGCCTCAGCTGGTGCGCGTGCCCGGATTCGAATCGTTTGGGACTTCACTGAGTTGCGGTTACATTTATTGTTAGGATTGAGGTTGCGAAGTCTACTAACCCTCTGACCGAAGCGTTTATGGCGAGAGGAAACGGAGAAGACATGCGCGAGGAAGGACGCGATGGCTAGGGACGCGGTGATGCGTCGGGCCAGTCGCGTAGGTCTCAGGGGCTGCCGGAGGAGCACGCGAGTCTGGACGAGGTTGTCCGGGCTGCTCAGAAGGCAGGCGCTGCAAAGCGCAAGGCGGCCCGCGAGGCGAAGGCCAAGTCGTCGGAGAAGGAGCCGACTCCAGCACCGTCCGTCCAGGATGACGCGCACCAAGTGTCCTCAGATGGCGAGCTGGACGTCCAGGATCCTGACCCGAAGGCTGCCCAAGATCAGGGTGAGTCCGTCCAGGATGAGCTCGCCAAGGCGTCGGCGGGAGGCGCCGATGAGATTGAGCCCCCGGCGGCGGATCGATGTTCGGACTCTCCGCTGCCGGATCAAGATGCGGAGTCCAAGGAGACCCCGAACCTGGAAGACAAGCCGCTACCGATGTCCAAGAAGTGGACGAGCTTGAGGACTCGCAAGAGACCTCGCCGTCCGCCCAAGCGACCATGACGAACCCTGAATCCTCGGTCCAGGAAGCTTCGGCCAAGACGGCCCTGAATCAAGCCGTCCCACACCAAGGTCCGGATCCAGGATCGCTTCGGTCGGGATCACCTGACCAGAGGTTCGCCGAGGTCCAGGAGAAGGCGTTCGTCGCGCAGCAAGTGTCCAGGTGGGAGCGGGTGGAGTCCGAACGCGTGACCCCGCCCACTGTGGAGTATTCCTGGCCGACACCCAGGCCGGATGCACAGCCCTGGATGGCCGCCATGTTGACCACATCCAGGTACCTCAGTGCGCGAGCACTCTTGGAGGACCAGGATGGTGGCTGGATTGCGGAACTTCGTCTCGACCGGCGGTACTTGAGCACCACCCAGGATCTCATGGCTGTCCAGGTCCCGGTCCAGATGCTGACGCCGCGGGAGTGCATGACCATCCTGCAAGATCTGCTGTTCGAGGCTGGATTCATGTTTGACAGGATCTTGGTGAACGCATACAACGCGTCGTCCAGAAGTCGCTGATAGATCTGACGAGCGTTCTTCAGGCCGAACGGCATCCGGTTCCCCTCGAACAGACCCATGTGGGTGATAAAGGCCGAGACCGCACGAGCTCGATCGGTCATTGTCACCACCCAGAATCCACTAGCCATGTCCAAAGAGCAATACCAGAGTACCTTGTCTAGATCCTCCAGCAAATCGTTGATCAAGGGCATCGGATATACCATCAGCCTGGTTAGACTGTTGACGAGCCGATAATCGATGCCGAGTCGGATATCCACGCCGTTCTTCTTGATGATCACGACGATCGGCGAGGCCCACGGTGATCGAGATTTCCGAATCATCTTGGCTGACAATAATCCCTTGATCAGCTCGGACACCTTCTCCACAAACGGGGGGCCACTTTCCGGACACACTGAGCGATCGGCTTTGCGTCGCCCACGTCGATGTCGCAGGTGACACCCCGGGCTGCTGGGGGAAGTGCATTGCCCTTGCCGATCAGCAGGTGATTCCTGTGCCAGATCTTCTTTCGCAGCCGATCGAACTCCTCCGGGGTGTTGAACTCCAGATCTCCCACCTTGATATCATCGATCTTCACCTCATCCGTCGTCGAGATCACAATTTCAGGAATCACAGCTAATTAACCTTCGACATCTTCTGCTGACCGATTCCCGCCCTCGTGGTAATGGGCCTGATCATCAGCGCCAACGTCTCGATCCGGTTCGGATGCAATGAGGTCGCCCAATTTGAAGTGGGTTTGGCCTCCATTTCCACCTGATCACCCCAACGATCGATGAGTATTCAGCCACTTGCGGCAGTCGTTCAGATGCAGGAACACCGTCGACTGCTGTATCGTCACTTGATCTCGACTCTTCCACAGCTAAGACCGCAACCGGGTGTGTCCGATCGGTACTCCCGCCCCCAAGATCTGGTTCGACGGCACAACCGTCGACCTGATCGGCCGATGGCTAGTGAGGGGACACGATTTCGCCCTTCTCAGCTCGAAATCCACATGATCTGGCTTCCCCTCTTGGTCGCCAGCACGATAATCTTGCGGCTTCGCGTCATCTATCGGTGCACACGCTTGGTCCGTGATCGGCGAAGGCTGGGAGTCCAGCCCCACCTGTTTCCGCTTTGGAGAGCATTCCTCCTCCGATCCGGAAGGTTCACACACCGACTCAACAGGATCCGACCGTGGGTCTGGTGGATCTCCGACGAGGACAGTTGAAGCAGACGACCCCGACTCCTCTGTCACGCGATCATCGTCCTGCAACGGTCTGCCCCCTGATCTAAGAGTATCAACGACGGTCGCCCCCGGATCAGGGCTCATTACCTCCGGTTCGCTTGTTGGATCGGGTGGACCCGTCGACAGATCGACGATCGGGGATACCTTGCGTCTCGGGGCGTTCGATAAATCGGTCGCTCGACGGCAGGTACTGGAGGTCCCGTTGGTGCCTCCTGGTTCGTCGGCCGGTCATCTGTCGTGGCTTGAAAGGCTAGATTCTGCCATTCCATGTATCGACGAGATCCGATCGACACATATCCTGGGATCCGGGGTATCCGATCTCCAGCCAGCCACATCCCGATCCGTTCATTCCGATGCAAGACGAGGTCATTGTCGCTGATGTTGGTAACCTGGCGATATCTGATCCTGCTGGGTCCTCGGACCACAGTCGGCACCCAACGATCTCCACGGGTGACCCATAGCTTTTCTCGATCCGTCACCTTCATTCGTAGCGGAAGCTCAATCGAATCTCCGATAGCGATCATCATTCCCTGATCTACACACACGTGTCTGACCTTGTCGTTGTACAGCTGGCGCCGTGCGCTAAGCTGGATCTTGACTTCGTCGGGGAGACAGATAGAGCCGTCCGCAAGATCGAGACGGATCCCCGCTGGAACCATAAAGTCCATACCCAGGATCGCCTCTTGTCCTGATAGATCGCCAACCCAGATATCGAAGAAATACACCAGCGATCCCGCAAGCGTAACCTTGATCCTGGTCCTTCCTTCCTCATGTACACGCTTTCGCCAATCCCCACACATTCCTGGCTCTGACTCGTGTCGACATAGCACCCCACCTTACGAGCAAAGGCGGCGTCCACGATGGACACCTCGGCGCCGGTGTCTAAGAATAAGATCGACTTCTCATTGTTGATCTTGCCAGTGATCTTGGCCTGACGGAACCACTTACCTGGCGAATGATGTTTCCAGTACCCTCTGGACTCCTCTGGGATGAGATCGGCACGACATCCACAGATCTGCGGTGTTCGTTGACGCGAGGCAGACTTCGATCGCGATCATGCTCCGGGATCTCGGTCGTCACTTCTCCACCAGCTGGCTTGAACCATTCTTCCGGTCTGCGTTGCTTCCAATAGCCCCGCGTTTCTCCAGACTGGAGATCCAAGGGCACTTCGGCGTCAGAACGGCTGAAGTCGTCCGATCGATGTAGACTTAAGATCTTGGCGGCAGATTTCGCATGCAGGTGACATGTATTACCGCGTAGATCAGTCCGTCCACTTACTCGATCTACCGTGTTCTTGTTCACGAATGCATAGATGCAGTAACTAGAACGCTCGGCTCGTACCGGATTCCAACCCGGCGAGCGTCCTAGTTTAACATCTTCTCGGCGATCGCGGGCAACATGCCAGCGTGCTTCACCGGGTTGAACTATTGACGGATCTGGTTGTAGAATTCCTCCATCCGACACTTGCCCATCTCGTGTAGTTCACCACATCCACGACACACAAGCAGACAACGATCCGCCGGATGACCTCTCTTGCCACACTTCTCGCACGTCAAACGTCTCCAACAATCGAGATAGGTGTGTTTCCGCGATCCACAGTGTGAGCAGCGGCTTGATCGGTCCGATCCGTCAGGTGAAGATCGCGATCGTGGATCCGATCGAGGTGAGTCATGGATGATCTACGCTTGGTTGCTCCGATCCAGCTTCGTCGAGTCGCCCCCAGCGTTGCGAGACTTGTCATTGGCCGACGCTATGTAAACGCGACGTAGATCACCCTCCGAGTCCGATCCTTCCGATCCTGTGTCCGATCCAGATTCCTGGCTCGCGATCTGAACTGCACGCACTGCCCGCTTGGTTGCAGCAGGTGGTGCTGAGGTCGGAACCTTCTGACGATACTTCGATCCAAAGGCAGATCGCATCCGTCTGTTCTTCGCGCGCTCTCGAGCGCGCAGGACTTCCTTCAGATCTTCCGCGTCCGCAAGCCGGAGTAGGGTGAGCTGATCAGCCAGTTCCGGATCGCCCAGCGTCTCGATAAAGTGTTCGACATGTTCTCGGCGGGCCTTGGAATCTCCGTCCTTGATCTTCAATCTCGCACGCAGAGCCGCCACATTCAGTCGATAGAGGTACTCCAACGGCGATTCATCTGCTCTCTTGCGAGAATGATAATACTGCCAAGCGACCGATACTCCCAGGCCACAATACTGGATCTGGAAACTCCGGAGTAGATCGCTCCACTTGTTCCGCGTCGATCGGCCCAGCTGGCGGTACCAGTTCTTCGCCGGGCCCGTCAGTAGATCAGCGAAGGTCAGCCACTTCTCTTCGTCCGTAGCCTGATCTCGCAGGAACGTCGAATTCACCTTGCTGATCCACGATCGGGCGCGGTCTTCGTCCTGATCCTTGCCACTGAACTCCTTAAGATCGGACATCGCCGAGATTCGCACACGCTGGATCGAGGAGGACCCAGTGGATCCCGAGGCAGCGGTGGTCACCGCAGCAGGGGCCGAACTCGGTAGATCAGTGTCGTCCGGATCATGTTCCCACTGGGAGAGATCTTGATCCGGTGATCCGGCTCATTCCATCTCCACGTCCCGCGATCCAACGTTGTCGTCGACCACTGGAGTAGGTGTTACCACCATGGCCTGTTGTTCCTTCAGAAATCGAGCCATCGCAGTCTGGAAGTAAGACTCCAGTCGGCCGTTCGACTCATCTGATCCGGTAGCACTGGTGGTCCGATCGGTCGACTTGGGTTTCTGCTTCCGAGGTCCTGATCGCATGCGTTCCTGACGTTGACTCCGTGATCGTGCGTCCAGCATCGCAGATCCTGATGGACCGAGGGACATCCGTTGAGGTTCACACGACGTATCCGATACATGTTCCGCTGCGGAGACATATGGAGACGACGATCGGTACCCAGTGGACTCCACTCGTGGCGATGACACTGGAGCCGGCGACACTAGATCTGGCACCTTCGGGTCCGGACTGTCCGCGATCACGTCGACCAATGGTCTCAACTTGTCGACCAATGTCTAGATTGCTGTCTGGATCACATCGAGATCTTGATCGAAAAGATCGTTCGCTTCAAAGGCGCCAGCCACGAAGCCTGCTTCCTTCAAAAGGCCGAGCATGTTCTTCACCGCCATCAGCTTGTTATCCGTCACTCGGGGGGCCGAGATCGGGCCCTTCGGGTCGTCGATCTGGTCTGGCTGCACGATCTCCATGACAGGATCTTGACGCAAGAAGTCTCGCAGTTCCTTCAAGTGATACTGACGATCCAGGTTAGCCTCGGACCAGTCGAGTGCCGACGGTCTGGGATCTTCGTCGTCCAAGCCTGGCGCTCTCAGATTCTTCCTCACGATCTGGGCCTTGTCCGCGATTGCGTCCAGGTAGTCGGATCGAGCCTGATCGGCGAGTCAGCGAACGCGTATCGGTCCGATCCCGCCTTAGTTTGTTTTGTTAGTGAATCTCGGTTCGCACCAAGATCCACCGGGGTCCCCGAAGGTACCTGGGGAGGATGTTGAGGTTTGTCTTCTAGATCTGTCCCCAGATCGCCCTCGATTCCGTCGACAGAAGTCCTCCGAGCACTCTGTCGATCCGCAGATCTCGTTTTGTTTAGCAGCGTCTTCGTCGATCCGATATCCGACGACGCCACTTCCCCTGGTTCTTTCTTCACTTGAGCATCTTCTACGCACTCACGGTGAAATCCGGAGTCCCCCAGAGATCCGGGCACGCACACCATTGAGGTGTAGTGGGATCGGCCAAAATCTGATTAAGGCCTGATCGAGCTTCCCACCAGCGCCCAGACACCGACTAACGGAGGGGGTCCCCCAACGATCCGTGATCGGCTGAACTTGTTCTCACCTTGTGTACCCGTCGGCGGGCTGGATCTGCTCTCTCGGGGCTCCGAAGATGCAGCACTTGGTGAAGATCGAGTGTCTTGGCG
The DNA here is from genome assembly GCF_000149755.1 of Phytophthora sojae. Lineage (NCBI taxonomy): Eukaryota > Oomycota > Peronosporomycetes > Peronosporales > Peronosporaceae > Phytophthora > Phytophthora sojae. The sequence goes on from NW_009258118.1 coordinate 5,599,253, forward strand.
TGACGCGGGGATAGTTTGTGGAGCAGCGCGGTAGTCTTCGCTCTGCGTCCGAGTATACGCTCCGATCGAGGGTTCTTCGCTTCGATCGGTCGGCCTGGAGTAGATCCAAGGCCTGTAGTTGCCTTTCCGGGTGTGTTCCTCCCTTTCCTGAGTTGCTTGCCGCTTCCTATAACGGGATCGAGGTTGATCGAGAGGAGAAACGATCGCCGGCCAAGCACTAATATCCGGTCGATCGAGGACTTACACATAAAGATAGATCACTAGAGTAGGTCGAGCTGGCCAATGTATTAACCCAGTCTTAACCGTACAGCTAGTTCAATACCCAAAGTGTCGACGCTGCCGAGGCCAATGTAGTTCCTGGGACTTGGTGACTTGAGGGGACTTGTGGTCTTTGGTGCAAATTCTGCTCTGATTTATGTTTAGCTGGTGTCTCGCTACCGCTACCATCTCATCTACCATCCTACAACTCAACAACCACTGGATTCTTGTCCTGACTTCGTCCTCCATGTGCATCCAATCGTGGTCGATCCCTGATCCACGATCAACCCACGATCGGCTCCCGATCTGCGATCGATCTCGATCCGCGATCGATGACTGGTGCCGGTTGCCGTGCGCCGCCGATCCATCATCTTCTGTCCTCGGTCGTCCTAGATCTGCGAGATCTGTCGTCGATCGGTGCTTGGGTCGACCCCGAATCACGCCACGGTTCGAGCACGATCATCCACAATCCGGCTTGCCACATGTCCTGCCTTACGCGCCGGCGTCATCGGGCCACTTGAGATCTCCCGAAGAACTCCCTCTGATCCACAGATCCTTGCTGCCTGTCTCTCGATCGCTGATCTCCCATACTTCCAGTCGATCGGCCCTGCCGCCTTTCTTAGAGAACAATTCTAATTCAGCATTTCTCCACGTCGATGTCGGCAGCATCGAGGTGTCGGGCCCGCCCTCCTCGATGTAGATGTCCTCAGCGCGCACCATGATGCTGGAAAGGCGACCGACACACCCGCCTGGGGAGTGCGCGTGCGAGACAGCGGGACGGTTGTGGTGTAGTGCCCCACGAGGAAGCGGGCACGTCGACGCCGGTGAGAGGAGGCGCCGAGATGGAAGCCGATTGACGCGAAGGATGGAACTCGGCGCGGAGGATGGAACTCGATGCAGTTGGTGGAACGCGGCGCGCGGCAGAGATCAACGGGAAAAGTCGATGCGGGTGAAAGCCGTGATACACGGCGCCAGAGTCCAACTCGACGCGTAATCATCCGACGAGTCGACCAGCGCCCCGTCTCTGCAAAACGAGCCGACCCTTTTCCCCGCCGAGCAAAACCCGTGGGCCCCAAAACCCGTCAACCCTAAACCCCGTCGAGAAATCCCGTCGAGCCCAAGTCGTGATTACGTTACGCAAATCAGGTTGAAGAGCGGCAGTGCAAGCACGACAGACGCAGGGATAGGCGTGAGTGGTAGGCTTAGCAAGCAAGTAGTAGGGAGTAGCCAGTAGCAAGGACATAGGATAGGGTAAGGACTCAGTCCCGAAATTTCTCTGAACCACTCAGACCTCTCCCCTCCGGAAGATCGCCAGGTTCTTGAGAACCACCAAGCGTCGGCAAGTATAGCCGCAAGGAATACGTGGCCCCCCGTCGCTCGCTGGCTCGGGTACTCGCCCCCCTCAAACCCCGTGTTGGAAACGAAGGCACGTAAAACGTATACCGGTTAGGAGGCGCTCGAAAACGCGCAGCCTAGACGAAGGACCGCACGGCCTGATAACCGCTGTGCACAAGACCCCGCGTCGGCCCGATAACGCCACGCAACAAGCCCCAGGAAACGCCGGCCCGATCGGTCCGCACGCCCAAGGAACAACCGACGCCCTAAGACAAGGAACAAGCGTCCACTCAACCCCCCAACTCTGAAGCTTGCGAAGACTTGGGCTCTATATTCGAAGATACGCTACTCAAGATCCGGGAAATTGCCCGTCGCGACCGCAGATTGGACGCGTCGGGTTTGTGCGAGGACGAACTCCGCGATTTCTGTGAGGCCGCTACTCCACATAAATAATAAAAGAAAGAGAAGCACAAACGTAGCAGCTACAAAATCGAAAGTGCGACCGCAAAGACACTTTATGAATGTAGTATAGCTCTCGATCCATAACGCCAAACTTTTTCAAACACATCGACAGACTATTTTTTAGTAACCCTTAAGGGGACTCAACTTGTTCAATGCGCAAGTAATTGTAGTAGTCGAGATGTAGCTAAATGATTATTACACCAACAACCCTGCAGGGCAACTAGATATATTTATTTCCAAATGAAAAAAGTCACAAGCGACTTGGGCGATCCTCACTTGCGGCGCACCAGTCGCACATCTCCTCTCAGCTTACTTTAACGCTCTAGCATATATCGAGATAGTCTTGCGTTCTTTGGGTTCGGTCACAAGACGCGCCTGCACAGGATCTGGGTTCGCAGCGAGTAGATTTTCTCTCAGTCGGACACCTTTACACACGTACTGGTAGACCCTTCCAACTAAACTTTGTCCTTTCGAGTCGTCCTTGAGATTGTGATACAGAGTCGTGACCTATTCCAGCCACGAACGCCTCGATCATGTCCTCACTAGCATTAAGATCAGACAATATTAGTGAAGTTGCCGATACCGCAGCAATTGTAGACGAACAAATTCGTGCTGCACGTATTTGTGGCCTGAGTGGGCCTTTTCTAGCTACTTTCGGCATCGAATAACCCCCTAGAGCACCAGCACGTCCAACGCGTCGCATTCTACAGTACAACCAGTGAAAAATTAAGTTTAGGCCAAGTTTCCATGTCACGAGTAATGGGGGGGGTACCTGAAGACTCAAGCGGAGGTTGCTGCTCCTTCTTGCCCTTATGCGAGCATCCAGCTCATGTCTGTTCTCCTGTTCAGCAAATTCTAAAATGTATTTAGCGAGCAAGCCCCGCTCGGATCAGGAACATCATGACCTATACCTCCATCTAAAGGCCTTCTGGCCTATACCTTTACTCTTTGTCCCCTCAGGGGACTCCCCTGAGTTATGTATCCAACACTAGTTAATCCGCATACAAATGCTTAGATAAATCGGCCCAATACAACAGTAAGTCATTCGAATACATACAAAACTCAAGATATTAGATTTCAATACAAAAGTCAAGTAATTAATTCTGGCGATACCGGTATCTGACATTAAATAGGTAGTAACGACAGTTCTTACGAACTGGGAATTTTCATGGCGCTGCAGAGCCCGGACGTCGCTCTTATTCATCAAGAGCTGGAAACGTAGCCCGCAAAACTCCACTGGCGTAGTTGATGCTGAGGTCCTTGGACGGACGAGGGTCGAGCGTCACCTTCGTGGCAAAGACATCTCCTACGCCAGACTCTTGGAACTGCACCAGCTTGCGGATTGAGCTCCGCCACTCTCTCCAGCGGCCCGCTGCGTTTGTAGACCATCCTCTCGAAAGAGCTGATACGGGAACTTGCGCGTGTCGACGTCGGACACTGGCTCACGGACCCTCACAAACTTTCACGTGCAACTCAGTCCGTCACGAACGCCGTTGATGCGGGGGAATCTGCGAGGCGCCTTGCTGTCCTTTGGCTTCCGTGGAGCTGAGGACGGGCGCTTGTTGTACTGCCTGTTATCTTAGTCATGGCGGAAGCGCTGCGGGGCCTTCCGCGCTACGTGCCCGTCACCCTTAAAGCTCGCCATTGTTTCTGACGCGATGTTTCTCAACTGAGCCCACAGCTTCTCTTCAACTGCCGTATGCGGTGGACAACCCCGTGGTAAAACCTCCAGCCTCATCACGGGGCGAACGACCCATGCACACTCCGATACAACACTAACCTCGACATACACCCCAACGTGCACAACTTCACCGCGAAGATGGCCGCCAACCATGTGGACCCCGCAACAGTTTCTTAAGGGGCTGGTCGCGCTGGCTGGTGCTGGTTCTCGGTCGGGACGGCAAGCTATATGCGAAATGATATCGTATTATTTTTCCTCACTGTGGACATAACCATGACGATTCGCCGAGAACCCGGGAACTCGATCCCCTTGCTGGTTCCAGGGTTCGGGATCCGCTAAGGAGGGCCCTCATCGGGAGGGCCCTCGTAATAGAGTCGACATTTGGGAAACAGCCGATTGTGACAAACGCACATTTGGGTCATTCGTAATAGGTACATGTACCAAAACGAGAGCTCGGTTCATAAAGCACTATCCCACCTCTCATGCGTGTCCACCGTGCCTTCTTTGCCTGGGCATCCCAGCTACAGTAAGGGCAGGGAGTGTCTGCCCAGGCGAAGGTTTTCGCTAAAGAAGAGCTCGACGGCGCGCATGAGGCTGCAGTCACCAAGGCATGGTTCAGCAATCGCGCCGGCAAGGCCCTGCGCGCGAATTGGAAAGCGCTAACGCCAGAAGAGAGAGAGAGAGATCTTCTTGCAGAGCACTGCTGACGACACGTTCCCTCGGAAGAAGCGCCCAACCAGGTGCTAGACGAGCGCCAAGATGGCGCTCGCTACCCACATCGAGCCCGCGCTGCTATCACTTCGACTGACTCGCGCGTTGGTAGATCCTGCGACGCCCCAGTTCAAGCGGCCGACCAGGCTCTGGCCAAGCTTCTACGACAGCGCAATCAGCTCTGTGGCACTGTGGCGCGAGCCGCGATGTCGGCAGAGCTGGCTGCTATGGCGATGGCTGTTCGGAAGCGTGATGCCGATGGTGTTGCTGAGTCTGCTGCTGCGGTTATTGAGTGCTTGGGTGCGCAAGTGGCTCGCAGCTTCTCGGCAGGAGCACGAGACAAATTACTGGTGTTGATGTGGGATGCGGCGGCTCATGTATCTGCCACGAGATCGTATAATTTGTTGCATAGTGAATCTGAAGCGATGGAAGCTCATGCAATGACGCGAGACTCGGCTCGAGAGGCCCTAGCAACGTTGCGCGACTTTACAACCGACAACAGCAGCGTCAACCCAAGATTTAAGGAGGCTGTGAACAACCAAGTGCCGTTCAATCCCCGATATGCTAGGTATTTGGGATCCCTCGCTTGGCAGAGCCAGTTTGACTCGGGTGGCAACGCTGTGCCGGTAAATGGATCGGATGCTTCCAGTACTGGTGATTTGGGAGCAGAGCCTGAGCTGGATGAAGAAGCTGCCTCCTCGCTGCATTCTGCATCTGAACCAGACCTGCCGGTCCCGGTCCCTAATTCTGACGGAGCGATAGCTGATCCCGCCCTCTCGACGGCCGTCACGAGCGACAAGCAAGGTCTCGAAAAAACAAGTAGCAATGAAGTCTATAGTTGGAAGTAGTATACCCCACAACACTATGAAATAAATCGCCGCGACACACAACTGCATATCCAGTAGGGATCTCCAATTCAATCTCCATTTCAGGGCGGGCAAAGTCAAAGCAGCGGGGAAACAACCGCAGTCTTGTCCCGGGTTGGATGGCAATAATAACACTAGCCAGAATGCTGCCCGGGTAGTGGGCATGCACAGCAGCTCGCACTTCGTCTGCATAGTCTTGATGAGGTTCCTGGTATAGACCCCCAGGTCGCGAGTGCATGTACGAAAACACACAGGGTCTGTAGTTGGAGTCGCGGGTAGCTGCATCCTCAAGGATTGCAGCGGAAACACGTCGAAGGGGAGGTGTCATGCGCTGAACTCGCGATTGACTTCTGAACATGTTATCTTCGACTCCGCCTACTTCTCGAACCACAGGTCTGTAGGTCCGAGACTCTGCTTCGAGGTAGAGCTCATCAATCGTCGCTTGGGAAACTTCCAGGTAGAACACGGCGTAGCCAGACGGTGGGAAAGCAAGGCGCACCATCAGCACAACGAGATGTGTAAAATGGCAAGCACTCAATCCCTCTTATTATTTGCCGGTAGTCTAAAGTAAACTTTGCCTCGGATGCTTATTTATAGTAGAGCTATGGTCGTCGGCAACAGTATCATTTCCACAGAGCGTTGCCGACGATTTCGGTACATGCACCTATTACGAATCACCCAAATGTGCGTTTGTCACAGCCGGCTGTTTTCCAAATGTCGACTCAATTACGAGGGCCCTATCTCCTTAGCGGATCCCCCGGGTTCTCTGTGAATTGCAATGGTTATGTCCAAAATGAGCAAAAATAATACAGAAGTGAAAACTCGAGGCCGACTTAGTAGTTCACCTACCCCTGCCCATCTCTGGAACACCCGATCGAGAACCAGCACCAGCCAGCGCGACCAGCCCCTAAGGAAGCTATTTGAAAAAGCAAAATACAGTACGGAAAATTAGTAAAACAACTACTAAAGTATGGATATTTCATATATTACCCATGCTGTACTATACTAACTATTGTTGTATTTAAAGCTAGACTCATATAGTATTGCAGTAATATTTTCTCGACCTACTATTGCTACAATAACGACGTAATATTACTATCGAGCTAACGAAAAGAGGGTGTTTGACAAACGTTTCGAATCACAAGATCGATTATATGCAACCCGGAGCGTTGCTCCGGGAGGGTACGCAGGTCGACGAATAGTTTCATGGACGATGATAACGGATAATAATTGAGTAAAGCCCAAAGTTGTTTTGTTTTTAATCCTTAAAAGCACTACCAGTCCAACTCTCTAGTTGATTCTAACGTGGGCATCTACTGCGCCTGCTTCATAGCCGCAGCATCTGCCCGAGAATGCGTACTTGAACAAATAGTTGCGCACATCGAAGTGTATCTATACGGAAATGATGTTTCAGCCAAACGTTTGTGAGGCTGGTAACCAGCAAGCCCCGCTCTTCTTTATCGTGGTGGGCTCTCAGGAACCGAAAGTCACCAATTGAGGTTGTCTGGTCTGATGGGGCCATCGATGACATAACACCCTGGTCAGCGTCCAATGGCTGCGTTGGCGCCAGCAACAAGAGAGCTATTTCATTCATTTTGCAGGTAAGGTATACTGTGCTCATTTTTGTACTATGTTGTGTGCTAACGATCAGACGAGAGAGCTACAGTAGCGGAACGAAGGAGAGACGCATGGTGCGCTGATCTTGACCATTTAACTTGAGGATGTTAGCTAAGTGACAATAACGATCCTCAATTCAAAAACAAAACAAACAAACAAACATATAACTTGAGGGAGTGGGGGATAAATTACGGAATGAGATATACGCTAGTGGGCCAATTTCTTGGAAGTAAGTGCTTCAACGCAGGGAAAAAAGTCTTATTCAAACGAGCGATGCTCGTGTCACCGTCGAGTTGAGCTGATTGGTTTGGCGACAGACACGAGGTTGGGCATCTTCGGCTAAGAGTGAATGGGTATTAACCAAATTGACATGTAAAAAAATGCAGCCTGCAGCTAGACAAGTCATGTCGTTCATCTTCAGCCAAGCTTGGTCGATTATGGCGCAAATTGATACGCCTTCAGCGAAGCCATGACGCTCTCATGGTGCACTATAGCGTCCGAAAGTGTTTGAATGCACGTTTTGGTCAATAATAAACGATTAGTATCAGCCTTTGGTAAATAATGCGCATAAATCTTAGCATTTATCGACGGGTACCCGATCCAGCAGATATTAGCTTAAACATTACAATTAACCCTCTAACCCCGTATTCTGTATCCTACAGAATAAGTATTGTCACAGGACATAATATCCAGCAAACTTGTCCTCTCTTTCGAACTTCGCATATGGATGCTTGTATAGCCGGTATTGTGCACATCTTCCCGTTAGATTAGCGATGGAAAGATAAACGGGGTTTATTCCGCGGTAATAGACGGACGAGTATAAACCACCAACAGGTTTGAAAATTCGGGTGGAAGCCTAAAACCGCCGCGTGTCAGCCACTCGTACGTTCCTTCATTCCGAAACTGCGCTGTTCAAGACGTCGCAATGCAAGCTTTGTTGGGGCCCGTCGAGCGCGCCCAAGTGACCAAGGACCATGGCCGAAGACGATCATGATGAGCGCCATTGTGATCTACAGGTAAGCGAGAGCGTGTACTTTGCTCTGTAACATTGTACTAGTGGTATATTGATTCTACGTTGCGATGTTGATTACCAGACCTGGTGATCCGACCCACACGACGCTATGAGCTCTCGCGTGTGGCCCGATTGGCAGATCGATTGCGGAGTCAGCGCACAACCTCATCGGTTCCTACGAAGCCGGCTACAGCCGGGTCTACCGCTGATGCAGTGGCTACCCAAGAGGCTACAGAAGACGCGCTCCTCATGGTGTGGCTACACCGGAGACTACAGAAGAAGCGGTAGATGCTACGCCGGATGCTACAGAAGAAGCTCTCCGCGTGATGAGGTTACACCGGAGATTACAGAAAAGGGACAGAGGCTACGACGGAGGCTACCGATGAAAGCGGCAGGAATGGAGCGGCAGTGCCGGAGGCTACAGAGCAAAGCGGAGGCTGCCAAAATGGCGATGATGACCCACGGCTGGCGCGAACATTGAAGAGCGTGCGCATGTAAAGGAATAAGTAGACGTTGGCATGAATATCATATATTGTCCTGTTTCGTACAAGAGGAACCGTGTGTAGTGCGTGTCATTACGGGCTATTGAGCATGCAAGCTCCCTGGTGTTGTTAGAGAGACAATCGTAACAAGCTTGTTAGGTGGGCTAAAGAAATCTAACGATGCGCTAATGTCAAGCACAAGGAAGAATTCGCCCAGTTCCTCCTCACTACGTCAGTTAGGAACAGGGCGATTTCTTCCTCCGCGTTTATCGCGGCGTGCCGAAGATGGGTGACTGGAGCCGAAGTATGCTGCCTTACCAGCCTTGCGAGATATTACTTCTCTGGTCCACGATAATATGCGCGAAACACTTTTTCTACCATAGTTGCGCCAATTCTAATGGTAGCCAGACAAGCAAGGTAGCAACAAAAAGCTGAGATCGAGCTGAAGCACATGAAATTTTTTATTAGCAGCTTCTGCGAGGCTTTGGCCGTAAAACTATCGACAGAAGCAGCTTATATGGCGATAAAATTAGGTTTTTTTCGTAAAACGTAAACCACAATAGCGATATTAGATCCAAGAATTGTCTCGGATTGTACTCGATACAAGCTTTCTGATGAGCTCTGATTTAGAGGCAAAAGCGTTGATTTGTGAGAGCTAGAGCCTCGAATAAAAACGAGGTTTTTCCTGCTTGCACGGTTGAGATTCGCATTCAGCAATTTATTTTTGCCCAATCAGGACATAGCTCATATTTATGCTACGTTTAGAATGGCGTTTTAAGAAGAAGTTATGCGTTATGCGGAGAGTTATCTATAATACATGTGAATGATTCTGAAGTCTCACCCCCTATAATACAAAATTTGTTGTCTTTTTTTCCTACGTGAGTCAGGGCGAAGGCTAGGCTTGGATTATTGGCTTGTGTAACACTGTGTTGCGGGGGGTATGCCCGTAGCGGCGGCTACTGGGCAACGCAGTGCTTGCCGTTCGTCATAGGGACGTCCTGGATGAGCCCAGCTACCTCCTCTACTATGAGTTTAGTCTGACCGAGGGCTCGCGGCTTTCGCGGAACCACTAGCGCGGAGGGGTCGGTGCGCTGGCTCCAGATCTCAGAGACCTCCGTCTCGAGATCTTTTCAATGCCCCCCCCCCCCCCGCCGCGGTGTGATCTCCCCTCTCTCCCTTGGCCCCTGGCGTGTGCATTGTTCGGGAATTGTTGGCTGGAATTAGCAATGTCACAGAAGGATTTGGCCATTATTCGATGGTGACGGAAATTCATAATTTTAGCCAATAAAAACATGTAGTGTAAAATACATAAAACCTTACGCGCATATTATCGTGGACCAGAGAAGTACCATGTAGCAGGTTTCGAGCGTGCTCTACGCTCGCCACGACCAATAGAAGCTCGCCATTTCGGCATATGGTGGATACATTGAGCATGTTTTGTTCCCTTTCGTAGCTGTTCTGTGCACAATGTTCCCAGCGCTTGACCGCAAGATGCGAAAGGGCTTCCAACAGCAAATCTTTGACAGGTTTTGAAGTATACTTTAATCAAGTCTAATGCTTATTCTGTAGGATACAGAATAAGGTCTGGGGCAGGAAGGGTTAAGAAAGAGAGACACGGTTTGGTACCCGGTTTTGGAAAGTTTAAAGTTTTTTGCCGGGGCCAAGCACAGGTCTTCGACCTGTGAGCTTGCTCCTCATGAAGTATGCTCAGCGTCTCAGCGCTGAGCTGGCTAAATGTCTTGGTTGCACGAGGTGGGGGTTCACCAGGGTTCAGTGGATAAATACTTACGTTAGGTGCGTGAACTTGGCGTGGCTTTCAGTAGAGATCCTTGCTGGATCGAGCTCGCGCTCTCACTCCCCTTAGGTACTTGTGTTCGTAGACCGTGCATCAACCACATCCGGGTATCCCGATAAATGAGGCTGAATACCTTTGTAAGTCGTTCTTCCATCCTGCGGCTAGGAATCGGCCACCAACGCACGACCGGGGCCTCGGCGCACCACGAGCTGCATGGACAAGAAATCTCAACATGCTGTCGTTCCTATTGGAGCCAAGACAGGAACCAAACGCGACCGACAAAGTGGCATGGCAGCGAAGGTGATACGTATTATGCGTCTCAACATCCTCACCATGGCGAGGCCATCCGACGCAGCGTCGTCGTCGACATTTCCTGCATCGCTAACTCGTAGCGGGGAACTAGTTGACTTCTATTGCAAGTTCTCGCTATTGCGCGCTGTCCTCCGCTTTGGCGCGCAACTGGATGCACAAAGCAACGTTCGAAGCATTATTGGTGTTACCATCGTATAAACCACCAGGATAGACTCGCTTCTTGACTGGCAAGTCTGCACTGCACAATTCCTCGGGTCCTCGCGCGTGGACGCCGGCACGTTGAGCATAGTACACGTGACGACCCGTTACTGACGAGGTACTACTGCAATCGGCTGTACTTGCGAGGATCTTCACCTTGCCAATCCGTTACTTGTGCTTGCCATCAACGTGGAAGAAGCAGCGTTGCTTGTGACGGACCTTCTGCTTTGGCGCGGCAACGTGAAGGATATCGACACGGTCTTGTCTTTGACGCTTGTGCTGCAGAAGAGCAACATAGGTGTGCTTGAACTCTCTTTGAATCACCACCAGATCGCCGCTGTTAAATACTCAAGTCGTTCGACAGCTCCACGAGCTACGGTTTGCATTGGCGGCGTCTCAAGGGCCTAGAGTGGCATGTCGTTACAGACGCGTACTCCATGAGGTAGCGAACAACTTCTTCCACTCGGATCTCCACCGCTTGCAAGAGCTGGGGAAGACTGGCGTCGCCGGCACACTACGCTGCTCGATATGGCTCCCGTGTTGGTGACTTGCAAGAGCTCGGGGCTGCGAAACCCCTCAAACGACAAATAAAGATGGCGAGTCTTTTCATCGCTGGAACCGCGCGTGAGAGGATTGCTGTCCTGTTTGACTTGAATCAGGCACCGGCCTCACAAATAACGAAGCACGGGGCGTTATAGCTCGGTTGTTGCTGCGCCATGGAGCACGGTTGTTTCTTTCCGGTTTCCAGGAATACGAACTTGTACTCAGGACTGCAACTACCGCGCATCGCGTCACTCTCCCTGCGGGGGTGCAACACCGTCGGCGAACCTGGCTCGTGGAGGACACAGTTTCCTTCGATTGTGAACCGGAGGGTGAAGATGAGGTCGCTAATGTCGCTCGCGGTGACTTGGTTCCAACGTGGCCGAAGCTGTACATACCGTGGATGACCACCGTGCGTTGCATTGACTCGTTGGAGTCGCTGCTTTCCATTCTCAATGTGTGCTGACATGTTGCACACAGCTTGTGGGCTCCCTCTGCAGCGCATTCCAGCTTTACTTCGTCAACCAACTCGAGAAGGTATCAGGGCACGCGCTTAACAACCGTCTTCCCCTCCAGCTTCACGACGAATTTCTACAGTAAATGTTGGTTAACGAAGTTGCTGCATCAGTTATCTCACTGGCGGCAACGGACTCCTGGCGTAAATTCCTCGTTCTCCCGCGCCTCGCTGGGTCAATAGATTCGTACACGAGTTAGAGGGATCACACCATGGCCTATGTCAAGATAAAGGGCCTGCTAATTCTTACCGGGACTGCTCTCTAGCGTTAGTTTTCGCGTTCTTCGGGCATTAACAGCGCAGACATCTATTGACCGTCAACGGCACAGCACCAAAAGTGCTCAGCGACGACACGTACCGTACTTATTTTATTCTAACTTTCAGTAATTCTTTATAAGAACCACACCATATATCCACTAATGAAGAAGTCGTAATAAGTATTTCCGCCAATTACATCGCTTTCGTACGCCACATAAGACCCATTTAAAGGACCAAACTAGAGCACATGCCAATTCCATTACGCCAAGATCTGAAATCGTGGTGAACAGTCGCGGAAGGGTGGAAGACATGAAGGGACCCATTAGCGGATTTTACCCCCTCCCAACCAACTCCCGGTATTCGCCCCGCTCGGTGATATGTACGGCCGGACGGCGTCACCCATGCGAACGCGTGACGAGCCTCGATACGAAAGGGACGTGAAGGCCCAAGACCGAGACGAGGACGCCCCAGCGCGTCGGAAGCGCAGCATTCCCGACGAGTTTTTCGCTGAGACGGACGCGAAACGACCCGCCACCGAGCCAGACGCTGCGATGGAGATCGGTACTTGCTCCCCCTTTGCGGAGGAGAAGAAGCCGCCTCGGAAGCGCCCCAACTACCTCCAGCACGACGACAGACGCATCATCATCGAGCGCGTCGCCCGTGGAGAGCCCCAGGCAGCGTTGGCTCGGGAGTATGGTGTCACCCGCGCTGCAGTCTGCCAGATGTACAAGAAACGAGAGAAAATCCTCGCGCGTGGAGGCGGCGCGCTGCCTTCACAACAGCGAGGAGCAACTGCTGCCTCTGCTTCTACTACCGGTACCCCTCCTGCAGTCCGAAAGCCCGAAGTCAAGCGTGCGCCAGTCGCTAGAAGAAACGCCGATGCATTGCCAACTGTGCAAGGAGAGTCCAAGACGGTGAAGGCCCTGGTGACGACCTTACGCAATGAAAGGACAAGTTCGGCTGCTTTCCAACGAGCTGCAGCTCGACTAACCTTGTGCGTGCGTAAGTTCTCCGTGTGTTTCACCTGGCGGAACGAGCTGACGGTCGACCATATTGTTGTTGGTTTATGGTGCTCAGCATCTTGATTGAAGCAGCTCTGGCTAGTTACGATGTACCAGAGACGGATGTCGCTGGGAGACCTGGGCAGCACGTCGAATTTTGTGCGATAAGGCTGGGGGACGAAAGCTCATCGTTTTTGACCGCATTTGGCCAAGTCGACCCCGACGCTCCGACAGGTACGGCCGAGCAAATAGGTTGTTTTGGTTGCGATCTCTTTGAGCTTACACAGCCCTTGTCCGTAGGTCAAATACACGTGAAAGCGGTGCAGGATAATGGGACTACGAGCTGGAAACTGCATTACCTAGATGTGCCAGACAATATCACGCACGTTGAGGTTCTGCTGTTTTCTACGTTCGGAAACGGCGGGGCTGAATCCAAAGCCATCGAGGTGGGTAAAGCTACCGCCTGCTACAGAACTAGGTAAATGAATTGCCTTCTCATACTGTGGGTTTTATTTTTTAATGTGCCAGGCACTACAAAGAATTGGAGTTGCAGATAATAGGATTTCTCTCGTTATGGTTGGCTGTTCATCTCGTGGCTACGCTGAACTTTCTAATCGGCATCCAAGTACGTCACATGCTACATGATTAGCATACTCTGTCGTTATGCTAACGTGGGTTTTCGTACTTACAGAGGCCGCTATCATCGCAGCCACGATCGACGATGAATGGTCCCTTGACGGGTGGCTACACCCCCACGCTCCCGAACGCGTAGTCCCGGTATCATTTACTTAGACCACGAGCGAGTTAGGATCATTTCTCGAATGGAAAGTTGTGGTTCAAGTCGAGTATTGTGCAAGGGTAGCGACCTCCTTTCCGTGTACGGTATGTGCGATGGTTGTCGCAAAATCAAGAATACAACTGCACTTTCACGTTTTGCACTCGTTGGCTTGGTGAGCTCGTGCGATATGGCGCTCCGACGAAAACAACGATCAGCTGAGGTTACGTCAAGAAATTGAACGTACATGGTGTAGACAATGCCAGAATTTGATGTCAGAGGTCTTCTGTACGAACAGTCAAGAAGTCGATAATACGCTACACGTTTGAATAATACATGTTTGACCTACTCCATGCTTTGAAGTAAACTATAGGCCGAACGGCAGACTATCGAATTCTATGCGCGACCTCTGCGGGGACTGTCGGTATCGGTCGTTTGAAGTCGATTGAGGACGTTCACTGGTGGATCTTGGCCGAATGAGATCAAATCAACTTAGGTAAACGCCGATTGAAATGATCATATTCATCACTGCAGTCACCATGAATAGAGCTGCGAGAAACGAATCGAGATGCTGAATATGATCGAACTCGATGCCAGCCGTCATCTCTAGCACTATGGACACGTAGTCGACGACAATTTCAACCCCCACCTGAAATACCAGCAAATATAATTGATTCGTACGCCAATCCACCACACCAAGTTCATTTTCCATAGTGTCGGATCTCCTCAGCAGCGAATAGTGAGGGTTGCCACAATAGAAAAACAGAATAGATGCCGAGCACCCAATGGCGATGTATTCGGCATACATATCTGCGGTGAGTTCAGCGGTGTGGAAGACCTGCACCTGCCGATGCCACACCTCAAACTCAACGTGCATTGCCGATAGAGAGGGTCTAACGCTTCTCGGACCGTCAATCGAACTCCGTCGAGAGCTTACCGCTATTGTACCCAGCAATGTTTTCTCTCGATGCGAGATACTCCACCTCACAAACTTAGCCTTCCCAACACGCAGCGAAATTTCAATCAGAGCCATCACCAATGCGCCTATTGCAGCGATTTTCTTGTTGCTGATTCCCAACAGGATTATTCTAGCCTGCGTATCGATCATGACGGTCGGAATACCCACAATGACGCACATAGTGCGCGTGCTGAGTACGTGCTTCCTCATGATGTAGTATTTGGCGAGTTCTTGAATGGTCAGTTTGAACACAATACTGCCGACAACGAATCCAGTAACTACCCCAGTGTCTCGATCAACAATTCGCTGCCGACATAAGCCATGGACGAAGCCTGTAGCCAAAAGTGCCGGGACTCCTGAGGAAATATTCTTTACAAATGCTCTCCAGTAACTCGGAGCACGGTAACAAATTGCGTTTGTTGCTGGCCCAGACTCGGGCGAAACAGCCGCAGACCTTGCTGAAGACCGATTAATCGTAGTTTTCAAGCTGTTGACTTTTGCCGCAAGCCGCGCGTAGCCTTGACATGTATCTTCGTAGTAGATCTTCTTTACAGCACGGGAAATACCAGTGAAATAGCCCAAAAGCGATACGTTGTCGAGGTAGCACTCAATTTTGTACTTGAACATATGGGGTTGGGAGCGGGCAAAGTGTGCGGCAAGATATCCAAATCCAAAGTTGGATACTATCGCCCACGAGAAACTCACGATAGAAGCACGGACGAGTCTTTTCAAGCAAAACCATAACGTCGGCATGTGATCGGACGATTTGATGAACCGTAGCGAAAGCATCAGGGGAAGAAATGATAGCAGCACAACCGTACAGAACGTGACTCCGGCCCACACAGAGTTGGCGACTATCAACTCTTCTCGAGTCTGGTATTGCAACGATTTGCTCGAGGAAATATTTCCCAGCGAGTAGCACGTGCCGGTGAGCCAGGCGATGGCGATACTTCCTACTGCATTCCTCATCACAACCACTTGCACACGGAGAGCACGCCCACAAGTTAACTGAACTGGCGCAATGGATAGCTTCCAAGGTTTTTGGACGACGCAATCTCCCTTTTTGAGGTAACATGTTCGCGAGTGACTGGTGCTTCGTGTCTTGCTGTGTGCTGTTGACGGCGAGGGGGCAATGTTAACGCTGTCGGCCGGAGCTTCTGCAACCTGCACCATAATAATGGTGTTTGACTCTACCTGTATAACCAAATCACCTGGAGGGTTGGTTCAAAGAGAAAATAGCAGCGACCCCCTAAGGTAAAAATACGAATCCTGAAATATACTACTACGTAGCATTACTATTGAGGTGGATGTAAGTGAAGTTTGTGGTGTCGCCTCATTCAAGTTTGGGCGCGTGGACGCGATAGTATAAGATGAAAAGCAGTTCCTGGACCGGGTCAGAGAGAGAGCTGCCATTTTCAAGTGAAAAAAATGGGGATTTTGGTGCGGAGAACGACTGAGGTCATAACTTTTCTTTGTCCCTTTCGAGACTGGCCAACTCTGAGTGGTGTCGAAGCTGTTCACCTCCCCCTTTTTTTCAGGTGCAGTTGAGGGTCCCTTGTTTTCATAAAATCCAATAGTTCGAGTCGGTTAAAAGCATTCCGCTTTAGAAGTATCGTCAGATTGGAATTGTAGTGTAGGGCTCTCCAAGAAAAATGGTTACACCAACTACGTGTTCTGCGATCGTATTTTTGTTCAAATAGTTGAGCGTAATATTTTCTTTTTAAGTGAATATTACTTGTGTGGACTAAATGTTGTCTAGAGGAAGTTTGGAGCTAGACTACATTTGGTCGACACATATTTTGAAGTACTGTATTGACTAAATTGGAGCTCAAAGCCGTGAAAGGTGACGAATTAGTTCCCCGAGTACCAACCAATCGGTGCTGCTCAAAGTCGTGGCTGTCGACTGCGACAATGTCACGTTCCCCGAGAACTCGAACCCCTACGTCACGGGCGAAGTGATCGAGTATCCGTATTTAAACGACGAAGGCTGCAACTCGAAAAGACGGGCGATGGAGGGGATTCGCCTCATGAGCGAGGGCGAGACATCCGGACAACCAAAACTCCGGACAACCAAAACTTGTAAGACGTCATGATCGAGGAGGACGAGCGGATAGTCGAGCAGCACCAGGTCAACAAACAGAAGTCCATACCAACCATGAGCGCAAACAATGCTGAAGCGTTCGAGATGCTACTCCAGCAGCTGCGTGGCATGCTTGATTTTCCACGAACGGCCCGAGCTGCCTGTTCCAGCATTCTACAACGGTCCAGTTTTGGTCGGCCACCCCCTTCTTTTAAAGAAGAAGCCCCATGCGATCGTGCGAAAATGTCGTTGGGCGGAGTTTGCACTTGCTGTTTGTACCTGGCACTGCAAGGGGCTGCATTTATCCTGCGGCCAGCTAAGACGTGACAGCGTGGGCCTAAATCACCGCCCTGGTCGCTGAACATATCAACGTACGCAAGAAACCACTGCTTGGAGCTCACTTAGTGTGCAATATTCTTGCAGGGCATCGGTCGTCACAGAACCTCATTCAAGCTTTTGCCAGCTCGAAGACGCCTCGCCCAAAGGAAAGCAACCATGCAGGTGCTCCGCCATCGGTACCGCTTCACCCGAGCGCTCAGCTCGACACTCTACGGAAGCGTCGTCGTCTGCCAAGAGACCGTCAAGTCCGCAACCGCAGCCTCGTCCATCGTCATGAAGCAGGTCTCCCTCGAGCGTATGGCCAGCATCGTCCGTGATCTCCCCTCGGACGGCCACATCCCCGACAACCCCCTCGTCGAGATAGAAGTGGGCGACCTCATTCGCAACGCCGGGGGTCACCCGAATCTCGTGCACTACAAGGACTCGTTCATCGAGCAGCAGACGCTCCACCTCGTCATGGAACACTGCGCCGACGGCGACCTGTTCGACTACCTTGGCAGACGGAGACAACGCACCATGTCATGCATGAACGCACTCAACGTGCTGTCGCAGGTGGCCACGGGACTCGCCTTCCTGCACAAGCATGGGATCGCGCACCGCGACGTCTCACTCGAGAACATCATGCTGCATCACGGTCGTTGCAAGATCGGAGACTTCGGGCTGGCTACGCGCGCAAACACTGCAAGCGGACGAAGAGTGGGCAAGGAGTACTACATGGCGCCGGAGATCGTCGCGGGTGAGACCTACGACCCAAAGGCGGCTGATGTCTGGTCGCTGGGTATCGTGCTCTTCATCATGCTCACAGGTTCACCGCTAGTGTCCCTCGCGTCGACGTCGGTCAAGTCATTCCGCACACTGAAGCAAGCGGGCATCAAGGTGGTGATGCAGGCTTGGGGCGTCGCAGGCGTGTCGGACAGCGCGCTGCAGCTTCTGTCGGGGATGTTGGAGACCGATCCTAAGAAGCGCCTGACGGTTGCCCAGGTGCTCGAGCACGAGGCCCTGAATAGTGATTTTACCACGACCAAGTAACCTAGATTTAAGCGGAACTCTGCGCGGTAGGGCAGTTGAGTGCGCTGGTCCGCTGTTGTTGGATGTAGAGAAATAAATATAATAGAGCGTTATTCCACTGGACTGCTTCCCCGAGCCGTTCAAAAGGCCGGTAATTTCAGCTGAAACTACTACTAGCCTACCTGCCGTTCTGGTCCTGATCCTTCCCACCCGTTGCGCCCTCGCTTGGGGGGGGCAGCAACACGCGCTGCGCTCGGCCAGCTCAAGTCATTAACGAAATTTCAAGGTCGCGCCAAAGCAAAGCACTCATCCCCAAAAAAGACCATGTGCCGCACCGTAGCCACCTTGTTCACGCCCCCGACAGATCTACTAGCAGTCCTGCCACCGTCTGAGCTGTGTTTCAGCTTTCCAGCCAGCAAGGCGGCCGCGATTGAAGCCCCGACCAAGCAGGAAGCTGTTCAACGGACGAGTCTCAAGTTCGTGTTGAGCGCCGAGGGCATTCGCTTCACGGACTTGGCGTTCGTCGAAGAGGTCACCAAGCGAGTCGCGGAACTGAAGAGATCGGCTGCAGCTGCCGAATCGAAGAGCA
This sequence comes from Phytophthora sojae, assembly GCF_000149755.1. Classification (NCBI taxonomy): domain Eukaryota; phylum Oomycota; class Peronosporomycetes; order Peronosporales; family Peronosporaceae; genus Phytophthora; species Phytophthora sojae. The sequence continues at coordinate 5,618,044 of NW_009258118.1, forward strand.
ACAACACGCTCCTGGCGCAGAGGACGCTCAAGTTCAGAAGAATTGAGTAGAATGGAGCGCAACAGAGACAACAGCCTCCAGACTCAAGGCGACGGCAACTTCGACCACTACTTACGACTGTATAAGCCGATTGTTTCGACAATCTCGATTAATCTATTCAGCTGTTGCATTTCTTCCATTTGATATCTCTTGTTGAGCTTGGATTTCCATCACCATACGCGATACCTTTTCATGTAGTTTGCGAAAGATATATTTCTACCCTACCAGATCATTGAATCACCTCGCTGACTAGGTTGACTCGCTATAGCTCGAACAGGGCACGCACCCTGGAAGTTGTAGTCGTATCCTAGCAACGAAACAGCAGGGTGAACTCTTCAACGCATCAAACTCTTTAAGGCGAGGGACTACTAACCAAAGTGCTGAAGCGAGGTTTGGACGTTGTACAATAACCAGAATATGAGGCTAATCTGAATAAAGTCGATCTGTTTCTTCAAGACAAACGCGATGTGTTTGACAGGAGAATGCCCAAGCATGCACTTTAGCATGAAGATCAACGCCAGCAGTGAGAAGAGCTGAAGCAGACAGTAAAGCACGACATTCTGCAAAGTGTGAGCAAGTTGGATCTGGTCCATACCGTTATACACGGAATAAAACTCGCGATTCGGCAGGTGGTACGTAGCAACAAGTAGATATCTGTTGGCAATCAGATAAATAAATGAACGTTAGAAATGTATAGCTTCATTTCAAGACTTCGTACGTACAGAAGACAAGAGGGATGATGACCTCAACGTAGTTGGTAAGCAGTGGGAACACCGCCATGAATAATGGCCGACGAACTTTGTTCGTGTATAGCTCGAGTGAGGATGCTGGAGGTCGTTTACCAGCAAAACCCAACTTCTGAGAAACTTCAGGCCGAATCCATCCCAAAAATGCGAAGATTCCGCCCAAGAGCTTCTTCGCTATTATTAAAAAATGTGGCGATGGACCCCAACGTTTTGAATGTGGAGATTCTCCTTCATTGTCTCCACGACGGGTCCGATTGCAACTTCTTCTTTAAGTTCGATCGGTCGTGGGCTTTCCGCGCTACTTCTTCCCTCAACAGAGAAAACAGGGGCATCCGTGAAGTTGCAATTCCTTTGCATTTCCAGCAGGATACTTGCTCTCTCCAGACTCGTTGGCAAGCGACCACCCAGACTGATGTACCCGACAGCCCCGACAGCCCCACTGTGACTGTTCCAGACTCGATTCTCGTCAACCATACGCTCTAAAGCTCCCACACCAGCCCGTGCTCTCCCCCATCATCACAACATCCGCAGCCATGATCTCCAAAGTTGTCCAAAAGGACGGCGAGCTCTGCATGCAATACGAAATAAACCGAAGACGTCGGCGTTGAAAACAACCAGCTCCGGCGTTGCATCTCCCAGGTGGCCAACCGCTCGCACAAAGACATTCCGCATGAATAGCTTGATCACGGGTAAGAGCACGGTGTAAGCCGTCTGAGCGTCGCTGGACAGCGTAGTGAAGATGTAGAAGTATGGCGGGTAGATAAAAACCAGTAGAATATCGCACAACCACAACTTAAACATCCCGAAAAGCATTGATGCCGCATTAGGCGTCTGCCGAATCATTGAATTGCCATCGCCGTTAAGGTCAAACTGGCCCACGCTCCCATCACTATCAGTGTTGAGAACGGAAGCGGAAACCCGATAGCCACCCCGAGTCCGTAAATGATGGCAACCGTGAGCGTGGGTACGACGAATGTGTCTCAGATAAGGCTTCGAGCCGGATATGGGAGTAACGAGACCCCTGTGCGGAACTGGTGCAGCGCAAGTGAGGTCATAACGAGGTAGGCGTAATATTCCCGCGCAAAGAAGAGTTTGTTGGCGGACAATCCAGAATATGGCGGGGAGAGCACCAGGTCGATCGTAAAGGTCACTAGGAGGCACGGTACTGGCGTCCCCAACAGAACAAACGTAACGCGAATCCAGTTCGTCTTGCGCATATACTTCGCGAGGTCTAACGCACGATCCGCCGAGTAAAATCCATGAAGCTCCCCATGCCCTGGATATTGAATGGCATTGATACCCCATTTCGTATGTCGCCCGGTGCTGCGAACAAGGCAACACTGTGTACCGCTGTCTTGTAGTTTAGTCACAAAAGTCTATTTCTTAGCAGTTTCACTTCCGAGATTAGTTCTGGTGAAGTGCGTTCTATTTTTAATTCTCTCTCAGTCGTACCTCTGGATGCATTTTGTCGAAGTTAAAGCAAGCATTTAAGTAAATGTTTGTTCTCCGGTGTTTTTTTCGAGTTGGGACACACATTCAGCCTCCCTACGTCCACAAACGATGTCAGACAGTATCCACGCTATTGGATCTAGATCTGTATTGCTGCTGCAAGTCATCACCGCTCCATTCTTTGAAACCTGTGCCAAGGTGAAATTATCACTCGAAGGGCATTGTATTCTCACAACTTTCGGTCAAGATTGAATGTTGAGTTCATTTTCCCCTATATACAGTTGATTGGGTCAGGGCATTCATTCTCACAAACAATAAAGTACGCTTCGCAGAACATGGTCAATGCTCGATCCAGAGCGTAACACTGCATTGTGGTGTCAGCTGACGAAAGGAGACTTTCCTCCCTGCTTTGCAGATTCCACGTGGATCCAGCAGCGGCCGACACCAGGGAGCAGAAATCACCTCAACTTAGTTTGTCCTGGCTTTCTTCGATTCGCTTGTAGACGCGCTCAAGCCTTTTCCAGAACGAAGCATAAAGCGAGAGAATCGTACCCGGCTGGTTGGTGCCATTGAGAAGTTCGTCCAGCAACCCCTGTCCTGCTCCAATTACAGTGAGGGCGTATTCCCAGCTAAGTGAAATCGTCAGTGAGATAGCACCGATGCCACTTGCTTGATTTGCTAGCCTTGCCAGCTCGTCAACCACCGTGGAGACCTTAATTCGCTTCTCAGGCTCCAAAATGCACATTCGAGTAACCAACTCCCACTGCCCGTCCTCGCACATCGCTGGACGAGATGGCAATTTGCCATGGGTAGCATGATACTTCACCGCAGCTCTGTCAGCGACTCGCCAAGGCAGACAATTGTGGGAGTTGTTGCCAGACCTGGCTGCTTCTACAACGCGCAGTGCCTCCACGATGCACATAAAAAGAAAACACATCCGAAGCAAATGTTGGCCGTGGACTGCCGTCTCCAAGGCATTCTGGAGCTACCCACTGCCACGCGCCTGAAATCACGGGCTTGTCTTCGGCACTTGCGATCGAACTGAGACCGAAGTCCGTCACTTTCGCCTTCATGTCGCTCCCGATCACAATGTTGTTCCCTTTCAGGTCTCCATGGACCACGCCACGAGCGTGGAGATATTGAACCCCCAATGCCGCCTCATGCAACTTTGACCACAATTCATCAGGATGTTCACGCAGATACTTGACCAAGGTCCCGTTCGTGGCGTACTCGCATACGAAGAACGGTCTCCCGACGTGGCAGGCGCCGAACAACCGGATCACGTGAGGGTGGCTAAAGCCGAACCAAATGTCCACTTCGCGACGGAACATCGCTTGCGCTTCGGCTCTCTTGGCAGCGTCCTTTTGAGGTTGGGTATGAGGGGTAGAGGACAAACTCAGCAGGGAACTTGAGGCGTCCGTGTCCGTATTGGAGCCGTCAAGGATCACGCGCTTCACCACCACGTCCGAATCCAACCACTTGGCTCGGTGCACGCTGCCGAAGCCACCTTCGCCCAGGCAATTCCACTCGTCAACCAGCAGCTCGTACCAGGGGATGAACCACTCTGGCGTCAGTTCTGGTGCAATATCGCCATCACGCTTGCTAGCAATCTCCAAGAGCATTTTCTCCAACCCCTCAACTTGTTCAGGCGAGTATGAACCCAGAGGATTTGTGATTTCGGCTTTCAACTTCCCCAAAAACGCTGACCGTTCTTCCGGCGACTTCAAATCATTCAGAAGAAGAAATGCATCCGATACTCCTGCGATGAAGAGCTCGATGTGCTCGTTGAGCAGTTGCTGTCGTAGCAATTTTGTCTCCATCATTGAACTCGTAGCGCCTCCCAGCGACTTCATGAGCGACCTAACGCGCCATTGAAACGCGTACAAACTGTTGGTCCTGGCTCGCGTTGACGATACGCGTAGCATTCGAGCCTGTCCAGGGGCATTTTGATTGTCCGATAAAAATCGACCAGTAGTCCGTCAAATCGTGATAACACTGTAGGGTGGTGCGATTTTCCTTGCAGACGCTCACGCTGTCTTGAGCTCGTCGAACATTCGGAAAAAGTGGACATCGTTGCACTTCTTCATGTGTGTTTGCACCCTCAGCCACGTTTCGTTCAAATTTCCACCTTCGTATTCGTCGAAAGAGGTCAAACGCTCGAATTTCAGGTCGTTCGAGCTAGAACTCTCTTTGAGAATTAATTGGTCAAGCTCATAGACTACCGACGACAGACTGACGCGCTTGTGAGGGTCATGACAGCACATACGCCACACCAAGTCTCGTATTTCAGCAGGAGGAGAGCCAGGAGGATGACCTTCGTCCGTCTCCGGGGCCCACCGTGTTCTATGAAACCAGGCCCTCGTGTCGTCTTGATCGCTCCATGGTATTTTCCGAGTCGTAGCCTCCAAAATGGTCATCCCCAGGGAATACACGTCCGACTCAAACGAGGGCAGTACGCCATCCCCAAACTCAGGAGCCTGCCAGCGCGCAGACCCCACAACAACCTTTGAAGTAAGACCTGACCCGTTCGATCTACTCAAGCCAAAGTTGGCCAACTTCGCTTGGCCATCACTGCCGATCAAAATATTACTGCAGCGTAGATCGCCATGAACAATTCCTCGCTCGTGGAGATACTCAAGCCCCAACGCCGCCTCGTACAGGTGCGTCCACATCGTCAGCTTTCCTACTGAAATCAGCTCGATATTTTCCCAAAGTGACCCCTTGCTGGCAAACTCACAGACGAAGAACCGCAGATTGGGGTTGACTTCACACTCGCCGTACATTTTGACCACATTTGGATGACGGAGGCGCTTCCATAGTTGTACTTCCTGCTCGAACGACGAGTGAGAGGCGTCGGGGATAAAGAGCTTCACGGCCGCATCGGCATCGAGCCATTTGGCTTGAAAGTCGCCTCCAATGCTCCCGTTTGGATAGAAGCGGGTTAGCTCAATTTCAGACGGAGGGATGGAGCTGCTTTCAGACGGAGGGCTGGGGCTGCTGGAAGCGCTGTAGCACGGCAGATTCATGCTCTTTCGTAAGTCGATACTTAGCCCCAGACAGCCTACCGTAAGACAAAGCGTCTTACGTTTTGCAATCAACGCATTTTGGCTACATCTTGGTTTTAGTATACTAGTGGCTACATTGTGGACAACAATTTGCACCATGCGATTGGCCAAAACTTTCAGAGGGTAGTGTCGTTGCGTGCGTTCCTCCGTTGAGCATGTAGGAACCCGAGGACAACCGCTTTGCCGTTTTTGAATTGCTCGTGCCACCTACAGTCGAGCCGACGAAATAAGGCGCTCACAAGCACGAACATGTAGTCGGTAGTGCGGCCCTACTGCCAACTACAATGTACACGCTTGTTTGAGAATGGTTAAGAAATTAATGCACCCGAACCATTAGCCCAGCTTGACAAACAAAACGTTCAGGGCTTTATAGTGAATTCTAGTTAATGCATAACCAAATAGAGCCCCTCTTCCTCCGGTAGTGCGGCCCACGAACCCTGTCGTGTCCTCTGAGGACGCCTCCGAGCGAAACAGTGCACGACGAGCGCGCACACATGCTCCGCACCGAGGCGTTGTCGGAGGACGCGAGGGAGTAGACAATCAATACATTATGGGATCTTACCAAAGTCATGAAATGAACTGTTTTGTAGTAGCAACAAGGCAGCGTCAGCCAGTCTTGGTATTTGTATTTGTATTTGTTGCGGTTTGCTTGGCTACCTTACTCCCGGAGGCGCACACTGCTGCAGCTCCACCTACGTCGGTAGTGGACACCACCGACCTCACCCGCGGCCACGTGTAGGTAAGCTGTTGGTGGTGTCGCAAACAAATAACTACAAAACGACGTGAGGGCCTCTAAGAGTCAAATAAGCGGCGAAACTTCTCGGGAATACATGAAAAATGCCAAAGCTAAAGTAATTGATCAGCCCGGCTGAAGGCTTGTTTGCTGGGCCTGCTACTGTAGTACTACGAAATCTAAACGATCTAAGCTCGCCGTGGTGTTTTAAATATGTAGAGGGAGTTTGTTGGTGTCGCAGCGCTCCTCCGCACAGTTCTATCGAACCGCCAATCATTACTACCACTACTATGCTGCGCCCGATATTAGTCAGGATACGAAGTGCAACGAAATGCATCAAAAAGAGTAGCGAAGAGGAACGCGGGCCTTCCTAGCTAGAGTTGGTCAAATCCTTATCCAGTTATTACCAGTTACCGTTATTACCTTCGTACTTACCATTTATTAACGTTAATAACTTTTATGTATAGTTGGTGTGGCAGAAATATTCGATCTGCTAACGGTAATACCTCATGTGTATAGTTGGTGTGGCAGAAATATTCGGTCAACGCGTTTCGTGAAGTTGTCAACGTACGTGGAGGTCTACCGACATGAATCTGCGTATGCTCCACGTGGCAGGCAGCTCGCGCACGGGGCCTATTCTCGTCGCTGCATTCACAAACTTGCTCCTGTAGAGCCTGCAAGCTCCATGGACCAAAACGGCCACCGCAACGAGGACCGGGCTAGCAGTGAAGGTCTGGCCTTGGTCGCCCTTCAGTTGGCGTGTTGACCGAGTACATTGTGGTTGTGCCACGTTGGGCCAACCCGAAGAAGCAGCACCGCGACGTGACGTGCAGGCACTGCTCCAAGCTCATCAAGAATGCCCAGCCCAAGAAAAACCTCCGCCCACACATTCGCAGCTGTCCCTGCGCCCCAGCGGACGTCCGGGCTAATTACCCTGTAACACCCTCCAAGCGAGATCGTCCCGAAACTTCCGATAGGCCCCACAGTCCATCCAAGCGTTCGCGGCCTAAAATGGCTACGAGTGTGCTAGGATCGGTCTCAGTGACTGAAAAGAAGGAGTTCCATCTTCAGATTGCCAAAGCGTTCTATGCCTGCGGCATTCCGTTTCGAGTCATCGAAAACGGAGCCATGAGGTGTATCCTGACGAAGTACCGGCCCGGAATGACGCTCCCTTCACGCCAAGATTTGGCGACCTCACTGCTTGACAGCGCGTACGCGGAGGAAGTTGCCAGCGTTATGGAGGTGCTGAGGGAGCAGCAGTACGTTGCCATTTTATGCGACGGATGGTCCGATCCCAACAGCGAGTCCATTATCAACTTTATGGTGACGTCTCCATTTATCCGACCCATATTTTGGTCATCGGAGCGCTGCGCCGACAGACAGCATACAGGGGAGTTCATCGCGTCAGAGTTGAAAAAGGTGATTCAAGCTGTTGAAAATGTCGTCGGAAAAGGATCGGTATGCGCTGTTGGGACGGACAACGCGTCTAACAGGCGTAAGTCATGGGAGCTTCTAATGGCCAAGATACCAAGTCTAACGTGTAACGGCTGCGCGGCACACACGATCAATCTTCTACTCAAAGACATGTTCGGGATGGAGTTCATGAGTGACGTCTTCAAGAAAGCCGTCCTAGTTACCAAATTTGTGCGTAAACGTGCAGCGCTTCTTTATCGCTTTCGGGCTCTGCAACGCAAGTATTTTGGTACCCGGCAGCACTGGAAATACAATTTGTGCTCGAGTACCACCGCGTCGAGCGCGCGCTAATCATCCCTGTTTCGACGCGGTGGTACTCGAGCACAAATTGTATTTCCAGTGTCGTGAGGAACGAAGATGTGCTGCGTGAGTTGTTTTCCAACCATGAATTTCTGGCTCGTTACGTAGATGCTGCTGCCAAACTCAATCGCGTCGAGTCTATTTCGGCTGATAGCATGTTTTGGGTGAATGCCAGAGCCGTAATGCGACTGGTGAACCCGATAATCCAAGCTCTCGGCGCTCTCGAAAAGGATGGGTGTTGCCTTTCGATGGTGTATGAATACTTTCGTGGACTGAAAACCCACGTCATCTACAACCGCGAAACTGATGATGTTGCTTCTGGTATTCTTAACACGATCCGAGGCCAGATTAGCTCCCGCTTGAACACCCTCAAGCGCGAATCAATCCTCGCTGCATTTTTACTGGACCCAACTAAGTCTACGGACGACTTTGAAGGTGATGATTTGGACAATGCAGTCGATGCATGCGTAGATCTAGCTACACGAGTTGGTCTACCCTCCAACGTATCTTCAAATGCGGTTCGCCGAGCTGTCATGGCTTTTATTCGCGTGAAGAAGTCCTGGACAGCCGAAGACCACGAAAAAAACGCGAGGGACACGCCATTAGACTGGTGGCTGGTCAAGGTTAACAAGTTTCCGCTCCTACATGCTTTGGCTACCCGCGTTTTGAGCATCCCGACGTCGTCCGCTGCGAGTGAGCGCTCGTGGAGTGTTCGCTCCTTCATCCGCACCAAGCGACGAAATCGGCTGAAACCCGATCGCGTGGAAAAGCTAGCATATTTGTACTCGAATGCGGGTGACAAGGCTGCAACTAGTGCAGTGCACTATCAAGTCAATGCAGAAGAAGAGGGCGAAAGCAGCGCGAGTGACGACTCCAGCGATGATGACATCGTTACGCCAATTGCTCCCAACAGCTCCAGTCGCATGCGCGGTAGTCGGTCTAATACGGCGCACCGATCACGATTCTTCACGCCCTCGCAGACCGACCAACGTGAAGCTGTCCCACCCCCGCTAGCTCGAAGAACACTATTTTCGCCTGCACTAGCCAACCCGCTACCCGACCAAGCGACGAATACCAGCACAGTATGCAGTGACGAGGCTGCGGTCGCTCTTACGCAGTCGGTCGCTCTTACGCAGTCGGTCGCTCCTACGCAGTCAGTCGCACTTACGCAGTCAACAAGCAGCGGAACCGTTTTCACGCGTGCTGATGAGCGCCAGCTTGTGCCACCGGTCGTGAGGCCGCCCGGATCGGCAAGTGCAACAACACCGAGTCTACCAACTAGCGATCGTCTCGTATTTTCAGGGGGTAGCAGCGGCCGTCGTGGACTACCTCCAACTCCACAGTCGAGCACTGGACGCACCCACCACTCGCCGAGGGTGCTGTTTGGTCCAACCTGGGAGCATTAGCATATTTGACTTTGTTCACGCTAGCTACGCCCGCAACATGATCCATATTTTCATTCCGTTCACGCCTTCTTGATTACATATCATGCACTAGTTAGTCAATAGAGTCGTCGTCCCCACGCAAATGTGTATCAATGCATTGGCTTCAACCTCTTTCGAATTTCTTCTAGATGCTGCCTCGGCTGATGGTATTTCTAGCAGCTTCCTCCGCTTCATTTTCTCGTGAGGAGTTTTGGTTCTGCTGCGGACTTGGGTAGTTGTTCATGATAGGGGTAGACTTGATGGTACTTGCCGGACGTGACGGCATATTCGTCGTCGCGCTACTCGAACCTTGATCACTCATGCACGCAGCCGAGGATGTTCGATTTGCTCTTGCCGGCCTCGCCACCCTGTTTCAGCGCGCACACAACCTTTCTGTGCTTGTGCGTGGTGAAGCTGCGTATGGACCCGTGGCCATGGCGGTCGCAGAACACTTTGGTGACCTTAGTGGTGGCGAACTTGCTAGGGGTGAAGGAGAGGTGGAGGGCTAAACCGCTTTTGCCCTGACTAATCCGAGTTCAAATAATGCAAACGCCAGCTCTTCTTGCTCTTCTTATAATCGTAGAGCTTCACATCAGTTAGCTCACAGATTCAGTGCATCGTGCCGTACCAGCCGAAACAGGTTGCCCTTCTACGAGATGACCTCAACTTGAACTTCTGTCACTGAGCTGCCAGCGCAACGGCGCACATTGGTACAGCAGAACGCGCACTAGCACTCCCACAAAAAAGAAGCGTCATATTTGGTTAAGAATGCAGTAATAATGTAACATCAACGCTTGTAGCGCAACATTTAGGCCTCGTCCAACCCTTATCAGCGAGCTGTTCGTTCATGTAACAGCATAATGGCCACCTCGGCGATGTATATGATACTCTTCAAGCCCTTCCCTCTCTTACGAATCTGCAGCACAACACACAAACTCATGAGATCCACTATATCCAGCTACACGCTCTCCCACCGGCACTTACTTCATTTTTGATGAATCCCTCGGCCAGCAGGCACGTGACGTAGTCCACGTACTGATGGCTAGGCCCGCCCTGCAGGAGATAGGTGTTGTTGGTGCTGGACTCCGTAGTGCCAAAGAACTCGCAGGTCCTGTCGCTCAGCAGTGAAGCATCGGCCTCGTCCGTCGTGAAACGCACGCCGCACCTGTTCTCCTTGGGCACCATGTCGCCTTGTCCGAAGCAACTGCCGGCCGCAACGGTGTACAACTCGGGTGACGCGCCAATGATGTAGACGCCCACACCGGCGGCACGGAGCGCGTGCATGGCTGACTTCTGGCCACTGAAGAAGCGCAGGTCCTTGGTGAACGAGCCGTCGGCCTGCAGGTCGCCCGCCGACGTATACATGGGGTCCGCGAGGGCCAGGCCGAGCATCATGGTTTCGGTCTCCGTCATGTCCGCGTGAAGAGATCTTCTGTAAGTAGTCTGAGTGGCCTTGTCGCAGTCCATCGTCTCGGGCCGAAAAGCAGAAGTGCAGGTACACGATGGCTTCCTTGATGACATCCAGCGGGCGTTTGACTACTGCGTTGCGGAACCGTTGCTGATCAGCTTGAATGTTGGGCGATGTACGCGTCGTAGAGCACCTTGGGCCTATTTTTGCGAGCCCCGTGGCCAGCGTGGCGTCGGCGCCGTTCACGTTCTGGCCGAGCAACGAGCTGGTGCCGAGCGACGCGTAGATCTAGGGGAGAGATTCCAGCCTGGGACCGGAGAACGCACCGCGCGCGTGCAGGCTAGCATTGTGTGGGAAGCTGATATGAGCAAAAGCTTGCTCTTCCAGAAGTTAAAATGCTTAAGACAATATTTAAGTATTACGATACACAAATGATACACAAAGGTAATATTATCGTTATTAAATGCCTAAAATTACTAATACCAGTTATTAAGAGTTATTAACTTGGTAAGAAACAACACAGAGCCTGCGAGCACTCTGCGCCTGGCAGTGCCAACAGAATTGGCAAGTCGTACTATTCGCCAATCAAATCACTAGATTTGATTTGTCGTCAAACTGTCTTACGAATGCTCGACACAAGTGAATGTCGCTTGTTGATGTGCCATCACTGCATGGTAGACAGGTGCGAGGCCAGCGCAATAAAACTCGGAGGCCGGCTGTCCAACGTAGAAGTCGATGCGAGCTTGATGGTTGAACGGGAGGTAGAGCGATCAAGGGCGTGAGTATCCGTTGAATTTCAAGATATCCGTGATGAGCGGCAACGCGCACAGCGGTGTCTCCGTCCTTGTCCCTGGCATTCGCGTCTGCACCGCAGTCCAACAGGTACTGAACCACATCAACATGGCCATACGCAGCCGCCTGGATCAGCGCTGTCTCTTTACGTTTGCTCTTGGCATTCACATCTGCACCGCAGCCCTCAGCGAGGTACCTCGCGATGTCGAGATGACCACGTTCCGCGGCCTTCATCAGCGCCGTGTAGTCATGTCGGTCCTGCACATGTGCGTCCGCGTTGAACTCTTCTACGAGGCACATCACAATGGCAATGTAGCCATATTCCGCGGCCTTCAACAGCGCTGTCGGTTCCGGGCGGTCCTTCGATTTCGCCTCTGAGTCGCGGCCTTTACCAGCAAGAAGGCGGACGACTTGAATTTGACCAAACTGAGCTGCTGTGGCCAGCGCTTTATCTTGGTTTTTCTTCTTGGAGCTGGTATCGGCGCTGGCGAGGTACTGCACCACGTCGACGTGGCCATTTCGAGCGGCCCACGTCAGCGCTGAAGGTTTGAACCGAGTCTTGGGGTTCAAGTCCGCTCCACAGATCTCCACGAGGTACTTCACGACGTCCGTGTGTCCTTTTGCCGCGGCCTTCATCAGTGCCGTGTCTTGGCTGCTGTTTGTGGCGTTGACATCTGCACCACAGTGGCCAGCGAGGTATTCCACCAGGTGGATTTGGCCAGTTTGAGCCGCCTGCATCAGCGTTGTGTACCCGAATTCGTCCTTGGCATTGACATCAACGCTGCATTCCTCGACGAGATACTGCACCAACTCCAGCTGGCCGTACACAGCGGCCTCCCTCAGAGTTTCTTCCGGATCCACACTCATGGTTGGCAGCAAACGCCTTCGCTACTGCGGGTCCAAACGAAGAGTGAGGCGTAAAGACAGTGGTTCTGCAGCCCACTGACTTTGACTCGATGGCTACATAAATCAATAGCGCAGACACTTCAACACCCATTGAGCCCGACCTCAAAGTCGAGCTCATGCAATCGAAACGCAGGAGCCTCTGCGCAAGAGCTGGAGGGGGGTGAGGTCAACCTCCGCTTCATCGTGCCCGTGCGGCATGTTCGAGAGATGAAATCGGACGGCACGCACGTGGACAAGTACTCGATTGCTATCGCCGATACGGACTCCAACGTAAGAAACGGAGCCGCTAAAGGGCCACCGCAGTGGGCCCCCATCACTATAACGAAGAAAAATGAGGCTACAGTCGTCGAAGAGTGAGCTAGGAGTCTGAGTGAGATGCACGGCCGAAAGACTGGATTCATTTATTAGAGGAATCGCGACTTGTTTTGAGTTTGATGATATTACGAGATACCTGAAAGCTTTTGTTTATTAGTAACTCACGATTCTGCCTTCTGCGCCAAACTCCCGTCTGGACTGATGAGTGAGTGCTCAAACACCCACGCAACGTCGTCCAGCCCCCCCCCCCCCAGAATCTCCAGCATTGGCGTCAATATGTCTGCGTTGCAGCGCAGACTCAGCACGCGGGCGCTTTCACCGTCCCAGACGATGTGAGCGGATAACAAGGCGCTTCCCTAGTAGCTTGGAGCCCAGAGTAGCCCATAACTCTTGGTCGATCACCAAGTGGGGGAACGCCATTCGAAGTGTGCTCTCAAAGATCGTGGCCTTGACTTTGGTCGTAGCGATGAACGTGTCTCCAAGCCCGTTCTCCAAGTTGACAAGTTGGACATCAAAATCCGGGAAGTAGAGCGACATGCGTCGGTAGTCTTCCAGTAGTGCCTCTACGCCCCGTCCTGACGAGGTGACCACGTCTGGAGCCATCGTCGCCACCAGAAATGAGCGATGCACCTGCAAATGCTGTGGGTGCAGAGCCTCCAAGCTACTACAGGAGCTTCGCCTCATCGCTGGTTCCTTGAGGGCGCAGCGGAACTCCAGGTTTCCGTTGAAGGACGGAGACCAGTTTTCCGTAGAACGGTAGGCAGGAATCCACGGAGATATTTCCCGAAGTTCAAGCCGCAGTGCAGCATCTCAAGCGGCGGGCACGTCTGCATCGTCGCATGCATGCTCAAGATAGCTAGGTAGGCTTCGTAGACAAGATAGCAGCTCATTCACAGACTTGCCTCCTCGGTGACAAAGGTCGCCCACGCACCACACCCAGGGGCTGCTCCAGCCCTATCACAGCACTGGAGCGTCTTGATCACGTCTTGAATGAGTTGCAGCCCCCAAGCCGGACGTGAGAGCGGAAAAGGCGGAAGTATTCCGACACCACGTTCCACGAGGTTCTCGCCGTCGAGATGCCGAAGTCGAGCAACTGCCGCTGCAGCTCAAGCTTGTAGGTCTCCTCTCGCAGCGATCGAATGCCAGAGACGCGGCCGGACATCTTCCTTTGATAGCGCGTCATGTTCTCGCGGCTCTGCTGGCGTCGACGTAGCAATGAGCGCTCAGCAAAGCCCAGCGAGCTCGACGCATCTTTGCCGGCCCTAACGATAGTAGAGTGCTGGGGTGGACGGGCCGTTAGTTCCGCTGTAGTGCGTGCATGAAGCGGCCTGTTGCCGAGCCGAGTCGGTGAATTCAGTCTCACCTTAACGGGGACATGCCTGCGAGTGTTGTATCGATCGTGGCAGGAAAACTCGACACGTTGGGTGGCACCTTGGATGACTTCATCGCTTAACGACTGGGAGTTAGGAGGGTAGAGCACGCTGGTGTTCATCGTGGCTGAAGAAGAAATAGCTGCCTGTCGTTGTGTTGCTGTTGCTGTGAGAATTGAAGAATGCGTCGATTGGGACTAACTAAACGCGCAACGCACACTGAATTCGCCAACAGATGCATCTATGCTAATGTACGTATACGCCATGGCCAACCATGACGGTACCAGCAAGACGGTGCTCTCATCACCGATCGCGTTAGCTCTGTCAGCACGCGGCGCAAATGGAGATTTTGGAAGGAGCCGAAGGCGCATTTGAAAATGGGGTTCTCGGCGAGGAGAGATCAAGTCAGTTCCTATCATGGACCAAGCTCTCGAAGTCAACTAGGTGTGTATTATTAGGTGCCTGGTTTTCTTCACAGAACGGCTCCGTATGCATGCGGCATCCGGTGGCGAGGGTTTTCCCACGCTAGGAATAGTGTAGCGATAGATAGGAGCAGTACCATTCACTCTTTCGAGGCGTGACCAGCAAGTCCACGATTCCCAACGACACCTTCGCAGAAGGTCACGCTAGCGTTTGACGAGCAACATGCAAGCAAGTCCTGAGTCGACGGCCATGATGGATAGGGCAGATGCAGTCCATCCGGCGGACGGTTCGCTCCGCTCTAAGTGATCATCCTCCACGTCGAACGGACCGATCGCTGTCACAAGTCCTACTGCTGGGTTCGCTCACAATTGAGAAAGGCCCATGTACCTGCTTCGTCGCGCTCACGCTCGTTCCTTCACTGCTCCTACTTTTTGGGGCTACTCGCGCTCCCGTAACGAAGCAACGCGAGCGTGTCGAAGAGTGGATCCACACACAGGGCTCCAATTGATGGCTTGATCCACGGTGAAGCAACCGCGTCGAGGGAGGCGAACCTCACCATGGCTGGGTACATCATCCCAAGCGAGAACATCTTCTACCGTCTGGCAACCATGGACCAACTTTGGGCTCCGATCGGTGGTTCGATCCACGGTGAAGCAGCCGCGAGGGGAGGCCGATGTCACGAAGGCCGGGTACCTCATCCCAAGCGAGAGCGTTTTCTACCGTCTGGTAAACCACGGACCAACCTGTTGTGTGCCGAAGTGCGAGTCATGTAAGTGCGTGAAGTACTCGTACTACTAACTCCTTTTTCAGCGTCTTCTATCTTTTAGGCATTCGTCACAGTACATCCACATCCAAGCCTCAATGGGGCTGGCCTCGTTGGCCCTCGACTCGGACCGACGCCGCGACGACAACTCCGCGCGTCGACGTCCCTCGTCTCGGCCCTCCAAGACCGAGGCATTATTGTGAATGTACTGCCAATTGATCTCGACGAGTGGAGAATACACGATTGCGTTAGATTGGGTTATAAGAAATCGCAGATCCATTCCGTTTGGTCACCTGTGCTGTGTGGAATGTCATATGCAGCCCGCTAACTCGTACAGAGTGGTCCACTGCAGCTACGTCTCAGTGGCTGTTATGACGTTACAATACCAAAAACGCATTCCTGCTTTCGTAGCCAGAAGCTTGCTTTTGCACGACATATTACTGTATGTGGTAAAGTGGCCTTCTATTTGAGCTTAATTCACTGACCTATAGAAGCCTGATATGTAGTGAGACGTGTCTGTATGTCGACCGTCTTTGAGTATTTTGTTGCTTTTGCAGCTGCGGTGTGGAGTCTGCAATCGTTTTCCTTGTCATGGAGTTGGGGATCAAAGCTCCGTATCGTAGATGATCGTAGTGCTTGTTTTTGCCGTCAACTTAGACGCTCGGAGCGCGGTTCCAACGGGTGTACCCCACTGTGCTGAGAAAATAGCGCCCAAGTCCTTGGCAAGTGCGGCTGCTGGACCCGTTTTTGATTGTTGGCCTTGAGTTGTTGGGACTGCACTTGTAGTTTCTTGTCGAGGCCATCAATGCGGAGATATGTTGAGCCCGGGGTTGTCATCGCACTGAGCTCTGTCAATCCTTGGTTCAGCGTTCGTGCTGCGGCTTCCGTTGGAGTATTTGTTGGCCCAATGTAGGGACTTCCTGCTTTTCTGGGAATCCACTGTGGAGCAGCCGTCTGGTGATAGAGGACCCATCCTCCCGTGGTCAACTTGTCCTCAGTGGTGTGCGTGCTGAAGTGGATGTTCCAGACGTCGAGGCTTGGAACTTCATCGTCTTCGTCCAGCGCCATCATACTGCTGTTTCCGATTTCAAGACATAAGCCTTGAATTCGCTTTGCCGGTTGTTGTTTCCATGCACTAGCAATCGCTCGTGCCTGGTAGTCTCCTGCAGTCTTGATGGCCGCCCTTGTCTCTCTTTCGTTGGTTATTTTCTCCTTGAATTTTGCGTCATTGCGAAGCCTCCAGAGTAAAGCTGGTGTCACAGTTGCCCATATTCGCCACAAAAACTTCATCGCGTCCGTGTGATGAGGGGTCCACCGACCAATACATAGTTGAGCTGTCGCCAAGTAAGCACTCTGGAGTGGCGGTGCTGTCCTGGATGCTGCTGCCGCACGCAGGTCTGCTTTTTGAGATGGTTGGATTTTGTATCCCATCCACTTGTTGATCCAAGACAGCCATGCCGTCTCCGCTTTTCTGCAGTCCCACAAAATGTGGTCGATTGTTTCGGTGAGGCATTGGCAGTCCGGGTCAGGGCGGGCTCTATCGTGAGGCCACCCGCTGTGGCGAAGGTTTAGACGTATTACTGTATGATATAGCGAACGAAAGATAACACACTTGTTCAGCACATGGCGGTAGGGAATACAGTCACACCTCTATAAATGACACCCAGTTCGCTCGGTCTAATACGCTGTTTCAGTTAAAGAATTGATCAGATAAAGAAATGGCTACACTTCTAATGGCTACATTTTCATATGTTAGGTGCACCATACAAGGGCTGTCTTTACCTGGTACCCCTCCAGCATTTGTTAGAGTGGCCAGCTTGGACTCGAGCTGAAGGGTTGGCTATCTGACTGATAGCGATCAAGGGTTGACGTTTAGTTGACCCTCATCTCCCAGCTCTCTAACGTAAATGAATCACTTTCCAATTCTCCAACAGCATTTTCGTGCTCTTGTTTTGTTTCGTCTTCATACAAACAGAACTCAACCAATAACGGTAGGCGCGGTATTGTCTGTTCCTACTCCTTCTTCTCATTGGTATTAGCAGAATCGCATCCCCTCAGGACCTGAGGCTCAGGTTGTACGTGAGTTTCAATACAGTGAGGTTATAGGAATATTTGTTGTCCCGATATCCTGCCACCATGCCTGCAGTTTTATCTTTTGCTTGGTATCTACTGCATAACCCCTATAGTTGTCTCGACATCATAATATTTTAGTTTTTCGTAAAAATATATGTATAAAATACTGTGGCTAGCTTCTTTATCAGTATTTACAAGCTTGCAGTTACTGCAAACTCTTTGTTCCAACTTAGCATCCCAAATACAATTTCTCTCTTCGCTCGATTTGTTGTGGCGGGGGTAGTGGTAGCAATGGCATACGTGGGAGGAGGCAGGCAAGTGATTGAGAAATATATATGAGTTTGGATCTATTACTACGGCGTCCATTTAGAGGGTTGAGGCGCCAACAATGGCGACCATTTAGAGAATAAAGAGGTTTTTGATCAGTTATAGAGCACCTATAGTGAAATCCATATAATCCCGTTTGCAGTCGAGGAATCCTAACCAGATAGGGAACACATAGCCAGTTAGAGGGGTTCATTTAGGGAGGTGTCACTGTATGACAGGTGTACCAGTTTAGTGGTCTCTCCCGTAGGTGTAGCCGATCGGACATTAAAATTCCCCTGCGCAAACAGCTCGAGATTCCGTCAGCAATAGCTAGCTATTTCATCATCCTCGTCCATCCGTGGTTGTACACCAGCTTACCCAGCTGGATACCCTTGTCTTTCTCTTCCCAATAATTGTTTCTAGAGTGCGTTGGGATCACGTAGTCGCGCGGCACGTGGTGATTTCCAGTCCTCATCTTGTAGTTGGCCAGCATTGGTTTGACGCGCGCTTTCCACTTGTCAGCCGGGATCTCCAGGTCAAATTTCATCGCCTCCAACTCGTCCATCGCTTTGCTCGCGCAGTTTGGTCGAAATAGTTTTCACGGCTACGAATATTCTGCACGACGATGGCAACAGCAAGTGATCCCACTTGTATTGATATAAGTCCCAGGCGAAGCTCATCTTCTCCCGATCCAAGTATTGGTACAGCTTGATTTTGCTTTCATCCTTCCTCTTCCACTTGCGGAACTAACGGGCGTGTCTGTCCAGGGGATATCCACCCGCTGCTTTGCGCCACGCTTTGTCTTCCTCGGGGACGCAGAACTCTATGGGGGCCATCAGGTGTTTCTCTTTCTCTTTCTCTTTGAACGCGGGGAACGACGGCTTGACCATTTCCTGCCACTTCTTTATATCGTATAACGAGTTGAACAAAGTGTGTCGTCACTTATCGTCGCCTGTAGCATGGTTTCGCAAGGATGCTCTCTTGATCGGGGGTTAAGGAGGAGAAGCAGCGAGGCCTGTCATAGCTGCACTGGGAGCAGGCGGACAGGCGGACAGGCGAGAGGCGTGGGGACGAGTAGCGCCCATGCGCACAAGGCGTCTACGCGTCGACAACCCCCTTGAAATGTTCTTCTTCTTGGCGGACTTGAAGCATATCATTGTACACAGGGATTTTTGGCGAGACCCAAATCATTGATAAGGAATCAGATGGAACTGTACGGTTTTGTCAGCCCTGCGCCCTTGCGATGAACTTGGGAAGTAGCTGTCTGTGAGTGTGAGCTCGTGCCAGGGAAGAACTACTAGCACTTACTGTACATGGCGCGCCGGAGGTGCTGTGTGGAGACAAATATGACACCGGCAAGGCAGGTGTAATGGGCCCCATTTACATAAGTAGGTAGATTGACAGTACATAAAGTAGTTAAGTTAGTACACGATGAGCCTGTACTGACGGTCATCGTGATTGCTGAATTGGGGGATCCAGACCCCATTTCGTTGACCTGCATTTGAGTGGCTCACATGAGACCAGGGGTAGCCGCCCTGGTCCTTACATAAAACAGAGTTGATTTTACCCAAGACTGACTGCTTGATCTCACTAAATCCGAGTCTTAACTAAGCTTCCTCACCGCTACGTGTAAGCTAGTAACGGACACACACCTGGGCCGTTACACCTGGTAGCACTTCGTAGTCTTTCCAACGACCAAGACCAAGATGAGCCAAGTCCTGACGTCCGGACTTTCAGGAGCAACCCTGGAGCATGGTGCCTTCCCCCATCTCACGCGGATTGAGTGGGAAGCTCTCCACCGCCTCGCGCGGTGTCCGGAGAAGCTGTTGTCACCTCGCTGCTGAGCTCAGCGATGCCGGAACAACAGCGCCAAGCTGCCCAAGAATTCATGGAACGCGAGCTCGCCGACGCGAATCGGCGGGTCACAACTCCCTCGCGCTCCTCGAGGAACGACGTCGTCAAACTGGAGATATCGACATACTCCGGTGTGGGTGACGACCGGCTTCCGCTGAACCGCTGGTTCCGCGAGATCGACATCGCTATCGCCTCGCGCATGATTGAAGCGCCGGCGGCCAAGGTCAACTTCCTACTCTCCCGGCTGTCCGGGAAGGCCAAGGAGTGGGCCCTCGGCAAGCTCGTCGTCGACCAGCACGCGTTCCCCACCTTGGATGCGCTCCAGAGTGACCTCCGGCTCGCGTTCGAGCCGCCCCAAGACGAGTCGCGCGTTCGTGCTGAGTTCTTCGCCCGCAAACAAGGCAAGATGTCCATACGCGACTACGTTCAGAAGACACGACACCTTGCGTCGTGCATTGTCACCCACCCCATTGACATGGCATCTCAGGTACATGTCTTTGTGTTCGGGATGCGCGAAGGCATGACGCGGTACTGTCTCACGAGAGCCGAACCCTCCCCGCTCGAGGAGGCATTCGCCCTCGCGCTCCGCGAGGACTACGTGGTGGCGGCATCGTACGCGCGCGCTATGCCGGACGTCTCTCGGGTATCCGCACCCGAGCCCATGGAGATCGACGCAATTGAGGCGTCGGGTGATCGACGGCGCTCGGCTTATGGTGGGGGAGGAGGTCGGAGCGCTCGTCCTCTGACTTGCTTCCGCTGCCGGAAGATTGGACATCGCGCAGCAGAGTGCCGCGCGCCAGCCCCAGTTCTCGCGCACGTCGATGCCGACGCTAGCCCGGCCGCCCAACCAAAAAACGGCCGGGGCCAGTTGGTGCGGGGCACCCTACTGGTTGGAACGAAGGTCCGGGTCCTCCGGTGGCAACCCGGCCTTCTAGCCCTCCCGTGCTATATGCACGTTTTAATGCCACCTCTACGAGTGGCGACTCGAGGCTGATTATCGTCAGCCTCCATGTCGCCGGCGCCCGACGTCCACTGCGCGCGCTCCTTGACTCAGGAGCGACAAACAACTTCTTCCGCGCGTCGTATCTATCGGTGCTTCTTGCGAGCGTTCGCGTCCGGAAGGGTCCGGGCGAGGTGGAAGTCAAGCTTGCGGATGGCAAGGCCCACCGCGGCGCGCGACGCGAGGTGTCCCTGCCGTACACGTTCGACGGCTTCCGCAGCAACGACGACTTCCTGGTGATCGAGATGAATTACGTGTTCGACTGCATTCTGGTGATCCCGTGGCTTGCACGATATCAGCCAGAGATTGACTGGCTTGCTCGGTCAGTCAAGCGTCGACGTGGCTTCGACGTAGGTGAGTGTTCACGTATCTCTTGGTGGCTCCAAGAGACTGGCCTCACGTTACCGTCATGGACAAGACAGCCACGACGCAAGTTGTGCACAGAGCGAGCGATGGCCCTCTCTGGATGGCATGTGCCGTGCTGTTGGATGATGATGATGATGATGATGTCCGGATGACATCGCATGGGCGCGATGACGGACGCGTGGTCGAGCGACGTG
Source organism: Phytophthora sojae (assembly GCF_000149755.1). NCBI lineage: Eukaryota > Oomycota > Peronosporomycetes > Peronosporales > Peronosporaceae > Phytophthora > Phytophthora sojae. Next base: position 5,639,043 of record NW_009258118.1, read on the forward strand.
CGCTCCCACACAGTGAGAACAAGTCGGCGGTCGAGCATGGGTTCCCGTCGAGCAACGAGTCGACGGTCGAGCATGAGTTCCCGTCGAGCAACGAGTCGACGGTCGAGCATGGGTTCCCGTCGCACAATGAGACGGCGGTCGAGCGTGGGTTCCCGTCGCGCAATGAGACGGCGGTCGAGTGTGGGTTCCAGTCACAAGTTGAGCAGGCAGTCGAGCACGAGTCGCTCCCGCACAACGATGTTGCGGCTGAGAGCGTGATGCAGCCGCGTACCGCCGGTGTGATCGAGCGTGGCCTCCCACACCTAGAGGAGGGTGAATCATCGTTGAGCGAGAGCGATGCGTCTTCTTCGAGCACCCGCTCGAAGCGAAAGAAGAAGTCCAAGCGACGCCGCCTGAAGTCCCGACGAGAACCGTCAGTGACTGAGAACCCACCGAAGGAGTCGGTGTGCGCTCTCGTGTACGTGGAGAGCGCTCCACGACGATCGCGCGTCATCGAAGTCGCGAGTCCGCCTCGCGATGCCAACACAATCAGGCGTCTCTCAGGACTCTCCTGGAAGAACTTCCTGCGAGACCTGAAGGCAGGCGAGATCGAGCAAGTGTGTCTGATCACCGAAGCGGTCCCGGTGGATACGCTACACGCGGTCAAGGTCGAGGATGCGCCGTCGAGGCCCAAGCACACCGAGCCCAAGTCAGCGCGCGAGGAGCGCTTCGTGGCGCAGTCCTGGGAAGCTCTGCGTGAGTCCGATAACCCCGTGTACGAAACTGCCCGCGAGTACGCGGACATCTTCCCCGACAAGATCCCCGCTGAGCTCCCGGCCGACCGAGGCGTGCGCCACGAGATCGACCTCGCGCCTGGGACGAAGTACTGCGTGACGCGGCAGAGGCCACTTCCACGTGACCGGGTGAAGGCCATCGACGACTTCTTCGAGAGCCGCCGCCGGGCAGGTCACGTGCGCGAAAGCATCTCGCCACACTCCAGCCCGACCTTTTGCGTCAAGACGGCAACGGGCGGGTGGCGCATTGTTCACTCGTTCAACAAGCTGAACGATGCCACCATACCCGCGCAGACGCCAATCCCGAGCAAGGACATGGTGCTGGACTCTATGGCGGGAAGCGTGATCTACAGCGCCATCGATCTGACCGATGGGTTCTACCAGATACTCATGCGAGAGTGTGACATACCTCTCACAGCAGTAAGCACTCCGAGCGGCATGCTCTGGGAGTGGCTGGTGATGCCCCAAGGTCTGAAGAACGCGCCGGCCACGTTTACCCGCATGGTCTCCCATGTGCTGCGCCCGCTCCGTGACTTCGCACCGAGCTACTTCGATGATATCTTCGTGCACAGTCGCGCCGAAGGTGACCTCAGCGCTGTCGAAGTCCGCCTGAAGCACCTGCAAACAAGTCTTCCAGGTGATGAGGGAGAACAAGCTCTACGCCAACTTGAAGAAGTGCGTGTTCTGCGCACCGGAGATCCCGGTGTTTGGCTGCTACGTGAGCAAGGACGGAGTCCGCGCCGACCCTGAGAAGGTTGAGTCAATCTGCTCTTGGCCGACCCTCACGAGTCCCACTGAGCTTCGTCAGTGGCTGGGCATGCCGAACTACTTGCACAAGTGCACCAAGGACTACGAGAAGTCAATCCAGCCACTGTCGTCGCTGCTGAAGAAGGACACCACGTGGTCGTGGCGAGAAGAGCACCAAGCCGCATTTGACTCGGTGAAGAGGAGTCTGTAATCCGCCCCTGCTTTGATGCTCGCGGACGATTCGAAGTCATTCCACGTCGTCTGCGACGCGAGCGACTTTGCCATGGGGTGTGCCCTGATGCAGTTCGACGACGGGGTCGTGAGCGGGTGATCAGTTACCAGTTCCGCCAGCTCAAGCCGGCAGAGAGGAACTACCCAGTGCACGACAAGGATCTCCTCGCCATGAGCTACGCATTGGTCAAGTTCAGGGTCTACCTGCTCGGAGAGCAGACGTTTGCGGTCTACACCAACCATGCATCGCTGCGACCTGCGATGAAATCCCCGCATCTGTCCCAACGTATGACCCGCTGGTTGTCTTTCTTCTCCGAGTACAACTTCGTGGTGCACTACAAGCCTGGCAAGAACAATATCCTCGCCGACGCGCTCTCTCGGCGTCCAGACTACGACCCACGTAAAGGCCTCGAGCGCCAGGCAACTGATGAAGATGATGAAGACGCGTGTGCGACGTGTGTGACGTCGGAGTTGAACCTGACAAGCGTCGCCCCCAAGATGCCGCTTCGGGACGAGATCGCCGCAGCGTACGAGCAGTACGCCAGCATCCTGGCCCACCTCCGCTCTCCAAGCGAGGCGACATTGAAGGCTCTGTCGCGCTCGACCCGCAGCCACGTCGAGCGATATCGGCTTGATGGCTCCCTGCTGACATACACCATCGACCAGCTCGATGCCCCGAGAGTGGTGGTGCCGAATGACGAACACCTTCGCGCCCGGATCATCCATGAGTACCACGATGCTCCGATCGGGGGTCACTTGGGACGCGAAAAGACCTTCGCGGCGGTGGCGCGAGACTTCTTCTGGCCCCACTTGTACAAGTGGGTGCGCAAGTGGGTGTGCACTTGCGAGATCTACCAGCGAGTAAAGCCCTCGCCGTCGTCACAGGCTCCGCTGCGTCCCCTTCCGGTCCCCACGTAGGCCTGGCGCTTCGTCTCGATGGACTTCGTCTTCGGTCTTCCACCCGACTCGAACGGGCGCACTGGAGTCCTCGTTTTCGTCGACAGGTTCAGCAAGATGGTGAATCTCGTTCCCGTGGCTGCCACGGTTACTGGGGAAGAGTCCGCAGCCCACTTCGTCGACGCCGTCTTCCGTCTTCATGGTCTGCCCGATTCCATCGTCTCGGATCGGGATCCGAGGTTCACGTCCGCGTTTTGGACGGAGCTGTTCAAGTTGCTTGGAACGAAGCTGCCGATGTCCACCGCGGCTCACCCGGAGACGGATGGACAAACCGAACGCGTCAACCGCGTCGTCGAAGACGTGCTCCGCAGCTACGCTATGTCGTTCACGAGCTGGAGCGCTTTCCTACCCCTGACCGAGTTCGCTCTGAACAACGCCGAGCACTCGTCGACGGGCATGACTCCGTTCTTCGTGAACTCCGCCCGCCACCCGCGCGTACCCGCCATGCTTGCCGTAGGCCAACCCACGGAGGCTCGTGTCTCTATGCTTGGCGGGGGAGGAGCTACCGCTGAAGACTTTCCGCCGACCGAGATGCCGGCGGAGCCGTCGCCGGTCAATTCACAGGCGTCGCCACGCTTCCCAGTGACCGAATCAAGCGCAAATGCAGTGACACGATCCCAAGTGAAGAAGGCCCTTGCCGCACCGCATCGAGCGGTGACGCCGCTCGCAGACTGGACAGAGCGAACTCTGATCGACCCCGCTGGCGCTCCAGCGACGATGCAGCAACCAGCTACTACCGTCAACTATGCACCGAAGTCCTCGGCGAGTCCCACGGATCACTTGGCGGTTTCCGAGTTTGTGCAGCGTCAAGCAATCACACGTTTCGTGCGAGACGCACTACAAGCCGCAGTGGACCGGCAGAAGGAAAATGCAGACGAGCGTGGACGCAAGAACATGACTTCATTTCGCGCGGGTGACCGTGGGTTACTGTCTACCGAAGGCATCCGCTCCTCCGCCGTGACCAACCTCGGTGCCAACAAGCTCGCGCCGCGCTTCATCGGCCCGTTCAAGGTGATCAAGGTCCTCGGCGACGCGTACACACTGGACATCCCGTCGTCGCTACGTCTTCACCCGACTTTCTACGTTGGGCGCCTCAAGCGATATCTTCCTGCCGATATTCCTACCTCTGATCACCAGGATTCACTGGCGGGTAATGTACCCGAGGCTACTCGCGACGCCAACACCCATCACCCAAGCCTGTACCGTCGCGATGGTCCTCCTCCGATTGTCGACTTGGCGGGTGAAGCGTGCTGGATTGTGGACCGCATCGTTCACCACGAGGACCCATCTCGTGCAAACGGGCGTGGGCGTAATCCAGTCCGAGCTCTTCGTGCGATCCCAGCCGCGCGACGTTACCGAGTAGTTTCCACCTGACGAGGACACGTGGGAGACGCGTGCAGCTATTCTTCGGGATGTCCCCGATGTTGTCCGTGACTATGAGGCGAAGGTCGCTGTTCCTGAAGAGACCATGGAGCTCCCCGCGGAAGCTGAAGCCTTAACTGACCGTGATGATGGAAGTGGACCCCCACCACTAGCTCGCGGTGGCGTTCACCGCGAAGACTAAGAAGAAAACCCGACGACGACCGCCGGACTCGAACCGGTGACCTCCACCTTGGTGGCACAGCGTTCGACCACTGCGCTAGCTGGACTTCGAGTTCCCACGGCGACGCGCGCGACCTGATCAAGCTTGGAGCGACTGCGCATGGCAAGTGGCAAGAAGGATTCGCGTGGGGTCGAACCCACGAGTCACAGCTCAGCACAGTGAGCGCTTGCCCACTACGCCGCTCCACCGATGATCGCCGGTGTCGAAGATGTCCAAGCTGGTCTCGCTGCCACGTCGGTTCGAGTCGACGGTTACGCGACTCTTCGTCGGGAGTTACTTCGAAGGATCGTCGCGAAGAGCTACGCCACGCTGATCGCCATCCTGTGTATCGACACTCGCCGGGTCTCCGCTCTGTGCGCATCACAGTTGCGCTTTTCGTCAAGCGTTGGCGTCGCTTCCCATGCTGCGTCGTTGCGACGACCGCCGTTCCTTCGGGTGTCCGTGGATGTCCGCAGCCACTTGGGGAGCTACGCGTTGCTTCGGTGTGTGCGCCGACGAGATGTCTTGGTGTGTGTAAGCTTGCTGCGCCTGCGTCGTCCTGTGTCGCTCGGTAGCACGAGCGCCGTCCCTCCGCCGCCTCGGTCGTCCATGGTGTTCTTCGGGTGTTCATTCGGAAATGTGTCTTTTGCACTTACGTTGCGTAAGCGCAACTTTGAGAGGGGGTTATGTAATGCGCCCCATTTACATAAGTAGGTAGATTGACAGTACATAAAGTAGTTAAGTCAGTACACGATTAGCGTGTACTGACGGTCATCGTGATTGCTGAATTGGGGGATCCAGACCCCATTTCGTTGACCTGCATTTGAGTGGCTCACATGAGACCAGGGGTAGCCGCCCTGGTCCTTACATAAAACAGAGTTGATTTTACCCAAGAATGACTGCTTGGTCTCACTAAATCCGAGTATTAACCAAGCTTCCTCACCGCTACGTGTAAGCTAGTAACGGACACACACCTGGCCCGTTACAGCAGGCATCTCCGATAGCTGGTTCATTTTGCTCACATTCGTGCCAAATTACACCCAGCATCCATTCAAGACAACATTTCTCGGACTCGAGCAGTGTGGAGTCGTGGATAGTGTAATAGACCGTTGCCGGCACCCGTTGGCGCACTCATTCGACACTGACTGTCGATCCAGCTAACCGTAAGGCAAATCATCAGTTCCATGGCCACGAGCAGTTTATTGGCCATCACTGTTTCTACCAATCCTGACGATGTAGCCATCTTTTTCTAGATATGATTTGCCAAAATAAAAACAGCCGATTTCAAGTGAAATCCTCAGTGACTTGATATTCAAGCTGTGCACGGGAGGACCAACCAGCCACACACCGCGCGTCAACAGTGCTCGGAAGAGCTCTTCCTTCTCTTTCCTGCTGCCCCGCAGCATTTTTCGTCGTACGTATATACCCTGGCATAGGTATGTGGTGGGTAGCGTTTGGCATTGTTTATGACACCGCTCGCAAGTAAGTCGGCCGGTCGGGCACCATATCAGTGTGTGGACGACTCCGTAGAGAAGCTTCCTGCAGGGCCCTATCACTAACTCTGCTGCAAAATGCACCCAAAGAGACGAGCGCTGAATATTGGTAGGGCAGGCTAGAAGGCGTGGCAGTCGCGTCCTCTAACTATCGCATTGCGGTGCTGCGCTTGTCGCTAGCCTCAGACAGGTAAAGCTACCTATTAATAATGCGTGTCCTATTGGTATACTAGTAGACAAGCAGCAATTCATCTACTCAGGAGCCCTTACGTTAGTAGACGCCTGCACTGAGATATAAGGGGTGAGGCGTCATGAGCTCGTGAGCCTTTAGGAGTAGCCTTTAGAAACCATGCTCCGCGAGCTCCGCCGAGCATGGCGACAGCGGAGGGTGGAAGGGATCTGGAGCAAGTAATACACCAACAAAGTGGTCAGCTTACGAAGTTATGAGGGAAGAGAGGTTTTATAACCCTACCCTCAGTGGTACCGAGCGTGATCAGACGAGATCCCACACATAGTTAAATCAAGTCTAAGTTGGCCATTAAACTGATTAGAGGCTGAATCCGATGCACAGAGAACTCCGGCTAAACTGGCGCCGGGTATAAGAGAAAATCGACTAATAGAGCGTTTCTGCGATATCCCAAATTCTGACTATAGTAAAAGCAAGTCAAACCGGCTATTAGACTGTAAGAGTGTAAGAGAGCTCCCCCACCAAACCAAAACCACACATTGTAAGAAGAGTGGGGGACACGTGGCCCACTTTTAAACACGATCAAGAGCGCAATATTGGTCTCGTCACGTCAGCACCTCACTATCTACGAAAAGAACGAGCTCCGCCGGTATCATCAGGCGCACCCCAGTCTCAAGCACGTCGATCTCCAGCAGTGGGTCGCCGTACGCCTCAACAAAAGGATTGGCCTGTCGACAGTGGGGAAAATTGTCAGCCAGCCACTTGACTGCACTCCCAATGGGAACCTTAAAAAGAAACGCAAGTCGCACCATGCGTCTATTGAAGACAAGCTGATGGAGTTCGTGCATGCTCAAGAATCCAAGGGTCTCCTCTCGGACGAGGTGCTACGAACAAAGGCAAATGAACTCGTCGGAGAGGGGACAATTTCCCTGTCGTGGATTCAACGGTTCAAGTTTCGTCATCGTGTGACGCTACACAATATGCATGGGGAGGCTGGATCGGTTGACACGGCGGACCTCGGCCAGCAACGCGCAAAGTTAATGGAGCTACTCGACAAATACAACCCCCAAGATATTTTCAATATGGACGAGACAGCTCTGTTTTACCGTATGCTACCAAGTCAAACGCTAGCGACCAAGTCCGTTGCAGGCAAAAAGAAGGACAAGACTCGAATTAGTATCGGACTATGCTGCAACTTGGCAGGTACTGAAAAATTGGAGCCCATCGTGATCAATCGAGCTGCGAAACCTCGCTGCTTCAAAGGTGTCAACGTTGGTGCGATCCCTATGGACTATTTTTCGAACCAAAAAGCATGGATGCATTCTGAAGTGTTTTTGAAGTGGGTGCGGGCGCTAAATCTCAAGATGCATGGACGCAGAATACTTTTGGTACTCGACAACGCTGCCGGTCATGTTGACATTGAACTGAACAATGTGTACATCCATTTCCTACCAAAAAATACTACGTCGCACCTGCAACCAATGGACGCCGGCATTATTCGAAACTTCAAGCTGAAGTACAAGAAATTATTTGTGCAGTGGGTGATTGAGCAGACCGGTCCACAGAAGCGGTTAGATTTGTTGACGGCAATAAAATTTGTCGTGGACGCATGGAACGCGGTTTCGGATGCGACAATTCGGCGGTATACTAGGTTGTGTCAGGAAGCATGAGCGCTAGGATTGAGCGCGACAGTGAGCCGATGACAAGAGAAACGGAGCTGGAAGATCTAGAAGCGCTGATATCTAGATTAGATCTATTGGATCCATTGAGTGTGGCACGCTACGTTGACGTTGAAGATGCTGTTGACGATAGCCCACACAGCGACGACGCAAGCGAGCAAGTTTCAAGTGACAGTGAGAGTGATTGTGGTGGTGAGGAGGAACGACCGTTTTCGCACAGCGAGGCACTAGATGCAGCTCAAAAGCTTCAGGTCTACATGTTTGCTCACGGATTACAGGACACCAGTGTACAGAACGTTGTCAATGCGACGAGGAGAATGGCGATTATCTCTAAGCGCCAGACGTCGATCACCTCGTACTTCCATGCTTTATAGTAGTTTAAATGTTCAATAGGTAGGTTCCCTCTTATAACAGCAAAACTCTATAAGAGAGCTTGTGAAGTTGATGGCCAAACACCTCCACTATAACCGGGGTTCTCTGTACCGCGAACTCGTCCGTCCAGACAACTCAAAACAGCAGCACTCACCAACAACACGGTTAATCGTTGACCCCCCCCCCCACTCAAAACAGCAGCACTCCGAACACAAAAACTCTCAAAAGTCGGTCTGTGTCTCCTCTTACAATGGTGCAACTAGCTTCTCAATCCGACAATTATGTAGTTTTGAAGTTACGACCATTTTTCTGCATGCCTTGCCGGATGGACATTAAACTGCTGCTTTGCCTTACTGCTCTCAGTAGTCTTATATCTCCCCGCAATCGCGGGACGAGATTGGGACGAGTTCGGTTATTGCCAGGACCTCCGGCACCCTGGCAGTGTGTTCGAGATGCAGTCCGATACATTTGCCTTTCAATTTTATGTATCCCGCGGCCCGCGCCACACAACATCCCAGAGGGACAAGAGGGGGTGTCGTCCCTAAAGCGTCCCGCTTCGACCCGCAACAAAGAGCTCTGATTGGTCCCATCCCGCATCCCGCGAGATACAAGACTGGGCCTCAGGCTTGCTTTGCTTGCGTGGTCAGTGTTTTTATCCGGATGGATGCCAGTCATCCGGATAAAAGCGCAGTTGTCAAGTTGAAGAGCTTCACAATCGTCGAGGACGGTTTTACATCCACCAAAACCGTCTGCTTCCAAACACCGCGCGATTGTAAACACATCGCAACCACTCGTGTCCTGCAGCAAAGAGAGAACGCGGTGCCAGCAGCGCCGCCCGCTCAACGTTGCCCCAAGGCCTATTTGCGAAATCGCTCCAGTGTCCTGGCAGATTTTCCTTCGTTCCGGTACTTAGCTGCTCTTTGCCCTCTTTCAGTTTTTATCTGCTTCGCCCTCTCTTCGTGTTGGGGCTGCATGAACTGACACTCAATCAGCGAGGGGTGCCGACTGCCAGCCATGGACGAGTTCCATGCGTTGGCCGGCTGAGATGAGACCCTTAGAACCTGATCCGGCTCGTACCGGCGGAGGGACTGCTGCTCTTCTTGTTGTTGACGGTGCCTATGTCTTCGTGTCTGCTGCCTGCCTGCGAACACCACCAGAAACCTCCGGGTAAGCCCAGCAGTTATTGTATTGCGCGGAGGAGATTCTTGTCAAAAAACTAATGAAGTCGCGCACTAGATCTCCAATAGATCCGTCAAGATGCTTGCAAGTGGAGTCACCTACGGCGTGATGGCAGCCACGCTCATTGCGGTGGCAGCCTACGCCATCATTGTCAGTCGCCGCATGGAAGTCAACTCGGTCAAGAACTTCGTGAGGTGAGCGCTTCCAGTCTTCAGTTTGGCTGCAGCAGTGGGAAGCAGTACGCTTACATTTTGTGCGGCAATATTTCAACAGCGCCAAGAACTCGACGACGACGCTGCGTCTGGCGTGGTGCTTCTTCTCGGCTGGAATTGGCGCTGGAACGCTGTTTTCGTACCCGGAGATTGGTGTGAGTGCTGGATCGTGGGGTGTCATTGGCTACGCGCTCTCGGGCGTCGTTGGCATGATCGTGCTGGCGCTTGTTGGACCGTACACGCGCTCGGCGCTGGGTGAGAACGTCACCATGACGGACGTGGTCTCGCACCGCTTCGGCTACATCATGCAGGTCTACGTCGGGTTCATCTCCATGTTCTACCAGTTCATCTGCCTCGCGTCCGAGTACACGTGCATCGCGCAGCTCACGACCATGATGTCGCCGAACGCGCACCCGATCGTGACGATCCTCATCGTGGCCTTCCTCACGAACCTCTACCTTGTCATCGGTGGGCTGCGAGCCAGTCTCGCTACGGACGTGTGGCAGGGTATCGGTGTGGTTTTCCTGGTCGCAGTTGTGTGCGTTGCCATGTTCTTCCACGTATCCATCCCCGAGGGCGCGTGGTCGTCGACCAATGTGGCTGCGTTCACGACTGCGGGTTTTGAGACGCTTGTGACGCTCGTGATTGCCGTGACGGCTTCCAACCTCTTCTTCACCGGCTTCTGGCAGCGCGTGTACGCCGCCTACGACGACAACACGCTTCGCAAGGCTGCGCTCATCGCCAGTGCCATCATCGCGCTGTTCACGGTTGCGCTTGCGATGGCTGGCATGGTCTCGTACCTTGCGTACCCGGACGGATCTCTCTTCTTCGCCGTCCTGATCGACATGGGGCGTGGCTGGCAGGTGCTGATCGTTGTCGTCATCGCTATGCTGTCGAGCGGAGTGTCCGACTCCATCCAGATGGGTCTCGCTGCTGAGCTTACGACGTGCTTCCCCAAGCTTTCGCTCATGCATTCGCGTGTCATTTGCGGTGAGTACTTGCACTTCCTCCTCCTCGCAGCTTCTACTGTAGTGCTAATCCCCGTCTTGTTGTTTCTTGTCAGTGCTTCTCAACGCGCCGGCGATCGCGATCGGATACCAGCAGTACGACATCCTGACTCTCTACTTGATCGCCGACCTGCTGTGCACGGCTGCTGTTGGCCCCATGCTCCTCGGCACCTGGAAGCGCGCGACTCGCACCGGTGCGCTCGCCGGCAGCGCCGCTGGTTTACTCACGATCTTCGTATGCGGCGTGATTGCTCAGGGCAAATTCGTGGGCGGCTTCAACTGGTTCATCCTGCCCGAGGGTCTCTACTCGCAGAACAGCATGATCACCTTCATCGTGACGCTAATTGTGCCGCCAGTCGTGACCGTTGCTGTGTCGCTCATGACGACGCCTAAGGCTAGCGAAGTGGCCAAGGACGACAGCTACCTGCTCGAGCACTCGCCCGTCCAGGAGGCCACCAAGCTCTAGGAGCTTGCACGGATTCAAAGTCAACCACTGCTAGGGCACATACAACCGTTAACCAGTGAGTCAAAAGCGCTGCGTCCTAAATTGCACTTGCACTGTTGCTTCGTCAGTTTGACTGAGTCAGCTAGAAGTCCTCGTCCCAGCACGATTCCGTCCTTTGCGTCAGACCATGAGATACCAACAGCGAATTCCTGGATCGACGTCAAACGACGGTTGCCAAAGGGACCGAGTTTGCTTGTCAAATGTAAGATTTCTCGTCCGACTCATTCTTGCGTTACCCGGCCGCTGGGCAGTTGGCAGCCGAGACGATGGAGATATCCAGGTTGCTGTGTTCCAGCCCGGAGAGCCAATGTGAAGACACGCCATCTGAACCAGCAGCACCAGACCAAACGCAAGTGCTGAAAGTGTTGCCGGACAACCAACGCAAACGGCCGTATCGAATGAGCGCTGCGCAGCGGAAACGGCGGCACGAGCACGAGGTGTATGAGTCTCGTGTGTGCAACCTCACGTTGGACATCAACGAGCTTCGGCAACAGATTCAGCAGTTGATGGAGCTTCGAGACGTGCATCACAGTCGTCTGCTGCTGAACGACCAGCGCTTCGAAGGTGACGTGCTCAAGTTGGTGTGGAATCTGCTCGATGGCTTGCGTGGCGGCGCCTTCGGGTTGTCCCCGAGTGCGCGAAGCAGTTTTTGCTCCCGTACTCACGTGAGCCAGCAGGACCCCGCCGCAAGTGGAGAAGTCCACCAGTACGTGATGCAGCGAGGCCGCCCTACCTTTGGCAATCCAACCTTCACTGTCAAGTCCATTCGAGTGCTGAAAGTGGTCGATGAGGAAGTGCGAGGCAACACTGGAGGCTGTGTCGTAGAGGTTCTCGCGAGTCTCACCGGAAGAATCACACGGGGGACGGTTGTTGCTTTGCTACCGCAGATTTTGAGCGACGAAACACTTGTATGTCGGATCATAGGACAGAGCCTCACATTTTCGTCGCGGTTGCTGCTCTATTTCAACAGGCAGCGAAGACTGGTGCAACAAGTGGCTCAGGCTGACATTGTGGCGGCGCTCAGGGCTCACCATCTTGACGACGGAAGCGATTTTGCAGCTTTTCGACCCAGAAGTCATGAATGAATGCGGAGGTTTTACTACCGCGTTAGAGCTTAAGTCATGAACTCGAGCTAAAGCATTTGTCTTGAATAGCAATGGCTGGCCCCTGACTCAAATTGCATTCGAGCTGGCATAACCGATCATCTCCAAACGTATCGTCCCGTCAACTGCAACTAACTGATCCACATTCCGGCCGGAATGAAAGTCTCGTTGAAGTATTTCTCCTTTGCTATCAATGCTGTATCTCGTTCACTCACTTCGGAATTTGCCTCCTCCAGCATGCAGCGCGTCACCAAGCCCCTTCCTCTTCGCACTATGTGCCATTCAACACCGACCTCCGCCGCCGCTGGCAGCACCGTGCAATTTAGCACCGCCACGACCAGCCAACAACTGACTGAAGCAATCCGCCGGGCTCGTACGGTTCGAGCTTCGAGTCCTGGTGGATGTCGCGGCGTATCCCGCCGACACCCGCTCACGGATGCGCGAACTCAACCACAAGTCCGCCATCACGGGCGGGGTGACTGGCGTCCGCATCAGCCATGGACTGGAGACGGTGTTCTCCGCTTCAAGGCCGCGAGAGCTATGCAGAACTCCGAGCAACCGATTTCACAAGAGGGGGCCAAAAAGCAAGCAGAGGGCGTCACGCACGGACGATTCGGCCGCTTTTCGAGCCACCGGCCGCCCACGGCGGATGAGCAGATGAGGGCTTTCGCTGCTGTCCGTGGAGAGGGTCATCTCGGAATGGAACAAGGCTCTCCATTTGCTGACATTGATCCAGCTTGCAAGAGGGAGTGGATGCAACAGCGCAAGGCCCGCCGTGATGCTCCTCGAACCGTGTACTCAGCGCCACCGTCCGGAGAGCAGCAGCCTCTCCAAGAGCATGCTGAAGCCACTCCACTCCTCCGTGGCCGTGAGTGGTTTGCACACTCGGGCCGCCACGGCGGTCATCATGGCAGTCGTCACGGCAACGGCGGTCGCTACCGCTACGTGTGATGCTACAATGCATTCCGGAGCCTACAGAGTAGGGCAGTCTTACGTAGTATACGGTAGCCCCCGAGTTGACAATCTGTAAAGCAACGAAGGAATGATCCTGCTTCATTCATTCACTCACTCCGTGCCTTATCTTTCATACTGTGGACTATTGTTCCAGACGACGGCAACGACGCCGGCGACGACACTGCGCTGCAGCCGATGCAGGCAGCTTGACCGACACAGCAACGGACCTGATCGCGCTTACGTTGCTTACTGCGTGTGTGCCGCATCAACAGCGACAAGCGCCATTCGTTTGGTGCTGCGGGGCTGGAGTGTGTTGCCATACAGGGCACGCTTTCCTTGCAGAGCAGGCAGAAGTAGTAGTAGAGGACCGATAAACGGCTTGCTTAAATGAATGAAATGAACTCGCTTCGCAATCCGCGCAAACGCAGCAACACGCCGATCTCGAGGCAAGTTGAAGCCGCAGGTACCATCATTCCGTCTGATAAATTTATGTGGCACACATTGATTACATCAGATTACTCCCCGGCGCCATTACCGAAGTACGTCGGCGTTTCCGCCGGTCAATCACTTCCTCATTGCCCTCCTGCGTTACCCGTCGCGTCTAAGCCATGTTCCGCCTCGCCAAGTCCGTCTCTACGCGCCTCACCGTCACCCGCCTGCCACTCACCGGCCGTTGCGTCGCCTTCTTCAACACAGAGGCGCCGCAGATGGGCACGCGGCTGACGCCCGAGCAGATCGCCGAGCGCCGCGCCAAGCGCGCGGAGAGGAAGGCGGCGACGGAGGAGGAGAAGAGCGAAGCGCTGTTCATCGAGGGCTCGGCGCGGTCGTACCAGCGACACTATGTGATCGTGGAGCCGCAGAACACGGACCCCAACGCGTGGCCCGCCAAGCTAGAGCGCTCGCCCGAGCACATTCTGAGCTCGTACATGGGCGCGCTGGCGAAAGTCTACGGCTGGGACGTCATGAAGGTCAAGAAGAGCCCGCTGATGGTGACAGCGGCCATTCCGTACACGGGCGTGTGCAGCGGTGGGATGAAGGAGGTTGAGGAGTCGACAGAAGACGCGGAGGAAGGCGCCCACGACGTTCTGGTGTTCCCGGACGGTGTTCGCGTGCACAACGTCGTTCCGTCGAAGAGTAAGTGTGGGTCGACTGTGTGATGAAGGAGACGACTTGTCTAATGAGTATCTTGGTTTGGTTCGTGCAGTCTCGACCCTGGTGAGCAACTCGTTGAAGAAGGACCTGGACATGCCGAAGCTGCTCGAACAGGAGTACGTTGAGTGGATTGAAAGTGCTATCTGTGTTGGGTTGAGAATAATAGTGCTAACCGTTGGCCTTGTCTCCATGCAGGAACCTGCAGTACACTCGGATCGAAGAAGGCTATCACATGATGGTGTGCGGCCACGCTGCAAGGTATGGCTGCGTTCTGACGTCGGCTTGTGAATTTGCAGTTTTCTAATATCGAATGTGAAAACTTATCGTTTGAACCACAGAGACGAGCGTTGTGGCTGCAAGGGTCCGGAACTGCTGGAGTGGCTGAAGAGCTCCGCATCTGAGGCGAACAAGCCGTTGAACTTGTGGACGTCAAGCCACTACGGCGGCCACCGCTATGCCGCTGCATGCATAGTGTATCCTAGCGGCGACTGGTTCGGCCTCCTGAACGAAAAAGACAAGGCGAAGGGCATGATCGACGCTATGAACGACGAGGATCCGTTGCGGCTGTTCGAGCTCTGGCGCGGCCGCATGGGGCTCACGGAGCTGGAGATGCACCAGGCCGTCAAGGAAAGGGTAGAGTCTTCCGAAGACGTCGCCGAGAACGCGTAGACAGCGGCGGTAGTGCGTTTTTGCCACCTTATTGTGTTCCACTTCAAACGAATAGTACATCGAGACCATCATAGACAACTTGCGCCTGTGTTGTGTAAGAGTGAAAAGAAAACTTGATTTCCACCAAGAGTCAGCTAAATCTAGCTCCACCTAGTGATACGCAAGAGCAGACATGACCACGTAAGACGCTGTTTCAAACTTCCTTGTTCGTGTGGTCTGGAGTTCATAACTGGCGGCACTGGCAATTCCAAACTATTCGCCTATCCGCACACTGGGCTTCGTTCCAGATGACTACTGCCGATGCCAAGACGGCGTTGGAACCGGCCATTGTGTTCGCTACTGTTGTGGTCCTGACGAGAACCTTGACAGCGCCAGCAGCGGACGGATCCCGAGCTCAGATTGCGAGCTGACGCTGCACCAGCCAGCCGGCCAGTTGAGCACAGCCTGCCTGCTGGCTCACCACGAGCGAGTCAAGCGTGGCGCGATCCAGCGAGAGACAGCTGACAGCAGTCACCTGCTTCGGCTGCTTGTTGCCGTTGGCTCTAAAGTCCAAAGTGGCGGCGGCAGCAGGGTGCGCGGCTTGAAGAGGGCAAGTGGGCAAGTTTCGGGCCGAGCAAGTGCTTGCTGGTTGAAGTGAACGTTCGCTGCATTTTTTTGTGCGTTAGTCGCCGCGCCGAGAAGATGCACGGGGGACTCGCAGCCCAGGAGCGCTCTCGCTGAGTTTTACAGCGGCGCAGTGCGGGACCAGGACGCGGGGGCATCGATAAGGTGATCTCGTCACGGGTTGCCAGCCCTCGTGGCAGCAGGAGCTGACGACGCTCGGCGGCGGCCCAGCCGGTCCACGGCATTGTCCGGTAATTTTCGCTGAACATGTCGAAGACTTGGAATTTGTATCGCATTATCCGGCACCCGCTCTGATTTGCTACGCTCTTGTTCGAATATCGCTCCCCTCTACCATTGCTGGTTGCAGTGCAACGCCTTGCCCGGCTCCGCTCGCGGCGCGACGCAGCGGCATGTCCAAAGAGTGTCGACGACGAGCGTTTCAATGGCGGGGAAGAACCGCATCGAAAAGCGCAGCGCAGGGCGTTTCCCCGCCGTGTACAGGCAGCGCTGAACAGCGAAGCACGCACGGCGCCGTCAATGGCCAGCGTCAATTGCGGAGGCCTCACCCATCAGCCCAGCGTGTTGAAACCGTCCGCCGCCTCTTTTCCTACGTGGCCCGCAGCGCGGCAGCATTGGATCGTGCGGCGAGCACCGCGCCGCCAGCGAGCAGAGGCGCCGACAGCAGAGGCGCCGACAGCTGGGCGCGCTGCAGTCCGAGCCCGGGAGCCCCGCGTTGGCTGCCCGCAAGCAGCAGGCCGCGAGGCAGCTCGTGAGCTCGCCCGAGACCAAGCAGTGCCACTTTTCAACATGTCGCCGCTGTTGAAAATTCGCAGCGGAGACTTGGTGGTACAGAAAATACGTGAAGAACAGAGCGTGTTGTGGCACATGTGGTTACTCAAGTAATTTAACTTGTAGAGTTCGGATGCGAGTCAAAACGCGAATCCAACGGTACTAAGTTGTAGAGGAAAGTGAATCTTCGCGACGAGGCCGCTCCGTACATTTTCGCATACAAATCCCCACAGTGGAAGAGGCAGAGCCCGGCTGTGTTACGACACTCGAGGACGGAAATCCGAGGGGAAGGTAAGCGCCTCACTTGCCCCCAGTATGCCTCTTCCGCCCACACAACGCCACACAAACGGGCCCCTGGCGTCTTCAGCCAAGTCATTTGCGGATTTCGCTCGAGCCAGCCAGCGACCATCACTCCGGGCCACCTCAGCTCCGCAAGGTTCATTCGCGCACTTCCCCGCCGACCGCGCAGGGGGGAGTATTACCTCGAGCCCTCAGCTTCTCAGCACCATGGCGTCCACGTTCGTGCCGACCCCGAGCCTCTCGGCGGGCGAGCCCAGCCCCAGCAGCAGCAACGGCGGCGGAGAGGCGCGCGCCGCGCCGCTCTCCTCGGCCTCGCGCTTCGCGCAGCGCCGCCTGCGTGTCGTCACGGAGCCCAAACACAGCAACAAGATGCACCGCACGCGCACGCTGTCGGAGCTGATCCTGCTGTCGCCGCGCAGCAGCCCGCGCATCACGCCTCGCCACAAGCGCTTCGACATGGACATAGAGGTGTCCAGCTTTTTCGCGGAGGGCGAGGGTCTCGTGGACCTCATGGGCAGCAGCCGCAACGGCCTGCGAAGACTCAGCGAGCGGCACTCGACGGGCTTCTCGGCCATCAACGAGAACGTCGCGACCAACGGCAACAGCAGCAGCAGAAACAGATTTTTCCCGAATAACGACGAGGACGAGGCAGCAGACAACCAGCACGAGGAGATGGACGTGGACGAGGAGCAGCCCGAGCCGGAGGCCGAGGCTGAGCCCGATGCTGAGCCGCAGGAGACACAGCGCAGTGTGGGTGAAGTCGTTGACATGCTCTTTGAGATCCACTCGGCGTTGAAAAGCCGACACCTGGGACAGAGAACCGCAGCCTCGGCGCTTGCTGCGAGTAACCTGGTCAGCACGCAGGCGTACCCTGCGCCTGAGCCGATCCCCAGAGACGAGCAGCTGGAGGCGCTGGAGAACACGCGCAAGATGCTCGAGTGCGCCATCTGCCAGGAGGTTTTTACCAATGCAACGGAAGCCACGTGCTGTGGACAAATTTTCTGCAAGGAGTGCATTGAGCGGTGGGTGAGCGAGCGTGGATCCTGCCCCATGTGCAGAGAGGCGATTGGCTTCTCGCTGCTTGCGGCGTCGCGTCACGCGCAGCGCATGGCTAACGAGATGAAGGTCAACTGCCCGTACTGCTCCGAGACAATGAAGAAGGCGGGCCTAGCAGACCACGTCAGCGCATGTGACCAGGCACCGGTTGAGCCGCCTCCACCGGCGGATGTCGCGCTGCGTCAGCTGCTGATTCGCACTGCACGAATGAACAGCACCTTCCTTGCTCGCTTCCTGACCGCACCGTCCCCGCCTCAGGCGCTGATGATGCAGTGCTACATCCGCACTCGCGGTGGAGGCAACTACGAGTTGTACACACAGGACACGGACACGCTTCTGTGCACGGCTGTTCGCCGTCGCCAGTACGACATGTCGGTGAGCTTCATCATCTCGCTCGCGACGAACCTGGACGCCTCCAACCAAGCGGACGAGGATGGAGCCATTCCGATTAACACCCCTGTGCCGGTTGCACGACTAGACAAGAACTACATGGGATCGCAGTACACGATGTACGACACGACCGGCGAGGTGCCCACCGAGCTGGGTGCGGTGCAGTATGCTGCCACGTTCGGAAAATCCCCGCGGCAAATGCGTGTTGCGCTTCCTCTCGTTGCGCCTGTGCCTGATGTCGACAGTGCCGTTGACGGTGCTCCGTCGTGGCAGGTGCAGCCATGGAGACCAGAGACCAAGGAGGACACGATTCTGTCACAAGTGGAGAACCCGGACACTGCTCGCGCGTTGCACCTCATCAACAAGCCGCCTGTGTGGATCGAGTCGCTGGAGGCTTACTGCCTGGACTTCGGTGGCCGTGTCGCCGCAGCATCCGTGAAGAACTTCCTGCTCTCTCACCCTGACGACATGGACAAGACTCTTATGCTGTTCGGCCGCACTCAGGACCGCCAGGTTTACTCGATGGACTACGCCCACCCGTTCACACCGGTGCAGGCCTTCGCGATTGCTCTGAGCAGCATGGACTCTCACCTTGTGACCTTTGATTAGACGGGAGTTGGTTGCGGTATCGGTGCGCGCAGGCATGCGGCGAGGCGAAGCGTGTATTAAGTCTCCTGCGTGAAAAATTTAGCGATCGACTGCTGTTCTCGCGCGTCACCGACTTGCTGGATTGGACCATTCGACCCAAGCATCTCTGTAACTAGCCCCACCCTGTAGATCCACACAACGCCAACAGTTATCGTAGCAAGTTCCATTTTGGCTTTTCGATGTAAAATAATAGCAAACGTGCTGCATTTTTACTTTACTCCACAGAACCACTTGGTGTCCATCATCTTCTTATCGCGGTGCAGTCGTGTGCTCGTTGTGACTTGTCATCCACTCAGCGCCTATTGCTTCATCAGCTGGGAAAGTTTGCGTGGTGCCTGAGATCACGACGACGGTAACGAGTTGCGAGGCGCAACATCCCAGCAAAGCTTCCTCTTCGCGGCTTCCAATAGATTCTCGACACAACTGTCCCTGGCGGTGCCGCACCGCATTCAGCCGAAGCAAGAGCAACAAGAGTTCACCGTTCTACAGAGCATCGACCACCGAAGCTTTGCCAACTTGTGTAACGTTGCCCTGTAAATGCGTGGTGCTGATGTTGCAGCCTGCAACTTGCAGGCCGCAATGCAGACGGGCAATTCCTTCCCCGAGATGACGCGAGTTTTCGTGCCGATGGTCCATCCTTCCACCACCGCCGCCTTCAAGACAAACCGTCACTCCTCAAAGAACCTCCTTCAAGCGCAATGGTGACCACGTCTCTCCTCGCAGTCTCGGCCTCAATCCCACGGAATCTGGCGAAACTTCCTCGCGTTGTGCGGCTCGTCAACGACTTCTTGCAGCCCAGGAACCTCGACGCCGCTGTGTACTACGACCTGCATCGCGTAGTTCAAGTACACAGAAGCTCTCGTCCCTGCACTAGTCAAGCGCTGGACTTTGCGGCTGCCCACGGTCAACTCGGACTGCTCCAGATTTCTCCAAGATATCCCTCTGCTGCTTTGGCCAGGGCAGCGGCTAACGAACACCTGGACGTGGTCAAGTGGCTAGTTATGAAGCTGCGTGGAGTCAAGAGCCAGATTTGTACCTTGACGAAGCTCTGAAAGCTGCTGCAATCAATGAACGGGCAAGTCGAAGTTGTCCACTTCCTCCGGAAGCGATGCGACCAATCTACCATCGCCTTCGCTTTCAAGATGGCAGCAAGATCCAACCATGTCTCCGTCTTGAAATTGCTGGTCCCGTGGATGCTAGCGCCACAATATACCCCTCTGTCTGCGCAATGCCGCAAGACCCCCAAGACGACGGAGACTGCGTGGCCAAGTCGAACGGAGTGGGGCAAAGAGCTACCAGACTACGTCCCTCTCCGCGAGGTATCCCCGCTGGAAGCTGCTTTGAACGCTGCAGCAGCGAATGGCCACGTCGAGACTGTTGAATTCTTGTTGAACGTGGAGAGCAGCCATCGGTGTAAACCACGGGTAGTGCGGTGGAGGATGCAGCGAGCAATGGCCACTTTGCCGTGGTTCGGCTGCTGGTGAAGTGCAGCAACCCGTGCTGCACGACTTTTGCGTTGCTGAGAGCTGCTTCCAGCGGAGATGTCGAAGCCGTCAAGGTGCTGATCAGCGGATGCAACCCGGCTGCTGTAGGCAGGGTAGCGTGCTCAGCCATACGGAAGAACCACGATGAAGTGGTGACGTTGCTGTTGCGAACTGGACATCTAGGACCTGAAATCAGGCGACTGCAACGATTTTCTTCTATAACCCTCCGCGAGGCCTGGCGCCAAGCGACAAGCGGTGGCCACATCGCTATGGTCGAGCATTTGCTCGCAGAGTCTCCTGCACAGGATGTATCGCTCCTCCTTCGCGCGGCCATTGGTGCTGGGAACGTTGATTTAGTTCGTTTGCTGACCTCAAGCGGCAACCCATACAGTCGCGGCATGCTGTGCGCGGCCGCATTTCGGGGCCATATCGACATTGTGAGGCTGCTACTCCCCAAAAGCGACTCGGATAGTATCAATGATGCGGTGGGAGGGGCGTCACTTTATGGACATGTAAGACTCCTCGGCAAGGCAAGCCCCGACACGCTTGGGCCCGCGTTGCACAGGGCGGCCTCGGCTGGTCAAGTGGAGACGCTGAAACTTTTACTCGATGTGTGGGAAGATCGCCCCAAGAAGGACCCCCTAAAGGTGCGCTACATTACGTCTGCGATGAAGAACGCCATACTGAACGACGAGGTTGAGGTGGCGACGCTCTTGGCTGCGCGAGGCGGATACTACGTGGTTTGTCCGGCGTTGCGATTGGCAGTGATTCATAACAATGCGCTGATGGTCAAGGAGCTGGCCAAGAGAAGCACGCCCAGTGCTGTCATTTGTGCCGCGGCTGAGTCTTCAACGCGCGGTCAGGCGATAATGGTGAAGCTGCTGCTGAAATATTGCGACGCGCTTACTCTCGAGCTGGCGATGGAAGATGCTGTGGTGAACGGCAACATTAAAACGGCGAAGAACTTGTTGACGGCGTGCGATGCACAGATGATTGAGCGCATTTTGGTGAAGGCGACAGCACGCGGTAGCATCAAGCTGGCGAGTAGAAAACGACGAGAACAAAGCTGGACACTGAAAGCGCGGCAGCTCGAGCCAACTTCACACACGCGTGCCTCCCGATTTTTCCAACCGAGATTCTCGATACCAACCAACACCAGAACACCAGGATTTGTAACTCTGTGAGCTCACAATGCTAGCAATGTCGAAGACGGTGCGCCTCCCCCCGAATGCAGCGACTCCAAGATGGCGCGTCACCAAGCTGATACGTCCATCTCTCCAGCCATTGAACGGGATGCTTACGCGGTTCGAGGTGGTAGCATTCCTCACATCATTTTCAAGTTTACCACGTGAAGCACCAAGCACACCGCCCGAATGGAGATAACACCTCTGCTGACTGTCTCGTTGGCGCTCCCGCCCCCGAGGCACCCTCCACGTTCTGCAATGCATCACGGACTATATACTTCCCGAGACAATCGACCGCGCTGTTGCCCACGACCTTCAGCACATGATTCGGAACTACGGAGCTTCTCGCGCTTGGACGGCTGACGCCATGGACGGCGCTGCGGCAAACGGTCGACTCGATATCGTGCAGATGCTGCATGCCGAGAGGAGTGAAGGATGCACAGTCAAGGCGATCGTCGGAGCAGCATCGAATGGACACCTCGAAGTGGTCAAGTGGCTGTGCGCCAACTACACCACGATCTGCACGAAGCGTTGGTGCCAGCAGCGACAAATAGACACGTCCAAGTCTACAAGTTCCTGCGGTCCCGTCGGGTCCAGCTTGAAGCAGGATCGCCGTTTTTCCCTTTCACACTCCACCAGACCTTGTACCCGGCGACGGTAAACGGCCATGTCGCTATGGTTGAGCATTTGCTCACGGAATGCTCTTCCTATGACGTATCTCCCGCATTGACAGGAGCTATTGCTGCAGGCAACGTTGATGTTGTTCGCCTGCTGCTCGCAAGCGGAAACCAGTACGACCACCACGCGACACTGATCAGTGCAGCTGCAACGGGTCGAACCGATATCGTGGAGCTGCTGTTGCCCACGAGCGACTTGGACAGCATCACGGACGCCATTGGTTCCGCGTCATTCCACGGTCACACGCGCCCAGCAACGTCCTCGCCGTCTTGAGATTCTTGTTCAGCACGATATCTTCCAGGACCTGTTCGATCGTGAGCGCGTCGCAGTGTTTCAGTAGCAGCTCCACCATCTGCGCCCGTCCCCGCGCCGCAGCTTCAGTCGCCGCGTGGATGATCGCGCTCGGACATGTCGACTTGGTGATGCTGCTTATCGTCAGGGCGGACTCCGATAGGCTTGGCCGCGCGTTGGAGTCGCCACCACGTTTGCCTTCCCTCACCCGCCGCGATGTCTTTTACCAAGCTGCAGGAAATGGCCAACTTGATTTGGTTGAGCATTTTCTCACGGAGTCTCCGACACAGGATGTATCGCACCTCCTTCACGAGGCCATAACCGCTGGTGACGTAGCGTTGGCTCGAGTGCTGATCTCAAGTGGCAACCCGCATGGTCGCAACGTGCTGCGCCCAGCGGCAGCATCGGGTCATATCGAGATCGTGGAGCTGCTACTACCCACAAGCGACTTGGACAGTGTCAACGAGGCGATTAGTTGGGCGTCACTGTATGAGCACGTGGTCGTTGTGAGGCTCCTCGACAGAGCCGACTCCAATAGCCTTGGGCCTGCGTTGGATAATGCAGCGTCGGCTGGCCAAGTGGGAGTGATGAGTCTTCTGGGAATACCGACCGGAGCAGGACCGGCTGAAATTGAACTACATCGTAAGCGCGATGAAGAATGCGGTGACACCCGGCGTCGAGGTTGGCGATGGGCAGGGGTAATAAGGTGTTAGTGAGGGAGCTGGCCAAGTAGTGCAAACTGACGGTAGTCGTCAATGCGGCAGCTAGTGCTGCCAAGCATGGAAAGGCAAAGATGGCAAAGCTGCTGCTGAAACATTGTAATGCACTCGTCGTCGAGCTCGCCTTGGAGGTCATCGTGGCCCAGCACAAGATCCCGATGGCGAAGGTCCTGCTGGAAGCGTGCAATGCGCAAAAGGTTGCGCGCATATTGGTGATAGCGACGACACGTGGGCGAGCCAAGGTCGTGGAATTAATTCAGGCAGGACGCAATTAAACAGCACTCAACACCGGAGGCGCAGAGCTAACGTACGTCATACAGGGTGCGATTCCATCGGCTGTGCCACCGGAAAATCAGGAGCTTAGAGTATGATACTGGCATTACATTCGCAAGTGGTAAACTGACCCAATCTTCACACAAAGTTCCTCGTACTTGGCGACCACCTCCCCGGCTACTTTATGTATTGCCCTGCTTGACTTGCAACACTCGAGTTCAGGAGTCCTTGTAGAAATATGACCAGACTGGCGCAGTCGCGTTCAACCGCGATCGCTAAGACCGCATCGATCGCTTCATCACAGCTTTCTTCCACCACAACCTTCGCCGTGTCGAGGTTATCGCATGCCACCATGTCCTCCAAGATAGCCTCCAATACCTCCGGGTCGCAGCGTCTTAGCAGCATTCCCGTCATTCTAGGCAACGACGTGATGCTGCGGTGGCTGCTTGATGAGCGATAGCATGTTGCGTGCTCACATTCGCCAGCACTTTGGCAATCTCGACGTTGTTCTTCACCACTGCAAGCCTTAACGCAGGGTCAATCAGCTTGGGGTCGCACCTATCAGCCAGCAGTTTTACCACCTCGAGGTGGCCTAGCAACACCGCCTCCTTCACAGCAGCGGGGATCGCTCTCAGTTTGGCTTCGGCCTTGGACGACCTTGTCTCCCAGGCGTCGAGAAGCAGCTCCATCGTCTCCACCTGGTTCATGGAGGCTGCCTGGACGAATGCTGATCCAATACGCTCCACGTCTCCGCGCTCGAGCAGGAACTTCACCATGTCAACGTGACCGTGCTTCGCAGCGGGGCCAACTGCCGCGCTGATACTTTCCACGTCGCACATGGGCAGCAGATACTCCACCATCTCAAACGAGCCCGTTCCTGCTGCAGTAGGCAACAATGGATGAAACTCGGTCCGTCCGCTCTGAACCAGCAAGTCAACGACGTTGAGGTGGCCTTGCTTGATCACCCGTTGCGTCAACCCGGTCAAGTCTCCCAACAAAAAGCTCATTGGCAGCAGGAAGTCGGTCGCTTCAGCGTGGCCATTGAGCGCTGCAGCGAGCAGAACATCCCTGATGTTAAACCACCGGCCGACTCGAGGTGGCAGGTACTTGATCACATCCATGTGGCCCTTAGCTGCTGCTGCTTCGAGGGCCTTAACGGGGGACGTTTTCTCTTTGTTCTTGTGCTGCTCGCCGAGATATTCCAACACGTTAAGATGGTTTTCGGTCGTGGCATCGGCATAGAATAGGATTAGCGTGCTGCATGATGTGGGGATCAAAGTAAGACTTGACATTAAGAGATTACGAAGCAGCCGCGCGTTGGCACGCCTTAGGCGTGAACCCCATTGCGACGAGTGGTGCTCGTATCGCGAAAAATGCCAAGTCGCCGTTGCCTGCCATCATCGCTGCGAGTGGTGCTCCCAGTTCTTGCGTGTAGTGTGTGTAACTCTGAAATACGCTTGACTTCCACCTGCCGTGAAGTTTAATTGTTGTTGAATCTGCTCCACCGGCTATTAGCGCAGAGGCCCCGCCGCTGCGTAGCGAGTGACAGGATATCGCTGCGGGTCGATTCCGGTGCCGATTGCAGCCGCTTTCAGGGCTTTGGACATTTCTTCTGCCTTGAGCATTCGGGACTTGCTGAACGAACATATCGGGTCGGTCGGCCTTAGATGGTGTCGACGGGCTAGTTCCAGCAGCAGTGAGGCTCCGATTACCGGACAGACCCTGCCATGTCCGGATCGTGATAAGTAACGTGCCGATCCTTCGCCTCGCTGATCGGTCTTGCTTCCGCGGAGTGTTATTATCGCATGAACCGCGTCATCGAAGTTGACCGCAGGATTGCCTGTGATGTCAAGTACTTCGACGTCGCGGACCTCTAACGCCTTCCCCCTTTGATCGCCAGATATTCGGAACTTCTTAGGAGATAGAAGAAACCCAGCAGCGCAGCCCCAAGAAATAGGCGTTGCTTGGGTTTCGTGTAGTCGATTTGGGCGGACATCCACTCGAGCATTGTACGAGTGACGGGAGATCGGGGTCGAGGAGGAGGACTATTCCTGCGAACGCTGTGGCGTGGCTGGGGCTGATGACGGGTTCGAACCCGGCATAGACTTTATGATGCCATTTGACATGGCTAACTTGGGCGTGCACGGAGGAGGTAGATCCGACTCGTCCGTCTAAGCATGTAGCCGACCATCGATCGATGGCAAAAAACACCAGTTGGAGAGGAGAGACTGCGCGACTTGATCGTGCTCTGGTAGCCAGGGAGATCGTCCGATGCGCCGACTGAAGGAGACCCATTGCTTCCATGTCGAGTCGTATTGTCGTCGGGACGTATCGGCAAGGGAGCGTTGTTGAAGAGCGACCAGCTGCCGTCGTAAGCCTTCCTCATGCTGTCGGGCACTTTGACCTACATCCAATCATTGGTTAGTTTGTTCCAGAGTGTAAGTTGCGGGTCGGACCATGCGCGGGACCCCAGGTCGGCTAGGACATTGGATGATCCGGCAAGATGTTTGGCTGATACCCGTATGCTCCATTCGGCTTCGACTGCTCCAAAAATTCGGTTCATCTCTTGTGATAACGGATTCGTGCTGGTTAGCTTGTTGTACCACGTCACTGCGGCGGCGTTGTCTATCCAGAATCGTACGTGTGTCAATGTGGTGCGGCTCGAGGATCGCCAGTGCTTGCCCCAGCACAGTACTGCTACTAGTGCGCTGAATTGTTCACGTACGTTTATACTCAGCCGACGTTGCTTGATGAGGGCTTGCTCGACGGTGTCAAATTGTAGGCGGATGAATTCGTGTCGTACGGGATTCAGAACGCACAGTCCGCTATCGCTAGCATCCATGTACAAGTGTACCGCCGGAGCAGGTAATCCACAAAAATACTCGAGAGGTACCCCGCGTAGACGTCCAAATCGAAGAATATGGGCGAACCAGGCGAGAACGAGACGTGCTTCTAGAGTGAGGCTAATCGGTCGTACCCTTGGTGAGCGTTTCCATAGTGCCACTAACTGTTGGAAGAACGGTTTAGCCGGGCGGATGCAGGAGCAGACATGCCGTAGACTTCCCAGTAGCTTCGCTAGCGCAGTCCGCGTCGTCTGAGATGAGACTAGAACAGCTTCGACTCTCCCCAGAGCTTTTTGAAGTTTGGATACGGGCATTGATACCGTCATAGCGACGGAGTCCCATTCCGGACCTAGGGTCACTACGTTCGTCGACCACTCGGTGAACTTCTTGTTGTTGATAGCTCTTGGGCCTAGCACCGCCGTCATGGCTAGCCGAAGCGCGCTGTCACAGGCTTGGAGGCGATCATGGGTCTCGTACTCCACCAACACGTGATCGTCTACCCAGTCGAAACAAAAGAACGGGGTAGTGTCAGGATTGGTCGGATCGAGTGTGTTCGGGCTCTCGCGACGCACAATGTGAGATATGGCTGTTCCAAACACACCATAGTGGGCTGCGGAGCCTGTCCAGCCGAAAGGTAGTGCGAGATCGATGATCGTGACATCTTCGTCAGGTAACGAGCCGGCGAAGAAGGCGCTGACATCTTCGTGAACGTGTAGGTTTTTATACGCAGATTTCACATCGCCTTTCATAATCTTGATTATCAGCGTTGGGTTGGCTTTCCGTAGTGCGATGATTCTGTGCGCGATGATGTCGACAAGTTCGTACACGAGCGTGGGTATGCTGTGTTGGTCGGACCAAGCATTTGTCGAGTGGCCCAGCGGAAACGATAAATCGTGAATTACTCTCGCTTCGACTGTTAGATCGGCGTCGGTCTTCTCGACACAACCAAATGGACTGTAATGCAGGCGCCACCGCGATGCCGCGTCTCGCGATACAACGAGGCACGCACCGCTTCTCTGTCCATCTCGGATGCTTCTGATTAGCGCGTTGCGCATGACTGCCGCAGACTTGTGGTTTGGTACGGGGCAGGTTTGTTGAGTGCCATCAACTTGAAAGACGTGCTTCACACCCTGTGTGGCTGTACGTATGAGCAGGTTGACGTGCTCGTACTCGTGAAGTAGCCACGGGAAGTGATCGTGGACCAGCGCTTTATTTGGTGTGGGCGATGACGCGGACTGGCCTCGCCAGAGACGAATCGTTTCAGCGAGGGTCATATTCGTGCGCGTCACGAGAAGCGAAATGGCTCGTACCATGTCGTGATCGAGCGAGAACGTTGGTCGTGGCCCAGTGTCATTCGCCGCTGGTATGCCGTGTGGTGGTTCGACGTCTGCTGCTTCAAAGGCTGCGAATGGCGATTGCTTGCGCGTTTTCTCTGACGCTTGTAGGCGCTGTTCTAGGAGCTCGATTACTCTTGATACCACAGACCGCGATCCCACCCGTGGGTGTGCGGCAAGTGTCGATGGCACTCGCAGGCTTCATTCCTGCTTCGCGAAGGTCCGAACGCCGCCGTAGGTGTCCCGTATGTACGCCGCTACGGCTTCTGGTAGTTCGGCCGGCTCAAAGTGTGCTAAAAAGCTCTGCAGGCACCGGTCCTTGCTCTTGGACGAACACCCTTGTACAGAAGCATACCGGAGGCAGAGCTGGCGTCCGTCTTTCTTTGGAACTTGGGCCGAGATTTCCTGAAGTACCTTACGGTCCCTACGCTTAACTCCTTGCCGAGCCACAGCGTCGTTTCCTCCTTTGTGAACCGCTCGGGTGCTGTCCCGGGTAGGTGATGGACCATTTGTCCCGGACGCTTGGTTCGCGCGTGCACGTGAGGCCTTGACCAGTAATCCGGCCAGCTCGGGGTCTTGCATCGTGAATCGGAAACGGACCGAATGGCGCGTGCTAGACCCCGATCGCATGTCTTCAACAACCGCAAGGCGATATGCTCCGATGATGTTGGAGAACCAGAACGCGAGAATGTGGACTTCGGACGAGCTCCACGGGGCAAAATCCTCCAGTTGTTCCCCGAAATCTTCAGCGGCCGCGAAGACGTCTCTTGTCTCCTCGTTGAAAAACTCTTTTGCAAACGTGTAAAGCACGGATAGAGCTTCGGTGAGGTGGTTTATCAGGTAATTCGGGCAACGCCACTTTG
Source organism: Phytophthora sojae (assembly GCF_000149755.1). NCBI lineage: Eukaryota > Oomycota > Peronosporomycetes > Peronosporales > Peronosporaceae > Phytophthora > Phytophthora sojae. The sequence goes on from NW_009258118.1 coordinate 5,667,300, forward strand.
CTGGAGAAATTGCGCATGTTGACCGCCTTCGCCTTTGATCGGTTGAGTTGGCTGTCGAGGGCAAACCGTGGGAAATGCAGGATGGATAAGTCGCACGCGCTGAACTCGATGTCGAACAGTCGGGAAGCGATAGCCGGATGAGCCAGAAACTTGGTTGCCGTTGAGGTCCGTACATGGTCCATGTAAACGTCTCCGTCCTTACCTATATATGCTGGTGCTGAGATGGTGTCGTGTACTTCTTGTTGGGCACGAGATGGGCGAAAATTCTGCTGTCGTCGATCACTTGGTTCGTTCACTGGGATCAGGTCTGACGGGTTCATTCCTGTCACTTGACTTGGAGATGTCGCTGTTGCCGCTATCGTTGCAGCTGTTGGGCGTAATCTGCCAGTACCGACGGGTACGGAGCGGAGCTAACGCGTGCAATATCGCTTGCACCGGGTCGGCGGTAGCGGGTTCAGCGCGCGAATCACCTTGGGCTGTGGTTACGTGTCGGCGGCGCCTGCTCAGTGCGCACTGTGCGTCGGCGTTTTGGCGCGGGATGATCGCTACTAAGCGCGTCCAGTAGATCTGCAAATCGCGTTGCCGCAGCGCCTTCGCGAGGGCGGGTGGCAGGGCCGTCGAGGAACGTTGCTCCGACGCGGACGTTAGCGGGTATGGCCCGCCCGCCGTCTACGTAGAAGGCGAAGTTGAGGACGTCGACGACGCTGACTAGAAGCTCGTGACCCGTTCTGGGACATACCCACGGCACCATGGCCGATGGTCTGGGCTTGGATTGGCGAGTGGCGATTCCTGCTAACAGTCTGGAAATGGCTTTGGTGGCCCGTTGGCCGTTCTGTCCGAGTAGGCGGTCCAGAATCAGCGCGTGGGCCGCTTCGAGATCGGACATCGAAGCAACGTCCTCAAGCAAGACCGCATTCCACAGTAGTACGGCCACAGCTGGAGCAATCTCGGTGGGAGCGCTGAACGGGACTTCATGGGTTTCTCCCTCCGTGCTTACAACGTACACGGTGCTGTTGTAGGCCGTAATTTGACCGTGCCTGAACACGTCGCCAACGCGGTAGCAGACTGGGAGGAAAAGTTTCACTCCGGGTTGGCCTGTGCTGAGCTCCGACCTTGGAACTGATCTCGCCGCGGCCACGGCACGCGTGATTGTGGCCGAGGTGCTCTCCTCATCGTCCGAGCGGGGTAGAATGGTCACTTGGACTGTACCCCCACGTCTTGCCGTTACTTCTGGGGCCATCCAGCTGTGCGCTTGGTACATCCGCGGGGAAGAGTAGCACTGAGGTTCGAGACATGATTCGCCGGCGATAAGGACTTGGAGCCGGCTGGTTGGGCGAAGGGAGAATTGAGAGCGACTTCGACTAGTTGCTGGGTCGTCTCAGGTGTACTTTAAGCGCTGCCAGAGCACAAGAGTTGAAGACGACCTTGAACCCGATTGGTGCATCAGAAGATCGGCCGCTTTAAGCTGGTGAGTTGATTCAAGCTGGAGCGGCACTTGAACACTAAAGGCGTAGCGACTAGTGCTCCGACGACAGCGACATGGACGAGGATCACCAACTCCTCCGCCTTCGCCACTTTATTCTCAACCACTGCCAGTCCCAACGCGGGAAGAATGCCATAGGATCCGCTTTGGGCAGCCACCAGCTTCGCTTCTTCTAGCATTCTTCATCGCGCAAGTAATGCAGTGCATCTTCACTTCGTCCTCCTCGAGTTGATCTTCCAACGCGTCAAGTAGGAGCCTTATAACTTCGACGTGGCCAGCCATATCCAGCGCAGATCCAAGATCGTTGGGGTCTGCCTTGTGGAGGAGCTGCCTCGCTAGGTCGACATATCCGTGGTGTAGTGCAAAAGAAATCGCCTCAGTAAGTCAGTGATCCTGTCTCAGCCCAACGTAATTCAGTTTAAAAACCGCAGGTTCTGACGGTAGCGCCCCCCGCAAGTACATGTACTCGTAGTGACAGCAACGAATCCATCCTTGCATGAGAGCGGGGCGAACTCTCAGAGCAATTGTATACTGCATAGTAAGGAGGCATATAGCAAAGAGAAACTAACAGAAACCACTGCGGCTTGCGCCGCAGCGGCTGCATTAATACCAGAATTCATTTCACCTCCAAGCAAGGATTCTCAAGCAAGCAAAGGGTCGAAAGACACTACATCTTTATACTTTCAGGCAACCTCGTGTACTTATCGAAAGGGGCGAAGAACACTGCACCCACTGTGAAGCCCCGACTCGTCCTGTGCTGATCAAGCTGCCACCTGTATTTACTCCTTCTTGTCGCCTCCCAGGTGCTTGAAGTCGAACGACTCGTGAAAAGCGCCTAGCGCCGGCTGGATGCGCGCCGCCCAGGCCTGCGACTGGTCTCCCACAGCCTCCAGGATCTCTCGGAGATTCAGCCCCCACGCCTCCTGTGGCCGCTTCGGGTCCTCCGGCACCACGAAGGTGGCAGACACGTGGTAGTGGCCGAACGAGTTGTGGCGCAACGCCGGTAGAGCGGATCTTCAGTCAAAAGGGGGGGGGGGGGGGGGCGCGATTTCGACCCGATTTTGCCGATTTCAGCCCTGCCCCCCTATGTTTTTTTTCCTGCCACCCCATTTTTCAAGGCCAACATCCGCCAGTGGGCAGGGCGGCGCGGACGGCAGTAGCCGGCAGCATTGGCGCTTGTGCTTGAGGGAGACGATAGCGAAAGTGAAGTGGGTACAATAAAATCAGTGTTCTCTGGATTTTATCCAGAGTTGTTAGGGCGATACGACTACAGGTGCAAATCACTATAAAAATGCATGCTCCGCTATCGGTTATAAACGAACGAATCATATACGTATCGGAACGTACCCGTTAACTTTAATAAACGCTTGGATTATAAATTATCCAGCGGCGTGTTGCTAGAGTCTTTTAGGGTCGACATTCACGTGACACGATCGATCGGATGTCGCTCCACCATGACTCCTAACATAACTACAGTTGTATTTGCAGTACATGTATGTTCAACGATGTTACATCGGTGTCGCCACGTTCAAGTCATGAAACGACACCCACGAACACCCACCACTTCAATTTAAAGCCGTGGGTGTCGTTGAAGTCTTCAAACGATGCTGGTTTCGTTTCAACCATTCTGCACGTCGTTACCGCCGCATTCAAGCCTTGACGTTGACTGCATATTATTGCAAGATAGTTAAGCCATAGCGAGTGACCAGTACATGCTCGCGTAAGGGCTTGATATAGTTGGCAGTGCACGCTTTCATGGTTTTAGAACTTGGTAGCAAACCCGAATAAAGACAAAAGCACCAACTGCTAAAAAATAAGGATACTTCACTCTAACCAAAGAACCTCGGGTAGAACTGCTAGGCATATTTAAGATAAATTACCTTAGAATCAAACCTAGAATCAAAATTACATGATAAAATCCAGAGCTTCTCCGTGCTTTAGCACGGCTTAGTTGAACATACGGGATTAAACATACGCTAAAACCCGTATGAGAATAGAAAAACATCATACGGATTTTTGTACGGCTTCTCGTTGAAGACACAGATTTTGACAATCATACTGACGCCAAGATGCCGACGTTCCTGCTGCCCGTGACGCGCCGCTCGCTGCCGTTCGCGACGTCCCTGCTGCACTTCTCCTCGCGCTTCTCGTCTCCTCTTGCCCCTCCCGTCCAATTCCTCATCTCGTCCACGTCGCGCGACCTGGCCCACTCTCTTCGTTCCCAGCTCCCGTCCCTCCTCTTCTCCTCCCACGAACACGAATCCATCCCGGACTATTCCGACCCAAAGGACCTCAAAGAGGCCTTGGGGGGCTGTGACGCGGTCGTTCTAGCCGCCAGCGGGTGCGGGGACGACGTCGTCAACCTGCCGAGCAACCCAGCGGACGAGTGGCTTCAGTGCGAGCAGAACGTGGCGAGTCTCGTGTCCAGAGACCACTTGGTCGCCAAGTTATCGTGGACCGAAGGGTTTGTGGGGGAACGTTCTCCTTCTGCCATTGGGAGGGCGACCTGGCAGGTAGAACGAGAGTTGAAGCTCAGACTTGGGGGTGGGGAGGGCGATGGCGACGGGTGGGCTCGTAACCTGCTCGTTCTACGGACCCCCACGGGGATGGACGCCTTCCTGCGAGGTCGGCTGTTCGACTTGGTCTGTGGGAGGACGCTCTCCACGAGCGTCAAGAGGGGGCGCGTCGCCTTCGTGCATCCGTTGGACGTCGCGGAGACGCTGAGTGCGTTGTTGCTGCAGAAGGAGAAGGTTGAGGGTGGGGGGATTGGAGAGCGAGGGGTGGTCACGTTGACGGGGCCCGAGGCGTTGACGTTCCAGGACGTTGCCAAGCTGTTGAGTGAGGGCATTGGAGACAAGGTGAACTACTCGCACTTCCCCCTATGGGCCGTCCAGCCGGCGAGATGGGTGCGTGGGGTCCCTGGAGACGCCATCGAGGAGGAACTCGCGGTGGTTCGAGCGCTGGAGTCTGGAGCTCAGGAAAAAGTGGACACGCAGGTACTGGAGAAGGTGCTGGGACGCAAGCCGCGCTCGTTCCGTGAGTTTGTCGCTGAGAATGCGGACGCGTGGCCACGTGCTGACCCACTTTAGTTGGGTTCGGAGTGGATTGCGAACGAAACGCGCGATTCTGAGGTGACGAAAAAAGAGTTCGAGACTGAGATGAGATGAACAGGGGATGAAAATACATCGTTGCAGGATGTCACACGTCCGCCGATGATAGCTATAGCCGAGAACGACCAGGTCAACTTATAGCCGCTATGCACAGCTCAGATCAGTTTTGCTTGTGTTTCTGCTGAGAAGTTAGTTCCTATTTTTCAAGACTGGGCATACGTTGCAAGGTCTCTTTTGGTTGGACATGGGGATTCAATGGTCGCTGCTGGAAGCCTCGAGGAGAGGGGTGGTCGTAGATGTGAAGCTTGCTCTAGAACGTGGGGAGCTTGTGGATACCAAGGACGGGAATGGCTAGACTCCTCTGTTGCTTGCATCTCGCGAAGGCCACGCTGGGGTGGTGAGTCTGCTTCTCTACTACGATGCCAATGCTGACTTGAGTGGCAAGACAGGGTGGACTCCGTTGATGTGGGCTGCTGATGGCGGCCATCAGGACGTGTGCAGCTTTTACTTGACGGCAGAACAAACGTCAATCTGCAAAATGCAGTGGGGCAAACAGCGTTGACGATTGCAGTCTTGAAAGGCCGACTAGAGATCGCTCGCTTGCTGCTGAGCCATAGCGGACATGGATGGGTGGACTCCGCTGATGAATGCTGTCCGAAGTGGCCACGTCGATTTGATCCGCCTTCTCCTTGAAAACCAGGCAGACCTCGAAGCTAAAACCAAGCAAGGGAAAACAGTGCTGAAGTTGGTAGAGGGAATGGGAAATGCGGACGTCGCCAAGGTTTTTGAAGAGTTGAAGAACCAACGGAAGATGCGGGCTGACGCATGGGAGGCCACAACATCCCAGCGAAATGTGGAATTGGTCGAGGATCATAGGACGTTGTTTTAGAAGGCGATGTACCAGGCGTCAGGGCTGCTCTTGGCCGGGGAGAGAGCCCCAATACCAGAGATTCCGACAAACGAACGGCTCTCTTGGTAGCTGTGGAAAATGGCCACGAAGAAGTGGTCCGACGTTTGGTAGAGCAAGGCACAGACTGCAATGCGGGGGCTAAAACAGGCAAGACCCCGCTGTGTGTTGCCGCGGAACAAGGCAAAACAAATATCCTTCGTATCTTGCTCGATCATAATGCTGTGGTCGACCTCTCTGACGCGGTGCTGTGGACCCCGCTAATACACGCTGCTGCCGGTTGGCACCTGGACGCTGAGCAGCTATTGATCGAGCGGAAGGCGAATGTCAACGCATTGTCCAGGTACGATCGGACAGCTTTGCACCATACTGCGAGTACGGGGCAACTCCATACGGCTCAAGTCCTTCTCGATAGCGGAGCTGAGATCGATTTAGCGGACGTGAATGGGCGAACTCCGTTGTGGGTAGCCTGCGATGCTGAGAAGGAAGAGCTCATTTGGCTTCTTGGATAGGGACGGAAGGTCCATTTTGCTGCGCTCTGTGATGATGGCTAAGCTGCTACCCGCTACAATTCTGCTGGAAAATGGCGCAGATATTGATCTGTCGTGTAGACGAGGGATGACGGCACTAATGGTTGCTTCGATGAAGGGCAACACGGATACGGTGCAGCTCCTGCTAAACCACAATCCAGATGTGAACAAGCACAATATTTCCTGGAAAACGGCACTGGATTATACTGAAAGTCACGAAGACCCGATGATAGCAACACTGTTGTGCGGCGCCGAACAATCCAGACAGCCAACACACAATGTCGCGCTTCAAACTGACGAAGTTCAGGGATCCGAGATCGCGACGCTCTTTGGCGAGTATGAGTACAAGGGTTCACTGGTGAAAGACGCGGGGACGGAAACTGAGGAGGCAGCTGAAAAGAATTATTCGATTGATGATGTTTCTAGCGTGCAAACTCAAAGCACGGTGGTGGAAGAATATCACAGTGGAAGTGGGAGTGGAAGTGATAGCGATAGAGAAAGTTCATACAGCGCAGGAGAAGAAACAGTGTCCCTGGAGGAAGAGTCAGTGGCCGATAGCGAGAGTGACGGTGGTCGTGACGAGGAGAGTTCAGAATCAGAGGCTGAGAGCGAATCATCATCTTGAGGTAACTGTGCAAGGAGGTGTCAGTAAGAAAATGTGTGAAGACTTTGAAAACAAGCATCAGACGCTGGTCGAACATACACAGAAAGCTGCACCAGCGGTGGAAAGGCACCGATCGTTACTTGAGTCTGTTGGACAAGGCAATATAGACGGCGTTAAGGCTGCTCTTGATCGCGGAGAGCTCCCCAGTACGATGGATGCCGACAAGTCCCCTTTGCTGATCGCTGTAGAAAATGGCTATGCAGACGTGGTCCGCCTTCTTGTAGAGCGCAGCGCAGACTGCAACGCAGGAGGTGAAGCAAGCAAGACTCCATTGTGCGTTGCCGTGGAGAAAGGAAAAACGAGTATCGTCCGTATCTTGCTTGATCATGGAGCGGCAGTCGACTGCACAGATGCTGTCCGGTGGTCTCCATTGATTGTTGCTGTAATTTATGGGCATTTGGAGGTTGCACAGCTTTTGATCGAGCGGAAGGCGAATGTCAACACAAAGTGCAGGGAGGGTCGGACACCATTGTGATCGCGGGACACATGCATATAGTTCAGTTTCTTCTCGATTGCGGTGCTGAGATCGATTTAGCGGATGCGGAGGGGCATACCCCGTTGGGTAGCCTGCGTGACGGAGAAGGAAGAACTGATTCGATTTTTTATGACTCGAAGGCCCTATATCAACATCCTGGGCTGCAAAGGAAGATCCATTCTGCTAGACTGTGCCGCGGCGGGGAAGCTGTTACCGGCCACAATTTTGCTGGAAAATGGTGCAGATATCAATCTTGCATGCGACGGGATGACGCCATTAATGGTTGCAGCGATGACAGGCAACACGAAAATCGTGCAGCTTCTGCTAAGCCGCAATGCAGATGTGAACAAGCACACTAGTTCTGGAAAAACGGCGCTGGATATAGCTGAATGTGGCGGATATCCGATGATAGCAACACTTTTAAGACAACAATGCAGCAATGCGCAGCCGGATCAGCCAACGTTCAATATCGCTCTTCCAGGAGATGAGGTCCAGGAGCCTGAAATCACTAAACATTTTGACGAGTAAGACCACATGGGTACGATTGTCAAAGAAGAGGGAGCGGGAAGTGAGGCAACAGCTCCGACTGTCTTTCCGCTTGATTCTCTTGGAAATATAGAGACTCGCGATACGAAAGAGGGACCGACGCTAATCCAATCCGTCATTCGACACCAACTTGGAGCTCTTCAACTGCTCATAGAGCACGGTGCTGAGATCGATGCTCGAGATGAAGCTGGAAACACTCCGCTGCTGTTATCCATGTCGCTAGGGTTTAACGATTTGGTGGACCTGCTACTAGGCAACAATGCAAATGCTGACGCGACGAATAGCGAAGGGGCTACACCACTCATCAATGCCGCTAGACGTGGAAACAATGATGTTGTGCACAAGCTTCTGGACAGACAAGTGAATTCTGACGCACAAAACGCTACAGAACAATCGCTGCTGTAAACGACACAGTATCCAACGACTGTCGAAATCTTTTTAAAAGCTGGAGCGGCTGTTGATGTGGCCGACGGAAACGGAATGACCGCTTCAATGTGGGCAGCTTCGGTTGGAGATACTGAAAGTGCTCGATTACTTTTAAGCTACCATGCAGATTACAAGCTGCGTAATTCAGCTGGAAAAACGGCTCTTCAGATAGCGATGGCGGAAGGAATGGAAGCTGTTGTGGGCATTTTGCAAGAACAACAATTGGATAATCCAACGCTCTTAGAGGTGACTTAGAGAAAGTGAAAGCAACACTGATGACGGTAGATGACATCGACGAGCGGGACGAGAATGGGTGCACAGCGCTGATGTTAGCGGCTAGAAGTAACTCGGCTGAGGTGTTGCGCGCTATTCTGGAGCAAAAGGCTAATGTGGATGTACAGGATCCTACGGGATGGACTGCCTTGCATTACGCAATACTTGGCTACGGTTCCGAATCAACCACGATGCGGAAGGTTGCAGTGCTGTTGGAGTGTGGAGCTACTGTTGATCCGAGAAATCAAAAGATGGAAACGCCCTTGCTGCTAGCTGCGCAATATGGATACTCAGAAATAGCTCGATACTTACTCGATCACAACGCAAACCTTCACGTTGTGGATGGAGCGGGGTGGACTCCGTTGACAAGAGCAGCATTTCACGCCAACACTGAGGTTGTTTTACTTCTCTTAGATCGCGGCTCAGACATAAATGGAAGAGGGACCACCGGAGAAACGGCACTCAAATGTGCAGTGAAAATATATTCCGAGGGGGAAAAGAAAAAAGAAATGGCACGGTTGTTACTGGATCGAGGAGCTCTCATTGATGCAAAAGATACTTATGGCAGTACGGCGCTCCGTGCGACTGTAGACCGCGGAAACTATAGTGTCGTCGCCTTATTGCTAGCACGTGGGGCAGCTGTAGACGAACCGGACAATTACCACTGCACACCTAGCTACACTGAAAGGACATCAGAAGATGGTTGAGCGTCTGCTCATAGCAAAAGCTAACGCGAATGCCGAAGAGAATGCGAAGCAAACGTCGCTTATTGCCGCAGCTCGAGCGAATCGCTGTGATATCATGCTGCTGCTTCTCAATTCGGTTTATCGCTAATGCCCTGGGACCTGTCGGCACCGTTGGCCACCGTTAGTCACCGTTCGCCACCACTTGCCACCGTTTACGTTTCGGCAAACAGTATTTTCCGTGCTGGTAGTCTTACGATTTAGATCAAACGAGAACAGCGGAGGTCTGCTTGCGAAGGATTTTTTAGTACAGCTATCCACCTTCGGGTCCGACATTTGCTTTAACTTCCCCTCGATCGTTGAGTAGGATCTCCGGCGCAAACGAAAAGCCACATTTGTGTTAAACTCTACTACCATGTTGAAAAGTATCGTCGTGACAAGGACACACGATTTCCACACAGCCCCTTCTCGATCCTGCTCAAACCGGACTTGACGCAGCAGCTCGTACTCTTCGAGCGAAAAATCAGAGGATGGCTCGTACGAAGTCTCAGTCAGCTGCATCGACTCAAAAAACGCTTTCGTGCGAAGGGGGGTTGACTGGGCAACTTTTGCGCAGTTGAAAAATAGTTCCTTTATTGTTTTCTTGTGGCGTCGAGAAGCGGTAAGTGTAGCATCAATGCCAGCATTGCTTACACGCGCATTTTCAAAAATTCGTCTCCATTGGTCGAGATCAAAGTCTATGCGTGAGGCTGAGCGGTATTGCGGAGAAATCTGGGGTTGGGATAGCATCGTTAGCGCAAACTCCAATTGTGCCGACTCTGGCAACGCGCCTCGACTTAGCAATGCAGCTTGAGCTAGTTGTATGAAGTCCAGTTCCCCTAAATTTGCATTACGACCAAACTTTGTCCCAACGCGGAGATTGTGGCGAACAATAAAAATGTGAAGAATTCGCAAACCAACGGGAGCTGACACAGTGCGGACGAGTAGTTTTTTCAAGACGAAGTGAAATCCTTCGAGTTGACTGGTGGATACGACTCTCACCGTCTTAGCAGCCTCCTCGTACGTGTTATTAGAGACAAAGAGATCTCCGCGCCGAATCTGCTTCGCGTTACTTTCATAACAGTGACACGATGTGGAAACAGATTTTTGTCTGCACCCATGTCCGACCCCATGGATACGTGGACCATTCGGTGAGCAGTGATTGGTCGCATGTGATGGAGATCCGGTAGAGACGAGTGTGACGTGTGGATTGTGGATGTGTGGGGACCCGGCACTGAGTCTCGTTACTGCAACGGAAGCACAATCAAACGAAAGTATCGCCGTTGCTTCAGCACCTGTTGGGCAACGGAATGCTTAATGTAATAAAGTAGCAATTTCGAGTGTATTATTGGTTAGTTGGTTGTGAAGAACAAAAAAGACAAGAAGCAGAGACAAAGACGACCAACAGACACGTCGACGCCACCAAGACTAGCAACAGCAAGCCTGCCCGCGGCACCAAGTGCAGCAGCCCAACTGGTCAGCAGCGCAGAGGAGGAACCAACGCCGGCGCCGGGATGCCCAGGCCTACAGTAGCAACAGACACGCCGACTGGATGAAGGTCAGCACCGGCACCAACACCGCGCTCAACACGAGTTCCAGTAGCCGAAGCCAGTACTTGTAAGGCCACTACCGGCAGGAGCACCAAGTTTAGCAGTAAAATTACGTGTAGTACGCAGACACGTGCCGCACCTGAATGAGCAACACCTACGTTGAGCCAGGGTGGCCATAAATGCGCTCGCCATCAGCCGAATCCCCAAGGCCTGGATAAGCAAGATCCAAGCCGATACTGTGACCTTCATCACTAGACGGCTGACGAAAGGGAAAATTGCATGCAGCGAGACCGGATGAAGCTGTGAGTCCGTCTCCACGAGGCAAAAGTACCAAACAGACGCATGTCCACACTGCGTGAATACAAAAATACGCGTGTAAAGTCCGCAAATATGCTAAAAAAATGTATAGTTTACTCCTGTAAAGTTAAACCCATGCACCAAAGTCTTCTTTGATCTTCTTCTTGATCGTCTCGGCTACTGGCTCACTACTTCGTTCCTTCGTTTGGCACAGTAGCAACCACATAATGCGAAGGCGCACCAAGCAAACGTATTCCGTCGAAATAGCTTCTCCAAGAGACTGAAAGTAATTTGGATCGTGTATGATCGAGTGCACTTGTGCTACTTTGTGTCCTAGTAGAATTTTTAACTGGTTCCAGTTCGATTCGAGACGGTTGGTGGTAGTGTTAGCAGCGGAAAAACAAGACCTCGTGCATGGTTTGCCCACATTTCACGACATGACTCCCAGTTCCTATCAAAGTAGGCGGGAATTTTTGGGCACTCTCTCTTGCAGAAGTTTGCAAACGCATCGTACGCCGTCGCATACAGCGATTTGGTGGGACTAGTTACCGCAAAACATAACACAGGTCTGTCAGTATTTTCAAAATATATGATGTTTGTCCGCATGCTTCGTACCTGAACATCACTCTTCTGAAAAGCTTTATGATTTCATCTCTTTGGCCAACTTTGACGTTGTATTTTCGTTTTTGCAGGAGCTTCTTCCAATAGGTGATAGCATGGAACTGGCACAAAATAACTTTCGCCGACGGAAAGCACATCTCCAAAGATTTCCACTCCGTGAAATCTTTATCTATAACGAACGTCCTTATCTTCTCCCACGAAGGATTCTTCTACATGAAAAAATCCAGAACACGAATCATGGTTCGTTTTTTCTCGTTCAGCGCCAGAAAGTCAACAACAGGGATCCCGCGACCGCTCGGACATGTGACTAGAAGTGACCCTACGTGCACATTAAACTATGAGTACTGTACAAAATATCATCCCAGTGCAAATTACTTACCCAGATGATACCCGAGATTATTCGTGCCATGAGTCCGGTCCATCAGAAGGCAGTCGCCCCACTCTTGAAAACACTTCTTTTGAGCAGCGCTCTGCATTATTATCCCACAAATGATGCCGTGTTGATCTTGCAGTACTGTTGCATCGTTTCCTTCTGTCTTCACAAACTCTTGTAACATGCGTCGAGCACGAGACTCCGCGCTATTTTCCCCTTCAATTTTCCGTATAATGTTTCTGGATTGCTGAGGTGTTATGTTTTTCCCTGCATACGTTAATTTGTAAGTAAACTTGAAGCATAAAAAAATCCAAAGATTCGACGAACCTAGCGTTTCGGAGAGAAATGCTGTAACATGCTTTGCACTAGCGCGCACGTCCAGCATTTTGGCAACGTCATCAACAACATCGGGTCGTTCTTCAACAATTGCGCTAGCAGAAAAATATAGATCTGACACTGCGTCGTTCGTCGGGTGGTTGTGTGTGAATGTCTGTAAGAAAATAAGATACGACACATTTATCAGTACCTCTAATGTAAGAAAACAAAACATGGCATCGCACCTCTTTGAGAATATATATTCCCCAAACTCCAGATACCTGCTCCACGGATGCTGTGAACCGGGCTTGGCAATCTGTGAAGCGGACATTGGTGTCGCGGACTTTTTTAGCACGCGATTCCTGATAGCACCCGTGGGTGCACCAAAAGTCGACGAATTTAAAAGCGAAGCGATCAGGAATTGGAGTAGCTCTCTTGTTTCTGTAAAATAGCCATAACATAAATCCACGATTAATTTTTAAATACTGAACACATATCAAATAATACCAACACATACTCGTTGTGTTTCTTGGCCGACTTGGAGCTTCGTCTGCGATATTTCAAATGAAACTGTTCTTCGTATCTCTTGGCGGCTGAAAACACTTGGTCCCAAGTGGTAAATACCCGCGGGCTAAACTGGGGAACAACATTATCGATTGCGGTGAAGCCAGCAGCAATGTTCGCCTTTACTCGTGATGTTTTAGTTCGGCGCGAGGATGGCAGCCGATTTTGTTGCTTTGCATTGTTGGGTCCTCCGGGTTCTTCGAGTACTCGAGTGCCGCCCATCTACCACAGCGTAAACATTAGACATGCAAGAGCACAGGCACTTAATGCGGACACCCACTGCGTACCTTACGCCTTACGTTCCGTTTGAGCTGTTAATGGGCGCCAGGCCGTCAAGCGCTAATGAACCCCCTGCGAGCGCAGTACCCAGCATAATTCTTAGCACAGGAAGATCACACGCTCTTTACCAAACTTACCCAGCGTACAACTTGTCTTCCTCTTTGTAGATGAACCCCCTGCGAGCGCAGTGCACAGCGTAAGTCATAGCACGGGATGATCACACGCTCTTTACCTACCTTACCAGCGCATAACTTGTCTTCGTCTCCGTAGATGGTCGCCCGCCCGGTCAGTGCTGGAGAAACGCCCGCGAGCGCTAAAAGCTTGCTGCCATTACGCGCCTCTATTAATAGTAAGCCACAAATGGATGGAGAGACAGTCTACATAATATAATTCTTAAGAGGTTTACATCAATACTAAAATCAAGTATTTATATTCCGTTGCGCAACGGAGCAACATATTGATTATAAAAGGTAGACTGTAGAAATAAAACAATAAATTTCTTTCTAGCTTCCGTTGCGCAACGGTACATACATAATTTTATAAAGACAAAACATACGAGTCATGACGCATCCCTTCCGTTGCGCAACGGAGTGGGCGCAATAGAAGTTTCACTCCCGTCATGTAGACCGAACTACTGCTAAGACCGATGCGTTGTGTCTGAGTAGCAACGTATTTGCTTAGGGTGTGTCCGCAGCATCTCTGATTTCAAACAGAGGGTTAGTTTTTCCTCTGGAAAGAGGTAACCCGCTGCATTGAGAATTCCTCTGGAAGCGTTTGCAGAACACACTGATTTAAATACGCTATACGCCAAAAACCACTGTAGAACATTGCGATGTTCTACAGTTTTGTTGCCTCTTCTGCTCCGTGCGCACCCACCCTGCTACGTGTGCATGGTTGAAGTAAAATGTATATGACAAGTTACCTGTTGCAGAAGCCACACGACCAGGATCGCATCCGTCGTGCGACTGCAGAGCTCGGGGCCACCGGGTCACGTTTATATGCTACCTCTTAGACACCGATATGCTCGAGGCACAGAAGGCTTTTAGGCTGTAGAGCGGCTGCCTGCAGCAGTTCTGCGCAAATGTTCGGTCTGACCGACCCTCCATCATTTTCCTCGGCATGTCTTGGCCTCCTGTAGCGTTCACTATTGAGGTGCGCACGCTACAACGTCCAAGGAGGCCCAAGTCACAGCGGGAGCGGCTGCCGCAAGGGCATCGATGACCCCTTCCGTGGTTGGCACGCACGTAAGCTTGTTAACACTACAGACTCAAACTCCGCTGGAATCGCTACGCAGAACACGCAGTGTTTTGGCCGATCCGCTGTTTATGAAATATCATTGTTGGCAGGTGTAGACTTTATCCACTTGAGCCTTGAGGGCTTGATTGGTGGCCACGCGGGGATGGTTTTCTGACACGATTGATAGTTCGCTTCTTTCTCCTATCGATTTCTTCTCGATCGCGCGGGGGAATTTCCTTCAGTAACATCCCGTATCCAGCTATCCGAGCCGATCGGGATCGATCCTTCTACAGGCTGCGCTCCCTTGTCCGAGACAGTAAACTGGACTCCATAGAAACTGAAGGAGTGTTACTTGACTTTTTTTCTACTCGGGAGATGGAACTCTGAACTACTCTAGGTATACAGCACGGCACTATCCAAACAGAGCTGCTTCCATGGTTTCCTCGATTAATGAGCTTTTTGTGGGAGTCTGGCGGACGTGATGTGTGATGCGGCAAAGCGCCGATCGAAAAGGAGTAAGCATGATGACAACCGTTACCGTACACTTACTAATCAGATGTAGTCTGCGAAGTGGGGAAAACTACCGTAGTATTTCGAATCGCACCTCTATGGTGTAAGTGAGGCAGGTTCCACAAACCATATCTGGATACACAATGCCTTAAGTTACATATATTTTTCATGGTACCCTTGGTTGTTCCAAGTGATAACAAGTATTCAAGGTTTACCTGGCGCACGTCCTAACAAATTGTCATTACGCAGACAAGCCCCGCCACCGCGTGAGTAAGTAAGGAGTCCTGCCAAAATAACCGCCTCCGCCACCGATCATCGGAGCGCAGTGTTGATGAGAAGCATGCCGTCCGTTAGTGACTCAGCGCACATGAGACACCGCCGCGCCGTGGATACGCTCCCGTTGATGCCTTGTGGTACGTCACCGCGCTTACCAATCCAACGCTTCATTCATTTCAAAAGTGACATCAGTCGTATACGATGTGATGGCGAACATTGTACCGCTCGTTGAAAGGCTGGTTATAGAATGCGTCGCAACCGTCTTCGTTATTAGCAGTAGCTGTGATGGGGAATACTAGTACGGAATGTCATGAAGGACACAGCCACTCCGATTCTTTCTCGGACTGCATAGGTGACCGTGGTAATTGCGCAAAAATGTACTATACAACCGCACTAACTTGTTTCCATAAACATATATGAATTCTGAAGCTACTACATTGTACTACGCGCACCCTAGATACTGGAGTACTCGACTCTGACCCGGGTCCATCGGAGCTGGATCTCAACGACCTGTGTTGTGACGGCCTACTGCGAGGGTGCTATAATGGGCAGTATTGACATCGTATCCCATAATTTGTATATACGCTTGTCGTTCCATCCTCCTATTAACGCATGTAACTCACTCTTGTGCTGTCTCAACCAAAGCGTAGCCCTATTATAAGGTGACAATTACAGCTTAGCGCGAAGCCCTGCTGTAATATAAAAAATTAAAATTGAACTCACAGTGACTGTTACAATACTACTAAAATTAATTATTATATTCATTAAAACGCAATTCATTTATGTTCGTTATGTTTCGTACACATTATTGTTATATTGTTCCGTTGCTCAACATATGGCTCAAGCAACGGATGAAAATATCGTCGAATTGTAATTCTGTTGCAGGACTGACAGTGCCCGGCACTTGCAGCAAGCATGGGCTCACAGGATTGGAGATGCGCCCACCGGATGAGCGCTCATATTCGGTGCGGAGTCACGCATCCTGTCCGTCCGCCGACTTCCCTAACTGCAGGATAGGCCCAAGACGCGAAAGTGTGGCCAGCGAATGCATCCTGGCTACTGCCTGCATTGGCTCAGTCATGTTGTCGGACCACCCCACTGAATCGCCCCACCAGACATGATCACACGCGCACAAGACCCTGTTGGATGAAACCTCGTGTTGTCCGGACCGGATCGTGGTGCACCCGGTGATAGCGTACCGATTGGAGAAGTGCCACACCGAATGGGGACGGACCGGATCGTTCATTCGGTCCGGCCCCCGTGCCCACACTGGATATCGACGCACCAAGAACAAGTCCAGTGCGCGCCGCGTGTGTTCGCACAGCGGCGTCGAACCAGACCCGATGAGACCAAGATCACCCAAGATCCACGGGCGGCACCGAATAAGCCGCAGATCCAAGGGAGAGGTCCAGTCCCAAGATGATGAGACGGTGTGCCCAGGTACCTCTGTCATCATCTGATGAGTGCACCCGAAGAAGTGTCGCCGTCAACAAGTCTCCGCATACCGAAACCAAAACAAGTGTACTGAAGAACTGCCAAGAAGCACAAGCATACTCAAGACAAGCGAAGCATAGTGAAACCTACATTAAAGTCAGCGAAGTGAAACCAATTTGCCGAAGAGCACGCGGACGACTCTGTGCTCGGGGCAGAAGTAGCACCCCGACTTTGACGTCTTCAAGAGCCCTCCAGGAGACTGCCTGCGCGCGGTCTAATCCAGTTTAGGGACGCTTCCAAGGCCTCACTGGTGTAGCGAGCACTGGTGTAGTGGGGACTCAAAGGTACCAAGGCAAAGTCGGCAGTGACTGGGGTTTTGCGCCCCGGAGTGACCTGGGAGAGCTTTATTTTCTATTTACGTGCTCTAACCGGGCATCCATTTCATATTCCCTACTGTGTGTCTTTAATGGTTGAGAGATAGTCACCCCCCAGACCGAATTGATTGACTACTGTGTGATAGGATTGACTTATATTTTGTATTGTTCCCTCACTCTGTGAGGGTGGTGCGCGTAAGTGAGTGTGCAGCCAGGGTTGACCAGTGCCTTGGGTGACGGCTCGTGAGTTGACTGGCGTATAGACCCCCCACCCAAGGGTCTTAAAGAATAAGTGGTGGCTGTATATTTTGTGACGTTTAGCTCGGCATTGTATTTCTGTGTGTTGGTTATTCTGAATTACGGATCTGACTGTGGTCCCTTTCATTCAGTCTGACCTTCTGTTCATTCGGTGTGGTTCATCCCAGGAACACACCCAGCAGACTTTATTCTGTATCGCAACAACTCAACTCGGTGAAATCCGGTCCGCCAAAGGTAAACGATACCTATAGGGGTTGACACAAGGACACACGCCAAACACCGGACCGCATTGGTGCGATTCGGTGCGTCCAAGCGGTTCCAGGCCCGGGTCATTCAGTGTCTCGTGGGCTGTTTATCGCGTGGACAATCTCTGGTACCCGAACCCGAATTCATTCGGTCCGGCATAGTGCGCTATACACCCTGGACGATAAAGGCGTTCACCCGCCTCGCCTCAACAGCCGCGCCACTCCGCATCCGAGCAGTTCACGTCCGTCAATGCAACACTTCTGACAGCACGTAAAAATCCTTTCTCCATTTCGTCAACGGGTCGCAGCTTGCGATCTACTGTGTACAGCGCATTACTTAGCTCCTTAGATAACCACTTTCACTTAGTTGACTTAACCTTCTCGGTTATGCGCTGTATTACATGGAACGGGTCTTGCTTGGTCGAGACACGATCACCAAACACTCTGCTAACCAGATTGCGAACTCCAGTGACATCATCACTTACTACCAAAAGCTCAGCATCGTCAGTAAACGGTGCAAGCATGGGCTCCACATGTTTTAGTAGCTTCTCAGTTTCATCATTGTTCTCTGAGCGTGTAAGGCAACGACCAACGATCTGCCCAATTTCATTTTGAGCGAGAAGAAGCATCTTACAGTTTGCCATACCATCACGTTTCCCACTGCCTGTCCAAATCTTAAGACGCTTACAAAATTTCACGGAGTGATCAATGCGGAGCGCTCTTCGAATCTTCAAGTGCTTCATGAGATTTTCACACAGAGAACTGTAAATCGTTGTAAATTCCGTCCAAAATGCTGTGGGCATTGTCGGAGGCATACTGAGAGCAAGTTGGCGGGGTCGGAGATATATAGTCAGCATTAGAGTCGCCGAACTCTATCCGCAAAAAGAGTGTAGAGCTTGTAATACCGGCTTTGGCAGCGGCGCTCCACAGTAGCCAATGTACGCGACAGCCCATTCGGCGACATAATCCCATCATGAACCGTTTCCATAAACTCGTTAGAAAGCCCTCCTTTCACCGACAAAACAAAAGGGAAGTGAACCAGAAACTCCTCGTGTTTCTGCACATATGCTCGTGATATTGTAGTAAAACAAGTTCCTGTAGAACCAGCGCATTCGTACCGCACGTAAAGCAAGTCGCACTTCGCGTCAACAAGATCGACCGTACGGTGTACGTACTCCTTTACAGTAACAACCAGGAGAAGCGCACTCAGCGTTGCCCCCATTCAAGCACTCAGGGACCCACACAACAATCGGCCGGGAAAACAACTTTGAGAGAGGGGCCGTGTCGTCTTTCCAGCTCGTTAGCTCCGGGTACAGTACACTTGGCGGGAAAGCATGCTGCGACTTCGCTTCTTGCACTCGCCGTCTGCACTCTTCAGCGTCCATTGCGAGTTGTGCCGGGTTGTGTTCACTCCCCACTCTATTCACTTCAGCGACTTTTGGCTAACTTAAGATATTTTAGTCGGGCGGAGTCGGAGATCGGAGCTGCAACCAATCGGATCGGAGATGCCGGGGCCTAGCGGCCCCGGCATCTTCGATAAACCACCTTGATTCTGGCGCCAAGGTCGATTCGTCCGACGTTGCAGGAATGACTGCCCTTATGCATGCTGCTAACGATGGCCACGTCGGTGTAATGCAACTTCTACTTGACCGGAGCGCCAGCAAGGACCTGAAATCCAAGGCCGGCCAAACGGCGTTAGACTACGCGAAAGCCAAAGACAACAGTGAAGTCATCGCTCTTCTAGAAAAGTAAAGTAAAAATGATCGAGTTTTTCATTTTAATGGAAAAACTCGATCATTTTTAAAAAAACAACTAATGATGTGAAAGCGCATACACTATTTTCTTAGTCTCCCAGCCCAAAACACATCGATTCAAGTCAATGATGGTGTTCTTGTGCTAAGTTACACAAAACCTATTGACAGTCTCCTCTCGTGGATAAATTGATCATGTGGACACTCTCCATCATTAGACTGCCACTCTCATTCGTCAACGTGAGGACGCATGGGCAACCGGTTGTCGCTGCTCCAAGCGGCTGAACGAGGCAAAATCGACGAAGCCAAGCTCGCTCTAGAACGCGGAGAACTCGTAGACACCAAGGACGGAAATGGGTGGACGCCCTTACTATTCGCAGCACGTGAAGGCCACGAGGGAAAAGTGCGTCTTCTTCTCCACTACGATGCCACTCCAGATCTACCAGGTATAACCGGGTGGACCCCATTGATGTGGGCAACATTTGCAGGTCAAGAAGCTGTATTCAAGGTCTTATTAGACCGGAAAGCGAATGTGGACGCCCAGAACTCTGCTGGAGTGACGGCTTTGGGTCTTGCAGCTCAAAAAGGAGACGCAAAAATTGCACGCTTGTTGATTGATCAAGGCGCCTCCGTGAATTTAGCAGACAGCGACGGCTGGACCCCGCTTCTGCTCGCTTTAAGGGCTGGGCACAGCGAAATGGTTCGTCTTCTCCTTGATAGTAAGGCAGACGTTGAAGCACGCACCAAACAAGGCAAAACAGCACTACAAATTGCCCAAGCGCAAGGCAATGGAGGATTGTGGCGATGATTCAAACGCAGTTGACTGAACGAAAGAAGAAATAAGTGTCTTTGCTCGATGCAGTGCTGAAAGGCGACGCAAGTGGGGTGGAAATTGCACTGGAAAGTGGCGATAGCCTTGAGAAGAGGGACGCTGATGACAGCACAATGATACATACTGCTGTGGAAAAAGGACACGAAGCAGATATTAACGCTAAAAACAAGGCAGGCCAAACTCCTTTATCCATAGCTGCAACTTCAGGCAGACTCGGAGTTGTGAGTATTTTACTTGAAGCTGAAGCTCCTGTTGACGTCGCAGATGAGGAAAATGACCCCGCTGTGGCACGCTGTGAACTCGAGCCACACAGAAGTCGTGCGTATGCTTCTTAACCACAAGGCCTTCCCCGATATCCACAGCGGATCCCGTCCTACGCCTTTGTGCGTTGCATCGGCTCGTGGTAAGGTTGATATCGTGCGTCTTCTGCCAGAGGGAGCCAAGACTGAAGTCGCGAACCGAAAACAATTAGGATCTCTGCTGTACGCTGCAGCCGCTGGTCATGGAGATGTCGTGTGTGAACTGCTTAAGCACAAGGCAAACGTAGACATGCGCAACACTCGAGGGCAGACTGCGCTCTCCTCGCGGCATCTCGCGGCCTCCTGGACGTTGCGAAGATTTTGCTGGAAGCTGGCGCCAAAATTGATCTGCCGGATGCCGAACAGAGAACCCCTTTGTGGCATGCATGTACTAGCGGACAAGCCGATACCGTTCACTTTCTTCTCGAGCACAAGGCAAACCCCGACGTTTACAGCGTGGAAGGACTAACGCCACTCACCCAGTCCGTCCTATTTGACAAGATGGAGATTGTCCAGATACTATTAAGCAACGGTACTGCTATAGATTTACCCGATCGACAAGGGGCCACAGCGCTGATACATGCTGTTTGCAGTGGTCATGTAGAGCTAGCGCAGCAGCTCTTAGAACATGGCGCGGATGTCGACAAATGCGACTTAGATGGAATGACAGCATTGCACTATGCCGAGAAGAAGGGAGATCCAGCAATTGTCGCGCTTATCACGGACTACATGCAATCCTGTCAGCTCGAGCTATTCCATGCTACTAAACGCGGTGATGTGAAGCAGATTCGTGCTGCGTTGGAGAAGGTAAATAATGTGGAGATTCGTGATGATCGAGGAAAAACGCCACTGCTGTTGGCAGCAGCAGAGGGGCAGTTAGAAGCTGTAAAGTTCCTCCTAGATGCAAAAGTTCGTGTGAATGCGGCAAGAGAGGACGGACGAACGGCGCTGATGGTTGCTACAGAGCAAAGGGAACGAGAAGATGGCGCAAAAGTTGCTGAAATGTGGAGCTGAAGTGAATGTTTTCGATTTAAACGGTGCTTCTGCCGTGTTGCTGGCGGCTAAAGGATGGAGTAACACGATGGTGCTGCTTCTACTCTCCAGTGGCGGGGGTATTGATGCAACGAATGAAGAAGGGAGGACGGCGCTTATGCAGACAGTTCTCCAGGATGATATCGATGCTGCTCGACTGTTGCTGCGGCAAGGAGCAGGGGTAGATTTTTCTGACAAGGACTGTTGGCAGCAATTTCACTTGGACACGACGATATGGTGAAATTGTTACTGGATCATGGAGCGAAGGTCGATTTGGCAGATAATGCTGGAGTGACTCCTCTGATGAGAGCTGCGAGACGCAATGAATCCATTGTGCGACTGTTTTTTCACCATAATGCGAGCGTTGACAAGCAAGACGCGAATGGACAGACAGCGCTGATGAATGCTGTGACCATGACAAGTACGATGTGGTCGATGTTCTGATTGGTATTTGGTAGATAGCCGGGGAATGACGGCGATGATGTGGGCTGCGTTCCATGGTCATGTTAATCTTGTACGGATATTGCTGAGCAACCACGCAGATATGAACGTGGAGAATAAAGATGGCCAGACAGCGTTGAAAATTGCGGAGGCTGAAGGACACCAAGAAGTTGTGGATTGCTTGATGGAACACAAACACCTGCAAGCTTCTGGTGCGGCACTCTTGCTAGCATCGAGACATGGCGACTTGAACAGCGTAAAGACAGCTCTTTGCAACTCAGGAAAGGTTGACTTTCGGGATAAGGACGGCAAGACTGCGTTAATGCTGGCAGTTTATTCCAACTCTAAGGAAGAGGTAGTGCGCTATCTGCTCGAACAAGGCGCTCAAGTCGATGCTCAAGACGCGAGTGGGTTATCGGCTCTTCACCATGCAGTACAGCGAAATCGCTGTGGTATGGTCTCGCTGCTACTTGATCATGGTGCATCAGTTGACTTGGCCGATGTGTCAGGGAAGTCCCCATTGGTTTGGGCTGTGTGGGGTGATCATGCTGAGGTTGCTTGCCTGCTTGTTGACCGTATGGCAACACTTGATGGTGTCGATACTGATGGAAGGACTGCGCTACTGCATGCGTCAATGCTAGGAAAACCTGCAACGGCTTCTCTACTTCTTGATTCTGGGGCGAATATTGAGTTTGCGCACCCGATCGGTGGTACAGCCTTGTTATATGCTGTCCGGAATGGCGAGGGGGCAATAGTTCGCCTGCTGCTCGATAGAGAAGCAAATATTAATGCCGCACCTTGTATGGGGCAGACTGCGTTGCGATCCGCTGCAAATCAAGGTAATATAGCATTGTATCTCTACTTCTGGAGCGCGGCGCATTGGTAGACCCCGCCGATATTGCTCAACGGACCCCGTTCATGGCATCAATCCTCGAAGGCCGTGACGAAATGGCCCTCCTGCTACCAAGGGGGCAGCGGGCATTGACTTTAAGGATAAATACGGCAGAACCGCGCTTTCATTGGCAGCAGCAGCTGGCTTACGCAGTGCTATGGAATTCCTGCTTACGCATGGGACTTCAATCGATCTGCAAGATAATAACGGTATGTCGGCCCTCATGTATGCTGCCGCTGAGGGACACGTCGATCTGGCACGCCTTCTACTGGATCGTAATGCCGATATGGATCTGAGATCGAATGATTCGCGGACAGCGCAAGGCTGGGCTCGCCAGAACAATAAAACGGATGTAATCGCACTACTAGAAGGGCGGCATCAAGAGCGAGAGGCTGCCAATAGGCTACTTCTGAGTGCCTGTTTACAGGGCGATTTGGAGGAAGTACGAAGTGCTTTGAGGAAAAGTGCGAATATCAACTGTGTTGACGTTAACAAGCGGACTCCGCTTCTGCTCGCAGTTATGGAGAACCACGAAAAAATTGTCCAACTTCTCCTGAATAACAAGCCAGACGTTAATGCTCAGAATATTGTGGGGCGTACAGCACTAAGTATCACTGTGCAAGAAGGCTACGGACGTCTCGTTGAGCTGTTGCTTGGAAGCAATGCCGATGCCAGCTTGGCTGATACTACAGGCTGGACCCCCTTACTCTACGCAGTGAAGGCAGGCCACAGCAACATAGTGCGGCAACTACTTGAAAGTGGTGCCAATTGTGAAGTTCCGAACGATGCTGGACAAACTCCTTTGGTCATGGCTGCACAATACGGGAACGCAAATGTGGCGCAACTTTTAGTCCAATATGGTGTCTCAGTGAATACAGCGGACCGGAACCAAACAACGCCGCTCATATTTGCTGCAAAGGGCGACTACGACGAAATGATGCAATTACTTCTGAGCAATGAGGCAGATATCGACGCACAAGATTTGAACGGAGAGTCGGCGCTTTTCCATTCTGTATCATCTCAACACTCGACAGTACTTCTGCTAGACCACGGTGCATCAATTGATTTACCGAACAAAACGGGGATGACTCCATTGATGAGAGCAGCCGAGCTAGGTACCAACCAAACCGTTCGAGTACTTCTTAAGCGGAAGGCTAACATTACGACGAGTAATGCAGACGGGTGGGCAGCTTTGACGTATGCTACAGCGAACAACCGATGCGCAGTGGTGACTACGTTGCTCGAGCACGGGGCTCAAGCCGACTGTAGAGACCAACTCGAGAACACCCCTTTGATGAATGCTGTTAGAGGTGGATACGCTGACATTATTTGCCTTCTAAGATATTCATGCTGAGAACATGTTTGGCGAGACGGCGTTACGGCAAGCTGTGGATAAAAGGCGATTCTACTACTGCCTCTCTTCTTCTGGAGCGAGGAGCGGCGGTGGATCTAGTCGATAAAACCAAGACAAGTCCGTTGATGCAAGCCATGATGCGAGGGAATGAAGAAATGGTGCAGATTCTACTGGAATGGTATGCAGACACCAACATCGTAAACGATATTGGCGAGAGTCCACTGATGGTTGCAGCTCGCAGTGATTTAGGTGGCATCATGAAGTTGCTGATCGAACACGGCGCGGGTATTGACGTGCAGGACGATTCTGGCAAGACCGCGCTCATGCACGCCGCTATTGCTGGTCATGTTAACACTGTGCATGTTCTTCTCGACGAAATTGCGGATATGAGTTTACAATCAAATGAGGGACTTACGGCTTTAGATTATGCCAAGCAACAGAAGAATTCTGCTATCGCGGTCCTACTTGAAACTACTCACCATGGGCGTGAGGAGATTGAATCTTCCTTGCTGAAGTATGTGGCTGAAGGGGATGTCAAGATGGTGGAGGCTGCTGTGAAACTTGATGCGAATATTGAGGTTAGAGATGGCGATGGCAACACGCCGCTTCTGGTTGCTGTCACCCACAACCATGAGGAAGTTCTGAAGCTCCTGCTGGAGAGCATTGCAGACGTCAATGCGCAGAATGCAGTAGGAAGGACGGCTCTGAGTATCGCATCCGAGAAAAACCAATCGGCGACTGCCTGGACTCTACGCAAATGTCGACTTGGCCGATTCGAGCGGATGCACGGCGCTGATGTACGCATCTGAAGCCGGTAACGAAGGGATCGTGAAGCTATTGCTTGGTGCTAGAGCGAATATCAATTCTACGAACGATGAAGGCAAGTCCGTATCGATCAAAGCGGTGCAAAACTGCCACGAAAAGGTGGTCGAGCTGCTCCTAGCTCACGGAAAGGATGGAAACGAACTCGACGAAAAACTCGATCACAGTGACTGCGACCCAGGCACTGACGAAGACAGTGAGCTCAACCTTGACGCACCAACGATCGCTGGTCGGACAGCTTTAATCATCGCAGCACAGTTGGGTCACGCAGACATAGCTGAGCTCCTGTTAGATGAAGGTGCTTCGATCGATCTCACAGACGCTAAAGGCTGGCCTCCTCTCTTCCACGCTGCTGATCAGGGCCACGAACACGTCGTGGCCCTCCTGTTAGAATACAAAGCTGACACGAGTCTGCAGGATAAAGCAGGCCAAACCGTGCTCAACGTTGCCGAGAAAAGCGGTCAAAACCGTATCCTCGCCCTCCTCCGCGCTTACCAACGTGGGCGAAGGGAGAACGCAGCAGCCTTCCTGGACGCAGCGTCAAAAGGCCGAGTAGACGACGTCCGAACGGTCTTGGCAAAGGATTACCGCAGCGAAGTCCGCGACAGGAACGGATGCACTGCACTGCTGCTGCTAGCTGCACGCGCCGGGCACGAAGACGTGGTGCGCTTCCTGCTCAACGCCGAGGCACAAGTCGATTCGCAGAGTAAATTGTCCGTCACTTCCCTACTTGAAGCAGCCTACAAAGGCCACGCGGAAGTCGTTCGGCTCCTGATTTTCCACGGTGCTGATCTGGATAAACCCGACGATGACAACGCCACGGCGTTGATCTTGGCGGCTCAAGCGGGTCACGAAGCTGTGGCTCGCCTTCTCTTGCAGCGTGGGGCCAACATCAACGCTCAAGCGACTGGAGGTGAGACGGCGCTGCACAAAGCAGCACAGAACGGGTATCTGGACATCGTCTCTCTTCTGCTGGCGTACGGTGCGCCAGTTGATACGGGGGATGAAGAGCAGTGGACACCACTTCGGTATGCTGCAAGAGAAGGCCACTCCGACGTCGCGCGGCTGCTGCTAGAAGGGGGCGCGAATGCGAATGCACGAACCAGGACCAGGGAGACGGCGTTCTGCAAAGCTGCGTTTGAAGGTCACCTCGACGTTGTCAGCGTGCTGATCGAACATAATGCACTGCTTTTTGCCACACAAAGCGGTCACAACGTGGTCGTCCAGCTCCTCCTGGAAAACAATGCCAGCTTTGAAGAATAGAGAACAGGCTGTTAAGTAAACCCTCAAAAGAAGCGCGAATTCAGGTGTTCATTTGATCAGCAAATGTTCAGCAGAGCTTCAGCACGGAGGTGTTGTTGTTGATATGGATAACGGGGAAATGAGCGACGGTCGATACGTGCGTACCGGTGGATGCAACCTCTTAGTCCTTGGCCACTTGGATGGGGGAGTGCTGGAGCAGGTAGCTGCCATCCGTCGGGTCGTCGCTCTTGGGCGTCATGAGCGACACGATTACAGTCACGACGGGAGGGATGATGAGCGTCACGATGAAGGTGATCATGCTGTTCTGCGAGTAGAGCCCCTCGGGCAGGATGAACCAGTTGAAGCCACCCACGAACTTGCCCTGCGCGATCACGCCACTGATGAAGATGGTGATCAAACCTGCGGCACTGCCAGCCAGAGCGCCCGTACGAGTCGCGCGCTTCCACACACCGAGCAGCATGGGGCCAACCGCAGCCGTGCACAACAAGTCGGCGATCAAAAAGAGGTTCAGGATGTCGTACTGCTGGTATCCGATGACGATGGCCGGCACATTCAGCAGAGCTGCAAAGGTAAGCATAATGTCAAGTTAGAGACGCACTATACCTCAAAGTATCACCTCACAACGCCACCTACCGACGATGATACGCGCGTGCAACAACGACAGTTTGGGGAAGCACGTCGTCAATTCTGCCGCAATTCCGATCTGGATCGAGTCCGACACACCGCTCGCCAGCATAGCGATGACGATGACGATCAGCACCTCCCAGCCACGTCCCATGTCCATCAAGATGGCGAAGAACAAGACTCCATCCGGGTACGCCAGATACGACACCATTCCGGCCAGCGCCAGCGCCACCGTGAACGGGATGATGATGCCGCACGCCATGAACGCCGCCTTCCTGAGCGTGTGGTCGTCGTACGCCGCGTAAACGCGCTGCCAGAAGCCTGTGAAGAACAAATTGGACGCCGTCACGGCGATCACGAGCGTCACCAGCGTCTCGAAGCCTTCCACCGTGAAGGCCGCAACATTGGTCCTGGACCACGCGCCCTCGGGGATGGCCACATGGAAGCACATGGCGATGCACACCACCGCCAATAGAGCGATAACGCCAATGCCCTGCCACACATCCGTGGCCAAACTGGCGCGGAGACCACCGATGATAAGGTACAAGTTGGTGAGGAACACCACGACCAGGATGGGGATCAGCGAGTGCGCATTTGGTGAGAACATGGTCGTCAATTGGGCCACGCAGGTCAGTTCCGAGGCCAGTGAGATGAACTGGTAGAAGACCGAGATGAGCCCGATGTAGACCTGCATGACGTAGCCGAAACGTTGCGCCACGACGTCCGTCATGGTGACGTTTTCACCCAGAGCGGAGCGGGTGTAGGGCCCCACAACTGCCAGTACCAGCATGCCACACACTCCCGAGAGTGTGTAACCGATGACACCCCACGAACCAGCGTCCACGCCGATCTGAGGGAAGGAGAAAAGGGTCCACGAGCCCATTCCAGCTGAGAAGAAGCACCAGGCGAGACGTAGGGAGGTGGTGGAGTTCTTGGCGCTGGTATTGACAGAGATGAAGCTGGTTAGAGATTATTGACATAAAAATATT
Organism: Phytophthora sojae; assembly: GCF_000149755.1. NCBI lineage: Eukaryota > Oomycota > Peronosporomycetes > Peronosporales > Peronosporaceae > Phytophthora > Phytophthora sojae. The sequence continues at coordinate 5,695,067 of NW_009258118.1, forward strand.
GTTTCGCTTTTGCTTTTGTTTGTGACGCACCTGATGAAGTTCTTGACCGAGTTGACCTCCATCCGGCGGCTGACGATGATGGCGTAGGCGGCCACGGCCACCAAAGTGGCGATCATGACGCCGTACGTGACTCCACTGGCAAGCATGTCTGCATAAAGGGGGGGGGATCTTATTGTCAGAATCCATCCGTTTTTGCCACGGATAAGGTAGTGTTAACACCATACTTGAGCTGGGTCTGGCAGTTAGAGAGTCGCGACGGCAACAACACGCAAGGCAAAGACACACGCGTCAACAACGAACAGAGCAGCAGTCCCTCCGCCGGAATGACCCGGATCAGGTTTTAAGGGTTTGGATCTCAGCCGGCCAGCGCACGGAACTCGTCCATGGCTGGCAGTCGGCACCCCTCGCTGATTGGATGTCAGTGCAACATACACACAGAGGCAACGGATAGAGAGGCACGGAGACACACAAGAGGTGCTAAATACCCGAGAATCTCGCGTTGAGGGAATCCGCGAATGGGAAGTGGGGAGCCAGTCAAGATAGGGATAATGGAGATTGTACCCATCAGCAGCATCTGCCCATCACCCAGTCGGTATTGTGATTGGGCGAAAAGGCGATGAAAAAGATACGATTGGTCAGGAGGATTTACTTAAAAGGTGATGATCATTGATCCTGAGTCTTGATTTTACCGTTAAATGGGTACAACTTTTGTGCTTGTACTGTAGGGCATGCATCTTGTGTACTAAGTAGTTAGCTTTTCAAGGTTATTCAATGCCTAGCTGGCAGCTCCAACGCGCATCATCAGCGGATTCTTCATGGTCAAGGTGAGATCCAGAATGGGGCGGACATCCTCGGCACTGACCCAAAGGCGCCCCGCATTTCAAATTTTTCAAATTTCGGAAAGATTAGAACTAAATTATACTTTCGAACTTCTGGCAACCAAGAGTCAGTGCCACACAACCAGAATCACCCCGCATCCAGCACGGCACCATGGCCCCCCGCACTTCCCGCACCACGTACACCGCCCGCCCGGGTCGCAGCCCCCTCGCCACACCCAGCCCCCACGAGTATGATGTTTCCTCCAACGCGCTCTTCACCTTCAACTCTGTGATGAGCGCGTGCGTGACGGAGAAGGGCGCGCTGGAGTGGGCGCAGCGAGTGGGGCTTCTGGCAAGCGCGCCTCTGTGTCCTACCTGCACCAATGGCATGACGTTGTACGTCGCTGTGAAGCGGACGCACTGGCGCTGCTCCCGCACCGGGTGCCGTCTGGAGAGAAGCGTGCAGGTCTCCTCCTTCTTTGCCCGGTCATCAGCTCCCCTCTCGAAGCTGATCAAGCTGCTGTTGTTCTGGGCGTTCCAGCACCCAGTCACAACGGCAGCATAGCAGGCGGAGGTGTCGCCGACAACGGCAGGGCCGTGGTATGTCTATGCGCAGGACATCTGCACCGCCGAGATGAAGCGGACGTTGCTGAAGGTAAAATCGTACATTATTCTGTTGCTAAATATTATTTAGTTAGCAGTGTTGAATTGTATTTTTAACGGGTTGAACAATGATGTTAAACTGCTAGATCGGTGGGGTTGGGCACGTGGTCGAGATCGACGGAACGTACCTGAAGAAGAAGCAAAAGTACCGACGTGGTACTCGCCACCCAGACTTCTGGGGCTTCGGCGGAATCGACCGAACCACTAAAACGTGGTTCGCTCGTGTCCTTTATAACAACCGGACAAAGCCGACTCTGTCTGCTTTGATTAAAGCTCACATCAAACCTGTATAACTGCGTATGATTTGACAAGATATCTAACTCTTTATGCATGTTTATCAGTACTTTGATTGTCTCCGATATGTTTAAGGCGTACGTGACCCAAGTCCAGAGTGGGCGCAACAAAGGAAAGTTATACACCCTTACCAACAACAGGCACCTGCGTGGGATGCGGTACCAACACCTGTGGGTAAACCACACGAAACACTTCAAGGACCCCACGACTGGCGCCCATACGAACCGCATCGAGGGCGTCTGGGAGGTGAAGATCAAGCAGCACATCAAAGCTGCTCGTGGTATGCGGAAAACAGTGGTAGCTGGCTACCTAGACGAGTGTGTGTGGCGCACGTGGTACTTCGCGGAGAAACCTGCAAAGAGTCACATTTTCCAAGGGCTAGTTACTGGTATTACGAAGTACTACGACGTCTAGTTAAATCAATACAAACTGGGATGAAAAGTTCTGAAATTTGAAAATTTTGAAATGCGGGGCGCCTTTGGGTCAGTGACGGTTCCTCGCACAGCCGAAATCTGCCAACAACAGCCGCAATCGCGATCTTCATTTCCAGTAGCGCCAAGTTTCGTCCGATGCAGACTCGCGGTCCACTACTGAAGGGCGAATACTTGGACGGAAGCACTTCTCCGGTAGTTAGGTCGTTGAATCTCTGGGAGTTGAACGACGCAGCATCGGACCCCCACGCACTGGTCAGACGACCCGCAGAGTAGAGGTGCAGGAACACATCGGTACCTGCCGAAATGAATGTCTCGTCCTGTAGGACAGTGTCTCTTTGATAGTGGTAAGGGATGCTGGGGCCGGTCGGGTGCAGGCGCAAAGCCTCACGCAGTGTGGCTTCCAGGTACGGCAAGTCTTGGACTGCTTCGTACGATGGAACGTAGATGTGGATTTCTCCAAATTTTGGCAGTTTTGAGCGAATTTCAGCACGAAGCTTCCTCTCGACTTGAGGGTGGTGGCTCAACGAGTGGAAGAACCAGGCCAAAGTGTCGGACGTCGTGTTCCTCCTTGCCTCGAGGCTTGTGAGTACAATGTCACGCACTTGGGTGGGTGTCACCGCCTCCTTCTTGCTCAAGAGGATCGCCATGATGTTCTTGTGTGCCGGACTCTCTACGTCTGCTTCGTCGGGCTTGGAGTTCTTCATTTGCTCCATAGCTTCCATGATCAAGTCGACAGAGAACTCGTTCATCACACTGATAGCCTCGCGAAGTCGTCGTTCGTTTCCGATGTTCAGGAATCGCTGGAATTTCCAAAGCCACGTGGGCTTGGTGAAGCGCTCGCTTGAGATGCGGTTGGCTTCATCAAAGGCTACCTCGAACGGGTGCTCCTTGCCAGAGGTTAATATCTCCAAGTGGCAGCCGAAGCCGATCTCGGCGAAGGTGTCGAGCGTGAACTGCCGCATGAGTTTGTACATGTCGAAGGGTTCCTTGGTCTCACTCTTGTCTGCTAAAATACTTTGTAGTAGCAGCGTCTTTTCTTGGATGACCGGAGCCATGTACTCGCGCAGCGCTCGTGTGGTGATCAGATTCGACCACGGGAACGCCCAAAGATAAATAAAGTAGTTGCAAGCAAGCTTACTGTTAGCTTAAGCCAGTCTCCAGCTCATGATAATATGGGCATTTGCCCTCAAACTTTCTTTTGCGGTAAAAAAAAATATACACAGGCAGACACGACGTCAGAGAGTATATAAATCCAGATATTCAACAAGCTTACTCGATAAATCAAGGGGGATCTACACGCAAAATTTGCCCGTTTATTAAGATGCCACGGGCTCAAACCTTCGAACGGTCCCCTTATTCCATCTTGGAGCTCCGGAATCCAGGACGAAGGAGCGAATGGAGGATTTAGTTAGGTCGTTCGAGCGCTGGACGGGAATATGTGTTTACAGGTAGGCAAGATCGCATCACAGCACTAGCCGTGACCAGTGGAAATGGCGAATTTGATGCGAAGTCTCTCAAGAAAGATCAAAAGAGGGGTCGTAATTATTATGTGTTGCTAATCTACTGACGCATCTGTTGCAAGCAAATCAACGGAAAACCTGTTGCCCGTGTCGGGTTATCTGTTGCGGGTGTAGGGGAGCTAAGCAACAGGTTTTCCGTGATGAAAATGCGCAACAGATAACAAGTAGAGTGTAGTCGGTATATGTGTTGTATCCATGAATGCTAATCGAAATGCAATTTGAGGCTGTGGTGGCGACAGAGTAGATGCCTAAATATTTCGCTGCTCGTGTGCACGTATCAGTCCGGGCACCAAGTCGTCACGTCGCCGTGAACGAAGGCCACGCTCCACTCGAAAACCCCGTCTTCCTCCGACAGTCGAACACCGCCAACTGTACCAATACGATCTTCGCGAAAAGTAGAAGCTTGGCCTTCCTTTTGAACGTCAACTTGTGTAATGAAAGCCCACTGCAAAGGAGTGTAAGGCTCTTTGGTAAGAAGGGCTTCAAGCCGATCGGGATCCCAAAAGTTGGTAGATGCCGGCTCTTGTTGACGGGCTCCAACCGGTGCTCGAGGTCGGCCTGGAGACCTCCGTGCTTGGATAACTTCTGTTGCAAGCTTCAAATCTAGCTTTTTCAGCAGTTTGAGGGAGGCAATCACATGCGAGCAGACCCAGCCAGAGTGCATGTAACTCTTGCAGGTGCATCGGAGTGTATCTCGAACCATTAAGTAAGTTAGTCTGATCCAATATCAGATATGTACCGTATATGATCCCAACGAGGTTTTACCATTTTGAGAGCTCAAAGGCTTGTCGCCATCCTCCAATGCACGGAACGCTCTGTATTTTCAGTTTTGAGTGCTACTGAGTGGCGTCGGTAGACTGACTGAGGGCTCATGCAAATCATTCGCTGGTTTGGTTCATTTCCGGACTCACCCCTCAAAGACACCGCTGTCTGCTCCACTGCTGCCACTCCGTCAACGCCCCGGTCGGTCATTTTCGTCGTAGGAGACTCGATGGCGCAGCACGGATCTGACACGAGAGATGCTGGCTGGGTGGCGTTAATGCAGCACCGCTACATCAGCAGACGTCCCCCCCCCCAAAGGATTGTCGGGCTACAACACTAAGTGCGCGCGCGTCGATTTTATCTACTCATTTTCACTGTGTGTGACTCGTGCTTGCAGGTGCTTCGTCGAAGCCGCAATCTGTTCAGGTGCCATCGTAAGATATTAGACTCAGAAACAATAAATTCAGATGGAACATGAATCTTACGTCGGATAAAGGCCAAGTAGGGCGAAGTTGAAACTCTGGCATCGCTCGTGCGCGCTCGACGTTGACCGACACCTGTTGCAATGAAAAAAACTTCGTCCATATGTCAAAGATGGGTGCAGTCTTCCTGTACTACCTTCTAGCGACGAAACAAAGCTGTATATAATCATCAATTAGCATAATGAACCTGGTAGAAAGTAAACGCAATATTTAAACGTACGTTTTCGAGCGCGTGGTAGTGACCGTAGACCCAGCCAAGTTCTTCGAACGCACAATGGCGTTACCACTGTTGAATACGATTCGAACGGGAATGCCACGTTGACTGGGCTCCGTTATTTCACGATGATTTTCTGGCAACGTCAGTAACAACTTGGCCTTAGAGACTGCATCCTTCGGCGAAGGGCCTGTGCAAGTGTAATTTAGCAGCACGCGTTAGTATAATGTCACAATTCAAAGCATGTAATTTACTCACATTCGCAGAAATGACCCTGAGGGCCGTCCGATAACGTATCCGAAACAAGAATTAAGAGTCTGGGCAGAGCAGAGTTTAATACGTGAATCGTCGGGGCCTTCTCAAAGGCTGTGATCACCTCTTTTATCACTTTGTGGTGGCTCTCAATGGCCTGCTGTGTTAGCAAGACTCCTGGTATCGGACTGCTGTTTACGCTCCACCGCTCCCATCGCGATGTGAGGTAAACATCTTCTAGCCACTCCGCATACGCGGTCTCTCCTTTTAACTTCCACCACCGCACAACGCACTTCGAGAGATTGCGAAATTGATTTAGGGAGCGCGTTTCGCGAAGCCACTTCAGCTGAGGAAGTGCGTACTTCTTGTAGAAGCTTTTGCCGACTAGCTTTGAGCGCTGCTTTCTGGCCTGCCTCAGAAGATGTTCCCAACAGGACAAAATGATCACTTCCGGCAGCGCACGAGCTATAGCACTGCAGTGATCGATACTGCAGCAAGCTAAATTCACGTCAACGTCAAGAAACATGCGTCCGTATTTAATGAGCGCACCGAACATTTGCTCATATGCAAAAGTGCACTCCGACCGGACAAACATGTAGCCAGGGCCTAAATCGCTGAACATGGTGAGTTGTCTCCCATTCAACAGAGATCCTACCGCAATCCACCAACGTCCAGTTGCCACAATGGAATTCGGTATGTGCCGTCCGTCGACATCGCAAGACTGCCTCTCTGAGAGGTTGTCGCTTTTGCCACGTTACGAAATAGCGCTCGCGAGGTCATGATTAAGCCGAGCGAAGCTTTCGTTTTTCCGTTGTCGTCAAAATTGTGCTGGAAGCGCTCGAGCACGAGCAACTCGTTCATCTTTGCGAAGTCTGAATCGTCGGCAGAGTCGAGAACTTTACGGGTTTGACACAATCGCGAGTGTGCCCAGATGTCAATTGTGTTGAAGTCGTCAATATCCCAGCCTTCCTCCACATTTTCTTGATAGTCGCTTTTCTATTCTCGATCTTACGAACCTCAGGCACCAAATTCAAAAGGTCAGGATCGCGTCGATATTTGTGCAACAACATATTGCGTACTCGACTTGCTCCCATACCTAACTCCAATAGTGAGTCAATTTTAGACTTGTGAACAGCTGCAATACCATGCCGCGTGCGCGAGACAGAAGCATCACCGTGCTCACCCTTCTGCAACAACTCGTATCGAACTAAGTTCGCTCCAAGTTTCCGCTCAACAATTTTGAGGGGGCTGGGGCACATAGCATGCGAGCGACATTTGAACTCAGTCCCAGTGACATTTTTGGAGGTGTACCGAGTTTTGTAGGTGTATTCAAACTCGTTGTGCTGCTGTAGTGCCACGGTCGCCTCCTGTAGCGAATCGTAGAACCCCACCGACACATACTTCGCTACGGTAGCCTCCACCAACTCTAAAGCACCGCGATCTACACCCACGTTGATCTCAACTTCGTCGTCGTCCCCAAAATCTAGCTGCTGGCAAATCGAGTCCAGTTGCTCATCCTCATCAGCGCTGTCACCAACGTTGTCCTCCACGGAGCGTGCGTTCCCCGTTGTAGCTGAGCTAGTGCAAGGCACGGCTGCGGAAGCGCTACCTTCCATGATGCCTCAGGCTGGAAAGTGAGACCTGGAAAAGACAACAGCTTTGTAACCACTGGACTACTGCGCATCTAAATATACACACAAAAATAAATTCCGATATGACTCGACGTATGAAGGGCATCACGTTGATAATGTAGTATCAGCATATCTTGGCCATAGAAATATACTACAACGCAAACACTCCGGCTGTCATTCGACTACATGGTGTAGTGCGATGTGACAGATAATCCAGGAGGCTCATTCATAGTATCTGTTGCGCATTTTCATCACGGAAAACCTGTTGCTTAGCTCCCCTACACCCGCAACAGATAACCCGACACGGGCAACAGGTTTTCCGTTGATTTGCTTACAACAGATGCGTCAGTAGATTAGCAACAGATTATAATATTCTCCCTCAAAAGAGGCTGATGTTCGTCTGCGTGAACAACTAAGTTAGTGCGCACAGCTTCTGTTTGCACTTTCAATACGAAGTGGTTCCGTCTCTAAAGCTCCCTTAAGTTCCGCTGATACGTAGGTCGCGTTCACAATTTAGCTAGCCGCCGGGTACCCAGTGGGCCCGGTCCGCGGGGTTGATGCAGAGCTCGCCCTGAGTGCAATCGGCGATAACCGCATAAAAATAAAAAATAAAAATTCACAATTTGGCTACTGCAAGCTCGGGATAGATAGGCTATCTACATAAGTAGTTTCCTTAACATACAGTGCATTATCTTATTGATCAGTAGAAATTATCCTTGTTACAGGTTAGTGACTTCTCGATAAGCAAAAACCGTTCTGACTACGGAGCTAAGAGAGACGTAATGAATGGTGACGTCCAAGATTGAGATATCCGAAGCGCTGGGTGGTGCTTGAACAGCTCCCTCGGCGTTTGTTAAGAGAGCGCGCCTGCGTATAGCAAACACCCGAGGGTGGGCCGCGACAAAACGGTGCAGGCGTGATAAAGCGGGGAATTCGTGCAGACACTCTTGAAGACGCTGGCAGGTAGCATAACTTATTGCTGTTCAGAGCTACGTTGAACTCGATTGTCCATATTGCTCTCGCACTCATCTTCCAGAAGCGCCATCATAATTTCTAACTGTTTGCGGCATTTTAGTTTAATTTTTACCCGTGAATCAAAAACCTTAGGATACGAGCACATGTACTGCTTTGAGGTGGTTCGAGTAGCATTAAGGAAGGAGGAAGTTATGAATTGGGAGGAGGACGTTATGAATTCTCATTTGTTGGTAAGAAATTTGTTCGTAAATATTGTTTCATAGTACGTTCTGCTGTATAGGGGTACGGAATTCAATGCTGAGTCACAAGAAGAGCTCACACAATACTCACAATCAGTTAAGGCGTGTGCCAGTAGATATTTTGCCAGTGACGACGAAATGAACTGGCTAGTTTTTTTGTTGTTGGATGGCCCGCGTTGGTTTCATGAAAGCGCATGGGGTAACTGTCGTCCTTTTGCGTGGGCTGAGGATCAAAACTAGCAATAGCTGTTAATGATGCTGCCGCCCCCTGGCGCTTGGCACGTGCAACAAAGAATTTCCAGCTTCAATTTACTCGAAAAATTTAGTTCACGGGAGTCACCAAGTTCTCTGCAATGCTGCTCGTGAGAAAAAAAGAATGGTCAACGTGATTTACTGTTAACTTGATGAGTCATCAAGTCATCAAAGATGACCACAAGAAGTAAATGAATTTAATAATGAGATCCCTAACAACAGTGCAGCTCCGCCAATTTTGAAATGTTCTGCAAATCTGAAAAAAACTAGACGCGTTGTTTGCATACGCTTGGTCTGTTGAGTATCCAATTGTTGCTTAGCAGCGGTAATTCGCTACTTTAGAACAGTGTTAACAACGCTGAATGCCCGGGAAGTTGATCGTGTTTCAAAGATAATCTCCAGTCTCCCACGCCGTCTAATATTATGCGGGCTAGTCGTAGCTCACTTCGAGCAACTTCAAAATCTGTGCCAAACTCTTGTGCATCTTAAGGTACTCATTAATTGTGGCTCGTACATCAATTCTTAACGACATACTTGGGTATTCTACAGCCCGAGAATTTATTTCAACAAATGCGGACCTCTACGAAAGTGTGCGATATCTTTGTATAGCCTTTTGTAGCCAATGAGCGCCACAGTAACTCCAAACCTGTAACGCTACATAACTCCGAACCCCTGCTCGTGGTTTGAAAGCTGGAAGGATCTGACCACAAACCAGCGAAAGCGGTAATTTTGGTTCGGAAATCTGTGTAGTTTACGAGCAAACCAATTTCTTGCACGTTTCATGGTTTGGTTTGTTCAGTGTGATAAAACTTGTTTGCACTCTGGCCGTCGCGTTCCACTGCAGCTACAGCTACAAGGGACTCAGATAGCGCTATCGTAGCACTTTTGGTTCCACACAAAGGAAATACATCTTAGTCTGAAGTATTTATTTTGACGAAGTTGTTGCTTACTAGTGGGCGTACGTGTGGTTTTAGTTATGAATAAATGCGTACACAAGAAAGTAAAACTGTCGGTGAAGCGTTCATGCAAAAGTATAATTTCAATTTTAAAATTTAATGCTCCTGCTTACGTGTATGAAAGAGAAAATGCTCGGGTCAAACTTTTGGATACCGGCAGGCGAAATCGGAAGACAGCAGTGCATTCAGATGGGAGTGAGGTACGCCTCTCCACCAGCAAAAGGATATCGGTTAACCTGGGACTTCAGTCACTTCGCAAGACGGACGAGCGTCAGGTAGCTCGTGCCCGTGAGGCGGACAGGGCACTTGACTGCGACGCGCTCATGGTTGTTCACGCGGATGGTATCCGTGACCATGGTCGAGCTCTGTCCGAGGTTCGAGAAGACATGCTGAATGCACGCTTTGCCCTGCACCAACTGGATGTGCATGCTGGCGCTGTTCATCTCGTGGGAGATGACGGCAGTGAGTTGGTAAAGTCCCGGGGTTGGCAGCATGACGTCCGAGCTCGCTCCTCACAAGATGAACTCTCCCTTTTTGGCCGTTGCCTGCTTCTCCACCACCACCGCAGCACGTTGAACCACTTGACCTCCCCCTTCAGCGTGGAAATGGCTGTGTCACGACTGGCCACGGCTATCTTCAGCTCCGAACCTGGCGCTGCAGGTCCTGCAACCCGATGGCGTCCTTGGCATAGCACTGGAGGTCTTCGGTCGCGTCTCGGAGGTCGAGTATCTTGGCTTCGAGCACGTCAACGCGCTCCAACAGGATGGGGTTCAGCGGGATCTTGTACTTAACCACGTGCGACTGCTTCAGCACTTGGAACTTTAGCGTCACCTCGAGCCAGAACTCTCCGTCTTGTCGGTAGAGCTCGGTGGGGTCTCTGGCTTGACGGGGGTCGCCATCTTGGACTTGGGTAGCTCACCGCAGAGTGACGAATGCTAAATATTTTTTTAATGATTTAGTTAAAATAAACTGTTTTCTCATTATTGTGCGTGGAATCATAGGTGTGGCCTTGCAACCCTGACTAGTTGGTCGATGTCAGGATTCCTGTCGCTTCGGATGTTACTTGTTAAAAGTCCTCATACTCCCACCATCATGATTGTTTTTTCTCCACACTAACAGAAGAAATCTGACGGTTTGCTCGTACGAACTCCCTGCATTTTCTCGTATGGATTTTCGAACGCTTTGCCGCTGAGCTTCCCAGCGCTCCACCACGCGCGCTAGCTGCAAGTTTTTTTTGTAATAACATCTTCTAATTTTGCGCAAAATACTAATACAGCATGATGAACGAGACAGCACTTACGATCCCAATAAGCAAACAATTGATTTACTTAGTAAGCTTTAGTGGCCGAATCTTAATCTAATCTGTGGACAAAATACGTCCAGGTACGTACTTCGAAGTATTAAAATACTGGTGAACGCCACAGTGGCATTGTATGAAGTATCCGTTGTTTGGTTGGGACTATGCACTGTACTGTAGAGTTTTTGTAGTTTCTGGCGTACGCTCTAAATAAAGTCCTTTTCTCCACAGAAACGAACATGTTTTTGGAGGTTCAGGTCGTTGTAGTTCTTCATTAAAAAAAACGTTAATGACCCTGAACTCGTCCAGGTTCTTCTTCAGTTTAATCGCGTTCGACATCAATGGAGTTTCCTTTGTTTGTTTAACTGCAGCATACATCCTCCGCACTTTCTCTCTGTGCCACCCCACCATGCGAGGCTTGCTCCAATTTCACAACCGTGACCTCCAAACGGAGAATTTCCTTTGCCGCAATCATAAATTTTGTCAGAGCTTCGTCTCCGAAGCAAGCCGTTAATGGCGAGATCATCAACGCTTCGGGCTTCTTCCTGTTCGCATTAAAAGTTTGGATTGCCAACCTTGAAAATTTTGAAGAGCTTTTTCTGTTTGAGAGAAGTAATTTGGTCTTCGAATTCGACGAATACACAAGTGCCGTTGACTGGAAAATTGCAGGAATGGTCGAGTTGATGGTAGCTAACACGGAAACTTTCGACGCAAAACGGATGAAAGCCGAAAGAAATCCCCATTGCATTCTATCCATGCAGTCCTCATTACGCAATTTGCCTGCTCAAGCTCGAAGTTACCAAGCATCTTAACGACGATGAAGCTTACCGCCGTCGCCGTCGCTGCAGTACTTGCAACCGCAGGTGTCGTTGCAGCTGAACCATCTGCGCTCCGAGTTTTGGTTGACACCCCAACCACGACAACTGGGAATGGAGTTGCTGAGACGAAACTGGACCCAGTCGCAGGCGAGCCGAAGGAAGTTGGCGACAAGAAGGAACACTGGGGACGCCCGTGGGGCCGTCCATGGGGATGTGGTGGTGGCTGTCGTGGTCGCGGCTGCGGTGGACACTGGGACTGGTAAGATGCACGCAAGCAGAAACCCTCGAGTTCGTTTCTGCCTGCGTCGTCATCGACAATTCAACACACATCAGCCAAAGGTAGTAATTGATCTCATTTCAGGATAAAGATGATTTTCTTATGCTTTAGCCGTCTTTGTATGAATCTGTTCGTCTTTTTCCGTGGTAAAACCCGATTGTCTCGGTCGTACCTGTCGTGACTCACTCTAGCCCTCGATAGGCGTGAACGGGTTGAAGAAGTCCTGGCCCAGCCAGTAGCCCGTCAGGTACGTGTACAGCGGCGCTCCCTCCCCGAAATTGGCGGCGTCGTCAATAGATCCCGAGCCAACATACTTGGCAATGGCGGGGTACGGATACACCGGACGCGTCACGTTGGTCGAGGATCCCGAGCCCGAAGTGCTGGAGAGTTTCCGGCGCGTGCTGCTGGAGCTGGAGGAGCTCACCCACTGGCCGTGTGCTGGTGCTGTCGCCGTCCGCGGACTTGGTGATGACCTTGTGGGGTGCGACGCCTTCCTCGATCCACTGCATCATGGGGGCCAACAGGTCAAGATCCGACGGACCCTCGCCGTCACCGCAGTGGTAGACTCCAGGGAGCAAGTACAGACGCTCGAAGCCTTCCACGACGTCGGCACCCATGGTAGCTTGCAGCGCCTCATGGTAGGCGATCGTAGTGCGCGGCGAGATCTGCGGGTCGGCCCAGCCGTGCCACAAAATGAGTTTGCCGCCGGCCTGTTCAAAGGCCGAGAGATCGGCACTCACCGAGTCCAGCAGCGGGTGACGCGCACGGAGCAGGTCGATAGTCGAGTTGGCGAAGTCGAAGTCGGCCAGCGTGTAGTTGTCGCCTGGGTATTCGTCGAAGGTAAGGTACTTGATGGCAGCCAGCGCGGTGCTGGTGCTCATGATGGTATCCGTGGCGGCGTCGGGAACGAAGACGCCCGACCATCCCAGCTCCGAGGAGAACTGCGCCTCACCAACCGTCAGGTGGTCGCCGGTGTCTGCGTCGATGGGTCCGGCGTAGAACTTGGCCACAGCCTCGATCTCAGTCGACGTGAGGCACGTCGAGTTGTCGGCATCGCTCGCGCATTGGATGCTGTACACGTCAAAGTCGCACGCGCGCGGGTCGGAGAGCAGGCCGTCTTCAATACCGTCTAGAGCGTCACAGGCACTCACCACGGCGTCGTGCAGGATGTCCAAGCGGTCCGACAGAACGATGTGGTTGCCGTCCTCGTCGGTGTTGCTGACCGACAACCAGCCGTGGTGGAAGCTGTTCTGGAAGGAGAAGAGCATGGCCGGCGCGCCGGCGATGATGCCGTTGAAGTCGTTCGGGTACCTCAGCGCCTCCATCACCGCTTCACGCCCACCGTCCGAGCATCCGTTGAAGTAGGCGTACTCCTGCTCCTGTCCGTAGTAGTTCTTGATGAGCAGCTTGGCCACCTCCGCCGTCCAGTGCTGAGCCTCGTAGGCAAAGGCCACGCGCTTGCCCTCCACGAGACCGAAGGTGCCGTCAGTGCCGCCGTCCATGTCCGTAGCGCCAGTGGCCAGGTTGCCGTTGTTGACTGCCTCCGAACCATCGGCAGCGCCGACTGACATCTCGATGGAGCCGCAGAGACCGCCACAGCCGATCTGCATGTAGCGCTGTGTCCACGTCGACACGGGGAGCATAACTTCCCACGTGATCGCAGGAGGCAGCGAACCTTCTACAAGGCAGTACAAAACGCCGTCGGTCGTGGTCTCCGTAGCCGACGTGACGTTGCTACCAGCGCCACCGATCGACGTGATGTTGACGGACAGCAGGTCGGCGCAGTCGACCACGGGGTCTACCACAGCCAGAGTCACGGCGACATCTTCAGCTGAAGTAGTACTGGCGGCGGCAGAAGCGCCATCACTGTAGCTCGTGAGAGTGTCGGTCGTGGTCGTTGTCGAGTCTCCAGTGACTACACAGTCGTCGGCGGACACGAGCGCACATGCCAGCAGCGCAAGACTGGGGACAAAGATCTTCATGTCGTCGAGATTGGCTTGAGCAGGAGACGTGCGTCGGGGGAATCGGTATCTCGATGTGCTTGAGGATGCAAGTTCGAGAATGACCGGATGCAGATCGCAACAAGTATCTTATCACGTTGAGTAAATAAACTGGATTCGAGAGTGTCCACTAGGTTGTCTCCGGTGTCTAGGTGCGGTATATTGTGGATGGTATTTGATATCATCTCGATCCCAACAAGCGCTCCTTGTGTCCACATGAAGCAGGCTCTCGAGATATCTCGGGTGTGCAAGCTGCTATTGAATAGATACTTATACAGCAGGGTATCATAAATGGATAGTCTCCAGGTCATCGAGGTGGGTCTCCTTTGCTATCTCACACGTGTAAGCACACAGAACAAAACGAAAACGTTGCCATCTGGGTGGATTCGACCCCGAGGAAGTATAGGAATCGGATCGCCTTTGAGTATTGTGCATGTAGCTCGGGAGGTTCTACTGCTGTATCCTCGTCTCGGTGTGATCACCCCGCTATCAAATTCACGCAAAGCGTCTTCCTTATCCCTACGCTGTCTTTTCTTCTTCCTAAGCTCACTGGCGTGTTAAATACTACGAGTAAACCGCGTACAGTACATGTACCTGTAGATCGGATGACTTTTATGACGAGATCATTGATTTCGTCAACAGAGATCGGTCGACGCGATCACCGATCTGAGCCAGGGGAGGCGCCCCTTCTTGTCCTCTCATTGTCGTGACAAAGACCATGAATTTCTCGCTATGCGTCAGAGTGTTCATCTCCGCCGTTGCGACTGATGAATGGCACCGGTGCTCATCGCTCATTGTGCACTTGTGAAGGGCGAATTCCAGCGTGAATACGTTGTCTGGCCGCTCGATTCGATTTCATTTGCTGGGCTGGGGACACTGGGCGCATTGAAGCTCGCGTTCCATTCTAGCGGATCGGTCGAGAGCATGATATCAAGCAGGGGGGCGAACGCCTCAAAGCACCCGTGGGCTGTATCCAAGGCCTTGGACATCGTGCTCAAGTGAGCGGCCAGGTCTTCAAACTCGGAATGGGTACTATGGACGACGGCTGGAGCGTTTTCATCAATTACTGGGTGCTTCATGCTGCTGATGCGTTGAAACGAGCGCGTAGACCTTGCTGCAGTGTCGTCAGGAGGAGCGGCGGTCTCGGTCTGAAATGAAGATATCGCCGTAACTTCCGTGCTCGAGGCCGTCACTTCCACAGGCTTCTCAGTCAATGCAGGGCTAGAAACCGGAGCTGGCTGGGTTTTGGTCCGCACCGCTTGAAGAGCCAGCAAAAGGGCCTCTCCCCAGTGCTCCTCCATGTCATTCCGCGAGCACGACGCGAGATGCTGGCCCTTGAGATACTTGTAGGCACAGTCGCAAACTTTGAGTGCCAGGCGGGAAAAAGGGTGTTCTTGAAGCACCTGAGCAAAAGCCTCGGAGCTTAGAGAAAGGAGGTCACAGGCGCGAACGGTGTGCACAGTGTAGGCACTGACACTGCAGCCTAGAAGTCCGCGCTCTCCAAAGTATCCACCACTGCGAAGACCAACCGGGCGGTCCAATACCAGCCGACTGTGCATGTTCAAGTGGCCCTTGATCACGAAATACATGGCGCGGACAATGCTGCCTTCGGTCACGACGTGCTCGTCTCAGGGGTAGCTCTCGAAGCGCAGTCTCTCAGCCAGGGACCGCGAAAACGCGTCGATGCTCTGGCCTCCTTCCCAGCAAATTGGAGACACGACCTTCATAATAAACCACGTGAGCGGCTTCTTGGACACGTGAAGCACGCAAGCTGTACGGATGTCGCGTGGCATCTCAGCCAAGAGATCTTCGTAGTTGACGCCAGCGTGAGAAGACCAAAAGGACGTCATGAAGACGTACGTACGCGCCTTGAGCCTCGCAGCCGTGCCACGTAAAGCTCAACGGCGATGAAGTTCTTGCAGTAGTTTACTTCCAGGCCAATGTAAGAAATGAACAGGCTTGCCAGTTCACCGATGACGTTAGACATCACAATGAGACCGACAAAAGACATTCCGATGTGGAACGCATAAATTGGTGCGGTCTCAGGCTGTGGGCAGTACGCCTTCTTGACGAACGCCACCATGGCGAAGAACAAGCCACGCAATAACCGAAGAGTAAGTTGCTCATTCGATGGGTTCCTTGGGTTCGTGATCACTAGTTCCTGCGATGAGAGCCACCCTTCCCACTGCTTACCAAAGCCAACCTCCATTGATACAGCCAGATACGCACATGCCGCCCAGTAGACGACCAGCAGATAGATCATCCAAACATGTAAGAATCGAGTGACTTCGGCAGCAACACTACGGCGGTTTAGCTCGGCTAGGTAGCTCCCAAGGTTGAAGAACTTAATGCACCGCGCTAATTTGAACCACGAACTGCAGTCATAAACGGATAGAAAGTCGTAGAAGGGAATCGCTGCAAGGATATCCCAGATCATTCGTTCCTTCATGTAGACACTGCGCACCTTTTGGTCGTATAGGTCCATGGATTCTGGCGATCCGTGTACATGCCAGCTAAACCACACGTCCAGAATAAAGGCAGCTTGGCATAGTAATCCGCCAGTGTTCACTAATACAGCCGCTACCGTTTTACGCTTCATCGAGTCCATCGTGAGCTCGTAGGGCACCATGATAGCGACGTACGTAGTGCACCACACGATGAATCGTACCCAGAACAAGTGGAATTTGCTTTGGACGGGGACCCCGTGCATGAAACCATCGAGCACAACGAGGAGAGGCTTGAAAATGAATCGGTCGAGTACGCGCGTCAGCTTTTGGCTCGTCGGTCTGTTGCTGGCAATGTCACTCTTCTGCAACCGCGTGTGACTTCGCTTCTGCTTCAAACTCTCAGCCTTTTCATTTACGATGTCAGATCGAGACAGCACCTTGCCACTAGCTGTGGTCATCCCTCGTCGCTGTTCCTCGCGTGAGAGCTGCAGGAGCCGTGCCTGCTCGCGGTTGATATTCGCGATACGCAACACTTTCTGCTTCCATTTGGGGTATCTGTCAAATACTAGCTCCAGCGATTCACGAGACAATCTGTACAAAATGCACGAGGTCTGAGCCTGGATATACGCGTCACGTCTTCCATCTGTAAACAGAGCATTCTCGCCGAAATAGCTCCCCGCCGAGATCTCCGTCACCTTCTTCAGCTCTTCTTGGGGGCTGTTCTGCTGCCAATCCCTTCCAGTGTCGGTCATCACAGGCCCAACCTGATTCGGAGTGACATTCTCGCCTTCCTTCCGATTTACCAAAACATTTGCAACTGCTCTGAACGTAGTCTTTGGGCGATTGGCGATCCGCGCGGGCAGTAGCAGCTTAACTATCCCCGTGAAAATGAAAAACATGTCGCTGCCACTGTCGCCGTACTTTACGACAAACTCACCGCGCGAAACCAGCACCTGTGTGAACTGGGAGACAGACGAGCATTCGTGTGATCGACGTCTCCATCCCAGCAAGGAAGTCCACTTTATCGATCATAGGCTTTAGATACACGAGGCGGATGTCTGTCAACAACGAAGGCGGGAGGCATTGCCCAAGCAGATGCTCCTGCGTGATCGTGTGGATTCGCTTAAACAGTAGAAACGTATTGACGCGCTCTTGTAGAGCCCCTGGCATCTTGAAATGGTCTAGCATGTGGCGTACGGCTCCCATCTTGACGTTAAATTCCTTGCTTTCGGAGCTCGTGAGCTCGATTATGTCAGTGAAGTTGCCGATCACATACGCGAACAGGAAGACGCCCAAGGTCATAGTCACGACGCTGAAAATACATTGCGCAGTACTCTGGGGGTACTCCGACTCGCCTGACGAAGACATCAAACCAACCGACCAGTAAAGCGACGCCATGTACTGCAGCATATGCGATCCTTTCTCCAGTTGTTTTGGCGGCAGCCACAGGTTGTGACCGAAAGCTGTCTGCTTGCCCGTCGCACGGGTAGCAAAGTTGGGAAATGCCACCTTTGACGCGAAATTGAACCAGATACAACCTAGGAAATGTAAAAGCATGAATGTGTAGTAGAGTAACTTGAAAAGTCGTAGCTCCGTTGTGCGCTTCAGATACCGCGTCTCCAAAGCATGTAGCTGTCTGGGAACTTTGAATAACCGCAGCAACTTGTTGATGTTGAGTAGGTCCCACCGACCTTGAGCTGGCAACTCCCAGTTAATAGCATATAGTGGCAGAAGAGCAACGATATCCGGCACGAAAGCCCCAGATTTTAAATACGCGCGCTTGATGCGCTGAGGGCTCATGATTTTGTTTCCGTACTCATAGTATCCCAGGCGCGAGCGGATGTAAATATCCAGCACAAACGAAACCTCCAGAAAGATCATGAGAGCGTCAGCATCCTTGTGCCCTTCATCCAAGGGGAAGCACGCTTGGAAAATAACCAGCACCCATTGGAGCGTCATGACCAAGAACACCCACGTTTCCCACATCAGAATGAACACCGAGTCCGGATCGTACACGACAGTTCTCAGGTTGCCGAGTCCAGACAGAATCTTGTGTAGAAACACACGCGACGGAACTTCGATTGGATTCTCTACTTCTTGGAAGGTGTTCACATTCAAACCCGCCAGCTTGTTGTTGACCAAGCGCTGATCAAGAGCAAGAAGCTCGTTCTTCAACGCTGGGAAAATCGCCTCCATAGCTTGCAGCTGCTCTCGAGATACAAAAAGTACAATACAGCCTCTGTTGGCGCACACATGCTCCATGTATCCCTCTCCACGCTCCTTCTGTGTAAGCGCCGCTGTGCCGAAGAATCCACCACGCGGAACTTCAGCCGGGGGCCCTCCCATCTCCACTACACAAACCTCTCCTTCAAGCAGGAAAAACATGCCAGTCACGTAGTCTCCATGCCGGTAAACAGTCTCTCCTTGGCCATACAGAATGAATTCAGCGTTCTCAACCAGAATCTCCTCGAGTTGGTCGCGCACTGAATGGACGCCATGTAGTAGCGCTAATGTCTGCAGAACTGGCATGCAGATACTTCGCAGTAACTCCAACCGCATTGATCGCGGGAGATCGGCCAGTAGTTCACGAATCACAGCGCCTCGATGCGTAGACCACCAGTAATCAAGAAAAGACTTGACGCGATGATGGATCGCTAGCGGGGCCTTCTGTCGCCGAAGAAAAAGTTGAATCCGAGTGCTGGTCTCGAAGAATTGCTTCTGTTCGAATGCAGAGGCGGTAAAGCGTTTCTGCACGTTGTCAACAACGATAGCGGATATCAAGAACCCGCCAAGCATGAGAACCAGCGCTGCAACCAGTTGACGGTCACTGGTAGGCTCCACGGTTTTCCCAGGTGAAGCTAGCACCCCGACAGCATAGTACAGCGAACGAAAGTACTCCAATGCGGTGATCCCTTCTAACTCGTCTCGATTCGGTGCCTCCGTGAATATTGTACCATTGCAGTTCTCCAAGTGTGTTGCGTTCAGTCGACGGAGACAGAGGCTAGTGGGGCACACCCACGCTTCGTCTTCATTGGAATCGAATCCCTCAGCGTAAGAAATACCAAAGTATATGCAGGCAACCACGTGAAACATCATTATCAGCAAAAGGATGAAGAGCAGCAGTTGTCGCCGGCTATTGAGCTGAATGAAATGCTTGATCTCTTTTAACTGTTTCTTCAGATTGAACACGCGCAGGAGTCGTGGCAGCCGCATGAGCCCATAATTGTGCATGTTTAAATATTCGTAAGGCAGTGCGCACAGCAGGTCGAAGACAAAATCTCCTTTCAGATAATGAGTCATACTCTGCTTCGGATCCATCACTTTGTCGGAGTCGACCATGAACGACAAATTCAGGCTCAGAGCGATGTCAAACACCAGGACGACGTTCGCGATGGTGTCGGTCGTTTGGAAAATCCACGTTGGTCGCTGCCACAACGGAAAAACAACCTGGACGGGGATCAAAAGCCAGCAGTAGCATAGATTCGAGAGCAACAACAACAGCCACCACATGCGCACTGCAGACTGGTGATCAATGCATCTCCGAAGTAATATCAGTCGCCACAATACATGGTGCTCGAAAATTAACCCCATATTGGGGCCCTGTTGGCTTTCGTTTCCAGCGGGTACTTTAGGTCTTAAGCCCGGGTCGGTCAGCGGTGGTGAGAGAAACGTATCTGCACTTAGCATGGTATCTGGGTTGGTATCTCGTATTCGTTCGCTGCGCATACTCCTTTTGCTCCACTGCGAAATGTCCCGTCGAAGTGGACCAATAGCTCGAGTAGCCCTCGAGATTTTTTGCGTAATGCTCTCGCGTCGGGAGGGCATAACTTTGTTATCTCTCCTTGACGGTATTTTGACCAGGGTTGGTCCAGCTACAACTGCTGATTTTCCAGCTGTGACAGAAGTCCGACGAGACGTTAGTTTCCTTGGGGTTATCGGGGTGCTGATTGAAGTCGAAACGTTAGTGCCCAACTTGTCATCGCTGATGTTCAGCAGCTTGAACATGGCTCTGACATGAACAGCGATCGCAGAAGCACAGTCCGGGTAACCTTCAAGCACGCGCTCGCAGTGAAATCTAGACAGCTTGTACAGAATCGCATAGGTTGTGGTTGTAACGGTAGCCATGCACGGCAACAAGGAGAAGACGTACAGCTCGCCCAGGCACGAGCCTTTTCGAATTTCTCTTACGGTCACCGACTTGACGATAATGGCAAGCACTCCGGAGTGGACGACGTACATAGCGTTGCCATGATCTCCAACCGAAAAGAGAGTCGTCTGAGCCGGTACAGCTATCATTTCCAGCAGGCTTGTCATTGCTACGATGAACTGGTCGCTGCAACCCCCAAAGATCGAGACCTCGGCAATAGTTGCCTTCAGGAGTTCTACTTGGATATCGTTGGCAATTGAAGGACATAAAATCTTTGCAGTCTCGCGGTCTGTCGATTTCGCATCCGTGTAGTAGCGCTGTGGGCAAAGAAATACTTCATCAGATCATACCCACATACTACTTCGTAGTAGCGCAAGTGTATAGCTTACCTTTAGATACTCGATCGCTTGGGCTTGCTGATTTTCCGGGACGTGATGGAAAGAGAGAACGTGCACCAGTTGATTAATACGCGCGCCCACAGCTTCAGTGTTGCCGCTTTCGCATTTGGAGATCACGAAGATAGTCGCACACAACGTCGTGAACATGGAGAATCCACACAGTGCAACCAAAATCGTGAATAAAAACTCCGTATTGTGTCGTGGCAGCTCCCCCTCGAAGAGACCTGTCATGATCCCAACGCTCCAGAAAAGGGAAGCCAAATAGTGCCGATGTAGTGGGAGATCATGTAGTGAGGTTGCGGGGAGCCAGGGGTTGTTTTGGCTCGTGTTCTCCCCAAAACTGAAGCGTATACAGGCCAACACGTGGGCTAGATAGAGCGTCGAAGCAAGAACTTTCAGGAGCTTGAGTACAACAAACTGCTTAGCGTAGAACTCGTCCAGACTCGACACGAGATGCGGTAGCCGTGACCATCGAAGAAGCTTCACGAACAAAAGCTTCGTCACTACGCGGGGAAAGCTGATCACCAGAATCTGGACGGGTATAATCGCTATGACATCAAGCGCGAAATGCCACGATCGAATGTATCGCCGAATCGTTCGTTTCTTGTCTCGAATGAGGTTGCCATCTGAGTAGTAGCCCATGTGAGCTTGGACATACAAGTCCAGCGTGAACACGAATTCGCACGCAAAGATCAACACGAAAAAAATCGAGACACCTCCCACGACCTCCGGCTGGAAAGCTAGCAAGTAAGGCAGCATGAAGGCCTCGAGAAGAAGGCACACCAATAGGGACTGCTCCCACATCTTGACGACGGTCGCATGCGGATCGAAAGCATCTTGGCGGTCCTCTGCCAGTACTCGCGCCAAGCGTGTGTGTAAACTGAACGTCGTGTGGACTCGACCAGCAGATTTGCGAGTGAGAGAGTGTAACCACGATTGCTTATCGCTGCTCCTGCTTCCCTTGCTGCTTCGGCTTGCCTTACTCCTGGCGCTCCCCTTGCTCCTGGCGCTTCCTCTGATCATCTTCGGAGCATCAACTGAGCTAAAACGGACCAGACCGCGTTACGTTGCTACGTCGCACTTGTCCACGGGATTGTGGCCGCCAAAATAAATTCTTGCCTAAGTTTGGCATCCATGAAACTCCGCAACGAACAAATGAGGCTAACCGTTCAGGGACCCGAATGATGAACAACAAGAATTGTCCCTTGCATTTTTTAGGCCTATCTAGCATCCAAATGGGCATCGTCGAACAGCGCTTAATCATCAGATTGGCGTAGGTGATACTGTGCATGCGACAGGTACTAACCAGTTCGATACCAACAGGCGGGGGCGGCATGTGCTAGCTCCTCGCGAGATGTAGCCAAACCCAGCAGTGCCTTCAGTTGCTTTCGAGCCCCTGCACGTCCCTTAAGCACGAGATCCCTCACCTCCAACGGATCTACTCGGTGTAAGTGCGCGAGCAAGTCCATCATAAACTTGTAAATGTGCGAGTACGGCACGTCGGCATTAATGCGCTCAGCATTAGCCACAACATCGTCGGCATTGAGAGCCGGCACTAAAGGGGTATCAAATCGTGACACTCTCGTCGTGGACTTCCGCGTGGATCCACTCTGGAAATTCCTAACTACAGCCTCGAGCATCGTACGGTCGGGGGCTGGAGCATTGCAACTTGTCCAATCCAACTTGTTTCGTTCCCGATACTCCGGGAAGTTCTGCAATAACTCCTCGTACGGTTGCTGATCGAGGCGATAGAGTTCAGTAAGGGTGAGCGCCACGCACGTTTCGAGCCGGGAGATCCCATAGAGCAACGCCAACTCGCCGAAGTGGTCACCTCGTTCACGAATCGACTCGGCAGCGTCAAGCTTCACCAGGACTCGGCCATTGGCAATGAAATACATGCTATGATCGACATCGCCTTTCATCGTGACTTCCTCTCCCTCGGAGCAAACGACGTATTTTAAGCAAACCAACAGACCACGCAGAAAATGTTCATCTAACGTCCGGAACGCCACAACTCGTGTGGCAAAGCCTCGCAGGGTGGCC
Organism: Phytophthora sojae; assembly: GCF_000149755.1. Classification (NCBI taxonomy): domain Eukaryota; phylum Oomycota; class Peronosporomycetes; order Peronosporales; family Peronosporaceae; genus Phytophthora; species Phytophthora sojae. Next base: position 5,717,986 of record NW_009258118.1, read on the forward strand.
AGCACAACATCTTCGTACAGAAGGCGTGAGACGCTCGTCACAGCAGCAAACTCGTTTTCTCCTTTGCGCCGTCGCCACACCCGCGCATAGTACGACTTGATTTGACGCTTGAGCTTCTTAGGAACCTCATTTTGCACCAAGTAGTGCTGGAGTTCACCCAGGTTCTGCTCGAATGCAGCTTCGCGACGTGCTTGTGCATTTAGAAGTTCACCCTGGGCACCCACAAGTGCGCCGTAGATATAAATGCTCCACAGCGTGATCACAATCTCCGCAACGAGTTCCAAGGGGTTCATGGAGAGGATATCACCGTAGAAAAGCGTCGAGATGCACTCCATCGAGAAGAGCAAGGACCTCAAGTATTTTCTCGAGAGCGAAACACTACCCAAGTAGAAGGTCGTAGACTGCTCGGTGAGCATCCGCCCTGCATCTTCAACTGTCGGTACATACGTTAGCATCCCAGATGTCGATAGCCACGACGTACCATAGTGATGGAACGCACGTTCGCTCGTTACAAACCAAATGCAGGCCAAAATATGCCCCATCGCGAGATACGATGCCAACCCACGCACGAAATATAATGCTGCATCGCTTACTGGTACTTTTCGATCATAAACCAGGTACTGGAAAAGCTTTTCCGATAGCGGTTCAATACGCTGCACCAGCAAGAAACGATTCATCCTTAAAAACCAGCGTGAGGTCCACCACGAACAGTGAGCCGTCTCAGCAATCGAAGGCGCGTATGCTAGCGGCACACGGACTTCTGAAACGAAAAGTAACAGTTCAAGAGGGATCATTGCTAGAATGTCAGCGCGAAGAGCGGGATTGTATAGAAAAACTCGACGAAAGCCGCCTTGCGTCGAGCTGACCAAGTTGGTGCCCATGCTGTGAACTGGTAAAGAAGCGTACCGAATTCTGTAGCTCACATCCATGACGCACAGAATGTCCATGAAGACCTCAAATCCGGCCCAGGTGCGCAGAGTAGATTGAGGCAGCTCGGTCAAATCGGTCGCAAAGCAGAGCTTTAATGGTGTGATCGTGACATGATAAAGCGCCACAGCAAGCATACCAATACCCCATACCTTGCCCAGCTCTTTAATTCGTCTGATGAACGCCCTTGACTTGGGATCAAGGATGTCTGTGCGCTCGTTCACAAGTTGAAACTTCATTCCCATCAACGAAGGGCGTTGTACATTGCTGGTGCGAAGAATTGGTTCTAGAAATTGAAAACTTGCACGCAGCTGGGGAGTTACTGGTCTTACGTCACTGAGCCGTTTGGCGATATTGGTCATACTTGGAGCCTGCGCAATAGCAGTACCCGGCGTGAAATCTGGATTTCTCCACTGACGGTACTGGTGATACAATCGGAGTTGTGTCGCGTACTGTGGGCGTTGGCAGCGCTGAATGATAGCAAAATCAATGTTTCCCCTCCATGTTTCCCCATCTATCATCTTCAAACCCGTTTTACCCTCTTGGGTTAAGCCTTGAAAATACTTGGCCTCAAATAGCGGTAGCGAATGGCTCCGCCTCATGCTGGCGCGAGTGATCCCTGTCTTCGTGTCTTTTATCAGCCCAGGTTGCTTCTGTATCTCCTCTTGCATGATCACAGCAGAGAACCGCCGCCTTCGAAGAGAAGCACTCTGTTCACCAGAACCTGCCGCAATCTTCGATAGCTTAGCTGCATTGTCGAGCGCAACTGCTCTTCGACTGGCAGCAGCCGAAGCTTCCGAGGCATTTTGGCTGTTGTAGTGAAAAGAGTAAGACGACTGCCGCTTCACGAGACCTCGAGAAGGGTGGATTCGAACTTGTGGACGATGGTCATTTTCACCATCCACGCTTGTCCTCGGACGTGTGAAAGTTGTGTCGGGGGGAATGAGATCCTCCAACAGTTTGTCGACAGCGTGTCGTACGGCTGCAAGGATCTTGAACCGTGCCCAGCTTTCCTTTTCCAGACGGCGCAAGTGTTGCTTCGTTAGACTCTCTCGGATCAACTTGTTAACCGGGTTTAGATCCACAATGAATTGAATCATGTGAATATCAACCGCTTCGTTGCTGTTGGCAGTTGTAAGACGAGGTTTATCTCCGATAGCACTTCGGTACATTTCACTGGAAGCGCCATGCGCTTTGCCTCGCGAAAAACTGTGGCGTCCGCTCCGATTCGATACAGCCGAGGATGCCCGCCGCCGCAAATTTAAGGCGGTTAGAGCGTCGCGGTATTGGGATGCAAGTGCATCGGTCTTTGTCAGGAGGTATTTCGTTTTCTTCTCGAGCAATTGAATTTCCGAGGGCAAGGAGACTCTGCTACTTCCTCTCGTCGTCAAACCGAGGGGTCGTACGGTTGGCGGAGTGCCCGGCAAACTTGGTTCCGGGGTTGATGCATTGGAATGCGACGAAGCTTCCATCTGGCGAGCTGCCAGCAGACGTTTAGCTCTGCTCGCTGTTCGTAAGTTACTCCGTTGATACCGCAAAAGTCGACCACGAACCCAGTCGAGAATAGCGTGCAGAGCATGCTTCTGTATCTGAATATCGGATAGGTCGCCATCCGTCGTCCAAAGTTCTTTCCAGTCGTGTTTGGTAACGTAAAGCACTTCGCACGAAGTGGTCGCCCGGACCGTTGCTAGTCTTCGCTGCTTCGAGAGAAAAAAAGCAACTTCTCCAAACAGCGCACCTTGCATGAGTGCAGCCACGCTTGTCACTGAATTTGTCCAAAACGCGGCTGCAAGTCCCTTCCGCATGATGCACAAACGACTGCCATACGTCCCTTCAACTAAAATGTTGTCGCCCGGGATGAAAAGCTCAGACTGCATACGCAACGCTAGGTTATTGATCTGTAGTGCGGTAAGAAAGCTTCGAATAGGCAATAATGCAATGGAGTGACCATAGACCTCCAGCATCATTTTGAGTCGAAGGTTTGCAGAGAGGTCGTGCACGGTGCTGTGCAAATCAAGCCCCTTCGTGTGCTCAAACTGGAGATGGAAGAAGAAGCTGACGCGTTCACGTAGGTTCTCAGGCAACTCGTGTTCCTTTGCAAAGCTGTCGAAGCTAGCGATCCGATCCTTGTACTGCTTCGCTTCTTTACCAAGCTCAAGAATAAGTTCCGAAATCTCACCAACGATGTGGCCGATAATGAAAGTGCAGCCCAGGCACGTAAATGCCGTCCAAAGCGTACCAGCTGCGTCACGAGGGATACTTTCGCGTGAGCCCACGAGCAATAAAGTGGTAATAGACCAATAGAACGACTTCGCATAGAGTATCGGAACTGAGTTGTGATATTGATGCAGCAAGTGGTCTTCAGCCATCCAGCATCGTTCAACATGCTCACACTCGTTCTCAGATATCAGGAAGAAAATGCAGCCGACACAATGTGCTACCAACACAAGAATAATCATCAACTTGGCGGGGCTCAAATAAGCGGAGACATTGTGCGACGCGAAGTGCTGCTGTATCTGCACTATTACGTCGTCCAGGTACGTCAAAAGATCCACACAACGTACAAGTCGCGGCAATCGGCACAAACTCACCACTACTGACCCGCTAGCTCTTGGCACGTAAAGGGGCAATGATGCAACAAGATCCCACCTGAAAGTTGCGCTATGTAGGTATTGAGAATCCATCTCTTGCCTGCTCACAAGATTTTCAAAGCCGACCTCCGAGCCCCCAAAGTAGTAAAGCCGTAGATAGATATCAAACACGAAACAAAAGTCACATCCGAAGTCAGCAAGCCACACAACGGTGCTTAAACCTCCGGAAAAGTGAAGGTGTGCGTGAAAACATATCCGGAAAATCACGAAAATGACGTTGTAAATATTCCAGCACGTGATGACAGCATTCCAAATGCTCGTGAAAGTGCCTCGAATTGCGTCAACATCACGGAGGCCTTGTTTCTCGTTTTTACCACCACTTTTACCGGGTATTATCGCCATGGTATCGTGCTGGCAAAAAAGAGTAGACGTTTGCATCATGTGGGGCTGAAGCTTAAGGCGCTCGAGATTGTGCACAACACGCCGCATAGAATTGTGCTGATCAATCCACATAATATGGGCTTCCTCCTTTATATCGTTGAGGTCGCTTGCAAATTTGCGTTGGATGACGTCGAATTGCTCGCGAGTCATGACCGACGCCTGGACAAAAGATGCCGCTATGAGTGTAGCACTATGTGCTTTCCGAAGCAAAAATTCGGTAATACCGTAGCATTCACCACCGTTGAGCGCACGTATCGGGACTTTCCGTACGCGGAAGAACACGTTAACTTTACTTCCATGCAGAAAGACGAAAAACTCGCGGCAAATATCACCTTCTAGACAAATGGTTTCTCCATGTTGGTAGCTGTGATGTCGAAATTTGCCTGTGATCTCATGAAGAAACTCCGTGCTAGCCGAATCAAAAAGCGGCACGTTCTTCACAGCTTCGGAATGCAACAACGACGATATCTGGTAGCAAAGCTGATCAGGTAAGTGCGATAGCAGCTGAGACTCGTAGGCATGTTTGTGCTCCACAAACTGGTGGTGATAGAATCGTCGAATCTCTCCGCTTAGTTTCTCGGAAATATCCATACGCTCCAGGATACTGTTCAGCGTATTCATTTTCTCGATGTGGTGATGCCGTGTTGCCATTACGTTCGTAATCGTGCTTGACATTGCTCCTACTACACCAAAATTTATGATGCCTCCCATGAAAATCCACAATGCCGCAAAGTAGCTCTCGGCAGTTGAATAGGCGACGATGTCACCGTAACCCACTGCGGTCAACGTCACTACGGCCCAATACACTGAGCGTAAGTAGGCAAATGAGGACGTGTACATGGAAGATGGTTCTTCGACGGGGAAAGCTTCTCCGATGTGAGCATAGCAATCGAATTTTACCCACGAGCAGTTCTGGAACAGCGTTGCGTGTTGGAGACAGTTCTCGCGCGACAATTCTGACATCACCTCCGAACTAGCGTCTTCAAACGTTGACCCCCGTTCAATCCAAGCCATTTCGAACCACACGCAGCCAACGACGTGCAACATTAGTGTTACACCCAGCAGTAGGGAGACAACAAGGTGAGCTTTCGAGCTCACACCGTGGTAATCACTAATGCTGCGGAACAAACCGGGCATCTCACGTACTCGCAGTAAGCGAAGCAAACGAATGAGCGATAAACGCCCTCGTGCCGCGCTGATAGGGTGGGAATCAAATATCAAGCCGACAGGAAGCCATGCTAACAGATCTACGTAAAACCCACTAGCCCGATAAGCAGCAAAAATGAGATCTGGCTGTGTGACTTCCAGCATAACACTTTGGTCCAAGAAGGCGAAGTATCGCGAGCGCAAGACAAGATCGACAGCAAAATAAACCTCCACCAGAAGTGTCAATCCGTAACGCACACCGAACTTGGGCTGCTCAGCAAACATATCTTGGTCATCGGACATCGCAATAAACACAGAAAAGAAGGGGGCCTCAAAGGCGACGTAGATGACAGCGATCAAACGAGCAGTTTCCCAGTACACACGAAACATTGAACCAGGAAGTCGCCAGCTTACACCGCGCCTCATCTCACCGGAATAAGCCTCATCAGCAACACTATGGGTGCTACCGCCGACCGAGTTTCTGCCGCCACTCTCATGACCACCACGCAATCCCAGCAATCTCTTAGTCTTGCGCAACTGCGTCGAGTACTTTTCCAAGGTCTCAATCATGCGCGTGCGAACAGCAACTTCGTTGCCTCTGTGCGAAAAGGTAACGGCTTCATCAAACTTGGCTTTGGCGAGAACGTAAAGTTCACAAAATGTTTTCGCGATCGCTTTTTCTTCATACTTTTCCGGGAAGAGCAAGCATGCGTCCGCAAAGAAATCCCCCGTGTTGCACTCCTTTGGACTAGAGCCATTAAAAGATGACAGCACCACTTTCCCACGAATAACAAAGAACATCTGCACGTTAAACTTGGGCTCAGTGATCTGGTCAGCTGGCGAATACACACGACGCACAAGCGCAAGAGCGAGCAAATTGACGAATTCCACACTTTCTTTCATGAGAAAGCATACTTGTTTTATGCGAGTAGCCTTCAGGGTCGCGACAACTTTTGACTGCAAGTGTTTGGGCATGATGTGCAGCGCTTCTTCGCTGTCAAGACTGTGGTGAGTACTCCAGGAGTAACTGAAATACGCAGTAACCTGCCGCCGAATAGTGCGCGTAATGTTTTTCGAGTGCATGTACTCACGAGCATTGTCCACATGCGTTGTGAAAGCTGCATATCGCGCATTCCGAATCCGAAAGATAAACAGAAAAGTCGCCAGTACCGACGATCCGAAGAGCGCACCCATGAGCGTCACGATCACTGCGTACACCGTTTCAGCATCGGAGACGGGGGTAACATCGTCATATCCAAGTAAAACCATTGTCCTGGATGCCCAGTACAACGTTCGAGCATATTTCCGGGCTACTGTTGCATCGAAAAGCCGATCTCGCACTGCCCAGCTTGTCTCCACACTTTCATCACAATTCTCCAAGGACACACCACACTGGGCATGAGCAAGAAGCATATATCCACAAGCCACATAGTGGCACAAGCCGGCGCACAACCCGATATTGCGCACGAGGGTATCAATGCCTGTGGAAGAGAGGTGCTGGACCCATCCGCGATCCGAATAAACATTGGCTACCCGCTCCAAATAGTGGCGTATCCTGTAGATGCGGCAGATCTTGGTAATCCGCGTCAGGTGCAATGCATTGTAGGCTCCAGTCGCGAGGGCTATAGCGTCCGTCGGCACAAGAGCAATAATCTCCAGCACAAGTTGCAAATTGCGCACGCAAAGGTACTTCCGATGGGACTTGGTGACGTCCAACCCCGCGATCGATGACAATGGTTTGATGGAAGCTAGCGTCCACTTGGCCTTTCCTGTCCTTAGGGCGTTGCCCGATGCTGTACGGCTTAACGTCTTGGGCATCTTGAGCCGGTTGGCATCTCTCGTCAGCTTTTTGCCCAGCTCAAAGCTCACCTCCTCCGAAAGCTGCGAGAACGAGTCCCTCCACACACGGTAAAACCCGATAAACTCCACCAGCCCAATGACGTCAGCCACAAGATCCAGCGGGGTGAAGATGGACAATTCCTCCGTCCATCGATGCACGCCTTCCTGCTCCTCGTGCTGGAACGGGTTGTAGTAAAAGGCGATCCGGAACGGCACCGTCAGGAAAATGTAGAGAGCCGCATAGAGGCTGATGGTCAGGTTGATGGTCTGCCTCGTGGTCCACGGCAGTCTCTTGTAGAGTCTGGATACAGGCCGAGAGCCTCGTCGATACAGCCGTCTGCAGACTTTCAGGAGGCTTCGGCTGGACAATTTGGACGCAGTCTTCAAGGTACTGCGCGGGACTTCGAACTCCACCGCGGTTAAGCTGGTTCTGGGGCGGGCGGCCGGGTCTTCCGTGGCCACCACCACCTCGTGTGGGTCGTCGTTCTGGGCCGCCGCCGCGTACACTTTGCGGTGAGGCATCGTCAAGGACTGCGGCGGTCGCTGCGACTCATGAAAAGTGTCTGCAGGTTGTTTCTGTCGCCTGCTGACTGTAGTAGCCGCAATTGGCGCGCCGTCGGTTGGTTTCGCGCATGCCGCCGCCACGGACAGCTATTTAGGGCGCCGACCCGTTAGCAAGAGTGCGCAATTTCCCCAGCACACACACTCCGCTAATTGTGTCGTCCACACCACAAATTGTGTTGCCCACACAACACGACACCTCAGTGACCATCACTCCTGAGCGCATTCCCCCTCGCCCATACTCAGTTCAGGTGTAGCGCCGCGCGAGGACGACGATGGACTCATCGAAGCGCGTGGCGGACGCCAAGGCGCCGCGCAAGGAGGCGCCGGCCGCGGACATGAAGCGCCTGCAGAAGTTCTACGCGGCCGACCGGCCACCGCGCAAGCGGCTGCGCACGCTGCTGGACTTCCTCAAGCACCCGCCGGGGGCGGAGGGGGCCTCGGGCGGCGGGAACATCGCCGTCGCCGTGCAGTCGCTGCTCTCCGGCGCCTCCAAGGAGGCCGCGGGCGCTGCCAACACGGGCCCGGAGCACGCCGCCGCCGTGGCCGACTTCTGGTCCGACGCCAACAACAGCACGCTCGTGTTCGGCGTCGTGAACGACTGCGTCACGGAGCTCGAGACGCTCTACACGCCCCACGAGACGGCGTTCCGCAAGCAGCGCCGCAAGCCGCTGGAAGCCGAGGACTGGAGCGAGGTGTTCGAGGGGCTGGAGGTGCTGCTCCGCAACAACGCGGCCAGACTGCGGGAGGGCTGGAACAACAACGGCCTGACGATGCTGTTCGCCAAGCTGCTCAAGAGGGACAACCACTCCATGATCAAGAAGTACGCGTTTCGGTGCTTGGCGCTGTACACGGACGCCACGAGGAACATCCAGCAGCTGTCGGCCATGCCGTCTACGAGCACGTCGAGCTTCCAGGCCTCGAGAGCGGGCAGCATCCGGCTGATGAGCGACGGCATCGAGATCGACATCGACGAGGACGAGGGCGACGCTCGGGGCACGGCCATGCTCTCACACGCCATGCCCAACAGGAAGAACATGCATCTGGAGCTGCTGAGAGAGAGTGTTGACTTCTCTCCCTATGGAGGTGGCAGCATCATGCTGCCCGACAAGTTTTTGAACGAAGGAGTGCACGTGGAAGGGTGGATGAGGCCCATGCCGACGCAGGCGGAGGAGCCCGTGGATATGCTGAAGTTTCTGATGGACTTGAGTTTGGAGAGGGAAGATGGGCATGCGAAACTGGCGCCCTTGTCGGCTACTGGCAAGCCGAGTGGGAGCAGCGACAGGTTCATTTTCTGGGCAGAGCTGATTATGAAGTTCTACATGCCGTTGCTGTACCCGAAGGTGTGCCTCAAGGTCAAGCTGAAAGAGGAGGGGGACACGCTGGGATTTTTCCACCACTGCCCCGGAAGCTTCCAGCGAGTTGTGGCGCGGTGGGTGTACAAGTTGCGTTCGAAGGAGGACTTTATGGAGGTGCTGTGGTCACGACGCGAGTTCTCTGAAGTGATTATGGAAACGATCCGCCAACGATTTGCCTATCGCGACACAGAGCTGGTGGTGGATGCGATTAAATTTTACTCTGGAATCTGCACTGGGGCGCAGTATGTCCCGTCCGGAATGAAAGCGCAGATGAACGAGTGCTCTCGCGCGATGATTTCGCATGTATCGCAGCTCTTTCACCCGTCGGTTCAGTTGGATGACTCGAAGATTTTGTTGCACTGCATCGAACTATTGGAGCTCGTTTCCCAGCGACGGCTAGATGATTACACTTCCACATACCTTCGGAAGTTCGTGCTATCTACTATCGACAACTGCACCATACTGCGCGATCCAAGTAACCGCCCCGTTCTTACAGCAATGCTTTCGATTGTACTGCACGTGTGGATGCACTCGGCGGTAGTCGCGAAGGCCACAGGTGCACAGATGTGGATGGAACTTACTATTGCCATTCGGCGATGGCTTGTCAACCCTGGGGACGCTAAGGTTGTCGGGGTTGAAATGATCAACTGCTGGAAGCGTGAGCTCCGATTTTCAAGCTGTTTGCTGATGTACGTCATGGACAAGGGCTACTCATATCTGAAAGTCACGCCGGAAGGAGCTATGCTGCTACCTCAGAACGGTGCCGGTGGAAAGGATGATAAGGTATCGGGAAGTGGGAAAACCTTGCGGGAGCTGAAACAAGGATATTTGCAGTCTTCAGCCAATTTTCTTATGATGACGGTTGTAGAGGTATCCGACGCGACGCTGCTTCTCGATCGGGTATTACACCTTATCCCTCCCCCAACGGTAGCTGCGCTTCCGCCACCGATGCACCTCAGCCTGACCGAAGGTATGCTACAATTGGTGGAATTGTGGATCGATTCGGCGATTGGAGCACAGCGCACACAGCCATCGGAGCTGCAGCAAATTAGTCCATCCACGGTTCTCGCTTTGTTTGGCGAGTGGTTTTTACCTGCATGTGAACTGGAGGCTCCCGATTTTCAAAATTCGCGTTGCGTGGCGATTGTGGCTCTGTGCAAGCTCTGCTCAGTCCGCTGCACTAACTCAATTACGCGCGGCCACCTGACGACCCTTGCCCGCGTCCTCTTCAAGGGAATCACATCACCATCCGGGGTGGTTGTTTCCACCGTATTGCAGAAATCATCGGTGCTGTTCTCGTTGAATCTCGAAGGCCTCAACATCCTCGTACCCGCCTATTTGTATGCGGTCGATGAGATCATTATTGGCAACATCTGGAGTCGTGCAGAGAAGTCTAAGGTCAAGTCGTCGGAGTGGAATAATGAGCTGAACGCAGCACTTGATGTGGTTTTCGCTATCTTGGAATTGCCCAAAAGGTTCCCCGATCAAGATTTCGTGCGGTGGAGACAAAAAATTCAGGGCGTGTGCGGTATTGACGAGATCAGTTTGATGCAGGACATCATTGATGAAATTCCGGAGACATTGGATGAGTTTCACGTGATTATTGGTCGTATTCTGGTTCGCATTGCCCAGCTCCCGTTTACAGACGTCGTGGATATTAAAAAGCGTGCACTGTGGGGGATTTACTGTCTCGTCGTCATGAACCTGAAGCCAAGCATGAATGGTGGGCACGCCGTGGATCCAATTCATCTAGCTGAATGGGTTGTGCATCTCGTGGATGTATGTCAAAACATGGATTTCTCAATTTCGATGGCAGCACTCTCGATTTTGCAAGACATGTCCGACTACCACGAGGAAATTAACGCGTTTGAGCCTTCCCTGGTCGCGCGGATTGTCATGACGCTGGCAGTGTTTGCTCAGCAGCAAGTTGAAGAGGCTTCCATCGAGGTTCAGGCGGCAATGGAGCGTATGGGTGCTGCTGATACTGCAAGTGAACACAGTGGCTCAGGCACCAAGTCTGCCTCCTTCACAGGATCCAGTCTCACAGGTGGCTCTCACGTTTCAGGCCCCAGTGGAGGGGCTCGTCGTGGAAGCGACAATCCTAGGGCGAGTCGAGTTGAGGGTTCAATAGCCAGTAATCCCGGTGAAGCGACAGACGCGTTTAGCAAGCTGAAGAGCAAGCTGAAGCCTGGCGCCCCTAACGCCCCTGCCTCTGCTCCATCACCCGTGACAAACAGCCCAGTAGGCGAAGCAACGTCTGTAGCTGCGCAAAAAGAACAGGAAATCCCGGCTCTTCGATTGATTGTGCAGAAGACCAGCGCGATATTTGAATGCCTGCGCTTTTGGCTCATGCATCGAACGGAGGTTTTACAAGACGCTGACGTAAAGAAATTGATCTTCAGCGCTATCGAGGCGGCGTTGGTGGGTACGCTGCCTGATGGTGAATGGCAACGCGAAGTTGAACGTGCTCGTACGCTTGAGCGACGCATGTCGATGCCGCTTCTATTCCTGGGATTGCAAATGCGCGCATCATTGAATAATGAGCCAGGTCATGCCGGGTTGAAGTGCTTTGAAGAGACTGCTGTGGCTGCCGAAGGACTGCTGATGCACTTATTACACCACATCAATGGATTCCCGTCAGCTGCAGGGGTTGATCAGATGGTGTCCGACTGCTCTGAACTCACCGAGTTGGATGCCTCACGCGATAATGGAGAAGACGATTCACCGCCTGCGGCGTTGAGCTTTGTGTTCATGGACTCGATCGTGTTTAGCGTTGTGGGCAGTTTAGACTCACCGTGCGCGCGGTTTATCGTACGCGATATGACTGGGCTTTTCACGTGGGAGATAACACCAGGTGTGATGCCACGTGGTGGGCATTCACTAACAAGTTGGATCGGCGCGGGTTCTGCTGGAAACAAGAAGCTCGACGTTAATGCCCCCGTTGAGAGAGAATTGACCCTGCAGACGGATATGATCACGGACTCGCTGGCACTGCACCACCCCACTGGTGCCGTGCAGGTGGAATTCAAGCACACTGACGAGGTTGGAGGTATATGCAAAACCTGTGGCGGGGAGAAGCCACGAACGAAGGCAGCCCCGTCTGATGCAAAGGGTGGACGCAGCAATGCTTCGTCGGGGATCAAATTGGAGGCGCGTCAGGTTTCTTGGGAACAGGAACAAGACAACTTGTCCAATAATGTGTGCCCCATCAAGAGCAGTTATGTTTTTCACGAAGATGGAAGTTCCTCATCCACAAGTGCGAGCACCAAGGAAGGCGGCGATTCCAAGAAAAAGGAGAAATCGCGATCATCTGAGGTCGAAAAAATGCCAGGCAGTGGAAATAAAGATGAGCGCCAAGAACGCCTCGAGCGGATTGCAAAACAACACGAAGAACGCAATAACACGGGCACATCTGCACAGCCCACCCCAGAGCCGCAAAAAGTGGTTTGCCACTGCCCACCACAGTCCGAATCGAAGTTCAAACGCCGTACCACAACTACGATCTGTGGGCTTTTCGATATGTCGATTAATGAGCCGAACGTTGGCAGTTTAGATGACGAACGATGTTTGCTGGACCTGGTTCTAGACAGCATTCCGATGGTGTTCCGCGACTGTGGCGGTGATACGACCGACAAAACCCTTCTGGGCGGCCGCTACTCCATGATGCGCTACAATCTTATGGATCTTATGCCCTCTTCGAACCCCCTTCTGATGGACTCTGCCGAAGCATCGGGATTTTCATTCCTACAACGACTTATTCATGACGAAGAATGCTACTCGCAACTGAAGAACTTTTTGACAAAGGAGGAGAATACTGGTGGAAAAGAACTTGTGGAGTTTTGTGACGCTGTGAAGAAGTATGAACGCTCGTCTGTCCCTACGGATCGCTTGGGCCAGGCCACTGTCATTTACTGGGAATTCCTAACAGTTGAAGGAGGGAAGAAGCTCATTTTCCCAACTGCAATCGTATCGGACATTCAAGAGCAGATTCACAAAGCCCAGTCCGCCCTGAGAGCAGCAGCGGCAGTAACTGGTGAGGATCCTTCAGCGCCAAAGTTCTGTCTTCCAGGCTCGCTTTTCCAGCACGCTATGGCATTTGTTGAGTATGAAGGATTCGAGAAGTCGGGCTTGCTGGACAAGTACGTTGCAGCGCTGGACCAACCTGCGACATCATCATCAACAGCAGGCTCTACCAGTGCAAGCAACGGTAAAAGCAGCTCAAGCACACCGTCCATTCCACCCCAGCTTGCGCTTTTCGACTCATTTTCAATCATGGAAGTGAATGCGCGTGTATCCCACCTGGCTCTGCAGAAACGAAATTCGGACGAGCAATTGGTGAAAATGACAAAGCCGGGTGTGACTGCTGAGCGTTTGATGGATGTGTCAAACAGCAGCCTAAAGGATAGCCGTGTTAGCGCGCTTGACATTTGTCGGCTGTTCTTGTCACAAGCGGGTCTGTTACCATCCCCCGACGGTGATTCGAAGAAGAAATCGACTTTGAAATTGCTGGAGCATGGACCAAAACTAGAGCGGTCGTTGAGGCACCTGGATAAGAGTCCGACGCGCGAAACCATGAAGATTGGCGTGATTTATGTGGGCAAGAGGCAACATACTCAGCAAGAAATCCTCCACAACGAGAAGGGAAGTCGCGCTTACGAATCGTTTTTGTCGCAACTTGGCTGGAAGGTTGATATGCAGACGCATCGTGGCTTTGTGGGTGGTTTGGACACAAACCCCAAAAGCCTCTCGAACGGAAAGACGACGCTTTATTACGCTACCTCGCACAGCGAGGTGATGTTCCACGTGGTCACCATGATGCCCACAAAGGCGTCAGACCCGCAGCAGATCGACAAAAAGCGGCACGTGGGCAATGACTACGTGCACATTGTCTGGAGCGACAACGCAGCCCAAGCCTATGACCCGTCAACAATTACGAGCCACTTCAATGACGTGCAGATTGTGATTTACCCACTTCGAAAGGCGCAACGTGGGCTCTACTTGATCAAGATCCACACCAAGGATAAGGTGCCACCTTTCGGGCCGCTGCAGTCAGGCATGGTGGTCCACCAGTCTGACCTTGCACGGCTTGTGCGGCAAACAGCTATGAACGCGAACCGGGTGTGCCGCTCACAGGTAAACTCGTCGCTACCTGATATTGTGGTGTGATCGGCGGTGCTAACATGTTATGTTGCTTTGCAGACAATGCTGTATGTGCGGCCGTATCCGACGCGAAAGAAATTAGTAGACGAAATTGTCGAACGGTATGCGGTCGAGTACAAGGAAAGTCAACTGCTCACGATGCTGTTCGGTAATTCCGCGTCGACGTCTGCTTCCATCCCGACACCGTCGGCTGGCACTGATTAGTTTTAGTCAGCCCAGTGAATGTTAAACGATTATGTGGATGTACGTTTTGGCCTCACTTCGCGCACTTTTACTAAGGGAGGATCTTTCATTTGCTACGAGAATTGGTAGCGAGTGAGACCTGCTAAGTACTCGAGAAAAGAATGCCACAGTGAATAAATAATACATGTAGTCCCTTCCACCAGCCAGCACTCGAACGAATTGATGCCCCCCAGCATTTAGCGCTGGTAACGAAGGGGGAAGCGTCGAAGGAAGCACGCCCCACTCTGCTGAAGCTGATGTCTGCAGAACACACGGACCCGACTCACTATTGGTGTGTGCATCTTCCCATCAAATGTGTTAATAGCAAGCTCCTTGGGACGAAGTGTTATGCCTGCTATACTGCGTGTTCTGTAGTTGCCTTCTGTACGACGTTTACTAAGTTTGGAATTATCGACGTAGGAGGCAAGGCACTTAACGTATTACCTGACGTCCACGTTTTGCATAGCGACGCAATGAGAAGGGCGAGCAGGAGCAGCATGGGGAGCAAGAGCACGTCTCGTATCGCTGAGCCGCAGATCCGTCGGTCGAGTGCACAGCTCCTTCAGCCTCCACACCTTTTTCGCCAAAGTCTTAGCCGAAGACCGACAGGACGCTTTCGACCCGAATGCGAAAGCTATCAAGGTTTGGCAGCAGGTTTTACTTGTGGGTATACTGCTGAAATCTTTCCTACTACCGTACTTCACAGCATTCCAGCCAGGTGTAGTAGGCACCATCTCTGCATTTTCCGCGCTTATCTTGGTGTGTGAAGCAGTTTTCATGGTAGACCTTTTCATCCAAGCACGCACAGGTTTCTACTCTGACGGGAACCTTATCCGAAACAAGAAGCGGACGATACGGCGATACGTGCACTCGCGGCAATTTGTACTTGATCTGGTAGCGCTCCTACCCGTTCAGCTTCTTGGACTAAAATGCTGCTGTTTAAGCTCATCAGATGGTCAAGGCTGCCGCGGCTCGTGTCGAATCTGGATGAGTTCTACTCGAAGTATTTCGTGGCACTCAAACTAGCAAAGGTTTTGGCGTCTACATTGTACTTGGCCCACATTGTAGCTTGTGTACGCTACAGCTTCGGGGAAGACGTCAACAGCGCAGATCATTGGCTGCCTGTGTACAGTCCTTTACGGCACCGCGATCACTACTTGACATCGTTGTTCTGGAGTGTTGGGATCATGACGGGTCTCTTTGAAGGGAAATTGCCTCGCCATATCTCCGAGTTCGTGTTCACCATCGCGGTCGCACTCTGTGGATTCTCCCTCTTCACGACACTATGCGCAACAATCTTCGTCATTTCCAAGTGCGAGAGCGGCAACTCAGAGGCCACGACCGCACGAATCAATCAACTCACGTATATGCTCTCCTTTCATTGCGTCCCGGAAGAGCACAAGGTCCAAGCCATCGAGTATCTTAAGGTACGTCGTCGGTCGCTTTATTATGCCATCGTTGGTATCATAACTCACTAAGTCGACACTTTCTCGTTGTTGTCCAGCGTTATTACACGGATGCTGAGTCGAATGATCGTGAGACAGTGAGACTCTTGTGTCCGTCAATAGCGAACGATATCCAGGTTAAGCTCCTCAAGTCCACAATCGCCCAGGTTTCGCTGTTTGACGGCTGCAGTGACCAGTTTATTGTAGCCATGACGAGTCTTTTGGAGATGGTCGCCGTACCAGCGCAGACGACGCTTTTTTCCGCTGGAGACTATGGAGACGCGATGTACGTCGTTCACTCGGGTGTGCTCTCCACCATTTGCAATTCTGTGACAGTACGCGAGCTCCGCAAAGGCTCGTGCTTTGGCGAGATTTCTGTCTTTTCCTCGCTCTCTCGAACTGCCACGGTCGTATCTACATCATATGCAACCTTGTACAAACCCTCAAGGTTTCACTGTGAACGGGTCTTGGAGGGATACCCAGAACGTGCTGCTTTGAGGCGTTTGTCCCACTGCTTCATATTATGCTATCTGGTGATCCACTCGAGTGGCACTCGATCGTATTCGATGCCAATTCGGATGCTAGGAAGCGATTGGCTACATGTATGTGGGTCACATAACACAATTTAGCCCTGTTGACCATGCGACGCGAGTTCAAGGTGCAACCGCCGCCTGCGTTTCGGAACCATGCGATCGATGGTCTAAGGCGCTGTGCAGTGTACACTTCACCAACCTCCATTCAGCCCGCCTGGACAAACGGGTCAGCAATTCCGACTAATCGTTGTGGGCCATGGCGTCGGCCTCCAAGTCTGCCGCTGCGGGGGACAAGAAGAAGAGCAAGAAGAGCAGTCGATCCAGTGGCGCCGAGGCGACATCACGCAGCAAGGACAAGGGCCGCAAGAGCAAGGACAAAGACCGCAAGAGCTCGTCCAAGCGAGAGAAAACAAAGGCAGCAGTAGCAGCGCCAGCGCCGCCTCCTGAGCCAACCAGCGTCGTTTCAGCTCCGACCCCAGTCGCGCCGCTGATCCACGACCCGGACGCCATTCAGCTGTTCCGTCGATACGACCGCAGCCGGTCCGGTGGCCTCACTCGACTCGACTTCCTGCAGCTACTGAAGGACTATGCAGACCCGACGAGCAACGGATGGGGGTCGTCCTTGTTATCGCGGCCGCCGCTGTCACTCACGGACACGAGAGGCATCCCGCTAGGCTATCAACGAGCCGACAGGAACTCGGAGTTCGAAGCAGGACAGCTATTCGAGCGGTACGATAAGGACCACACGGGCGCACTTACTCTAGACACGTTCCACGTCTTCTTCGCGGACTTCAAGCCGCAGCTAAGAGCGTTCATCGAGGAGAGCAACTACCGAGCGCTCGCACCGCCCCCACCGGTTATGGTAGCCCCGGTGCCGCTGCATCCCGTGCAGGAAGAAGAACCGGTGCCGCCTCCAGCTGAAGTCCGCCATGTTGCGATTGGAGGGGATACCCCGCTTCCAAGCCCCAAAGTGACTCGAGCGCCGTCGCCGAAGCACGAGAAGCAAGCAGATCTGGAAAGCCTCTTGCGCGTCAAAGATCAAATGATCTACCAACTGCTGCAGGAGCGCTCGGCGATGCGAAAAGAGCGAGCCGCGGTGGAAGCGAGCTTGAAGAAACTCAGCGACGTCAGCACCCGCGAGATGAAAAAGTGGGCAAGGTTGACGGACGACATGCAGGCCGAAATCGAGCAACTACGCTCGCAGCTGCGTGCGCAAACACAACACCGCACCGCAATGACAAGCAGGTAAAATAAAATACTTGAAGTAATAAAATACCAAGCTTAGTAAATTCGCGTAATGATTCATTATCGTGACTTCGAGCCGCGATGGCTTCTCCGCTGCTGGTCGTCACGCTGGTGCTCCGCTATCACAAGGAAGGCGCTGCACTCGAGCACGTTGGACGCCTTATCGCCAGCTACGTGGGCCCCAAGAGCGACCTGACGCTACGTGATGCCTGCGAGTTTGGGTCCACCGAGCTGCTGGACTGGAAGTGGGCGATACTTTACCTGTGAGCGCTTCTGGTAGTGGTGAACATGACGGAGGCAACGTGGTGCAGTGGGGAGGTCACAGTATACCGAAGGGTGCGCAGGAAGAGCATTTCAGCGTCGTCCGGTTTCTCTACGAGAACACGCCCCGTACCTTGTCTGCGGGGTCGTTGACCTGGACAATCGCAGCCCTTCTGGCTGCAGGCGAAGTGGCGCTCGCGGAGCTGTTGCTGCCTCCTGGAAAATCCGTCACAGACTACAGACGCTTCTCTTCTAAAGCTGCGTCCAAGCGTGCAGTTAGTGCTGGCCCAGTGGACGAGAAAGTTGAAGCTGCAGCTGCACTGAAGAAGCAAGTCGAGGTTGGTCGCTTAGACCTCGCCCAGAGAGTCTGGGAGAAGTACGCGTGGCTCATATCGTCGGATGAATGGATGCAGCATTGGATGGAGGCGATGGCAACAGCATGTCAGATGGGGAATCTCGCTATTTTGCAGTGGATGATGGAGCACCCTTCGGGTCGAGCGGCTATCACGTTCTCGAAGAAGCCCGATGATTTGATTCCTTTGTTGAATAACGCAGCAAGTGAAGGGCATCTAGAAGTGATGGGGTATCTCAATGATCAAGGGTTCGCTGTGGATTTTGGGGTCGCGCTACTCTGTGCGATTCGCAGAGACAACATGAAAGCGGTAACGTGGCTGATAGCGCACTTCACTCCGTCGGAGAAGATCCCTGAATATTGCATTCTGGTGGAAGCTGCGAGGTATGGACGTGTGGGGATGCTGCAGTATTTTCAGAGCTCGGAGTCTCTGGAGGTGCCGGGTTTCCCGGGGTCAAAACTATCCTCGATCCCAAGAACAGGTACTAAATTCTCACCCGACATTCGCACAGCCGGACTAAACGCGCACTCAACGGGATGGCGATCAACGGACGCTATGGACGCTGCTGCAGCCAATGGACAACGGAAAGCAGTCAAGTGGCTCCATATGAATCGAACTGAGGGTTGCACGAAGAGCGCGAGGATACCTGGAAGTGGTGAAATGGCTTCATGCGAAGGCTTCACGGACAGAGCCATCCATTCCGCGGTCCTCCATGATCGCATTGAAGTTGTGAAATGGTTGATACCGCAAGCACCAACGTATATGAAGAGCGGTGCGATGGAGGACGCTATTAACAAGGGGAATCTAGCGTTGGTGCAGTGGCTACACACCCAAGCGAAAGTTCGTTGCACGGCAAATGCGATGATCCTTGCTGCGGGACATGACCAATTGGAGATACTAAAGTACCTGTACTCGCATCGACCTAAGGGTGCTGCGCTCAAGAGCTGTGGGGTTGCAGTCGAGAGAGCAATGAGCGAAGGCCATTTCCGCGTCGCGCTTTGGTGTTTTAAGCACTTTCCTGCGCGTAATCCCA
This sequence comes from Phytophthora sojae, assembly GCF_000149755.1. Classification (NCBI taxonomy): domain Eukaryota; phylum Oomycota; class Peronosporomycetes; order Peronosporales; family Peronosporaceae; genus Phytophthora; species Phytophthora sojae. Next base: position 5,737,101 of record NW_009258118.1, read on the forward strand.
GTATTGATCGGATTTCTATCACGAGTACTACCCGGAAATGTTCGCGGAGCATGGCGTGGAAGCAATGCGTGAGAGAGCGAGACAGCGTCGTCCGGCAGGATTTGGTTTCATCGCGAAGTGGCTCGACTCCCAGGTGCCGAGTGCGTGATTGCATCCGGAACGTTTATCGTTCTTGCATCGGCTGCTGTGCCACAAACCTTCGAGGGTACCGTTTTCTTTTTCTTTTAAGGAAGTCAACGTCTAACTACATATTTTGATCAATCGTTGCTCATTTGTCGGTGTCGGACCAACTTTCCTGTATCATCCCTTCATGATAAGTATTTGCGAACTCAAAAATACAAAAAAATGAAAGACCTCGGAGAATGCGGTGAAGGCTGAAGAAGTCGTACTGCTTTTTTTTTAAAGTAGTTCACACGGATGCCTTCAAGTGACGATGGAGAGATGTTGCGGCCCAAACTAGTCACGCAGGCGGAGGTTAGATCTCACACTCGCTACGCAGCACTCCAGCCCATTCTCACCTTGCACCACACTCGCGCAGAACCAGTCATTCCGTGGCAGCGCTGCCAGCGCTGACCGCATACGCGCATCGTAGCGTAGTCCACCCTGGATATTCGCCAGACGGGCCCAGCGATTTCAATGGTCCATCGTGAGCGAGGAAACTCAGGTCCAGCGAGAGTTGTCGTCGTCGCAGCTGAGCGGACGCGCGCCACAGGCGCCGTCGAACGATAGCACCGAGAGTACCGAGTTGAAAGATATCGCTGAGATTGTTGGTCACAATGAACCGGCAACATGACGTGCATCGGACTGTGGACGATTGGCCTGATTGCAACGCCGGACTCGTCATCGTCGGGCGGCCAGCAACTCATCGTTGTGTTGACCTTGCGGGGGTTTGCCCGTCGTGAATCGTGTGCGAGCGGCGAAAGCGTCGGCGGCAACGTGGCAGCGTATTGCAGAGCAGCGCGGCGGCATGATATACCAGGACCAATGGCGCTGCAGCGTGCAAGTGCAAGTGTACCCCGCCAACCGGCTCCTGAAGATATGCCTTTCAAAGTGTCCTTCCATCGACGAAGCGGCGCGTTCGGCGCTCGTTCGGGCACCTGGCAGGGGAATGTTCCACCCAGGATCCTAAGAGTCCACTCCAAAGAACGTTCCGGACTTTGGCCCCCTTCATTTGGGTACCCCATATGATTCCTTCGAAGGTGTCCATTGCCCATTGCTGGTGAGCTCAATTGATCCTAGGAAAGTCGTCGCCTTGGGTTTTATGATTTGGAAATTCATATTCATTTTTCATCTTCATAGAGGGGCACAACCACAACAGATTTAGGCTATTAATACTATGGCCGTACATTGCCTGAGGCCGACTATGTTTTTGTGGTCAAAGTGTCGCTGCTTCTGCTTTCATGTTTTTCGTACTTAGTAGTCTATTACGAGTCGTAGAGGGAGAGTGGGTAAGAAAGGCGAGAGGTTTTATCGATTCGTGTTATCGTGAGTCTACAGGAAGAAAAACTTGCGACGAGGTTTGCATTCGATTTTTAGTTTAGAGGCACCGCCCCTACGATTTAACTTTCCCTTTTCTACACAAGCTGGCCAATAGGAATACATGTATTAATACAATACGACCCTGCAACTCGAGCACCGCAGCAGTGCGCTCGACTAACTTGTTTTCCATGTCGCCTCTTGGACCCGTACATCACTTAACTATCCATCACTACCAAGCTAAGGCAAGTTCTGACATACTCGAGCATAATTAGACCGAACGATACCGCGCCAGCACAAGACTCCCCCGATATCTCCTTGGCTAGTTTTGGACAGCTACGATCCACCACAACATCATTACTATTGACGGTGAAATTGGACTCTATTGATCCCTGGGGCAATCTGGCGATCCTTGGATGAAGTTTGTGTGCGTAATACATGTACGTGCATAGATAAAAAATATCCTGTTTATTTTTTGTAAATTGGTTTCGGTTTCGTCGTAAACTTCGACTCGAAATAAACTACCAAAAAACATCATTTAAGTACTGAACAAATATACAGGTTGTAATGAATACATTATAATAGATTGCTTATGTTCTCATATTAGCTGTTTCGGAGAGTAAAACTAACCAAAAAAAGAAAAAAATACGCTTTTGTTATTGATATTACTTTTTCAAACTTCAAGTTTAGCTGAATCCTTACAGCGGCGTACATTCTGTCCTCCATAAGGACAGCTGTGGCAACACAATCATTCACCGACGTACGTGTACTAAGAAAAATGGCTCAAGGATTGGCTCAATTGAGCACCTAGCCTGGCTGCAGTCCCATTATCAGACGGTGCAAAATGCCATAATTACTACCGTTTTACCGTAAATAGTGACAGATGTAATTACTGCAAATATTCCAGCATCTGCCACAAATAACCGTGACCCGGGCCTTGATCTCTCTTACTATTTGTAAATCACCTACCAGACCCGTTTGTGGCAACAGGTCCAGCCAATCAGCGCGCATATTCGTTCCGCCCAATCAGCGCGGCGCTCCGGGGAAGCCCAGAAAAGGATCGAGGCCCGAAGCGTCGGAGAGCTGAGCCGCCTGCAGTCGCCCGGAGTCGCTGCTCCGCCCAGGGCCCTCGCAGGTGCCGCCACAGAGCCACGTGCGCTCTCGCCCTCGCCACCGTCGCAGACGTGGAAACGCCAACCAACTCGCGTTGGCTCCAGGCCCCGCACACACAGATAACCGCCGGAAACCCACGCTGGCCCTGCGGCTCCACTGCACCTAGCAACCAGCCAAGAGCCCGGAGCCTACATACAACCCAGCCCAGAGCCTTCGAGCCTTAGCGCCATGTTCCGGAAGAAGACGGCCGGGCCCGTCGTCGACGACAAGGTAAAGCATGAACTCCGCGTAATCTATCCGCTGGAGGGGTAAAATATTTGCTCTAGACGTGAGATGGCAATGGGTAATTACTTAACGCTCTTATCTGCTCGCTTGCTTGCTGTGTAGGAGGCTCCAGCGGACGCCATCTCGCCTGCTGCCCCCGTGGAGGCGCCCCGGGAGCGTCGGACGTACTCGCTGGACGACTTCGATCTGCTGGCGACGCTGGGCACGGGCACGTTCGGCCGCGTGCGGCTCGTGCAGCTCAAGGGCGTGGGCTCGTACCACGCGCTCAAGATCCTCAAGAAGAGCGAGATCCTGCGGCTGCAGCAGCTACACCACATCAAGTGCGAGGTGGAGATCCTGAGCAAGATCCAGCACCCGTTCATCGTCAACTACCTGGGCCACTTCCAGGACGAGCGGAGACTCTACCTCGTGCTCGAGTACGTGCAGGGCGGAGAGCTCTTCTCGTACCTGAGGCGCCAGGGCCGCTTTCCCGACCACGTGGCCTGCTACTACGCCGCGCAGCTCGTGCTGGCCATGGCCTACCTCCACGCGCAGCACATTATCTACCGGGACCTCAAGCCCGAGAACCTGCTCATCACGTCCGAAGGGTCCCTCAAGATCACCGACTTTGGCTTTGCGAAGATCGTCGAGGACAAGACGTGGACGCTCTGCGGCACCCCCGAGTACCTCGCGCCCGAGATCATCCAGAGCAAGGGCCACGGCAAGTCGGTGGACTGGTGGGCGCTCGGCGTGCTCATCTACGAGATGCTGGCGGGCTACCCGCCCTTCTACGACGAGAACCCGTTCGGCATCTACCAGAAGATCCTGGACGGGAAGGTCGACTTCCCCAAGCACATAGACTCCAAGGCCAAGGACCTCATCAAGAAGCTCCTTTCGCAGGACCGCACCAAGCGACTCGGTACGTTTGTTTTCTACGTGTGGTGGGGTTTCATTCATCGACGAGAGGACTGACGAGTTACTGCTATTTTTTGCGCTGCAGGGTGCTTACGAGGTGGCTCAGAGGATGTGAAAAAGCATAAATATTTTGCCAAAGTGGACTGGGATGCCGTGCTCGCACGCACGGAAACGCCGCCGTACCTGCCGCCGGTTGGGGGCCCCGGCGACCACACGCACTTCGACGAGTACCCGGACTCGCCCGTGGACGACTCGGTCGTGCTGTACGGTGAGGACAGGGCGGCCTTCGACGTGTTTGACCAATTTTAAGCTCCATTTGGGGCAAATAAATACCTTTCCATGTCTTTTGTGCTGATACCGTCCAGGATTTGTTCGTCGTCACTTTATCACACAGAGATCGACTTCAACTTGGAGCTGTTCGTGCAGTGAAAAGCTCGCGTGAGTGTTGAAATTGCCATCCGAACGCAAACTGAACGCAGCCAAGTGGCGCGACACGATCGTTGCGTTGGCGGTGAGGCCAGCAGGTCTGTCTGTTTCGAGGACGACGTCGCGTTATACGCAACGAACTGCGTGAGACTGCTCTGCCAATTGCCCACAGCTCTGTCTGATACAGCGATAACGAACTTCGTGCATGTGAGACCGTGCAGATCACACAACGTCTCAAGGTTGCTCATGTCTACATGTCTACTAGCGAAATGGCTACACTTCTTCAAGATGGCTACAAGTATGAAAACCTTGTGTATTCAGACTGAATACTGAATAATTCAGTATTCAGTCTTGCCAAGTCTCTCTACTCGTGCTTGTTGGGCTGAATGGCCCGTAGTAATCGTGCTGCTTGCTCCTCGACGCTCGACGCTGGGTCAGACGCTGAATCTGCGCATGTTGTGGATACTTGCGCTGGAACTCGGTAGACTGTAACATCACCGGTTGAGTCCCCCACGACAAGCACCGGTGCTTTCGGAGCAAACGCCACCGTCGTGCATTCGAGCGGCACTTCGACCATCGTCGGGGCTGCAGGGACCGAGCTCGAAGCTGCATTGGGGTCTCGATACGTATCGTCGTCCAGTCGGTCGCTGTCGCCTCCACCTTTCGGTGTCATTTCTCTCGAAGTTCCGGCAGCGTCCAAGCCGTCAGCATCAGTCGGTGGAGGCACCGGAGCAGCCACAGCGATGAACTTCTTCGGGAAATGACGAATTATCGGGTCGAGTGTGGACTGAGCGAGATCCCAGAGCTCGATCCGACCGTCCTCCGCCACAGCAGCGAACACTGCAGCGTCACTTGGACTCCAGGAAGCACCCAAAACGGCCTGGGCAAGGTCCACCGAGTGGAACGTGAGCACTGCGTCGCCGCGCGGATCTGCCTGGTGCCACAGCTTGAGACTCCAATCGCCCGAGCACGAGAGGAAGAGGTCGCTGCAGAAGGGAGACACGAGCAGTTGGTACACCGGACCGGTGTGTCCGATGTACGTCTGCAGGTACTGCTCGTTGTACGACACCGAACACTTGTGCACAAGACCGTCTTCAGTGCCAACGAAGTAAACGGAGGGGTCACCTCGACTTGCAAACGCCAGACACCGACCACTTGCCTGTCGTGAGATGACTCCATCTCCAATACCGCTTGCTCCTGTTGCAGCGGTCCCTGCACCTCCGAGCAGCGGATTTGTCGAGCGCTTGAGTGTCATGAGGTCGCTGTAGCTCAAGCCCTTCTTCAGGCTCCACTCGACCACTCGACCGTCACTCGAGACGCTAACCACACTCTCACCTCCCCCACGAGCCACCCACCGCACTTGCCACACGGCGTCCAAGTGCTTGCCACCCATTCCTGAGCTAGTAGCAATGGGCACTGGCACATACTTCGCAGTTGGGTCCTCCGCAGCACCAGGTACACTGCTACTTGGCGTCGAGTTCGAAGGTCCACTAGATGACGATGAATCGGCCTTTCGAGTGTCGTAGATGGACACAACGCCGTCCGCAAAACCCACCGCGAGGAGGTACGGGTGTGCCGTGCTGAAGTCGATGGATGTCACGCCCACTGGTAGATGGTAAATCCGCTCAGGATATTCAGGGTTTGTCAGCGACCAGAAGAGAACCAGCCCGTCGTTCGACTCTCCGGTGGATCCTGGTGTGCTACCAGCTGCAGCGGCGGCTGCTGCTGCGGATTGAGCAGTTTGGCCAGGTCGAGGAGCTGGGCTAGCAGGAACGACTGATGCAGCACCACCCACTGCGACACTAGAGGCACCATTCGCAGCACTGGGAGACGTAGGTCCTGCCAACTCCGTTGGATTCAAAGGCTCCGCGCGCGCGTAAGAAACTGCCAGCAAGTCTTCATTAGCTGTGTTCCAAGCGAGACACGAGACTGTTCGGTCCTTGGTGAGTTCACAGCGGAATGCCCATAGTTGCTCGAGCTCTTGCATGGTCTTAGACCCGCCTGAGAAGGAATCGGAGCGTGTGGGAAACCCCATTCCCAGTGCAGGCACCACAGGCTCTGGCGGACTTTCGGCCGTCTCGAGGATGGGGAAATCTCGGTATCGCACATGTTGCTGGTGGTAGACATTCTGCTGGACGGCACGCTCCACAACGTTGGCAGTCAATAGCAGTGACGACGATCCTAGCACGTGAGAAGTGCGCTGGCGGGCGATAATCTCACCGATGTCCACGTTGGTGTTGGCTCGAGCGTAGACGTTGTTGGATTTCGCGTCACCGCTTCCTCCAGGGCCGCCGCTAAGAACTCCACGCGAAGCATTTGCCACGCTCATCCCTACTTGGGAGTTAGTCGCAGCACTACCGGAGCTCGCGCCTTCACCTCCAGCAAGAGCGGCGAAGTCTTGTGAAGCGCCCGCAGACAAATTGCCAGTTCTTTGCTCCCCAATCGCCACAGACGCATTGGAATTCCCGGACACCGCAGTTGCAACCACGGTAGACCTCTGACTGTCGAACATGCGCGACTTCTGGCTGAAAACATTGCTTTGGCCATGTTTATCGCGATTTTTTCGGTTAGGCTTCGACGAGTGGTGCTGCCTGGCGCGAAGGTCCTCGACAATATCGCCGTCCACATCTAGCACACAGCCTGGAGACGCCAAGGTAGCTCCAACGATCTCCTCCACTTGTTGCTTGAGCTGTACATCACCCACTCCGCCAGCGCCACCTCCTTCCGCTCCCGAAGCCGCTGCTCCTGGTCCCAAAGTCGCATCATTGGGGTCTTTCGGCTGTCCTTCAGTAGAAGTTCCAGTTGATTGCGTCTGAGCTTGCGCTTCGGAGCTTGGAGCAGATTCACCGACGCCCACCTCGTCCGTCTCGTTGTTGTTCTCCTCCTCCATCTTGGCGCAGTCGTAGATGTCCCAGTCCGTCGCCACACACGCCACATCTCGCGTGGCGGGGGGAGCCGTCATGACCTCCTTCGCCTTCTGCGCGAGCTGCAGCGTCTGCGCTCTCCCCTCGACGAACTTCTCACTCCCCTTCTTCTGCGCACACACCGCCTGATAGCGCTTGTTCCTCGCCGTGACCGCCGTGTGATTCGGCGCGTCTTGCGCCACGCAGACGCTGCGGATCTCCAGCAACATCTCGGTCGACGTCTCCGCCAACGTCACCGTGACAGGCACTCGGCGAGACCTGCCAGACATCAGTCCCATTGCGTTGGACGCTGACTTGCCCCCAACGAGCAACGGAGCCGCGCGATCCACGGCAAGACCCGAAGCCGCTAGAAGTGGGTCTCCACCCTCGTCCTTGCCGTCCTCGCGGTCTTCAGGATCCGCCGCCCCATTCGACGCGCGTGAACTGTCGTCCTCTTCCTGGTTAGACGTTGGCGTTGCAGAACTCGAGACTGAGCGATCTCCACCACTTGGTCGAACTTCTTTGCGGACGCCTCGTGCAGCCGTGGCCACCACCGACGAGGAGCTTTCACTGTCCGAGTCGTTGTCCGCTGAAGAGGACGACGCGTGGCTGAAGAGCATACTGGCACCGGCCATGGAGGCCCCAGCGACCGAGGCACCGACACCGTGGACGGCTTTGGTGCGACTGCCCTTGCCCCCTTTGCCTTTGGCTTTGGGGTCGTAGCCCCCGCTTGGAGTCGACGGTTTGATGCGGCTCACGAGTAAAGACTGAGGGGTGACGTCCACGCCGTCGAGGTACACGCGAGTCGAGTGGCCTGACCCGTGGCCTGACGCTCCTCCGTTCACGTTGGCGACGCTGCCATTGACTCGGCGACTCGAGTTGGACACGGACGACGCGCCGATGACCCGAGAGCGACCGACATCACGCTTGCTGGCTCGAACTTGCTTCGTACTGCTGCCGACGGGGATCTTGGCGCTTGACGGAGACGCCATGACGGTAAAAAAAATAATGCAGTGGTGCCTCTTAGTGTCCGGATGGTGAAGCGGCGCGACCGATTGATCCGTCGGGGGAAGTTAGGCCCCGGAACAGGTTTCTTTATTTGCGCCTGCGTAGCTTCCTTCGGGTGGTCGAAGTTGGTACCGCTCAAGAAGTTTGATTTCCAATCGCCCCTGCTGCGTCGCCGACGCAGCGCCGGACGGCGTTTTGCTTCTCGGAATTTCCAAACACCGCGTTCATATCATCGACGAGAGAAACGCTAACGGTGTATCGCATTGCTCCACGAATTCCTGTATCAACCTCACGATCCCGTTGTTCCCCTCTGCTGCTGCCATTTGCAGCGCCGTCTTGCCCTGGGCGTTGACAGCGTCAACTTGGGCTTTATTGCTGAGGAGAAGACGAACCACATCCGTATGGCCGATTCGTGCGGCCTGCATCAGCGGCGTCCACATATCCGAGTCCGCGAGATCCACAGCCGCCCCACAGTTCAAGAGCAACCGTGCGACCGAAGCGTGTCCGTTCTGAGCCGCAAGCCCGAGGGCTGTTGCCCCGACCACATTTTGAACATTGACCTTGGCTTTATGCTCGAGTAAAATTTGCACCACGCCCTCCCGCCCTGTGAAGGCAGCCCACATGAGCGGGGTGGACCCTGTCTTACCGGGGAGATCGGGAGTCGCGTCATAGTACAGAAGAAGACGCACCACACCTTCGTGACCTTCTCGAGCTGCGAAGAGCAGAGGAGTCCACCCGCTTTCGTCCTTGATGTCGACGACTTCGCCCCGCTCGAGTGCCAATTTGACTAACGCCACATCTCCGTGAGCTGCTGCCTGAAGTAGAGAAGTCTTCGCGCCCATACCGATGAAATATCTTAGAGGAACGGCGGCTTGATTGTGACGGCAAAGGCTTAAATGGTGATCCTGCCTGGACCTCGTGTGCGAGTGGAAGATGCTCCTAATCTTATGCCCGAGCCAGCACTTTCCAGCTAAGCTCAAAGCGCGACACAATTAACTTTCTCCATCTGGCCCACTTTTTTTTTTCATAGTAACCCGCATTGCCTATATTAGCACGTCAAAAGCGCAGGGCGAACTGAACAACTGCATTCCGGCGAGTCGACCAATACGCTATCTGGATATTTGGAACGGGTCGTTGCTTCGGGGTCGCAGCAAACTGGAAGATCAAGCTTAGAACATTGTCATCCAAGCTGCAGAGCACCTTTCGAGTGCGGGTCTTGTAAGACATTCGAAAAGTTTTAGTGCGTTCGGGCAAACACTTCACCACGCCTTCCACGGGGTGGCCGGTGATTATCAAGACCGCAGCGCGAGTGCGACGCCTGCTCCAACCGTCGATGATCCATGAAGTCGTGATCGCGAGACTGCTGTACTCGCTACATGCACTACTACCCCGCGCGACGTGCGTCAGCTGCAAGGCAGCGACCGACCGACCGACCCATTTTTCAGGTACGTATGCTAACCCTGGAGGCCGGGCACGTATACCCTCAAGTGCCCCAAATCAGTCGAGACGACCTCGTCGGACTTGTCGACGGCGATGCACGGCTGAGGAGAACAAGGAAGAACATTGCATGGAAGCTTATAATGCATCCCAAATATGTGCCCAAATCGCCCCAAATGTCCCAAATAATGAATTGTCTCTGTAACATTTAGGTACATATTTCGGGCCAAGTACACGACTGCTTTCTCATAAAGCTATCCCAAATATGTACCAAAACGGAGGTGACTGATTAGAGGCGAAGCTTCGGTCTGGGAGGACAGTGTAGACTTCCTTTGTGTGCCTAAATTTATAAACGTGGGGTAGGCAAGAATAATGTAACATGAAAGTTGGTGGCAAGTTTTCAAACCCTGGTGTAGCGCCTTTAAAAAAATTGCGAAGTTGCCGCGCAAAAGACACGAAAGAACTTAAAGGCGCGCTCGGCCGGGGGCAAAGCCCCCGGCCGAACGCGTTGAGGTCATGCATTCCAGCTATACAAATTTACACAAGAAGGATTCAATCCGTTAGTTGTTATTTCAATGATTTTGAGTAAATGTTAGCTTATATCGAAAAAATGCTGCTATCCTAGTTATGATGTTCCGAATAAATTTCGTAAATTCAAGAACTGCTCACTACAGTGTGTGGCACACCTTCTACGAGCCCGTAAAGTGCCCCCCCCCCCCTAATACGAGAGCCAAAAAGTCGCACAAAATGGGCTCCCTCATGGTAAGTACGAGATCAAGGAGCCCTGGTTCGGGCTCCCCATTGGCTCCCCTCCAGGGCTCCCCAAATTTGGCTTCAAATCTATGACGGGCTCTTCATAGTAATATCTGATTGGCCAATTTTATCTAGACTTAGGCGAGCAACTTCGCGTGATCGATGCGCCACGGACGGCCAATCATCAGCGAGATATTTAACACAGGCGAGGGGGGGGGGGCTTAACGAGGGCTCACAGTTCTGGAGGGCTCCTTTCACTTAACCTATTGAACTCAAGAGCCCAGGAGCCCGAGCTCGCGACTTTTTGCAAGAGCCCAGGAGCTCGGCTCTCCCCGGGCTCGTAGAAGGTGTGGTGTGTGGTACACGCTACGGATACGGTCGACATTCTGGGAACAACCAGCCACGAAACGTACAAACTCCTTGATGTTACCATAATCTGTGGACTATGGACTCAGGCGACATTCGCCAGTTAAAGTTGGGGGGGGGGGGCGGCCGCTGAAATAAAATTGGTTAGGCTGTTCAGCCAGCTAAAGCTGTCCTCCCAGTAGTATGGTCTATATAGTCTATGGGCGAGGGCGAGCGGACCCGAGCGCGAGCCTCACTCAATACATTCAATAATCACCCGCACCCGCCGATTAGGCGGGGGCGTGTCTGTGCGAGCGAGCGAACACGAGCGCTGCAACCCGATATTTTTTTTCTAGACACCGCGCCTGGCCGAGACGAGGAACTTTGCGTAAGGGACAAGGGGGTGGGGCAGGCCACGCAGTCCCGTCGCTAAGTCCGCAGACGAGAGCCAACGCGCGAGTGTCCATGAAACCCCTTAGTACTTACACATCGCTTCGTTCGTGATGGTGCAATGTACTACAACGTAGGTAGGTTCAGCAACCTACTGACGTTCTAAGAAAATGAATCCTATCCACTTATATAGTTTATCTCCTCTCTTATCTGCATATTACTAAGAGCGTAGCAGGATCCACAGAACCGATGGGGAGTGTACTGCAAGTAAGCTGGTGCTGGAAAAGCCGCTCCACTGTGGAGCGATTTATCTATAGGAGCGCTTTTCCGTATGTGGAGTCTCCACATCAAAAGTGGTATCTTGTTTATGATCCAATTTGCCAAAACAAGCCAGCACCGGCCCCTTATACATCCTCTTGCAACAATCAGAAGTGCATTAAACGCGCAATAGTTCAAGCGTTCTTCATGCGTCGTTGGGATGCGATGCACTTCTATAACTTGTGCAGTTTCACTCTCGATCTAACGCAAATACTGACTAATACGGGGTCTCGTGCATACCAGGGCTCGCAAACGGCGAGAGGCGGGTACCCGTGCCCGCCCAGCCAGGGTCCCCAGCTGGAGTCGGGTACCCGTACCCGCCCGACCACAAGCCTCGGGTACCCGAGCCGACCCGACTCACAGTAAACAAAATGTAGTTCGTATGTGTGAAGCACAGCCAAGCTGGTCGTTTGCAAAGGCAATAAGTGAAATGCAACTATGTAGATGTTAGCCCCTATTACGACGTCTGTGCAGCAATTGGCCTAACTTTTAGCGAGATCGCCATTTGATCGAACGACGAGGATATCATTCAGCACAGACGGCTTCAGCGAGCTCCGATCTTTGGTCATCACCATTCCTACATTTGAAAAGTTGGATTCTGACATTGCAGATGTCATACAGTGGGTAGAGCAGTATGCACTGCATACTGCTCTACTCACTGTTATCACACGATTTGGCTCTGCTTCCGTATGTTCTCTGGATTTTAGATCCAGAGTTTCTCCGGCGACGCGACTCGACCTAAACTTACTCTAGTACTTAATACGTACCATGACCTAAATTACTTCAAACCTGCATTTGCTTAGTTATCGAACCCAAAGTAATTGTGAAATCGAATGTACCTGTGATCCCAGAGGGAATTGGCGACGTAGAAGCCCAAAGTGCCGCTACTACCTCTTAAACTCCATCATGAGTGGTACATCAGTTTGGTTACGGGCTTAGATCGAGCTTAAATACCTCTTATAATACATAACCGGGATACAACGAAAAAAAGCCGGTGATGTTGCTTGTGGCGGCACGGGTAACATTACAACCCATCACCCAGAAAATGTTGCTTGAAGCCCATGGGTTAAATTGAATACTATTATATAACCCACGGGTGACGGAACAATCCGTACAAACGCGTACGCTTTTGTAGAGGTCGCTCGAAGCTCTCATTTGTTCGTGGATCCGTCGTTATCCCTACTTTATTCGCTGCTCGTACTACAGAGTACTACATGGTAGCACTACCAGGATAACCTAATTCAATGTATCGGTCAGTACACTCGTAGATCTTCGGCAACTCGTGAGCACCCTGAGTGTATCGCCTAAGTATTACGCTAGTAAAGCGAAGTATTGGCACAAGCGAAGTGTTTTCGTGGAGATCACCCGTGTATAAGGTTCATTTTAACAGCCCATGCTCTCAAATGCGGCCTAGAAGTCGCTGTTGCTGCCTGTGCAGTCGATATTGGTACGCGAAATACCTTCAAAGATGAACCTAACTATCGCCACATCAAAAGCACTAGCTGCTTTAGGTAAGACACTCGCGCGTTGGCTCTCGCCTGCGGACTTAGCGACGGTCCTTCAGGGACCCACCTCTCTCTTGCTTTGCTCGGGGAGCGCCACTGCGCGGTCTGTTCCATCCCCTCATGTGTCTGGATTCAAAGTTAACTTCTACTTAGACGTACCCTGCCCGGCCCACGGGCTGACCATTGCAGACCTCCGCTTCGCTTCAGTTGCAAACAGTCTCTCTGAGGCCTCTTAGTGAAATAGCTAGGTACCATCACATGGCGATCATATTATCAGTGTACACTGAAGCCGCAACCTTTAGTGACGCAGAAGCAGGTGTTTTTACCATTGACCTTTTTCATGTAAATATCACTACTGAGTCTATCATCTAGTTCATGTACCATGGTATTGATAATAGTGGATAGCTGCTAGGTAGCCGAGGTAAATCAACCACTTGAGCGTTGATTTCGTAGTTTTGCTCATCAGGTTGCCATCACTTGCCTAAGGTGGGTAGCTTGAGTGGTGGCTACAGTAGTGTGGGAAAATAGGAAATCTAGGGCTCCGCGAAGGCTGAGATAGGAGGTTTTTGGTATAATCGCTTTCTATTATTATGAGTTTTTTTTTTTACGAACCACGGGCATCTCCTGCGCCTGCTTCGCAGCCGCAGCATCTGCCCGGTAATTCACCTCAAAACTGTAGATACAGTGATAAAACGAACCTTGCTCGAGATCTGTTTGTAGCTTGTAGAAAATGAAAATGTTTACCTTTGTATAATTCTGCATCAGTTCGTCCGCTTCAATCATTCACTTTACTTCACTCCTTACTATTCGATATATGTACTGACCCATACCGGTTCAAACTGCCCACGCATATAAACCTTTTGGAGGGCATAGTGCGGCACCGCGGCCATACCGGTGTAATGGGTTTTCTACCAGTTCAGCTTGCCCACGCATATAAACCTTTTGGAGGGTCCAGTGCGGCTCCGGAGTCACATCGGTTTCAGGACAATGTACCAGTTAGGTGTCAAGAGGGGTCACCTTTTGACTTGACGTACCACGGATATAATCCTGTTTGGTTTGCGATAGCAGCACTAACGTTGCTTCCTATCCCAGTATAACACCATTATTAATTGGGAAGGCTGGTGAGTTGGAAAGGCTATTCAATATATTGCATTTTGCTTAAATCTGGTCTCCATGCTACAGTAGAAAATAAGCATTCAAATCCAAATCATTATAAGTGGTTTTGATATTGCCACGGTTGACCATTGAACACTCGTGGATGTCGTAGCTGTCTCGAGGATATGCTCTAAAACCAATTTGGTTAAGTATGTCCGTATGTAGGGTACAGGGGGGGGGTTGAGAAGGTAAGATACTACATTTGTTGATCGTTAGTACCTAGCTCTAAATGAACACAATATACCTCACCATGAAAATGAAATAAGATACTACATTTGCCAAAGCAATGCACCCTCTAGCAACCGGTGCGAGAATTCGCTGTGAGGATGCTGCTATACTAGTATATTGTTACATTCTGATCGGAAAGCCAAATTTATCGATTTAAATGTGGCTTTTTGCTTTTTAGGGTAGTCCACACAAAGGTAGCATCCATCCAAACTATCACTGCAGTCGCGGTATATATCTGAAGTGTACTGCAGTCTCACCTTCTCTTTGTATCTGAACATTCGTTTGTCGATATAGTTGAAGAAACATGTTAAGCAGGAGTTACTTTACGGATAAAACATACTACCAGGGATTCCAATCGGTCCTAACTACAGAACAGGCCAATAATAAGTCATTCGGGTGAATGTCGTCCGAAGCAGACTGTGTATTCAATATCTTTGCATAAAGGTTAGATAGCAGCAGCTGACGCGTGCGACTGGTGCGCCTCGGGTGTGATGCGAACGATCGGACTTACTTTTACTTTCCTTTTTTTCACGAAATAGCTATACTGAAAAAAAACCCTGGTCAAGTGCACCAACATAGTAAACAAACATTACAAAAGCTGAAGAGAATCCAGAGCTTCCCCGTGTAAAGCACGGCATTAGTTTGTGAATAGCAAACGTATAGCACCACCAGCCTGGTTGAAGCAGCGACACCACGTAGGTGTACCTGTATTATGGAGCTAAGGAACTCCTGCATTCGATTTGTGTGTTGCTATGTGTTGCTATTTTCTGCTTCTTCTGCATCAGCAATGCATGTACGCGGTACTGTAGCGTATTGATTTGATGTACACTGCGTAGCCAATTAATTATCCCTATCGAGAACAACACCAGTGACGGCGAAACGGATCCGGCATTAGCCAAAGCTTCAGCCCGCATTGCTGATCCTGCTTTGGCTGGAGTGACTTTTGTTGCCATTCCACGAGGGACGGCTATGTCGTCGCATGAAGGGGTTGAAGACGAAGGGGTCTCTGACAGCCATCTGCGTGGCGCTGAGGTCCCGGTCGAGGCTGGACGGGTTGATTTTCTGTCGTCCTTGGTTCTCGAGACTGATGATTTAGCGGAGCCTGGGCCTGCGATACAGCAAGATGGAGAGCGACCACCTGCTCGCCATCGGAAGAGCGAGGTAATGATGGACTCGGCGAGAGCGTCAATCATGATGGCGCGATCTTCAGGGAGCACGTGGCCGGTGGAATCAACGCATGAACCTCGAAAATCTGTCGCCAATACCGTCGCTACAGAAGTGGCCACGTTCTTCGACGTGTTTGGTCTGTTAGGGATCCCTATGATCATTGTGTTCCTCCTGTCAGCCGCCTGGACGTTCATGCTCGCAGTGATTCAAGTCCACGCAGACTCCATGGCCAACACGATCATGAACACGACTGAGTTCGACAACGGAAACTTCTGGCTACTCCCCAAACCAGACGCGGCGATAGTTGTTTCTTCGACTGTGATTCTTGCACTGTTTGGGGTTGGCTACACTGGCCTGGTGGTGATTATGCTGTTCTGCTATCGGGGCGGAAGCACGAACAAGGACAGCCACCAACCACCTGCTGCTGCTCCTTCCACTGCAGTTGTCAGCGCGCCCCCAGCAAATGTTTCGAATGAATCGGGTAGGAAAAATCATTTCAAGTTTTAATCGCTTGGGCCCGTGATTTGCCGGTTGAGATCCGCCAGCATTACTACGTAAGTGATCTTGCAAAAAATTCAGCCAGCCCGTCGTGTTCATTGTGGAAGGTTGAGCTAAATGAACCTGTTGATCTGAGTTGCATTCATGTTGTAGACGGCTGCCCTCGATCTCCCAAAACTTATTTTCCAGACCATCACGCGTTTCACGTACCTGGAAAAAAGCTTCCCGCTCCCGATCATTTACACTTACTCGGTTCTGTTGCTCTGTAACTGGCTCATGGTGAGCTATCGAAACCAACGCTACGTTGCGGACCCAGCTTTGGTCATTGCTCGGCTTTACTACACGTACGTTGTTGCGAAATGGTCTGCTTGCCTTCCTGGAAACTTACATAGTTGTTTTGCACAGCTTCGACTTGTTTTTTGCAGTGTTCGCACCGCTCGTGGTGCTGGTCTCTTCATTAATTCATTCCAGTTCGACCGAGCTGCGTTTCTTACGAAAACAGAGACGATCAGCGCGGGTACATTCGACACTGTCGCCCGCCTCTTTGGGGATCCATCGCAGATTTCAAGTTTCTGCAAAGCTTTCCACTACTTGCAATTCTCTTCGCGCTCAACTTGCTGTCGCTGTACAAGTGGAGAAAGATAATATTCACGCTGATTCATAACCACCACGAGCGGCAACTGGAGCGAAAGAGAAAAGCCTTGGTGGGACCGACTCTAAGATGTGCGTCTGACACTGCAAGCTTCAGAGCCTCTGTGAAAAAGAAATTTGTGGTATCAAAGCCGAAATTTGAGAAGCATTTCGTGCTCAAGGTCGTGCTCTCGCTATTTTTCTTCCTCGCTGGAGTCGGCAACTTCGTGTACTCAATTGGCGCCATCGAGTCAACGAACGACTTGTGCAGCAGCTACAGCAAGTGCGTCGTGCGGAGCTACCACTGGAATTACGGCGAAGAGCACTGCACGTGCCTTGTGTTTGCTGACCGGCAGACTGCACCTGCCACCTACGCAGAGTGGACGAATCCTGAGGACACTATTGGTGATCTCGCGGCTATGGCTATGGCGGGACAACTGCGAATCATTCAGATTATCAACCATGCTCTTCCAGAGCTACCGGAAGAGTTAAGGAGATGCCACCACCTCGAACAGCTCATTCTGGCCTACACAAAGACTGAAGTCCTACCAGAATGGATGTCGGAATTCTCGCACCTGAAATACATGTAAGTGTCATCGTTCTAGCTTAGAGAGAAGGGGGTGCTGTACTCATTTTTTATATGGGATATGTATAACCACATCGAGGGGGATTTTACAAGCAGAAGACTCACAGCTATCCCTGACGGCATCTTCGACAACATGCCGCATTTGACCTTCCTGCGCCTAGGAGGTATTCCAAACGTGACCAGCCTCCCGTCTCTCTCGTCCCTCACGAGCTTGCGCTATCTGACTCTGGCTGTGTTGGATTCCCTACCGGAGATACCAAGTTTCGAGGGACTCTCAGCAGTCAGCGACCTGAATATTGTCAATGCGCCGCTTATCACGACGCTGCCGTCCCTGGCACCGCTTGTGAGCCTAACGTCGCTAGGAATTCGACCCAAGAGTGGAATTTGCTGCAACGGATTCATGTCGGGCACGTGCGACCTTACGCTGGCGCAGTGTTTGCCAGTAGCGAGCGATAAGTTTACGATGAGCTGCACCGATGAGCGCATTTCAGATAAAGACAAGGCTGTTGTCGACTCGTTCGGGAGCTCCATCTGCCCTAACAGCGCAGCCGTCGATCGAGAGGCTACTGCTCCTAGCAAGTACACGACTGATGAGCTCTGCGGTGGCGTGTTGTACAAGAACTGCACTCTCGACGGGGAACAGGGCATCTGCTACAACACCCGCATGATGGTTGTTAATTGCGAGACGACGTCCGGCTACGTAGCAATGCGAAAGCTCCAGATTGAACGAGGTGTTGGAGACCCATGCGACCCAGACGTGGAGGCATGGCTCGGATGCGCAGCATGAACAACGGGGTTAATAAGGAGTGATTAAAATTTAACTATTCCTCTATCCAGGACAATTTGTCTACTCATTCGAACGATTCACTGTTGTTAGTTTTGCTAGTTCGTTTACGTAGCTAAGTGATGAATGAGGAACAATCGCACTCACTCACTGTCACTTCGCATGAAGTTGAAAACCGGGAGACGCGCTGTCCGTTTCCGCCCGTTGTTTGCTTAAATTTAGGGGCGAAGCCATCCGAGGTTGCTGAGGCTCAGCAATGTAGGAGCTGTTACTGGCAGCCTACCATTCTTCAATTTGTTTTCGACTGACCAACTCGTGACCACAGAAAACTGTCCACTAGCGTCCCAAGCCGGCAATGACAGACAGTAACCCGGCGACTTCTGCCGTCGGAGTTGGCAGCGTCAAGTGTTCGGGAGAAGGAAGCCACGAAGTTCCATGGACGGATCGCCTGGCCGCTCTCGGAAACCTCTCGCAGTTCGTCATTTTCGCATCGATGCTGATGTACGCCTTCGGCCATCTCTTCTTCTTCTCGGACGGGTACACCACGAATGTGAGCGTGACGATCGGCAACTGGTACGGATATCCGACCGAGGAAACGGACCACGAGGAGATGATTTTACCTACGTTCTTCTTCTTGCTCTGCTTCCTCCCCATGGCGGTGGCGATTCTCCTGTTCGAACTCCTCCGTCACTTTAACGTGCGACGCATCGCGTCCAGCCACGTCTTGAAATTGACTAGAATTCTTCGCCTCAAGCCTCGGATCATGGGGCGCGTGCTTCACAAGAGCTTCGGCGAGTTCCTCTTCCTCGGTTTTGTCATTGGGGGCAACGTCTACGTGTTCCAGTATTTCTACCGAGACAACATCGCTCCGTACGAGGACTTCAGTTCTAGTGTGGACACGACCACGTACTTGCAGACTATCGCGCTCACGTTCGGCTACGTCTGCATCTACAACATGGCGTTCCTCTTCCTCCCGGCCACGCGCAACTGCGTCTGGATGGAATTCCTCAACATTTCCTACGCGAACGGAGTCCGGTATCACCGCTGGTTCGGGATCCTCACTATTCTGACGGCTTTGTTGCATTGTACGGGGTTCTACTGGTCGTGGATCCGAGAGGGAACGTGGGTGGAGGACGCCCTACCGTGCTTCAGGAACTGCAAAGTCGGTGAGGATGGCAAGTATCGCTGGACAAACACGTTCGGTACGATTGCGTTGCTCTGCTTCTTGGCTATTGGAGTCACGTCCGTGGGGAGAATCCGCCGCAAGATGTACGAGGCATTCTACTACGTGCACCACCTCTTTATCATCGCCACCATCTTCGTCGTTCTCCACTGGAACTCGACACTCGCGTGGCTGTTCCCTTCCGTCATGGTTTACGCAGCAAGCCGCGCACTTTCCGTTTCGAATGCACTCACTCCAGTCTCAGTTCGCGAGTTTACTACGCTCTCGAACGACGTCATTAAGATCGTGCTGGAGCGTTCATCGACCCGCGCCGGCGAGTTCAAGGTCGGCAACTTCGTCTACTTGAACGTGCCGGCTACCTCCAAGTTGCAGTGGCACCCGTTCACCATCAGCTCGTCGCCTAAAGCCAGCCCCGAAACACTCACGATTCTGCTCAAGTCGCTGGGTGACTGGACGCAAGAGCTTGTCAAGTATTCGGACGAATGCAAGAAGAACAACGTGCTACCGACAATTTACATGGACGGCTACTACGGCGCATCGTTGGAGCTGTACGTCGAATACGCGACTGTGTGTCTCGTTGGCGGCGGAATCGGCGTCACCCCGCTGCTGGCGATCTTGGAGGACCTGGTAGCGAAGCTGCGTCAGAGCAAAGCTCCGAAGCAGAAGGTGTTCTTCATCTTCACATTCCGTGAGTTGTCACTGCTGGAGGAGATCCACCCGCTTTTGATGCAGATCAAGGAGCTCGACCCGCAGCAACAGTACTTCAGTCTGCACTTCAGCCTCACTCGACCCCCGACCGACGACCAGCTCGACTACCAAATCGACCACAGCCGGCTGTCGGGGAAGCCCCACGTCTCCGCTGCTAGCTACGACACCTCCTCTACGAAGAAAACCCCGGTACCGTTTGCAGAGCCGCTTCGATCTCCGATTAGCCGCGTGGTCGTCTACACTGCGTCGTTCTTCTTGACGCTGCTACTGTGGATCGTCGTCAAGTTCGGCAACAAGATCCAAGTGGACGACGGTAATCTGTGGCCGCTGCAGAACTTCGTGGAGATCATCCTCGTCATCCTCGTGGCGCTGCTGGGATTCCTCGTGTTCTCGTTCATCGAGGACAAAAAGAAGCAGAAATCTGCGGGTACTACGTCTAGGCAAACTGTGACCCCGGGAGGAGTGGGAAACCCCTACACTAGCGACGTCCACACGCTCCGAGACCTCCTTGCCGAACACCACGTGGAAGTCGGCCACCGCCCCAATATGGACGAGCTCGTGCGGAAAGCACTCGACGAACACAAACTTTTCACCTCTACCCACCCGGAAACTGAGACAAAGGGCAACTCGACCATTGGAGTCTTCATCTCTGGACCAAAAGCGCTCAAGGACTCCACCGCGACTGCCATCGCCGACATTGGGGCTCTCAACTTTGATATCCACGAGGAAGAATTTAAACTATAAACGAGGGTAAATTACGACTCGGATGTATTTTTCACGCACTATATCTACTTAAGTACGCACTAAGTACACACTAAGTACGAACACCACCCCTCACTTGAGCCTCACATTGCTGGACTATTGCTTGACAATGCGCCGAGTCCTCTTCAGTCCGCGTGCTCGCCAAGCAGCAGCAACTGCTGCGCTCCGGAGTCTGCCGCCAGCGCGCACCGCCAACACTGGGGGCGTCTTGGCTCGTACCTTCGCCAGTGCGTCACCAGTGCTGAAGCAGGGTCCGCCTAGATGGCGCGCGCCGACGTTGCTGGCCCTGACCTTCGGGGCGTACCAGCTCTACAAGGTGAGGGTTTACCGATACACTTTGTTGACCAGCATTGAAAAATATTATTCTTAGCCGTAATTTACGCCTGAAGTAGACGTTCGAGGAGGAGCCGATACCAGGGGCCAAGGAGCAAGAACGACTGCTCAATCTGGCCCACGAGAGCGCGACGAAGGTAAATTACGGCATCCAAAGTGCAAGGTATCTATCTATTTGAGAGACGAAAATTACACTCACATCCTTTTATTTTACTTACTATGATAGGGAGACCGGGAGCTAGCGGCGAAGTACGTTACTGAAGCATATGAAGCGTCTAAGGGCGCTGTGAGCTCACCTGGTATTACTTTGGCATGGGGGTTTCTGTTACTGAGGTCAAAATTAATTAAATTTTCCTGTCTGTTGTGTACTAATGCAGCTGGCGCGGCCGTGCAGGCGGGTAAGTACGGCGAAATATGTGAGAAGATTGGGCTGAACTCTTCAGCGTTGCTATGGCAATGAAGCATGGCAAGACGGTGGAGCCGCCTGTCCTCCGCTACCTACTCGGCATCAAAATCATGTACAAAAGGGGCCAGTGCTACCTCCACCTGTACGTCTTTGTGGGATTATTTTGGGTGTATTGTGGTACTGAAGTTTTTGCGTTCGTGTTCTACTTACAGCGAGCAATACGAAAATGCTGAGAAAGTATTACTGAAGGCCATCCGTGGCTACGAGAAGTTCCAAGGTCAGTTCTCGCTCTCGCAGTGTTCACCCCCAGATGTAGAAATACTGGACGAGCTCGAAGAGTCGGTGTTCGGCTTATTTGCTGCCTACACCATTCTGCTGATAATAACGGACCGTCAGAACGAGATTCCTTCCCTCCGCGAGCGCTTACTTCGGGTTGTGCGCAACTCGGAGACCCTCCGGGAGGGGGAAACAGAGGTCATGGACCAGTTCGATGATGGCGCAGCACTTATTGCGATACAGGAGGAACGCCGTCGCAAGCGCCAAGGAGAATCGGGGGAGGTGAAAAGCCATTCGGCTTAAGAGGGCGGCGTAGAGAACGTGGCGTCGAAGTCGCGTGCTGTTGGATAATGGAGGTCTCGTTTCTGGAAGTACCGATGGGGATGGTTTTCTCCAGCGCCGCTCTTCTTTGTATTTCGTTCAAGTGCACTCACTCACTTGGATGCAAGCTGAAATGTTTATGCGGAAAACTACATCGATTGCCTCCTGAGACGCTAATTTCCTGAATCTTTCAAATTGTGGAGACGTTTTGGTATGGCAATAACACAATTAACACTTGCAAGAATGTGTCAAAGCTCATTCGCACCACGGTGAAATCCTGGACGACACTGAGGTTCGCGCTACTGACATCAATGGCGAGGGCTCCCGACGTCGCGTTGTACGTGAACTCCAAGTCGCCACCGGCCGGAGTCGCCGTCACACGAGAAGGACCCTCCGAGACGCCCAGCACCACGACATTCGCAATGGCGTCCGTGAAATCTTCTCCGTTGTAGTTGTTCTGCGCCACCTTGTTGCTCAACGCCGCGCCGGAGACGCTGAATTCGACGATCGTCGACTGCTCGTCCCCGTTCACCGCCTCGATGTCGTCCTGGTACAGCACGCCGCTTGCACTTCCGTTGGCAGATAGCGCCACCAACAAGTCGTACGACGAGTTGCGCGCTGTCGTGCTGGTGAGCGCGGCCTGGTGCATCGGCAACACGGAGCCGCCGCGGACGAGCACGGGCATGTCGTAGAGACTGACGTTCCACGCCACCGCGGCGCCGGTCGACTCCATCTTGGAGTAGTCGAAGAGGTCGTACCAGACGCCCAACGGAACGTACCCCGTGACGTTGGTGGCGCCCTCGGTGAGCACGGGCACGACCAGCAGCGAGCTACCGAGCATGAACTGGTTGTCCACGTACGGCGAGGCGCGCGCGTTGGCGTCGCCCGGGAACTCGAAGAAAAGCGCGCACGCGATCGGCAGTCCCGTCGCGTGGGCCTCGTAGCCCAGTGTGTACAGGTACGGCAGCAGGCGGTAGCGCATGCCGATGAACTTGCGGCCAATCTCAGCGACCGAGTCCCAGACGTACGTCTCCTGCGGGTTGGCGCCCTTGACGTTGTGGTTACACGCGAAGGGGTAGAAGGCGCCCAGCGTGCGCCCAGCTCCTCCATCGTGTTATCGGCGAAGCCGCAGATGTCAGCGCCCACCATGGGGACGCCGTACATGCCGAAGTTGAGGATGGTGGGGATCGACCACTGCAGGTCGTTCCAAGTGGCCGCGTTGTCGCCCGTCCAGTGCGCCGTGTGGGCGCCCGAGCCCACGAAGGTCGAGCGCGAGAGCACGAAAGCGCGCTTGTTGAGCACGGACTCGAGCGCCGCGTTGGTGGCGATGGCCTCAGTGAAGCCGTACAGGTTGTGCGCGTCGTACTGCAGCACGCCGCCGTACTGCTGCGCGCTCGCGGACACGGTCTTGTAGTTGATGGCCGTCTGGTCTCCGTCGTTGTTGATGGCGAACAGAGGCGAGTTCCACTCGCTCTCGTCGTCCGCGCACACGAGGCAGCACGTGGTCTGTGAGCTGGCGTTGGGGCACGTGACGTCGAACGAGCTTAATCTCGAGTAAAATTGGCGATACCAAGAGTAACACACCAAAAAGAGGCACTACTTCCGGTAGTAAACTCCAGGATCTAAAACACACTGCACGAACTCTTGAGGGCCTGTTTCAAGCCATACAGCCCTTTGAGAAGATGACACACTCTGCCGGTCCCGTCGTCGTAACCCTGCGGCTGCTCCATGTATCTGCCAGCTCGCCGTTCAAGAACGCATTCAGAAAATCAATGTGTCGGCAGTCGAGCCCCTGCATCAAACAACTAAAGCCGAGATACGAGTATTCAGAAATTGGGTACGAATGAAGTATTGCTAACAACGAAGAACTGTGAATAAAATGTAACGAAACGTGTATTGTTGTCTACGAAAATGGATCGTAGGACTCGATATGCAAAATGAAAAAAATGCTAGCTACAACCTAGCACGTTCGAGTTGTTCTCGCCAGCCATTGATCGCCTTAATAGGCCACGGCTCCAGCAACATCTGCACCATGGGTGTAGGCCCTGTTAAGACACTCGGCTAACTCTTGGCACTCCAGCTTGACTTGCGCACCGTTGGAAAACTTCGTCATCCAGAAGAAGACGCCGTTGGTCTCCCCCCACGAGATCACCTTTCCCAACAGAAACTGCTCCACCTCACTACCGGAGTCATCGGGAATTTTGAATTCCTTCATGAGGTTCCAATGTAGGGGTCTGGTAGGGTACTTCAAGAACTCTCGAATCAGCACGTCGACGGAGAATCGGTGAGTGTTGTCTCCGCCTTCTGTGAGCGGACCCACGCGCTTGCGCTGCCCACCACTTAGCTTTCTCGTTGGCAACGCCTTTAGCATCCCTTGAATGCTGATCTCCTTCTGCAATGTCATGGCAGCGTCGACATGGGAGCATTGCCACCCTGTTTGATAACACACATACTTCTTCCGAATCGCCTGAATCTAAAACCGCAGTGACAGTGTCAGATTCAAATCGCCTAAGTGTGCTACTACCACATATCAAACTGAACGTACTGTTTGGGAGGGGATTGATGGTGCAGCCGTTATCATTCCACCATCGAGCAGTGGATCTCTGCTCAGTAATCGAACTTGGTGAATGGACAAGCAGTGCAATTCCACCAGGTTTACAGTCATCCCTGGCGGTAGTTTGCCGTTGATGGAGTTCCTGTAGCTGCCAAAATGAAACAAATAAATAGTGAGCTTAACAACTTTGACTCGCACAGCTGTAATACTCACATTGTGGCACGGTCGCGGTTCAAAACAGCACTATGAATGTTCTTGGGCGATACCACGAACTTGGAAGCGTTAAACAAGAACGCCTTCACAAACTTCGCCCGTGTGTCCTTGATCATGTAGTGATTAGACTTCTCTTGGACAAGCGTTTGCGCGCGCGCTACTACACCACTCATGAACGGACCTAGAATGCACGAGATACACGAATAATAAAATCAATCGGTACACACCATTAGCAAAGGATAAACAAACGTCATCTTACCTTCCGAGAAGTGGTTTAGAGCAAGGCAAGCCGGCTCGCTTTCTTGGAGACCAAGAATACGAGGAATTGAGTCGTTCAAGACGACCGATGTACTTGCCCGAAGCGTCCCGACACACACCTTCTTGATCACGCGGTGATGAGCCTCAAGGGCATTCTGGGACGGTGTAATGCCTGCGGCGGCGGCGACGTAGAACCAGTTCCCCCACGTGTCACCCAAGTAAATGTCCTCGAACCACTTGGCGTAGTCTCGCTCGTTTTGTTGTATCCAAAACTCGAAAAAGAGTTTACTGAGCGCCTTGAACTGCTTGGCCGAGCGAGTTTTACTGAGATAGCGAATGTCCGGTAGCACGTTGTCTTCGTAGAACGCAGGGTCCTTGAGTAGCTTGATCTTCTCTCGACTTTTCCGCACGAGGTGCGGGTAGCAATTAAGGAGAATTACATCAGGTCAAACCTCCTTAAAAGCGTTCGCAATGCCTTGGGTACTATCGAGGCTGCCATAGGCAAGGGCTAAATCGACTCCGAAAAACAGTCGGGTAAAGTGCTTGGCAGTCCGAAAAAGCGTTGCGTACGCCGTCTGATGTTATGTCTTGACAAACATATACATCCAAGGGACAAATGTTTTGGAGTACTGTTTTCGCGAATAGTGCGTCGTGTAGGTCCCAAAGTCTACGAGGGTCCATCCATCTACAAAAAAAAGAGAAAACGGTCAGCTAATGCACCTTGCCACGACTAGTAACACACCTCGAAGCTTACCGAAATGCAGTTTATATGTTCCATCCGTAGCACCCAAGACGCCAATATTCTGGTGGCATTCGTAGGCCTTGGGAATGTTCAGGAGCATGTGACGCGAAGTCAATATAAGCCCGAAAGACTTTGCTGCCTTGCCATCCTGGTCAATGAAGTCGTGTTCAAAGCACTCAAGAACGATCACACCGTGCTGAAACTGGCGGGACTTGTTGGCAAACTGCGTTGCGGCGTCCGCAGCGCTGATGTCGTCTTCGTGACCAAAGAAGTCACTCTTCGATGTACTCAAATGTGTGTACGCCCACTCTAGTAGAGTCGCGAAGTTGTGAATCTCCCACCCACCTGTGGCAGAACCAAATGCAAGACAACCACAATTGTTCAAAATTATTACTATCAACCCAAAATAAAGTACAGAGCTGCCAAAAACATCATACCTGACTGTTTCTTCCGGAGTCCAGCTTTTCGGTTCTTGAGCTGACTTTCCGTGGGTAAATGCTGAAGCATGACTGGGTTGTCTCCGTGACGATCTAGCAGCAGCTTCCGGCACTTCTTTGGTCCAGCGCCGCCGAACATAATGCTGTCGATCTCTCGCTTCAGCGCACCGTGAATTCCACGGCGCTGAGTGTCTTGATCTTCGTCTCCATGCATGTCTGTCTCCTCCAAAACAAACTGAGCTCCGCTTTCGTCCTGGGCTTCGCCTTCCACCTTAGACAGCCGCAGCCGTTTGGGGCAATTAACATGGGACATGCAGCAGTAGATACGAGTACCGTTGCCAGCATTGCCGTAGTTGTGTTTGTACTTGTAGTGGAACCCGTCTAAGACGTCGATGCCAATCTGCGCCTCTTCAAGGGTTGGGAACACCTCGCACACAACGAACGCTCTACGAGTCGCTCTGACTTGCTGCCCCTCTTCGTCCGAAGACGAGGCAAAGTCGCTGCCGCTTGCCTCGTCGGCTCTGCTCATGTTGAGCGAAAACGGACGAATGGTCAGGAGCTTACTCTGATCGTCTCGGTTCGGGTAACATATCCGGCTTTGTAAACTCTTACTCTAGATCTCACCTGTTTTGACTTTACGCGTACCCCCGCCGTGATTTACTCCAGGATAAGCCGCCACCACGTGACGTTGAGGCCGTTGCAGAAGTTGGAGAGCTCGTTCATGTCGATCCAGATGCCGTCGTACGCCATGAGCGCGTGCATGCGCGTGAACTGCTCGGCCCAGTAGCTCTCGGCCTGCGGGTGGAAGAAGTCGGGGAAGTACGTCGGGCCCGGCCACACTTGGCCCAGGTACGGCGCGCCGTCGCTGTCCTTCATGAAGATGTCCATCTCGAGGCCGCGCGTGTACGCGTCCAGGTCGTCATCGTCGGGGATGCCGGGGTCGACGATGGGCACGAACTTCTGGTCGGCGACGTGGATCTCCGCCAGCAGCTCGGTCATGTCGGCCTCGGGGAAGTTCACCGGGTCCAGCGTGAAGTCTTCGTAGTCGTGCATGTAGTCGATGTCGGCCCACATGACGTCGAGCGGGATCTCGTGCGCCTTGTACTGGCGCACCACCTCGCGCAGCGCCGCGCTCGAGTTGTAGCCGTAGCGGCAATGGTGGAAGCCGAAGGACCAGTACGGCATCAGCTTCGGACGCCCGATCAGAGTCGTGTACTGTGAGACAACGCCCGCTGGCGACGGCCGCGATGATGTGGAAGTCGAGGATTCCGCCGATGGTCTGGTACACGACCTTGTCGTCCTCGAGGGTCATGTCCATGCCGTTGCTGTTCAGTAGCAGCACGCCGTGCGCGTGGCCGTCGCCGTTGACCCCCATGAAGAACGGGTGCGAGCCGTACAGATTCACGTTGACGTTCGCGGATCCTTGGTCTCGAGCCCACAGCGTGCGCTTGTCGCCCGACTGGACGCGCAGGTGAGTCTGCGTCGTCTCGCCGAAGCCGAACACGTTGACGTCGCTGCTCACAGCCGTCGCCACTTGCACGTACTTGTCCTTGATGACCAGTGACAGCGCCGAGGAGTCGAAGAGCAAGTAGCCGTCCGCCTTGCGCGTCACTTGGAACGTGAAGGGGCTCGACGTGTACGTGAAGGTCGTGGTCGAGTCACTAGCAGACCAGCAGACACCGTCAGTGGAGGTGTTGCGCCCTTCGAGTACAGACTGAACGGAACCTGCCAGCGCTCGCCTGCGTCGTCCGCAACCTTGACGCGCACCGCATCGTTGGAGCTCTTGGTCACCTCAACCACGAGGGCGTCGATGTCGTCTCCGTACGTGGCGTTGGCCACGGTCGAGTTTCGCGTGAGTTGGAGCTTGAGCGCCGTCCCGCTGTCGTCGACGTTGGAAACGAAGTAGCCGGACGTCGTGAGGTAGGACGTTTCGATAACCGCAGCTTGGACGCCGCTGCTGAAGTGGCAGGTAGCTGCAAGTGCGATCAGCAGGAAGCGCATCGGTCGGAACTGGCGCATTGTTGATGACAGCTACGCCTTCTTCAAAGTCTTGGATCGAAGTCAAGAAGGAGCTCGAAGCTTATGGGGCACGCAGTAAATTCCCGAATGAGCAAATTGAGCCGAGTCGAGTTGGCGTGATCGGGTGTTCGCATTGGCAATGAGGACCTCGTGTTAACCTCATTATGAGACTGCCAACACTCAATCGAGTATGTACTCGTGGACAACTGGTGTCGCATTGTGCATTGATATTCGAAGGGCAGCTGAATAAAAAAGCTTGATGATGGAATAACGCAAGACTCCAGTACTTGATTTATTTGGAGGGATCGACGACGCTGTGGCACAGCGGCTGTGCTCGGCAAGTTGCTTGTTGCCGTGGGCCAGTCGCCGGGTCAGTCGCCGGGTCAATGCTCCGCGAATGAGTCAACTACTCTCAAAGACAGGTCAAAGTTCAATCATGGCACTCTGTGGCGGTACCAGCTGTCGGCAATGAGTATATCTATCTACGGGTGCTCTGTGAGCGTAATTCCTGTGAGCTTCTAATGGACCCGCCTCCGCCGTGCTCCAAGCAGAAGCAGTGAGCCTCAGTGGCTCGTGAGGCCATACTAAGTACGGAAAAAGAGAGCCAACTTCAACCAGATCCCATCGATCCAAGCAGATCGTCACTTTTCACGTGCGGAACAGGCTCTTCGAATCGCTGCTTGGTACCGCGACGCGTTGATGAACTGGCTGGCCAGCAAGGAAACGTATGTAGGAGAAAGGAGCTACCGGTAGCACTATTAGGAATAGCGCACCCCAGCATTTATCTGTACCGAGTTCGACAACGGCAACAAGCTTTTTATGCTTAAGACATACCGATCCTTGGTCGATTGGCTTATCCTTGGTGAGATCCTCTCAGGTTTGATCACTGTACTCTTTTGGCACTTCTATCCTATGCCTTTGTCTCCTTGGAGCTGCCTTTTGGAGTTGACAAATTACCCTGGCACTTGATTTCGAGGAATTGACAACTTTCAACGTCCCACGTCCCAGAGCTTTGGTTGATTGGTGCTCGACTGTTCAAGCATCGACGATCTTATTAGGACATTCTGATGCGGTACATTTAAGTGATAATAACTGAAGTTTCTGTTTGTGCTAGCAATATCCCATACATTGACCGCCCTTCGATTCCCACCGAGCCATTACCCGTCATCGTGTTTTTTTTCCTTCTCGATATCGTTATCCCGTTGTAGTTTTTTGTAAGTGATTCGTCAGAAAGATATCGTGTACCGCCCACTGGCACGTGTCCTGGACGTCCTATCGTTAAGGTCTCAATGTGCTTACCGGTATGAACAGTAGCGGACTGTAGCATCTGTTTGAACATGCGCATTGAGCTGTGGGACATTGAAAGTTGTCAATTGCTCGATAAATCAAGTGGCGAAACGAAGGTGAATCTGTCAACTCCAGAGGCGCCTCCAAGGAGACGAAAGCATAGAAGTGCCGAAAGAATATTATCGCAGCGGTCACACCTGAGACGATCTCCCCAAGGATAACCTAATGATCAATATTTGGAGCTAGTTGCCAACTAGTAGTTGGCGTACCTAGTCGCTTTCGACTGGAAAGCGGTATGCTCTAATCTTAATAACGCTACAGTAGCCCCTTTCTCCAGTGGAGAATCTCCACCATGCATGCGTCTTCCTGCATGAAAAGTGACGATCTGCTTGGGTCGATGGGATCTGGTTGAAGTTGGCCCCTCTTTTTCAGTATGGCCTCACGAGCCACTGGTGCTCACGATACCAGTGCTTGCTGCTTCTGCTTGGAGCATGATGGGCGCGGCCCGCGCCCACCGGGGTCCATGAGAAGCTTACAGGAATTACCCTCGCTGAGCATGCGTGGATACTTGCGTACATGTACCGCCATCGACGCTACGAGATGCTGGACGACCAGTATCTTCTGTGCCGGCAGGCTGGTACCGCCGCACAGGGTGCCATGATTGAACTTTGACCTGTCTTTGAGAAGCTGACTCATGAGATAGCGGAGCATTGGCCTGGCCACTTACTGGCCCACGGCAACAAGCAACTTCTTGCCGAGCGCGCGGGGGATAGAGTTGTCGATCCCTCCGAATAAATCAAGTGCCGAGTCTTGTGTGTTAGTTAGCTGTAAATTCGAAACTCCAACCACAACAGCAGCGTCTTGAGCTTGTTGCGGTCTCCGCTGCGAGCACCCAGTCAACCTTGAGTTTCCTCAGCGTCTGGGCTGCAGTTGGGAGGCATATCGGACTCTAGTTGCATGATTGCTTGAGCGCTCAACCGCCTCGCGAGTACTTTCAATGACACCGTTTTCTGCTCTTCGGGTGGTGTCGACAACTCCGCCACGGCCACCTCCAGTTGCTCGATGCTGTCGCTATGCTTCTCGTGAGCTTTCTCACGGGGCGTCGGCGATCCACTGCGCGAGTGGAAACTGTGCACCACATCGTCAGCAGGCTCCGCGCGCGCAGTGATGAGGCCCATCGCTGCCTTGAGCTGTCTACGAGCCCCATCCCGGCTTTTGAGGTACAGATCTCTGACCTCCAGCGTGTCCACTTTGCTCAACTTGGACAATAACTCCATCGCCGAGCGGTAGATGTACGAGCATGGCAACTGGGCGTCAATGCGCTCCGCGTTCTTGCCGATTTCCTCAATGTCTAGCAGCGTTGGGGCCGCATTTGAGCCCAACGCCGGCCCTTTCTGCTTGCTCGAGCGCTTAGCCCCGTGCGCTCGGACGCACCGCAGAGCTTCCTCAACAACGGAGCGGCATCGAACAGATTCAGACGGGTGAGTCGTCCAAGCGAGCTTGTTGCGAGCACGATACTCAGGATACTCCAGTAGTAGATGCTCGTAAGGTTCATGGTCAAGGCGGTAAAGCTCCGTCACACAGAGCGCGACGCACGTCTCCAGCCGAGAGATACCGTACAGCAACGCCAGCTCTCCGATGAACTCGCCTCTTTCCCGCACACTCTCGCTCGACTCCATCTTGACGCCAACGCGGCCATTAGCGATGAAGTACATACTACGGTCCATGTCGCCGATCACAAACACCTCCTCGTTCTCGGAACACACCACGTACTGCAGGCAGACCAGAAGTGCTCTCACGAACTGGTCATCGAGAGAGCGAAAAGCTCGGACCTGCACCGCAAAGCTACTCAGCGTGGTCAACACTACGTCTTCGTAGAGAGGGCGGGACACTTTCTCCACCGCAGCAAACTCGGCTTCACCTTTGCGACGACGCCACAGACGCGTGTAGTACGCCTTTACCTGTCGCTTGAGCACTTTGGGCACCTCGTTCTGGACCAAGTAGTTCTGCAGCTCACCCAGTGTCTGCTCAAACGCAGCCTCGCGGCGAGCTCGAGAGTCGAGCAGTTCGCCCTGCGCCCCCACGAGAGCTCCGTAGATGTAGATGCTCAACAGGCTTATTGCAATCTCTGCGACCAATTCAAGTGGGTTCATGGATAGAATCTCTCCATTGAATAGGGACGAGATACTCTCCATCGCGACGAGCAGCGACCGGAGATACTTGCGTCCAAGCGGGACGCTCTGAAAATCGAGGCCAGCCGAGACCCCACGAAGTCTCCGCTCGGTCTGCTCCGTTCCAGAGCTGGCGTCCGTCAGCACCCCCGAGTTAAATAGCCACGATGATCCGTAGAGATCGTAACTAATATCGCTCGTAATATACCTAACGCAGGCCAGCAAATGGCCTATCGTAAGATAGGACAGCAGCCCCCTCAGAAAGTAGAGGAACCCCTCGTTCAATGGGATCTTCCGCTCGTAGATGACGAATTGGAACAGTTTGTCCGTCAGCGATTCGATCCGACCCGCGAGTAGGACACGGTTCATACGCAGCAACCAGCGGGTTGTCCACCACGAAGCATCGGCTGGGTCTACTGACAAATCAAGTACCTGCGGTACTCGCACATCAGCGGCAAAGAGCAGTATCTCCAGGGGAAGTATTGCCACAATATCGCTGCGCAAGACTGGATCCGAGAGAATCGATCCTTGTTGCCCATCTTTTGTAGAGGTTTTGATGGTGTTCTCGCCCTCGGTTGTAAAGCTGAAGTGGATTTTGTAGGCCACATCAGCAGCGCACAGTAAATCCAAGAAAATCTCAACCCCGGACCACCCACGCAGGGCGCTATCCGGTAGCTCCGTTAGTCCACGCCAAAAGCACACTTTGAACGGGGTGATGACCAAGTGGTAGATTGCGATCAAAAGCATAACGAGGTCCCAAACTTTCCCCATCTGCTTGACCGTCTTGATAAACTCCTTGGCCTTGAGATCTCTCGTGGCAGCACGGGAAAGCCGGAGCCGTAACCCCACGCTAGCAGACCGATTTCCAATGGCCGAGTCACGCGACGATGGAATCGCATCATTTAAGAGGCGAGTTGTGGGCTGATGCTTAGGTAGAACACTCGACCGACTGCGATCCCTCCACAGCCGATACCTGTTGAACAGCAGTAGTCGTGTAGAGTATTCGGGGCGCTGACAGCGCTGCAGCATCTCAAAGTCAACGCCCGTCGGGGTGCTGCGCATCACCACGCGTCCGTCCTCTTCTCGCCTCAGTTTCTCGAAAAACGCACGCCCAAAGTTCGGCAGCGAACGGCATCGCACCATGCGTCCTAGTCTTTTTGCTCGCTCCGACTGGACTGGCTCTGATTCGTGCTGATCCTTGTTCATTTGCTGCGAGAATGAAAACCGGCGGCTGCGCGCTCCAATGCCGTTGTCCTGTGGTAATTGAGCGCCCAGCTTTGGAGCAGCGGCATCTCGAGTCTTCAACTTCTTCACGGATTCTGGAGTAGCTTGATGACGCTGCACGTCTTGCCTTCGATTGACATGCTCGTCGAAGCGAAATGATCGCGCTCGAAGCAGCTTGTTGCGAGCTGGATTAATCTTGACTTGGGGTTGCTGCGCACTCGACCCAGCTGCGGGTCTTGATAAAACAATAGGTGTTTCTGTTGGTGCCAGCTCTTCCAGGAGCTTGCAAACGCCGTACTGCGCTGACGCGAGAAGCTTGTATCGTACCCAGCACTCCATCTCAATGCTGCGAAGATGTTCGTCGGATAAACTGTCCCGCAAGTGCTTGTTGACCGGACTGGTGTCGACCATGAACTGCATGATGCGAATGTCAAGACACGAGCTGCTACTGCTGTGGATCAACGGGGCGACCGTGTCCCCAATCATGCTGCGATACATCCCGCTCGAGTTAGCTCTACTTTTGCTCGAGTGTGTGACGCTGGTACGAACGCTCCGACCCGAGACCACTGAGGAAGAACGACGAGAAATTTGCATCGCAGCAATGGCAGGATGAAACTTCTTGGCACACTTCTCGGTCTTCGCCTGAATGTACCTGGTTTTCTTCTCCAGGAGCTGTATTTCAGACGCGATGGAGGCGCGTCTGGTTTCCGCTGGCACGGCCAATGCTGGTGGAGCGAGCTTGGGCGGGGCAAGAGCCCCGCTGCTATCATGGCCGTGGTTCAGCAACACAGCCGAGAGCCGCGTCTTGGCCTTGATTGTTCCTGAAGCCGCTGTGGCCGCTGTGTGAAGTCGAGTTGGTACATGACGAGTCGCAAGCAGCAACTTGACCTTATGGGCGGCACGCAGACTAGCTCGCTGATAGCGGAGCAAGCGGGCGTGA
This sequence comes from Phytophthora sojae, assembly GCF_000149755.1. Classification (NCBI taxonomy): domain Eukaryota; phylum Oomycota; class Peronosporomycetes; order Peronosporales; family Peronosporaceae; genus Phytophthora; species Phytophthora sojae. The sequence goes on from NW_009258118.1 coordinate 5,770,836, forward strand.
ACCCAGTCGAGGATCGCGTGCAGCGAGTGCTTTTGCACCTGAATGTCGGATGGGTCCCCGGTGGTCGTCCACAGTTCTTGCCAGTCATGCTTAATAATGTACAAAACTTCGCAGGAGGTTGTCGCTCTGACCGTCGCTAGACGTCGCTGGGCCGAGAGGAAGAAGGCGACTTCGCCAAACACAGCGTTCTCCATGAGCACGGCCACACTCGTCACTGAGCTCGTCCAAAACACCGCTGCTAGCCCTTTACGCAGGATGCACAGTCGACTACCAAACGTGCCTTCGACTAGGATATTATCCCCGGGAATGAACAGCTCGGATTGCAAACGCAGCGCCAGGTTGTTGACCTGGGGCGGCGTCAGAAAGCGGCTGATCGGAAGCAACGCAATGGCGTGGCCGTAAACTTCAAGCATAAACTTGAGCTGGAGGTTCGCCGAGAGATCGTGCATCGTACCATGGACGTTGAGGTCCTCTGATTGCTGAAATTGCAGCTTGAAGAAGAACCCCACTCTTTTGCATAATCCCTCTGGTAGTTCTTGCTCCTTCGCGAAGTCATCGAAGCTGGCAATGCGGCTCTTGTACTCCTTCGCTTCCTTGCCAAGTTCCTGAATCAGTTCGGAAATTTCTCCCACGATGTGACCGATGATGTACGTACAACACAAGCACGTGAAGCTGGCCCAAAGCGTCCCAGCAGCGTCGCGCGGAACACTGTCACGTGTCCCCACCAGCAATAGCGTCGTAATGGCCCAATTGAAGGACTTGGCGTAAAGCATCGGTACCGAATAATTGTATTGTTTCAGCAACGGATCTTGCGCCATCCAGCATTTCTCCAGATGATCGCACTCTTGTTCAGATATTAAGAAAAATATGCAGCCGACATAGTGCGCCACAAGTAACATAACGATCATCAGCTTGGCAGGGCTCAAGTAAGCCGAGACGTTATGCGTCGCAAAGTGCTGCTGGATCTGCACGATCACATCGTCCAGGTACTCCCACAGATCCACGCACCGAACGAGCCTCGGCAATCGACAGAGACTGGGGACCAATGCCGCACTTTGGAATGGAGTGTACAACGGTAAGGAGGCGACAACATCCCACTTAAACGTCGAGCTCCGAAGATACTGCCTGTCGATCTCGCTTCGCGAGACCAGATTCTCCAAATTGGCCTCAGAGCACCCGAAGTAGAAGAGCCGCAGGTACATGTCAAGCAAGAAACACACGTCACAACTGAGATCGGCGATCCAGACAGCGGCATTGGCGCTACTAGAGAAATGAAAGTGCGAGTGGAAGCAAATGCGGAGGATGATAAACACCGCGTTGTACGTATTCCAGAAAGTGATGATCGCATTCCAGACACTTTTGATCAAGCTGCGCGTTTCGTAGGGATCTCGCGTGGTTTTCTTCTGGCCCCCACCTCCAATGCTAGTAGTGCTCGTTACGGTCACTTCGCCCTGGTAAAACAGCGTAGCAGTCGACATCAGATGCGGTTGCAGTTTAAGTTTCTCGAGGTTGTGGATGATACGTCGCATACCAGCCTGTTGCTCGGCCCAGAGCTCTTGCGCTTCCTCCCGCATATCGCGTAAATCGTCTTCGAACTTGCGTTGGATGACGTCAAACTGCTCCCGAGTCATGACGGATGCATGGACAATCGAGGCTGCTATGAGGGTGGCGGGGTGTGCACACCTGAGCAGAAACGCGTTTACTCCGTAGCAGTCACCCTCGTGAAGAGCGCGAATGGGTACCTTTCGAGAACGGAAGAACACGTTGACTTTGCTTCCATGCAGAAGCACCATGAACTCGCGACAAACGTCTCCTTCGAGACAAATTGTATCTCCATTTTGATAGCTTCGATGACGAAATTTTCCCGTAACTTCTTTTAGGAATTCAATACTGGCCGAATCAAAGAGCGCGACACTTTTTACAGCTTCAGAGTGCAACAACGACGAGATTTCGTAGCAAAGCTGGTCCGGAAGGTTCGACAGCAACTGCGACTCGTACGCTTTCTTGCGCTCCGTGAATTCGTGGTGATAAAATCGTCGAATCTCAGCACTCAACTTCTCAGAAATATCCTTGCGTTGGAGAATGCCGTTGACAGTATTGATCTTCTCGATGTGGCGGCGGTGAGGAGCCATTGCATTCGAGATAGTGTTGGATATCGCGCCCATGATGCCGAAATTAATGATTCCGCTAACAAAAATCCAAAACGCCGCGAAAAAACTCTCGGATGTCGAGTAAGCCATAATATCTCCATAGCCCACAGCCGTGAGCGTGACTATTGCCCAGTACACCGAGCGCATGTACGCAAAAGATGCCTGGTACGATGACGCTGAATCCTGTGCGGGAAACACGTCGCCGATGTGGGCGTAACAGTCAAACATAACCCACGAACAATTCTCGAAGAGCGTGGCGTATTCGAGGCAGTCGAGCCGAGTCATCTCCGCCATTCCATGCTCGACTGCTTTATCTAACACCGTCAAGTTTGAGAGTCTAGCCATTTCAAACCACACACATCCCACAACGTGAAGCATAAATGTGACTCCAAGCAGCAGCGAAATGACAAGATGGGTCTTGGAGCTCAAGCCGTAAAAGTCGCAGACGTTCCACAGTAGGCGCGGGGCTTCTCGTAGGCGCAGCAAGCGAAGAAAGCGAAAGAACCACAAATAGCCTTGTCCTGAATTCGTAGTTTGAGCCTCCAACACAACGACAACCGGCAGCCAGGCAGTTAAATCCGGGTAGAATCCATCACCTTTATATGCCGCGAAAATAAGCAACGGGTCATCCACAGGAAGCATCACAATAGGGTCTAAGTACGCTAGATATCGCGAGCGCAAAATCAAGTTCACTCCAAAAAACACCTCAATCATCAGCGTAAGCGCAAACCTTATGTCAAATCCAGGTTTCTCCCCGAATATATCGTTATCATCATTCATCGCGACAAAGACAGCAAAATAGGGAACCTCAAATGCGACGTAGAGGATGGCAAACAAGCGCGCTGTATCCCAGTAAAGACGAAATGTTGAGCCCGGAAGTCTCCAGCTCACTTTCTGCTTGAATTTGAGATTGTGTTGCGAGTTTCCCGTTGCCATTAAGCTGTGTGAGCTTCCCCCAAACAAATCCATGCCTCCACTTCCCCCTCGATTGCGCATTCCTAGTAGTTTCTTGGTTTTGCGCAACTGTGTCGAGTACTTTTCAAGTGTTTCTGCCATTCGCTCCCTCACTTCACCCTTGGATTCCCTGTAAAAATCATCCAAGGCATCATCAAACTTGACTTTTGCCAGCACGTAAAGCTCGCAGAACGTTTTCGCGACAGCCTTCTCCTCAAATTTCTCCGGGAAGAGCAAGCACGTATCCGCGAAATGGCCACCGCCTTGCATCTCTTTGTCATTTGTTCCGTCGAATGCGGATAAAACTACCCGGCCACGAATGACGAAAAACATTTGAGCGTTAAACTTGGGCTCAATAATCTGGTCGCCAGGGGAGTAGACTCGTCGTACCAGCGCCGCCGCCAGCAAGTTAATGAATTCAACGCTCTCTTTCACCAGAAAACACACCTGTTTGATCCGGCTCGCCTTCAGCGTGGACACCACCTTGGCCTGTAAGTGCTTGGGCATGAGATGCAGAGCCTCCTCGCTGTCGAGACTATGGTGCGTGTTCCAGGAGTACGTGAAGTACGCGATAACCTGACGTCTCAAAGCCCGCGGGATACTTTGCGAGCGCATATACTCCCGGGCGTTGTCCACGTGCGTAGCAAACGCAGCATAGCGCGCGTTTCGGAACCGAAAAATAAAGAGAAACGTTGCCAGCAACGACGACCCAAAGAGGGCACCCATGAGCGTCGCAGCTACCACATAGACTGTCTCGATAGCTGAAACTGGTGCAACATCGTCGTATCCCAGCAACACCATCGTTCGTGACGCCCAATACAACGTCCGCGAGTATTTCCGCGCCACGGAGGCACCGAAAAGACGGTCACTGACGACCCAACTTGTCTCCACATCCTCGTTGCAATCCCCAAGAGTCACTCCACACTGCGCGTGTGCAAGCAGCATGTACCCGCAAGCCATGTAATGACACAACCCCACACAAAGAACAATGTTGCGTACGAGACTGCCAATACCAGTAGACGAAAGTTGCTGCACCCACGTACGATCCGAGTAGATGCTGGCCAGTCTCGCAAGACACCGTCGCAGTCGATACAGGCGGCAAATCTTCGTAATTCGCACCAAATGTAGCGCGTTGTACGTTCCCGAGGCGTAGGGTATTACCTCCAGCGGCAGCAGCGCTACAATCTCCAGCAGTAGCTCAATTTTACGCGCCCTCACGTAATTCTGCTGCGAGTGCGAGTCGTCCGCTGCTTCGCCTTGTGTCGCAGCAGATTTAGCGATCGAAGCCAGCGTCCACTTGGTTGTCCCGCGGTGCAGCTTGTTGAACGACGGGGTGCGCGTGATCACGCGCATGGAGCGGAACATACTGTCACCCCACGAGGCCGCCCTCGTGTCGAAGCTTGAAAAGCGGGAGAATAGTCCCCTCTGGAGCTGGTAGAACTGCACAAACTCCACAACTCCGATAATATCCGCGACAACATCCAACGCCGCGTAAATGCTGAGCTCCTCGGTCCATCGGTTGAGTTGAGCAGCCTCCGTTCTACCATAGGGGTCGTAGTAGAAGGCTATTCGGAAGGGAACGGTCAAGAAGATGTAGAGCACGGCGTAGAGGCCGATCCCGACGCGAACGGTCTGTCTCGTCGTCCAGGAGAGGCGCTTGTAGCTCCGCTCGAGCGACGCGAAGCACTGGTGGTAGGTGTACCCACTTCGTCTGGGGGATCTGGTATCAGCGAGCTTGGGTCGGTAGCCTGGAGTAGGGTAGAAGAGACTCACGGGCGGCTCAGTGACGGTCGTCACTGAGGAGGCCCCCGGGCCGGACCCGGCTCCTGCCGCGTACACCTTTGGGTTCATCTTCTCATTAGTAGACTGGGACTTTGGCCTCTCTGTCGTCGTCGCTCAGTCTCACCGACAAGGACAGAACCTCTTCCTCTTTCTCTCTGGTCTGGGCGATAGGAGGCGCGGGGGTTTCAGGCTTTAGCCACTTTCCTCCCTTTTAGTATTTTTGGACAGGAAGCTGTAAAAGGTCGAATGCGCTCCACACTTCGTCGTGTCCAAGTCGCCGAGGCCCTTGCGGTCTGTTGTTCCGTTCATGCGGTCAGCTAAGACTAATCCCCTCCGAGCTCGTCCAGCCCTCAGGTCGCTCATGTCGTGCTTTCTTCTTGGGTTCTGGTGCCATAGTCGTCAAGCTCGAGTTCGTCACTTTAACTTGGGAAACCATGGCTTGCGGTGCCGGAGCTCGCGGCTCGCCCTCCCCGCCCGAACTATTATTAATACATCTTACCAACATTCACGGCAGCTCCGGCAAATTGGAGGAATCAGACCTTAAGCCTGATTCCCGAACTTCCCAAATCAAGTTCGACGCAATATTATTAGTAGTATCACTACTACTGCATCCTGACAAATTTAATACCAGAAAGTAGTTGTAGTAGAGATGGTAGTAGTATTATCACTTCATTAATATTGTGAATACTACTATCGGCCGTGATAGTAATGCTCAATACTACATGCACGCTGCACCTCGAACCGTCCGCCTTGCCCCCGTAGACGATCTCCTACTGCGGCGTACTTGGGCTTGTACTCTTTGGTACTTTATTTTGTTGGAAATCTTTTCTGACTCACCTCTTTTCTGACTCACCTCGACTTTTTTATTTCCCGGCACTTCCCCGTAACCTACAACGTACTCTCCGCTCTTCACTTGCTCCACTGTGGTATTCCGACTGACGAAGCTCTCTCGTTCGGCATCGGGCCCAAGTTTTGGGGTAGAACTTTCTCAATCGACAGCTTCACGTCCACCTCATTCCCACCGACGGCAATGCCGTCCTCGATTTACGCAGTGTATATTGTCTAATGGTCGGCGTTGAAGTTCTTGTCATTATCTTTGTGTCAAAGAACTAGTCCCCGAGTTTCTTCCCCACCAACGCAGCGGTTTCCCTCAAACGGGATCGTTGCCCATTTCAAGTCCAACTTGGTGAGGGCGTAGCCTGGTAATCGAACCACACGACGGATGTCGTGGACTACTGTACATGTAGAAGTCTCGCATTTGAAAGCCAACAATTATTTTGCCGTGGCAAACAAAAAACGTCAGTCCGACTAAATAACTGCTTGGCGGTGGGCTGTATGCACCCCACATTGGCATTTATTTTTTTAACGGGCTGTCCGGGGCCGTGTCGTAGAGTAATTGTGTCCAGCGCCACGCGTTCGTAGCCACGCCAATTGCACACTCACAAACTGGAAGTATTCATCATCACCGTCTCCATCTCAACATGAGCTGAAAAAAAAATTCACGAAGCATGTTGACTCTTGGACTGAGATGCTAACACCCTTGAGCCCCTTTCCAGCAACGACCACCGCCTTCTCAACTCGACGCAGTGAATGATATTTCTTCCGATCCTCCTTGGCGCTTGAGCCGACGCTTCTCCCGCATCGAAAAGAGTGCCACCCTATCGTCGAACAGATCCATGACCTTTGTCTCTCTCTTGCGGAGGCCCTCCGAGGTGCGTACAACCCGAAGGGCGCGCTCGCGGAGGAGAGCGGTCTCGTCCTGCCGGTCCATCGCTACCAGCAGAATGGTGTAGCTCACCAATTAGTTTAATATTTCGTTGTCGAGGAGCTCCAATGTCTTAGCTTCTGTGCGCGAAGGCTGCGAGAGTCAGAGCTGGCCTTGAAATTTCTCGTAGCCCTGAATTGCCTTCTTGAAAACCTTCTCCGCACTTTCATGTTGCTCTCTGTAGGGAATAAACACTCGTTAGCATTAACCTGCATGGTCATGTCAAGCTTAGAAGCTTAGACGTACGTGTGATAGTAACAGCGTCCCATTTGATTCAAGACTTTCACACCAAGGGTACAGCGGATACTAAGAGGCTCCACTGCCTTGATATATTTCGTCGCCATATCGTAGTACGGTAACGCTGAAGCATGCTGGCCAATTTTCTCGCACAAATCGCCGTGCAAGCACGCCCGCAAGACCGCGTTTTCTGCATGAACCGCACAACAGGGTGAGTCTCTATTGATACATTCAGCTCAACTTGTAATACCGTACCGGGAGGGATCTGTACGTCCTTAGTAGCGTTGTATGCTTCAGAAAGATACTTCATCCCTTGCTCCTGGTCTCCCTAAACAAAATACAGTAATAAAAAAATAATATCAGTAAAACGAGACAGTAGTCTACCGTATGCTCGATAAAGCCATATAAATTACCTTCTTCAACGACTGGAAACTTAACTTCACCAACCGCTCGTGTTCCTTGAGCTCCGGTGGCGGCCGCTTCTTCATTTCCTCCTATTTTGCCGCAATTTTCAAGTCATAAACATCACGAGTTACGCCGATAACTCCCTGGTAAGCTACGGAAGGTAAATTTCACCTTGCACGCCAAGTACGTCACGAATGTCAGGGCCAGCAGCGCCGGTGTGTGCCATCGTGGCGGACCCTCCTTCGGCGCTGATGACGCACTGGCGAAAGTGCGAGCCAAGACTGCCCCATTCTTGGCGCTGCGCGAAGGTGTCAGACTCCGAAGCGCCGCGGCTGCTGCTGCGGAGGCGGGGCGAGCGCGTGGATTAAAGAAGACCCGACGCGCGTGCCCCCCCTAATCGGGCCTAGTTACGCCCCTACTGGGAATCCTTAACCTAGTGACGATCATCGCCATCATGCCGTTTTTTTACTGGGATAGGAAGCAACGTTAGTGCTGCTATCGCAGACCAAAAAGGATTATATCCGTGGTACGTCAAGTCAAAATATGACCTCTCTTGACCCCAACTTCAGAAACCGGTATGACCCCGGTGCCGCACTGGGCCTCCAAAAGGTTTATATGCGTGGGCAGGTTGAACCGGTAGGATACCCATCACACCAGTACGACCCCGGTGCCGCACTGGGGGTCCAAAAGGTTTATATGCGTGGGCAGTTTGAACCGGTATGGGTCAGTAGCATATACCGAATCGGATGGAGTGATGTAAAGTGAATGATTGAATCGAACGGACTACTACAGGAATGTAGTAGCATACAAATGCAAGCATTTTCATTTGTCCACGAGCTAGATCTCGAGCAAGGTTCGTTTCATTACTGTGTATAATTACTGCCTAGTCGTATCTTGCATCTTCGCCGTGACCGGGCGCAGGAGATGACTGTGGATCGTAAAAAAAAAGTAATAAAGGAGTTTATCCCAAAAACCTCCTATCCCAGCCTTCGCGGAGCCCTAGTTGTTGTTTTTTTCAACTGCCGTGATCCGCACGATACCCGAAACGCGCTGACAGGTTTTGACTCCTCGTTGACACCCGACCATTTCTCAACTGGAACGAGGAGAGAAAGAAGTTCATGGGCGAGGAAGGCCCTTGTCGGGGGCGCCTCTTCCGGCTGCTGAGGCTGGTCCGCGAGACGCAGTGCGAGCTGGAAGTGGTGAAGCCCGTGCTGGACGAGCTGGAGGTGTTGCGTCTGTGCTGCAGCTTCGGCATGATGCCGACCGTGAACCCCATGGAGTTTGATTTCGACGTGCTGCACGCCAGCGAGTTTGACAAAGAGTTTGCAGATCTCTTGCGCTATGAGCTGCTCGAGCGCACGTGCCTCGATAAAGTGAGAGTCACGGCGCTGTTCGGCAAGCAGAAGGATGTTTCGGCCGCTTTGGTCGACATGCAGGCGTTGTGCTCAAATGAGACAGCGGCGTGGCTCTCAGGTTCTGTGGAAGGGGTTTACTGTGTGAAGGTTGCAGCCGACGGAGAGAAGAACACCGAGAAGGACGACTCTGGTGCTGATTTGGTTCTCTTCTCGTGGATTCGCGACGAGTTGTTCAAGCCTCACATGCTTCGAGACACACCCGCGTTTGTGTTGCGGTTTCTAACCGTTCTAAGTCCAGAGATTGTTTGCTGCGTGTCCAAGGAGGATTTAGAGCTGCTGAAAGCCGCAGTGGTTGAATCCGAAGAGCAGCACGACGACAAGCTGTCACTGTATTCGGTGTCTTTCACTATCGAGAAGCAGGAGGATGAACATGACGGCACGGAGTGCGTGTCCCACACTTCTGCCGACTTGGATGGTGCTATGGGGAACTACGCTTAGTGAAAGGCAGTTATCCTGCTCTCGTATTGACGAAAACGATGGATTGTGCGATTCGCGCCGAACCATTTCAAGAAACATTTCAAGCAAACGCAAAGTTGTCGTTTGCAGCATGGCTGAAGGCGGAGTCGGAGGTCTACCGGATCGATTTGAGTGGGACTATTGGCCGTTCACCCAAGCTCTGTGAAAGCATTCTTCGTGAATTTGATTTGTGGCCGGAGGAGCAAGTGTCGAGTTGCCGTGCCTTGCACGAAAAGAAGCAGATGGAGGAAAGAGAACGATCTCGTCGGCGCTTAAGAGGTGATATTGCAGAGCAACGCACAATTGTGGATAGCTCACGCGAGCTACTTTTGCAGCTCTGTAAGGCCAACTCACCAGCAGCATTGTCGCGCTATGAAGCTGCAGCTGACAAATATGCAACTTTTTGTTCGTGGGTCAAAGCAAACGGCATCTGGAAGCTTGATCGCAAGTCCAAATTGGCGCTCGAAATCCCCAACCGTCTGCAAGATATTGAGGCAACACTGCTCGAATTGCACACGCAAAACCAAGACGCCGACCTCGCCAAATTGTTGAGTTTATGCGCAACCTCCCCCAAAGCGAACCTTTTGCTTGCCATTGAGAAGCAGAAGAGGTCAAGTTGTAGCTCCACCAGCTGGGGTGCTAGCGACTCGCACCTGTGGACGTCATTCCTGGCGAAAACGGCGGAGGTATTGGTCGAGCTGCAGGTGAAGTGGTGGACTGCCGTCGAAAATGGACTGGAAGCGGTGCAGTTGGCCGGTCTTGAAGCTTTGAACCGCGAGCAGAAGCAAAGTGCGTCTGATTTTGACAGTAGCACTAAAGAGATCGTACGACAGCAATTCGATGGTCTCCGTGAAAAGCTCCTGGAAAAAAGTGGATTGCTGTTGAAAGTAAGCGCAAAAGCTCGTAAGGGGTCTATATTGTGCAGCGGAACGAGGGAAATTAAAGCTTCGGCCACCCAGTTCCACGATGTCATCAAAGTACAACTGAACCGTGGCGTTGTGGACGATTGTCTACAGACAGAGCGCTTGGGCCATCATGTGCTTAATGCGTACGAGACTCACATTGCGATGTTCACGATCAAGAACCGGTCGGTCATACAAATAAGCACGGGAAATGAACGAACGTACGTCAACTTGGTGCACTTTCCGGCTAATGCCGATGGGCCTTCTTTACGCGCGAGTGAAATGGTCATCTCCACGTTTGGGAAGGTGCCCTCGCTTTGCGACTTCAATTATCAGAGTCGAAGCATGGTCTTCCTGTCGGCAGATTCAGTCGGGATCTACAAATTCGACGAGACATTCAAGCGAATGGACTACGTGAAAGTTGTTGATTTGGGTGTGCACTCGACGTTGACGGCTCCATTCAACGATATGCTCCTCCTGGGCAAAACAGTTTACGTAACAGACTCAAGTGGCAGCCTACAAGGTGTCGACATCAATTGTGACCAAACTTCGATTACCGGAGCAGTACCCAGTGATACTGATACTTCGCGCAGCCGTCTTATGGGGTTCTCGGATGATCTTGCTATCGGGGCTGTTTTGGTCACAGCGTGCGCGGATGGATCTTTTGAGGGAAAACTGTCGTGCGTTGCTCTTGATGCCTATCGCCAGCTACCTGTTGCGCCACTAGGAGACACTTTTCTGACGAACGAAGTGCAAGCAGAGAGTGTGAACGGACATGTTTTTGTTTTCGATCCATTAGCAAGAAAGCTGCACGCATTTTCCGTTGACGTGACTGTCCGTAGCGATTCCTACAGCATGCGGCAGTTCGATGACGATGACGACACCAAGGCTTCTGGAAAGGATGCTAGCGGCGAGAAGTGTCTGCGCAAGGAGCACTGGATGTACACGTTTTATCACGTTTTCGAGAAGTTCCCAGTGATTGGGCTGCTGGAAGATGGATCCCCGCCACCTCTTTCTGTTCTTGTGTGTTGCCAGTCCTGTGACGACGTCAATGGTGCTCTAGAAGATTGTCACAATTTTCTGTCACTGTTGATGAGCGACTTGATGGCTGTCAACAAACCGTTGCGAGGGCTGGATCTTACGAGAGGGCTTGGCATGCGGTGTACCCCTTTACTGGGTCTGAATATGAGTGAAAAATCCATGGTGGCATTCCTCCAGACGCTCGTTACTTTTCTTCCTATTCAAATCTGTCGCGCTGAGGCAAACGCGCTGACAGTGCTACGAGATGGATTGGACCCATCTTTCGATGTAGCCGAAGTGGAGCAGGAGTCAGCGGATATTGCTGAATCAACTCGATTTGGGCTTTTGTCGCCACTTTTGTCGGCGTGGGAAGGTCGCGTCGTCGTCATCACGTCCATGGGAAAGCAGTCGACCGGGAAAAGCTACTTCCTCAATCACTTAACGGGGTCCTCGTTTGCCATCGCTGGAAATCGTTGCACTGACGGTGCGTGGATGACACTACGCATCATGAAAGATGTTTTGCTTGTCGTTCTGGATTTCGAAGGTCTGGGGTCCTTCGAGCGAACAGATCAAGAAGATGTTTTTCTTGCGGTGCTGAATGCGTCGCTGTCGATGTTCACGATATTCCGGATGGAAATGCGGCTTGACAAAGAAATTGACAAGCTTTTCACCAAGTTTCAAAAGGGAATGGATCTACTCAAGCAAGACAAGCGACTGTTCCGAGGAATATTCTACATGAGTGTGAAGGACATTAACCCGAATGATGGCCGAGATGTCCTCTCGGAGTTTACGGGGAAAATCAGGAACCTGCTCAAAGCCACGTCGGGGCAAAACTTCCTAACGAACATGTATTCGGGTAAAGTGAGTATTAATTGCTCCCCTCCGTTAGGGACTCCTGGCTACTACGAGTCGCTACTTCACGCGAAGAAGTTGGTCAAGAAAGTTATTACGCAGCAGGGCGAATCGGAGCATGGGTTTCGAAGCGGAAGAGCCTTCCACGACTTTATCCGACTGGTATTGGCCAAAATCTCGATCCTGGATTGGACCACTGTTGAAGAAACCGCGCAACAACTTCAGATGAAGGAGCTTCACCGAAATCTGCCTGGTATCATTCGCACAGGAATTCTGCCGGATTCAAAGAACGAGCGTGCTGCTGGAATGCTTTCTTTCGAAGATCTATGCCATGACTACCACGAGTGTGCTGAATCTTGGAAGCGTTTGAACCTCCAGTTCTCACTAGCAGCGATTGACGAGAATTTAGATTTTGGACCATCAGTCTGCGCTGAAACAGCGGACACAGGGTCTATCTACGATGCCATCACGATGCTGTTTCAACACTATTTGGAGCTGATATTGAAGGGAGCAGAAGAAAAAATCACCACGGCAGACTACACCAATTTCGACGCCATGCTGTCTTTTTTGGTTTGCCGTCGTAAATCGAAGGCTGTTGTCTGGGTGAAGGAATTCCTGGGACCTGAGCGATTTGCGGATGATTGGGATAACATCGAGCGAGCTCGACTTCTCCCGTTCGAGACGCGTTTTAAGAGGTGTGGTCATGGGTGCGCGCAGTGCCAACTCCAGTGTATGCGCCCAGCTTGCCACTCCCCAGGTGAGGAGAAGCACAACTGTGGCATGACTCATGTGTGCCGCAGCTATTGTGAGTACTGTGTGCAGAGCTACCAGCACCGTGAACAGGTTCCTCGCTGTACCGGTAAGGCTGGCCACGAAGGAACGTGCGACTGCGGAAAGGGAGACCACACTTGCGGGTTTGTATGCAGTCTCGCGGATGCTTCGAACTGCGAAATTGTTTGCGTGCAGATGGCGGGGCATGACGGAAATCATCGCTGCTCCGTCAAGCAGCACATTTGCGGTATTTTGTGCAGTGCGCCAAATTGTGAAGGGGTGTGCGTGTTGAACGGAGAGCGGCTTCACACTGTGCACAAGTGTGTGGAGACGCAGTGCGCCTATGCGTGCGAGATGGAAAGCTGTGAGGAGCGTTGCGATTCCGCAAACCATTTTCATGGAAATCCTGGATTAAGTGCAACACTTGCCCAAGAACAAGGAGGCTTGCTTGGGTATTACTCGGGCAGCAGTGAAAATGCGCGGCATATGTGTGCTTCAAGCCACGTATGCAGTAAAGTTTGTGAGGCGAATGGCATATGCAGCAAAAGCGTCCGAGTCTCCACGCGTCAGTTCAGCGGTTCGTTCGACAATTTCGAGTATGGATCGAAGCGGATGGTTGGAACACGCAACCAGTGCGCCATCGTATTGGAGCCCGGACAAACAAGCCACGGCGGTATGCACTCGTGTGCCAAGAGGTTGTGGGGTGGGAGGGTAGCCCCTCATGGATGCGACGCGAGATGCGTGGCCTGTGAGTATTACTGCGCCAAACCGTTCGGACACCACGGACTGCACTCTGCTGCACACGGCAACATGCGCAAGATGCACTTTGTTGCTAAGCAGAGCACCATCAGCTGGGATAACCGCAAGTACGCCGCAGGCGAGAAGGGTAGCGCCGAAATGTGCAGTTTGTACTGCTCTACAGCCGGACGAGGACACGTCCACTACCTCAAGTGCTACCAGAGTGCTGATGCGTGTGTCTACTCGGCTTTGGGGGATCACCGACGCCACTGCGAAACTGCGTTGATTCCAGCCCCAGACCACGAGGTTGATGAAGTGTTGCATGCTGAGTACTGGAGAACGATCGGGTGGGAAGACCCTTGTTCGTCCCCTGCAGAGCGCGCGCTGTTCACTAAGTGTCCGTACTTATGCAATGCACCGGACCACAAAGGACGTGAGAAAGAACCTTCCGGCTGTGATCTCCCTGTCTGGCATCTACCTGCTGCATCCGTTCCCTTCCTGGAGCGAGATGGTGTCACGTACATCAACGGCCATCGTTTTACGTGCTCGCATGCCGCCTCCGCTCGTATATTGCACCACGTTTTCGTCTTGGACTGCTCGGGGTCGATGAAAGGCGGTCCGTGGCAAGCGTTGGTGAAAGGAGTCCGGGACTATTTGCGAGGTCGGATGTCGTGCGGCTGTCGTCAAGATATCGTCTCGGTAATTACCTTTGGGGATAAGGGCACTCTCGAGTATGAAAAAGTCAAGATTGAGCAGGCTGCAACGCGATGCGTGAACTTCCGTGGTGGGGGGACGTACTATGAGAAGGGCTTGAAACAAGCGAACGCCGTGCTCTCACGGAATCCGATGAAAAAGTACCAGCCTGTACTCATCTTCTTCACGGACGGTCGACCTGCTGACCGTAAGCAAGGGCTGAAGCTAGCGACGAGCATGCGGCAGCAATACGCGGTGTCGGGCTTGCGAGCTTTTGTGGTTGGGTATGGACGTGTCAGCGATCTGGGCGTCACAGATCTCGCCGAGCACCTTGGCGGGACAGTGCACGAAGCCATTTCAATTGACGATCTCTGGGACACGTTCCGCTCGATCTCCATGTCACTTGGGGCCCGTGCAGGGCTCATTTCCAGCACCTTTGCGTGAAGTAACGAGCAAAAAGGCGTCAGCATGTGAGGATAAGGCTCAGCGATGATGAAGCACGTGAAGCGACGACTTGAAAAGGCTGTAAGGGGAAGAAAGAAAGAAACTAAGAAGGAATGACAAAGGCAGCTTTTGACGATTTTGAAGGAAGATACATTTTTGTACTTGGCACCAGCTAACTAGCCAATTCATAGTCTTACAAGAAAAGAAGTCAAAGTGGAGTTTCCTCGACAAATAGGTTTTCGCACTACTTTTGAGTTTATTGCTCAATTTCTTCATTGCGGCTGATGAGTGGTGACGCAATTGTATGTTCGGCTGCTGGGGGCGAGTTGCGCCGCCGGCACCCGGAATTGTCTACCGACTCAATTGCATTCGGCAGGGCGGTACTGTTGAGGGTATTGAAACTCACATGCCACTCCAGCGGGTCGGTCGCCAGCATGATGTGAAGCAGGGGGGCAAACGCCTCGAAGCAGCTGTGGGGCGTCTTCAGAGCTTTGAACATCAAATCAATGTTGGCAGGAAGCTCATCGCTCTCCTTGTCCGCAATGTGGACGCCCTTAGCTTCACCAACGTTCGGTACATCTTTGTGGCCGCTGCGCAGGAGATGGTCTTGCTTCTCCGGAGCCTTGCTGTTCTGGTGTGTGACTTTACGTCGTAGGGACGATAAAGGAATCCGATCCGAGTTGGGAGGAGGGTCACCCGCTTCCTTCCCAGCGACTTCCTTGGCAACAGGGAGGTTCGCTTGCGCAGCTGGTTGTCTCTGGGTCTGGATCGCTTGGACGGCTCCCAGTAGAGCTGCTCCCCAGTGCTCTTCCATGTCAGTTCTCGAGCAAGACGCAATGTGTTGCTTCTTTAGGTGTTTGTACGCACGCTCACACAAATTGAGAGCGAGACGAGTGAATAGGTGCCCCTGCAGCACTTGAACAAACGCCTCGGAGCTCAGAGAAAGCAGATCACAGGCCCGTACGGTCCGTACAGTATAAGCGCTGATGGTGCACCCCAGCAAACCACGCTCTCCGAAGTAGCTGCCACTACGGAGCCCAACCGGTCGATCCAGGAGAGAGCGGCTGTGCATGCTCAAGTGGCCTTTGATCACGAAATACATGGCTCGCACGATACTTCCTTCCGTGACAACACTCTCATCGCGTGGGTAGCACTCGAAGCGCAAGCGTTCAGCAAGAGCGCGCGTGAACTCGTCCATCCTCTGGCTTTCGTCCCAGCAAACAGGGGCGATGACCTTCATGATGAACCACGAAAGGAGCTTTGTGGACACTTGAAGCACGTACGACGTACGGATAGCTTTAGGCATTTCCGCCAGAAGTTCTTCGTAGTTCACACCAGCATGCGACGACCAGAGAGACGTCATAAACGCGTACGTCCGAGTCTTCAGACGATCACTGAGACGAAGGCGTGCCATGTAAAGGTCCACGGCGATGTAATTCTTGCGGAACCCCACTTCCAGTCCGATATAGGAAATGAAAAGACTCGCGAGTTCACCAATGACGTATGACATAGTGATGAGACCCACGAAAGACATTCCAATGTGGAACGCGTAGAGCGTTGCAGTCTCAGGCTCGGGGCAGTAAGCTTTCTTGACGAAAGTCACCATCGCGAAGAAAAGTCCCCGCAATAGACGAAGCGCGAGCTGAGAGGAGGACGGATTCTGAGGGTCCGAGACAACCAGATCCTGGGACGGAAGCCACCCTTCCCACTCTGCTCCGAAGCCTGCGTCCATCGACACTGCCAGATACGCACACGCCACCCAGTAGATGACCAACAAATACCCCATCCAGACGTGCCAAAAGCTGGATGTCTCGTTGGAAAAAGCTACGTCGGTTTAGCTCGTTGAAGTAGCTGCCGAGGTTGAAAATCTTGATGCAACGTAGCAATTTGAACCACGCTCTGCAGCCCAGTACTGCCAGCACATCGTAGAACGGAATGGCGGCGAGGATATCCCACAGCATCCGCTCCTTCCTGTACACGCTACGCAGCTTTTGGTCATACAGTTCCATGGACGCCTGGGACTCACGCACGTGCCAGCTAAACCAAAGATCCACGACGATAGCGACTTCGCAAAGGATCCCTATGATAATTACGAGAACGGGGACGACCGCTGTGCGATCCATAGCGTCCATCGTGAGCTGGTAGGGGGTCATAACGGCGACAAACATGGTGCAGCAAATGATGAACCGCAGCCAAAAGTGGGGAAACTTGCTCTGCACTGGAACCCCGTGAAGAAACCCATCGACCAACCGAAGAAGAGGCTTCTGAACCTGCTGGTCTACCAAACCCACCGACGTCGGAACTGGGAGGATCCGACTGCTGCTCCCAGTGCTGCTACGCTGCAAACGGGTGTGATATCGCGCTCCTTTCGACCCCTCGGCTCGCTCATTCACAATGTCCGAACGTGACAAAGCTCGCCCACCACATATCAGCATCCCACGGCGTTGCTCATCGCGCGAAAGCTGCTCCAGTCGCGCCTGCTCACGGTGAATATTCGCGATTTGAATGACCTTCTCCTTCCACTTGGGGTACCGCTCGAATACTAGCTCCAGCGATTCGCGCGACAGTCTGTACAGGATGCACGACGTCCGAGCCTGGATGTAGGCGTCCCGTTCCCCAATCGTGAATAATCCGTTCTCACCAAAATATCTGCCAGCGGATATCTCGTTCATCTTCTTCAGTTGGCCTGGAATACTGATCTGCTGCAAGCTGTCATCGATATCCTCCGGTGTCGGTCCAGCCTGGAAGGACGCGTTCTCCTTGCTTGCTACAGTGTCTGCTACAGCTCTGAACGTGGGTCTGGAACGTTTGGCTAGCTGCATGGGCAGCAGAACGTCGAGGATGCCCGTGAATACGAAGAACATGTCGCTGCCGCAGTCCCCGAACCTGAAAACTAACTCGCCACGAAAAACCAGCACCTGCGTGAACTGGGACACCAGCATTCGCGTGATGGGTATCTCCATCCCCGCGAGGAAATCCACTTTCTCGATCATGGGCTTTAGGTATACAAGGCGGATATCCGTCAGCAAGGACGGTGGCGAACACTCTCCGAGCAGATGCTGCTGGGTGATCGTGTGGTACCTTTTAAACAACAAGAAGGTCTAGACCCGCTCCTGGAGGATAGTCGGGATCTTGAAATGGTCTAGCATTTGTCGTGCTGCCCCCATTTTGACATCGAATTCTCTGCTCTCGGAGCTTGTGAGCTCGATAATGTCGGTAAAATTACCAAGCACGTACGCAAACAGGAAAACGCCCGCGGTCATGGTCACAACGCTGAAAATGCATTGGGCCGTGGTCTGTGGGTACTCGGACTCGCCTGAAGACGACATGAGACCGAACGACCAATAGAGAGACGCCATGTACTGGAGCATGAGCGACCCATTCTCCAGCTTCTTGGATGGCAGCCACAGGTTCTCACCGAATGCCGTCTGGGTGGCGGTCGGGGCTGAGCTGTCGCTGAATTTGGGGGTGGCTACTCCCGACGCAAAGTTGAACCAGATGCAGCCCAGAATGTGCGAGAGCATGAACGTGTAGCAGAGCAGTTTGAACAGATGCAGCTCCGTTGTCGCTTAAGGTACCGCGTCTCGAGTGCGTGAAGTTGCTTGGGAACTTTGAACAATCGCAGAAGTTTGTTGACGTTCAGGAGGTCCCATCGCTGGTACGACTCTATGCCCCAATTCACAGCATAAAGCGGCAATAGCGCGATGATATCCAAAGCGAAAGCCCCCGATCGGAAGTACTGGTGCTTGATGCGGTGGATATCCATGACTTTATTCCCGTACTCGTAAAACCCAAGTCGTGAGCGAATGAAAACGTCCAGGAGAAACGAACACTCTAAGAAGACCATGAGTGAGTCCACCTTATTATGTCTTTCCTCCAGAGGGAAGAACGCCTGGAACATCACTACCACCCACTGCGTCGTCATCACCATGAACAGCCACGTTTCCCACGCCAAAGTAAACAGTGAATCTGGATCGTACACAATAGTGAATACGCTTGCTAGGGCCAACTGCACCCTGTGGAGCATGCTCCTGACTTGGTTATATTCCTCTCTGTCGGTTTGCACGTGCATACTCGCGAGTTCGCTGCTCATCAGCCTCCGATCAACAGTGAGAAGTTCAGTCTTTAATGGTGGGAAAATCGCCTCCATAGCTCGCAGTTGGTCGCGAGACACAAAGAGAAGGATACAGCCGCTGTTGGCGCTCACATGCTCCATGTAACCTTCCCCACGCTCCTGCTGTGTCAGTGTAGCCGTGCCAACGTACCCGCCTCTGTGGATTTTAGACGGAGGTCCACCCATTTTCACGACGCAGACCTCCCCTTCCAGCACGAAATACATTTCAGTGACGTAGTCTCCATGGCGGTAAACCGTCTCCCCTTGCCCGTACTGGATATTTTCAAGTTCAAGGTGAAAATAGCTTTTGAGGAGAGAAAGCAGAGATGAAACCAACGCTCAAGTGCTAGGAGCAGTCGTAGAGGTCGTAGCGTTAGTTTCAAAATCTCTGTCTGCCGCTTAAGCTCTCCTGCTTTAGCTTTCAGCCTTCAGCACTCCGGTCATGGTGAGACTTACAAGCCGCTCCTTCCTTCACTTGACACCTGAAGTGGTGGAGTTCGAAGCAGAGCATCCGTTTTATGCTAAGGTCTTACAGCTAGACTCGGAGGAGATGACGTTTCGCAGCTTGGAAGGAGGCGAAGGGAAACTGGATCGTGCCGTCGCCGAAGACCACGTGGTTCGGGCCAGTCAAGTTTCTCAGGCCGGTCAGATCTCGTTGGTCCGACGACCCGTGTCCGTCAGTTTAGCTGGAGAGGTTCAGTATGGACAAGTGACCTCGGTCGACCAGAGCAGTGTCACGATCCGATCCGGTGGTCATGAATTTGTGGCAGCGGCAGCTGCAGTCCACCAGTGATTGTTCTGTTGCTTGAAGACGTCGAGTTCAGAAGCGACGAGTGGAGTCCTACTGACCTAGAGGCGATGGAGCAGTCAATTCTGAGTCGGCTGCTCGGTACCGGCGGTAGTTCTGCTTCAAATCAAGTGTCCGAGATACTGGAAGGTCTGATGAGTGAGGAAAATCACCCTAGTGGTGACAAGGTGTGTCAGTGGATCGACCCAAGAACAGGAGAGGAAGCTCATTTTCCACTCCAGCACGCTATAAATTTCGCTTTTTACGTCGACGGAGGGGTGTCACCAGTGCCACGCAGCGTAGGCAACTCATTTTGCATACCACCAAAGCCCCAACCGCTTCGGAGCACGTCCGCTTTGTCTCGCGGCTCGGTTCAGGACGTGGAAGAGCTCTTTGACCCGTTTCCAGACGACGATGACTCGCCCCAAAACGAATCGGAACGCGGTGCTGAAGTTGGTCGGGCAAACACTACCACACAACACGTGACAAAACGACAGCAAGAGGTCACGATTGCCAACGGCGACGATGGCCACGTCCCCTCCAAGCGACAACGAGTTCAAACCGCTATTGATCAAGACGCGTTGATTATCGCAAAAATAAGCGACGAACCGGACCTTCTCGAGCGTTTCTTAATAATTAGGAAGGAGGAGGCCAACGTCAAAGCGCAGCCGGTGGAGGGTGGTGGTACCATGCGTACTCACGTACAGAAGCCATCCCCTACGACAAAAGAAGTCGTCTAAGTACGCATTTGCACCGTCCGAGGAGCAGGAATTAGTTCACAAGCGCATAATAACGGAGAAGCACAAAGGTTAGTCTGCCAATGTGTTTTGCAGAGGTTTAGTTCGGTCCGAGCACGTGGAGTTCAAAGCCGTACCTGGAATTTGTACGCAGGCCTATGATATTCGTTTCGGTTCTGGTGGTCTTTCGATTCGACACTTTGCAAGACTATCGAGGGATGAGCGGGTGGCTTGGTTGGAGGCCGGTGGTTCAAGCTTTGACAATTTGTCCGCAACTGCAGAATTCTCGGCGGCATCGCCGGTATCGCGCATCGAAGGTGTTGTGGACTCTGACAGGGTTTTCCTCACCTATGCTCGCGAGTTTTGCTGTGCTGAACTGGTCGAATTGGTTGAGACCATCGTGAAGTTCACCGAACACACGCTATCGCAGGTATCGTGGACGCCAAAAGAGATTTCTAGCTTAGTTTTCTGGGTAAATGACGTTCTCGAGGATTTTCGTACAGCGGCTGAGGAAGGTGGTGAGCTTCGAGCCGTACAGCAACATTGTACGACCGATGACCGGTTGCTCAAGGATGTGATGTTTATAAAGGTGCATCGGCAAGTGCAGGATGTACGACACGAGATGATGTCGGGACCAGCACGCCTTGAGGGCCACGTTGAACAAGGATCCCAGCTCCGCAACGGCCGCAACCACGACGGTAAGAAGCGATTTGGGCGAATCCCTAAGGAAGTACTTCGCAAATTACCAGTGCAGAACGACCCCGCATCAGGAAAGTCGCGACGACTGTGCATGCGTTTTCTCTCAGCGGCGGGTTGTGCGGTGGACAGTGATGGCGGTTGTCCCAGCGAGCATGGGCATCGCGTTCCCAAGCTGCTACCCGCGATCGTGAAAAAAGAGATTGACAGGCGCTTTGGTGGGCTGAAGGACGAGCACAAAGAGTTATGACTCGTTCAGACTGGTCTGGCAATGTATCCATCACGAACGCAAAACGACCGACCGTCGGCGGTGCCATGCAAAGCCGATAGGGTGGCGCGAGGTCAAGTAGCAAACTGCGTTAACACAATCAATTCAAGTGATGGATCTCAGACGGTGTTGGACCAGTCTAGATTACGCGTGCAATCGAGGCCCCCACGCGACTCAATTAGGGTACCCACAACAACGAGCAAGATTGGCGAGGTAATTTGTGCGCAGTCGGCGGGATCTGCGGTAAATCCGACAGCGCCAATGGCTGCTGGTTGCACAGATAGTCGTCAATCGAGGCCTTGTTATGACACAGAGGCAGACGCAAGGAGCGAGACCGGCAAGGTATCCTGCACCCGGGTAGCTGACTTGCGTTCAAAATCACTTGGGTCGCAGCAGTTGCCGGTGGAGGGTGCAAGCGTTTGTCGGTTGAGGTGTTGCAGTCACGCCCACATTAGTCTGTCATTGGATTCGGCGCGAGAGATTCAATCATGTTTGGAAGTGGATTTATTTCGGGCCGAAGCTCGAATTTCCGTCCTGCACCGCAAACGGGGGTTCGTTAGTGCAAAGCGACCCGCATCTCCTGTCTACGCAATTGACGGAGTAGCCTGCAAGTCTCTATCCACCGTAATTCGCACGCACAATATGTCCCTGGAAGAGGCTACGCGATTTGTGCGGTGCGAAGATAGCATAGACAGCAGACCGAACAAAGCCATCGATCCTGTCCGGCTGCGGACCGTTCTTAACGGCTATCAACATCTCGATCTACTCGTTGAAATTGCTGAGAAGGGCATCGACGTGGGGTGGAGACAAGGGCCGAGACCGCGGCGGCCACCACCGAAGAACCATGGTTCCTGCCGACGTTACCTACGTGCTGTCACAAGAAGCATTCGGGATGGCCAAGACTCCGGTCAATATTTGATAGTTGATGCCGATATCATTGAGCGGTGGCCAGAACTAATCTGCAGTCCGCTCGGTGCTGTTGAGAAGAAGGATGTGGACCCGATGGAGGAAGTGCGCATAATTCACGACTTATCCTACCCAAAAGACGACTGTGTAAACGCTGCATTTATTGTCGAGTCGGTGCCCAAAGTGAGATACGAGTCAGTGGTAGTTATCGCACGGCGCATCGACAGTTTAGCAAAAGCAGGGCATGCAGGCCGGATACGCGTCCTCAAGGGAGATGTCAAGAGTGCCTTTCGCCACTTAAGAACACGCGCAAACCAGGTCTTCAGAATGGCGGCATATGTGAAAGAACTCGGCATTCTCGTCGTCGATATGGCGGCACCATTTGGCTGGTCAGGTTCGCCCCCCTGCTACGCACGCTTTGGCCGTGCCATCACGTGGCTAATGGGCAGAAGTTCACCTGCAGCGGTGTCCGACTCGAGCGACACGAACCCATTTTTTCCTTACGAGTGGGTAGATGACCATGTCTTGGTCGAACCGGATGTCCAGAACAGGTTAGAACTCGCTGAAGCTACTTTACGACACGCTATGTTGGCTGTCTTAGGGCCCCGTTCGATCAATGAGGCAAACTTTTCGGAATGGAGTGTGGAAATTGTTGTTCTGGGTCTACTATGGAACACCGAGCGCCGCACCGTATCGATACCAGAAGAGAAGATCGCTAAAGCTCGTGCTCGCGCCAGTGCGGTGGAGCAACGCGGCACAGCGTCAAAATCCGAACTGTACAAGCTACTGGGTTCTCTTCGCCACGTGGCTAATTGTCTGCCAACAGCCAAGCCTTTTTACCAACGATTGTAGACACTGTGTACATCAGCACCACGGTTCGGCAGAATTAAACTTACAGCAGGGGCCAAAACAGATCTCGTGTGGTTTCGGCACATTTTAATGCATGGTTGTTTTGCTGAATTACCGCTTGCGATGTTTGGCGAGCTGCCGGCACCGGACGTGGAGCTGTATATGGACGCGTCCAACCTCGGGCTAGCCGTGCTTGATCCCGCCTGCGAGTCATATATACAGATCCAGTTTGATGACGAAGAGAAATTGCTCATCGACAAAGTTGGTAGCGGCCATGACGAGTTTTCAATCAATGTCAGGGAACACTTGTACATTGCCATCGCGTTGTGGTCGTGGGGTTCAAAGTGGAGCACACAAGCGAACGGACGCACAATTCATGTCAAGTGTTGGAGTGACAATGCCGCAGCTGTGAGTTGGTGCAATCGGATGCACTCCAACAACGCGTTCAGCCAAGAAATAAATCGGGCGATTGGTCTGGCTGAAGTGTATTTCAACCTTCGAGTATCGGCGGATCATATTCCAGGATCGGCCAATTGGATGGCTGATGCAGCTTCGCGAGCTTGGCCCGAACCTTACATTGCTCGATGGACTAATTTTTCTTCGTGTTGGGTGCAGACACAAGTTCCACAAGAATGCAGGAAAATTTACATCGACTTCTCGAATCTCTTCAGTCCGAGTCACTGGCCACGACGTCCAAGATCAAGTATGCAAGCACATGGACACAGTGGTGTAGATGGTGTGAGCGGCTTCAATTCGCAAAATGGCTGCCAGAAGACCGCCGGCAACATTCGTACCAGCTCGCCCTTTTCGCCACGTACTGCTGGAAATATGGCTGGGGAAAATCGGGATCGGGGAATTCTGCCTCGACCGTGCTCTCTAAAGTCAGCCATATTGCGTGGCATCATAGGCGAACCCTTGGTTACAACGTCGGCCTTTTGCCGGGCCACCAACTCGCTATCACCGCAATGCGGCGGAAAGACCCATCAAGCAAGCCAAAATCTCCCGTTACAAGCGCAATCCTCAAGTGCCTGCATGAGCTCCTCGATTTCGCAGTTGCCCAGCACCGGGTCATTTGGGGGGCTTCGGTGCTGGGCTTCTTCTTTCTTTTGAGAAGATCCGAATATTTGGCTCAAGGTTCAAGGATGCACGACTACGCAATTCGGAGAGCGGATGTCAAATTTGTGGATGCTAGAGGCCACGAGACCCGAAACCTTCATGATGTGACTTCGGTGATTCTACAATTTCGAGGGAGTATATCCGACCAATTTGGCAAGGGTACTTCTCGAGAATTGGCGAGATCTGGGCATCGGTGGTGTTGCCCTGTACTAGCAGCATTGTACCTAGTTCGTCACCACAAGGCGCTTCGTATTGATGCGGGCGAGTTACTGTGCAAGGTGGATGCATCTCACAATTTGCAAGTATCCGACGTGGTAAGAGCGATAAAGGCTGCTGCTGGTCGAGCTGGCCATAATCCGCAAGACTACGCCTCGCACTCCCTTCGAAGTGGCGGCGCTACGGCGCTGTTTAATGCTGGTTTTGATAGTCTGGCAGTGAAGCTGTTTGGGAGATGGAAGTCCGACGCAGTCGAACGATACACGCGCATAAGTGGGCAGTTGACATCGCGGATGGTCGCAAATGCTGCAGAAGCCCGCATTGCATCAAGTTTAGGGGCATCCCCCACGCCCGGATACCCCGGCAGTGGTGGTGCTACAATGCAACTTCGTCATCATTGTGCCGCGTTTGGCACACCCCCAGAATCGTGAGCGACTTGACTGAAAAGAATAAAGCTGGCGTTCTCCACCATAACTTCTTCGAGCTTGTCCCGTACAGGATGCACACCCTGCAGTAGTGCTAGCGTCTGCAGAACCGGGGTACAAATACTTCGTAGCAGTTCCAGTCGCATTGAGTGTGGCAGATCTGCGAGTAAGTCACGGAGAACCGCGCCCCGATGCGAAGACCACCAGTAATCCAAAAAGGACTTGACACGGTGGTGTATAGCTAGCGGGGCCTTCTGTCGTCGAAGGAACAGCTGAATGCGAGTATTCGTCTCGATAAACTGCTTCTGCTCGAAGGCGGAGGCGGTAAAGCGCTTCTGTACGTTGTCCACTACAACGCCCGATATCAAGAAACCTCCGAGCATGAGGATCAACGCTGCTACCAGTTGAACGTCACTAGTTGGCTCCACGGTGTTCCCAGGCGACGCCAAGACCCCTACAGCGTAATAAAGCGAGCGGAAGTACTCCATGGCCGCAATCTCTCCCAGCTCTCGTCGGTTCATATTCTCATCGAATATCACGCCGTTGCAGTTCGCCAAGTGCGTTGCGTTCAGTCGGCGCAAGCAGAGGCTGGTAGGGCAGACCCAAGCTTCGTTCTCGTTTGGATCGAACCCTTCGAGGTACGAAATGCCGAAGTAAATGCACGCTACGACGTGGAACATCATGAAGAACAGGAGGATCAGCAGCACAAGCTGTCGCCTGCTGTTCAACTGGATGAAGTGGTCCAGCTCTTTCAGGTGCCGCTTCAAATGGAACACGCGCAGGAGGCGAGGCAACCGCATGAGTCCATACGCCTCCATGTGCAGATACTTGTAGGGCAACGCGCACAGGAGATCGAAACGAAACCCCGTCCGGAGGTGTCGAAGTGCACTCAGCTTCGGATCCATGACTTTGTCCGACTCAATCATGTAGGCGAGATTCAGATTCAAAACGAGGTCAAGCAGCAGGCCGATATTCGAGATGGAGTCGATGGATTGAGTGACCCACGACGGGCGCTGCCAGAGCGGGAAAATCACTTGGACAGGGACCATGATCCAGCAGTAGCAAAGGTTCGAGAACAGCAGCAGCAGCCACCACATTCGCGCGGGAGAATCAAAGTCGATGCATCTCTGGAGCAGAATCAGCCGCCACAGGCCGTGGTGTTTGTACACCATCTTGAGCTTTGGTCCTTGGCGTTGCTCGAACGGTGGAGGTTCGTGGTCATTCTTCGTTGTCAGAGTGTGCGAGAGCAGATCGTCCGTTGACATCGTTGTATCTGTTCTCGTGTCTCGTGAGAGATGCTCAATGTTAACTGGCTTAAGACCTGGCTGAGGGAGGTCCTGCAGCAACGGACCAATGGAGTTTTTCTTGGACTGCTTGCGCGAGATGCTTATTCGTTGGGAGGACAAGAAGCTGCTCCCTCTCGACGCCCCTCGAACTCTCGCCAGCGCGCCTGTAATGCCTCCAATGGTGACGGAAGCTCGACGGAGCGCTGCTCTTCGTCAATTGCTTCGAGACGAGATGGAGTTGTACGACGTATTGCTGCCCGAGTCGTCTTCGCTGATGTTGAGCTGCCTGAGGATGTCTTTCACGTGGACAGCGATGACCGACGCGCAGTCCGGGTACCCCTCCAGCACGCGCTCGCGGTGGAATCGAGAGAGCTTGTACAGATTCGCGTACGTAGTCGAGATGACCGTGGCCGTGCAGGGCAGCGAAGAGAACACAAACAGCTCGCCGAAGCAACTCCCCTTCCGCATCTCCAGTACAGTCACGGATCGGGCTACGACGGCAAGAACTCCTGATCGGACGACGTACATCGCGCTCCCGTGGTCGCCTTCGGAGAATAATGTGGTCTGAGCTGGCACTGCAGCCAATTCGAGCAGACTCGTCATGGCCACGATAAACTGGTCGTTGCAGCCGACAAAGAGCGAGATTTGGGCCAGTGTCGACTTTAGCATAGGCGACTGGGCTTTCGAGAGCTCGGGAATTATCAGAGTGGTTGGGGATATTTTGCGCTCGCGGGACGGTATAACAGAGATGATGATCACTCCAGTGTGGCGCGGGAAGACCCCCAAAAATCTCCGAAATTCGATGTGGACAAATGGTAGCGTCTGGGTGGCGCGCTCGCTAGCACCAGCCTTCCCGGAAAATAGTATCAGCGGACAGACCGCATTGCTGGCTAAGTTTCGAAAGCGACACGGTGTCACAACACGATGGATAAATGGCGAGTTAGTGTGTGATCTCCGTTCAATACTCGTCGGAGTTCAGACTTACGCACGCTTCCTAGAAGAACGATTCGGTCGCTTTGTCGGAGACGGCGTAAAGCAGCTGAAACTACGCGATCTGCCACTCTTTACGACTACGGGGCAGCTTGAAATAATGTGCAAACGCTTTTCTCTACTGGCACCGGCTTCATCCAAATTACCAGACCCACACCATGAATTCCTGCTTAGTGACGGACCGGCGCATGTTGTAACTCACACATGGGGCTCTATGGAGCCTAGTGTTCTGGAGCATACCACTCCACCACTGTTAGATCAAGCCATAGCCACTTTTCTCGGGGTGCCCGTCGCCACGGTGTGGACAGTTCCCCACCAACTGGTGACTCGCTTGGCAGTCACATGGGCCGGAACGGCAAGGTGGCCGCAAACTCGAGCGAAATACAAGCGTCAAGCTGGAGAGAAAAGGATGTTGAAGGGGAAACAACGAATCGAAAACGCAGTAATTGCGTGGGCCCGAGAAAGCGGTGTTATCAACTCGGCTTTGGACCAAGTCCAATGGATGAACATTTCGAGAATCCCAGGCACCTCCTCATACCAGCACTCACTCCTGTATAGACTCAAACTCCGTGCTTTGTCGCTGTGGGCCCCACCGCTCAAGCGCCAAGCATGCCCCCACGCGGAATGCACACATCACGTCAACATCGCGCTTTCTCATGTCTTTTGGGAATGCCCGCACGCGCAAAGGAGGTGGAAGACTACTCGAAGCATTTTTGCGCAGCTTGATACTGAGTCCAATGCACCGAGCATTACCGAAATCTTCTCATGTAGACTGACTTATCCTCCTGGGAAATGCGTGCGTTACGGAATGGAGTTGGCAAAACAGAACTCCCGTTTGCACAAGTTACAGACTACGGATGCAGTTCATGCTGTCGTCAACAAATATTGGAGCTTTGCCGTGGTAGAAACGCTAGCGTCGATTTGGCGAGCCCGCGTGGATATGATTTACAACACGACTGCGGCAGGAAGAGCAACAAATGAACGGGACGCCTCTTTTCACGCTCGGCTACAGACCGGTTTTGATATTGTGGCTTCAACATTCCAACTAGATAGGAAAAATGCGGGCGACTGGGCCAGCGCCATGGACACGAGGAAGCGTCTGCACCAACAAAACTCAGACGACATCGTAGCTCCGGGAGAGAGTCCATCGCAGCCCGAGCACTATGTTGGCTTCATCGATGGAGAATCGCGTGGAAATCCTGGACCAGGCGGAAGTCATCCAGGTCGACGAGTGCGGGGTACCACGAATCGTCTGGTTGAGCAGCATCTCGCTGCTACGTCCTACGTGTACAAACAATTTCGCAGAATTCAACGGATTGCTCCGATTGCTACACCACGTGGACAAGCGCAAACTCAAACAGGTGCACATAGTAGGAGATAGTCAACTCGTCTTACGGATGATACGGGAGCGCAGGCGGCCAAAAGCTCGGGTGCTTCAGCCTATTTATGACAGAGCACGGCGCCTAGCAGACTCGGTGCGCGTAGCTTCATGGAGACACCACTACCGTTGCCACAACAAGATGGCAGATTGTCTTGCGAACCTCGCTATGGATTCCAGACGAAGTCAGCAGGATGAACCCATGAATAGGGACCTGGTGAAACGACGATACCCGGGCGTTCTCAGCTTCTTGATGAATGACTACAGGAAATGGGCAGACACGAACACAGGACAAGAAATCCTCATGCCCTCTTCTCTCTAAGCGAAGCCACGGCTTAGCTTATAGGGACATGCACATCTTACATATCAAACCCACTCCTCTTGCTCTTGAGGATGAAAGGGGGATTAGAAGTTCGGCCACAAGGCCAGTAACTCAGTACACCTCAACGATATTAAAAAAAAATCGACTTTAGCAGCTCCACTTGGATGTCGTTGGCGATGGATGGACACAAAATTTCGCGGTCTCTCGGTCTGCGGACTCAGCATCAGTATAATAGCGCTAAAAGACACAGGGGAAATATTTGTTAGTCTTTTAGGTTGTTACCATGCACGATACAGTTTCCACAACTTACCTTTAGGTACTCGATGGCTTGAGTTTGCTGGCTTTCCGGTACGTGGTGGAATGAGAGCACATGCACGAGTTGATTGATGCGCGCGCTCATCGCTTCAGCGTTGCCACTCTCACACTTCGAGATCACGAAGATTGTAGCGCATAACGTCGTGAACATGGAGAACCCGCAGAGCGAAACCAAGATCGTGAACAGGAATTCCGAACTGTGGCGAGGCAGTTCTCCCTCGAAAAGTCCCGTCATGATCCCCACGCTCCAGAAGAGCGACATTAGATAATCTCGGTGCAGCGAGTGTCCGTGCGACAGGGCTTTCGGCAGCCATGGATCAGTATGGTTTTGATCCTCTCCGAAGATGTAGCGTACGCACGCTAGAACATGCGCCAGATACACGGTAGATACCAACACCTTGAGAAGTTTTAGCACCACGAAATGCTTGGCGTAAAATTCATCCACACTCGACACGAGGTGGGGGAGTCGCGACCACCTCAAAAGTTTCAGGAACAGCAGCTCGTTCACCAGCTTAG
The DNA here is from genome assembly GCF_000149755.1 of Phytophthora sojae. NCBI lineage: Eukaryota > Oomycota > Peronosporomycetes > Peronosporales > Peronosporaceae > Phytophthora > Phytophthora sojae. The sequence continues at coordinate 5,800,341 of NW_009258118.1, forward strand.
GGTATCCTATTACCAGCACCTGAGTCGGTACTATGGCGATAAAATCCAATGCGAACTGAGGCGAGCGCACATATCTCCGGATCGTGCGCTTCTTGTCTCGAATGAGATTCCCGTCCGAGTAGTAGCCCATGTGGGCTTGCACTAACAAGTCTATCGCGAATACAACATCACCCGCGACCACCAGCACAGAAAACGTCGACATCGCGCCAACGACCTCGGGCTGGAACGATAAAAAATAGGGTAGCACGAACGCCTCGAGGAGGAGACAGAGCAGGAGGGCTTGGTCCCAGAGCTTCACGGCGCGCGCGTTCGGGTCGAAGGCATTCTGACGGTCGTCTGCTAACACTTTGCCCACCCGGGTGTGTAGACTGAAGGAGCCGTGTGCGCGGCCTACAGATCGACGACCGCGGGACATTATCCACGACTGCATATCGCTGCTCCTGCTGGCCACACTGCTTCTTGTGCTCACTCTGCTTCTGGCGCTCATCCTGCTCTTCGCGCTCACCTTGCTCCGAGCACTCGCCTTGCCCTTCGCACCTCCTCTCATCATCTTCGTTGCATGCAATGAGTGTGTACGCGGGCGAAACAAACAAAAATAGTCGCAAGTTAGACATGGAAGCCCTCGACCTCAACTGCTCACCCACCTGCGCAGCAAAAACTAAATAAATCGCCTTCTCAGTTATTATCGATGGCACCGCCGAACTTGCAATCGAAGAGACGAAGAGGTTATCGCAGTTTCCCAATCTGCCATCCGACAAACAATCATAGTTCTGCTCAGTTCTAATCCGCCGGTCTACCTGCAACGCCTAACCTGTTGATCAGGTCAACACTACCACGGAATGACTCTCACCAGCCGATAATTAGTTGCCTCCGAGCACTTCAGGCAAAGATCAGCATGAACTCGGAGGTACCCAACCCTACTATGATACCATCACCAGCACTCTCAGTCACCGCACACCTGCACTCTACCGCTTGGTGGCGTGCGGGTCCTGCAAAGGATCGCGGCGATGGCCAAGATCTCAGTTCTGCGGTCAGACGCGAGATACTTGATCGCAGCAAATCGTCATGCTACTCATGATGTAGCGCCGGTGACGATTAATCCGTAGGACGTGTCTGTACCTCTTTAGCTGGAGTTGACGCCTCTGGCGCTATCTTAGCGCTAGTTGATGAATCAAAGCTTGCTTTCCAATCAAGCGGGTCGGTCGCCAGTACGATGTGGAGCAGCGGTGCAAACGCCTCAAAGCAGCATTGAGCTGTATCCAGCGCGTTAAACATTTCATCGATGTGAGCAGGTAGCTCTCCCCATTCAGCGGTGACTGTCGGTGGTGCCTTGAATTCTGGCCTCTTTGCTGGTGCGTCATTGTTCTGCTGCATCCCTTGCCCCTCCGCCTCCTTGATTCTAGTTGAGGCCCCCGACGCATCGAAGGCAGCGGGCCCTTCAGGGTGGACAACGCTGTCAAATCACCGTTCAAAACAACAGCAGATGCAGTAAACGATGCATCGGCGTCAGTATAAACGCCCGCTCGGTCGTTGGCAGCTAAAGTTGCCAAGCGCTGATCTCGAATGGTATGAAGTAAGGACAGCAGCGCCGCCCCCCAGTGCTCCTCCATGTTTGGCTTTGAGCACGACGCTATATTCTGCACCTTCAGAAGCTTGGACGCAGCATAGCAGAGCTTGAGCGCCAGACGTGAGAAGGGATACTTGTTTAGCACTTGAGCAAAGGCCTCGGAGCTCAGCGAAAGCAGATCGCACGCGCGCACCGTGCGTACATTGTAGGCACTGATATTACAGGCGAGCAATCCGCGTTCACCGAAGTAGCTGCCGTCACGGAGACCCAGTGCGCGGTGGATGAGAAATCGGCTCTCCATCTTCAAATGGCCTTTGATCACGAAGTACATGGCGCGAACGACGCTGCCTTCGGCGACGACGTTTTCGTCGCGCGGGTAGCTCTCAAAGCGTAGTCGCTTGGCCAACGAAAGAGTGAGTGCGTCAGTGCTTTCGTCCCCTTCCCAGCACAGCGGGGTTGCAACTTTCATTATGAACCAGTCCAAGGGCTTGTTCGAGACGTGGAGCACACACGCTACACGGATATCACACGGCATTTCGGCCAGAAGCTCCTCGTAATTAACACCCGCGTGAGAGGACCACAGCGACGTCATAAAGGCAGTCGTGCGGGCTTTAAGCTGCTCACTCAGTCGAAGACGGCGTAGGTACAGCTCGACAGCGATGCAGTTCTTGCGGAATCCAACTTCGAGATCGATGTACGATATGAAGAGACTTGCGAGCTCCCCGATCACGTACGACATGACCAGGAGACCGATGAACGACATCACAATGTGGAACACGAACACAAGCGCTGTCGTGGGTGTAGGGATGTACGTCTTCTTGACAATTGTGGTGACAGCGAAGGAGAGTCCGCGAAGAAGGCGGAGTGCTAGTTGCTTCGAGGACGGGTTTAGAGGGTCCTCGAGCTGCAATTCTTGAGATGGGAGCCAATCTTCCCAGTCTGAAGCAAAGCCCACTCTGGTGGCCACTGCTAGATAGGCACAAGCCGACCAATATATCACCAACAAGTACAACATCGACACATGTGAGAAGCGCGTGATCTCGCTGGCTACACTGCGCCGATTTAGTTCGTCCAGGTATCGTTTCATGTTGAGAATCTTGACGCAGCGCAGCATTTTGAACCACGGACTGCATTTGAACAAGACAGCATATCGTAAACAGGAATCGTAGCGATGAGGTCCCAGTACATTCGCTCTTTGCGGTACAATCTGCGTAGATTTTCATCGTAAAGCTCCATAGCGTCAGGCGATTCGCGAATGTGCCAGCTAAACCACACGTCCAGCGCGAAAACGACCTCGCACAATAACTCGCAACGTTTCGCTATCGTAGTCGCTGCAGTCGCACGGTCCATCGGATCCATAGTGAGCTCGTACGGGATCAGGATAGAGACGTACGCGGTACAGGATATGACGAATCGGAGCCAAAACAAGTGAATTTGACTCTGCACGTCGACGCCATGAAGAGCATAGTCACACAACCTGGAGAGAGCCTTGAGGATTGCTCGGTACATCACATTTGGGCTGCTATGATCGTTGATTCGTTGCAAATGTGTGTGATGCCGTATCTCCTTCAAGCTCTCAGCGTGCCAATTCATGATATCCGAGCGTGACAGCATGCTAGCAGCAGTGGTTAATCCGAGTCGTTGTTTTTTACGCGAGAGGTGGACCAGTCGCGCCTGCTCCCGGTGAATATTGGCGATGCGCAGTACTTTTTGCTTCCATTTCGGGTATCGGTCGAACACCAGCTCCAGGGATTCACGCGATAACCGGTACAAGATGCAGGAGGTGTGCTCCTGGATGTACGCGTCGTGTTTCTTGTTGGTGAAGAATGCATTTTCGCCAAAGTAGCTGCCATCCGAGACTTTGCTGACTTTCTTCAACTCGTCTTTGACGGATTTGTGCTTCATACCGGCGATAATATCGTTCTCTTGGGGGTCAGCGTGGGATGACGCGCCGTCCACAACCTCCATTCGCCCGGCTAAAATCTCAGCGACGATTTTAAACGTTGTTTTAGTCGGATTTGCTACCCGGGATGGCAACAATACGTGTAGAACCCCCGTAAATATAAAGAACATGTCACTTCCACTTTCGCCCAGCTTGAAAACAAATTCGCCGCGGGAAACGAGAACTTGCTGAAACTGCGAGACGAGCATGCGCGTAATAGACGACTCCATGCCCGTGAGAAATTCCACTTTATCGATCATAGGCTTCATGTACACCAGGCGAATATCTGTGAGCAACGAAGGGGGAAGACAATGCACGAGGATGTGCTCCTCTGTGATGGTGTGGTGACGCTTGAAGAGTAGAAAAGTCTTCACACGCTCCTGGAGAGCGTCTGCCATAGCGAAGTGGTCGAGCATTTGACGCACAGCGCCCATCTTGGCGTTAAAATTTCGAGCCTTGGAGCTTGTGAGGTCGATTATGTCCGTGAAGTTGCCCACCACGAAGTTGCCCACCACGTAAGCGAAGAGGAAGAATCCAGACGCCATCGTGACCACGCTAAAGATGCTTTGAGCTGTGGTCTGGGGGAACGCAGAGTTGCCTGAAGATGACATTAGGCCGAAAGACCAGTACAGAGAAGCCATGTACTGGAGCATCAGCGAGGCCTTCTCCAGGTTTTTGCCTGGTAACCACGCGTCGATACCGAACGCCGTCACAGTCGAAGTAATGCTCGGGACTGCAGCCTTGGACGCGAAGTTAAACCACATACACGCCAGGAAATGCGACAGCATGAACGTGTAGTAAAGCAGCTTGAACAAGTGCAGCTCCGTCGTTAGCTTCAGATATCGCGTTTCAAGAGCCTGCAGCTGTCTGGGAAACTTGAATAAGCGCAGCAGCTTGTTCACGTTAATTAGATTCCATCGGTAGTGGACAGGCACCTCCCAGTTGACGACATATAGCGGAACTAATACAACAATATCCATAGCGAAGGTTCCCGACTTGAGATACTTGTGCTTGATGCGCTGTAGCTCCATGACTTTGTTTCCGTACTCGTAAAAGCCAAGACGGGATCGGACAAATGTGTCCAGAAGAAATGTAAGCTCCATAAAAATCATGAGCGCATCCGCAGTCTTGTGCTCGTCCCCAACGGAAAGCACATTTGAAAGCTGATCTGCACCCATTGCACCGTCATTACTACAAACACCCACGTCTCCCATATCAACGCAAATGTCGAGTCGGGGTCCTGGGCAAGATCCGATAAGTTCCGTCGCGGTGTCAGCTCATTCATGGCTCGTTGTGCTGCTTGAATGTCAGGTGTTCCGTCTTGGAATGTGCTGATAGACCTGTCTGAGCGCTTCTTGCTGAGTAGCCGCTGACCATATGAAAGCAGCTCTGCATTGAACCCAGGGAATATAGTATCCATAGTTTGCAACTGGTCCCGAAAAACAAATAACAGAATGCAACCACTAGTAGCGCTCACGTGCTCCGTCTAGCCTTCTCCACGCTCCTGTTCAGTTAGTGCAGCTGCGCCGAAATACCCTCCTCGGGGTACTTCGCATGGCGTTCCGCCCATTTTCACGATGCTGATCTCCCCTGCGAGTAGGAAATATATCCCCGTAGCATAGTCCCCGTGGCGATATATGGTCTCGCTCTGGCCATACAGCACGAATTTAGCGTTTTCAATCAGGATTTCATCGAGGGATTGACTGGCTGAGTGCAGACCCTGCAGTTGTCTTAGCGTCTGCAATATATGCGTGCAAATACTCTGCAGCAACTCCAGCCGAATTGATCGAGGTAAATCTGCTAACAACTCGCTAATCACAGCGCCACGATGCGCGGACCACCAGTAATCCAGGAACGACTTGGCTCAGTGATGAATCAGTATCGGAACATCTTGGCGGTGAAGGAAACGCCGAATCCGTGTACTCGTCTCGAAAAATTCTTTCTGCTCGAATGCGGAGGCGGTAAAGCGTTTCTGTACGGTGTCGACGATAATGGCGGATACTAAGAAGCCCCCAAGCATGAAGAGCAACGCCACAATTAACTGTAGACTACTGGTAGGCTCCACGCTGTTTCCAGGAGATGTGAACACGCCCACAGCTACGTAATGGGACCGGAAGTATTCCGTGGCCGTGACGGCGTCTAGTTCCCTTCGGTTCACGCTTTCGTCGAGTATTGTGCCGTTGCAATCATCCAAGTGTGTTGCGTTTAGCCTGCGCAGGCAAAGACTGGGGGGGATATCCTCGCTTTCTTATCATTCGGGCTGAAGCCTTCGATATACGATACGCCAAAGTGAATACACGTGACGACGTGGCAAATGATGAAAAACAACAGCCCGAGGAGAAATAGTTGCCGTCTGCTGCTCAAGCAGATGAAACACGCGATCTATTTCAAGTATTTTCCCAGCCTCCACACACGTAGAAGACGAGGCAGTCGCATCAGCGCGTACCTCTCCACGTAGAAATATTCATAGGGAAATGCGCACAGCAAATCGAAGAATAGTTCGCCCTTGACATATCGCTGCGCGGTGACCATCGGATCCATAATTTTGTCACGAGTCGGCCGTGTAAGACAGATTCAAATTCAAAATGAGGTCTACGAGGAGACCAGCGTTTGAAATGGTGTCAGTTGTCTGGGTGATCAGCGTTGCTCGCTGCCAGAGCGGAAACGTAATTTGGACGGGCACCATCAGCCAGCAGTATAACATGTTGGATAGAAGCAGCAAGAGCCACCACATTCGCGTCCGAGACTGGTGGTCGATGCACCTTCGGAATAGCAACAGACGCCACATTCCCTGATGACTGTAAACATGAGAAATAGCGGGGCCCTGCTGATGAGGAAGCCGAGTCGGAGTCATTGTTCTCATGAACGGAGCCGACGAGCCAGGGGGAGTTTCACTCGTCAATGATGGCATCAGTTCCGTGGTGATCTCGCGCAAGTAGGACCCGGTGTACATGTGTGCTTCTTTCGGCCGAGGGATATCGAGCTCTGTCGGGTTGATGGAGTTCTTCCTCGCTCACGCTACTTCTTCTTGACAAGGCCTTGACAAGATTGGACGTTTCTGTTATAACTCGACTTGCTCTAGAGGATCGCCGGGACTTCAGAGCTCTTGAACTTCCTGCAGGAGTGCTCGAAGTGGACGATGAAGCCTCGCTGGCATTGTTGTCCTTACTGCTGTTGGCCTTGCGAAGCATATAGTTCACATGACCCGCGATCACACCGGCACAGTCGGGATATCCTTCAAGCACTCGCTCACAGTGGAACCGCGACAGCTTGCACAAAATTGCGTATGTCGCCGATATTACTGTCGCTCTGCTTGGTATCGGGGAGAATACGAAAAGTTCTCCGAAACACGAGCCTTTTCGAATCTCTTGTACGGACACGGACTGAACGAGAATAGCGAAAACCCCCGAGCCCACAACGTACATCGCATGACCGTACGTCTCTGGAGAAATCAAAGTTGTCTGCGCAGGAACGGCAATCATCTCCAAAAGGCTCGTGATAGCCACGATAAATCTGTCACTGTAACCATCAAAGATCGGGACCCGGGCGATCGTCGACTTGAGCAGTTCTACCTGGATGTCGTTGGCTATTGACGGGCACAGGATCTTGGCCGTGTCCCGATCCGTCGACTCAGCATCAGTGTAATAGCGCTGTGACAACAAAGCTAGTAGTACTTAGTTCACCAAAACGTTTTGAAAATAAATTAGAGCGAGTCTTACCTGGAGGTACTCAATCGCCTTCGCTTGTTGGTATTCCGGAACCCTGTGGAAGGAGAGTACATGCACAAGTTGGTTTATTCGTGCCTCCACCGCTTCAGTATTTCCGCTTTGACACTTGGATATCACGAATATCGTTGCGCATATTGTCACGAACACGGAAAACCCGCAGAGCGCCACCAGTATCGTAAACAGAAACTCGGAGATGTGGCGCGGGATTTCCCCTTCAAAGTACCCCGTCATGATCCCCACGCTCCAGAACAGCGCCGCTAAATAATCTCTGAGCAGAGACTCACTCGGCCGTCGAGTCTGTGGCAGCCACAAATTCGTCCCGCTCTCGTCGTAGCCGAAGCTGTGCCGCACGCACGCCAAAATGTGCGCCAGGTACACCGTCGAGACCAAGACCTTGAGCAGTTTAAGCGCGACGAAGTTCTTGGCGTACAGCTCGTCCAGAAGCAACAGAAGCTGCGGCAGTCGGGACCATCGGAATAGCTTCAAAAACATCGTCTTGAGCACAATATCCGGATACACCAGCACCAAGGCCTGGCCTGGCAGGATGGCCACCAGATCCAGCACGAATTGTCTGGAGCAGAGGTACCTTCGTCGTGTATCTACTTTGTCTCGGATGAGGTTGCCGTCCCGATAGTAGCCCGTATGTGCCTGTACGAACAGGTCCAGAGCGAAGAACCCCTCACAGGCCGCCAGCAGCAGGAACAGCAGCGAAACCTGCTCCATGGCCGAGGGCTCGAAGGCCAATAAATACGGCAGCAGGAAGGTCTCGGCCAGGATCAGCAGCAAAAGCAGTTGACTCCAGGTTGTGCAGACCCTAGAACTAGGGTCCAGTGCGTCCCGCCGGTCCTCGGCCAGCACGTGCGCCACGCGCGTGTGCAGGCTGAAGGGCGAGTGCACGCGGCTCACGGAGCGCCGGCTCATGGACGTCATCCACGAGCGCTTGTCGCTGGCCTTGCTCACGCGGCTGCCCTTGCTGCTCTTGCTGCGGCTCACCGGCGTCTTGGCGAGCGTCTCGACCATGGCGGACAAGCAAGCACAGGGGCTGAGGCTGACGGAATCGCGGAGTCCCTCGAGGTTGCCGCGCACGAACATGGGCAAAAATAACATTAGGTGCCGCTCTCTTTGGGTTTTATTCTTCTCGCAGTTCCGCGTAATTTTAGAGCTAAACTGTTCTTGAGGCCGCGGCCCCTGTACCTGCAAAGTTTGCTAACTCTGAAACTTGGAAGATGTACAGTTCTAAATATACAAATTAGAATTCCGGTATTGCTCCAGCAAGTGTTTCAGACTGAAAGTTTCAGTTTACAAATCGGAGTGCGCAACCGAGCGGAGCTTGCTCCCGCCGCCTTCTTTGAGCAGTACGAGCGTTTCTTTATCCAGCTGTGGACCATCAGTGGACCATGCGAGGTGCTGGACGGCAGATCTAGGCTCTTCCCGAGGGCTAGCGAGCTGATCTATCGGCCGCTCCCACCTTACTTACTCGCTGGCTGTGGCCCCTCTCGGCCACTTGGACTCGCGTCGCCCAGCTCAAGTGACGGGAAGTGAGACGCGCATTCTACTTCACGAAACCACCCTCCTCCTCCTCCTGTCCGGAAATACCCTCCCCTCCGTCCTGCGTAGACTAAAATGGGGGAAAGCAGAGCGACCACAGCGTGAAACCCCCGGCCACCAGAGACGCCTCCTCTCTATCTCGCCCTGCCCAGGCCTCAGAGAGGTTCCGCCCTTTCCTCGGTGGCAGGAGCGTCGGTGACACTACAAGGACGACCGAGTGCCAAGTCCCCCGTCCAATTGATGAGAGGATGACCCAGAAGGTGTACGCGGCAGGAGTCGGCGCAGGGCCAAGACCCTCTTCAGTGACGACCTTCGCGGGGCCGCCCGTCAGTGGCGACTACCCTACTCCAGACTACCGACCCAAGCTTGGTGCTACCAGACCCTCTAGACGCAGAAGGTCGTGGGGGTACACCTACCACCAGTGCTTTGCGCCGCTCGAGCGGCTCTACAAGCGCCTCTCCTGGACGACGAGGCAGACCGTTCGAGTCGGGATCAGCCTCTGCGCCGTGCTCTACATCTTCCTGACTGTTCCCTTCCGGATAGCCTTCTACTACGATCCGTACGGTAGAACGGAGGCAGTTCATCTCCATCGGTGGACTACGGAGCTCAGCATTTACGCGGCGCTGGATATTGTCGCGGACATTATTGGAGTTGTGGAGTTTGTACGGTTCTACCAGCTCCAGAGGGGGCTGTTCTCCCGGTTTGCCAGCTTCGACGTGCGGACGGCCTCGCGCAACGACAGCATGTTCCGCTCGATGCGCGTGATCACGCGCACCCCGTCGTTCAACATGATGCACCGCGGGAAGACCAAGTGGACGCTGGCTTCGATTGCTAAATCCGCGGTGGCTCACGGCAGCGCAGCGGACGACTCGCACTCGCAGCAGAATTACGTGAGGGCGCGTAAAATTGAGCTACTGCTGGAGATTGTAGCGATACTACCGCTGGAGGTAATACCCTACGCGTCGGGGGCGTACAACGCGCTGCACTTGGTTCGAATTACGAAAATTTGTCGACTATATCGATTGCGACGATGTCTCGCGAGATTGGCCAGCATCTACTCGGATCGCACGTGGGTGCAGCAGCTTTCTTCTACAGGGATTGACAGTCTTGTGCGAAATATCGCGCTATGCGCGGGCCTGTGTCATTACGTGGCTTGCGGATATATGATGATTGCCCACGCGCAGTGCAGTATTACACTGGAGAATTGCGACGAGAATGTGGAGACAAGTTGGGTCGTCCGTGACCGCCTTTTTGGTGCGTCTGTGGCGCGGAAGTACTCGCGGACGTTGTATTGGGCGTCACGTACGATGGTACTGCTGGGTTACGACGATGTTACACCAGTTTCAGATATCGAGACAGTCTACGCTTTGGCTGCGACGCTCATGGGCGCCCTCTTTGGGTCCTCGTTGCTAGCAACGTTTCTCTTCATCTTTCGGTTCCGAAACGCGCGCTATGCCGCGTTTACTACGCACGTGGACAACGCCCGGGAGTATATGCGCTCGCAAAATATCCCGCGGGCTTTGAGACGTCAGGTTATCGCGTACTTCACGTACTCCTGGAACACGCACCATAGTCTCGACAGCGAGGAGGCTCTGCATCTCATGCCCAAGCACTTACAGGCCAAGGTGGTGTCCACGCTGAAGGCGAGCCGGATCAAACAGGTGTGTTTTCTGGTGAAAGAGAGCGTTGAATTCATTAACTTGCTGGCGGCGGCGCTGGTACGACGAGTCTACTCCCCTGACGACCAGATTATTGAGCCCAAGTTTAACGCTCAAATGTTTTTCGTCATTCGTGGCCGGGTATTTCTATCCGCGTTCGATGGGTCGAATGCCAAAGAGGTGCAAGGCGGTGACCATTTTGCGGATACGTGTTTGCTCTTCCCGGAGAAATTCGAGGAGAAGGCTGTTGCGAAAACGTTTTGCGAGCTTTACGTGCTGGCAAAAGTCAAGTTTGATGACGCCTTGGATGATTTTTACAGGGAATCCAAGACTGAAGTGAGGGAGAGAATGGCAGAAACACTTGAAAAGTACTCGACACAGTTGCGCAAAACCAAGAAGCTGCTAGGAATGCGGAACCGAGGGGGAAGTGGAGGCAGAAGTTCGTTTGCAGGAAGTTCGCATAGTATTATGGCTACGGAAGACACACAACACATGCCTGAATTTCGACACAAAGTGAGCTGGAGACTTCCGGGATCGGCGTTTCGTCTTCACTGGGATACAGCGCGCCTGTTTGCTATCATCTATGTGGCCTTTGAGGTCCCCTACTTCTCTGTCTTCATTGCAATGAAGGAAGATGAAGACATGTTCGGGGAGAAGCCTGAATTCGGTCTTCGGTTTGCGCTTACGCTGATGTTTGAGGTGTTTTTTGGAGTGAACTTGATTTTACGGTCGCGATTTCTAGCGCACGTAGACCCTATCGTGATGCTGACTGTGGATGACCCTTTTCTTATTTTCGCAGCGTATAAAGCGGATGGATTCTACCCCGATTTAATTGCGTGGCTGCCGGTTGGGCTTGTGCTGGAGGCTTTAGCTACGGCGTCAGGTCAGAGCTACTCGTGGTTCTTTCGTTTGCTTCGTTTGCTACGCCTACGAGAAGCCCCACGCCTACTCTGGAACGTCTGCGACTACTACGGCGTCAGCTCCAAGGCCCACCTCGTCATTTCGCTGCTGCTTGGGGTGACATTCATGCTTCACGTTGTGGGATGTGTGTGGTTTGAAATGGCGTGGCTCCCAAACGTAGTAGCGCTAGAGAACACAGGCGAGCATGGGATGGCGGAGATGACTCGGCTCGAATGCCTCCAACAGGCCACGCTCTTCGAGAATTGTTCATGGGTGACCTTCGACTGCTACGCGCATATCGGCGACGTCTTTCCAGCGCAGGATGCAGATTCGTCGTACCAGGCATCTTTTGCGTACATGCGCTCCGTTTACTGGGCAATCGTTACGCTCACGGCGGTGGGCTATGGCGACATTGTGGCTTACTCGACATCCGAGAGTTTTTTCGCTGCGTTCTGGATTTTTGTTGGCGGGATTATCAATTTCGGCGTCGTGGGCGCAATGTCCAGCACTATCTCAAATGCGATGGCTCCTCACCATCACCATATCGAGAAGCTCAATACTGTCAATGGCATTCTCGAGCGCATGGATATTTCTGAAAAGCTGAGTGCTGAGATTCGCCGATTTTATCATCACGAATTCACTGAGCGCAAGAAAGCGTATGAGTCGCAGTTGCTGTCCAATCTCCCGGACCAGCTTTGCTACGAAATCTCGTCGTTGTTGCACTCTGAAGCTGTAAAAAGTGTCGCGCTCTTTGATTCGGCCAGTATTGAGTTTCTGAAAGAAGTTACGGGGAAATTTCGCCATCGAAGCTATCAAAATGGAGATACAATTTGTCTCGAAGGAGACGTTTGTCGCGAGTTCATGGTGCTTCTGCATGGAAGCAAAGTCAACGTGTTCTTCCGTTCTCGAAAGGTACCCATTCGCGCTCTTCACGAGGGTGACTGCTACGGAGTAAACGCGTTTCTGCTCAGGTGTGCACACCCCGCCACCCTCATAGCAGCCTCGATTGTCCATGCATCCGTCATGACTCGGGAGCAGTTTGACGTCATCCAACGCAAGTTCGAAGACGATTTACGCGATATGCGGGAGGAAGCGCAAGAGCTCTGGGCCGAGCAACAGGCTGGTATGCGACGTATCATCCACAACCTCGAGAAACTTAAACTGCAACCGCATCTGATGTCGACTGCTACGCTGTTTTACCAGGGCGAAGTGACCGTAACGAGCACTACTAGCATTGGAGGTGGGGGCCAGAAGAAAACCACGCGAGATCCCTACGAAACGCGCAGCTTGATCAAAAGTGTCTGGAATGCGATCATCACTTTCTGGAATACGTACAACGCGGTGTTTATCATCCTCCGCATTTGCTTCCACTCGCACTTTCATTTCTCTAGTAGCGCCAATGCCGCTGTCTGGATCGCCGATCTCAGTTGTGACGTGTGTTTCTTGCTTGACTTGTACCTGCGGCTCTTCTACTTCGGGTGCTCTGAGGCCAATTTGGAGAATCTGGTCTCGCGAAGCGAGATCGACAGGCAGTATCTTCGGAGCTCGACGTTTAAGTGGGATGTTGTCGCCTCCTTACCGTTGTACACTCCATTCCAAAGCGGGGCATTGATCCCCAGTCTCTGTCGACTGCCAAGGCTCGTTCGCTGTGTGGATCTGTGGGAATACTTGGACGACGTGATCGTGCAAATTCAACAGCATTTTGCGACGCATAATGTTTCGGCTTACCTGAGCCCCGCCAAGTTGATGATCATTCTCGTATTAGTGGCTCACTATGTCGGCTGCATCTTCTTCTTGGTGTCCGAGCACGAGTGTGAACAAGTGGAAAAGTGCTGGATGGCGCACGATCATTTGCTGCACGCATACCATCATTCAGTGCTGATGCTCTACGCCAAGTCCTTCTATTGGGCCATCACGACATTGTTGCTGGTCGGATCGCGTGAAAGTGTCCCGCGCGACGCTGCTGGGACCGTCTGGACAGGCTTCACGTGCTTATGCTGTACCTTCATCATCGGTCATATCGTTGGCGAGATTTCCGAGCTCATTCTCGAACTTGGCAAGGAAACGAAGGAGTACAAGAGCCGCATCGCCAGCTTCGATGGCTTCGCCAAGGAGCACGAACTACCCGAGGGACTACGCAAAAGAGTGGGGTTCTTCTTCAAATTACAGTTTCAGCACACTGAAGGCATCGACGTCCATGGCACGATGCACGATCTCTCAGCGAACCTCCAGCTCAAGTTTATGCTTGAAATTTACGGCCACGCTATCACGCTCCTGCCGATCAGCCGCTTTCTGTCGTCGTCCCAGGTCAACAACCTCGCGCTACGTCTGCAGTCCGAGCTGTTCATCCCGGGGGATAATATTCTCGTCGAAGGCACCTTTGGAAGTCGACTGTGTATCCTGCGTAAAGGGCTAGCAGCTGCGTTTTGGACGAGCTCTGTGACCAGTGTAGCCGTGCTTATGGAGAACGCAGTGTTTGGTGAAGTGGCTTTCTTCCTCTCTGCCCAGCGCAGACTAGCAACGGTCAGAGCGACAACGTCCTGTGAAGTCCTGTACATTATCAAGCATGACTGGCAAGAACTGTGGACGACCACCGGGGACCAGTCGGATACTCAGGTACAAAGGCACTCGCTGCACGCGATCCTCGACTGGGTTCACGCCCGCTTGCTCCGCTATCAGCGAGCTAGTCTGCGTGCCGCCCATAAGGCCAAGTTGCTGCTTGCGACTCGTCATGTACCAACTCGACTTCACACAGCGGCCACAGCGGCTTCAGGAACAATCAAGGCCAAGACGCGGCTCTCGGCTGTGTTGCTGAACCACGGCCATGATAGCAGCGGGGCTCTTGCCCCGCCCAAGCTCGCTCCACCAGCATTGGCCGTGCCAGCGGAAACCAGACGCGCCTCCATCGCGTCTGAAATACAGCTCCTGGAGAAGAAAACCAGGTACATTCAGGCGAAGACCGAGAAGTGTGCCAAGAAGTTTCATCCTGCCATTGCTGCGATGCAAATTTCTCGTCGTTCTTCCTCAGTGGTCTCGGGTCGGAGCGTTCGTACCAGCGTCACACACTCGAGCAAAAGTAGAGCTAACTCGAGCGGGATGTATCGCAGCATGATTGGGGACACGGTCGCCCCGTTGATCCACAGCAGTAGCAGCTCGTGTCTTGACATTCGCATCATGCAGTTCATGGTCGACACCAGTCCGGTCAACAAGCACTTGCGGGACAGTTTATCCGACGAACATCTTCGCAGCATTGAGATGGAGTGCTGGGTACGATACAAGCTTCTCGCATCGGCGCAGTATGGCGTCTGCAAGCTCCTAGAAGAGCTTGCGCCTGCAGAGACGCCGTTCATGCACACCCCGGTCGCACCAGGGCACGCTGCTGGCTCGGGCGGACAGCAGCGACAGGTCAAGATTAATCCAGCTCGGAACAAGCTGCTTCGAGCGCGATCGTATCGCTACGACGAGCATGCCAACCGGAAGCGAGATGTTCAACACCAAGTGATGGCAAACCTGATCAACAAGCGATCGGCCGCGCCAGAGGCTGTGAAGAAGTGGAAAGCTCTAGCTGTTGCAGCTGCGCCAAAACTAGGCGCTCGACTGTCGAAGGAGGCTGGAGTGGGGACGCGCAGTCGCCGATTCTCAGTTTCGCAGCAAGTAAACGCCCCACAGGGACAGCAGCCTCAACAACTCGCACCAGTCCGATCGGAACAGACAAAGAGACTTGGGCGCATGATGCGCTGCCGCTCACTGCCTAACTTCGGGCGCGCCTTTTTCGAGAAGTTGAGGCGCGAGGATGACGGACACTTGGCCATGAGCAATACCCAGACGGGCATAGACTTTGAGACCCTGCAGCGCTGCCAGCGACCAGAATACTCTGCGCAGCTCATGCTGTTCAACCGGTATCGACTGTGGAGAGATCGCAGTCGGTCGACTGTTCTACCGGAGCATCAGAGCACAACTCTGCTGGCGATTAGTCGCCGTCACCTAAATGATGCGATTCCACGGACGCCTTCGACGCGCGAGACGGTGATTGACAGCAGAAACCCTCGGTCTGCTGCCGTGGGGTCCCGACTCCAGCTTTCCAATCAGCAAGCGCTCCGTGCTGCCACGAGAGAGCTCAAGGCCAAAGCGTTCATCAAGACGGTCAAGCAGATGGGGAAAGTGTGGGACTTCATCATGCTCTTGGTCGCAATATACCACATGGTCATCACACCGTTCAAGGTGTGTTTCTCGCATGGTCTTACGGAGCTACCCGGTGGTGTCCTCCGTGGATGGTCGGGGTTTGAGATCTTCTTGGATTTACTGTGCGTCGCTGATGTAACGTATAAAATCCGCTCCAGCTCTACAACCGAGGGCGACATCACGAACTTGACCAAAGTTCGTCAAACGGGCTTTCGACGAGCTTTTCTCTCGGATCCAGCCTTGCGCAGTGACATCTTCGCGATGCTCCCGTTAGAGTTGTTGCTTTTTGCCGCCGATGTGCGAGTCCCGCGCGTGTTCAGTTCGTCTGTGAACCCAGCCAATGCTTCGTGGTGGACAACCCGCTGGCTGTTGCGTATGAACCGAGTTCTTCTCGTGAGTCGGATCGAACCCCTCACGGAGCAACTGCTCCAATTTGTCATCTACGACTGGAAAATACCCTTAAATGAGGGGTTCCTGTACTTTTTGAGGGGATTGTCGTCCTACCTCACGATGGGCCATTTGCTGGCCTGTATTTGGTTCATTACGAGTGATCTGGGTTACGATCATTATGGAGCGTCGTGGCTCTCAACTTCGGGTATGCTGACGTATATCAGCTCAGGAACGACACAGGAAGAGAATGAACACCGTATGCTTAGCGAGGCCTCGTCAAGTTTCGATCTGCATGGCGTCCCCCTTGGACGCAAGTATCTCCGGTCACTACTCTTCTCGATGGAGTGTATCTCGACCCTGTTTTATGGCGATATTTTGTCCATGAACCCGCTTGAATTGATCGCAGAGATCGCAATCACCCTATGGAGTATTTACATCTACGGAGCACTCGTAGGTGCGCAGGGCGAACTACTGGACACTCGAGCTCGCCGCGAGGCCGCGTTTGAACAGACACTAGGGGAGTTGCAGAACTACTTGGTCCAGAATGAGGTGCCTAAGGGGATCAAGCGGCAGGTGAAGGCGTACTACGCGCGTCTGTGGCGGCGTCGTAAAGGTGAAGCTGAGTTCGCTGCAGTGGAGAAGGTTTCACGAGCGTTGTACGAAGACGTTGTGTTGACGACGCTGCGTAGCTTTGCTGTGCAAGTCCGAGCCTTTCGCGCTCTCGACGACCAATTCATGCGAGCGCTTCTGGTCTGCTTGCAGTACGTGGTGTGTTCCGAGAACGAGGAGGTGTTCGTGGTCGGGGACATGGATCGTAGCATGTATTTTATCGCGCATGGTCGAGTTGTCGTCAAGATGGGGTCGAGCGAGAGTGCGCGAGAGAGGGGGGAGTTCTTCGGCGAGTTAGCGTTGCTCTATGGTATCTCTCGGCTGGAGACGTGCGTTGCGCTCTGTGTGACGGAGCTGTATCGCCTTGACCATGAACCTTACGAGCGACTGCTGCTGGAGTATCCTGAGTATCGTGGTCGCAACAAACTAGCGTGGACGACTTACTCGTCGGGTTCTGCCCGAGATCGCTCCATTGTCGAGGAAGCTTTGCGGTGCTTCCGAGAGCACGGGGCTAAGCGTTCGCGTAAGCAGAAAGGGCCGAAATTGAGCTCGAACGGAGTTCCTACGCTGCTAAACGTGGAGGAAATCGCGAAGAACGCCGAACGAATCGACGCCCAGTTGCCGCACTCGTACATCTACCGCTCGGCAATGGAGTTGCTGTCGAAATTGAGCAAGGTGGACACGCTGGAAGCCAGAGATCTGTACCTCAAAAGCCGGGATGGGGCTCGAAGACAGCTCAAAACCGCGTTAGACCTCATCACAGCGCGCGCAGAACCTGCGGATGATGTAGTGCACAGTTTCCACTCGCGCAGTGGATCGCCGACGCCTCGCGAGGAAGCTCACGAGAAGCATAGCGACAGCATTGAGCAACTGGAGGCGGCAGTGGCAGAGTTGTCGACACCGTCAGACGATCACAAGATCGAATCTTGAGACTACTCGGAAGGCGCTCGAGCTCCCCAGTAATCACGCAGCTAGGGCCGGATATGCCGTCCCATCTACTTCATCGAGGAAACTTCACGTTGACAGAACACTTACCCAACGAATAGATTGAAAACGAATAACCTTTTCAATTTCAAAATGGCAAAAGAGCATTTATTCCGTAAACTGCAGCAAATTTCTATCACGAAAAGAGGGCATCCAGGCGAAAAGTTTAACAGCGAGTAAGCTCTGCTACATGTGATCTTGCCACCATCAAAGCTTGTGCCGAACTTCGCAGGATCGGCTCCTAGGTATGTACGTCGCTAATAGTTCCTGAGAATTGTCTCGACCCGCCATAATACTCGCCGTGTCGCCGTCTTCGTCGTTGGTCTGCTCGTCGCTCGTCGTCTGGCACGGCAGTCGTCTCGAAAGTGGTAGCAGTGGTAACCTCGATTCTCATTCGGCATTTTCCCTTCAAGCCCTCAAGCGCCTCAATATCACTACTCGACCTCAAGCAAGCATGCGTCTCTCCAACTCTCTCGTCGTGGGTGTTGCGGCCGTTCTCCTCGCAAGCGGCAACGCTTTGGCTCCAGCCACGGGTGCCGGCCAGGCTACCGTTTCGAGGCTGGCGTCGTTGGAGTCGGGCAATCAGATTGATGGCCTTGCCAATGAGAACAAGAGGTCTCTGCGCGGCCGCGAAGCTGCGGACAACGATGACGGCGCTGTCGACGAAGAGAGATACCAGCAATGGAAAATCATATGTAGCAAGAATTTGTGCGACTATCCTGCGATCGTACTTAATCGAAGTGGTGTGTGACTTTTGGAGCTAGGCGCCAGACGCCCGCGGGCGCACGTTCATCGTGCCCCCGAATCTGAACGCCGCCTTGGCCATGGATCCGTACGCCGACATACTCATCAATCCAGACGCCATCACAACCATAAATCCAGACGCCAACATGCCCACGAGCCCAGGCGCCACCTTGACCACGGGTCCGGTAGGATTTTTTACTACCCTTATTTCACCCTGACCGGAACTTTTACCCGGACCTTTTTCCCGGGTAAAACACCAGGTCAGGCCAAACACCCGGGTAAAGCAAGAGTGTGCATTGAAGTGATATTTAATAGCAGTGTTTAATGTAAGTTATGGTGTGTGTTGAGTTATGCAGGTGCGTAGCTCGACGATTCAGCGCGTCGCAGCATGATCGCAGTCTGGGGGCTAGAATGACCACTCCTCCACGCCATTTTCTTCATCTGGATCGTGGTCACTGTCCGAGTCAAGGAAGAAGTTGTAAGTGTTAGCGTGGTCATCAATTTCCTGCTGCAAGTCTTCGGCCGACTGCGCATTTCGGGATGGCTCGTCTTCCTCCGAAGAGTGATCAGCTTCGCCACTACGAGCTGATTCGTCGGAGCCGTCGGACAGGTCGCCAAGCTCATCATAGTCACCTTCATCTTCCGACTCAGGCGGAACTTCAAATGTTGCTAAGTCGAGCAAGGCCGCCAACACGCGCGCCAAACTAGGGGCAGCCGGCAACTCAATGCGTGGTGGACGCTGTTTCTTCTTGCGTAGACCGCGCGTGATGTTGGCTTGCCGCTGCGCGTAAGCAGTTGAAATTTTGGCAATTGTAGAAACAAAGTGTCGAAGCTTGGGGTGGGTCTTGAACGCGGCGTTCATCTCCCTGTTAAACCTCTTCAAGGGGTTGTTTGTGCGTGCCACGATAGTATTGGCGATACCAAACACATTCCACTCTGTGATGTAGTATCGCTCAAGCCAGGTTTTTCTAAAGTAAACCCAAAAACGTTTCCACTCACGGCGTGAGTATGGACAATTGTTCGCGATGCACCTCTGCTTGATCTCCTGCTTCACCCAAGCGATGCCCTTCGGATCGACGAGGTCTGGATCAATTACAGTGAGAATGTCCAAGACGCCAGACTCCATAGCGATAGTCACTTCGTCGTCGGAGATGCGCTCGTCTTTCAGTCGCCGGCGAATGGCTTGTTTAAAATGGAAGAAACAGCCCACCACTTCAGCGTTCGGGAACCGGGTCTGAACAGATGAGATGAGGCTAAACTCGAAATCACATACAATTTCTGCAGGATTGAGCTTTTTGCCGGTGTCGCGGTAGATGAGATGCAGGATATCGTCGTACATGGACTCAGTCTGGGACGTACAGAGCACGAAGTATACCGGTGTGAACAGGTTACACGCTGGGTCATCCACCATTAAGATCAAGCACTGGCGAAATCCTCGTGGTACAGATCGAAAAGTACCGTCGAGGAAAAGAGATACGCTGTTGTAGAGTAGGAGCTCTTTCGGCGCAGGATGGGCCCAGCCTAGCACACGACTTGGTGCTTTCTTTAGGATCGGGGTGGGCCGTTACCAAATGGAACCGGAAGAATGGGATGGCCGAGTCTTTCACTTTGGAGAAGGGAGGGACTTCCACAACTCCGTGAATATCACCACCGTAGTATCGGCGGCGAATGCGACGGATATGCCCGATAACTTGCTCCTCTGTCAATCCGTCTAACAGCTCTTCTCTATCGGGACCGTAGAACGCCTCGCATACTTGCTCCCAAATGTCGCCCTCTGGCATTGTTGGATTTTGGGTTGCTAGCTGAGCTGTAGTTCGTTTCATTGCGTCGGTCTCATCATTGAGTTGCCCATTCAATACCGGGACCGGACGGCACGTGTGTTCACCCTCCACCCACCAAACAGCGGCCGGGGTTACTTTGAGCGTGGCCTTACAGCCAGAAGTCTTCGAAGTACTGCAGCGATATGCAATGTGCTTCGTCGAGTACCAGTTCTTGCAATATCGAAAGCCCTTGTAGATCTTGATCGTTTTGGACCCTCGCTTTTTCTTGGCTCGTGGCATGGGTTCCTGGCTAGCAGGTGGTAGCATCATGTGATCACCGGCAGCTTGGACTTGGTCAGATGGATCATCGAGGGACAGCGCTTGCAACTCGAGAGTGTTCCCACTCGCATCATTGCCGACCTTGCGACGGACGGAGCGCTTCTTTTTTTGCTGGGTGCCCTGGCGGGTCATCAAGACGTCTCGAGAGTTGGTTGTGGTTGAACAGGGAGCTGCGCTTGTGCGGAAAGCAGGAAGATGGTATGTGCTGCTGCCTTACCAGTATTGCCATGGGGCCTTCCCATGGGGCCTTCCCATGCGAGAATGCTGCGGATAAGTATAGTTTTGTGAGAGATTTGGATAATAATAGTTTCTTAGGGTAGATGGCGATGTAGATGATATATATGCCCGCATGAACTTGGCAAATATATCTTCTCCGGGTTATTCTCAGGTCATTGAAAACATGCGCTCTTTTTCAGTAAGAAAGAGTTCCGGGTAAACGTGCCGGTCAGGGTGAAATAAGGGTAGTAAAAAAGGTAACCACGGGTCCGAATGCCGACATGCTCACGAACCCGGACGCTGCGGATCTCGCCAGTCAGGTACAAGCAGTCAAGCACAATGTGATCGGCCAGAAGACTGTGAAGACGTACGTTCGTGGAATATGTCGTTATGTAGCATGGCTTTACAAGAACCAAAGAAATGTTCTGAGCGATGCATGTCTTGGAGCCTTGCAAGATGACGACTTCGACCCTAACGAGTTGGAGATGACGTCGCTAAAACAGAGCAGCATTGCTGACTTCATGACTGAGAATCCTGGGGTATCTCCTATTAACTATGATCAGCATCGCGCTGACGACTTCGAGCAGTTCCTGCTGTCTCTTCGGAACCGTAGCGGATATAAACCTGATCAATCCGTTTACGACTCGATGCGTTCAAGTTTGTTTCATTTGTATCGAGGATATGGGCGGTCGATGACACCAGAGTTTGCTGCTGATTTGACGGTATTTTTCAAAGGCCTGAAACGCACTGTTGCGCGGCGCAACCACGATGCTGGTGTGAAGCTGACAGAGGGGGAGGAGCCCATGTCATTTTCGCTATTGCGCTCTCTCTGTGCTGCGTTTATCAAGCATGGTGACGAAGAATTTCTTTTTGCGCACGCATTTCTACTGTTGAGTTTGAATTTGATGTGTCGCGCGGGCAACACGGCTTCAATTCATTCCGGTCATATGAGCTGGGATGGAGACGCGCTCGCAATTCTTTTCGGGCACATGAAAAACGACCAAGACGGCTCCCGGCCTCGCGATGCAAGGCACGTGTACGCGAACCCCTTTGTCCCTGAAATCTGCCCAGTGTTGACGCTAGCGATGTATGCTGCTGTACTGGGAATCGACGATTCTAAGATATCCCCCGGTGGTAACCAATATGATCAATTCTCAAAGATTTTAAAGCGCGTCATGCAGGAAGACGAGATGAAGGTATTGCTTGAAAATGAAGGATTGGTACCTTCAGATATTGGAACACATTCCGCTGAGTGAGCAGCATCCATTGTATCGCATCGCGCTTTTCGGAAATACCAGAGTAGTTTCCCAGTTGCAACAGAAAGTGGTTGAAATGTCCCGTTGTCGATCTTCTTTGTCGTCAACAGAGCTTAATGCCAGTATATCGCGGGTACTTAATGACTGTGGAATAGCTGAGCTAGTTGCAGCGGTCCGAAGCCATTTACCCCAGCCATTGGGTTGCACTACAGAAGATTCTCAGGACCGCCTAGATGTAGATGATAACGATGGAGTCCAAATGGCTACACAAAACCTGACTCTTACGAACTCAAGATTGACGCGAGCACCTGCTGATTTTACTATTCCCAGCATGTCGTTAAGGTGTGCTTGGGAGCACTGGTGCTGTGGTGACCCATCTGGGCGAATTGGTCCATATCGCTTCCTGCAGTGGCAGGACCTTTCCACTTGTGGGAAGCGGAAGACGCTCTCAGCCTATCGGTGTATGATGATGGAGATACAAGCCAAAGTTCCGCGAGGCTGCTGGATATCAACCCCAACGGTGCAGCAGGCTCGCGAAATGCTTCAAGGCGCTATTCCGAAGTTTCGTATCAGCGATGTAACACCAAAAAATCGTCAAAGGCGCAAAGGTCAGCTCAAATGGTCTACTGCATTGAACGAGATTCGAGAAATTGCAGTAGATCGAGCCAAGACGCGTAGGTTAGCGTCGAAACACCAACACACGTGCATATAAGCAAAAGATAATTCAGCTCGTCTTACCTGACGTCGTTGATGCAGTTGCCGAGGACGAGTAGTATGGAGCCTAATGGGCGCTGGTGTAGCCAGGGCGCCTGGCCACGGGTTCACGCTGCATTATACGAAGGCAATGCGCGACGACGCACTACAGACAACGACTTACAAAGCCGGCAGACACAAAAAGCCGGCAGACGAAGTCAAGCAAAGCTTAACATGAGCAAACCAGCCAATCAGATTCAATCAAATGACTTCATCTTTGTATACCATCTGGTTTTGTGTACTTTATATGCTTTCTTGTGTACTTTATGCAACACATTGTGTGTTTTATGACAGTTTTACAGATTTGACGGGAGGGAATTTATCGTTGTTTTTATATAGGAGGATGGCATTAAGCATGCCGGCTTTGTAAGTCGTTGTCTGTACTGCCTGTCGCCTCGAACTTGTGGCTGTATAAACTGCGGTTGTTATGCGCCTGTGTGGTATTGAGTTTCGAGGTTCACAGTAGTTTTTCTGTGCGTTTGATGCACACGAATTCGTTACGACTCTGCATTTCCACCAGCTTAACAGCAGTTTGTACGCGCAGACGCACAGGAAACGCAAAAGTTTTGATACAAAAATGAGGTCAGACGCACATGAATTCAAGAGAATCGACGATTTGGTCCTAGTGTGCGCAGGTACACGTCCACAGTTACCATGAAAACCCAAGGAAACCGTGGATGTTACCGTGTACCAGAATCTGATAACACGTTTCCTGCTCATGGGACCCCCTTCGCCAGGAAGCCTGAAAGGACCCGATAAAATGTTACAGGTGAAGCTTTGGGATCTTGACTTCAACATTGCTTTTGAAGACGACCTTTGACCATGCGTTGGCTATCGTGGGATGGATAGATAGCCTTATGCGGTAAATGATCTGTGCGGTAAAGCTATTCATAGTCGAGCACTGTTGCAATATTGCCTCATTCCTCGATTTTCTTCAGAAGCCGCACCCAGTCGTCTACGTACACGCTAGCACTTCCTCTTCGTCAGTATCGCTGTTTCCCCGTCTCCAACATAACAACGATGCTTGGCAGACTCTCTCGGGTACTTCCACGTCGCCAACGGCAGGGACAAAAGGGACCAGGCAAGGTCTAGTGCCGTTGGCAAGTCTGGTTGACGAGCGATCGGTGTAGACGAAGGATACAGCAACAGCGACGAAGAAGTGGGGTAGACTGATGGTGAAGGCGGGTGTAGCATTACATGTAGTGAAGTCGACGTGGAGAGCTATAGCGCGACATTCCAAGCCTATTAAATATAGGGGGTAGTAGGTAACTGTGACCATTGTGAACCAAGCGGTACCAATGTTACTGTTACTGTGTACCTCGCCGAGGAAACAGTGGATCTGCACACACTATTTGGTCCAGGGTAAGTGGACTGACCTCTTTAAAATACGGAGGGGCAAATTCCACTCTAGGGCCACCGTCGAGGACAAGTTGCTGAAGCACTTGAGCAAGGATCAGGTCGACACTATTCTCACGTATTACTAGGCGGAACCCACCCTGCGAGGTTCGGTACCTGCTTCAGCGGTCTTGAAGCACAGAGAGGCTAACCAATGGCATTGGTGGCTTTGTCACGTGTGGCGAGTTCTTGATCAGAGATAACAAAAACAGCTTGAGAGAATACATACGCTGACACCTTTTCTCACCCAGACCCATTTTTCTTTTTTTTACGTTGACAACCAATTACTTTGATATTTATCTGGTTATAATTTGTTTAGCCGAGAAGTGTCTGGTCAACTTTAAATACAGCAAATCAGGGTGTTTCCGCCACAATGGGCAAGATGGGTTCCACCAATGCGGGGAGATCGCGTGCAGCACTATAACGGTCGTTGACAATGGAGAACGGAGCACTGAACTCTGAAATAAACCTCACATTATAGTGTGAGTAAGTAGTTTCCACCGCAGTGTAACGGAGGTCGGAAACGCGTTTTTCGGGTTCGACGTAAAAGAAGGCCATGTACAACGACTTCAACACACAAGATCGCATCAGGGAACGAGTCCGACAAGATGCCAAGCTCCTTCCCAAGGACGACGAGTCCATGATGCTGTTAACGGCCTCCTCGGGCTTGTTTTGTCCGTCTTGTCCCAGCGACCTGACCAACGGAAGTCTAAATCTGGGTGCACGGTTCAAGCGGTAGTGTCGAGGAGGTCGAGTAGGTGAGCTGCTTCATTCGGTCTTTCGCTCAGCGCTGAGCGATTCGACCATGTGCGCTCGCAAGTAGGCGACGCAGAATTTTAGCCCTGGCGGAGACGGCGAAGCGGACGGGTCAAGCAGCCAAAACCGGCCACCACAGAAGGGTTCACACGGTTTATCCGGCTGGCCGTCCAGCTTGCTTCGACAGCGCCAACGCT
The DNA here is from genome assembly GCF_000149755.1 of Phytophthora sojae. NCBI lineage: Eukaryota > Oomycota > Peronosporomycetes > Peronosporales > Peronosporaceae > Phytophthora > Phytophthora sojae. The sequence continues at coordinate 5,825,265 of NW_009258118.1, forward strand.
ATCTGTTGTGGGCGCGCGATGGCACAAGTCGCTGCCTGAGGGGGCTAACCAGAAGAAGACTGAAGCGTGCTCAGCTAAGTATTTGTATCTGATGTTTGATTAGGCTGTGTCTCCAGGTATAGCAACGCTCGCTCGATCTACTCAACCCCCCGGGCCGTTTAGCGGAGGAATAGGCGGAGATGGCGTGTCGAAGACGCTCAAGCATGACACCATCTAAGCAGCCGTGAAGTGGACGAACTACAAGCAGTGATTGCTCGAACACCCATCATTGGGTGGCATCATGCTGTGCGTGGCGGGCCATTTACAAGGCATACTCGTGCTCAAACCGAAGGGGGGCCTGTGGGTGGATCGAGGGCGGAGCAGCTTGCCGGGAGGGCGGCGAACAATGGAGCACGGTTCGTTCACACGTTCACCGCTCTAGTTACTAACGAAAGATTGTACTGTGTTGTTGTTTGGCCAGAGCACTTCATTCCCAGTCAACTCGGCTAAATGTGGGGTGCCTCGGCTTGCCATGCGGTTCAAGCCGCACCGAGGCTAGCCTCATTAACTGAAAATGAAGCAGCTCTAGCCCCACATGGATTCTTTTTTTTTTTTAAATAACGTTGAGGTGTATTGAGTTACTGGCCTTGTGGCCGAACAAAGATTCTTGCACAAGAGAGGAAATGAGTAGTTTCCACCGCAGTGCAACGGAGGTCGGAAACGCGTTTTTCGGGTTCGACGTAAAAGAAGGCCATGTACAACGACTTCAACACACAAGATCGCATCAGGGAACGAGTCCGACAAGATGCCAAGCTCCTTCCCAAGGACGACGAGTCCATGATGCTGTTAACGGCCTCCTCGGGCTTGTTTTGTCCGTCTTGTCCCAGCGACCTGACCAACGGAAGTCTAAATCTGGGTGCACGGTTCAAGCGGTAGTGTCGAGGAGGTCGAGTAGGTGAGCTGCTTCATTCGGTCTTTCGCTCAGCGCTGAGCGATTCGACCATGTGCGCTCGCAAGTAGGCGACGCAGAATTTTAACCCACCCACCATTCCCGAGGGGGTGCCTCGGCATGCCTTGTGGTTCAAGGCGCACTGAGGCTAGCCTCATTAACCCCTCCAAACCGGGTGCTGCATAATGCAGCTTAGATTTGAACCTTTAAACTGCATATATGCAGTTTAAGAAAAAAATGACTTGGTTTTTGTATGATTTGTATTTTCCCATGACAAGAGGTATACAAACTTTAAGATAAAAGTTTGCATTGTTTCTGTTTACGCCTTTCTTTTTCTTACATACGAAGGGCCACTCATTTGTCTAAATTCGAGATATAGGAATTTGCAGTTCTTGAAAACTGCAACTGATCTGCGACTATCTTTGGAGGGTTGCGGCACGTTCCGGGCACGTTCCTGCATTGGCTGGACCACGCCGCCTTTTCGAATTCAGCCTCATTCGAGAATATGCGGCCGGAGGAAGTATGTCAAGTCAAGGCGATGGTGAAACCGTGTGGAAAGATCCTGCGCGACTGCGAGGTCACAGCGCGTGATCTATCGTTCAGGTCCGTCTGGCGAGAGCTCAAAGCTCAATGCTGGACGCGGAAGGTGCCGCCACGACGAAGTCTGGACGATCGCTACTTCTACGTCAGACCCGGCGGCAGTACAAGCGGGGCGTCAGGCGTCGACTACTTCATGGGCGAGGAGGGAGTGCTGGAGTATTATGCGAACGGTGGGTTTATATTGAATGATTTGTATATATACAGAACTGACACAAATTTACTGCTTTACTTCTAGTTCTTCGGAGTCGTGCGCGTGTCCCCGCCGCGACGTCTGCCTCCTTACCGTCGACGCAACTTGCTCCTGGCGACGCCCAGTTGGAAGCTGCTGCTCATGTTGTCAAAGAAACCTACGGCGCTGAAATCGAAGCTGCAGAAGCCCGAGTGCGCGAACAAGCGCGAGTCCGAGCTGCTACTGGCTCACTGGCCTCTTCGAGCTCAGTACCACAGCCTACACCAAGTCCGCTACCTGCTCGGCGTCCCAGCGCTGACGTGGAGACGCCTCCAGCATCAACTTCGCGTCCGGTACCTCCTCCACCGCCCAGCTCCAGCAAGGAGACGTATCCCGCTCCTGTATCTCGCGGCCACGGAAAGCAGCAGGCAAGCCGCTCGGTCCGATGGTCACTGGAGCCACCATCGACACCGTCGACGCCAAGTCGTGTCAACCGTCGACCTTCGCGAGTATTGATCGCGACCTCACCGCATCTCGACCAAGGTGGATCAAGTGATGATGACCCAATCTCGAGTGCTGCGAGTGCACAAGAAGCCGTCGATTCCTCAAACGACTCGAGTGACGGTATGTTGCATCTTATGCTGACTGATATGCTGCATTTTAAACGGAATATTATGCAGCATTTTATACTGCATGCTATGGTGTATCGTATTCTGCATACTATCCTGACTGTATTGCTGAATACTAACATGCTGTGTTATTCACTGTAGATGGTGCAGTCACTCATGAAAGCACACCGGGCGACGAGTTGCTGGCCGACAACATTGACGACAGCTTGAACACCGTGGATGCAGCTGACGGTGCATCATTCGGAGCCATGGAATCCGGGGATGAGGCTGAGAGAGATGACGTGGAGACTGGTGAGTACGGCTCGGACGACGATGCGGAGCAGTGCGCAGCTGAAGATGTTCACGATGATCCTGATGAGACTGAAGAGGAGGTGGCTGCAGAGGTGCTTTTCGCTGAAAACTTCCTCGAGTCATTTGGAGGCGACGACGAGGTTCTCGCCGGAAACCTGGAGAACGATGTCCTGCGCAACATGACTGCCACAGGTTGGGAAGACGTTGTCGAGCCCGACATCCACAAGCACTTGATGGCTCCCTACGAGCCCATCGACAACGCGTCTAGCTACCCTGCTTTGCGCCAAGGCTACTCGGTGCCAACAGCGGATGCGCTTCGGCGAGGTGACTCCCCCGTGGCGCTATTCTTCTATTTCCTGCCAGTGGTGCTGTGGCAGCACATTGCTGCTTGCTCCAACGAGTATCATCGAGAGATGCTTCCACAGCGCATCGACGAAACGTATCGGCGGTACCGACGGAAGCAGCGCCTCAATTCAGACCTACCGAAGAAGACACGACGCGACATTCAGCACGATTTGGAAGGAATGAAGCCTATTTTACCTCACGAGTTGTGCCAGTTCATAGGCTTGTTGGTGGCGAGGACGATTGCGCCCAATCGCGAAAAGCTTTCCAACCACTGGAAAACCGCTGACAAAGGTGTCATTTCGCGCGGGTGCTTTGGCTCTGTGGTCTCTCGCGACCGTTTCATGGAGATCTCTCGAAACCACAAAGATCCACGCGCTCACACGGATCGCGCTTGGAAGATCCGCAAAGTGGTTGAAGTGCTTCAAAGGACCTTTGCGCGTTGGTATATTGCGCCTTTCCACCTTGCCTTTGATGAGGCTGTGCAACCAAGTCGCTCAAGTTTCCACAAGATGCGTGTCTACATGAAGGATAAGCCTCACAAGTGGGACACGAAGCTCTTTATGCTCTGCAGTGCTGTCACAGCGTACTGCATTCGGTAAGCTTTTTTTTGGTCGATTCAACTCACTATACTGTATTATGCAGTTTAGGCTGACTACTTCTGTTTTACTTATGCTGCATATCGACAGGTTTGAGGTCTATTGCGGCAAAAAGCAGCACGCAAGTGATGCACACAAGCCGGATATGAAGTCCGCTCCCGCCGCCGTCGCGCGGAACTTGCTGGAAGTGTTTGGTCGGGATGCCAGGAAGCAAGGAATGCGGCTCGAGGTGGTTGACCGCTTCTATACTTCAGTTGCGCTCGCGATCCAGCTACTGCTGATGGTTTTTTATTGCGTTGGGACAATCATGACGAATCGACTTGGGTATTGCAAACAAGTGATTGAGAAGAAGAAGAGCAGGCCCGACTCCATTGCTCGAGGATCCTTCAAAGTGGCCAGATCTCGTATGGTGCCGAACATGACGGCAATAAGCTGGTGGGATTCGCGCCCCGTACACTTTCTGTGTACTGGTGGCAGCGTCGAGATTGATCGCGTCGTGAAGCAAGATCGGTCTGAGAAAGTCGAGGTCCCGTGCCCGAGGGTGATCAAGGACTACCACGCCTTCATGGGTGGCGTGGACGTCCATGACCAGCTGCGACTGCAACGATATTCTCTACAACGCGCTCTACGATTTCGCAAGTACTACAAGTCGTTGGTGCTGGGATTGATAGACCTGGCTATCGTGAATGGGTACATTGTGCATAAGGCGTTTCACAAGAACAAGGAGTCACAGCCGCTTTCTCACGTCAAGTGCATGAAGTTGCTGCACTTGCAGCTATTCCAGCTGCAATCATCGGACATGTATGAAGGGAATACTTTTGAACGCGGCGCCAAGCCACCCAACCGGCCTATGCTCCCCTATCGACCAGCAGCACCCAGGCACCTACCAAGCATACTGCGCGTCAAAGTGATGAGTGTAGAAACCAAGGCTCTCAGGCAAAACGTCGCCAGCGGACCTGCAAGGTCTGCTCCATCCTTCGCTCCGGCGCCCAGCGTGCTTCCACGACTACCTACTTCTGCAGCAACTGCAACAGCACAGGCCCGATTTACCTGTGTATGCGAGCGCGCCGCAAAGTCCGAGATGTAGCAATGATGTGCTGGGATATCTGGCATAAAGAATGGATGAACGGCAAGCTGGTCCCCATGGACAATGGTAAAGTGATTCGGATCCGTGTCAAAGCCGACGAAGACTCTGAGGCTGCGCCATCAACACCGGGAACGCCTGCAACGCCAGCATCGCACAAGAGACGCCGGACAAGCCAGTAGGAGTTAAGCTGCATATTATCGTGTCGTTATGCTGAATATGTGCAGGATAAGTCTGTTTGCATCACCAATCGTTTGCATAAGCGTAATCGTGTGTACAATTCGCTTTTTATATTGTACCTGTCTACTCCCGTGCTCATCTCGTTTTGCATCCTGCCTACCTTGTCTGCGCTCGGTCACATCTCAAGCACCATCTTGGCAGTCCGTTTTACAACCGTTTCAAGATGTATGCTTACCAGTGAAATATTTGGATATTTAGCTCACTCAGATTTTGTATGGTGCAAACAACAAGTAGCTGGCAATCAAGTGATTGCGTTACGTTGTAGAGGCGACCCCCCCACCTTTGTATATGCATCTTTGTATGGGAAGTTTCATTTTCCGATTTTTAGAGAAACCGTGCTGCACCCAAGCGGAGTGTGCTCAGGTTCTGTTCGAGGGCTGCCTCGTCCCTTTCGTGATAATGCTATTGTATGCAGCATAAAGAGTCATCTTTGAAAATAAGAATGCAGGATAAGGCAGTTTTAGCACCGCTCACTCACCAAACTCTCATCTCAGGATAATTCCCCTCGCCCTCGCCTAGCCCATTGTATACAAATGTCATCCCGGTTTGGAGGGGTTAACTGAAAATGAAGCAGCTCTAGCCCCACACGGATTCTTGCACAAGAGAGGAAAGTGGTTTTCCTTCCTTTACATGCGAGGATCAGTTTGGGGGGCAAAGCAGTACGTTCTTGGTTATCGAAGGCAGCCTAGGGAGTGGTGTGGTGGGTCTAAAAATCTGATGGCGCACGCGGCGTCGTACCGGTGCTTGGAGTTCCTGGCCGTGCCTGAGTAGCTTGTGTCCGTCGACGCGAGACCGCGAATGGCCGGGCAACTCCCAACGTTGGATGCAGTCGAGCGGAATATTGGTGTGAGGTGTGAAGTGCCACAGAGTTGATAGGATCAGTGTGTGAGTCAGGAGTAGTCTTCCTCTCATCGTATATAAATAGCAGTCGTTCTTGGAGCAAAGGATGCTAAACAAATTCGTCTTATCCAAGAAATGACTCCAACTTTGTTCAACTAGACCCATCAGCACTTCCGTATCAAACACGGCAAAGTGGAGGCATCCAGATACCAAACCTCCAAGTCCAGCTGAAAGTCCAACGCATTAGCTTGCTTCAACAGTTTGTCCGACAGCTCAGGCGAGGTAACGACGACCCCTGGCCAGCTCTCGTTCATCAAGCAGTTACGCGATTGACGCCATGTGTTCCTGTGAACGATACACTGAGTTTCTTGGATATATCGCCGAAGGTGTCCTACACCCAGCTGCGTTGTCCGCCTGGTGGAGAGCATCATGGCGCCTGTGGCATGAAACAAGTTGGCCGGCTAAGCGCCAACATCCAACATCGTTAAAATCGTTGCTGCAGGCCTCTCTAAATCGCCCGAGCTACACTATGGGACTAGATCGTTTCAGCGAAGGAATATGGTGGCTGTAGCTGAGCCTCGTCGGAGCTTTAGACTCCACGTAGCTCTAACGTTCTCGTTCGCGTGTCTGCTAGATATCTACGATGCCTTCTGCGGCTGGACAAGTAACGAAACCTTTCTTTCAAAAACACTCGAACCTAATGAGAATACCTGCAGCTTCGAACAGCAACGGCGCTGGCTTCGTGGGCTTTATAACGAACTCACACAAATATTTCATCGGGTTGAAATCGCAGTGGGTGGCTCTGGATTCACGAGATCTACAGACGGATTCACGCCAAATGTTGGTCTGAAAATGTCTAACAAGACAACCTTGTTCCCATTCCTTCAACGTTCGACCCTAAAACTACTTTTCGGCCCCAAATCTCAAGAACGTGACGAGCATCCTATCTGTCGTGACTTACAAGGTACAAGTGCCTCTGATGTCACCACATTTGTCCAGTTTTGCAAGAAACAACGGCAAGTACTCCTACCTGTGCAGGATGACTTGCAAATGCGAATTGCGTATCGACTGTTGCCTGTAAGGTCTCGATTCTGGTTTCTAGCGCACCAAATACCAAATGTTCAGCAGTGCCCTTACTACGGCTGCGCAGCAATCGAAAAGCGCAGCGCCTTTTCCTCGAGTGCCACTACTCAAACGAAACCTGGAAAGCCCTCTGGAAGGACTGGAGTATCGTTTTCGTAGGAGGCATCAGCTGGACTTCCATGGTACTCCCCCACAAGCAGGAAATTTGGTCAACATGGTCCCATCACAGAGAGGCAGTGCTTTGCCTATGGAATATAGTGAGGTGCGCAGCACTTAGCCGCCAATGAACTGAGAGGAACAAAATTTGTTTCGAGGATGGAGGACCGGAACCCCTTGAAACAACGATATCAAGCATTTACAGCACATTCAGCTCCAACTATCGACGCCTCTTAAGACTATCAAACTCCGAAGATCAAACCAAGTTCAAATCTCTGTTACAACGGCTTCGGTATTCCAAACATTTGGGCGATTTCATCAGCAGACATGACAACAGATTCAAGCTTCGGCATGTACAACTACACTTAGCATCCCGCTCTGGTGTGGTGTTCCGCACTGTTGTCGAGTAAGTAGCACATTAGTTCACATAAATTGAGAAGTCAGATAAATCGGTAATCGAACACATCTTCTTCCTATAGAACGACTGCTATTTCTATCCTACAACAGCCGGGTCAGAACCGTGGGTCGAACCGGGTTGCCAGCTGACCCGCCTGTGACTTGACGGCTATAGCTTGTTGGCCGAGTTGCACAGCGATCAGGAGCGCGAAGTCTTGACAAACGCCTATCCTTCTTCCAGGAAAACTTAATTTCCGTCTTCGCCGGAAATACCGATATTCAAGCCATGCTCACACACATTGGGGTCTTGCAGTTGCATTTCCCCAGCTGGCATGGACTACGTGAAAATTAACTAGGAGTTGGGGAGAAAAATCTGTAGAAGAGAACAATCCGTAGAAGAGCAGTATCTAGAAGTTGAAACTGACAGGCATGAGCGCTGGGGCAGGCATGCTATGCTTTCCACTTTTGAATCTACTCGGTGATCAACACTCTAGGAAGTGCCAGCTTCCCTATCACAGTGTTCAAGTTATTTTCTTAAGCGGAACGCGTTACAACATCTTGGAACTCTGTGGACTGTTGACGACGACAGCCAATTACTTTGATATTTATCCGGATATAATTTGTTAAACCGAGAAGAGTCCAGTGCCCGTTTGGTATTTATAAGGACGAGTATCCAGTCACATACTATTTCATGGGAAATGGCAAAATATGTGGCGAGTTTGCGTCGAATATATCGTACTTAGACGAGTGCGAGGATTTGCATCGGGTTCACTCCAAACGACGAAGTCTAAAATGGAAATGGAAGCCTCAGCTACTCTTTGTGGTGAAGGTTTGTGCCTGCATTATTGATCGCTAGTACGAGCGAGTCATGAAGTCATGTAGAAATATATATTCCCCTTCCCTTTCGCATCTGAAACCCTTACAGCAAGCTTCTTGTGCCTCGAAAATCAACCTCAAACATGTGAGTTCTGTGTAAAAAGACAATCTACCTGCTAGCCTCCCGAGCAACATGTTGAGGGAGATACGCAAGCGCCATCGCGGTAGATGCACTCCTAGTGCATTTTAAATCGCTTTTTCGAGGCGGATATATCTTAGCACGTCGGAAAGGTCGCGCCCCGTGCGACTAATCTACATGTGGGGGGCTTTGGAGCGCTTTCACCCTCGACAAAATGTATCTAACCCATATTCACGAGCCTGTAGGCGTACCTACAGAAGTCCACAAGCGCTCTTCGCCACTCGGCTGCATGTTCAGACGCACGTACGCTGCGGGGCCATCGCCCAAGCGCCGCCACCGTGCACCGCGCCCTCCGCTGCTTGCCACGAAGCCTGCAAATTGCAAAATGAAAAAGAATGACTGCGAGAAAGGCAGAATCAGAATCAGAATTCGCCACATACTCGCCACATATTTCGTACTTTCCCGTGGAATAGTAGGTGACTGGATTCACTCCGAAAAGAGTACTCGTCCTAGGGGCAAAAAAAAACATGGCGAATGTGATCCAACCACGAGATCATAGAAAAAGTACGCTATGATCAAATTGAAGACCTGTTCTGCAAAAGACCCATTTAAAAATATTCCCGCTCTGGATGGTGCCGCGTTTGCCGTTGTACCGCCACTTGACGTCTTCCTTCTCCAGCTTGTCTACGACGTCTGCAGGGATGCCCACCACAAGGTTCGACTTGAGCGTACGGTGTTGGAACAGCTTAAACAAGCGACGAACGAAGCCGGTCGCGACTAAGGCACACATGGTTGACCTCGGTGCATGGCCTGGACAGCCAGTTGCTCGTTGAGCTCGACGACGTCTGGCGGCATCAAGTCAGACATCGTCTCGGGCAATCACTCAAGGTTCAAGCCGTCATCGACGCGGCAACCAATCGTGGGGCGTCACGCGCGCATCAAGCGCTGTGGCTAAATGTAAGAGCAGCAGCAGCTCATGGAGCAGATAGCAGACTGTAGTTCGTTTGGTTTTTAGCTTTGGCCCCACCTCAATCATTTTTCATCATTCTCCGGCCTTCCCAAGGCTCCTTTCCTACCTTCCTGTCCGTCGCCGTCCTCGCGTCCGTCGCCACCGACTGGAGTATCGTTTTCGTAGGAGGCATCAGCTGGACTTCCATGGTACTCCCCCACAAGCAGGAAATTTGGTCAACATGGTCCCATCACAGAGAGGCAGTGCTTTGCCTATGGAATATAGTGAGGTGCGCAGCACTTAGCCGCCAATGAACTGAGAGGAACAAAATTTGTTTCGAGGATGGAGGACCGGAACCCCTTGAAACAACGATATCAAGCATTTACAGCACATTCAGCTCCAACTATCGACGCCTCTTAAGACTATCAAACTCCGAAGATCAAACCAAGTTCAAATCTCTGTTACAACGGCTTCGGTATTCCAAACATTTGGGCGATTTCATCAGCAGACATGACAACAGATTCAAGCTTCGGCATGTACAACTACACTTAGCATCCCGCTCTGGTGTGGTGTTCCGCACTGTTGTCGAGTAAGTAGCACATTAGTTCACATAAATTGAGAAGTCAGATAAATCGGTAATCGAACACATCTTCTTCCTATAGAACGACTGCTATTTCTATCGTACAACAGCCGGGTCAGAACCGTGGGTCGAACCGGGTTGCCAGCTGACCCGCCTGTGACTTGACGGCTATAGCTTGTTGGCCGAGTTGCACAGCGATCAGGAGCGCGAAGTCTTGACAAACGCCTATCCTTCTTCCAGGAAAACTTAATTTCCGTCTTCGCCGGAAATACCGATATTCAAGCCATGCTCACACACATTGGGGTCTTGCAGTTGCATTTCCCCAGCTGGCATGGACTACGTGAAAATTAACTAGGAGTTGGGGAGAAAAATCTGTAGAAGAGAACAATCCGTAGAAGAGCAGTATCTAGAAGTTGAAACTGACAGGCATGAGCGCTGGGGCAGGCATGCTATGCTTTCCACTTTTGAATCTACTCGGTGATCAACACTCTAGGAAGTGCCAGCTTCCCTATCACAGTGTTCAAGTTATTTTCTTAAGCGGAACGCGTTACAACATCTTGGAACTCTGTGGACTGTTGACGACGACAGCCAATTACTTTGATATTTATCCGGATATAATTTGTTAAACCGAGAAGAGTCCAGTGCCCGTTTGGTATTTATAAGGACGAGTATCCAGTCACATACTATTTCATGGGAAATGGCAAAATATGTGGCGAGTTTGCGTCGAATATATCGTACTTAGACGAGTGCGAGGATTTGCATCGGGTTCACTCCAAACGACGAAGTCTAAAATGGAAATGGAAGCCTCAGCTACTCTTTGTGGTGAAGGTTTGTGCCTGCATTATTGATCGCTAGTACGAGCGAGTCATGAAGTCATGTAGAAATATATATTCCCCTTCCCTTTCGCATCTGAAACCCTTACAGCAAGCTTCTTGTGCCTCGAAAATCAACCTCAAACATGTGAGTTCTGTGTAAAAAGACAATCTACCTGCTAGCCTCCCGAGCAACATGTTGAGGGAGATACGCAAGCGCCATCGCGGTAGATGCACTCCTAGTGCATTTTAAATCGCTTTTTCGAGGCGGATATATCTTAGCACGTCGGAAAGGTCGCGCCCCGTGCGACTAATCTACATGTGGGGGGCTTTGGAGCGCTTTCACCCTCGACAAAATGTATCTAACCCATATTCACGAGCCTGTAGGCGTACCTACAGAAGTCCACAAGCGCTCTTCGCCACTCGGCTGCATGTTCAGACGCACGTACGCTGCGGGGCCATCGCCCAAGCGCCGCCACCGTGCACCGCGCCCTCCGCTGCTTGCCACGAAGCCTGCAAATTGCAAAATGAAAAAGAATGACTGCGAGAAAGGCAGAATCAGAATCAGAATTCGCCACATACTCGCCACATATTTCGTACTTTCCCGTGGAATAGTAGGTGACTGGATTCACTCCGAAAAGAGTACTCGTCCTAGGGGCAAAAAAAAACATGGCGAATGTGATCCAACCACGAGATCATAGAAAAAGTACGCTATGATCAAATTGAAGACCTGTTCTGCAAAAGACCCATTTAAAAATATTCCCGCTCTGGATGGTGCCGCGTTTGCCGTTGTACCGCCACTTGACGTCTTCCTTCTCCAGCTTGTCTACGACGTCTGCAGGGATGCCCACCACAAGGTTCGACTTGAGCGTACGGTGTTGGAACAGCTTAAACAAGCGACGAACGAAGCCGGTCGCGACTAAGGCACACATGGTTGACCTCGGTGCATGGCCTGGACAGCCAGTTGCTCGTTGAGCTCGACGACGTCTGGCGGCATCAAGTCAGACATCGTCTCGGGCAATCACTCAAGGTTCAAGCCGTCATCGACGCGGCAACCAATCGTGGGGCGTCACGCGCGCATCAAGCGCTGTGGCTACATGTAAGAGCAGCAGCAGCTCATGGAGCAGATAGCAGACTGTAGTTCGTTTGGTTTTTAGCTTTGGCCCCACCTCAATCATTTTTCATCATTCTCCGGCCTTCCCAAGGCTCCTTTCCTACCTTCCTGTCCGTCGCCGTCCTCGCGTCCGTCGCCACCGTGAATTCCTTTGCATCCAAGCCCTTCCAATAGGTTATAATGTCTACGACTATGGCCGCGACGTTCACGACCAAGCTCAAGCAGTTCAACGGAACTGGCTTCTCGGCCTGGGGCACTTAAGTCAAGCTGGTGCTGGAGATGAAGGGGCTTTGGGTCGCCGTCAATGCGCCGACGCCGACCGAAGCCGAGTTGAAGACCGAGAGGGATGCTGCTGCATCTGCGGTAGCTCCTGCCGGAACGTCATCGCCGGCCACGCCGCTCAACGACCGAGTGATGAAGCAGAAGATGGCTGCTTTGATCATCTTGGCGGCGCTGAGCGAGAAGCTCGCTGCGGAGGTGTACCTGATGGAACACCCGCTTACGATGCTCCGCCACCTGCGCATGACCTACAATGACAAGTACAGCGCAAGCATTGGGGCGGCCAAGCGCGAGTATATGGGGCTCTATCTGGATGGAGATGACGCCGTGGTGGAGCACATCAAGACGGCAAGACGTGTCCTTGATGAGCTGCAAGAGCAGCACGTGACTGTCTCTGATGAAGAGAAGAGGTAGAACTTCATCCAGAGCCTCATGCCTGCTTGGAACGGCTTCGTTGGCGTCCTCGAGTCATGCGCGACGTTCGAGGCCATACTCCAACGATGCCAAGCAGAGGCGATCCGGCGTGAGCAGCAGAAGGATCGTCGATCGACGAGTTGTGCTACAAGCAGCGGCAGGACGGCTGCTGCGTTCAACACTGAGCAAATGGCCGGCAAGGGCAACACTAAGTCGAAGAGGAAACGTGACCGGTCAAAGGGCAAGTGTTTCAGCTGTAACCAGATGGGACACTACGCTCGGAACTGCGCCGGGGATCCGGCGCCGTAAACCGTGAAAAAGGAAGCGGTCAGTATGACCTTCTCAGTGGAGGACATGACGGCCAATGACAAGCGGGAATGGATTGTCGACAGTGGTGCGACAAGACACATGACTGGCCACATTGAGAATCTCGTCGATGTGCACACCCTGGACACGCCGCACTCGCTCACCGTCGCATCCGGCGAGACGATGCTGGCTACCGCTATCGGGAAGGCTCCTCTGCTGCGCAATGGGCGTGAGGTTCGTGTGCTGCAGGACGTCCTGTATATGCATGGGCTCGCTCTCGGTTGCGGCTGCGTCGCACAATGACATGGAGATTTCGTTCAAAAGCGTGTCATGTGTGATTCGCGCGAAGTCTGGTGTGGCTTTGGAAGCCTCATGCGCCAACCACCACATGTATGTGGTTTCGGCTCTGAGCGGGCCAAGCGATGGTGCCACTATGAGGACGGCCGAGGCGGCACACGTGGAGACATGGCACAGCCGCCTCGGCCACCTCAACATGCAGAGCGTGCAGCAGGTCCTTGTAGATCTAACGCTACCCTGGGGAGGCGTCATGGAGCAAGCGTGCCCCACTTGCGTGAGCGGAAAGCTGACCCAGAAGCCATTTGCTCCTAAAAGACCCCGCGAGTTGAAGAAGAACCAGCTCCTACTCGCTATTGACTACGTCAGACCAATGTACAAGAGTTTACCACTCCGTACAGCCCGCAGCAAAACGGCAAGGTCGAGCGTGGCAATCGCGTCATCGTGGAAATGGCGAGGTCAATGATGCTCGGTGCTCGTACTGGGCAGACGCTGTTGTATGTGCTGCGTACGTGTGCAACCGCTGCCCCACGAAGGTGCTTGATGGCAAGATACTCATGGAGGCTTTCCTCGGCAAGGCACCGGACATCAGCAGCCTCCGTGGCTTCGGGTGCAAGGTGCAGGTGCTCGTGCCCAAGGAACACCGCAAGAAACTCGAAGCAAGACGCGGAACGGCCTCTTTGTCGGGTATGCAACTGGCGGCGCGTATCTGGTCCACGTACCGGAAAATGGGGCTGGCCACACGATTACTGCTAGCACGGTTGTGTTGTACGAGGACCAGTTCTTGCCTGCGACAGATGCGGACGTGGTCACGATCAGTACGTAATTGGCGTAATTGGCGGTGTCCATCGCTGCCAGCACTGAGTGCCAACTCCAGCTGGAGACTAGAGAAGGAAGACGTCATCATGGGCCCTGTCGACTTTGAAGAAGAGCTGACCACGCCCGCGTCGCAGCCGACCCGTTCAGAACCAGTGGGAGTCGCGAGACGGCAGGCTCGGCTTCGAGAAGACCCGCGTCAAGAGAAGGAGGTTTCCCCTCCGCGTCAGTCAAACCGCATTCCCAAGCCCAGTCAACGTCGCCTGGAGTTCGAAGAATCGCACCTCACCATGGAGGAAGTCTGCAACCTGGTCGAAGAACGTGTTGCTCCTGCCCAGTTCGACGGCACGAATGTGCGTGACGGCTTTATCAACCGCGAATTAACGCCTAGCGATATTGAGGTTTGGACGCTTCTGTGTGGAGCCAATCAACCTCGCGGAGGTGTAGCAAGCCGATGATCGTAGCGCGTGGGAGGACGCCATGCTGGACGAAATCCAGAGACGGCTTGAGAACGAGACGTTCGTGGAGGTCCCGCTGCCTCCTGGTCGCTCCGCCATCAAGTGTAAGTGGGTCTTCAAGAAGAAGATGAACGCGGATGGAACGCTGGACAAGTATAAAGCACGTGTTGTCACCAAGGGCTTCCGTCAACGCTATCGTGAAGATTACACGGAGACGTTCAGCCTTGTCGTGCGTCACATCACGGTGCGTCTTGTGCTGGTAGTAGCCGTACAGCGTCGCATGCACCGCTTACAGCTTGACAGCAAGACCGGCAGCCGACGACGCCCGTGGAGGAAGCAGTGTCATACTTTCCCACGGCTTTCGTGTCGTTCCGTATATTGGAAGGGCTTGGATGCAAAGGAATTCACGGCGGCGACGGACGCGAGGACGGCGACGGACAGGAAGGTAGGAAAGGAGCCTTGGGAAGGCCGGAGAATGATGAAAAATGATTGAGGTGGGGCCAAAGCTGAAAACCAAACGAACTACAGTCTGCTATCTGCTCCATGAGCTGCTGCTGCTCTTACATGTAGCCACAGCGCTTGATGCGCGCGTGACGCCCCACGATTGGTTGCCGCGTCGATGACGGCTTGAACCTTGAGTGATTGCCCGAGACGATGTCTGACTTGATGCCGCCAGACGTCGTCGAGCTCAACGAGCAACTGGCTGTCCAGGCCATGCACCGAGGTCAACCATGTGTGCCTTAGTCGCGACCGGCTTCGTTCGTCGCTTGTTTAAGCTGTTCCAACACCCCCACTCGACGAACGCCAAGATCGGCGCGAAAACGCTCAAACTTGATGGTTCCAAGTGGCTTGGTGAAATAGTCGGTGATCATCCCAGCAGTAGCGCAGTAGTTGGTCTGAATCTCGCCCTGAGCAGCCTTCTCGCGCAACAAATGGTACTTGGTGTGGATGTGACGAGAACGCTGTGTCACGGCTCTGCTCTCCGCCAGATGCTCGGCGCCTTGATTGTCTTCCTGCATGACGATCGTGTCGACAGCGATCCCCAAGCCCTTCAGCACCAGGTTGAGCCCGATACACTCCTGCACGCCGGCGCTCATAGCGATGTACTCAGCTTTGGTCGACGACAGCGTCACTATAGATTGCTTCTTCGATCCCCACTCGACGAGGCAGCCGCCAAAGAAGATCGCGTAGCCAGTGGCAGACTTGGCGTCCCGCTCCACCGAAAACGCTGCATCGCAGTACACCTCCAGTCCACTACCAGCACCTTTTCTGAAGGTCAACCCAAAGTCAGTTGTACCGTTCAGATAAAGGAAGACAAGCTCCACGCCATGCTTCGCACTGTCCGTCGGGCGCTCGATCTCCTGCGCTAGGATGCGGACTGCGGTGGCAATGTTAGGTCGGCTTATCACTGCCAGATACAGCAACGCGCCAATCGCTGGACGCGCGCGGAATCCCGACGGCTCCTGCACATTGAACAACTGGTCGCGATAGCGGTCCTCCATGGGTGTGCATGCCGTCCGTGCACGCAGCATACCAAATCGCTCGAGAATCATTGTAGCGTACGTCGGGCTGCTTCAACCCATACAGCGCCCGCAACAATTGCCAAACGTGGCTATCGGGAGACTCAAATCCCTCGACCGGCTCCAGGTAAATCTCTTCGTCCAGCTCCGAGTTTAAGAAGGCACAGTCGGTCACCCAGCAGACGACGGTAGTTCAGGTCGCCATTGATGATCACCAGCGTCGCTTCACGTGACAGACGAGTCTGGAGCTCAATGGGCATCTCCCAGTAATAGGTGTAGCGGTTCCAGAAGATGCCGGGGCGCACCACCAACTGCTCGTTTTTCACATAACCGGCCAGGCGCTTGCCCAAGGCCTGCGCCTCCGGAGTACGCGACTCCCGCTGCATCTCGGCGACGTGTTTGTGGACATCTGCAGGTGTCGCATCCGAAACGTACTTGGGCTCAGCCTTCTGACCTGTCCTCTTCCTCGCGCTCCAGTCCTCCGCCATGCACTCCTAGCCGCCTGCCATCCGTCCCTGCGTCGTGCTTAAAAATACTGAACCGAGATGTTTACAAATTGTAAATTACAATAGCCCGATTTTCATACCTTTCTATCGCTGTCCGGAATGAATAAGTGGGCCTGATTGGCACAAGTGATTTTATGTTTCGCCAGTGTGTCTCTATTGCAGGTTTGACAGGTTTCCGGATTCCGGTCCGGAATCTGGCAATTACTGTCGTTGCGTATCACATTGTCTGTTGGTATTTCTGCTGCTTAAAATACTCGCTCGTACTAACTACAGCGCATTTGATCAGGGAACGAGTATCAGCAGTGCAAGCGGGTTGGCTAGCAGGGCGCATGGATCCCCGTGTCTCTACTGCTTCAGGCCCGAAGGCCAAACGGTGGTCCAAGAACCCTGGATCGTCGCATCTGCTGCGAAATGTCAGGACTCTCAGTGCGGAGCGCCTCGCTGTGGAAGCCCCAGAAGAGGAGGGTCGGCCGCAAACATGCCCCGCGCCGACGTTAACGCCTCACCTGCACTGGAACCTGAACAACTCAGCTCTCAATATGCTGCCAAAGAACCAAGTCGAAGAGCTGTACGGGTTGTTCATGTTCTACGACTCGTCCACGATTGGAGACGCGCTGCCTTCGATCAACTGTACGCGGTTCATGGAGCTCCTGCGCGACGCCGGACTGCTCAGCAACAATGATGTTATCCCTAGTTCCAGCTCGGTTGTGCCACCGACGGAAGGACTTCGGGTTGAGAGTGTCGAGAGGATCTTCGCACAGGCTGTCATGGGCAAAATGCGCGTCTACTTGGACGCAGACGACCAGCCAGCGCTGACGTTCTCGCTCTTCTGCGGCGCCATCATGAATTGCGCGATGCTGCTGGTTCCGTCGGAGCATCCCACCGACGCGTTACGCCAGACTCTTCCGAGGCTTCTCGCCTGCTCGATTGGCACCGAGCATCACGCTTCAGCGGCGAAGAAGGGGTTGATCGGACACCTCCCCACGGGTGGCACGCTTTCGTGTTGGATACCCGAGCAATCACATGCTCCGCTCCCTCAGCCAGAAGACGGTCAACAAGACTTCCGAGACCTGCCGTCTTTCCAACAAGTCATCGCCGACTGTGAGAGCGACATGGCGCTCGAGGAGCTCAGGCAGGAGAGAGTGGCAAAGCTCTACCATATCCCTGATCGCCTGCTTGCGAGCTTCGAGCACGACACGATCGCACTCATTTCGGACAAGTTCCGTCTGTATGATGTCTCTGAACGCGGAGTGCTGCCACGCCACGAGATATTCGCGCTGCTCTCGGGTCTGGGCAAACGCGTAGACCTTCCTGATCCGTACTCGGTGCTCCCGAGGCTCTTTGCTTCTAATAACCCGATGAGTGGTGGAGGCACCGGCGGTGGAATTAGCAGCGAGAGTGAGATGACATTAGCGGAGCTGCTCCTAGCCATTGAGGTGACTCGAGAGGCCAAGCGACATTCCTCCGCAGCACGCCTTGCCTCGATGAAGATCCGACTGACCCGAGCAGCTACGAAGCCAGACACAGCCTCTCCTTCGAACCAAACGCAGACGATGACAACCAAAGTTTACTGGAACTGAACGATGTTCCAGTGCAAGACAAAAGCGCCAGCACGAAAGGCTCCAAAGGTGCCAAAGAGCGTGGAAGGAGACGGGGTGTATTGAAGCCACGCAAGTCAACGCTAAGCCAAGCCTCCGATTCAGACGGTCCGATCCGTATGACGAAGTCGCGCGGCTCCAAGGCGCACCTCGTTCACCACCCGTCCACTGCTAACAGGAGAAAAGCCGTCTTGCCCTGGAGGACGTCGTCGATCAACAGCAACAAAGCTGAAGCCATGACGTCCGTGGCAGCAGAGTTGATTAACCAGGAAGAGCCGACATCCCGGAGGCAATCCGCGCTGTTAGCCACAGCCAGAGAGAAAGAGCCCACAGTTGTGGAGGCGGACTCCTTGGACACTAACATTCCCAACAGTAATGACACCGTGAGCGCTCTTCACCAGGTTTCCGACGCAGACCATGAGCCAGAGTTGCTATGCCCACCGATTATGACGATTGAAGTGTGTGAACCCCCAAGTGCAAGCAACAGGAAGACGATCCGTATCTTCTTGCTGCTCGGTGGTGACCACGATGGAGCCATTTGCTGCACCATCTCCCTCGTGTTTGCGACCAAAGAAATCACCGAAAGCGAGGGGATATTCTACGCGACAGCACCAAACGAGACGACACGAACGAAGCCCGTGTTGCCGACTCAAAAGACTTTGGCCACCGCGCTACGTATGCTGAAGAAGTGCGTGATAACCAGAATGGAGCGCGGTTTCGAGCAGCGTCCTGCTGGCCAACTCATTGTCGTGGTTAAAATGCTGCAAGATCTGAACGAACGACAACCGCACTACAGCACCCCCGTTATCAAGACGTCGCGGGACACTGCAGTGCTACCTCCAAGGCAACCCCTTGCTACCGCTTCAGTATCTCAAAGGTCCGAAGGGTGCCGCCAAATCTCCTCGGCTCCATCAGACCATATCCACAGGTTACCATGGCAACAAGCGAAAGTTCCACCCCATTCAAAGTCTACCCGTTCACAGAGCAAACTCCCGAAAAACTATAAAGACCTCCTTGCAACGTGGCAGGTTGCTGGAAGCGACACGTGGGTCCACAATGTGAATGCGGCATCGCCTCTCCAGCCGGCACTGTACACATACCACCAAGCCATGCCCTCTCGTAGTGGCCATCTACATCTAAGCCCTCTTCGATTCCCGTCGAGACTAGGCAGCCACATCAAAAACACCGAAGAGCCTTGAGCTCAACCAACCCTTCGTTCGACAGTCTTCAGATTGCGGCGAGTTTCTCTGTCTTCGATTCATTGAACTCCTAAAGGAGACCGACCCTCATGCTTGTCTGTAAAAATACCTGCCTCTGTCTTCCAAGAATGGCCTTCCTTGGTACGGAGAGAGTGGAAGTATCGATTGCAAACTCATTCATGAACGCCTGACAATCGAGAGCATGGATCCTCGAGTCGCCACCGCTCCCACTTCAGGAGCCAAAAAGTTCACAAAGACAAATGTCGGCGGGTCGTCGTGTCTGCTGCGTCAGCATTCCAACAAAACTGTCAACAAATATCGTCCCGAAGCCACTGCAGCAACCGAAACTCACCGACCGAACACCTGTCCGGTGCCTACTTTGACGCCGCAGTTCCACTGGAATTTGAACAATTCAGCGCTCAAGACACTGACGCAAAACCAGGTTAACCAGCTCTACGGGTTGTTCAAGTTCTACGACTCCTCCGCAGTTGGAGACGACCTGCCCTCAATTAACTGCGCCCGACTCGTCGAAATCCTCCGCGACGCCCGATTGATAAACGAAAGCAGCAGCAGCGGTACTAACGTTTGCTCCGTGATGCCGTCAACTAGGGGCCTCCAAGTCGACAGTGTCGAGCGCATTTTCGCTCAGGCAGTCATGGGCAAGATGCGCGTGTATTTGGACGCGGACGGCCAACCTGCGTTCACGTTCCCTCTATTCTGCGGCGCGCTCATGAACTGTGCAATGCTGTTAACTCCACTGTCACACCCTGAGGCTGCACTTCGTCAAATTCTCCCCATTCTCCTTGAGGGCTCAATCGTAAATGGGCATCACGTCTCCGCCGACAAAGGGATCCTTGGGCTCTTTCCTAAAGACGGCGCGATCTCGATGTGGACGCCTGGCCAGTTGCAGGATCCGCATCAATCGACCGACGACTTTCGAGAATCGACACCATTCCAGCAAGTGATAGCAGACTGTACACGCGATAAGGCTCTGGAGGAGCTGAAGCAGGAGAAGCTGACGAGGTGCTATCATATTCCTGATCGCCTGCTTGCAAGCTTCCACCGAGACACGATCGCGCTCGTTTCCGACAAGTTCCGCACCTTTGACGTGTTTGATCGCGGTACTTTGCCGCGGCAGGAAGTCTTCCCCCTACTTTCGAGTGTGGGCAGACGCGCAGACCTCCCCGATCCATACGCAGTTCTGGCAAATCTGTCTGCGTCAAATGGCCCTTCGTCGGAGATGAGTGGTGGCGGCGGTGAATTGACACTGGTACAGCTGCTCCAAGCCATTGAAGCGACCCGAGACTCGAAGCTGCATTCAATCACAGCTCGACTCGGCGCAATGAAGGTGAACAACCACCCACGCGTGGACCCAGCGGCTGAAGACGAATCTGCTTTGGATGGACATTTGCCTCCCGCCATCAAGGAAACTGCGGACGACGATACTGACCATGATCACACCGCAAGCTCCACTCACCACCATGGCAATGCCGGTGGCTCCATCAGCAAAGAGCGGAAAAAGTTGGGAGTGCCTCGCTCAAAGTCTCGACGGTCTATGCTATCGCAGCCAGGTCCGGGAGGCAGTTCGTCCAGCTCCTCGAGTCACTCGCTGATAGGTAGTAAGCACCGCGGCGGGTCTAAGAACCGCCTCGCTCATCACGCCTCCACCTCAGGCAAGAAGAAGATAGAGCTGCGACGAAAGTCGTCGACAAAAGGCCGCATTCTCGGCATTGCGACTACCGACTCGGAGAGCCATGGATCGGTGATGCAGTCGATGGAGTCAGGCTCGCACTCCCATCGCTCGAACAACTCCGACAGCTCCGATTATCAGGAGACGGCGGGCTCCTTCACTCCTCGTAGTGATGACTTCAGTACCGATCGGCGCAACAGCAGGTACTTCGAGCACAATGGACACGTGAGCACAGCGGCGACTCACGTGCATGAACCATCGAGCAACAGCAAGACACTTCGCATCTTCTTGCTGCTGGGCGGGGACCACGACGGCGCCATTTGCTGCACGCTTTCGTTGAAGCTTGCAACCCGCGAAATTGTGGAGAGCGAGGGGACTTACTACTCAGCCGCACCGAGCGAAATCACGCGACTGATGCCCGTGCTGCCCACGCAAAACAGTCTCACCAACGCGCTGCTGCTGCTCAAGAAGTGCGTGTCGATCAAACAGGAACGCGGCTTTGAGCTCCGCCCCGCTAATCAACTGGCTGTCGTGGATGACATGCTGCTTAAGCTCAAAAACCGAGAGCCACGCTTCAGCATCGCTCTGAAGCCCGGGCCCAGAGCATCACTTGCCGCCGCGTCAACGGTAAATCTGAGTCCAGCTAATCCAGCAAACACCACGAAGGCGGAGGAGGAGGAGGGAGGAATATTGACTTCGTCCTCTTTGGACTTGATTCCTGCTTTGAAGATTGAATCCCGCCCAATTTTGTCATCCCCGCCACGGCAGCAGAAACCTCTCTCTCTTCCCAAGCCTGCGTACAAGCATCAATTCGAACTTCCGAGCAACTACAGAGATATAGTCGCATCGTGGGAGGTCTCCAAAAGCGACGAATATGCATGGGTCCACGCTGTAAACGCCGCGTCGCCACTGAAGCCGGCTTCACCGCTCCGCACCAAAACAAAACCCCATCGAAGTGGCCACCTCAGTCCGCTTCGACTTCCGCATAGACACGACTATTAGAGGACCACAGTCGTCGCCCAGAAACCCAACGCAATGCACTCTTCATGGTAACTCTTCGTTCTGCGTCACACATAGAAAAACGGCATTCCTTCAAAACCCTCAGATCAGTTACTTATTAGCGTCCTCGGATGGATGGATAATACGCCGCCCGCTCGTCGCCTTAGACGATTTCTTCTTCACGAAAGCGGGACATTGCACTGCTCCAGCTTGCAGTTCATAGCGTGGTACGCAAAGAGCTCGGCCGTGATCCGTGCGAGTCGGTAGGAGCGCCATTTGTCGCTGTGCGATGCCCAACACACGCTGCGCAGGAAGCGCTTCATGTGGGGACAGAACACATGGAATTCCGCGTCCGCGCACTTGACGTCGTCGCAACTGCACGCGTGAACGAGCAACGCGTTTGCTGACTCTGGGTTTCCTTCCAGCGCCTGAGAGATCTGTGCACAAGATAACAATCGTTAGCCAGCACAAACTCGTGAAAACAATAGCAACCGCGTACCGGGAATGATGCCGGTCCATCTGCCCCTCCATCCGCTGCCGCTACGTCGCCACTAGTCGGCGCCTCTGGCTCCGTCTCGTTCGTCTGCACTGCGCCAGCATTTTCCACTGCTGCGCCTCCAGCCCGCAGCTGCTCCGCCATCACCCGCACGTCCACCGCAGCGCTAGCCGCTTCGGTATCCGGATACTTGACCCGGCACTTTGGACAGTACCACGTGCCCTCGGGCACCTTGGGCAGCGGCGGGCTCAGACAGAAGACGTGGTACTCGGCGTCGCAGTCGTCGCAGAGCACAATGTCGCGCTCGCGCTCCGAGCTCTTGCACACCACACCGTGTTCTTGTCCTCCTCTTCCTCCTCCTCTGCGGCTGCGTCTGCGTCCATCTCCACGTCGTTGTCTGCAGCTGCAGCGTTGTTCTCTATTGGCTCCTGCTGCTGCTGTTCCTGCTGCGGCTGCTGCGACGCGTCCGACTCAAAGTCGCTGAGCTCGTCCATGGGGTTCACCTCGCGCATGTCCACCTCGCTGGAGGACTCGCTCTGGTAGCTGCTCGGGTCGATGAACTGCGGGCTTTCATTGCTGCCCTCGGACGGCGGAGCACGTACAGTAGCTGTACTGCCTGTCCTCGTTGACACCATGCTTGTATCGCTCGGTGCTGGACCTACTCATTCAGCGGCGGTTGGGCAAAATATAATAGGTGGTTAGCAAATTAATGTGATTTGGGCCAGAAATGTGATTTGGGTACGCACGTTCGGATTTGACTGGCGGCGCGTACCGGGAGCCGCCGCGGCCCACGCACGAACGCGTCGATGCGCTGTAGGTCCGGATCGCGCGCCACGGCCGTCTCCCAGTTGTACAGTCAAACCTGTTTAAATGATCCTCTCTATTTGAGCCATGCCGTTTATTTGATGCAGGCTTTGTCGCTACCAAATATTTCACTTAGTTTTTGTATGATCTCTGTTTATATGCATACAAGGTATATGAGTCACATTTTTGGGTACCAAATTAGGTCTCACCTGTTTATTTGATTCACTGCTCACGGCCACACACTCTTCAAAGCACCACTGCTCAACACTCAACGCCTACCGCTCGCCATGTCTCCTCGCACCTGTCTGACGCTAGAACAAAAGCTCCAAGTGCACCTAAAGCTCAAGCAGAATCCTGGCATGAACAACCCCATGCCCGCCGAGTGGATCTACGCAACTTTCAAGGCCCGGGTCAGCCGTGCCACACTCGCCCGACTGCGCAACCTGCCTTCTTCCTACTTCAGCCACGTCGACCTGAGTGCGACCAAGCGGCGCCGAGTGAAATTCCCTCAGTTCGAGCGGGAACTGAGGGAATTTTTCTTTCAGAACGAAGCTAAAACGGCGATGGCGGACGACGTGCTCCTGATGAAGGCGCATGAGCTGGCGGAGCGCTTAGGAGGAGGAGGAGGAACAGGAACCCGCAGTTCAACCTGCCATTGCTCTGAGACACTGCATGGAGCTGGCTGCATTTCTGCTGCAATGCGGAGAGCAGACTGACAGAGAACGAAGAGCTTTACAGACGGTGACCGCTTTGGTTCGAGAGACTACGGTGAAGGCAAAGCGGCAGCGAACTATGCACGATTTCTTTACGTGCACCACATAATTGTTTTAACTGAGTCCATTTTATATGAGTCATTGTAGTAGATGGTCACTAACAGGGCCTCATATAAACAGGTTTGACTGTACAGCGTTGACGAGCTGGCCATTTTGAGCAAAAAGCAATACTAGTGGTTCTCACGGTTGGTAGATTTGCAGGTTGCAGGTAGATCTAACCAATCAGCGTAAACCTGCAGGTGTGTTCAGAAAGTGCATTGCAGGTTAGCCAGCATACTTTGTGACTTGCTGCAGGTTTGCAGGTAAATCCTATTGGCTGATGAAACCTGCGGACCTGAGAACCACTAGTCCAAAGTCAATAATATGGTCACTCAAATTGATCAGTACATTTATTATTATTGAAGATACCGTCGGCATGTTGCGCGTCGCTTACGAAGGAGAGCGAGGTGCCATTGTAGTTCTGCTCTTGTTCTCCCCGCCATCCCCCACGCACTGTGCGCTCCACCAGCCGGCAAGGGCACCTACCTAACTTTAGATGGCTCCAGCTTACCTTACACAAAAGGAGGATCTACGACAGGTGCAGTCCGTGCAAATTTCTCCGAGGGCAACTCACCCCTCAATCACTGAGCTACGGTATGATTGTGCGTCCGGGGACCCGAGCGAACGACCGACCGCTGTCGAAGCGTTATACAAACTGCAAGCTTAGCTTTAGACCAGGGCTTTATACCATTAACTGGGGGAAAATATGCGGGCTACGGCTTGCAGGTGTACGCCCGACTACTTCGTGCTAAGGAAATAGCTTTCATGACTATCCGGATACAGATAGACATCAATGTGTACACTACAGTACTATTTTCTCTTTTTTTACCTGCTTTGGCTACAAGCGTCGCTCATAGCTCTGTCACTGTATTCGCGAAAGCCGAGGAAGTTGGATACGCGATCGCCGATGACATTCGTTCACGGACGCGCTGATGACGATGGCGGCTGGTATCCATAAATCTGCATGTCGAGAACTGGATGGCACAGTATATTGGTACACTTCACCAACTCTGTGCCCGAGTGCGGTAGATATTTGCTCAAAATAGCTACGAGGTGATCGTGGTGACCCTGGCATGCATTGTACTTAAGAGCAGACAAGGCCACTTTGGCTACAATAGGTACTCTGCGACTTTAATGAGCCCGAGGTGTGCTCAACTCCACAGACGGCATAGATAGGTGGGTAGTAATCACCATTTCCGTGCATCAGGTCGTCGTCTGTACGCGGCAGCAACTTGCCGAATAATTCCATAGTGATGCAACAACTCCTCTCCATTCCCGAACCGACCTACAAGCACTCAAGGCGTGAAGAGCGTTCTCAATCGGGCCTGTGATCACCAGCATGCGTCAGGGATGCTTCTTTCTGATAGCCGTCGCCTTCGCTGCATGTATCCAGGCTTTTGCTATCGCCGAACAGGCCAACGCAATTGCAAGCCTCCGAAGCAGCAGTTAAACGGGTGACGGAGATGGCACCACCAATGCTGAGGCCGAAGAGAGAATGCAGACGCAAAGTGAACTCGTTTTCTACCAAAGAGTCCAGTGTTGTCAAGAAGTTGAAGGAGTATCCGACCTTGACCAAGACGCTGAGCGGCAATCCATCGCTTCTCAAGCCTTTCGAGAACAACCCTCAGCTTGTCAAGACGTTCGAGAGCTTGCAAAAGGACACGGCTCTAATGGCGAGGATGGAGAGTTTGAAAAAGAGTCCTTCCATGGACAAGCTCAATACGGTGATCAGCAAGAATCCGAGCGCGCTGACGGAGGAAAGAGTGGAGAAGCTTGGTGCGGCCGTGCTGAAGAAACGTTCTAGCAGATTATCAAGCGAAGACGAACGGGGCTTTTTGTACGCGTGCGGCACGATGTTTTTATTCACACTTGGCGCAACGATTACACTCGCGCTAACCGCAGGATCAAGGTTGTAGTCAGGCTTCGAGACAAAGTCATAAACATCAGAGCGCCTGCGTGCCCTTGATCACCTCGCCCGTCGTGCCGTTCTCGCTGATTTAATCGCCCTCGCGCAGCAGCACCTCGGTGCCGCTCGACTTGTGGAAGCGCATCGTCTTGGTCTTGGCGTCGATGGACACCGCGCGCGCAGCCACAAAGGCACGCTTCGCCCCAGCCGCGGGCCACCACGGCTGCGTGGGACGTCATGCCGCCGCGAGACGTGAGGGCGCTCTCGGCCGCGTGCATGCCGCCCACTTCCTTGGGCGACGTCTCCTCACGCATCAGTATGCACGCGAACCACGCCTCCGCGAGGGTCGCCGCGAACACGATCTTGCCCACGGTTGCGCCCGGAGATGCCGGCAGGCCTCGGCACAGCACGTCCTTGCTCCACCACGGCCTCTTCCTCCGTTATCAGCTTCTAGCGCCAAGCGGCGGAGCCCGTGTGCTTGCAGTTGCGCGTCTGCGTCCTGCACCGTGAACTCCGTGCCCTCCACGTTCTTGAAATGCACCTCCAGCATGTAGACGGTCTCGTCGTGCTGTCTCTACACGGTCGACAACTTCTGCGCCAGCTCCGAGATATGTAGACAAAAGCCTGCACGTTCACGGCCGTGCCCTTGATCCTCCTTGCAACAATGGTATTATAATATCCAGCTCAAACACAAACTTGAAACGTTGATCTTCACATCGATATTGCTGGCGATGTTGCACGATGTCAATGCTGTCAAGCACGCAACTTAAAGACGCTGGCCGTTACGTTGCAGGATATCAATGTATCAAACTTTTCTGAGGCCGCCCAACGAGTATGCCTACAGAAACGGACGAGCCGCTTCGAGAGTTGCGTTCAAGTTGGTGTCAATGAACGGGACCGGTGATTTCTCCCCGAAGTCTGCCTCACCTAGCGCGATCCGCGCTTCTTCGCTCAACTGCTCCCACATGACGAGATCTTGGAGTTCGCCAGTACCCCTTGCCGTAGTCGGTCGCAGCGTGTGATAGGAAGGCTCTGGGCGACAACGCTCGTACGAGAGCATGGGGGTCGTCATGTTGATATACTCGGCGAACTTCGCGTCGCAACTGTAACGATAGCACTGTGGCGGTTCGTTCTTCAAAATGTCATACCCTCCTTCCACGTTCCAAGTCGAGATGGCGAGAATTTTGGGCGTCTCGAGCGCAGGGTTGTCCAACCACACTACGGCGCTGACCCATTTGTGTCGTTGGCCCTTGGCAAGGATGCTGCCATAGCCTTTATCCTTGGGGAAGTACCAGCCGTACACGATGGCCCAGAGATCCTTGTACCATATAGCTCGTCCATACACTTGCGAGCCGAGAGCGGACCCCTTGCATTCCCCGTCTTTAGGTCCTCTTCCTTTTAGCCCCGCGCTCGTTTCACCCGCAGCGTTGACAGCAGGGTACGGGTGGCATCCGCCGACGATCTGGAGACTCGGTTTGAATTTTACAGCGGTTTTCTCGGACACGGTGACTGGCTCGGGCTGCGCAAACGGCTGTACCTTGTCGTGGTCGATAGTGACAGCCCCCGCAGCGCTGAAGGAGGCGATGGCGATTGCGGAGAGAAGAAGAGAGCGTAGGATCATGGTGTGGCTTGCAGTGCAGGAAGGCGGTGAATCTGAAAGTGAACATTGCTTCCCGAAAGGCTTGCGATCAAACCGAGAGTCAGTTGTCCCATCTTTCGCAGCATCATGCTGGGGCCAACGAGGGAGTACCCTCTACACCGTAGATCTAACAAAAACACCTAAAGTATGCTTCAGCACCGTAGTTCCTCGGATTTGCACCACAGAACAACTATCCTTACCACTTTGTATACCAGCTGGTTGCAAAAAACATGTGTCCGGGTTCACCCATTACATATTGTACTGTAGACCTTAAAACGAGTTTGTCAGCGCTCTATCAGACTCTTAGCACTACAGGCAGAACCTTATACTTTTTGAGAAAGCATGTTTCCCGAATTGTACCAGACTTAGGGCGATGTATTGTTTTAGTGAACGGTGGAGTCCCAGATGAAAACTATCTCCTTAGAGCGTGTTCGCTAGGTAGCTGGAGATGGAGATGACCTCTCATCAACTCTATTTCTTGTCTTTTGATTGGTCAAAATAGTTTAGTTCACAACGTGACAACTGGAGAATTACCCCGTCTCCTTCTCCAGCTCCCAGAGCTGGAGAAGGAGAAAGTAGCTGGAGATTGAGGCAGTTCAGCCGCACACACAATGAACGAAGAGGAAGCTGTACTGGTTGCTACATGCTCAGCTGTCGCACAGGTTGCAGTCCTCCTATCAGAAGAATCCGACGATGCGCCGCAAGGCCCTAAGGAACAGATTCGTACCGTGACCTCACTGCACTTTGAGCCCATGCTACAGTCAGCCGCGTATGCAAGTTGGTTTGAAGTAGGCATGGGCAGATTTGAAATTCTAGCTTCGTGAGAGAAAACCCGAAGTAAACGTCGTAGAGTCGATATTACTGCAGCTAATGTGACCTCTGGGTGCTCAGTGCATTCATCAAGTTCGTCGGGTTTACCAAGCTTCTGCCTCGTACGTAACAGGAAGCTGGACAGCTGAAGAGGAGTTCGCCATCAGGCTATTTCCAGTCGTGAAGGAGTTTCTCATGTTGCCAAATGCGCGAGACCATTTATAGGCCACCTCGTGCACCACATAACCGACGCCTTCAGTCCCTGGGCCATTTGCCAACGCTGACGATCTCACTCGCTTCGGACCCCGCTTGCGGTCTAACTTCCGGGGACTGGCCCGTCGAGACATTTGGGAGTTCGTTGATGCGGCTGTAGCTCGCTGATGGCATGACGCGGAATAAGGTCCTACCCACAGCTCGACAAGGCCCAGACGAGGTTGCGCTACAGGGAAACGCATCCGTCGTCACCGGTGGCAGTCCGTCCTCCGAAGTGATCCCTGTGAAGCTGAAGAAAGTTCCAAGCGGGCGACAACTGCGTCGAATCGAAAGCTTTCGCTTAGTTCGGCCATTCGCTGAGATCTACTATCGATTGTCGTGGACCACGAGACACACCCTCCACGTGGTCGTGAACTTATACGTCGTCGTGTACATTTTCCTGACGGTGCCATTTCGACTCGCCTTTTACTACAATCCGTACTATACAGAGGACGATCAGAGTGTACATCGATGGTCCAAAGAGCTCTCGGTATTCGCGGTGATGGATGGCTTCGCGGACTTGATCGGGTTGTTCCAGTTTTTGGCTTTTTATCGGCTGTGGAAAAACACGTTCGAGAAGGTGAGGAGCTCTGTGAGGTCGGAGAAGGTGAAGAAAAACCCAACGGATTCGACGTCAAATAGCGCCCGGAATTTATTCATCCGGTCTTCCTCTTTCCGCAAGCGCCGGGGTAAAACCAAATGGACTATCGCAACAATCGAGTCGCATTCATCCATGACGGACGGAGTCGCAGAGAGCTTTCTCGCTCAGCGGAAGCGCTTCTTCGCCCGCAGCGTCGAGTTCGTGTTCGAGATCATTGCTGTTACTCCGGTGGAGCTCATACCGTTAGCGCTGGGGAACTTCAACGGGCTGCACCTAGTTCGGATTACGAAATTGTGTCGCCTCTACAGACTACGCCGATACCTTGCTCGTATCGCAAAAATTTACGCAGATCGAGCGTGGGTCCAGCATTTGACTTCTTCTGGAGTTGATAGTCTTGCTCGTACAATTAGTGTCTGTGCTGGACTTTGCCACTGGGTAGCCTGCGGGTACATGCTGATTGGACATGCTCAGTGTGGCATTGATCTGACCGTGTGCGATGAAGTTGTGGAGACTAGCTGGGTAGTTCGCGATCGACTTTTAGGCGCGTCGGTGGCTAGGAAATACGGCAGGACGTTGTATTGGGCTTCGCGGACTCTCGTGTTACTTGGATATGACGATGTGACCCCCGTGTCCAATGCGGAGACGATGTACGCACTAGTTATGACGCTAGTTGGCGCACTGGTCGGGTCGTCGTTGCTGGCCAACTTTCTCTTCCTCTTTCGATTCCGCAACGCTCGATACGCAGCGTACTCAACGCACGTGGACAATGCTCGAGAGTATATGCGGCTGCAGAACATCCCAAGAGAAGTAAGACATCAGGTTACTGCCTACTACAACTACGCGTGGAGTACCCACCACAGTCTGGACAGCGAGGAAGCGCTGCAGCTCATGCCTAAGCATCTCCAGTCCAAAGTAGTGTCGACCCTGAAGGCCAGCCGTATCAAGCAGGTGTGCTTCCTCATGAAAGAGAGCGTCGAGTTCACCAACATGCTCGCTCTCGCCCTCGCGCGCCGGATTTATTCACCAGACGACCACATCATTGAGCCTAAAGTTAACGCCGAAATGTTCTTCGTAATCCGCGGGAAAGTTATGATCTCAGCCTTTGACGGCTCCAAACCGAGCGAATGCAGCGAGGGGGATTTCTTCGCTGATGTGTGTCTGTTGTCCCCCGAGCAGTACGACCAAAAGGCCGTTGCGAAGACATTCTGCGAGGTCTATGTTCTCGCCAAAGCAAAATTTGACGAAGCTATCACGGAATTTTATCGCGGAAGCGAAGCTGATGTGCGCTCGCGAATGGCCGAAACTCTCGAGAAATACTCGATGCAACTCCATAAGATGAAGAAGTTGCTGGGACTGCGTGGAGCTCACGAGAGTGGGAGTAGGAAGAGCTCCATGGGAGGAAGTTCCCACAGCTTGATGGCCGAAGATGTGCACTCTCATGAACGACGACGTGGTGCGAGCTGGCGCCTTCCTGGCTCGTCGTTTTGTATGCACTGGAACGCAGCGCGTCTACTGGCAATCATCTACGTTGCCTTCGAGGTGCCGTATTTTGGCGTATTTATCACGATGAGCGGCGAAAAACCCATTTTCATGGCAAAACCTGAACACGGGCTTCGCTTCATGGTTACACTGTTAGTAGAGGCGTTATTCGGCCTCGACCTGGTTCTGCGGTCTCGGTTCTTTGCGTATATGGATCCAGACGTGATGTTTAACGTGATGCAGCCGAGCATGATCTTCGAGGCGTACAAGAAGAAGGGGTTTTACCTGGATTTATTGGCGTGGGTTCCTGTCGGTCTCGTGCTTGACTCCATGTCGATCGAACCACTGCAAGGCTACTCAACGCTCTTTCGCCTACTGAGATTATTACGGATTCGCTGGATCCCAAGTCTCCTTCAGGATCTAAGCGACTTCTACGGAGTAAGCTCCAAGCTGCACCTTGTTGTGTCTCTAGTGCTGGGCGTCACGCTGATGCTGCATTTCGTTGGCTGCATTTGGTTTGAGATGACGTTCCTTTCTCATGATGAATCAATTGCCTCGCTAAGCTCCATCATGTCGTCGGATTTCGCCCGCGCAGAGTGTCTTCGCGAGGCCACGCAGTTTCAGAACTGTTCGTGGGTAAAATTCGATTGCTACGCGCATATAGGGACAGTTTTCCCACGAGAAAACCCAGATTCAACGTACCAGGCATCCTTTGCGTATTTACGCTCTGTATATTGGGCAATTGTCACCCTGACGGCAGTTGGCTATGGTGACATTGTAGCATATTCTACGGCGGAGAGCTACTTCGCTGCGTTGTGGATTTTCGTCGGAGGTATCATCAATTTTGGGGTAGTTGGCGCCATGTCTAGTACAATTTCGAACATGCTGGCGACTCACCACCACCACATGGAGAAGCTGAATACGCTCAACACGATCTTGGAGCGAATGGCGATCTCTGAAAAGTTGAGCAGCGATATCCGGCGATTTTACCACCACCAGTTTACCAGTCGCAAAAAGACGTATGAATCCGAATTACTATCACATTTACCCGATCGACTCTGCTACGAGATATCGTCACTCTTGCACTCGGATTCCGTGAAGAGTGTGGCACTGTTTGACTCGGCCAGCTGCGAGTTCCTGCAAGAAGTAACTGGAAAATTCCGCCACAGAAGCTACCAAAACGGCGAGACTATCTGCTTCGAAGGACATATTTGTCGCGAATTCTTCGTGTTGTTGCAAGGAAGCAAGATCAACGTGTTTTCCCGCTCACGTAAAGTGCCAGTTCGCGCTCTCCATGGCGGCGATAGTTACGCGGTGGCCGAGTTTCTGTTGAGACGGCCGTATTGTGCGACTCTTACTGCTGCCTCTCGTGTTCACGCCTCCGTGATGACGCGAGAGCAGTTTGATGTTATCCAGCGCAAGTTTTCTGACGACATAAATGACATGAAAGGTGAGGCGGAAACGCTGTGCACTCTAGAACTGAAACGCCTTCAATGCATTGCTGGAAACCTGGAAAAGCTCAAACTACAGCCTCACTCGATGCAAACTCCGAGCCTCTTCTACCAGCGGGATAGTGCTATTATTCCAAACCGAGGCCGCCCTCAAACATTCCTTAGCACAAGCGGTAATTTACGGCGCGCCTTCAAGGCTCTGTGGACGACGCTCATTTCGTTCTGGAACGTGTACAACGCTGCGTTTGTCATCTTCCGCATCTGCTTCCACGCGCACCTTCATTTTCCGAGCAGAATAAATACTGCGATTTTGATAGCGGACCTGAGCTGTGACGTGTGTTTTGCAGCAGATATCTATCTGCGGCTTTACTACTTTTGCAGCTCGGAACCTGGAATTGAGAACCTTTGGGAGCGGAAAGAGATCAACAAACATTATTTCCACAGTGCCGCATTCAAGTGGGATCTTGTCGCGTCTATGCCGGTTTACACCCCGTTTGAAAGTGGGTCGTTGACTGCGAGTCTCTGCCGATTACCGAGACTCATTCGCTGCGGTGCTCTTTGGGGGTATTTGGATGACGTTATCCTGCAGATCCAGCAGCACTTTGCGACGCACAATGTATCAGCGTACTTGAGTCCCGCCAAGTTGCTGATCATTCTGGGACTAGTAGCCCACTACGTTGGCTGCATCTTCTTCTTGATCTCAGAGCACGAGTGCGTTCAGGTGGAGTCTTGCTGGATGCAGGATGATCACTTGCTGCATGAGTATCACCATTCCGTCCCGATCCTTTACGCCAAGACTTTCTACTGGGCCATCACGACCTTGTTACTGGTAGGGTCACGTGAAAGTGTTCCTCGCGATGCGGTGGGGACAATTTGGACTGGTGTCACCTGTTTAGGCTGCACATTTATCATTGGTCACATTGTGGGCGAGATCTCCGAGCTCATTCACGAGCTTGGAAAGGAAACCAAGCAGTACAAGAGTCGAATTACCAACTTTGGGAATTTTGCCAAAGTTCACGACCTCCCGACAAGTCTACGAGAGCGCGTGGGGTTCTATTTTCACGAACATTTCGAGCACACTAAAGGCATTGAGCTCGAGAAAACTTTGGATGAGCTATCAGCGAACCTTCGGCTCAAACTCCGGTTGGAGATTTACGGCCGCGCGATCGCAAACCTGCCTATTTGCCGCTTTCTCGCCCCATCTCAGGTTAACAACCTTGCGTTGCGATTAAGGCCGGAGTATTTCATCCCAGGGGACAACATTCTGGAGGAAGGAACCTTTGGCAATCGACTGTACACCTTACGCAAAGGGCTGGCAGCCGCGTATTGGACGAAGTCGGTATCGAGCATCGCAGTTCTCCTTGAGGGCTCCTTCTTCGGAGAAGTCGCTTTCTTCCTGCCAAACCAGCGCCGACTTGCAACGGTACGCTCAACTACCTTCTGTGAGGTGCTGTTTGTGTCAAAACACGACTGGCAAGAGCTGTGGACGACCACCGGTAGTGCGTCCGACAACCAGATCCAGAAGCACGCGCTGCACGCAATTCTCGGATGGGTTACCAACCGACTCCAGCGCTACCAGCACGCGTGCTTACGTATTGCAAGTCGCGCGAAGCGGTTGCTTACATCAAGCACTGGCCCAATTATCGTCGAGACTAAAACCGATACCGCAGCGTCAATAGCTACGCGGAACAAAGTCATCAATGGGATCGTTCGAACGGGGGCGCCTCCACGCAAGCCGTCCAAAACAGACCTTCGGCGTTTTTTCACGTCTCCCGAAGCGCAACTTCTGGAGAAGAAGACCGAGTACCTTTTGATGAAGACGGATGAATATGTCAAGACATTCGGTCCCGAGATCTCAAGCATGGATTACCGCAAGTCGTCGGTCCTCGACATGGTGCGCAGCTCGATATCAATGATCTCTGTCCGCACATCCCATCGAACCTCTTCGCGGAACCGAGATGGTGCCACCTCAACAAACGGTATGTGGCACAGTGCAAATGCGGACACGTCATTTCTGGTGGGAGAAAACAAAAACTCAGATATCCGCGTCCTTCAATTCATGGTGGACCTGAATCCGCTCAACAAACACGTACGTGACAACTTGGGCGACGCTGGGATACGCGCTGTTGAGGAAGAGTGCTGGGCGCGATGCAGACAGCTTGCGGAAGCGCAGCACATCGTTAGCAAATTACTCGAACTGCTGCTTCCGTCAGAATCCGGCAATGTCACGCGTCGAATTCGAGTCCGAACTCCCTCTGGAAGACGGAGAGTGAGGCGGTCGTGGCTAGAAAAGAAATTTCCACTAAGTACAGAGGTTGAAGCGCTTGATGTGGCTCCGGCCGCTGCATCAAAACCGGTGGTGGGGGTTGATCTCAAGAGTTCAACGGAACTCACGAACCTGGCGATGCTCTCGGGGGAGAAAAGTGGTGCGCAACGGCGACGATTATCCGTAGCTGCGTCTCCAGACCAGAGGCGTGTGGTTCCATCGACGAAAACGGAGCTAGTAGCTGCTCTCATGCGAATGACGAGGTGCCACTCGCTGCCCGTGATCGAGACCGGATTCTTTGGCGAACATGGTCGTAAATTATCTCGCCCTAAAGCTGGAAGTGGTGGCATCGACTTCGAAATCATCCAGCGCTGTCAAAGACCGCAATACGTCATGCAGCTCATCTGGTACCATCGCTATCGTGAGTGGAGACAAAGCTTGCGCCCCGCAGCTGTGGTGCCACAACTCAAAAGAGGTCCAACCTTACCAATTTCAACGCTGCCCTTACCCCAAAAGCACCGAGGGAACGCTCTCTCCCTTAAAGGTGACATCCAAATCCCTGGGTTCCGTCGACTAGGACCCCCGCGAATCGCAGCCATGGGCTCAAGCCTGCAACTTCCAAGCCAGCGCACGCTTTTATCTGCAACGACAGACCTGGAATCCAAGCAATTCATTCGACGAATCAAGGAAGCGGGAAAAGCCTGGGACCTGGTCATGCTCTTCGTGTCCATCTACCACCTCATAGTCACGCCATTCAAACTGAGTTTTTCTGTCGCTCTCGTGGAGCTGCCTCTAACCACTCTGCGACGGTGGTCAGCTTTGGAGATGTTCATGGATGTCTTCTGCGTGGCCGGTGTGGTCTTTGAACTGCGTCACGCTTGCATGATGGAGCAAGCGGTCATCTCAGCGGCTGCAAACTCGTCGAGGAATCGGCTTGGTCGGATTTTCGTTACGAACCCGGAGCTCCGAGCATACGTCGTGGCCATGTTACCCTTGGAGCTGCTCCTTATCTCGGATAAAATCCGCGTACCATTTTCCCATTCTCTTGGATTATCTATCGATGCGTCATGGTGGGCCTCTCGTTGGATGTTACGGATGAATCGGATGCTGCTTATCCGCCGGATTGACCATTTATCCGAGCAATTTCTACAGTTCGTGATCCACGACCTCAAGTTTTCTGTAAGCGAGGCTGTTCTGTACTTCTTACGTGGTCTATCTTCATATCTAGCAACGGGGCATATCCTAGCCTGCATTTGGTTTGGTATAAGCGAGGTGGGATTCCACTACTACGGCACATCTTGGCTGTCCACGTCCGGTATGCTCACCTACATCGCCAAGGGGGATACGGTGCTTGAGCACAGGGGGCGGATGCTGAGTGAGAGTTCGTCTACCTTTTATCTAGCGAGTATCTCGCTCGCGCGCAAGTATCTTCGGTCTCTTTTGTTCTCGATGGAGTGCATTTCGACGCTATTTTACGGTGACATCCTGTCCATGAACCCGCTAGAGCTTATCGCAGAGATTGCGATCACACTGTGGAGTATCTACATTTACGGAGCGCTCGTCGGAGCACAAGCCGAATTGTTGGATTCACGTGCTCGTAAGGAAGCTGCGTTCGAGCAGAGCTTGGGGGAATTACAGCACTATGTGGTGCAAAACGGAGTTCCAAAGGCTCTAAAGCGGCAGATCAAGGCGTACTACGCTCGACTATGGCGGCGTTGCCGTGGTGAGCACGAGTTTGCTGCCGTGTCGGGTGTATCTCGGGCATTGTATGAGGACGTTATTTTAACTACACTTCGCAATTTCGTCGCCCAGGTCCGGTCTTTTCGAGCGCTTGACGAACACTTCCTGCGCGCATTGCTTGTGTGCTTACGGTACGCCGTGTGCTCGGAGAACGAAGAGGTGTTCGTGGTCGGAGATGTGGATCGCAGCATGTACTTCATCGCTCACGGGCGCATTTTGATCAAGACTGGCTCCAGCGAGTTTGCTCGCGAACGAGGCGACCACTTCGGTGAGTTGGCGTTGCTCTACGGCATCTCGCGGTTGGAGACGGCGGTGGCTCTCTCGGTAAGCGAGTTGTATCGACTCGACCACGAGCCCTACGAGCGATTGCTGCTCGAGTTCCCGGAGCACCGGACTCGTAACAAGCTGGCATGGACGACGGTAGACGACGCGGATCTGGTGGGATCTCCGACCTCGCAAAACGCACAGACGGCACTTGCGTTGCGACCGAGTATCGCGAAAGTGGCGGCTACAACTCCTTCCAATGTGGACGCTCGACTGCAGTACTCGTTCGTTTACAGGGCGACGATGAAGATGCTGGCGAATATGCAGACACTACATCCGCTTGAGGCCAAGGATCTCATCCTGAAATGCCGAGAAGCGGCCCGAAGACATTTGCTGCGACGAGCGAGCAATTCAGATTGTAGTAACGGAGGGACGGTAGGGAAAGCCGCCTTGCCAACGGCAAGCTGCTTCCCGTCTTCGAAAAGCGTAGAGCGCTGAGAGCTCAGCAGAAATAGGTTGAAAGTACTACAGTATCGGTGTGAGAACTAAGTACTAATAGTGACATCAGTAGTACAACAAAATAATACAGTATTCGAAATTAGACATAACATAGTATATCCTTTCTAATTACTACAATATTAGTATGAGTCGACAGAGTCAGCATCCTCGCTAGTACTTCGAAGTACTAATATAATGTGGTGTGTTATCATTATTCTTTTGTTGGAGTACTATCATTTGTAGTTTTTACTGGGGATAGCAGTGGCCGATAGGCCATGCCCCAAATCGGGTTAATTCGCGCCTCGGTAACTGAAGCCAGTAAACTGAGGCCGGTATCGTGGTCCTTTGTCACTGGCTGTCTTTCTACTGGTGACCCGGTAACTGGAGCCGGTAACTGAGTCCGATCTCGGTTTTCTGTCTTTCTAGAGATCAGGGCATGACTTCAGCCATTGCGCATTCTAAAGCAACCGGCACCTACGTACGTACCTATCCCCCTGCCTTTCCTTTATCTCGCGAGCTAGAACGATTGCTCAGTACAGCCACCAAGTTCCCTAAACTAACATGGTCGCGCGTTTTTCGCCATAATTCGCCACTGGCTGACTGTTGTAGTTGGCGTCGCAGGCTGTGTCTACCTCGGTCTCGCTGATAGTCACTTGCATGGTCATGGGACTTCAGCTATTGAGCAATTTCGCATTCTACCACTACACCAAGCAGCCGGCCTACGTACCTAGCCACCCACCTCTACAACGATTGCCGGAGCACCATGGCCCCGCAAAAGCTAGGATCTGCCGGGTAATGCAATCTGAAAAGTAGATACTATTTAGTAAGTTTGGAGCGGTACGAGGACAAAACGAGTTTTAACTAAGAAGTACAAATGCAGCAGCTACAAGACCGAAAGTGTGACCGCAGGAGACACTTACTCTATGTATGTGGTATAGCCCTCAATCATACCAACCTTTGGCATTGAGCAGACTATTTTTTAGAAATCCTTAAATTTCAAACCTTCTTCGGCACGACTACATTAATGGCCCCACGGCCACTACAGCTGGGAGGGTGTATACGGCGCGCATCTTGGCGCTAGAAGTCGTGGTCTACAGTTAATTTTCAGGTTACAAACAATGCGAAAAGAAAACAAAACGCAACGTTAACTACGATACAATATATTTAATGCTCCAGGTTTCTCATAAAGGTATCGCCCATGAAGCTGATGTTGTAAATAGGAAAACCTTGCAAGCATTACTCAGCAGTGATATGTTACCAATGAGGTTATATGTGTCATTGCGAGTGTTCATTCTGTCCAGCAGTAGGACAGGCAACAAGTGTGGCTAGGTTAGAGATCTAGCCCCACGTCTCCAAGGGGAATTCCCCTATCCATGTTCGTACGGAGCCTCTGCTCCAAGTGTGGTCTCATTCTCAAATATACCTTCCTCAAAGGACTCGAGTCTCCGGCGCTGTCGACTCTTCTCGGTGGTCTTGCTTTTCTGACCTCCTTTAGCTGATAGTTCTTCCTCTCACTTGCTAGGGCAAGAGAGGCGACGACTAGTTAAGCTTGGAGGTTGCTTGAGTGGCTTTCTCAGCTTCGATACCTAGCGATCGACCCCAAGCTACACTGCCTACGGTAATTAGTCTGACCTAGA
Source organism: Phytophthora sojae (assembly GCF_000149755.1). Classification (NCBI taxonomy): domain Eukaryota; phylum Oomycota; class Peronosporomycetes; order Peronosporales; family Peronosporaceae; genus Phytophthora; species Phytophthora sojae. The sequence goes on from NW_009258118.1 coordinate 5,863,766, forward strand.
CTATTTTTGATTAGTTTTTTTTTTTACCAATATTGATGGTAACTCTCGACATACAACTACACTGCCTCCGGTAATTTATCTGTGTGCGGAAATAGTCTATGTTCGAAAAAGGTCTTGGTCAGACTATTTATTGTACTGGTCAAATTGTAGAATTCATAATTAGTCTGACCACTTCAACTTCAAAATTAGTCTCTCCTGTGTCATGCGGGTAAGGGTGCAAGGCTCTCATCACCACGACTGACCCATTACACCTTTTTCTCCTTTGCAAGTTTTGTTGTTGTTTGTGGTTCAAAATCCAGGGAAAAGGTTTTTCCTCCAGCTTGCTGCAGAGGCGGTGAAAGCCGTCAACCTTCAAAGGGACAAAAATGGCATGTCCTATGCGCGCAAGGCGATGATCCGATGTGGAATTTCACTTGGAATTGATGGTACCTGGTCGGTTGGCCAGCTCTACCCGCATCTTCAAGATATTATCGCGAAACATCCCGAGCATTTCGAAGGTAAGTCGGTCGATGAAAACTCCTCTTTCGTGTGTGTTGCTTCATAAGTAGTCTTAGCAAAAATATAGTCTAGGTCAGACTATTTATTGTCTAAGAGCAATGAACCATTCAGTGGTCTTTCCGACTGATAAGTGAGCAGGATTGTTTCAGGCTGGTCTTCACCTGAATTACAGCCTATATCATATGGCCTGGTGTCAGTATTTTAGCCAATGGAGCAAGTTGGTTAGGTGAATGCGTTCCGACACTTTCCGACAAATATTTGTCGGAAGCCTGGCCTAACTATGTATATGTCTATACTAAAGTCAAGTACAGAAAATATTTTGCAAACACTTTTGCCGTTCTGACAGCTAGGATGTGTCCTAGAATAGGACGTATTAGAGTTTTGATTGGTGTTCATTACAAGATTCGCGACCATGTCCAAGTGTGTCTTCGACGCGGGCCCCCACACGCGACGCAGCGGCGGCCAGAGATCGTGACCACAACGGCGAGCGCGGAGCGCGGTTCCTGCACACCTCCGTGCACGCATCCAAGGGACCGGCAGCAGGACGTCTCGCGCATCCGCCGTGGATGGGGCACGCCCAGCGTGCGCGGCTGCAGGAAGCTGCCCATCGACGCGAAGACGGTGCGTGTGCTCACGATGAGCAGCGCTGGGGTTGTACTACAGGAGGGCATCGGCAAGAGTGGCGTGTCGGGCGAGATGGTCAAGAGCGAGCAGGAGCTGGAGAAGGCTATCCTGTAACAGGGTTACACGCACAAGTAGCTACAGTCACTTGTAACTCTAACATACACGACGTCTGTTAGAGGTTCGAAAGACTTTCTCGACCTTGGTGTAGACACACCAAAGGCTACATACATTTACGATCACCACGACGGGTGGTCCATAGAGACTTAGGATTCCTATTGGCTGAAAGCAGCATCTTTTAGCCAATGAGCGACATGCATAGCATTGGAATTGTGCCAACCAGCCGTTGGCAGATTCCTATCTTAGAATATTACATTTAGAGGAAGTCAGAAAGCATAAAACAAAAATAGCAATTCTCATTTTAACCGAAAACATTATTTGGATCGTTAATTTAGAGTAATCTATACTCGGAGGTCCGAGTATAATTAACTCTAGTTTAAACTAAGCTACGTTTCCTCGTACACGTGCGCACACGTGTAAGCTAAAGTAGTGAGCCAAAGTAGGCCCATTACACCTGGTAGCACTTTGTAGTCCGTCCAACGACCGACTACCTGAGTTCGTACGTCACCGTACGAACGCGGAGCTGAGAACCTTCCCATGGATACAGAGGTGCCCATGGAAAGCTCCACTACGCCTGGAACTCACGTAGCACGCGCTGACTGTCCCCACCTGTCGGATCCAGAGTGGGAGGCCCTCCAACGACTGTCAACAGTCATTGGTGAGGCGGCTGTAGCTACGATGCTGCGTACGCTAACGCCGACAGAGCAATACGGTGTTGCTCTGGGTTTCATCCTGAGCGAGCACACGATGTTGCTGCTACTCTCTCCTCCGTTGGCTTGTCGAACTCGACACAGCCATTGTGGCTCGACATATCGTCGACCCATCGTCGAAGGTTGCGTTCGCCATGTCATGTCTTGGCGGACGCGCAAGAAGTTGGGCGTATGGACGCCGACTCTCGGATCCTATGTGCTTTAGCACGTACGAGAGTTTCAAGGATGAGCTCAGGCTAGCGTTTGAGCCACCACGAAACGAGTTCCGGTCAAGGGCGGAATTCCTCGACCTGCAGCAGGGCAAGCATGATGTCCATGCTTACGCTCAGAGAGCTCGGTACTTGGTCTCGAACATCGTGACCAATCCGATCGATGAAGACACCAAGGTCGTCACATTCATGAAGGGACTAAGAGATAGGCCTGTGAAGACCTATCTCTTCCATGACTACCCGAGTACTCTCGAAGCTGCAATTACTCTTGCAATGCAGGAGGAGTTTAGCCTGCGGCAGGCTAAGCTGCATGCACATGTGCCGAGGCCACAGCCACGCCCGGTAGTGAGGACGGGAGGCCCAGAACCCATGGTCTCTCGAGCGCTGCAACTGCTGGACCCCAGCAGTCGCATGGAAACAATGTGCGATGCTACCGTTGCGGTAGAGTCGGTCACTTTGCTCGGGAGTGCATGGCCCCCTTGCACCAGCAGGGTGGCAATCGCGGCGGTGCCGGGCACCGTCGCAACCAAACAAAAAACGCTGGACGCCAGTAGGCGCGGGGCGCCCTACTGGTAATGCAGTTCCGCGTGTCGACCTTGGACACGCGACACTGAGGACTGCAGCCCCCAGTGAGGTTCATTCTCACTGCAAGAACCAAGATGACAAGCCTGACCTTGTCATCCTGAATGTGAACTCGATGAGAGCAAGCAGCTCTCTCCGTACTTGGTAGATTCTGGCGCGTCGAAGAACTTTGTTCGACTGCGAAGTCTATCAAGGCTTGACTTCGAGGATTCAAAGATACCTCGAAGTATGTTGGAAGTACGACTGGCAACGGGTGCCGTTGTAAAGACCGAGAAGCGCATAGTACGCGTGCGCTTCACGTATGAAGACCAAGAGTTTGTCGATACCTTTATCGTCCTGGATCTGGACGATAAGTTTGACATTGCATTGGGCATGCCGTGGCTTGCACGGCATGATCCGGTCATAGATTGGGAGAAGCGCACTCTCGTGCGCTTCGGTCGCGACAGCGGAACAGTGAGCGATGGCCCTGTTGCCGCTACGCACACACCGACAGGTGCGCGCGACTCGTCACTCGAGACAGCGCCTAACGCCGCTGTCCCGGAGCGCCCTGGGCGCGCGCGAGCACGCGCGCAAGAGCAGCAAGCGCCGGCGTCGCCGCCGACGGCTCAAGGAGAAATGTGTTGATCTCGGAGGTCGACACCCGCTCTTCAGCGAATCAGGAAGAGTCTCCGACCTCAAGGGGCACCGATGACGCAGGCGAGTCACACGCCTCAGCCGTGGAGGCTGACGCGAATCGGATTGGATCAATTTTGGCCAATAATGAGAGCCAAGGTGACGAGGCGCCGTCGACTCCGGGAGTCGATGGCTTGGGTGAAATTGATTCGTCGGCTCGGGGAGCCGACGCACCCTACGAAATGGGGGTCTCCGCCAATAACAGGCGTCGAGGTGAAGATGGCGTGTCGGCTCCGGGAGCCGACGCTGCAAGCGGTGCGGACGGTTGCAAACGTCCCGCACCGGAAAAACGTGCATGCTGTCGTGCCGCCGGGCTGCACGACGAAGCGCCGGGCGACCAAGCCGGGCTTGAAGTCGCTAGCCCGCCGGATGAACCCGCCGGCGGTACTGAAGAAGAACACCCGTCCACGGTGGGCGTGGACGAGGTCAAGAACCAAGCGGAGCCGGGCTCCGCAAAACAAGAAGACGGCGCATGCGAAGGTCGCTGCGCAAGTCTCGGCCTGGGGCCGAGGCACTACAAGAAATGTCTGCCGGACAGGCGGAGGCTGAGAAGCCGGATGTCGAGACGCTGAACGTCTTGACGCGTACCTGTACCGGGTTCCGGTACATGGAGATGACTCTCGCTAACCCTCCGACGCAAGCGTCGGAGTTGACTTCGCTTCCAGTCATGAGCTGGAAGGGCTTCGCGCGTGACTTGCACGATGGACGCATCGAGCAAATATGCATTCTCTCGGACGCCGAGAGAACGAAGAGCGAGAATGAAGTACTGAGGCGGTTCTTTATGGAGACCACCACTGAGAGCGAGGAGACTCTCAGTGCGAAGACGAAGAAGGAGCGCTTTGAAGAGCAGAGCTGGGACTCGCTGAAGACGAGTCCCTTCTACGAGATTCTAGGAGGACGCGGACGTACTTCCGGAAGAGATCCCTGCGGAGCTTCCGCAGGACAAGGGCATCCAGCACGAGATTGATCTCGTGCCGGGCACGAAGTACTGTGTCACGCGGCAGTGGCCACTGCCGCGAGAGCAGGTCAAGGCGATCGAAGACTTCTTTGAGAGTCGTCGCAAAGCTGGACAAGTGTGGGGATCGAAATCCCCGCACAGTGCTCCGACGTTCTGTGTCAAGAAGTCACAGGGCGGCTGGCGCATCGTTCATGCGTAGAACAAGCTGAACGATGCGACGATACCGGCGCAGACACCGATACCGCGATATGATGTCATCATCGATTCGATGGCCAGGAGCACTATCTACAGTGCTCTTGATCTGCGCGATGGGTTCTATCAGATCCTCATGCGTGAGAGCGATATCCCTCTCACGGCTGTGAGCACGCCGAGCAGCATGCTCTGGGAGTGGCTAGTGATGCCGCAAGGTCTGAAGAACGCCACTGCGACCTTCAACAGGTGCGTGACGCACTTGTTGCGCTCGGTGCGCGACTTCGCACCGAGCTACTTCGACGATGTGTTCGTCCACAGCCGAGCTGCGGACGGGATGAGCGACGTTGAGATGCACAAGGTGCATCTCCGGAAGCTGCTTGCGCTCATGCGCAAGCACAAGCTCTATGCGAACCTGAAGAAGTGCATCTTCGGGGCGAGCGAAATACCCGTGCTCGGGTGTCTCGTTGGGAAGAACGGTGTCCGCCCTGACCCTGAGAAGGTCAGAGTGATCAATGAGTGGCCGACGCCGTCGAACGTCAAGGAACTGCGGCAGTTCCTTGGCTTGGCCACGTACTTGGAAAGTACGTGAAGGACTACGCGGGCATGATACGCCCGCTGTCACAGCTCCTGAAGAAGGACGTCGAGTGGATTTGGACTGCTGATAGTCAGCAGCCCTTCGATGCAGTCAAGCAGGGCTTGGCTGAGGCGCCGATCTTGGCGGTGGCCGACCAAGGTCGCCCGTTCCACGTTGTGTGTGACGCATCCGACTTCGCAATCGGATGTGCGTTGATGCAGCACGATCACGAGGGTCGTGATCGTGTCGTCTACTACCAATCGCGCCAGCTGAAGCCAGCTGAGCGCAACTACCCGGTACATGACAAGGAGCTCCTTGCCATGAAGTACGCACTCGCGAAGTTCCGAGTGTAGCTACTCGGAAGCAAACCGTTCGTGGTCTACACAGACCACGCGTCGCTGCGGACGGCTGTGAAGTCGCCGCACATCTCGCAACGAATGGTGAGATGGCTCTCATTCTTCGCAGAGTATAACTTCCGGGTTGAGTACAAACTCGGAAGACTCAATGTGGTGGCCGACGCGCTCTCGCGTCGACCTGACTACGCCACGACTAATGCCGACGTCAATGCCATTGACGCCATGCGATCGAGCACCCCAACGTCGTCACTGTTGGACGACGTGAAGGTCGCGTCCGCGCACGACGCGGACGCGAAGCTCTTGCTGGCCTACGGCTCAGCGCCTTCTGACCAAGCTCGACAGAAGCTGCCGAAGCATCTTCGTGCTCGTGCACACCGTTATCGGGTGCACGACGGGTTATTACTCTACAGTGCAGTCGACGACAACGCGGTCCGCGTTGTCGTGCCCAATGGCCACGACCTGCGACTCAGGATCATGTATGAGTATCACGATGCACCGACTGCGGGGCATCCGGGCCGTGAGAAGACACACCTTCTTCTCACGCGAGACTTATACTGGGCCCACCAGTACAAATGGGTGCGCAAGTACGTCCGTGCTTGCGAGGTTTGTCAACGTGTGAAGCCTGCGCCTTTCGCGCAGGCTCCCTTGCAGTCCCTACCAACTCCACGAGAGTGTTGGCAGTCCATGTCTTGGACTTCGTGTTCGGTCTTCCCCCGGACAGTCAGGGGAACACGGGCATTGTGGTCTTTGTTGACCGCTTCAGCAAGATGGTACATCTTGCTGCGGTACCCGCTGAAGTGACTGCGAAGCAGACTGCACGTGTGTTCGTCGACATGGTGTTTAAACACCATGGCATGCCGATCGACATTGTGTCGGATCGAGACCCGCGCTTCACTGCGGACCTTTGGCAAGAAGTGTTTACACTTCTTGGGAGTCAACTTTCGATGTCGACTGCGGACCATCCGCAGACAGACGGGCAGACCGAGCGCGTAAACCGCGTGCTCGTAGACGTGCTTAAGAGCTACGCTCACTCGTTCCAACACTGGAGCGAGTGCCTGCCGATGGCGGAGTTCGCCATCAACAACTCGGTGCATGCCTCGACCGGGCATACACCCTTCTACGCGAATGCCATGAGGCACCCACACCTCCCGAGTCTACTCGGGATGGTGGCTCCTTCCTTAAGTGGGGGAGGATCTCCGACTGCACCGCAGCAGCCGCAGAATGCCGCTGACACTTGCACAGTATCAGCCGCAACGACACGAAGTAAAGCCAAGAACCGCGCGTCTGTGCAGGGCACAGACGCCGACAAGCGCACGAAGAACGACCACGAAGACCAACGCAGAGGCAGGGCCTACTGCTGGAAGCGAGCTGAACGAGTTCAGCTCGGACGCAATCAACTTCGTGCAGCGCAGACAAGCCGTCATTCGGTTTGTCCAAGACGCTATAGCAGCTTCTGTTGATCGACAGAAGCTGAACGCAGACAACGTTGGCTGGGGCAACACAAATGAATTCAAGAAGGGTTCATTGGTTTTGATAGCTACTCAAAACCTGCCTAAATATGCTGTTTCCAACTTTGGGGCGAGCAAGCTCGCTCCGCGCTTCATCGGGCCATTCACGGTGTTGGCACGGTATGGCAACGCCTACACGCTAGATATTCCATCTAGCATGTGCCTCCATCCGACCTTTTACGTCGGGCGGCTGAAGCCATACCGGCAGCACGAGCCACCTAACCCGGCTGGCCCGAAGTGGAAGCCCCAGCGGGAGCGAACTTCTGCTCCAGCGCGTGAACGCGCTGGGACAAGCGCGCGACGCGAACTCCCACGTTGACAGAGATGTCCGACGCGGTCTGCAGGCCTGAGCGACTTGAGCCCTCAGGATCGCCACCTCCTGCTTTAGAGCGGCGAACTCCCGGCTCTGATGCTGCTCCACAGCAGCGACCCGCTCCTCGAGCGTCGGGCCAAGGTCAACTCCAGGTTGACCATACCCGGGGCGTGTTCCCACCCCCGCCGCATCCGATCCGCGACGCCCGCGGCTCAACACGCTGGATTGTTGAGCGTATTGTGAACCATAGTATCCCGAAATCGAACCGGCAACCGGTTCGTTATCGTATTCGTTGTAGCGGGTTTCCGCCCCACCAAGATACATGGGAGCCGCGGGACGTCCTGCTGCAGGACGTTCCGGAAATGGTGAGGGCGTACGAAGCTCACCACGCACTGCCGGCGCGTAGGTAGTGCGAGCGCTTTAGTCGCCTGCAACGCCCGAAGTCTTACGATCGCGTTCCTCACGTGTCAGGAACTTGGCACGGAGATCTTTGAGACTCGCTGGTACACGAATCGTCGCGTACCCGTTTAGGTCGCGGTCGCTCAAGCGCGCCGCACCCGGAAGACACAACGTGCACCGTTGGCCTTCGGGCACAGCGCATGGAATACCAGCGTCCACAGAGGATCTGTGGAGCTGCTCCAGCCGCCCGCGCGTCGAGAATGTCTCCAAGCGTTCACGGGCATGCTTAACCCGCTCGCGGTAAGCAGCCGGTTTCTTGTTGAAGTTCTCAACAAAAGCATTCCAACTTTGACAAAATGCCTGCCAATCAGGCACTTTGCTGCGAGAAGAGGTTTTCTTGCTGGAGAAGTACCGGAGCTCGTGGAAGAGCCCGATGTAATAATCGCGCATTTGATTCGTTAACGGATCAAAGTGCTGATCCTCCGCCACAGCATCGTCGTGGATGCCGCTGCATACGTACAGCGGGATTTCATTTGGAGGCACGGTGTTGCCCACACGGTCTGCGATGTCTGACGCAGACGGCATCCACGGATCGCGCGCTGCTCAGGCAGCGCGCGGAGAGCTTGAAGACACCACTTCACGCGGGGAGCTTAAAGCCCCAGCAGCAGAGAGCGGAGTGTCGCTCTCGCCGCGTGAACGCTTCGAACTCGAAGCGTCCGAGTCGTCTCCTTCACGAGGGCGTCTCGACCCGGCATGCGGGTCGAGACTATCGCTGTCGATAGACTCCTTGCGCATGCTTGAAGTCTTCCATCTCCATGTCGCCGTCCCCGTAGTCAATGGGGTCGTTGACTACAGAGGGGAACCTTCGAGGACAATCTCCGGTTGGGTTGTCCCCGCCGCAGCCTTGGCAGCAAGAGCGTCACGTTTTGCTTTGTGACGCTCGCGGTACTCGGGGATAGAGCGAGTCTCTATCCCGGCGGAAGTCCAGCGCCGGCCTCGGCGACAGCAAGCTGGCGGAAGAAGACGACGTCGTCGTGGCCGACACGGAGGACATGGCCGAGAAGTCGTCGAGCGACGCGGGCTCCGAGCCCAAGGCGGTGTCGCCACCCAAGCATCTGACGCTGGCACAAGGTCGTGAGCGTGCCCAAGCGTCGAAGGCGGCTGCCGCTGCGAAGACCGAAGAGGCCAGGGCGAAGAAGCGTCCCGTTTCCAGGTCGCCTCGCGGTTCCAGCTCCAAGCTGTTCAGCGACTCGGAGTCTGAGGACGAGGAGGGTGCCGTCCATGAACCCAAGGAGCTCTCCAACGACCTGACGAGCAGTAGGAGCAGTACCACGTTGCGCGTTCGGGGGCACACGCCAGGCAGTCGGCTGCCGTGACTGCTGTCGAGTCTTCGTCAGGCGGTAGTGCCACGTATCCGCAGGGCTACTTCCCGCCCGAGCCTGGCACTGGTGCGCCGCACCCGGCTCCTCGTGGCCTTAACTGCGGGTACACCTCGAAGGGTTCCTATGAGCGTGCTCTCGTTGAGAAGGAGCCACTCTTTCTTGGCGACATAGAAGCCGCCCGGTGTGTGCTACTAGCACCACACAAGCTCACACTGAAGGAGTTCACCACGCTTCGCAAGAAGCCGGAGGACAAGGGTGGACTCCATCCTGTGTGGGGTTACCACTGGGTCAAGCCGAATGAGAACATGACCTGGAACGAGGTGGAAGACCGCTTCAGGTGCTACGTCCAGCGCAAAGGGTATTCCGACCAAGAGTTCAAAGAACTCCGTGAGGATCGCACTCTGTCCGCTATCGTGGACTTGCACGAGCTCCGCATCGAGTTCGCTCAACTCGTGAGCAAGCGCAAGCTCCACTCGAAGATGGACGAGCTGAAGCAAGAGGCGAGAGCCAAAGCTCGTGAAGAGCGTGGGCATGGTGCGACTACGTCTGCTACCGTGCCCCGGGTACCGGCCAAGAAGCCAAGGACTACTTACGAAGCTGCCGCTGCTTCTCGTCCCATATCGTAACAGCGTTCGGGCAGTCTGCCTGGAGCTGCTCAACGGGCTCCCACGAGTTATCCAACTCAGGGTGACCCCTCCACTTCACGAGCAGCTGGCGCATGCCATGGAGCCGCCGCTCCTGGACGACTCGTTCCACGTGGTAGTGGCTGCCCATTACGATCAAGGAGGGCCGGCGGTGGCCTCGCACGGCCATGGCTACGAGGCTGAGGCGACGCAGCCGTATGCTGGGGCCCCGAGTCAGGTGGTGGCCCTGCAGCAAGAGGAGATTCGTCTTCTCCGGGACCGTGTGTACGTCCTCGAGATCGCGCTTGGCGTCGGCCTTGGTGGCGAGGCTGCCGCTCGTGCTGGTCAGCCTGGTGCCGTGGAGCGGCTCCGTGAGGATGTTGCCTCGCTCTATCAAGAAACTCGCAGTCTCCATGGCCGTGTGGATCGTCGAGCCGACCTGTCGTCTTACGACTCGCTGCAAAACCAGCTCGCTGGCCTTCGGGCCGAGCTTCATGGCCACGCGCCGTATCTGGAGCAGCAGCAGCCCCACTCGTATCAGGCCCAGTTTGGCCAGGGCTCGTACGGGCCCCCTGCGTATGCTGCTCCGATGTACGCCGCGCCGTCTTACGACCAGCGCGCGTATCAGGCGCCTTACCGCGACCCGACGCCGCGCTTCGAGGAGCTGCGCTCTTCTCCACCGGGCCACCCACCGCTTCCTGCGTGCAGGCAGAGCCAGAGGGTCATGGTACCTCTTAAGACGACCCACGTAAAACGTCGGGTGAGTCGTCATCGACTTGGGCAAGTCTATGGTGTACGCCGCGCCATGCCGGCTGAGGACCGTGAAGGGTCCAATGAAGCGGTGCTTCAGCTTGTTGCTCTCGACCAAGCTAACAGTGTTTAGCGGTTGATTTCTAGTATCTAGGAGAACTAAATCCCCAACCTTAAACACGTTCATGTTTCCTCTTCCATTTCGGTCAGAGTACTCCTTCTGTTTATCTTGGGTTTGCGCCATGGTGTCTCGCACCCTGCTGAGTATGTTCAGCCTGTCTTCGGCAAACGAGGACAGTTGCTTCCGCAAGGCGGCTGGACTCACGTCCGATACTTGGGAGGAAAAGGTTTTCCGAGCCTCTCCCCCACTTAGGACCGAAGTCCCGGTACTGCCTCGTAATGTGAGCGGCACCTGAGGGTGGCGCAACCCGTTCAGGTAAAAGGACGTAAAGCCCGTCGATGCATGTACCGCATTGTTGAGTGCGAACTCAACCATGAGCAAGCGATCAGCCCAAGAGCGGGGCATCTCCGCGCAGATATGTCCTTGAGCACGCGATTGACGCGCTCCGTCTGGCCATCCGTCTGCGGGTGGTCCGCCGTCGACATCGACAGTCGGGTGCCGAGAAGGCGAAACAGCGTCTGCCAGAACGTAGCGGTGAATCGCGGGTCTCGATCAGAGACAATGGTCTCGGGCAGACCGTGGTGTCGGAAGACACAGTCCATGAACAGGCGAGCGACCTCGTCGCCAGTGACGGTGTCACGAACTGGAGCAAAGTGGGCCATCTTGCTCAGACGGCACACGAAGGCAACAGCACCAGTGTTGCCACGGTCTTCGAAGTCCGAAGACAAAGTCGAGACTCATCGACTTCCAGCAGTCCGCTGGGACCGGTAGGCTCTGCAATGGTGCCGAGGCGTGACCGGCAGGCTTCACGCGCTGGCACGTCTCGCACGTACGGACGTAGGTGGCGACCCATGACGCCACCAAAACATCTGCGAGACAGACGCGTATGTCTTCTCACGGCCGAGATGGCCACTGGATGGAGCGTCGTGCGCCTCCATCAGGATGTCGTACTTGAGATCCTCGTCGTTGGGCACGACAATACGGGGAGGATCCTCGGGCTCGACCCTATAGTGGAGCAAACCGTCAGCCCACTCATAACGGTGCAGCCTTGCACGTTGTCGGGGCGTGAGCCACTCGGCCTTGGCTTCCGAGCCAGCAGCCAAGAACCGCACAAGAGGTCCATGACTGGCATCGTCTCGGTACCCCAGCCTGATGCGATCATACAGATCCGTCGTGACCCGACTAATATGAGCAAGCTCGTAGTCGGGTCGGCGCGACAGCGCGTCGGCAAGCACGTTCAACTTGCCCGGCTTGTACTCGACACGGAAGTTGTATTCCGAGAAGAATGACATCCAACGCGCCATCCGCTGTGAGAGATGCGGCGTGTTGACGGCAGTCCACAAGGACGCGTGGTCTGTATAAACGACAAAGGGCGTCGAGCCCAGGAGGTGCACTCGGAACTTGACAAGAGCGTACTTCATGGCAAGTAGCTTCTTGTCGTGGACTGGATAGTTCCGTTCGGCTGCCTTGAGCTGCCTGGACTGGAACAAGATGACCCGTTCGCGGCCTTCATCGTCGGCCTGCAATAGCGCACAGCCAATTGCGTAGTCAGACGCATCACAGACTACGCTGACAGGCTTCGTCTCGTCCGACAATGCCAGGACTGGCGCGCGTTGTAAGCTCGCTTTGATGTCGTCAAAAGCATCTTGATGGCGACACCCCAGCGCCAGTCGACATTCTTCTTCAGGAAATCCGACAGGGGCCGTGTCAGCTCGGTGTAGCCTGCACTATACTTGTGCAAGTTGGCGAAACCCAAGCACTGTCGTAGGTCCTTCTGCGACCGAGATGGCGGCCAAGCCGCGATGGTTTTCACCTTCTCCGGGTCCGCCCGGACCCCGGCGCTGCTGACGAAGCAGCCCAGCACCTTGATCTCCTCAGCTGCGAACACACACTTGTCGATGTTGGCGTACAGCTTGTTCGCCCGCATGACTTCGAACACACGTCGAAGGTGCCGGAGATGCACCTCCATGGCCGTATGGCCTGCCTCGGCACGGCTGTGGACGAAGATGTCGTCAAAGTACGTCTGTGTGAACGCACGCAAAAGTCGGAACAGTTGTGTGACCAAGCGATTGAACTTTGCCGGGGCGTTAGAAAGCCCCTGAGGCATGACCAGCCACTCCCAGAGCATACCGCTCGGCGTGCTCACAGCCGTGAGTGGGATGTCGCTCTCGCGCATCAGGATCTGGTAGTATCCGTCCACCAGGTCCAGCGCACTATACAGCGTGCAGCCGGCCATGTTGTTGAGCAACACGTCCTTGCGCGGGATCGGTGTCTGAGCAGGCACTGTCGCGCTGTTCAGCTTGTTATAAGCATGAACCAGGCGCCACTTTCCGTTCGGTTTGCGAACACAGAAGGTAGGGGTCGAGTGCGGGGACTTCGACTCCCGCACCATGCCTGCCTTCGCCTTGGCGGCAAAGAAGGCATCAATGACTTCACACTACTCCCGGGGAAGAGGCCATAGCCTCGTGACACAGTACTTCGTGCTCGGCACGAGATCGATCTCGTGCCTGATTCCCCTGTCCGGAGGGAGATTGGACGGCGGATCCTTGGAAACCACGTCCTCGAACTCCTTCACCAAGGGGTACACCGGGTCCCGGGGGTTCTTAAGAATCTCAGAGCCCATGCGCGACGCGCGCTGTCTCTGGAACTCCTCCAGGACGGCCTGGTCCATGACCGAGGACGAGTTCAACTCGGCCGACGTGGACTCCGGTCGGAGGAGAACCAACTCTGCGATCTCCCCGGCCTTTAGCTCGGCCAAGAAGTCCTCCATGGCGAGCTCCTCAAGGTTCAGCAACTCGGAAACCTCGGGCAGAGCTGTAAGCTCGACAGCTCCTGTCTTGACCCGACGACCGGTCACGCCGTCGAAGATGTGATAACACTCTTCGGCGGCTGGAGCCTTTGCTGGAGGCTCGGAGTCGCTGGCGACTGGCGTCATCGGCCACACGACTAGGCCCGGCTTACGACGTGTCTTCGTCTCGTGGCACCGCCTCGACGGCACCACCGATCTTCTCGATCTTGTGCGGAATTACGTTACCCGCCTTGTTCTTGAGCGGAACTTGGTTACCCACACCAGGAGCGCTTCCAGCGACTCCCGCATCAGTTATGGTCTGAGTGACCTCCTGTGGAACTATGTTACCCACATCGGAAGCGCCTGCGGTGCCTTCCTCATCAGTTACGGTCTGAGTGACCTCGCGTGGAACTTGGTTACCCACGCCAGCGCCAGCGGCGCTTCTCCAGCAGCCCTTGCTGCCTGCGGTACTTCGTTACCCGCGTGTGGACCTACGTTACCCACCTGGTAGGTGCTGTCCGGCACCTCCACTCTCAGGCCTTGTCCGGCCCGGTCGGAGTCGTCGTCAGTCTCGACGAACCCCAAGAACTCATTAGACGCTGCTGCGCCCTGGCGGCCCTCGCGGGCGCCCCAGCTGCTGCTAGAGGTGGGAACATGACTCACCAAAGCTCTGTCAGAGCGTGGGGGACGGCTGGCCCCGATGGTCTTGCCGCGCCAGTCGATCCAAGGCTCATGTTTCTCCAGCCACGGCATGCCAAGCATCAAGTCGTACTTGTCCATGCCTACGGCCAAGACCGGCTCCGTGCTGTCAAAGTCCTCGAACTTGACAGTGGACCCGAGGTACTTCTACCACCGTACCATCGGCCAGTCTTACCGAGACCAGCCGTTGCCTTTGCTTCCACGTAGCGCATCGGCGTACTTGTCGCGATTGCGTGCGACAGTCTGGCGGCGCGCAAAGTTCTTGGACGCCCCAGAGTCGATCAAGATTCTCAAGGGATGATCGTATCTCGGTACACTCGCGTGCACCACAAGCAGCCCACCGCTGCCCTTCTCCGCTTCGAGAGTACAGAGACTCTCAGGGGCTAAGTCCCCATGGCGTGCGCGACCCGCACGCCCTCATGAAGACTTAGTGTTTCCCCAGTAGGGCGCCCCGCCCCTACTGGTGTATGGCGTTCCCCTGGTTCCTAGGGCGCGGCTTCTGCCAGCGACCCCTAGAGCCAAAGGGCTTCGAAGAGAACTTCTTCAGTCCTCCCGCGGGACAAGCACGTTTCATGTGCCCAAGCTTACCACAGCTGTAGCAGCGAATGTCGCTCTGCTCGGCCATGCCCAGATCCATGGGAACCGGCCCGTTGATCGCTCCATTGCCGGAGTTACCATTAGGCGCACCACCAGAGGCAGGGTTGCTCTGCCATACCGTGGCGGGGGTACGAGCCTGCTTGTGGCTGTACTCCTCCTGGAGGGCGATCTGAATCGCCTCCTCCATAGTGTTTGCTTGCACACGGAACAGTTGCGTGCGGGCAGGACCGACACGCAGACCGTCCATGAACACGGTCACCTTGATGTGTTCAGGCAGGGGGTTCCCCACCAAAGAGGCCGTGAGCACTCGCATCTCCTGGATGTACTCATGCAGCTCGCGCCTTCCTTGTTTGCAGGCGAGGAAGCGCGAACGCTGGCGGTATTCGTAGTTCGCCGGAAGAAACGCGGCCCGCAGCTGCTCGCACAGCTGGGACCATGATGCGAAGCATCCAGCTGTCGTCGCTTCGCGCGTATACGCCCAACTCTTAGCGCAACCACTAAGGTTGGAGAGCGCAAAGGCGACACGGAGTCGCTCGTCCGAGACGAGAGGCGCGTCCATCGCGAGCTCAACCTCTCGAACCCAGAAGTGAAGGTTTTCTCCTTCCTTCCCTTCGAAGGGGTGAACCTTCAGCCACAGGGGCTTCGGTTGCACCGGCTTCGGCGCGGCCGCAGTGGCCTGCAGCCCTTGAACGTGGGCGATGAGCCCTCGCTCGTAGGTGTCGAACGCGTTGATACGCTCAACCTGCTCAGCCGGCGTCGCCGCCGCTAAGCTACGCAGGGCATCTGTCCCAAAGATGCCTGCCATCTTACGAACGGACTCGTACTGCGAGTCGTTCAGATGGGGAAACTCCGTACGATCCATCATGGCTCACTCGATGAGACCACAGAGGATTCAGGTAGTCCAATCTACCCGCGTAGGCGTAGGATTCACTACAAGTGCTACCAAGTGTGACGGGGCACACAGCACTTCTTAACAGTGGAAGCAGGAGTATACAAACTCCAAGTGAACAGCCGTTCACGTGTCCCTGGTCTGAAGGAGACGACTTGACTTGAAAAGCGGTAGATCTAAGACTGAATGTAGTTATAGGTTGGTACAGATTTGGCCTGCATACAAATCCTAAGTTCCCTATAGTTTGTGTCATACAAAATGTATCTGTTGGCTCTGAGGCCACCTGGGTCACTATCCAGGGGAGTGACCGATGTAGTCATCCCTGAATAGTGACAGAGTCACTATTCCATGTAACCCCGTTACAGATGCTGCCCTTCTAATTGTTTCGGTACGGCACCGAACAGTTAACCCTACAAGCCCTGAACCGAAAAATATATGCAATGCATGTAACAGCCATTTCGAATGTACAGAATGCAATAAATCCATCAGAAATGCAATGTAGCTGTCGAGAATGCAATGCATCCCCACTGAATGGAAAGTAGCCGGTGAGAGAATGAAAAAAAAAAATTCGAGAACGGAGCAGCACTCTGACGAACTCTGTCATACGATGACGGAGGAGAGTTTTCTCAGCGCCGTAATTTGCCCAGCACTGGGAAGGAGCGACACCCGGATGGTTGGCATTCTTCTCCAGCGTGGGTCGCCGTACCAGCTTCGAAGCGCGTTAAGGAAGGCAGCGAAAACGACCGGAAACCGCGACAGTGTGAAGCTGCTTCTAGACACTTGTGCAACAAGAAATTCAAACGGTTTGGCTTTTCCGTTCACTGTCGGTATGGCTGCTGGCAACGCGATTTCTTGCGGCGATGTTGACCTAGCAAAAATGCTGCTCAACGAATGTGATGGATCTGGAGCGGGTAAAGCTCTGAAAATTGCAGTGGCGACCAACCACATCAAGTTAGTTGAATTGTGTGCTGACAAAAGTGCCCAATTATAACGGGGGCACTGGTCCAAGCAGCTCAATACAAGCAGTGGGTGTTTTGATGAAGTACATCGACGCCAGCTCAATCTTAGGCGCGCTAGAGCAGCTTCCTTCTGATGTGACTGTCGCTGCACTCAAGCCGATTTTGACCAAGTGCGATCCGAATTTGTTTCCAGATATTTTCACGAGTGCTGCAGCACGAGGATGTCGTGGTTTGGTCGAGTATTTGCAGAATGAAATGGATACGATGTCTATTCGCTGTGCGCTAGAAGCGGCGGCAAGGAATGGCCAGGTGAAGGTCGTTGCCTTGCTTCGTGGGCTCGGTGATGCAATAGGCATCGGCAGTGCCTTGGTGGTTGCGAGAGAAGTTGGCTGTAGCGAGGTTGTGCTGCTGCTGACCGGCAAGAAGCCTCGATTGGTGTGATGGATCAAACTACAGTAGTGATCATATGGACATTAATCGAGTGAATTGCTGCACAACATGCTGGGTTATGTCTCCCTTTGGTATGCATGAACGGCGAAAAATATGCAATACTAGTAGTACTACATGTGCAGTAGTGGAACACTCATTGTAACACTACTAGAGTTACAACTCGTAGTGGCTTTATCAAATTGATCGCAGCTTCGAGTTTCTCGTGAAGACATTGCAATGCATGCTATTTGATCGTTTTCACTCGAATTGCACAAATAAATGGGAAAAATGAATAGTTTGCTCGAATATTTGACGTGCTGGTAAGAGCTCCCCCACTGCACCATCGGCTCTATCGTGTCATCATACAATTTGAATGTCTTCATCACCTTCGCGCTTAGCAGCCTCCACCCCGTGGCTGCTGCCGCGGATAGATCTCACTGTGAGCTTTTTGATTATCAGTGTGTTGACCGAGTACCGAGAACCCGGCTCGCCTGAAACCTCCGGTGCAAAGTGAACGTGTCTGTGGAGCAGCTCAGGTGGGAAGGTTCGTTCGTCGAGCATTACGCGTGCAATGACGTGAGGCGTCGAGATGTCGTTCAGATGATTCAGTTTTGACCCGAATCGTGGCAGCAAAACGACGGTAGTGAGTCCCGCGGCGAGCACGACGCACCCGGCCACCGTGAGCCAAGCGTTCAGCTCCGGAACTGAGATCCACACTGCAAGCGGCTGCACATTGGCACTGAATGTCAGCGTGGTCCTTCCCTGCCCACGTGGTATTGTATCGATCGTGACGCCATCTTGCAACAGGAAGAAGAGCGCGGATGTGTACGTGGCCTGCAGCGTGTGCTCCATGTAGTAGTGGTTGTTGATCACAAGTTGTACCCGGTCCTCCTGAAGCCCACAGGCCTGCTCACTCCAGTTTGTCGAGTCGGGATGCCATCGACCCAGCCCCACATTGTGCGGGAGAAGCATGTCGCCAGCTATGACGGAGTACCAATCACCGCCCTGATGCGGTGGCTCGTCCACTTGAATGAGAGTGAGCGCTCGCTGTCGTTCGTCGTGCAGCTTCCCATTGTAGTTCGGAGCCGTGAGTAGATTCACAGGCAGCGCGTTAACTCCAGCAACCAAGCGCTGTTCTGGTTGCGCATCTGACGCGCTCAAGTCGACACTCAGCCCGTTGCAGTCGCCTCCATCAACCAGACACGCAGCGTCGAACTCGTTGGCCAAGTCGCTGACGTTCCAGTGTAGTCGACTCACAGTAAACGAGTAAAGCTTGCGGAGATTCGTCGCAGTCGAGTCGATCATATAATCCGCGAGACTATCATCCGTGATGTTTGAGACTAGTTCATCGGCAACCAAGCGCTTGGCGACACTGACGAGCAACATCGACGTATTCGAAATGTTACTACACGGCTGGAAATTGTACTCGATCATGGAACTCTCGTTGAAACGAATCGTCGACTGAATCGTCTCAGAGCCGTCGGAGTTCACACAGACTGCGAGCGCGTTGACCTGTACGGGCGCGTCGTATAGCAGATTGTAGAGCACAGTCGATCGCGGTGGTAGAACGGTTTCGGGGAATAGACATCGTTTCGACCACGGCCCGCAGTTAAAATTCGAATTAAGCCACGAGCGACGGATCCACATCCACTTCGAACGTCAGGGCGTCGAACGTGATGTTAGGAGCCAAGTCAACGTGTGCGAACTCCGCACTGATATCATTCGGGCTGAAGTCGCTGGTATCGAACTTGCTTGACAGAACGGGCTCGATAGCCTCCAGTAGCCACTTCTTCTTGGTCGATTCGCTTGCTGCTGGGTCGGCTGGGAGGAGCGTTAGCAGTTCAGCAGTTGGAACTTGGCGTTGGGATTGAGAAGCACTTGTAGGGTAGACGTCGGCGACGTCAGTAGGCACTTCATCGTTCCATACAGCATTCTTCCCCCATGGAATGAACTCGCTGGACAGGAACATGGCATTCACGACCAAATCAGCAGCCAACGACGCGTCCATCGGGAGGTCTTCACTTCTTACCTCAGCATTGGCACCAGCATTGGTCGCGTTGAGGGTGAAACGAAGGGTAGACGCTTCGAGCGCTTCAGGTAGCAGCCGCGTCATCCTCTCCCGCTGCGGGAAGCCGACCTGAAGTACGTCGTTTGGGAGGAAGATCTGGAAGTTCTGCGTCGTGAGGCTCCAGTCGCAGACAGGAGGCGACTGGATCGCAGCACGCGGCTGCACCAGAGTCCTCAGAATCGTGTTGGCGATGGGTTTGTGCGCAGTTGACTCAGCGACCGAGTGCGTCACGTTTGAGCTGTCGTTGCTGGTTGTATCGTCGACGACGGAAGACAGGTCGCTGCTGGAGATTGCCGCCTGGACTGGTAATTCGTGTAGCTGGATGTTGAGCGCGTTGAAGCTGTTGCCGATCAAGTAGCCGATAACGGCGCTGGCCAATCCTGCAGCCGAACGCGCCTTTCAGCTCGCATGAAAGCCGCAGTGAACGCGTACAACGCCGTGATCTGCGCAGCCAGTCCGATGAATATCTCTGAGAACTTGCTCAGTACCGAGGCCACATTACCCGAGTACGAGTTGTAATTGTCGAGGAGTTGGGTCTGTTGCTTGGCGTTCTTGTCGCTGGCGTTGAACCGGCCGAGCTCCAATCCGAGGAGGAACAGTAGCGTCAACCCGACGATGGAGACGATGACCGTGAAAGTGACGAGCGCCAGGCGGAGTCAGGTGACTCCTGGAGGATGACGACCGACGAGGACTCGGCCTTGAGTACGCGGCGCTTGACTGAGGTGGGGGACGCCATAGCCTCAAGAATGTTTTCAAGCTTCAAAGATCGCGGCGCTTGGTCACTGGTCGCCTGAAAAATGGCTTCGGAGTGGGAAGGGTGGCTTCCGTCCCAGGATCTGGTTGTCTCGGATCCTCAGAATCCGTCCTCCTCTCAGCTCGCGCTTCGTCTATTGCGGGGACTTTTCTTCGCGATGGTGACTTTCGTCAAGAAAGCTTATTGCCCCGAGCCTGAGACTGCAACGCTCTACGCGTTCCACATTGGAATGTCTTTCGTGGGTCTCATCACCATGTCATACGTCATTGGTGAACTCGCGAGTCTTTTCATTTCCTATATCGGACTGCAAGTGGGGTTCCGCAAGAATTACATCGCCGTGGAGCTTTACATGGCACGCCTTCGTCTCAGTGATCGTCTGAAGACTCGGACGTACGCGTTTATGACGTCTCTCTGGTCGTCGCATGCTGGTGTGAACTACGAAGAACTTCTGGCGGAAATGCCTAAAGCTATCCGTACGTCGTGCGTGCTTCAAGTGTCCACAAAGCTCCTTTCGTGGTTCATCATGAAGGTCATCGCCCCTGTTTGCTGGGACGAAAGCCAGAGGATGGACGAGTTCACGCGCGCTCTTGCTGAACGCTTGCGCTTCGAGTGCTACCCACGCGATGAGAGTGTTGTCACGGAAGGAAGTATCGTGCGAGCCATGTATTTCGTGATCAAAGGCCACTTGAGCATGCACAGCCGCTCTCTCCTGGATCGACCGGTTTGGCAGCTACTTCGGAGAGCGTCGTTTGCTGGGGTGCACCATCAGCGCTTATACTGTACGGACCGTACGGGCCTGTGATCTGCTTTCTCTGAGCTCCGAGGCGTTTGTTCAAGTGCTGCAGGGGCACCTATTCACTCGTCTCGCTCTCAATTTGTGTGAGCGTGCGTACAAACACGTAAAGAAGCAACACATTGCGTCTTGCTCGAGAACTGACATGGAAGAGCGGACAAGGAGAGCGATGAGCTTCCTGCCAACATCGATTTGATGTTCAAAGCTCGACCGTCCGTGAAGAAGATGAGTACAGGCTGGTACTTTTTCATCGGATTCCGGGAGAGCACGGCGTTCGCTTGTTTCAAGCCCTTCTCATAGTACGTCCCACCACCACGGAAGTTCACGCATCGCGTTGCAGCCTGCTCAATCTTGATTTTTTCATACTCGAGAGTGCCCTTATCCCCAAAGGTAATTACCGAGACGATATCTTGACGACAGCCGCACGACATCCGACCTTGCAAATAGTCCCGGACTCCTCTCACCAACGCTTGCCACGGACCGCCTTTCATCGACCCCGAGCAGTCCAAGACGAAAACGTGGTGCAATATACGAGCGGAGGCGGCATGCGAGCACGTAAAACGATGGCCGTTGATGTACGTCACACCATCTCGCTCCAGGAAGGGAACGGATGCAGCAGGTAGATGCCAGACAGGGAGATCACAGCCGGAAGGTTCTTTCTCACGCCCTTTGTGGTCCGGTGCATTGCATAAGTACGGACACTTAGTGAACAGCGCGCGCTCTGCAGGGGACGAACAAGGGTCTTCCCACCCGATCGTTCTCCAGTACTCAGCATGCAACACTTCATCAACCTCGTGGTCTGGGGCTGGAATCAACGCAGTTTCGCAGTGGCGTCGGTGATCCCCCAAAGCCGAGTAGACACACGCATCAGCACTCTGGTAGCACTTGAGGTAGTGGACGTGTCCTCGTCCGGCTGTAGAGCAGTACAAACTGTACATTTCGGCGCTACCCTTCTCGCCTGCGGTGTACTTGCGGTCGTCCCAGCTGATGGTGCTCTGCTTAGCAACAAAGTGCATCTTGCGCATGTTGCCGTGTGCAGCAGAGTGCAGTCCGTGGTGTCCGAACGGTTTGGCGCAGTAATACTCACAGGCCACGCATCTCGCGTCGCATCCATGAGGGGCTACCCTCCCACCCCACAACTTCTTGGCACACGAGTGCATACCGCCGTGGCTTGTTTGTCCAGGCTCCAATACGATGGCGCACTGGTTGCGTGTTCCAACCATCCGCTTCGATCCATACTCGAAATTGTCGAACGAACCGCTGAACTGACGCGTGGAGACTCGGACGCTTTTGCTGCATATGCCATTCGCCTCACAAACTTTACTGCATACGTGGCTTGAAGCACACATATGCCGCGCATTTTCACTGCTGCCCGAGTAATACCCAAGCAAGCGTCCTTGTTCTTGGGCAAGTGTTGCACTTAATCCAGGATTTCCATGAAAATGGTTTGCGGAATCGCAACGCTCCTCACAGCTTTCCATCTCGCACGCATAGGCGCACTGCGTCTCCACACACTTGTGCACAGTCTCCGTTCAACACGCACACCCCTTCACAATTTGGCGCACTGCACAAAATACCGCAAATGTGCTGCTTGACGGAGCAGCGATGATTTCCGTCATGCCCCGCCATCTGCACGCAAACAATTTCGCAGTTCGAAGCATCCGCGAGACTGCATACAAACCCGCAAGTGTGGTCTCCCTTTCCGCAGTCGCACGTTCCTTCGTGGCCAGCCTTACCGGTACAGTGAGGAACCTGTCCACGGTGCTGGTAGCTCTGCACACAGTACTCACAATAGCTGCGACACACATGAGTCATGCCACAGTTGTGCTTCTCCTCACCTGGGGAGTGGCAAGCTGGGCGCGTACACTGGAGTTGGCACTGCGCGCACCCATGACCACACCTCTTAAAACGCGTCTCGAACGGGAGAAGTCGAGCTCGCTCGATGTTATCCCAATCATCCGCAAATCGCTCAGGTCCCAGGAATTCCTTCACCCAGACAACAGCCTTCGATTTACGACAGCAAACCAAAAAAGACAGCATGGCGTCGAAATTGGTGTAGTCTGCCGTGGTGATTTTTTCTTCTGCTCCCTTCAATATCAGCTCCAAATAGTGTTGAAACAGCATCGTGATGGCATCGTAGATAGACCCTGTGTCCGCTGTTTCAGCGCAGACTGATGGTCCAAAATCTAAATTCTCGTCAATCGCTGCTAGTGAGAACTGGAGGTTCAAACGCTTCCAAGATTCAGCAAAATCGGGGTAGTCATGGCATAGATCTTCGAAAGAAAGCATTCCAGCAGCACGCTCGTTCTTTGAATCCGGCAGAATTCCTGTGCGAATGATACCAGGCAGATTTCGGTGAAGCTCCTTCATCTGAAGTTGTTGCGCGGTTTCTTCAACAGTGGTCCAATCCAGGATCGAGATTTTGGCCAATACCAGTCGGATAAAGTCGTGGAAGGCTCTTCCGCTTCGAAACCCATGCTCCGATTCGCCCTGCTGCGTAATAACTTTCTTGACCAACTTCTTCGCGTGAAGTAGTGACTCGTAGTAGCCAGGAGTCCCTAACGGAGGGGAGCAATTAATACTCACTTTACCCGAATACATGTTCGTTAGGAAGTTTTGCCCCGACGTGGCTTTGAGCAGGTTCCTGATTTTCCCCGTAAACTCCGAGAGGACATCTCGGCCATCATTCGGGTTAATGTCCTTCACACTCATGTAGAATATTCCTCGGAACAGTCGCTTGTCTTGCTTGAGTAGATCCATTCCCTTTTGAAACTTGGTGAAAAGCTTGTCAATTTCTTTGTCAAGCCGCATTTCCATCCGGAATATCGTGAACATCGACAGCGACGCATTCAGCACCGCAAGAAAAACATCTTCTTGATCTGTTCACTCGAAGGACCCCAGACCTTCGAAATCCAGAACGACAAGCAAACCATCTTTCATGATGCGCAGTGTCATCCACGCACCGTCAGTGCAACGATTTCCAGCGATGGCAAACGAGGACCCCGTTAAGTGATTGAGGAAGTAGCTTTTCCCGGTCGACTGCTTTCCCATGGACGTGATGACGACGACGCGACCTTCCCACGCCGACAAAAGTGGCGACAAAAGCCCAAATCGAGTTGATTCAGCAATATCCGCTGACTCCTGCTCCACTTCGGCTACATCGAAAGATGGGTCCAATCCATCTCGTAGCACTGTCAGCGCGTTTGCCTCAGCGCGACAGATTTGAATAGGAAGAAAAGTAACGAGCGTCTGGAGGAATGCCACCATGGATTTTTCACTCATATTCAGACCCAGTAAAGGGGTACACCGCATGCCAAGCCCTCTCGAAAGATCCAGCCCTCGCAACGGTTTGTTGACAGCCATCAAGTCGCTCATCAACAGTGACAGAAAATCGTGACAATCTTCTAGAGCACCATTGACGTCGTCACAGGACTGGCAACACACAAGAACAGAAAGAGGTGGCGGGGATCCATCTTCCAGCAGCCCAATCACTGGGAACTTCTCGAAAACGTGATAAAACGTGTACAGCCAGTGCTCCTTGCGCAGACACTTCTCGCCGCTAGCATCCTTTCCAGAAGCCTTGGTGTCGTCATCGTCATCGAACTGCCGCATGCTGTAGGAATCGCTACGGACAGTCACGTCAACGGAAAATGCGTGCAGCTTTCTTGCTAATGGATCGAAAACAAAAACATGTCCGTTCACACACTCTGCTTGCACTTCGTTCGTCAGAAAAGTGTCTCCTAGTGGCGCAACAGGTAGCTGGCGATAGGCATCAAGAGCAACGCACGACAGTTTTCCCTCAAAAGATCCATCCGCGCACGCTGTGACCAAAACAGCCCCGATAGCAAGATCATCCGAGAACCCCATAAGACGGCTGCGCGAAGTATCAGTATCACTGGGTACTGCTCCGGTAATCGAAGTCTGGTCACAATTGATGTCGACACCTTGTAGGCTGCCACTTGAGTCTGTTACGTAAACTGTTTTGCCCAGGAGGAGCATATCGTTGAATGGAGCCGTCAACGTCGAGTGCACACCCAAATCAACAACTTTCACGTAGTCCATTCGCTTGAATGTCTCGTCGAATTTGTAGATCCCGACTGAATCTGCCGACAGGAAGACCATGCTTCGACTCTGATAATTGAAGTCGCAAAGCGAGGGCACCTTCCCAAACGTGGAGATGACCATTTCACTCGCGCGTGAAGAAGGCCCATCGGCATTAGCTGGAAAGTGCACCAAGTTGACGTACGTTCGTTCATTTCCCGTGCTTATTTGTATGACCGACCGGTTCTTGATCGTGAACATCGCAATGTGAGTCTCGTACGCATTAAGCACATGATGGCCCAAGCGCTCTGTCTGTAGACAATCGTCCACCACGCCACGGTTCAGTTGTACTTTCATGACATCGTGGAACTGGGTGGCTGAAGCTTTAATTTACCTCGTTCCGCTGCACAATATATACCCCTCACGAGCTTTTGCGCTTACTTTCAACAGCAATCCACTTTTTTCCAGGAGCTTTTCACGGAGACCATCGAATTGCTGTCGTACGATCTCTTTGGTGCTACTGTCAAAATCAGACGCACTTTGCTTCTGCTCGCGGTTCAAAGCTTCAAGACCGGCCAACTGCACCGCTTCCAGTCCATTCTCGACGGCAGTCCACCACTTCACCTGCAGCTCGACCAATACCTCCGCCGTTTTCGCCAGGAATGACGTCCACAGGTGCGAGTCGCTAGCACCCCAGCTGGTGGGGCTACAACTTGACCTCTTCTGCTTCTCAATGGCAAGCAAAAGGTTCGCTTTGGGGGAGGTTGCGCATAAACTCAACAATTTGGCGAGGTCGGCGTCTTGGTTTTGCGTGTGCAATTCGAGCAGTGTTGCCTCAATATCTTGCAGACGGTTGGGGATTTCGAGCGCCAATTTGGACTTGCGATCAAGCTTCCAGATGCCGTTTGCTTTGACCCACGAACAAAAAGTTGCATATTTGTCAGCTGCAGCTTCATAGCGCGACAATGCTGCTGGTGAGTTGGCCTTACAGAGCTGCAAAAGTAGCTCGCGTGAGCTATCCACAATTGTGCGTTGCTCTGCAATATCACGTCTTAAGCCCCGACGAGATCGTTCTCTTTCCTCCATCTGCTTCTTTTCGTGCAAGGCACGGCAACTTGACACTTGCTCCTCCGGCCACAAATCAAATTCACGAAGAATGCTTTCACAGAGCTTGGGTGAACGGCCAATAGTCCCACTCAAATCGATCCGGTAGACCTCCGACTCCGTCTTCAGCCATGCTGCAAACGACAACTTTGCGTTTGCTTGAAATGTTTCTTGAAATGGTTCGGCGCGAATCGCACAATCCATCGTTTTCGTCAATACGAGAGCAGGATAACTGCCTTTCACTAAGCGTAGTTCCCCATAGCACCATCCAAGTCGGCAGAAGTGTGGGACACGCACTCCGTGCCGTCATGTTCATCCTCCTGCTTCTCGATAGTGAAAGACACCGAATACAGTGACAGCTTGTCGTCGTGCTGCTCTTCGGATTCAACCACTGCGGCTTTCAGCAGCTCTAAATCCTCCTTGGACACGCAGCAAACAATCTCTGGACTTAGAACGGTTAGAAACCGCAACACAAACGCGGGTGTGTCTCGAAGCATGTGAGGCTTGAACAACTCGTCGCGAATCCACGAGAAGAGAACCAAATCAGCACCAGAGTCGTCCTTCTCGGTGTTCTTCTCTCCGTCGGCTGCAACCTTCACACAGTAAACCCCTTCCACAGAACCTGAGAGCCACGCCGCTGTCTCATTTGAGCACAACGCCTGCATGTCGACCAAAGCGGCCGAAACATCCTTCTGCTTGCCGAACAGCGCCGTGACTCTCACTTTATCGAGGCACGTGCGCTCGAGCAGCTCATAGCGCAAGAGATCTGCAAACTCTTTGTCAAACTCGCTGGCGTGCAGCACGTCGAAATCAAACTCCATGGGGTTCACGGTCGGCATCATGCCGAAGCTGCAGCACAGACGCAACACCTCCAGCTCGTCCAGCACGGGCTTCACCACTTCCAGCTCGCACTGCGTCTCGCGGACCAGCCTCAGCAGCCGGAAGAGGCGCCCCCGACAAGGGCCTTCCTCGCCCATGAACTTCTTTCTCTCCTCGTTCCAGTTGAGAAATGGTCGGGTGTCAACGAGGAGTCAAAACCTGTCAGCGCGTTTCGGGTATCGTGCGGATCACGGCAGTTGAAAAAAACAACAACTAGGGCTCCGCGAAGGCTGGGATAGGAGGTTTTTGGGATAAACTCCTTTATTACTTTTTTTTTACGATCCCAGTCATCTCCTGCGCCCGGTCATTCACCTTAACGGCGAAGATGCAAGATACGACTAGGCAGTAATTATACACAGTAATGAAACGAACCTTGCTCGAGATCTAGCTCGTGGACATATGAAAATGCTTGCATTTGTATGCTACTACATTCCTGTAGTAGTCCGTTCGATTCAATCATTCACTTTACATCACTCCATCCGATTCGGTATATGCTACTGACCCATACCGGTTCAAACTGCCCACGCATATAAACCTTTTGGACCCCCAGTGCGGCACCGGGGTCGTACTGGTGTGATGGGCATCCTACCGGTTCAACCTGCCCACGCATATAAACCTTTTGGAGGCCCAGTGCGGCACCGGGGTCATACCGGTTTCTGAAGTTGGGGTCAAGAGAGGTCATATTTTGACTTGACGTACCACGGATATAATCCTTTTTGGTCTGCGATAGCAGCACTAACGTTGCTTCCTATCCCAGCAAAAAACCGGCATGATGGCGATGATCGTCACTAGGTTAAGGATTCCCAGTAGGGGCTTAACTAGACCCGATTAGGGGGCCCCCCTAACTTTTGCCTCCACCTCGCTTTGAATGCTATAATCCATACTATTTTTTTTTACCTAGACCCGTGCCCCCGCCCAGTAAAAGGGCAGTGCCCCTAGAAAAAGGCTCTGGTTACTTATCTAAACTCTAGAAAGGAACTGCAGAGCTTCGCGAGGCGGACGCGACGCTACTTGTCAGTTGCGGTCCGATAGCGCACGCGAAGTGGTTGAAGCAGCGCGGCAGTGTCTCGGACGTTATCAAGGGCCCGCTGCTGCGCGACCGCAGCAGCGTCGTGGGCTTCAACGGAGCGATCTTGGTGCAGCTGGTCCGGCGCTGGCGTGGTACAAAGCGAGTCCGTCGCGGTGGTACCCACCGTGACTCCACCGTGGGTCAGGTCGCCGCGGATACTGGAACACCGAAGGTCGTCCGTCGTCTGAAGTCGAGCATCGCCGGTGGGCTGTCCGCTCTTACGAGGCTCTCGTTGAGTTAGGCACGGCTCGCCGCCGCGCCCTCTGCAAGCGACGTCTCGTACGCCGCCACGCAGTCGGGGACATCTGCGAGTAGGACCTCGCGGGGCTCCCAGCTGTCGTCCATCGGGCCAAGCCATCCAACCAGATACCGGCGGTGCGAAGGTATTTCTCCATCGCGGCGACGAGTGCCGCGATCCATGCGCGCGCGCTGCGGTGCATCTCAGTGGTCGTCGTGGTTTAGTATGGCTTTGACAATGTGACGCTGGTTCCCAGCTGCGTCCACTAGTGGAGCAGGACCGTCGCGCTGGAATGCAGATGCGCCAACCTCGGGCTGACGCTGCGATGGCGCAGCGTCTTGATCGACTTGGGCATGGTCATCGGCGCCACCGGGAATGGCGGCGGGATGGTATCGTCGCAGTCGGCCAACGTAGAACGTAGGGTGCAGCCGGAGTGCCGTATGGAGCCGCAGCGTGTAGGCGTCGCCGAGTACCTTCGTCACTTTAAAAGGTCCATTAAATCGGGGCGCGAGCTTGTTCGCGCCTAAATTCGTCACCAAACTTGGCGACATGCCCGTCGTAGATAGCAGTACCCGATCGCCCACGGCGAACGTCTCCAGATGTCGTCGCCCTCGTCGATCGGCATATTCCTTTTGCCGGTCCACCGCCGCCGCGATGGTGTCGCGTATATAACGCACAACTGACTCACGTTTCTGCAGGAAGTCGCGGACAGCCGCAGTGTCTTGGGACTGCGGCGCTGGGAGCGGATCGAAGTTGGCAGGAACCGGCGCGGCAGGTGTCGCCGCCTCTTGCGCGTCTTGATACTCGACGGCCCGACGTGGCATCGGGTCAACCAGCGTGCGCGAAGTCCAAGCTGCGATGTCCGAAGGTGCCGCCCTCCTTGCGGAACGTGTACGCGAAGCTCGTTCGGGGTTAGCGTGTGGTCTCTCGTGTGCCGCCCGCGTGGCGGCACGTGTGCGAACTCCGACTGCTGGAGCGTTAGAGCCTCGACGAGTGGTGACGCCATGTAACAACGAGGAGACAGCGTCGGGGACGGGGCCACGACGATCAGCTTGGCCTGGGTCGGGGTCTACAGCAACGTCTTCATCCGGAACGAGTGACGCGGGATCGCCCGCGTCTTCAGCAGCGCGACCAGCCGGAGCCTCAGAGCGCTCCACACCAACGAGCGCTGGAACGCGAGGATGGCGACCGAAGTTGACCAAGAACGGGGACAGCCCGGTCGATGCGTGGACAGCGTTGTTGAGGGCGAATTCGACCAGGGGCAGGAAGGTGCTCCACGACTTGAACGTCGTAGCGAAGCTGCGTAGTATGTCTTCAACATCACGGTTGGCGCGCTCAGTTTGGCCGTCTGTCTCCGGATGCGACGCGGTGGACATGCACAACCGCGTCCGCAGCAATTGGAAAAGCTCTCGTCAGAAAGCAGACGTAAAGCGAGGGTCGCGATCCGATACGATGGAGGACGGAAGCCCGTGGTGGCGGTACACTTCGTCCACGAAGATCGCGGCGGTTTGCTTCGCTGTGATGCTGGCAGCAACAGGAGCAAGATGGAGCATCTTGCTGAACCGATCAACGAAGATAAGCACGCCAGTGCGCCCTTGAGCGTCTCGGGGCAGCCCGAAGACGAAGTCCATGCTGACAGACGCCCATGCGTCTGTGGCGACTGGGAGAGGTCGAAGCGGAGCCTGCTTGGACGGATTCGGCTTCACGCGTTGGCACGCTTCGCAGGAGTACCCATTTCCGGACCCACTTGTACATATGCGGCCAGTAGAAGTCTCTGGACATCGACGCGAACGTCTTCTCGCGTCCGAGGTGGCCGCCGCTCGGCGTGTCATGGAACTCGTGGATCAGCCGAGCTCGGAAATCGTCGTCCAGAGGAACGACGATGCGCGGGGGTCTTCGCAGTCGACGCGGTACGTGAGCAACTCGCCGTCCAGCGAGTAGCGGTCGACGCGGGAGCGGTTGCGTGGAGACAGCTTGCGCATCGGGTTCTCGCAGGAGCTGGATCAGCTCCGAGCAGGACGCTTCCTCCTTGTACGCGTCCACGATCAAGTCACGGAGTGGACTGGTCACTGCAACTTCAACAGCAGCGACGGCTTCGGCAGTGCATACGGCGCACTCGTCGTCGTCCTCGTCGTCAACTGCGTGGCGACCTGACTGCACGTAGTCAGGCCGACGCGATAACGCGTCGGCAAGGATGTTGGTCTTACCCGGCTTGTAGTGCACGACGAAGTTGTACTCGGAGAACAGGGACAACCAGCGCGCCATGCGCTGGGACAAGTGGGGGCTCTTCGTCGTTGTCCTCAACGAGGCGTGATCGGTGTAGATCGCGAAGGTCTACTCGCCGAGGAGATACACGCGGAATTTGATGATGGCGTAGCGCATGGTCAGCAGCTCCTTATCATGGACCGGATAATTCCGTTCCGCCGGCTTCAGCTGACGCGACTGGTAGCTGATGACCCGCTCGCGTCCTTCGTCATCGAACTGCATCAAGGCACATCCGATCGCGAAGTCGCTCGCGTCGCACACGACATGGAAGGGCTTCGAGTGGTCTGGAAGTATGAGCACGGGCGCGATGGACAAGCTCGACTTCACCTCGTCGAAGGCAGCTTGGTGCTCGGGTCGCCACGTCCACGTGGCGTCTGCCTTGAGTAGTTGAGATAGCGGACGGTTCGTCGAAGCGAAGTTCTTCGAGTAATGGTGAAGATACGTGGCGAGCCACTGCCACTGCCGGATCTGCTTCTGGTCCTGCGGCGTCAGCCACGCGCAGATGGCCGCGATCTTCTCGGGGTCGGCGCGGACACCGTCCTTGCTGACGTAGCTCCCGAGCACAGGGATCTCGGGAGCGCAGAAGATGCACTTCTTCAAGTTGGCGTACAGCTTGTTCTTCTTCATCACCTCGAACACCTTGCGCAGGTGTTGTAGGTGGACCTCAACGTCCGTCATGCCGTCCTCGGCACGACTGTGAATGAAGATGTCGTCGAAGTAGCTGGGCGCGAGGTCTCGGTACGGCCGAAGCAAGTTGGACACCATCTGGTTGAAGGTGGCGGGGGCGTTCTTGAGCCCCTGCGGCATCACGAGCCATTCCCACAACATCCCGCTGGGCGTGCTGACCGCTGTCAGCGGCACATCGTCTTCGTGCATCAGGATCTGATACAAGCCACCCATCAGATCAATGGCACTGTACTTCGTGCTGCCAGACATGGCGTCCAGCACCATGTCCTTCCTCGGGATCGGCGTTTGCGCCGGTATGATGGCCTCGTTGAGCTTGTTGAAGGCGTGGGCGATTCTCCAGCCGCCGGTTGCTTTCTTCACGCAGAACGTCGGTCTGGAGTGCGACGAGAGATTCTCGCGAACGTGGCCGGATTGCCGACGACTCTCGATGAAGGCGTCAATGGCTTCGACTTGGTCGCGAGGAAGCGGCCACTGCCGCGTCACGCAGTACTTCGCACCGAACACGAGGTCAATCTTGTGCCGAACCTGGAAGAACGGCTGGAACCTTGTCCGGGAAAATCTCCATGAACTCGCGCACGAGCGGAGCGACTGGGTTGCCGGCCGCTTCGAGCGCCGGCAATGACTGAGCTGCGTAGCGGGCTTGATGGGCGTTCTTCGGCTCGGCTCCTTTTCGGCGCTTCCTGGCGTCGGAAGCTGGGTCCGACGCACTGGTTGCGACGGCCGCAATTGACTCGGTGTCCTCGGCGACGATCATGCACACATGCTCGATCTCGCCCTTCTTCAGGTCACGGAGGAAGTGTTTCCACGAGAGCACAGGCAGCCCAGTGACCTCGGCGGCGTCGCACGGTGGACGTGCGACTTCGACGTCGCGTACACGCGGAGCCGCCTCCGCGTCGTCCCCCACCAGGACTGAGATCACTTCAGCCTCAGCCTCAACCGAGTCCGCCGAGGGCGTACGACGACGGCGCGGGTTGCGACGTCTGCGACGTCGAACCGTACGTGGAGTGTTGTGCGAAGCTGCCGATGGGAGCCCATGCTCGATCACGGCCGCTGAACGGGGGCGCCGGGACACAACGTCGGCGCCTGGGCGCGGGTCATTGGACACGACCGCGTCGACTTCATCAGGGAGCTCCCGCTCGACCACACGCGGGAACCCATGCTCGACCGCGTGTGGGAGGCCACGCTCAACCACATCTTCTCGCTCTTCAACGTTGGAGAGCCGCCACTCGTCCTGACGTGGCTCGACCACGTCATTGTATGCTTCCGAGAACCGCTGCTCATCGGGCATGCTCGACCACGTCAGACACGTCCTGAGGCTCCTGCTCAGGACCGGCGCAGGTTGCGAGTTCGCACACCGCACACGAAGGGCCATCGCTCGCTTTGTGCGCAGCATGGGTCATGGAGTCGGGGTCCATGACGGCAACATGCGGCCACTGGTTAGGCGTTCCGCACAGGAACGCCAATACTGCATTCACATCAATGTCTCGAGGGCGGACTGTGCCAGTCAGCCAGTTGATCTCAGGCTGGTGGCGGGCGAGCCACGGGATGCCGAAGACACAGTCGAACGACCCGCTCAGCTCGATCACCAAGAACTCCTCGGAACTGCGGAACCCTTCGAACTCGTACGCGAAGGTCGCCGAGCGCCGCGGCTTCCCATCAGCGTACTTCACGATCATGTCGCCAGGCCCGTCGCGAATGTTCATGTCCGCCGGTAACACCGACAAGCTCTCGGCGCGAACGAAGTTGTTCGTCGCGCCCGAGTCCAGCAGCGCGCGAAGAGGGCGCGTCGCGCCGTCAACGTGGAGGCTGAGCACAATCCGCCTCGTGTCACTGCCGGAGGTGGTGGCAAAGAGATGTGCACGAAGCCCGGGAGGGCTAGGAGGAGGTTCTGTCACCAGAGAACCATCGTTCCTTCCACGACAGGTAGGGCGCCCCGCACCTACTGGTTGTCGCCGTTTTTTGGAGCGGCGACGTCGTTCGCGACCGTGACGTTCGCCTGCATCGGCGCCGGAGCGCGGCAAACAGCCGCGCGATGTCCAGGTTTCCCACAGCGGTGGCAGCGCATCGGGCGGGGACTGCGCGTTGACGAGGCCGTTGGCGGCCTTGCTGATGACGTCGGCACCCGACGTCCACCGAACCGTTGAATCGCATCCACCTCTATCGGCTCCGGCTCGGGCACCGGAGCCCGAGAGACATCGAAAGCCTGCGATGCCGTCACACTGTAGTCTTCACGGAGCGCAACAGCGAAGGCTTCTTCGAGTGTCGGTGGAGTCTTCCGGGTCAGGTAGAAGCGCTGGTAGCCAACGCTCATGCCGGAGATGAAGACGTGGACTTGGGTCGCCATGTCTACGGGATGCGTCGTGATGCACGACACAAGGTGTCGTGCGCGCTGGATGTACTCGAGCATGGACATGCGCCCTTGCTTCAACGCCAAGAAGGCGGAGCGCTGAACCCTTTCAGCTTGGGGCGGCTCGAACGCGAGCCGCAAGTCCGCCTTCATTGATGCCATGGTCGGGAAGCAGGAAGCGTCGGCCACGAGCGCCCACTCCTTCGCCTTCCCCGGCAGATTGGACAGGAGAAAACGCATGCGCGCGAGCTCGGTAGACAGCTGCCGAGCTTCGATCGCGATGTCCACCTCGCAGAACCAGCGGTTCAGGTGAAGGCGGCCCTCGCCTTCACCGCTGTACGTGGAGACATCGAGTTTCACGATGTCGGACTTGTTCTTGGTCTGTGTGGGAGTCGACACTCGCTGACGGAGGTCAGCGAGTTCACGCGCCATGAACTCCTGGGCGGCCAGGCGTTGTTGCTCCTCGGTTCCCGCCGTCAGCAGAGTCTTGATCACAGCGTCACCAGACACCGCTGCGAGGCGGTGTAGCGCCTCCCACTCGATCGCCGACAGGTGAGGAAAGCTGGCGTGCTCCAGTGAAGTGGCAGTCGTCCAGGACGCGTCAGGCATCGATGTGTCGTTCATGTTCATCACGATCTTGGGCGTTGGACGGATTAGCGAAATGCTACCAGCGGTAACGGGCTAACTGCAGCCCGTTACGTGCTTACACAAGCAGAGGAAGTAGTAGGCAAATTGAACTCTGGTATTAAGCGCCGAGACGGTCTCGGCACTCGAGACCGTCACAGTCATTAAACCTATAGTGGGCTCTGATTGGCCACCGCGCACACGCGGTGGCGCCTGTGTGACAGTGGCCTGTCACACTTAATAGTACATTTAGTAGTACTTGATAATCGTGTCGACCTTATCCTTGCTCAGAAACTTCGACAACTTGTTCTGGATGGTGGCCCTCGAATGGTCCTGTCCTCACCATCACTGCGTCGTTTTATTCAACTGCGTGCGCGCAAAAATTACGGTTTGTAGTGGATGTAGCAAGGCGCACGGCCAGAGATTTTTTTTAGTGCCCATGGCATAGCCCTTACGATAAAGCTGCAACATATCTCTAGGTCGATCTATTGCATAAACTCGTTTAGCAAACGGATGAGTTGCTGTAACCAAGCTGTGCTTGGCAAGCAGGCCAGCATGGAAGGACGGGGCACTTGTTGACGATCGAACTTCTCGTGGCGATTATGTTCGTGATCATGATTTTGAGGGACATTTGTTGACGATCGAACCTCTTGAGGCGATTTAAGTGCAAGCTTTATAGCAGAATCGATGCATAGTTGCAGACCATAGATAGATCTCGAGATAAATCGGAGCAACCATCGGTTTTGTCTGGGACGGACTCGCTGGATCAAAACTATGCGATAGTAGTGCATACTAGTATTTGGTTGCATTGATAATATAGTATACATAACAATGATACTATTGTTGTTCAACGATAACTATTGTGATTTGCAATGATTTTGGCAATATGAGGCGAGATTTGCTGTATTTATAGCGACCACCTGCTAGATTTACGATAAATCAAGGTGCATAAATGGGGGGAGGCCTAGAATTACCCTAAAAGCGCCACAATTGCACTTTTGAAAGTGCAATTGTGGCTGTGCAGCTGCAATTCTGTCGGTGTTTATCCACAAGCACCTACACACCCGGCAATTATGCATAAGAGGGTGGATGTACTGGGGATCATGGACAGTGGTGTACTGGGCCAATGCATGGCTGCTGACAGGCCCTCCCAAGTCGATATATATATATGATGAGGTGGATTTATGCATAATTTTAGCAGGTCGTGTATCTTCTTTCACACATATTTAGGAGCAGGCTTTGTCATATTTAAATGGTCGCCAAAAAAACTGCAAAGCACAATACTAGTAATGTTATTAATATTAATGATCGAAATAATACCATATGCTTTACAAGTATTAGTATGATTCGTGCTATATG
Source organism: Phytophthora sojae (assembly GCF_000149755.1). NCBI lineage: Eukaryota > Oomycota > Peronosporomycetes > Peronosporales > Peronosporaceae > Phytophthora > Phytophthora sojae. The sequence continues at coordinate 5,898,943 of NW_009258118.1, forward strand.
AATATTGTCCGCTGTTGAGTCGGATATCAGCATCGCAAAAAATGATTCTGGTTGCAGCACAACCAGCAGTAAATTGATCGTTACCTCGATGCTGGTGTCCCACAACCCAAAAGCACTCAAGACATGCAAATATAAGTAGTAGACAGAAGTATCAGACGTATTAAAATAGTTGACATCAGGCCTGCGTATTCAACTTTTCCACGACCGAGACCCTAGGGCTTCGTCAAGGAGTCGCACAACATCCACGTGACCAGCTTTTTCCGCAGACGCCCAGGCGGCACAAGCGCTTGGTAGATCGCAATGCCCACTAAGAAGAACGTTCGAGTGACCTTCTGTCGCTGCAGCCTCCAATGCGCACCCAATGGATTCCAGATCGCTGTCACGGAGTAAGGCGCTCACCACCTCAGCATGGTCATTCGCGGCAGCGAGCAGAAGTGCCCAGCGGATGCTGTTCGCGTCCATTCCACCCTGCAAGCAGTTCACCAATCCAAGCAATCCACGCTCGGCAGCAGCCGCAAAATTGTTCGGGTAGATTTCAGGATCACGATTCTTCACAATCGCCTCCAACACGACGACATTCGTATCGGACGGAAGCTGCTCCAGCGCTCTCCACACTGATGTTTCGTCAAGGTAGTTCATCAAAGCATCCAAGACGGCAATCTGTTCGCCTTGTGCTGCTTGCTCCAGAGCCTTACTTTTATACGAACTGCCGCTTTTCCCAGCGCATAGTTCGACCAACTCGATGCGCTTCGCCTCCACCGCAATGCAGAGCGCGTGGCCAGCACCAGCTCCATCGCATTCACTGAGCACCATTTTTGCTCCTTCAACGTTGCCACATGAAGTCGCGTAGCCAGCAGCCATAGCGACGGTGAACCGAATGCTCGGGTCGCTGAAGTATGGGCGAAGGGCATCGTCGAGCAAGAGCTCAACGACATCGTAGCTGCTGTTTCCCGCCTCTTCATACACGCGCTGAAAACTCTACCTTCACCCACCTCACACGACCGAAGTATCAGCTCCACCACAGTCGCCCAGACAGCAGTGCGCAGCATTTGATCAATGGCACGCTCGCTTGGGTCATAGCGCTGAATCAGCCACTCGATCGCAGCGGGATCACCACACTCTGTGACGTCCCGCAATACCGCAGCGGAGGATAAACGAGAAGTCGAATCAACGCAGTTGAACATCTCCATCACGTCCGTATGTCCGTGCGCCGCTGCCGCCATGAACGCTTTGGTCTGATTAGGTGGCCACGGTCTGAGAGCTTCCAGCACGTGAACACGCCCGTTAGCTGCAGCGGCCTCCACTGCAGGACCTATGACATCTCTGAGAACGTGTGGATTCCACCGCTGTTGTCTCGTCAAGTTCACTATGTCCGCTTGGCCGCTTTCAGCTGCTGCAACGAAGCATCGTGGTGGGTCGTAGAGCTCTGGGTAGTGGCCTATTAGCCATTCGAGTACTGCCGAGTGACCGTTGGCTGCGGCTCCGACGAACGCTTCCGCGGAGCAGCCCTCTGATCTGCTAGCAGCAAGACCCTGGACGAGATCGAGACGCCCTCTGGTGGCAGCGCCGTCCATCGCGCGGTAGGTCCATGGCCCATGGACTCCATGGGAGATCAGCTCCGAACCTGCGCAACACTCCCGGTAATTCGTTGTAGACAGCAGCGTCCACAGTGCGCGGGAGGAGGCAAGTGTTGATACACTATAGAAGCTGTGGGATGGCCTGGATATCATCTGGTACAGCACGAGAGACGCTTAGAAGCAAAGGCAATGCCGTCATGTTGCCGTTGTTGAGCTTGAGGAAGGAATGTTGGGATGATTTCGTAATAAGTACGAGTTTTTTTTTCATCCCGACTTCCGTTTATGTTAATGATATCAAGCCGCCAGAAGATATCGTGTTCTGTTGTTGAGGACTATCTATATGAATGAGTGGCTTATGTGTACATGAAGCAGACAAGCGCGTCGATAGAAACGCCCACTTAACCGGAAATATGTTTCCAACGGTAGTTGCTTGCTATTTGTAGGTCCACAACTGGTCAATTTCAGGATGGGAATGTGCCCTAGTGAGGATGCAAATGTGTCGTGAGGATGCAACGGATACAATAATAGCATGGGACTTGGCGGGAAGTGACACCCGCCTACATTATACAGTAGAGCGGTTAATTCTGTTATCGGGGCCAAGACTAGTACAAGGAGGTCCCGTGAGAACCCGCGTCAACCAAGATCACTTTTCAACTTCGACCCTATCAGCCAAGCACCTTTTGAAGAAACCAACCTAAGCACAATGAAGACCATCCACGCTCTTGGCACTACTGTCAGCACCCTCGCGGAAGTCTCAACGACCCATGCTGCCATCGTAACGACACCTGCCGAGATCGACGCCTTCTACGATAAGGCCGCCACGAATTGCACTGGCGTCTCGGTGTTCGTCCGCATCTTCGCTACTTGTGGCACTGAGAGAACCGAAGACGAGGCCGTCTATGACGAGAAAGATGCAAGCAAGACCATGTTCTGCGTCCCCAACCGGGCCAAGTACCTCGGAGAGGCTAACCGTACGTTGTCGTCGAGTCTTACGACGACGCCTACTGCACGACGCCGGGGTGGTGCTCGAACGCGTATCTGGCGGATGGGAAATGCCACTAGTACATGTTCAGTAACGAAGGCGACGCCCAACTCACAACAGTTGATGAAGACGGGACCGTGACCATCTACGATAGCTGCAACACTTCTGCCACACCACACCGCCAGCAACCCGCTTCGAGCTTCGACACCGGCGAGTGCATTGTCGATGCTGACGGCGAATCCAGCGCAAAATATTATTCGGTCGGCCAGCTGAAGCCCACAGCAAGTGCGAGCGCAACTGGGGACGTGAGTGGGTCGACCTCAACCAGCGCTGCGGGCACGCCTTCCACCACGACTTCAGCTCCGGTGACAACCTCAACAGGATCGACTTCGTCGGCCACGTCGGCTCCGGTTCTTTGCTCGATTGCATTTTTACTTGTCAGCACGGCGCTGTCGGTTGTAGTGGCAGTTTGATCGAGAGAGAGAGAGAGAGAGAGAGAGAGAGAGAGAGAGAGAGAGAGAGAGAGAGAGAGAGAGAGAGAGAGAGAGAGAGAGAGAGAGAGAGAGAGAACCAGATTTAATTATCGGCTAATATATTTTGATATCATAAAAAGTAATGGCTGGAGGGTATATGGTCAAGCTTCTGGGGAAGATAAAACACTTCTCAGTGGATCATCTGGAAGAAATATTTTCCTGATTTATCTTCTTTATATAATTGTTTTACTTGAAGTAAAGCATTCCACCGCCGAGGTCCAAATTGTGTGCGAGATCTACCTCGGGTTCTGAGGTGCCGTCGCACGTCGGGCAAGTGCAAGCGTTTCCTTTGCTCTGAAGTAAATATGGCACTGGAGCTATCCCACATGAGGTGTTAACCTTTTTGCAACAGCATTTATAGGGTATTTGTAGACTGCGAGACGCAATCCAGCGGTTTTGCTGGTAAATTTGGATGGGACTGTGTGCGACGACAACCGACACAATTGAAAAACTTGCACCTACTGCAGAATCCGCTACGGCCAAGATTCAACGGTACTCAAACAAAAATGGTTAACAGGATTCTATTGGCAGGACACTAGATAGTGGTATTCGCGGGGTCTTGTCAATATTTAACGGACCGAGAACTCATTCTTGGAAATCCCGTAAAGCAAAACCACTTGCTGATTTCAAGCGCCACAGTCGAGCATCTCCAAAATGAAGACCACTCTCGCTATCAGCACTGCTGGCATTCTCCAGGGAGCCTCACGGACCAGTACTGGCATTGCTACGACGACTTCTGGGATCGATGCATTCTACGATAACCTGGAGTGTACTGGCATTCCAGTATTCGTCCGCCTGTACCCGTCCTGTGAAAATTCAAACACCGAAGTCGAGGCTGTTTGTGACTCGTATGATTCAAGGAAGACCTTCTACGTCCCTAATGAGGCCGAGTACTTTGGAGAGAAAGACCCATACGTGGTTATCGAGTCGTACGACGACGCCAACTGCTTGGAGGTGGGCGGGATGACTCACGCGTATCTGCCGCTTACACTCAGCTCACAACAGTCGATGAGGGTGGAATGGTGACAATTTACCCTGGATGCAATACTTCCGATACGCCAGAATTCCAGCAGCCCGCAACAAGCTTCAACACTGATGACTGCGTTCCAGTCGACGACGATAGTTACTCAAAATACTATTTAGTCAACATCGACACGAGTGGAGGAGATACGAGTGGGTCCACGGGTACCATCTACACGCCTCCTGCCACGAACGTCAGTGCGAGTGGATCAACGAGTGCTGCTGGGTCCACGAGTGCTACTGCTGACACGCCTTCCGCTACAACTACAGCTCCGACAACAGCGACAACGGGATCGGCTTCTTTGGCGTCCAATTCTTTGCTCAGTCAGCACAGGGCTGTCAGCTTTAGCTGCGTTCTGATTCAAGACACTGGCCCTTGTAGCTCTCCAGCAACTAGCAGCATTTCTTTCTTTCTGGTAGCCATTAAATAAAGCCAAACATCATTCGAACGCTATCGATACAGCCGCTATCTATCGTATCACCGCATACCAGGTCATCAACGCGACTTCATTACTATTTATTGGTACCGGTGCGTTTTGTGTTGCGATGTCAGCATCAATGGCGGTGCGTCTGAGTTCAGATCTCGATTCACAGCTGCGTCCGGTATTTCTTTCACTTCGCATGCTTGAGATCCTCAGCCCTAAGTACCTAACAAACAAACTCATATGACATGCGAGTCCGCCTGGCAAGTTGCAAGAGCTGTCCATTAATTTAACGGTACCGACCGCCAACCTCTACTCCATGCCTTCGTCCTCGTCACCGTCCTCTAGCTGCTCCTGGGCGATCTCCCTACTGAGCCTCTTCCTCGATCCTGCTCGAACTTTGAGAATCAACTGCTTGGCCTCCTCCGGGTGCATCGTGTGCAATTGAGCCATCATCTCCATCGTTGACTTGTACACGAACGTATGCGGCACTTCTTTCTCGATGTTTACGGTCGTGACTGCATCAATATTCCGCACACTCACTCTACGCGCCAGGATGGGGGCCGCCCCAATAATGGTCGTCGCCGTGTGTTTCCGCTTGCCCGCGTAGTTGCTCGCTCGTAGCATCGAGTGGTTTTGGGGGATGGGAGTTGTCCACGACTGCTTGTTGCGGCGCCGATAGCCCGGGAAGTCCTGCAGCAAGCGTTCGTACGGTTCATGGTCCAGTCGGTACAACTCCGCGACACTGATCGCGATGCACGTCTCCAGACGGGAAATCCCGTACAGCAGCGCAAACTCGCCAAAGTACTCGCCTCTCTCGCGCGCTTCCTCTCCGGAATCCATCCTTACCAAGATCCGCCCCTGAGCGATGAAATACATGCTGCGATCCATGTCCCCTTTCGTCACAACCTCCTCGCCTTCAGAGCAGACGACGTACTCCAAGCACACCAATAGCCCGCGTAAAAAGTTCTCGTCGAGAGCGCGGAACACGCGCACTTGGGCGGCAAAGTCCCGCTGGGTGGCGAACACGACGTCTTCGTAGAGCGCCCTCGAGACGTCCGCAACCGAAGCAAACTCGGGCTTCCCCTGGTGGCGTTTCCACATTCGCGCGTAGTAGGCCTTCACCTGGCGTTTGAGTCCTTTTGGCACATCGTTCTCGTTCAGAAAGTGCTGCAACTCCGCGAGGTTCTGCTCGAACGCTGCTTCCTGTCGCGCTTGAGCGTCGATCCGCTCCCCCTGCGCTCCGATCAGTGCGCCGTAGATGTAGATGCTCCAAAAGGTGATGGCGATCTCGACCAGGAGTTCCAATGGGTTCATCGAGAGAATATCTCCATAGAAGAGCGTCGAGATGCACTCCAACGAGAAGAGTAGCGACCGGAGATACTGGCGCCCAAGCGAGATGGAATCAAGCGAGAAAGCGACGGACGCTACCTCTGAGAGCGAGCGATGTGCTTCAATCACGTCTGTCGCCATTGTCTCTTCCATTCTGAAGGCTAACATCCCTGGAGTCGACAGCCACGACACCGCGTACTGCCATAGAGCCACCTCGCTCGTGATGAACCAGATACACGCCAGGAGGTGTCCCATCGCGATGTACGCAGCCACCGAGCGGAGGAAATAGAGCAGTGCTTCACTCACCGGCAGCTTGAGATCGTGGATCGCAAACTGAATCAACTCTTCTGACATGGGCTGGATTCGACGGACAAGCAGCATGCGGTTCAGCCTCAAGACCCAGCGCGTAGTCCACCAGGACGCATTGGTGGCCTCCACGCCGAGATGGATCGCAGAAGTCGGCAACCGCACCCTCGTACTAACCAGCAGAAGCTCCAGTGGGAGCATCGCGACGAGATCAAAGCGGAATTCGGAGGTGAAGCTGTTGGCGAGGAGGTGTCGGATACTCTCCTTCGCCTTGCCCGTCGGATCAATGGCAAGTGGTTGGTGCTTGGGTAAGGCGTGGAGCATTTTGTAGACGAGATCGACTAGACAGAGCACATCCAGGAAAATCTCAAGCCCCGACCAACTGCGTAGCACGGCGTCAGATATGACGGATACCTCGTGCGCGAAGCACATCTTGAAAGGCGTGACGACCAAATGGTACACGGATACGAAGACGATGACAAGGTCCCAGGCTTTCCCGAGCTGCTTGACGCGCCTGATGAACTGTTTCGACTGGAAGTCGGTGATGGCGGCTCGGAGCACCTGCTGGTTGGGGATTTGGAGCTGAGCGGTGTCCACCACCTCGGAGCGCAAATTCCCCGGTCGATGGTGGCTGGCGAGTCTCATCTCTTCGCTCAATGGAGACACCTGGGTCGTCTTCTGGTTAAAACTTCCTCCCGTAAAAAAACTTTTAAGTGCTGGTATAGTCTCGCTCTGCAATTTGCTCTTCCAGCGTCGATAGCGGTTGTACCAGTGCAGTTGCGTCGCGTACTGCGGGCGTTGGCAGCGCTGTAAGATTTCAAAGTCGATTCCCGCGCCTCCTTTGCGGTCGTCGTTGGCTATACGGTAGTAGCCCTCGTAGTGCTCTCTGTCTCGGAAGAAGGCGTCGCCAAAGAGCGTAAGAGAGCGACTTCGGATCAGCATCTGCCGCTTGCCTCCGCCCTTGACTGGGGCTTCTTTGGATGACGGGAATAAAACTTTCTGGTCGTGCACTTGAGGCAGAATAGCGGGAAAACTGCGTCTACGAACCGGAGCGAGCTTGGTACTCGCCCGCGGCATCGCCACCTCGGCTTCAGCTATCGCGGCCTCGGGCCCAATCGTCTTTCGGCGACTCACAGACGACACCATTTGCATGATCGCTGCGCTCCACTTGCGCTTGGCGCGTTCATCGAAGCGAAAAGGTCGTAGTTGCTTGGGCTTTTTGGGCTTCACAGGGATATGAATTAGCGGCGATTGGGACTCCACACCGGCGTCCGAGGGGATCAAATCGCTAAGAAGAGAACTCACGACGTGCTGCAGCGCCGCTAGTAACCGAAAGCGCGCCCAACTCTCCGTCTCCAGTTCTCGGATATTATCCGCGCCCAGATTCGCGTTAATGTACTCGTTGATGGGGTTGAGATCCACGATATACTGACGCTGGCGTAAATCGTCCGTCTTGCTCGCACGAGTATCCGCTGAAGAGTCGTAAACTTTCCCATTAAAACAGCAGCAGAATGGATTGTAGGTTTTTGAGCTTTCGAGATGATGCGGAGCACGTTGCTTCGAGTCGCGTCTTGTTGATGACTCGCGATCGGAAAGGGACTCAGAACACGCGGTGCTTTTCGAGAGGAGATATTCAGCCTTTTTCTCGAGCAATTGGACCGTTGGAGACACAAACATCCGGCAGATTTCCACTTTGGATAATTTCCGTGGGGGAGTCGGCGCCCAAAGTAAAATGTGCCCGTCGCTGCTTGGTCTACGATCAGGTGGTATGGATGATTCTTTATCCTTGGCAAAAAATCTGGACGGTCTTCTGCTGGAAGGCTTCACACTGGGTTTGATGCTGGGTCGGCGTGTATCGACCACCTTAGCTCTACTAGCTGTGCGCAGACACCCGCGTTGGTACCGCTGAAGACGTGAATTTACCCACCCGAGGATGGCGAACTGCGCGTGCTTCTGGACGTTGAGGTCCGACGGATCGTCGCTCGGAATCCAGAGCTCCTGCCAGTCTTGCTTGGTGATATACAGGACCTCACACGATGTCGTAGCACGCACGGTAGCGAGTCGTCGTTGGTTCGGGAGGAAGAAGGCGATCTCACCAAAGAAAGAGTTTTCCATAAGCACAGCCACACTCGCAACAGACTTTGTCCAGTACGCGGCAGCTAGGCCTTTGCGTAAAGTGCATAATCGGCTTCCAAAGGTTCCCTCAACTAGGATAGTATCGCCCGGGATGAAGAGCTCAGACTGGAGCCGCAATGCCAGATTGTTGATCTGTGTCGCCGTGAGAAAACTACTAATCGGGAGTTTCTCGATCGAGTAGCCGTATTTCTCCAGCATGAACTTTAGTCGGAGATTGGCCGACAAATCCTGCATCGTCTTGCACATGTTGGTACCTTTGGTCTGCTCGAACTCGACTCGGAAATAGTAGACAACGCGCTTGCGTAGCCCCGGCGACAGCTCGTGCTCATTCGCGAAGTTCTCGAAGCTCGCGATTCGGTTCTTGTACTGCTTTGTCTCCTTCCCCAGCTCGAGAATCAGTTCCGAAATCTCGCCGACGATGTGTCCGATGACGAAAGTGCAGCACAAGCACGTAAACCCCGTCCAGAGCGTGCCTGCCATTCCCCTCGGGATGATCTCACGAGACCCCACCAGCAGTAGCGTCGTGATAGCCCAGTAGAACGTCTTAGCGTAGAGGATAGGCACCGAGTGGTTATTGTGCAGCACGGGATCATGCGCCATCCAGCAGCGTTCAAGGTACTCGCACTCGCGCTCCGAGATCAAGAAGAAAATGCAACCCACGTAATGAGCCACAAGCACGAGAACAATGAGCAACTTAACAGGACTCAAGTACGCTGACACGTTGCGGGCAGCAAAGTGCTGCTGAATTTGGACGATTACATCGTCCAGATATGACCATAACTTGACACATCGAACGAGCCGTGGTAGGCGACACAAGCTGGCGATCAAGGAGCCGCTGGAAAATGGGGTATAAATCGGCAGCGACGCAACGAGATCCCATTTAAATGTCGGGCTACGCAGGTACTGCTTGTTTATCAGCTTTCGTTCAATGAGATTTTTCACCGTCACTTCGGCCAGGTCGAAATAGAACAACCGCAAGTAAATGTCCACTGCGAAGCACACATCGCAGCTGAGATCAGCAATCCACACTGACGCACTCGAAAAGTGAAGGTGCGAATGGAAGCAAATGCGAAAAATCACAAATACAGCGTTGTACAGGCTCCAAAACGTAACGAGGGCGTTCCACACTGTCGTAAAGGTGTCAGATATTGAGTACAGCCCGTGTCCAGCGTCTTCATCGCCACTCGTGATAAAAACGTTATCTCGTTGGTAAAATAAACTCGGAGTCTGAAGCAGGTGCGGCTGCAACTTGATCCTAGCGAGGTTTCCCATAACGCTCTTCATGACCGCCCTCTCTTCGGTCCAATGAGTGTGCGCCTCCTCTCTCATATCCCGAAGGTCATCTGCAAACTTGCGCTGCACGCAGTCAAACTGCTCCCGCGACATCACGGACGCGTGGACGTGAGACGCTGCTATGATTGTTGCAGCGTGAGCCCTTTTGAGCAAGAATTCGTTTACGCCGTAGCAATTCCCCGCGTGAAGCGCACGAATGGGCACTTTTTTGGATCGGAAGAAGAGGTTCGCTCGGCTGCCATTCAAAAATACAAAGAATTCACGGCAAATATCCCCCTCCAGGCAGATCGTCTCCCCATTCTGGTAGCTTCGGTGCCGGAATTTGCCCGTGACTTCTCGTATGAACTCAATACTAGCTGAGTCAAAAAGAGGGATTTTCTTCACAGCCCTCGAATGTAACAGCGACGAGATCTGGTAGCACAATTGATCGGGCAAGTGCGACAGCAACTGCGACTCATACGCTTGTTTGTGGCCAACGAACTGCTGGTGGTAAAACCGTCGAACTTCTGCACTTAGTCGCTTGGAAATATTAACCCGCTCCATGATGCTGTTGACCAGATTCAGTTTCTCCATGTGATGGTGGTGCGTCGCTGTTAAATTCGAAATGGTGCTCGACATGGCCCCCATGACCCCAAAATTGATGATTCCGCCGAGGAATACCCAAAACGCGGCGAAATAACTCTCAGCGGTCGAGTAAGCTACGATATCTCCATACCCCACTGCCGTCAGGGTCACCATCGCCCAGTATATAGATCGTAAATAGGCAAACGGGGCTTGGTACATAGAGTCTGGGTTTTCTTGCGGAAACTCTAGCCCGAGGTGTCCGTAGCAGTCAAATTTGACCCACGAGCAATTGTAGAACAGCGTTGCCTGGTGGAGACAGTCGGAGCGCGTTAGCTCCGCTATGAACACGGCGCTATCTCCATGGTCGGATTGGCTGTCGGGTGGGAAGAGGGCCATCTCGAACCATACACAGCCGACAATATGCAGCATGAGCGTGACGCCCAAAACTAAAGTTAAGACGATACGAAACTTTGAGCTCGCACCGTACAAATCGCTGAGTTCGTGTAGTAAACCCGGCAACAATCGCAGTCGCAGCAAACGAAGAAGTCGGAAAATTGACGAGTGAACTTGTAGAGAACCGGTCGTAATAGAATCCAAAATATCGCCCACAGGGAGCCAAGCGAGCAGATCGAGATAAAATCCGTTGGATTTGTACGCTGCGAAGATCAGATCCGACCGAACGATGGACAGCATAACAGTGTGGTCCATGAACGCGAAAAATCTCGTGCGGAGGATAAGGTCGAAAGTGAAAAAAAACTCCACGAGCATCGTCACGACGTATCGTAGATCCATCCCAGTGTCCACGACGAACATGTGCCGTCCTTCGGTCATGGAAATGAACACGGCAAAGTACGGAACTTCAAAGGCAACATACACGATAGCCATTAGACGGACCGTATCCCATCCCAAGCGAAAGGGTGAGCCAGGAAGTCTCCAATGCGTGCGTTGCTTCCATTGCGCTCCGACAGGCATGGGGCCATGCCCCGGTGAACCTCTCCCAATAGAAGTTAAACTCTTCCCTGTCGAGCTCTTGCCCTGAGAGCTCCTACTCTTGACCGCAGAGAGTCTGCCAGTGGAAAATCTGCCGAGCGAGCTCCTCCCGCTCAGATTTTCATACCCGTCTTGTAATCCGAGGATTTTTTTCGTCTTCCGAAGTTGCAACTGGTATTTCTCGAGAGATTCAGCCATGCGCAACCGAGTTGCATGTTCCGTTCCTCGGTGATATTCGGATAACGCCTCGTCGAACTTGGCCTTCGTCAGAACATACAATTCGCAGAAAGTTTTTGCAAACGCTCTCTGCAGGTAGACTTCAGGGAAGAGTAAACACATTTCGGCAAAGTGGTCCCCCGTCTTGCACTCATTTGGCTTGCCACCACCGAGACTTGCCAGGATCACTTGGCCTCGAATGACGAAAAACATCTGCGCGTTGACTTTCGGCTCGATAATCTGGTCCCCGGGTGAATAAATTCGCCGCGCCAGAGCGAGAGCGAGCTCGTTGATGAACTCCACGCTTTCTTTCATCAAGAAACAAACCTGCGCAGTGCGATTCGCTCGCAGAGTAGCGATGACCTTGGACTGCAAGTGCTGAGGCAGAAGATGCAGAGCCTCCTCGCTGTCCAGACAGTGGTGCGTACTCCACGCGTAGTTGAAATACGCAGTCACTTGTTGCCGTACCGAGCGCGGGATGTTTTGCAGTCGCATGTACTCGCGCGCGTTGTCGACGTGATGGGCGTACGCTGCGTATCGAGCGTTGCGGAATCTAAAGAGGAACAGGAAATTCGCCAGCATTGACGTGCCAAACAACGCGCCCATGATCGTCACGATGACAACGTAGAGTGTTTCCGCGTTCGAGACTGGGGTCACGTCGTCGTATCCCAGTAAAACCAGAGTTCTGGACGCCCAATACAGCGTGCGCGCGTACTTCCGTCCTACCGAAGCGCCGTGAAGACGGTCGCGCACCACCCAGCTTGATTCAATGTTCGCGTCGCATTCTGCCAGGTCAGTGCCGCACTGCACGTGTGCTATCAGCATATACCCGCAGGCTACCCAATGACACAGCCCTGCGCACAAGGCGATAGTCCGCACGAGACTGTCAATACCAGCAGAAGACAGGTACTGGACCAAGTCGCGGTCTGAATACAGCTTCGCGAGGCGTGTAAGGCAGCTCCGTAAGCGATACAGTCGGCACAACTTGGTAATTCGAACCAGGTGGAGCGTGTTGAAGGAGCCTAAAACCACGGGGATCACTTCAACCGGCAGTAGCGCGATAACTTCCAGCACCAGCTCTGCGTTGCTGTAGTGATGTTGAGAGCTGGAGCGACTGCCCTTGTCGCCTGGCATTGCCGATAGCGGTTTAATCGATGAAATCGTCCAATTCACGCGCCCGAGCTGGAAATTATTGGCGGACGAGAGGCGCCGTACGACCATTTTGGACGCCGAGACGCGGTCCGTGTCGCTGGTCCTGGTCCGGTCTTTGGTGGAGCGCAGACTCGCGAACGTCGAGAGCTCGTAGAACACCGTCCTCCACAGATCGTAAAACCTCGCGAACTGTGTCACCCCGATGAAATCCGCGATGCAGTCGAGCGCCACGAAGACCGTAAGTTCTTGCGTCCACTCATGTGTCTCGGAATGTGACCGTGTATCATAGTAGAAAGCGACTCGGAGCGGCACCGTAAGAAAGATGTAGAGCACCATGTAGAGCTGCACGCCGATGCTGATCGTTCTCCTTGTGACCCAGGGAAGGCGCTTGTAGGACCGGACAACTGGGCGCGTGACGCCGTAGTAGACTCGCTGGTAGACTTGGATCAAGACTCGGTCAGGCCTTCGTCGAGGAATCACCTCTAAAGAAGGACCCCCTGTGTTGAGGCCGATGGCCAGGGGCGCTCCGCCGCCGTCTACCAAGACGCTCCTTGGGCCGCTCCGTGCTGCATTGGGGTGGATTTTACTCGGAGCCATTACGACAGAGGTCTCAAGGTCATTGAGAGCCGCGTTCTTCCCCGTGCAACGATAACTCAGGCGAGTGCCGAGCTTTAATCAGTGGAGAGATGAGTACGCGTACGCACCTTCCTCTGGGCTATGGTAGTTAAGCTGTTTTCGCAGCAGGCAATAATTAGCCAGCCACGGCCAGGGGTTTCGAGTCCAAATCGAGCTTTGCTGTCTTGTCGGGCCATTGCAGTCGTGACGACGTCGCAGCGTTCGTTCATGCGAAGGTGGGTCGTATTCCGCTAGCACCAGTGACGTCGGCGGCGCTGGGCTGGAAGTCTGTGGGTGCGTGTCAGCCGCAATTTTTAATCGCTAAAACATGCGTTTTGTCCACTAAAGTAACGCAGTTTTAACCTCAGATTTATCAAAAGTGAAGTGCAAAATGCGGCAGTGGTACCTAACCCACGCCTCTACCACTTTGTCTACTAGCTTCGCCGTTGAAGTTGACGTTGCTACACTAACACTGTTGCCTTCACTTTGGATATAGATATACGACGCAGACAGAGTCGGCAGCATACCTGAAAATATAGCAGGCATTTTGTTGAATATATTGGACATGAAGGGATGACAAGGATGTAGTCGTCACTTTGTTGGAGTGACCAATGACTTCAAAATTCCGTGGATAGACAACAAATGAACTACTTCGAAGTATTATACCGTACTTACTGCTCCTTTCTAGCCTGTTTTTGGACCTTTCCCATCGTATCAACTAACAGCTTGAAAATTGGCTACAATATAAGAAAAAAGGAAAAAATCGGCCTCTGGCACCAATCTTCTTTTTCAATAAAAGAATATATAAGAAAAATCAATAAAAGAAAGTTTACCATCCCTGCCCGAAACGCATCCACAGGAAACACCGTAGTCACGTTCATTTGAAAAGGTAATGGCGTCTGGTACCGCAATTAATCCGCTCGGTGGCGCTGGAACCTTCTTCAGGTAAAATGAATCAGTTGAGGCCAGCATCCATGTGATATGGATCACCGTGGAGCATCGTCGAAGATAAATCGACGTCGTCGAATTCTTCAGGTTAAATGAATCAATTGATGCCAGCATCCGTGACTCGGATTTGTGAAAGGAATCATTTTATTTTCAAGGTGAGGTATGTTGTGTTCATTTAGATCTCTAGGCTCTGCTGATATGTGACAGGAACCACCACGGGGCATCGTCGAGGGTAAGTCGGCATCGTCGGGCTCTACATTTCCATGACCATCGGCTGCGATTGATCAGGCCAACTGGGCATGGTGTATGTAGCAACTTCCACGGATGGTTTCACCCCACAGCAATTATGTCATGGGCATCAATCTAGGGTTGAAAGTGGAGCCAGAATCGCCGCAAGCCATCATTTGATCCGTCAGAAACGGAGCGACAAACGACAATGCAAAGGTAAGCTTGCCAGATTTATCTTCGTCCAGGAGATATTTACGTGTGGGATTATTTTCTCCAGCCGTGAGGACGCAGCACACGTCACCGGGACTCCTGACCCATTCAACAGTACACTTGATAGCGTTGTCGATCTCGGCACAAACAGACGAGCATTTCCTCCAAATATGTCGTAGCGTCTTGTACAGTAAGTTCATCGTCGCTGATCTTGAGGTTGACCACAAGCGCTGTTTCTAACAGGTCCATCTTGGCATGCAGAGAACACCATTACATTGGAACGAAGCTAGTGAACACCACCGTCGGCCAATACTTCTTTATCAGAGCCCCACCACATATCTCTTTCTTCAACTTGTCCGCTTCCAGTAAAATCCTTTGTCTGCAACAGGCGCGTACTTGAGATCCTCCCCATTCTGGCAAAGTGCCTTTTATTTGCTTCATTGCACTCGAACGATGTTGTAGATGTCTGGGTGCTCGCGCCTGAAGCGATCGTAAAAGTACGAGTACAAGACCGACGTCCCAATGACTACAGCTCTAGTAAAGGTTGTTATGAGGAAAAAGTAATGTGATCAAGTAACGCACGCACTATACTGTGCCTGCAGCGTTACTGTAATGCATCTTCTTCTCGATCAGAAGCAAATTCTCGATAGTTTCGTAGTATTCGTTGTAGCAAGAGCACACGCAAATGGATATGGTTCCATCGCCATCATACTGGCGAGGCGGAACCAACTTTAGCATTCGTAAGCCCTCCTTGCGTGCTGTCATCCTAGTGGGTCTATCAAGAAGAAACTTCCGACATCTGTACAACATATATGCTAACACAAAGGTATTATGTTGCAAATCATAACAAAGAGGTTTCATGAAATAGTTAAACATATGATTTTTCTCCAAAAGTACAGTGCGTCGAAGCGGGTTCACGCGGTCTCCCCCACCCGTGACTCGAAGCGCGCTCGTACTACGGAGCCAAGCCTGGAATACAAGCGCCTTAAATATGTCCGACTTCCTCGTGAGATCGTGGCCTTACCACACGTGATGGAGCGGATCGATTGCCTGCTAATGACGCGCGATGAAGCTGCGGAGGAGGCGATACGAACTCGAGACAGCCGGTGCTGAGTCGCGGGCCTACGGACGATATTATATTTGAGGGGGCTCTAGCCGCTGAAAAGGGCGACTTCAATGTGGTGCGAGATTTACTGGAAGAGCTGGAGTTCGACAACGAAGAGCACACGGAAGAGTGGCGCATCCTAGAAGAGGCCGCAGCCAATGGACATCTCAGCATTGTGGATCTCAGTATCGAGTCCTTGGATGACAACGCCGAACGAGACTCCTGTGGCTATGAGGAAAGAGCCCCTGACGGAAGGAAAGAGGCATTGGCACGCGCGATATCTGCTGGTCACTATGATGTGGTCGATCGTCTAACTCTTTTTATGTATGGGGCGGAGGCCCCCTTACCCTTGTAAACCACTCAAATCTAAGTCTGTACCTGATTGGATGAAATAGGTCTGGCTCCCCACATTCAACGAATCAGAATACGACAGCAGGTCACACGCTAGCCGTGTGACTGCACCTAGTTTTGTGTATGAATCTATGTAGCGTCTACCTACTTATGTAAATGGGACTTTTACAGCAGGAGCTCGTAGAGAACGCAGCGTCCTCAAGCACGACGATCCGTAAGTACTCCATTAACTCGACAAATCCACGTACTGCCAAATTTTGTTCCCAGTCTCCATCTAATATTTTGTTCTTCTATGTTTCAAGATCAGGGCAAATTTTCCGTTGTCGATCTTGGGGAGGATCCACACAGGCTCGCTCCAGATAGTACAGCCCGGAACGTGCGGGGTGCCCTGACAAGGCGCGTATAGCTTCCGGTGCGAGCGGAGCTGAGTATACACCCTCCATTGCATCTTGCCCCCATCTGCCATGTCTACGAGTTTGGGAGCTATCCACATGACAGCGTTCAAGCTGCCGAACACCTGTTGTCTATTGATGTGTGTATTCTTATTAAATGTTAATCCGAGATGATTGAACACACTCTCGTAACTGTTCTTGTGGGTGTTGTACGAAATTGACTTCGTACAAGTGCGACCACGCAAAAACTTGACGTCATACCAACCTTTAGCTGTACGAAAGAACGGGAAGGACTCCAAATCGATGTGAAAGCACTCGAATAGGTAAAACGCAACTGCACCGACAGGACATAAGTGAACATATTTGTTGCGAATATAGCCGACGTGCTGGAGCTTCCGGTACGTGTTTGTCTTTCAGTGTTGGATTAGTATAACCAGAGCGATACAGGCCTGAAATCCTTCCCCATCCAGCGCCTGAGAGAACATGTTGGCCAGCTCGAGGTCACGTATGTTCTCCCCGCGTAGTAGCCCATAGTGCGATGCCAGAAACGCCGCTCGACCACGCAGATCGCCCCCCCCCCCCCCCCCCCCCCCCAAAAAAAAAAAGGTGTCACAAATCTGTCGGAATTGTGTGACGAGGTCCGTAAAACCTTTTACGCCCAGGTGTATAGCGGTAGCCCAGAAAAGGAGAGTGAGTTACGAGCAAACCTTTTTGGAAAGGTAAACCCTGAACGCAGATTTCCTTGAACGCAGGTTCTGGGGAAAATGCGGCCACGGTGGCGTGGCACCTTGTGAATCCCTATCGGTGTCGTTTATCTTCGGGGAGCCTGGATCGATCACCAGGTGAGTTGTCTGTGGGGTTGAAAGCCTTGAGTTCGTTGAGCGTAACGTTCACTTGTCTGAACGCACTTCTCCGAAATGTCTGAAGCTCGAAACGTGGAAGGATCAGGGTTAATACCACAAGTTAGAACACCAGAACTACACACCACTTTCAGATAGCCAATACAAATGCAGAGTTATACACAAACACTTATTCTTAGACCCTCGGGCGGTGGGTCGTACACCAGTCAACTAATCTGCGATCAAGGTACTGGCCAACCTTGAACGCACTTTCACACGCGCACCACCCTAAAGATGAGGGAAATATACAGACCAAAGACAGTCCGATCCTAAACGTAGTCAATCAAACTATTCCCGGGGGCGACTGCTACCATACCACCCGAGATATCAATCGTTAACGTGAAATGGGACACCACCCTTACCTCAAATCAATGGGCCCAACTGGGAAATGGAATACGTGGATGACTTCAGCAGCCGGAGCAGACTGATCCCCACGTAACTGGACTTGAGTGTGTGTGTCTGGAGCTTCGTACTGCCCTTGTCCTTAAAGACAGCGAATCCGATTCCTCGACGACTTGCGCAGTAAAACTCTTTATTTTCCTTTAAACCATTTTGAACCTTTTTGAAACTGTTTGTGAGAGAGTTCAACCACCTACACGCCGGGTGAGCCTTGGTCCTTGGTCCTTCGACAGGGAATGCTCGTCCTCCGAGACTTCACCGCAGATCTTGATCCTGGTCCTTTGTCCTTCGACAGGGAATGTCCGTCCTTCGAGGCTTCTCCGATTCAACTTGTCCAGTAGGCGGCAAAACGAACCCTCTGATTGTTATCTGCTAGACTATCGCTAGGCTTTGTGTAAAGGTATCTCTCTCGTAGCGTTCTTGTGTGTTATTGTGTTCTTTCCCAGCTTCAATGTGCCCGTGTCTTTGTGCACGACTGGCCCTTGAGAGACCTTGAACCCGCATCTGGAACCATACTCAAGGCCTTGCGGCCAAGGGTAGGTTGACTCTTCACTTGGTCGTGGGGCACTTGGCAGGACTTCTTCCGGGTAGCCAGCGTTCTGGACACCATGCACGTGACTTCACTGGGGTGGCTGAGTTCCGGGTCACCGAATTCGATGTGCGTTCAGGGCCTAGGCGAGGCGGGACACCATACACGATACGTTCGTGCAGGCGTTTTCGACGGCCTCAATGTGTCAACCCGCTTAAGGACGGAGGCGGCCTGGACGGATCGAGTGCGTTCAGGGTTTCTCGTCTGAACCCAGTCTTTCAGGCCTAAAGGGCCCATCCTAGGCTTGAGCGCACTTTGCTCCGCGGAACACAGCCGAATTCCAGCTTAGATCTTGTCGCACGGTGTGCAGCCGAGTCCGGGTTCAGTCTCGGCCAATCAGAATGGCGGATTCAGTCGAGTCAGTAGCCAGGTGATGACCGGTTGATGTAAAACCTCGCTCAGTCTCGTCACAATTGCCCCTCAGAGTGATACCCATCGAGCAACGAACCCACACCACGATCTTGGTAGTTCTTTTTTCGTGGTTCTGTTGCTTGGGCTTGTACATTCTTTATCAGCTGCTTCACTTGGGCCGATCGGGGATGAACGTTCGAATTAATCTTCAGCGCGACTTGTTGGTTGTAGAGATTGGCGATTGCATACACGTAGCCGCAAACAGTAGAACCGCCAACGAACGTGTCCTTCGTCTTTTTGGATTCTCGGCCTACGACCTGCTCCGACACGAAAAGGTGAAGCTTCCCTTTTGTTCCAGTGGCTCCATCGCAGAACTGCTTTTCGCCGCACCAACTCCGAAACTCAGTCTGATAGCTTTCATATTTTCTCTTCGTGTTGATCGGACGAGTATCTAGAGTTGCCTGTAGGGTAGCCCGTTCGCTTGCTTCTATCTGCATCTGCACCGCACTGTCATTAGACTGCTGCTCTTGTCTCAAAGCTGCCGTTGCTGCCGCATTGGAGCGGATCGAGATGCCAGACTTCCTCCCCATGTTGTCCCGAATGAGTTCAGGTAAAAAAAGAAAGAAAAGTATTATGGTTAGCTCCGAAATCTGATAGTTGACCCCTGTACCCAGCTGTGATGATACCCATTAAATACCAATGAAAAGGTTAAATAACTAGGGCTCCGCGAAGGCTGGGATAGGAGGATCATGGTATAACCCTCCCCTCCTTGTTTTATTGATTACATTTCGTATGAGCTACGGTCATCTCCTACGCCTGCTTCGCAGCCGCAGCATCAGGCCGGAAATTGTCTTTAAGACTGTAGATGCCAGATATCAACTGGCAACGCTTTACAAAATTAAAAATGCGAACCTTGGCTTAGATATGTTTGCTGCTTTTAGAAGTTTTATACTTGAAAATGCCAATGTTTTTTTCTCGCTGCATAAAACTTTTGATACCAGAGTTAAATACTTCACAGGGGTTGTTAGTGACGGCATAGCCGCCTGGGGTGTGAAACGTTTGCCACCTCCAGTATTTCCGCGTGGGCCACTGCCCTTCGAAATACTCCGCGAAATTCTTAAGCCCGTCTACTTTACGCCAATTTGCCAGAGAGTCATCTCTAGTTTGATGGAACTCTGCCAGACTCGACGTATAATGCATATCCATGATGCCCTCCATGACGAGTTTGCGGGAATGGTACGCAAAGTGCTGGACACGCTTACGTACGTTATAAAGTACGTGAAAAAACACATCGTCACCTTACTCGCTGCAAACTCTGGGATCTCGCTGTATGAATTCACCTGTGCGTCCTCGGCGTCGCCCATGACTGCGTCCACTCGTAACCTCCTACCTCGGATTTCAAACATTGTGCGACCGAAACTTAAAAAGCAGTGCATGTAATCGCGACAGGTTCGTTGACTCACGACAAACATCGCACCAAGTTTGTACGACCGCGCACGATCGGTAAGCCCGCAAGTAATGACTGGATACCCGATATCACTAAGTTTGAAAGTAGCGTCTCCAGGGAACATCGAGAATTGGTCAGATGAGGAATACTTAAGGCAATGGATGATTAGTGCCAATGAGGTGATACCTAGCGTGAACGGGTCGTCGTCCTTACCAGAACCCACGTACGCATGGCCATCGGCATCCAACATGTATCCAAAGACAAATGCTTTGTCAGAAGCAATGTCCGGGTGGTACGCCCGTGCACGTACAAATTCTTGGACAGCCTTGATAGTGTTTTTCGCGCCTTGTTGCCTACGGATACGTTTTAACGCGTTCCTAAGTTGTTTAGCGTCCGGTCATCCGCGCCGAGGTGGAGGGATGTTTGGCTGCTTCTTTAAGTTGACTAGAATCGCGCGAGGAGGAACACCGCATTCATCCTGAAGAGTAATGTACTGACGCATTAAGTTGGCTACGCGAGGAGGGGGGATAACCGAGCAGGGAACCGCGCCTCGAGCATGACCGCATCTATTTACCTTCACGTCCCATTGGTCTCGAGCTTTGCACTCGCGCACCTTCCAGACAACATCGCAGTCACCAAAATCTTTGCAGGTTGGGCTTGAACATAACCGCCTCCGTTCTATCATAGTGTGCTCTCCTATGCACATTCGGCAGAACGAGAACACAACAGTGTTGAAGACCGCTGAGCAACACATCGCATCATTTCGATAGTCTTCGTAGGCATCTTCAGACTCAAACACCCCTAACGCGTGCTATTCGGCCATGCTTGGGAGAAAGCTGAGAGTGTTGCTTGCGCTGTTAGCTTTCTGAGAGCGAAGAATGCTATTTTTATAGCCTCGGCTTCGGAATGGAGCGGACTATGTATGGAATGGATACACTAGCTTGCTTTTGTATGCTGCGTTCTGCTCGAATATGGTTTGGCCCAAGATTTGTATGTTTCGTCCCCAGAAATGGTATGTTTTTGCACCCTGCTCGCCATGACACTGGGGCGAAGTTTGCAGGCTCTTCATGCCTCTCAAATGCCGCTGGTGTCAATTTCGCTTGGACGCTCCCGACAGATTTGGGTTCGTTTCACCTCCTCTGACTAAAAACATGGGCTCTACATTTTCCGGAAAATAAAACACATCGCGAACCTCTAACAGACGTCGTGTCTGTTAGAGTTACAAGTGACCGTATGTAACGGAGTTACACGAGAGTTACCCGAAGGGTTATGAAGTGGGTACACACTGTCTAACGTATATCAGTAGGAGAATCAGTACACGGCTTCAGATGGAGTCCGCGAGGTGTACGGACTCGTACGTTCTGGTATTAGAACGGGCTATCTTAAGCTGAGACTCTGTGAGTCTGTTAAGTTTCCTCTGACGCAAAGCTACGGCAGCCCCGCTGCACTTGGTAGCACTTGTAGTCAATCCGACACCTGAGTCTGTATAGACTGACCCTCTGTGGAGAATGGAGCAGTTCGCTCACTTGCCACCGAACCAGCAGGATGCGCTTAAAAAGCGTATGTCCTTGCTGGGCCCGGAGGGCGTGACGCAACTTGCGCAGCAAGGCCCCGACGCGGTGAACGCGCGTATCGAGGCGTTTTCAAGCCACGAGAATGCTCTTCTAGAGTACCTCCAGCAGAGGATGGCGACGGCCGCGGCGCCCCAAGCTCCCGCTTCGTCATCCGACGCGGGAACAAGACCCAAGCCGTTCATGTTGAGCGTGAAGACCTTCGAAGGCAAGGAGGGTGAAAGCTTGCTGCTTTGGACCCGTTAGGTTGATATGGCAATGAGCTCAGCTCTACTCCGGACGGAGTCGCAGCGCGTGGCACTAGCTATCTCGAAGCTCGGTGGGCGAGCGAGAGAGTGGGTACTAACGTCCGGGACGTTGGTCGAGGTGGCCTTTCCGACGTGGGACCAGCTGAAACAGCAATTGTCCCGAGTGTTTGCTCCGCCTAACGAGGCGTATCGCGTGCGCTCACGCTTCCTGGCAACCAGGCAGAGCAAGAAGGAGTTGATGGAGAGTTGAGAACTTTATTGCTGGTATGTCCGCGGACCCCCTGCCGGAGGCAGTCACCGATACGGTGTTCATGGAGTGCCTCCGCACTTGCGTTGCCAGAACGGAGGTGTTCCGAACCCACCCGAGCTCTTTTGAAGAGACTGTGAGCGTCGCATTGAATGCGGAGCACAACTTTAAGTCGTCGAGACTTGGGTGGAATGCGTCTTACGCTAGCGCGTCGAGTGGTCCGGAACCCATGGACCTCAGCTATGCAGAAGACGAAGAAGCCGAGCTTCGTGCTGCTGAGCAGTGTCGCGGTATCCGCAGATGCTTCATCTGTGGTGACACCCGTCACCTTCGTGCTGGGTGTCCGCTGCGCCATCAGCGCCAAGCTTCGATAAGCCGCTCTTCGAGTTCGAACCAGGGGTCTGGTTTGTCTCGGGGAAACGAGAAGTCCCAGTAGGCGTGGGGTGGCCTACTGGGGAAGAACTAAGTTCTATTGAGCCTCAGCGAGGTGGAGGTCGACAGGACCTAGCCCCGAAGAGAGCCGTACTCTCTAACACGGAACGTGTATGCAAGCCGGGCTTGCTAGTTGTCCAAGCTTGGGTGAAGGGCTTCACCAAGCCATGTACGATTTGATCGATTCGGGAGCGTCGGGTAACTACTCCCGGCGTTCTACGATGGACGGAAGTCAGCTTTATGCTGAGGCGCTGGTAGCGCGCGGGAGTGACATCGTCACTGTTCGTCTCGCGACGGGCACTCGTGTCACGGTGCCTAAGGTCCCTGTGGACCTGGGCGTGACGTTTTTGAATTTTGATAGCGTGGGACGCTGTCTGGTCTTAGACCTCGATTCGAGATATGATTTCATCCTTGGTATAGCGTGGCTGGAACGCCACGAGCCTTGGATCGATTGGAGGTCGAAGACCCTTGGTGCTACGCACTTCTCTCCTAGCGGAGCATTGGCGAGTCATGAACCCACCTCTGCTAGGAAGCAGAAGCGCTTCTGGCGCGAGCACTGGACCGAGTCGGTCAATGTGTTGGACATCGGAGTTTCCGAGTTGGTGGACACTGAATGTGTCGAGAACGAGAGTTCCGAGCGTGGCTCGCGGACGGCAGGTGGAGCGGCACTAATTCCGCTGAGCGGGCGGGCGTCTGAGGGCGACGCCCTGCTGCGTGCCAGCGACGGCGCGGTCGGCACGATGCCGAAGAACAAGGGGCTTTGCCCGGATGAAGATCGTGGAGTGGCACGTAATCCACTGAGTGGAGGCTGCGGATCGTACAGCTCTTTGCTGAGTGTCGGTAAAGACACTGGAGCTCCCCCGGAGCTGAACGAGGTGGTGACACCTGGCGTCAAGACGCACGCGAAATCACGGGGCTCTTCAGGGCTGACGGTGTCCATGAAGAGGAGGCAGCACCGCAAAGCGCTGGCTGCGAGACGCAAGGCGTCTGCGATCTCACGAGTCGAGAAGGGCGTGTCGAGCGGCGAGGCTCCACGCGAGAGCGAGCAGCTCTATACACTCGTGAATGGAGTGACGGGCGACGTCGACGGAGGTATCAACCTCGACGACTTGCCCTCACTGTCTGCTCTCCTGGAGCTGGGCGAGATGTCCTTGGCCGAGTTCGGGGAAGCCTTGAAGGCTGGAGACTTGGCTGAGGTAGTGGTAATACGACCCGAAGAAGAGTTGAACTCGTCCTCGCTTCTGGATGAAGCTGTCCTGGAAGACACCAAGAAGGCGCTGAATGTGCGGAGCGGATCGGCGATCCTGAAGGACCCATCGGATGCCTTGTATCAAGTGGTAAAGGATTACCAGGACGTGGTCTCGAAGGAGCCGCCCTCGGGGCTACCTCCGGATCGAGGTGTTCGACACGAAATCGATTTCGTTCCGGGAACGAAGTACTGCGTGACGAAGCAGTGGCCCTTACCGAATGAGCCGTGTGGCATCATTGACGCGTTCTTCCGTACGAAGCACGAGGCGGGCATGGTGCGTGAGAGTAAGTCTCCACACTCTACGCTGACGTTCTGTGTCAGAAAGCCGAATGGCAAGTGGCGTATCGTGCATGCTTTCAACAAGCTGAATACCGCTATCATTCCGGCACAGACACCGATTCCTCGGAAGGATGTTCTTCAGAACAACATGACAGGATGTACGATGTACAGTGCGCTCGACTTGGTCGATGGATATTACCAATTGCTCATGCAGACGAGCGACATTCCTCTCACTGCGGTGAGTAGCCCGAGCGGCATGCTCTGGGAGTGGTTGGTGATGCCCCAAGGGCTTTCAAACGCGCCAGCGACGTTTAATCGTCTTGTGACGCAGCTCTTCAGGCCCCATCAGGCGTACGCGCAAACGTACTTCGATGACATCTTTGTCCACAGTCGTGCTGAGCACGGAAATACTGATATGGAGAAGCATGTGGAGCACCTGCGTGCTGTGCTCAAATGCGTGCGTCAAAACAAGTTGTACGCCAACATTGACAAATGCACCTTCGGAGCGGAAGAGATCCCCTTCTTAGGGTGCTTCATCGGGAAGCGTGGTGAGGGCCGACCCGGTCAAGGTCAAGGCCATTGTTGACTGGCCGGTTCCCAAGAACCAAAGGGATCTTCGCAAGTGGCTTGGCTTAGCCAATTACTTGCACAAGTACAGTGAGAACTACGCTGAGATGGCTCGGCGACTTTCCAACCTCCTGAAGAAGGATGCGGAGTGGTGTTGGAACACCGAGCATCAAGATGCGTTCGCGGCCATTAAGGACAGTCTCCTTCATGCGCCTATTCTGGCTTTGCCAGACCCCCCTCGTCCGTTTTGTGTCGTCTGTGACGCCTCGGACTTTGCCATCGGCTGTGCACTGCTGCAAGCAGACGCCGAGGGGCGCGAGCGCGTGGTGGCGTTCGAATCTCGCCAGCTGAAGGCTACGGAGAAGAACTATCCTGTCCACGACAAGGAGCTACTTGCAATGAAGTATGCGCTCGTCAAGTTCAGGGTGCTCTCAGCCGTTCGTGATTTACACGGATCATGCGTCGTTACGCACTGCGACTCAGTCGCCTCACCTCTCGCAAAGGATGGCCCGTTGGCTGTCCTTCTTCGCGGAGTACAACTTCGTGATGACGTACAAGCCTGGCAGGCAGAATGTCCTTGCGGACGTGCTGTCGCGCAGACCGGATTATGAGCTGGCTCATGTAACGACCGTGACTTCGGCATTACTGGATCTGATCCGAACGGCTTATACCAAGGACAACACTTGTGTCGCGTTGCTAAAGGTTCTGGGGAGCAAGGAGTTTCAAGACTCGGACATGGAATTGTCAGCGCGGCTGTGCGCGCGGCTACACCGTTATTCCCTCGATGGAGGCCTGTTGTTCTACAACACTGGCCCCGAGGATACGCCCCGCGTGGTCATCCCTCATGATGAGGATCTGAAGTACCGCATCCTCTATGAGGCACATGACGCGCCGCTGGCCGGTCATCTTGGCCGTGAGAAGACCTACAGCTCGGTGAGCACCCGCTACTGGTGGCCGAAGCTGTACTAGTGGACGAGCACTTATGTGCGCGCGTGCGAGACGTGTCAGCGCGTGAAGTCGTCACCTCATGCTGCAGCCCCGTTGGCGAGTTTGTCTGTCCCTTCGGGCTGTAGGCAATCCATGAGTATGGACTTTGTGTTTGGCCTGCCGGTGGACGCACTGGAGTCGTGGTCTTCGTGGACCGACGGAGCAAGATGGCTCACATTGCGGCTGTGCCGGATACGATCGATGGTAAGGGTACAACGACGCTGTTCTTGGACCGAGTGTTTCGACAACACGGACTCCCTGAGTCGATTGTCTCGGACCGAGACCCACGCTTCACGGGCAACTTCTGGAACGCGGTCTTTGCGGTGCTTGGCACCAAGCTGGACATGCCCACGGTGGACCATCCGCAGACCGATGGTCAGACAGAGCGCGTGAATCGCGTTGTCGAGGACGTGTAATGGGCCTACCTTGGCTCACTGCTACGGCTTACACGTATGCGCACGTGTACGAGGAAGCGTAGGTTTCTTTTACTTGAGTTAAGTATACTCGAGATCCACGAGTATACTTTAAACAAGATAAAGACTCCAAGTAGCGTGTTTTGGTAAAAGATGAGAACTGCTATTTTTGTTTTATGTTTCTGACTTCCTCTAAATGTAATATTCTAAACTAGGAATCTGCCAACGGCTGGAGGGCAGAATTCCAATGCTATGCATGTCACTCATTGGCTAAAAGATGCTGCTCTCAACCAATAGGAATCCTAAGTCTCTATGGACCACCCGTCGTGGTGATCCTAAATGTATGTAGCCTTTGGTGTGTCTACACCAAGGTCGAGAAAGTCTTTCGA
The DNA here is from genome assembly GCF_000149755.1 of Phytophthora sojae. Taxonomy (NCBI): domain Eukaryota; phylum Oomycota; class Peronosporomycetes; order Peronosporales; family Peronosporaceae; genus Phytophthora; species Phytophthora sojae. The sequence goes on from NW_009258118.1 coordinate 5,925,382, forward strand.
ACCTCTAACAGACGTCGTTTCTGTTAGAGTTACAAGTGGCTGTAGCCACTTGTGCGTGTAACCCCGTTACAGGACGTGCTCCGCAGCATTTGCGCCAAGACGCCGAAGCGCTGGAGCGCCATGCTGCCACTCGCTGAGTTTGCGTTGAACAACGCCGTGCACGCCTCGACAGGCTACACGCCGTTCTACGTGAACAGCTTGTCTCATCCCCGCGTCCCGCTGACGCCGCCACGTCGTGGCCTCGGGCTTGGTGGGGGAGGAGAAGCCGATTTAGCTGATCGGCTAGCCAATGTCAGCCCGGCTACTGTTCGTAAACAGGTTGACGCTTTCTTGTCGACGCGTCTTTCGACATGTGCGTGACGCAATGGCTGAGAGCCAAGACAAGCAAAAGGAACATGCAGATGCCAGGGGCAGAGGCAATGTTGACAGTTATGAGGTCGGGGACCTGGTGTTGCTTAATGCTAAGAACCTACCTACACATGCAGTGTCAGCCGTCTTCAAGACGAAGTTGCGCCCACGCTTCGTCGGACCTTTCAAGGTTGTGGCCAAGAAGGGCCTTGCGTACACGCTCAATCTTCCGAAGAAGATGCGGACGCACCCCGTCTTCTACGTGGGCTTGCTCAAGCCGTACCAGGACCCGATGCAGGTGCCGATGGAGGCACCGAGGGTAGCGAGGTCACAGGCGCGGAGGCCGCGGTCGTCGAGGACGCAGTCGCAGGCGTCGAGGACGCGGTCATCCACGTGGGCACCGCAGGCACAGGCGGAAGAATCGGCGCCGGAGGTGCCGCGGGCACAGCGAGAGCCGCATGCGCAGGAGGCTCAGCAGTCGGAGCCTGCATGCGGGCCAGGAGGTCGAGCTGTCCCTGAAGCACAGCCTGCTGACGCTATAGCTCCCCGAGCTCCCGGCCACGTTGCTCATCGCGATCGCGATAGTATCGCACCCAGTCTTCCAGGGCCCCAAGGCGGTCCCAGACCGCTCGAGGCACCTCGATCCATCGCGTCCGCTCGGCGAGCTCGTCGAGTTCGGTGGCAGTCCGGCCCAGACGCGCATCAACGTCATGGATATGATCCCCATGGCGACCCGCCTGCTGCCGCGCCTCCAAGAGCTCACCTTGAGTCGCAAAGGGCCCCACAGCGGCCTCCACCGGCTCTGCTCGATGAGCACGGGAATCTACATTACCATGTGGAGCGCCTCCTGGCGAAGCGGCGGTGCCGGGGTCAAAACCAGTATCTGGTGAAATGGCGAGGATACCCTCACTCCGAGAGCTCATGGTGCCCCTCCGCCAAGACTGCCCAGACGTCGTGGACGCTTTTGATCAGCTTGATCACCAGCGCCCCGAGGGCTCAAGGCCGGCACGCCGGCCGTCCCGCGCTTCCCGGCAATAAGCTGGGGAGCTGCTGGGTCAGCCACATTGTTCCAAGGCTGACCCTGAGCCACAGCGCTCACTCCCTCGCGGGAAGGAGCGGCTGGAGTGCTCGAAGGAGCGAAGCGCGCAGCGCTAAACTGGATCTGCGGCTGGGCGAGTGCCGTGAGGCTGCGCTCGGCTCGGACCTTCGCGAAATCGAAGCGGAGCTTGCGTTCAATGCGAACATCCACTTCACTGAAGCTAGCTCGGAGAGCGTCCATGGAGCTGAGCTTTCGGCTGTGCTCGGCCCAAGACTCGAACTGAGCTTCGTACTCAATTGAGTCTTCCCTCGGGCTAAGTACCACCGGGTACGTCCGCATGGCGGGCACGGACTTCTGTTGGGCTTGCAGCCGCAGCCTCTCGCGATACTCCGCGACAGTCGTAGACTGTGGAGTGAGGAGCCGCTCTCGCAGAGACGTACGCAGTGCGAGCTCCTCCGGAGTACGGGCCGCGGGCCCAATGGCGTGCAGCGCGAGAGACTGCTGGAACGCCTGGCGACAACCCTCCGCGGGGTCGCGACGCCGGAAGCCGTAGTCGGCTGTGCTGGGGTTCAGCAGAGGCCACAGCACGGGGCGCTGGGAGCGCATGGGAGCCATCTGCGCCGCAACCTGCTCGGACTGAGCTTCGCCCAGAGGGTTGGAGATGACGGGGCCCAGGGACACGCCCTCACCACGAGGTGGCGAATACCGTGACTCAGTGAGCGCGCGCAGCTCGTAGAGGCCGGAAGAGCGTTCAGGGAACGGGTTCGGAGCTCGCAGCGGTGGTCGCGGCTCCTCCCTCGACGGCGCAGCGCGCTCTGCAGGTGGACGGCTCGGCGAGCGCACAGGAGACGTGTGCGCGGGACGCTCTTGATCGCGACGGCTCGGAGAGCCAACTGGGGCCGGCGGGCCTTCTTCATGGCGTGTCAACGGTGTGGGCGAAGCGCCGCCGCGGCTCGGGGAGCGTCGCGTGAGTGGGGACGCATCTCCTCGGTTCGGAGAACCCTCCATGGACTCGCCCGCCTCGCCCTCTTCACCAAAGAGTTCCCTAGGATCCATGATATGGTGGGTTGGTGCTCGAGGAGAGCTGGGGCTTGCGCGCTGCGAGCTGCGCTTCAGGCGTTGCGCCGCGAAGTACTCGGACACCGAGAGCCTGAAAGGCGTCGAGGGTGTGCGCGCGGGCGCTGGCGTTCGCGGAGGTGCGGAGGCACGCAGTGCAGCAGCACGAGAGGAGCGAGGCTCCGAGGCGGATCTCGCGAGAGGCTGTCTGCGGTGGAAAGACCAAAAGGCTTTATGACTTGAAGTCATGTGAGGGCACGTTGCGCCGAGAAGTTCTCAGAGAAGTTCACGCGATGTGGATTGACTCGTTCGAGAAGGAGGCTTGACGGAACAAGACCCGGAGGTTGACCGTTAAGCGTGAACACCCGTGTCCACGGTTTGGTGGGGGAGGGTGTAACGGGGTTACACGAGAGTTACCCGAAGGGTTATGAAGTGGGTACACATTTGTCTAGCCTAAATCAGTAGGAGAATCAGTACACGGCTTCAGAGCCACTGATTATGTATATGACTAGGGTTCACTATGCTAGATAGTGAACCGGATACATTTACACCGTAGGCGGCTTGGCCGCGATAAAGGGAAATACATTCAGTTTGAGATTCACACAGTTAAGAGTTAAGGGTTGACTCTTGGAGTCCGTAAGGTGTACGGACTCGTACGTTCTGGTATTAGAACGGGATATCCTAAAGCTCAGAATCTGTGAGTCTGTTAAGCTTCCACCGACGCAAAGCTACGGCAGCCCCGCTGCACTGTAGCCACTTGTGCGTGTAACCCTGTTACACCGCGTGCTCAACTATCGCACTCGTGTTGTCAATCTTGGTCGCAAATACTGAGTAAGTATTACTTCTCTAGGTCGTTAGTTAGGCTAAATGACTGAAATGTACATCAACTCAAAACACAAAAAACACAAAAAAGTTTACTAGTATTGCGCAGCAGTTTCGACGCGTGACATCTGAGCGTCTTAGTTCGTTTGCGTATTGTAAATCGTGTCATGGATAGGGTTGATGTAGAGGCTTGCACCGTCGCACTATTAGGCGCCACGCGCCCAGATCAGCGACTAAGCACACTACAGGTCGATGCGGTACTGTGATCAGCGCGGCCTGACTTGGTGATCAATGCGAGCTCCAGGACTCGCTGGCAATGATGACGGGTGGCGTGCTTAGAAGGCAGCACGAGCACGATATGTAGAGGCTTACTAGCACGACATTGCGTTGCTTTCTGCTTTCGCGATTGAAGGTGCAAGTTGAAGTGGGTATGCCACGCGAAAGTCACGAGAATGTCAATGACACCCGCGCCTGGGCCGCATAACGACAGTTCTTCGAACTGCGAATACTATTGCGATAATATTGGGATAGGAAGCAACGTTAACTAGGATTACAGACAACGACGGATAAATACGGCAACGCAAAACCCGGCACACATATGTTGTACTTTTTACAATAAGTAATTCAGATAGCCAATCAGCTTCGAGAGTTACACTTGACATTTGTATTCCATATGGTTTTTAAGTACTTTCTCTAAATTTGTGTGTACTTTATGCTCCGTTACGTGTATTTTATGTCATTGCCTTGTACAATCTCGATCGTTCCCGACAGAAAATTCTGGCACATTTACTATGGAGGATGTCATTCAGCTATGCCGGATTTATCCGTCGTTGTCTGTATATCCGTGCTACATCAAGTCAAACGATGACTTCTCTTGACATCTAACTGGTATATTTTCTTGAAACCGGTACGACTCTGGTGCCTCCAAAAGGTTTATATGCGTGGGCAGATCGCACCGGTAGGATGTTTATATGTGTGAACCGGTGCGCTATCGACAACGCTGGTATGAATCGGTATATGTATTGAGCTGGACGTGTGAACGATGAAGTTAATACTAAGGTAAGCGTTTGTATTTCTAAAAGCTCCAAACAGATCTAAAAAAACAAGGTTCGCATTTTAATGTGCAAAGCATTGCCGGTAGATAGGTTAAACTGGCAAAATTCCGGGCAGGTGCTGCGGCTGCGAAGTAGGCGCAGGAGATGACCGTAGCTAATAAGAAAAATATAATAATAAATAAAAAGAAGGGGTTTGCACCAAAATTCTCCTATCCCATAGTTTGGATAGTAGTAGTAATATCACTACTAGCCAAAACCCCACTACTACAAACCCACGAATTTCGTCCCAATGACAATAATTGTAAATAGGTTTATTCATAGCAATTTTTATGACAATACAAGTATTTTTATAAGAATACGTATTTATAATGGATTTTCTTGTCGGCTGGATCTGCATAGCGAGGACGTTAGGATGCTAAGATACGGCGACGCGACTGTAGTTGTAATGAATCTCATGGTCTCCTCACAAATCAACCCTGGAAGTTCGATGAAGCAAACCTTCAGCCCCAAGCCTGCTCAGGGCATCCTTCATCTCCTCGTGGTAGTTCCAGGACTTCACGTTAGAGACGCACTGCCACCAGTGTTAGCTGAATGCAATGCACAAGGTTTCTGGAACCATCTCAATCATGTTCTGAAGAAGACCCACTTGAATATCCCCGTCGATTTTCGGGATATCGATTGGAACAACATCCGAGACGTCTACACACTGAAAGCTGGCCAAACGTCTGCGCGCTTTGTCGATATAATAGAAGAATCGGTTCGAGTCGTGGCGGAGTCGCTTGGTAATGTGATGAAAGTGCTGTCTACAGTGACTACGGTGCAAGAAATCTCTTGGCTGGTGCTGACGCTAATGGAAAGTGTGAAAGACGCGGCAGCCGCTGACCTTCAGGTGCGAAGTGGCTGCAGCATTGAGAGCAAGGACGACAGGATTTGTGCACACGGCAAAGCGGACTTGCTCTTGCAAAATGGCAGAAATTATGTGGGTCTGGTGGCAATCACTACCTGCACTACGTCAGAAGATGAAATGGCAAAAGTGATTGTGGGAATGGAGATGGCGAACACATTCAGCAAGGGCGAGCTCACAACAGGTATCCTGACTGACTTCCGCTCCTGGACTTTCCTTAGGCTTCAATACCCAAATGATCGTGAAGGTAAAGTCGTTGTGACGTTCCAGACAGTGAAGCTTTTGGAGCCTGAAGACCAGTTCCCGAAAGAGGACAACTTGAGGTGTGTGGTTGGCAAGCTTTTGAGTGTCCTGAAGAAAGGATCTCGATAATGCATCGAAGTACATGCTTTTGTTGCTTAGACTGTTTGTTGGCTGCTCTCGTTAGAGGGGTGAGTAATTTCGTGAAGCCGATTTCGTCGACTACCTCATGACCAGCTTCGTCGCGTTTACTGGGAAAGTTTTCTCGGTGACACCTTAGGACGGTATTATTTTTAATACGTGAGACGAACGACTGCCCTATGTATGATGGTTGAACACGATGCCCCTCACCATTTTGCCATATTGAACAACTCCATCCCCACAAACCCCTACGCCAATCCCGTCTTCAATTCCCCTTCGTACTGGAACAAATCTGACAATTCTTCGGACGTGGGGTCAGCTGCAAGTGCGTGTTGAACTGCCGCGGGAGATTGCATCAGACAAACGTCGTGTGAGTCGCTGCTGAGGACGAAGTCGAGCTGGCCACCAACGTTCAATCTGCCGTCTGGGTTTTCAATGTATCGGTTGCCGCTTATTTTCACGCTCAAATTCTCGGACGAAACAATAGCCAGCAAGAGAGAAAATATGGCCCACGACATCTCCTCGTTCGTTTCTGCTCCTTTCAGTAAGTCCAAAGATTTGGTCAACTTTGCTTTCACTTGCTCCAAGCAGTCGTCACGTACTGGGCGAGAAGTCTCGTGGTAGGTGTCGAGATCGTACTTGCTCTTGATATCGTGCCATTTCACCCAGTTAAGCGCAACGGGTTTGCCCTTAGCAGGCCTTAAAGTCCTCAGAATACAACCGAAGTCGTTCCAGTACCGTTGGATACGGTACTTAGACAGCACACCAGGCAAAGCCTTGCGCAGAGGGAGATGTGGTACCACAACCAACACGTGAGTACAGCCTCGGGGAGGTTCCAGACCGAAAACCTGGTCAACACGCTCTTCTAAGTGGAGTTCCTGCGAGTGTATCAACTCCATCATGTCCTTCGTCACGTCTCCTAGATCCAGCATAATAGCATCGTCGCTTTTGATTTTCAGCCATGAACCACGCAGCTTTGCCAGCACCAACCTAATGGTGCTGTGGTCTTTCACGCGGGCATCACGTTGCAGTAGATTGCGCAGTTTGCTCATGTCAGCATCTCGCTCAATGCTAACGCGCAGTGCGTCGCCAGAAAATCCAACGAAGCTGCACGCGAGTTCCGTAGGGGGGCCACCACCAAGTGCACGGTATTCCACGGCATCACAAACGGGAAGAGGTCCTCGAATGTCTTCTCAGAATCAATTTCCTTCGTCAGCAAGCTCTCGATCCGAGTCGTATCTCCTTTCTTCAGGGCGACAATGACGTTGAGAGCCACATGTGCGCTTGCATCGCGGGGAAGAGCTTGAGCTACCTTCTGCAGCTGAGACAACCTTGTTTGGATCTTCATCTTCACATCCTCTGCAACTGAATTCGTCTCGATGTCGGCGTAGAGAAGAGTGTACGGCGAACACGCCATCACGAACACCACGCGCATTTTATCGGTCTTTGGTCCTAAACTCGTCGGACAACAGGAAATAGCAAAATATATTCCAGGGGAGAGAGATGTTAGAATGATGTGTTGCGACAGCGCCATTGAGTGTGACTCCCATCAAACTAGCTACAACGATGCTAATAGTAGTGCCAAAGTTTTTGGGAGACAGATGTACATGATGATCGAGCTCGTTTGAATTATTTATTAGCACAACTGTAACAACACACAAACGTACGGTGATAACCAAAGTAATCAAAGCCCGTACCAATACGAACTTCGAAGCCCACTTGCTAGCCTGTTGGCCAACTGTTCCACCTGCTCGGCATGTCCATTCTTGATGGCTTTCTCGAATATTTCACTCATCGTCTCCTTGGGAATACGCTCCTCGCCACACAGTGCTGCCATACCTCTCGAGCTCCACTTGGCACCGGCAAATTTCTCGACAATCAATTCAGTTGGAATGTGCTTTGTGGCACAGAAACTTCAAGACAGGGATTCTGTTCTCCTCGCTCACGTAATAATCGTGATGCCATCCTTCTTGGGCTGCATTGTGAAATGCAGCAACGACAGACGCAGCTGGAAAGCTTTCGTGTTCATACAGGAATATGGAAACAGCGACGCAGCCAGCACGTTCAAAGGCACGCCAGACCGACGCGGCTGCTGCGCGCTCTTTACTGTAGAGCAGTACCACAACTCGGGTAGATCCTTCGTGCGCAGCTGTCTCCAATCCTTTATCGAACGCGCTCGAAGCTACTCGCCCCGTATTCAACAAGAGCTCGAGTACGCCAATCTCATCATTTCCTACGGCTGCGCCAAAGGCTTTGCCGATCATCTCGGGATCGTTGTGTCCTTGGTTGTACAAATACCTCACACTCCGTTTGTAGCCCATTTCTGCCAGTTCAACGAACATCCGCTCCATGGTCACCGAGTTGTTCTTCATATAGGTCTCGATAATTGGCGCTACAGCAGTGAGCAACCCCGTATCGATCGCTAGCTCCAGTGCCTTCCTGAGGTCCCAAATTTTGTACGCCTCATACAACAGGAAGTTCACTATAGCAGTGTGTCCACCTTGAATGGCAAGGTACAGCGCCTCACTTGAAATATCCTCCGGTTCCTCGTAGTACCCATACTGCGTTATATCGCGTGCAACTTCTGCAACGTCAAGGTGGCCTCTTTCTGCGGCGATGTCGAGGACAGATCACGCAACTCCGCAACGAGGATCGGACCACCCGAACTCTGGTAACACATGACGAACCACCTCCGAGTGTCCAAGGCGGGCAGCAGTTGTAGCCATCTCATGCAGCACCTCAAATGTCTCGCCATCGTCGTCGTCGCTCTCAACGTCGCAACACAAGGGCAACAAATTCTCCACAGCCGCTGCGTTGCCATCTCCGGCTGCGAGGATCGCAGCACTGTGAAGAGTGTAGCCATATCTCTTCAGCAGCTCGTTTAGCCACTGCATGTCCTTCCGTCTCGCCGCCTCCGCGATGGCCTCCATCGGCTGCATCAACAAGGTGTCCAGGGTCTCCATAGCGTGCGGGAGGGCGCAAATTTCAACCGGAAAGCGGGCGTTCTCCAGTCGAGCATACTGGTCCGGACACTCAACCCATCTTCTTGCCAGCGCGCAGTTGTTCTCTTCAATTTCGAAGTGACAATGGCTACACTTTGGCTCAGGCGGGGACCAATCAGAGCGCAGTTAGCTAATCTGGAACTTCCCGCCAGTTCCAGACGGATACTTACCCAAAGTTCCAGACGACACTTACCCAGGTCATCTTTATAACATAGCCGGAACGCATTTAAACACCATCTCTACACAACATTTGACTGGCGGCGCGCCAGCCATTGCCAAACGCCATTCGCCGAGTGAGTGTGTGAGTTGATCGATCGATGGGCATGAACGCGACGGACGCCGAGGCCCCCGAGGGCGCCGTCAAGTACCGCCTCGTGGAGGCCGAGGAGGTGAGCGACAAGCCGCAGCAGGCTCCGGCGTCGTCGTCGGCCGCGCGCGCCGCCAAGCCCAAGCGCAAGGGCAAGCTCAACTGGTCGCAGTTCCCCATGGAGGGCGAGGACGCCGAGGCCGCGGACGCGTCGGCGCCGCAGACGGACGCGCCGACGTCCACCCGAGGTGGACACTACGGACGTGGACGCGGACCGCGCAACGGCAACGGAGGACGCTTCGGAGGACGCCGCCAGAACGGAGACAACAACGGCGCGTACTACAACGGCGTGTACGTGCCCACGCCCGACGTCAAGGTGACGGCGCAGTGGGCCAAGAACCAAATGTGCGTATATGTACTCAATTTCTCTAAACGTTTGCGCCCATTTTCTCTAACCGGTTAGAGAAAATGGGTCTCGTTTAGGCTAGTGCTAACCGATGTATATGTTGCTTGCTGCTGATGTTGCAGTGAGTTCTACTTTACGTCGGACAACCTGGTGCGCGACATTTTCCTGCGCCAGCACATGGACGTGGACGGCTTCGTGCCGCTGGCCTTCGTGGGCAGCTTCCAGGCCGTGTACTCGGTGCACCAGGACTACGCGTCGCTGCTGGAGGCCGTCAAGCAGTCGGAGACGCTGGAGCTGGACGAGCAGAACGAGAAGATCCGGCTGCGCGAGGGCTGGCAGAAGTGGGTCTGGCCCAACGCCGAGGGCGGCTACGGCGTGCCGCGGTACATTAAGGTGGCTGACAAGGACGCGGCCGAGCAATAGACAGGTGGACAACCGGTGGACAGACAGACAGGAGGGGGCTGACGTGGCGGCGCTGAGTTGCATATTTGCCTATTGCCTCCCACGCAGGTCGTCGACGAGCGAGGAATACCGACAGAAAAAGTAGACTACGATTCATAGAGCACACAAGCTTCACCAGGAGAAAAAGGAAACAAACATGTCAGAAAAAATAAACTCGAGAAAAACCACGCGCCCGTGTGGCATTGCTGTGATGAATGTGCCAAGGTCGAAAAAGATGGCATCACATATTAGCGAATCGTCTCGACACTGACAGGTGTGGTAAGGTGTTCCGGTGGTACAGTACGTACAAAAGGATCAAGGTTGAATCTACAAAAGCCACGGAACGAGTGGCGAGTGAAGTGATGCCCGGAATTCTGTTGAAGTGTTTGTCAACTTGTCAATTGCTACAGCCGGTATTTAGTGTCATCGACCACTTCAGCTCAACTACGGTTTCTCATTGGGCGAAAAATCGAGGTGTAGGCTTTGAGGAGCAATCCACACAGGACCGCTGTCGTATCCTTCACGATGATATATTATTGTGCTCAATGAGACTTCGGTAGCCATCCTGTAGATCCTGTTTTACGAGACTAGCTCAACCTACTGACCACTACTTAGGCTGCCGAATCGGAAGGTGAAGTCGACCCCTGCATCGAACACATACATACACAGACGAGCAATACGATGAAAATCAGGAGCAACACACCAACATCAACGGACTGGAAATCGTACCAAAATGAACCACCCGAAAGCAAAGAGTGACAACCATCCACGCCATTAATTTGCCCTGAATGAGCGACACTTGAGTCTTCATCGCTTGACCATTGCAACCAACAGCACGAATGATGCAATTTGGAGCAAGCCAAAGATGAACAGGAAAAGGATCTTTGAGCCTACATTCTCCATTGTAACCCCAGCCATTTCGGCGTGATATCGGGCACTGGGCAGATGAACCATCACCAAGACGTAGCAACAATACAATACTGGTGTTGCAGCCTCCAAATACGCCGTGACGACCAGACACTCCATAGAAAATAGAGCCTCAAGATTTTCTTGCAATATCATCCTGTGTGTTGTGGAAGATTGCGTTCTCTTTGACACGTCAAAACTTTCCGAACTTGGTGGGGGCAGAGCTCGCTTCATAGCACTGGCAACAATCGGCTGAATGGCTTCTACTCGATTTCTTGCCCAAGGTAGGTGGCGTTTAGGATAAGCGGAGGCAACTGGAGCAAAGGAAGGTCCCGAACTAGAAGCATACGACATTCTTCTGCTCGAAATGCCGTGTGAATAGGAGATTTTGGCCAGCTTTTCCAAGAGATCTTTACTCTCTCGGGATACTTCGTGAGGGAGGCATGAATATACTCGAATACCCGGACGAAGCTGTCTCTCAAACTTTTCTGGATCTCGGCATAGCGAGCTAAGGGCAGCCAGCAAACTGTCGCCAGTCCGGGCTGCATCTGTTTCGATACCAATGTGCTGATGAAGCCTCGATAAAAGTGTTCCAGTTCGCTTGTGCAGCCCGTACAACATAACGGCGGTTTGGAATAGATCGGTCCCAGTGATGGCAACGGCGCTAACGAGAGATGACGCGTTCTGCATGCACGTTGACACGTACACTGCGTTGAAGAAATCCACCGTAAAGATGACTGCCTCTGGCGCCATATCTTCCATGTGCACTGCGCACCGTAGCACGACATTTTTCAGAGCAGTTTTGATCACGGGTAGGAGAAAAATAACAGGAAGCTGATACTCGGTCCCTTGGGCGAGGCGAAACAACGTCTCGTAGGCTGGATACGTCACGGCCATAAGATTCTGAGCTACCAGGAAGCGGATGTACTGCATTAGCTGCTTCCGGCTTGACGTAACGTGGTGGAAAATCTGCCCTCCAAGAACTATACGAAACGAGAGCGTATATATCACGTAGAATAACGGAGCTAGACTCAACACGAAGAACGGCACCGGAAAGATGAGGTGCATCGATATGAGCGCGGCAACTAATGTGATGGCAGCCGATGAACAAATGCACAGCAAAGCCTCTCAAGCCCAGCCAATGTTCACGCCATCAATAAAATACTGCGACTGGTCCACGACAACGCGAGCGATCACGATCGCGAGAATCGCCGCTCGAATACAGAATCCGTAGTTTTCCTGCCATCCTTTCGCTGGATCTTGAAGCGGTATGGATTCCTGAACTAGGACCAGCGCAACGGTAGGCATCGGAGTGCCAATGCACACAAGAAATACGCGGAATAGGGGCGTGTTTCTGGTGTATTCTTCGAGAGCGAGTAGCCGATGGATTGAGTAGCTGCCCCCGTAGTAAGTTACTTGAAGTTGTTTCCAAACACGGAAAAGTTTTACGAGCCAGGTGCACCGACAGGATTTTCGAGAACGTGACGAGGCTTTGGGAGCTTCATTCAGATGCACAGAAGTCGCTGCCACCATCGTGATGACTGTCGCTTTCAGTGGCCAAGCTGGTGCTGGTCCAAAAGAAACATAACTTCACCGTTGAGTAGTCAAGAAAACTATTCTCCTCGCGGCTACTACAACTGATCTAATAGTAGCATTCCGTAAGAATATTTTGCAGTTATTCTGATACCTGGAGATTGGCGTACAAGAAACAGTTTTACAACCGTGAAGACGGATGAAAATCGTTTATGCTGGTAGAGGGTGATGACAACAAGACAGCGAACATCCTGAAATCTAGATATTATCTGTCAGTTTTGCCTGCTGGCTAAGTTATCGCGAATAATCTGGCGTATTCCATCGTGGCCAGCTAGCCTAAGTGCATACTGCAACTTGTACGTGGGCCAGTAGCGACGTGGCTTCACCAAGAGCACGACGATATCCTCCCGGCCTTCGCGCACTGCTGTCAACAATGCCTCGTTTTTCGCTACGCTTGGTACACAAGGAATATCGACCAGCGTTCCGATAATGTTTTTGTCACTCGCTCGCCCAGCAGACGCAAACAGATCATGAATCGCACTCCAAGACCAACGATGCTTGGTATATAATAGGTCCACAACACTGTGTTGGCGTTTGGGCGCTGCATGTCGTAATAACCTCTTAAGCGTCGCGGAAGAAATACTCTTTTGACCGACGATGAAGTCGATAGCGTGGGCACTACCGTTCGAAGCAGCACTCGTCAACGCCTCCGTTGTCACGTCCACAGAGATACACGGTTTCTTCCACAGCTGCTTCGCAAGACCAACGTCGTCCCTCTCCGCAGCATAGATAAATGCTCGAATGATGACGCTCGGAGAAGCAGCTTCTTCGGTGCACAACAGCTCCAACACGCTTGAATTGTTGCAAGCGATAGCGATCTCGACACTCGCGTTTACCATGTTGGCTTGCACACACTCCATCTTCAAAAGATATTTCACAATTTCAACGCTTTCACGACAGCCATTGTTTTCCACTGCTGTAATAAAGAGGTTGTCGATGCACTCGGTAGGAATGGCTGTGTTTAAGTATAAAAAATTGACGATAGCAGCTTTACCTGCCTCCTCGAAGGCTCTCGCAATGCAGCCTGGAGACAGTTGCGTCTTACGAAAGAGAAATCGCACGGCACTGAACTTCCCATATTGCGAGGCTTGCTCGAATGCTAACTCAAAAGCTTTTCTGCGAACCCGCCCAGTATCCAATAACACTTCCAACGCACGAATGCGTTGGTACTTCGCCGCATCAACAAAAGCAGCACCAACAAACGCCACAGCGTCATGACCGTGGTCGTACAAATAGCGAACACTTGCAGCATACCCTCTCCTGGCCATAAGAACCAAGAGATCGTCGTTCGTCCCCAACTCATGAAAAGTTGGGAGAAGATCCTGCATCAGCTCAATGATGTGTTTGTTCCCATCGCATACGGCAAGTTCAAATGCTTTGGCGGCGTCCCAATTCAACTTCCCCGGCGTAAGTAAAACCCGAATCACGTCGCCATAACCCCCCGCAATAGCTCTGTTTAGAGCCGTACTCCGCTGCGAAGCCATCAGACAGGTTGGATACGGTCCTGCCAGTTCGTCAGCGTGTTTCATCACGAACTTAACCACCTCGACATGCCCCTTCTCAGCGGCAACATCCATAACTCTCCACGCAATTCGACTTCGCTTAAAACTCGACTCAACATTGAGCAGCACCATTTCCACCACATCCAGACGCCCATGTTTCCCAGCAGCGACTGCCGCCTCCGTGGTCCTGTCCACCTCGGACTCCGCCAGCAGCACCACCAAAGTTGCCGTTTGCCCTCTCTCTGCCGCGGTAACAATTGCGTCCGACAAGTCGAAAGGGAAATGCTCTCTAGATAGGAATAACTCTTGCAACTTCTGCACTTCCCCCGACTCCGCCAACTCGGAGGCAGCCTCCTCTGGTGTCATCAGCATCCAGTTGAGCAGCTCAATCACATGAGGCAGCGCAGCGACCGTCGGAGGGAGACTGTTCCGCAGCCAGACCTTGCGGGTCGCGATGGGGACGCGGTGTCCGAAGTAGGTCACATAGCGGGCTCGCTTGGTCGTGGAGGTGTCGTCGCTGCCGCAGACTCGCTTGTGCATGGACTCTTTGGACTTTGCCATGTTCCCATAGAGTTGTACCGGTACCAAATTTATGGTACACTTACCTTCGAGTAGTTTTTATCAACTTCGACTGAGGAAAGGAACTTGAAGACGCAGCTCTGCTAAAACGTTGTGACTCGATTCAGATAACCTTTTTGCTGCATACGTCCTTCAAGGCCTCGGCTGTCCCTAAACTTTCTGCGGCCTCGATAGCTCTTTCATAGTAATCCGACGACACTTTACCTGTCTCCCACAGAAAGCTGGCGGTCTCAATATCAGCGACTGCACTCACGAACGCTTCCCCCACCAGGTCGGAGTCATCGTGCCCTGCTTGGTACAAATACTTCACGGCCTCAGGCGTCCCCGTGCGAGCCAATCGCACGAGCATGTCCTCTCCTCCAACCTCTTCCTCGCAGTAGTCTTCATAGATCATCTCAGCAATTTGGGGCTGTTCGCTCAGCAGTGCTTCATCGAAAGCGCCATCGACATCCCAGTGGTATTGCTTAGAGCCCAGAAGACACGCCACCACGCCAGCATGTCCGCCCGAAATTGCACTCGACAGCGCCGAACTCCGCTCGCTTGCTTGACGATACTCGTCCTCCTTTGCGTAGCTAGATACAAAATCCACGATATCAGCATGTCCACCCGCTGCGGCTTCATCCAGAATCTCCCACGCCGCGTCAACCTTGTTGATCTCAACATCCTGCTCGTAGCCGTAGTACACGAACTTGCCGCGGTGCTCCCGCTCCTGGGCAATCTCCCTGAGCAACATCTGCACAACGTCGAGGTGGCCGTTCCTGGCAGCATCCATCGCAGCCTCCATCGCAGCCTCCTTCAGGCAAGCGACAACACAGTCGTCCAGAATGAACTCCCCGTCCCCCATTACGTTGGGTAGCAACGTGTCCACCGCCTCAACTCGGCCTTTAGCTGCGGCATACTGCATCACTTGGGACGCATTGCAGTCGGATCTGTCGAGTAGAATCTCCAGCAATGGGGAGTCGTCCAGCCTCATGGTTTCCATCGCAGCCTCCTCCGGTGCCATTGCTAGTGCGTTGATGAGGTTGAGCACATGTGGCAGTCCTAGGATTTCCATAGGGAAATGCGGGTCGGCGGCGCCTCTTGCGTTGACTTGACTCTGAGCTGCGTCGCGTCGTTCATGAATGACTGCGTTCCTGGCACGCTTTGCCTTGGGGGAAGCGTGGGTGGTGTCTACTAGCTCTTCTCGCTGCGCCCGCATCCTGGATTGAGTGGTGATTGCAATCCCTGCGTTTTGGCGGGAAAGTGGCTCAAGATTTGGTGCAGTTTGTATACACTTCGTAGTATACACTAGTACGTGTAGTTGTGGTTCACGACCCAGTGCACGTACGAAGGCACCGCGTTGCCTGGGGCTCGTGGACCTCTCGGTGTCACTCCATGTAGTAGTACACTAACGACCAGGCTCCGTGGAAAGATGCCAAGGACTCACGTGAAAAAATAGTCTCTTGATAATTATTTTGCGCTTTCGGCGCGCAAACCATGCCAATGTCTACTTCACGCATGCCAAAACGGCTCTTGAACGATAAATTCGGACAAGCAGAAACCTTGACTGGCCATGCTCTGTTACTAGACTCTCCTAGTTCGTGTCGCGTCCGATCCGCCCAGTCAGGAATTGTTGCAGCTTCTGATTTGTCGTCGCGTTCAGTGCTTCGGTCAGCGATTCGAGTGGTAAATTTCCGCGCCATTCCATGTACTTGACAGCTTTCACTCTGTCGTTCCTCGCCGCGAGCATGAACGCTTCGATCTTCACGTCACGAGAGGCTTCTGGCTTGTCCAAAAGAAATTCAACTGCGTCAGTGTATCCTCGGCGAGCGGCGTTGAGAAGAGCTTTGCGGACCACTGCTTCAGGAATATGCCCTTCGTCGTACAGAAATTCTCGCAAATGCGAGTTGCGCCCAGAGTTGAACACCCGCATAAAGGCGCTCTGCAGCAGTTCAGGAGAAATCAAGTCTTTTTTCACCAAAACCTCCATAATGTCTTGGGATCCTTTCGTGAATGCACTCTCAAACGCCTTGATGGCCGCACCAGGCGACAGACGATGGTCATCAACTAGAATCTCGACCACTCGAGACTGGTTGTCGTTCACAGCTGATAGAAGTGCCTCGTTAATCACGCCGGATGACAGGCAAGACTGCTCGATCAGGAATTTCACCACGTCAGCGCACCTGCCTTCGGAAGCTCCATTGTGGCAAGCGACACGAAAAGAAGTGCCAATCGACTCCGCGCGAATCTTGTCGGTCTGCAGAAGACACTTGAGCCCGGTGACGGTATTGTGCGTACTATCCTTGAACGCCTTGTTCAGTATATCGGCCGAGATGCTTCTCTTGTTGAGCAGACTCTTCATGAATTCAACAAATCCACAACAGGCTGCGCTCTCAAAATCCTTTTCGAACTGTTCTGACGAAACTTTCCCAGTCTCCCACAAAAAGTCGGTAATCCCGATATTCCCTGAGGCACATAGGAACGCTTTTCCTACCAGGTCGAGGTCATCGTGGCCCGCGTGATACAGGTACTTGAGTGCGTCAGTCATCCCTGTGCGGGCCATCCGAAGGAAAATGTTATCGACGGGGTACTCCGGGTGGTACGCGTTGTATATCACGTTGGCCACCTCAAAGTGTCCGGCCTTCGCAGCCTGATCAACGGCATCAAGGACATTCCAACGATACCCACGACTAACCAGATACGCCACAATATCAGTGTGACCGCGAGAAATGGCGCTGAAGAGACCCGAACTCGTGACACTCCCGGGAGGACTGCCATAGTCGTTGTCATCGTGTGCGTAACGAGCTGCAAATTTCACAATATCTGCATACCCGTCTGCTGCGGCCGCGTCCAGGATACTCCACGCACAACGGTTCTTGTGCGCGATGATTTCTTGCTGAGAAAAGTACCCAACGGCCCTGTATTCTCGTTGCTGTACAATCTCCTTCAGCAATACTTGCACCACTTCGAAGTGCCCGTTGCTGGCAGCAGTCACCGCTGCGTTCTTCAAGTCTTCGATAACGTAGAAATTCAGTGTGAACTCCCCCGTGCCCATTATTTTGGGTAGCATCGCTCTTACAGCGCCAACTCGACCGCTAGATGCGGCATATCGAAAGACTTCAGTGGCGTCGCAGTCGGACCTCTCCAGTATACGTGAAGTCGTTCGCTTTGATTGCTGCCTCCGCCGCCTCCAGTGGGGTCATCGCTGCTAGCATGTTGATGGAGCTGAGAACATGGGGCAGCGCTAGAATCGCGCCAGGAAAAAGGGCGCCCCGCAGGTGTTGGTACTGGGGATCAACACTCCCCTCACTTGGACTTGACTCTGGAGTGGATCGCCAGCACAGCTGCGTGCAGCCTTGGCATGTCTTGGCTGAGAGGAAGGTTGGGAGCGGTCTGCTCGCTTCCCGGGTCGCGTCGTCACTGGCATTTCTGCTGCAAAAAGCTCCCGCTTCGTGTGTTCCCACTCACGTGGAGAGAAAGAATGACTGCAGAAAATGCTACTTCAACTTGGAAAAGGCCGCAATTGTGTCTAAAAACTGACACTCTGGACCATTCCTCTGGACGTAAGCTGGTAAAAAGGTGCCTGGCTGCCACAAGTCGGTCGCTTCAAGATTGCAGCTAGACACATGAGATCGAGTTCGTTTATCAGCTTGGGTGGATGAGGGCCTACGCTAAAGTTTATGTCAGATAGAATGCATCACGCAGGATTCAAGAGGTTTTATCAATCGTGCACTTGGAGACTAGAATACGCATCCTTGTCGGCTTGGTATTTTTGGAAGTTTCCGTCGCTAAAAAACCACCTTTGGGCAGCACCAAGGAACGGAGAACGCATTTGTTAAAGGTGGAGACCATGAAGCGCAGCCGTGGCAGTGACAACGAGCCCCCACGAGCCATGAGTGCAGCTGGTGAGCTGGAAATTGCTGCCGACTACCCCTACAAGAAACTCAAAGACGCGCGATTTCCTGTAGCAATTGCGAGTCTGCATCCCGTACTTGACGCGATCAACGAGTGGGCCAAGACACCCGAGGAGGCAATTCTGGAAGCCGTGCAAGGCAGCAAGAGATGTGAAGGAAAGATTTGGCTATGGAGCAGTGGGGAAGGCCATGGCACTAGCTGCCGAGGCTGGTCTGCTGGACATCGTCAAGTTTTTCCTGGAAAACGCTGGTCACTACAGCGAAGAAGAGGAGGAGGGGGAGGAGGAAACGGATGAAGAGGCGGGTGAAAATGAAGACGAAGACGAGTGTGACAAGTACTTGACCTGGGAAGCGAGGAGAGATGCTGCTGTTGTTGCTGCAGGCAGCGGTCATCTCGATATCGTGGAATACATATTTCCGGAAATTGTTTGGCGCGAATACGATTCAGATGATGAAGCCGGAGACCGCCAGTTCTACCAAGGGAGAATCTACCGAGCAACGTGGAGTGTGCTGGAAGCTGGAGCTGAGAATGACCACCTTGAAGTCGTCGAATTCTCCGTGAATCACGCAAAAGATCGAGATTATTGGCATTGGTACAACCCCACCATGAGAAAATTATGTGCTTTGGCGCGTGCAAGCGCTAAAGGCCACACCGACGTCGTGATTTTCTTGCTCAGCGATAGGGAAAATTGCTGGAACATCGCTAGAGCATTTGAGAAAGCAGCAGTACCTGGCAACGAGCTTCTGGCCAATATACTTTACGATGTGTACTCACGCCGGGAGAAACACGACTTGTTCGTCCGAATGGCGATGGCTGGAAGTACTAGCGCCGTGGAGTATCTTCACAAGAAACATCCAGTAGAATCAGCATCGTTAGAAGCTGGGTTTCTCGCTGCAGTGACCCATGAATGGATCGATATTATCGAGTTTCTACTGTCGACAGACGAAGTTTCAGCCGGGCTATTTGACAAAGCCTTTGTGCTGGCCTCAAGCAGGGGAAAACTCAAATCTGTCACGTTGCTGTATGGAAAGAAGCGCGCTTCGCCGATATCCATCATCGACGCCCTTGAGACCGCGGGCAGTCTTGCTGTGATCAAGTTTTTGTATTCAAATGAAGATGTCTCCGTCAGTTCCATTGCCGCAGCTTTTACAAACGCTTTAAGATACGGACCTACCAGGGAAACGATCAAATCGTTCTCTAGCGAGCTCAGCGAAGAAAGCACACGGATTGTGTGCTACTTGTACGCAATGAACTGTATTCCACCGGAGGCAGTCAGTGACGCGTTTCAATGGGTGGTTTTCAAAATTCCCGTCGATGATGCAACAGCCATGTACACAGAGCACAGCATCAGTTCTGCAGCTATTGGGACTGCTTTTGAGAGAGCGGTCACGGAGAGACGAGGTCTGGCACTCGTAAAGTTTCTTATTGACCAAGGCTCAGTCTAACAAAAGTTTCTGGATCAAGCATTTCTGATGGCAGCTCGATGCGGCCGAAAGCGAGCTCTGCTACTTCTGTACAGCAGCTTAGATTGTCCAGCGAACGTACTGACGGAAGCACTGCATAACACACGAAACCGCAAGATCAAGAAAACACTGCAGCTTGAGCTCGAGCGGCAGTTCGGCTTCCACGGAAGCAAGCTAGCCAACTAGCACCCAACTCTAACAAAACTATACAAAACATATCTACACGGTGCATGAAATCTACGACGCTGTTACTTAGTAAAACCATTGCAATTATTTACCATAATAGTTAGTCCCATTTCTGACGTGCAGCCATGGTCCATGTAGTGGCCGCATAGTTACGACAGACGTGATGACGAAATGTTTGTTGGATCACACGGGTTTTCTTTTTCCTGCTTCAGATTACGGCCAGTTGCATCCTAATGTAGGGGGGGAAGAGGGTCATGTACGATAAAGATCAACTTGGAAGCTATGCCATTTTTTTCTGCAAGCGACAACATACAGTAGTCAAAGCATACACACCTGCATTTTGTCGTATACAGGTACACGCACGTGAACTACTTGCAGTCGCGTTGCCTGCCTCATTCCTGGTCATCAGTCTTGTCGTTACTACTCGTGTGCGTACCATAACGCCATCAGACTTACCGCTTCAACACTCAACAGTTTGCGGCCATGTTGTCTGCAGCCAGTTGCCCTGTTTTGGAAAGAAACTAACGGCGAACGTGATTACAGGCATCACGCTTACCGTTATTGTCGTTTAATCGCCTATCATGGCGTTTGTCCTGCAACTTGCTCAATCAGCACGTGGCTCGGGCGATGGTTACTGTATTACGCTGTTTGCGCTGTTTGCGCTCGCATAGCGCAGCCAGCTTGTCCGGCTTTGCCTCTTGAACACTCGTCGCATCAGTTCTCAGTTTGCCAAGACCACCACATTCGCCCCCTCAAATCAAGTGACCAAGAAATGAAGCTCGCGGCCTCCTTCGCCCTTCTTCTCGTTGCGATGGCTGCGATGCCTACCGATTCGGCAAGGTCCTGTCGCGGCGAAGACGCCTGCGACAGCCTCTACCTCAGCGATACAGCAAAATTCGATAAAATCAGCAAGTGCTGCGACACGAACGAGTACGCTTCTGACCAGGCTGTAAGGGACTGTTGCCGGCAGAGCTGCGTCTACAACAGTCCCTGTAGGTTTTAGTCAGCGTGCCGTTAGTGGCTTCGGTGGCATGCACCATTACGTCGGTGAAGGCATACGGGAGTCAGATTTACTAGACCATCGAGCTTCACGAAACTGGCATACATAAGGACACAACTTCGCATGAACATTGACATCTTTTTGAGCTTGTACAATTGCACACTAGTTTGTTGCGTTTTGTTGTCGTTTACTGACTTGCGTCTCTGAATTGTGTTACCGACAGCCTTCGAAGCACAAACTTCGATTATATCCCCCCATAAAGGTGGCCCGTTGCGATTTAATGCGTATGTGGTAGGCGTGCATACACCATGACGACTTCCATGGTGATAAGCTGACTTCTTCTCCACTGGCTCGGTCGCTTTCAATACGGACGCCACACTTTGGTACGGCTGCGTTAAGCTACTGCAGCTTTCATTTGGAGTCACAGTATACCTCGGTGCTGTTAAAATCATCACGTTCAGGTCTTCAATTGCCAGCGAATGAAAAATAGTTTGCAGTGTTTGCGTCGGGAAAAGCGCTTTGCTACGGATCTCCTTCTCTGTCACCCGCTGCTGGATCTCCTCAAACGCACTGACGTCTTCCGAGAACCTCGGTAGCCACCGCCCGCCCGCATCCTTAGCTTCAAACAGGAAAATGCTCGTTTCGAGGACTTCATTGTCGTCGCAGAATGCCACTTTCTTGATCAGCGCCTTCGATCGGTCGATAATCACGGGGAAGCTGGACGTGCTGGAAGCACCGACCACTCTGCACCAAAGCACCACAAACTCGATGGGCAGGGCGTCGTCCAACGAGCGAGCGCGCTTGCTCAGTATCCCAGGCATAACGACCCGGACAAGAAGATGCACATCTCTGCTCCCCGCGCCCTTAAAGTGGCGTTTAACTGGATGATGCAGAGGGATTTCTTTCCGACAAACGGATTTAACCATTGGCTTAGATCCTGTCATTAACGCGGTTGCTTCAGGTCCATTCTGGGGAAACCAGTCACCGCGCTCGGTCTTGGCCAAGTACAGACAAACCATCGAGTAGTCAATCCCGGCGAAGAATGTCGGGTTTTCAGCGTCGATGGCCTCCAGTAAGTCCCACACAATCTCCGTCGGCTTCATCAGGATGGTCTGGGGTTCCTGGCGGGCTCCAATCAGTAAAACCCATAGCTCTCTGCTTGTTTCTTTCTCCGCTTGTGATACACCGGGGTGCGGATGAACAAGTTCCCCCAGTTCTGGCTCCATGGCCCGCACGATAAGGTGAGGGACGTTAGGTCCCGTCGCTCCAAAGAGGTGTCCCACCGATTTATCGAGGCAAAGCTCCGTCTTGCAAATTATCTCAAACGCAATTCTCCAATCCGCGGCTTAGAAATCCACCCATCTCGATCCATTCACCGTTGTCTAGTCGGGCTGGATACAGTCTGAACTCGGCGTTTTCGCGCTCTGCGAAGACTGCCGGGAAGGATATCTTAAGAGCACTCGCCAGGTCTGCGCTAGCTGCCACACGTAAGCTCATCAGCCTTCTCCCAACGAGCAGCCACCACAGTGTGAACTCCGCCATGCTGCCAATTGCTCGAAATGGACAATGACTGGTGTAGTTTTGTTCATTGATTGATATATTCAGATTCGTACATTTTGGTTTAGAATTTTGGTGAGCGGCCACGATTTTGATTTGGTCTGCGATAGGAGCAATAACGTTACTTCCTATCCCAGTATAAAGTCAAAGCTGAATAATTGGAATTGCGTTCAGATGTTGCATGCTTTCCGTTCAGCAATAGCTGAAAACGACTCGGATCGACGGATGCCAACGTCCATTCGCTCCATTAAATCGAACGCCATTAAAGGAAGAACTCTGTAAGACACAAAAACATCGAGTTCTCCAAAGCCGTGAACGGAGTAAGGTAGGGCCACAAGCACCCAAACTACCGACTCGATTCTACAAAACGATTTTGTGAATCCACTGGATGCAGTGCCAGCTCTCTTTGTCGCGAGTCACTTTGTCGGACCGGTTTGGGGCGGGCCGCCGCTGTATAGGAGTAGTAAGTGCTGCCTGTGCTTATAGGTTTATGGGGCACAAATAGCAAGGAGGTCACTAAGCAAAATGCAATAAGTGCTCCATACGACCTGTGTGGTCCTTTTAAGCAAAATTCACGACTGACCTTCCTTCTACTCCTAACTCTTCCTCTCTACCTCTGCAGATCCTTGCGTTTCAGCGCCTTCGGGTGACTCCGTTCCCGCTCACCCCTCCCAAAGACTTGATCCGTTCACCTTGACGGCCCTCAAAGCCGCCTAACATGCCATCCGTCCCCGAAGTCCCGCCACGACACGGCGAAACACATCATCCCTCCGAGATACCTCCGGGTAGCGGCCCACGGGTCTCCACCTTAGAGACAACCCGGCCCACGGCCCACAACTCCTCGTCCGCAGCCACAGCAGGTGGACGACCTCAGGCACTCATCGTCGCCCACACAGAGTTGGAACGGTCCGAGCCGCTCCGACTCGGGACATCCTCCCCGACTGCATCTCGGCGTCCTCGCCGAGCGCACGCAGCTTGATCCACTTCTCTCCTTGCTTGCAAGACCCTCCGTTCGGCCTGCAATCCACTTCGCGTCCGCACCTGCACTCTCGGCGCATTGCCCCCGCCGTCCATCCTCCAGAATGCCTCACTTAGACGCTCAGCCTGCTCCTGCTCCTCGAGAGCCGCGCACCACGCAGCGTAGCCCTCCGTGGCCATAGTCAGTGGCGAATGCTCGCCTGCCGACGCCTCGTAGAGCCTCCACAACTTGCTGGTTATGCATACCAGCGCAACCCAAACGTTCACCACAAGCAACCAGTAGTTAGTCACTATTGCCTGCTCGCCCTCCTCGGAGGCGAACCAGCAATCGAAGACCACGACTTCGGCGAACACGCTGGCCACGCCCTGGCAGACCCACTCGACGACTTCGTAGATGAACAGCACGGCGTAGAACGCCGAGAACATGATCAGGGACGTCAGCGTCCACACCACCTTGGCGACAAGCTTGGCACGGGCGACCGAACGGCCAGACTCCAGACTCGCGCCCGTGCAGTACTTGGAGCACGCCTTCCGTCCCGACGCCTAAGTCTCTGGCAAGAAGACGCACCACCATTCGTGGAGGGCGTCAAGCCACTTGCAGAGCAACCTCCCCAGCCCGTCTTCGTGCTTGCCCTTGGATTCCAGCACAACCAACGGGGTGGCCAGCAGGGCCTCGTAGCACTTCCACACGCGAGTTTGGAGCGGCTGCAGTTGCACGGCAGGCCCACGGACATACCTGCAGTAGCGCATGACGCATAACTTGGCCAGCACGCTCCATTTCAGGGCGAAGTCGACGAACGCAGCGGCGATCCGTGAGCCAATGCTTCGCAGGGGGCCCGTAACCGTCCACGACACCGCTCCAGCAGTGAGCCACGCCAGCTCCCAGCGACGCTCCACCGCAACTTGACACGCTGCCTCAGCAGCGACCACCACTATTGCCGCCAGGCCGTTCACCACGTCCGTCGCCCACGCCATCGTTCCAGCAGCGCTAATTCATAATGACGGCCACTTCAACGCGTCCGGACCGTCCGCGCGCGCCACTAGCGGCAGCCCTTGGCGGTCAACATCGACTTGCAGCGGCGCAGGGCAGCCAAGGCCCCGTTACAGCCAGTTGGTCAACAGCGGCGCTCGCGGGCTCTTCGAAAGTGACCAGCCGCGTCCCAGGGGCTAGACGTGCTGGACGCCATGGCCATGGACGTCCTGTCGGGTGGCGACGCGCGCCGCCTGAACCAGATCCTCGTGAGCCTGCCCCACCCCGATCAGATGCAGGCCGGCGAGCCTGCCGAGCACTCCGTCCTGTCGATCCCGCTGCCGCCGTTGGTGCCCACGCCACAGTCGACGCCACCACCACCACGTCCATCGACAGGGACCAGATCGAAGCCACGGACGTCTTCCAAGACGAGGCCGCCATCGAAGAAGAAACAGAAGGCCGAGGCCTACGACTTCCGGTTGCCGAAGACGGCGCCCGCGCGACTGAAGATCGACCTGACCGCACTTGCGCAGCGCGCCTTCAGCAAGGGCCTCGCTCCGTTCCGCTTGGCGTACCCCTGGCGCAAGCAGTGGTGCTGGTACCCGCCATCCGAGTATCCCGAGTTGCACCTCGCCCACTACCTTGCCAACATGCGCTTCCGCGAGCTGTTTTTCCTGTGGGCGCTGTACGCGCCTTGTCTGAATGCCGACCAGCGGCGCAAGGAGAAAATGAATGCGTGCCGAGCGCGGAACGAGCTCATCAGCTACAACATCGAGGAGCGAGGGTACTTCGGCTTTCTCGACGACTTCGAGAACGGTGCTCATGACACGCTCATGTGGTTGGGAGGCAGAGCGGCCAAGCACTCTGCCGGCGCGGCTAAGAGCAAGGGCGCGGCGCACGAGGACCTCGTGGCTCCCGCCGTCAAACAGCGAGCTACCACTCCGTCCAAGCCAGGGGTTCCGGTTTCTCGCTCCAGCAAGTCAGGCGAGTCCGAAGACTCCAGCGACGACAAGAAGAAGCCGGCGGCCAAGGACGACAGTGACAAGGACGACAAGGCCCACCAAGGCCCCCGTCGCGGCCAAAGAGACGCTGCCGGGCGACGAAGCAGACGACGACGGCGAGGTAGCGAGCGAGCCTCCGACTAAGAAGCTCAAGTCGCGTTCCGCAAGCGTCGACAAGGCCAAGTGCACCTCGGATCTCCGTTTATCTTCTTCATTTCGTTGTAGTCGAGTCTAGTGCAGCCGCAGCACTAATTTTGCAGGTAAATCCAAATAAAACATGAACTTGACATGCATATCCACCATTCTTGAGCTGCTCGTAAATCCATATCCACAATCACAGGTTCTTCAGCTCAAGAACATCACCATCTACGCGAGCAGCAAATAGTCATCATCGACTTGGGCGTTAGCGTCCGCCAAACGCGCACTTCGACGAAGCTCCGGCAATCCCTTCTTCCTCCTATCCGCTTGCTCAGAAGCGGTCACCAACGACGCATACGCTGGCATCAAAGCCTACCTGGGCAGCCAGAACACCTCATACGTGCTGGTCATCGTCAGGTACTTCACGCCCAGACCGTCCTTCATCTTCGCCACTATTTCCACGATGGGGGCTTCCACGCCCACAATAACAGTGTCCTCATTTCCTAGTGTCAACCGTTCCGCGTAGCTCGACGCAGGGAGGTCGGCCTCTTCCAATGGCCCCTCTTCTTCGTTCTCCTCACTAGTGCCCACACCCTCGGGCACTTCATCCATATAAGGCCGGGTCCACTTGCCACGATACCTTTTGAGCCTATTCACGTTCACGGTCACCGTTTTGCTAGGATGAGTCGGGATGTCGACCCGATAAGCGTTCTCGCCGACCTTGGCTACGATCCGATAGGGACCGTGCCAAGCTAAGGCAAGCTTCTTCGTGCGCACTTCGCCGCGTTTCGCCCTGAACACCTGGTAGACCCACACCGGGTCTCCTACTCCATAATTCACTTCGATTTGCCCTTCCAGGCGCTGCTCGTGCCGATCTTGCGCCTTCAACAATTGACGCTCAACGAAATGTCGCGAGAAACGGAGAGAGCTGTACAGCTCTCGCCTATACTGAGCCACTTCATTACTCCGCCACTTCTTGCCAAGATCGAGGAAGGCCACGTCCAACGGAAGCACTGGGTCGCGCCTGTACAGCGAGAAAAACGGCGAATCTCCCAGGGCTTCGTGGTAAGCCGTCCTGTAGGCAGATAGCACTCTAGGAAGATAAACATCCCAATCATCTTGAGCCTCACTCACATGCATTCGTAGCATTCCTATGAGCGTTCCGTTGAATCTCTAGACGAGTCCTTGAGTCTGAGGGTGGTAGGCAGCACCAAAGAGTTTCTTAATGCCTAACGTCTGATAGAAGGACTTGGCCACCACAGACGTGAAGTTCGAGCCGTTGTCGCTCAGCAACCGCGACGGCACTCCGTGCCGAGACACCACTCCGATCACCATCACCTCCACGAACGTCATGAAGTCCAAGCGTTCCACGGCGAACGCCTCAGCCCAGCGAGTGAAGTAATCAACGAAAACTAAAATATAGCGATTGCCACGCTCGGTTTCGGGCAGAGGCCCCACGGCGTCCACCACGAGCAACGAGAACGGCCCCGTCAGATCCACGATGGGCATTCTCTGCATTCGACCAGCGCGCCACGGACGCGCACCCTTGCCACTTCTGCACTTATCACATTCGCGCAAATACTCCTCGACGTCCTGTCGCCACCCTGGCCAGTACGCGTGGCGCCTCACCTTCTCGAGCGTCTTCGTGAGGCCGAGGTGCGACGACAGTAGATCAGCGTGACAAAAAAGTAAGACCGTTTCAACGAACGGAAGCGGTATCACGGGCACGGTCAGCGATCGAGCGGGTCCGACGCGCGCGGGGAGATTCACTCTGCGCATCAACAACTCGTTCTCGACGGCGAACTTGGACGTGATCCTCACAACCTTCACTCGTAAGTTAGGGTCCAGTGGCAGCGCTCCACCCGTCAGGAACGCGATCAGGGCCATCACCCACGGGATCCTCCGCTGCTCCACCTTCAACTGCTCCATATCGAGTCCGAACAAGTCCACGGACGACGGAGGGACGCCCGTCGGCGCGGACTCGTCCTCAGTAGCGTCTTCCGGCAACGGGACCGCGGTCTCCGCGCTCGTCTCGCCGCCACCGTCTCCAGTCATCCGTTCGGGCGCCACGTCGGACGGCTCCCCGACTGAGTCGGAAGCCACGGCTCGATCGGACGGCTCCCCGACTGAGTCGTTGGCCACGGTCTCGGGCGAGTCGCCCGATTTAGCAAGTCGGCCATGCCCACAGGCGAGCCCCCCGGGTTCAGCAGGTCCGCTATGGTCAGCGCGTTCACACTTGCGGTGGGGAGGCGCGACAAGCCGTCCACGTGCCCCATGCTCGTCCCGGGCTTGTGATGCACTCGGAATTGTAGGTTAGACAGCTCGGTCGCCCAGCGAGCGAGCTTAGCATTGGTCGTGCGGTTGCCAGGACTGAAGATCCAGGTAAGCGCCTGATGGTCAGTGAATAGATCAAACTCTCGCTTATCCAGATAGCAGCGGAACTTCCGCGTCGACCAGACAATGCCCCAGCATTCAATTTCAGAGATTCCGTCTTGGTTGTTAAACCAGTGCTTCGGAGAGCCTGTCAGTAACTTGCTAGCATAGGCGACAGCACGGTCTCGACCGTCCACCTCCTGCATTAGACAAGCATCGACAGCATACCTTGACGAGTCGACGTAAAGCGTGAATCGTTTCTTCATGTCCGGGTAGACTAGGATAGGAGGAGTGACTAGAGCCCTCTTCAGCTGGCGGAACACCACCTCACAGTCCTCGTTCCAGACGAACGGAATGTCTTATATTTTCAGGCGTTCCAGCGGCGTAGAGATCAGAGCGTACCCCGGGATATACCGGCGGAAGTAGCTCGTCAGCCCCAAAAATGAACGGATATCATGCACATCGCGCGACCTCAGCACGTTCATGACGGCCTTCACCTTCTCGGGGTTCGGGAGGATGCCCATGGGTGTCACAATGTGCCCGAGAAAGGCGACCTGACTCCTGCCCCAGTGGCATTTCTTCATCTTCATTTTGAAGCCGGTCTGTTGAAAGCGGGTCAGCACTTGCCGAAGGCGAACGAGGTGCGACGGGAAGTCGTCGCGGAAGATGACGCAGTCGTCCAAGTACACCAAGCACACGCGCCACTTGAGGTCGACAAGCACGGTCTCCATCAACCGTTCGAAAGCAGGTACAGCATTGCATAGGCCAAAGGGCATGACTAACCATTC
Organism: Phytophthora sojae; assembly: GCF_000149755.1. NCBI lineage: Eukaryota > Oomycota > Peronosporomycetes > Peronosporales > Peronosporaceae > Phytophthora > Phytophthora sojae. The sequence continues at coordinate 5,954,071 of NW_009258118.1, forward strand.
GAATAGACCGTATTTGCATGTGAAAGCCGTTTTAGCAATACTGTCTTCATGCATGGACACGTTCCAGTAGCCTGAGGCGATGTCCATGGTCGAGAACAGTTTGGCTCCACTCAGCACGTCCAGGATGTCGTCAATCAGCGGCATAGGATAGCAATCTTTGACCGTTACGGCGTTCAACTTGCGATAATCGATGCAGAAACGGATGCCACCGTCGGGCTTCCTACGAGGCTGGCCCAGGGGCTGTTCGAGGGCCGGACGAAGCCCAGCTTCTGGTACTGCTGGATCTCCGCCTCCATCACCTCACCCTCGGCGAACGAAACGCGGTAGGGCTGCTGCTTGATCGGTTTGCTGTCCCCAGTATCAATCTGGAACTTCAGCAAGTCGGGCCTGCCGGGCGAGTTGGACGACTCCACGAACATGTCTCGGAAGCGCTCCAGCTCGCTGCGGAACAGCGACTTCTGCTCATCCGATAGCCTCGACTGGGTGAAGTCGGCCTCGAGCGTCACTTCCTTGTCGGGCGGCACATCGGGCCTCGACGCCCTCACAGTCTCGCCGAGATCCGGCCCCTTTTCCTTTTCTTCACGACTGGCAGCAATGGTGGCCGCCCCGCTACCCTCGAGCGGACGGCTGGGTGCCCCTTCGGACTTCTCCGCCGACGGCTGCTCAAAGCCGAACGCCGACTCGGGCACCACGGATGTCGAGGCCACCACCGTGCCCTTCTTGATCCAGAACTCTTCTGTCGATGCGTTGCAGACCTCCACGACGACTCGACCGTCGTTCACCGTACAGAGCGTTCTCGCCACGCAAAGCGAAGGCGGCAAGTTGAGAGAGCCCTCCACGAGGACGGTCGCGTTTGGGGCATCACCCACCACATCCGTGACCACCAGGGCCTGGCCCCTTAGCGGCAAGCGGACGGACACGGCCATCGTGGCCATGAACGATTCGTGGACCACCATCACGCCCAACGATAAGACTTCGCCCGTGCTCTTCAGCATGAGCGTCCGCTCAGCCACGTCAATCACTGCTCCGAACGCGCCTAGCGCGTCGACGCCCAAGATAGCGTCCACATGCAACTTGTCGGCCACGAGCATCCGCATGGTCACCCCGACCTTGCCCAGCATTAGGGGGAGAGTGATCCACCCCCGAATGCGCAGACGGTGTCCAGACGAACTGCGTACATGCCCGTCGTAAGCCTCCAGAGGTTCACCAGCTCGGCCCAGACGCTTCAGAACACGGAAGTCGACGAGACTGAGCGTCGCGCCCGTGTCCGCCAACATCTGCGAAGGCAGGCAGTCGATGTACCCGCACGACAGCGCCTCGAAGTTCCCCACAGTGCACACCACACGCCGACCACCGGCAACTACGCGTGGGAGCTCGGCTCCACACTCATCATCGTCCTCATCTGCACGGACACCGAAGCCGTCCGGCAAGTTCACGGTTACCACCTCCACCATCCCGGTCTTCCGTCCACGCTCCGGCGGTGGACGCTCGGGACGGACCACTTGCACGTAGTGCGTCGCGTCGTCGTCTTCTTCAGGACGGAGCTCCCCGTCCAGCGCCTCGGCCGAATCCCGGTACAACGCCGTGAAGTCAAAGCATACGGGCCGCCGCGAGCGACGCCGCAGCCGACGCTTCGCACTCGCCGAGTGGGCTTCTCAACCTCGATCTAGTAGCTTATTCCAAATATACGTAGCGTTCTCATTGTAGTACTCGTTCGTCCATTCCTTCACAGGTTCTCGCCAATCGATTTAGTCTTCATTTTCACCAGCAACTTGCTCACCATCGTGCACGAGACGGACCCAGTCTAGATCAGGTGGCTTATCACGAATCGGGGGGATCTCGACCGTGCCGCCTTCTCCGAGCGGGTCGACGACCGACTTCTTCGCACGCAACATCTCGTCCTTGGTCTCCTTCAGCAAGAAGTACACGGCCTTGCGAGCCTCCGACCTCTCGCTCGGAGAAGCGCTCGAACTCGGTTCAGGAGCGTCCACGGGCAGGTCCACGCTTACCGCAGTGACCATCTCCTCGCTGTTCACCTCACAGACATCCACGGGGACCGCAATGTTCGCAGTCACGCTCTCCTCCACCACGGAGCCATCGACCGAGACGGTCGAGGCCTTCGGGTCCAGGTCGGACTCCGACAGGCCGAACGACTCATACGTTGTCTCCTCGTTCGAGCGTTGTAGAGAGACGCAGCTGGTCAGTGACTGTTTGAAGTCACGGGTGGCTCGCTTGGCCTCCGCCGAGTTCTCCAGCGCGTTACTGTACCAGTCCTCCCAGTACTCGGGCGAGGACGTGCCCTCGGGCGAGGCGTCCTTCATCTTGGTCAGCGCCTCGACCGGGACGCCCAGAAACTTCGACATCTCTTCCATGGACGGGCCCTTGGCCCTCTACGCATTCTCCTTCACCTTGCCCATCAACTCTACACCATCGAGGGGGTGGAGCCTGTCCTCCAGCTCCTTGTCATACTCCTCGAGCTCCTCACTGATGCCTGGAATGGAGAGTTTCGGCGCCTCGCACTCCATGGCGTCCAGCTCCTCGTCCATGAAGAGACGAGCGTGGCGGGGCGGCTCCTTAACGTCCTCGGCCGCCTCGACCACCTCGGAACTCTCGGGCACTTCTTTGATCTCGGCGACAGCGCCTCGGTCCTCCTCGGCGACAGCCAACTCGGTGGCGGGCCTTGACACCGGCTCGGGTCCTACGACTACGTTGACGTTCTCCTCGGCGATGTGCTCGCCGTCCGACGATCCTCCGTCGTCGTTCCACTCGGTGAACAGTGTGTCCCCCCACATCTACATCGTCGCCCCACCCTTCGAAGGAGGGCTCCTCCGTCATCCAACGCGGACGGGGGCCTTCCTTCTTCAGGATGCTTCGCAAAGGGGCCGCAGTCACTGACCTCGGCAACGCTCTCAACTCCGTCGGCGGCGGCACCTCCTCCGTGGGCACCTTCTAGGGTATGTTCGCGCTCGGAGGCGCAGCACAGAACGCTTCATCGACCGCACTGGCCGCATAGAACATATCACCGTCGACCTCCTCCTCCTCGGAGTACGCCGACTCCTCCGACCTCACGGACCGGTCCTCGTCGTCCGCCGAGTTGATGGTCTCAGCCGCCGTCCCCTCTTCGTTGCCTACTCCACGCTCGGAGCTGCGGTCTGGGCCACTCGCGCGGTCTCCTTCGCCCGCGGGGGCGTCCAGCTCGGCCGCCTCGGCCTCCTTAGCCTCTTCATCGTTACCATTGAGGGCGGCCCCATCATGGGCCCACGCCTCGTTCACCCTTGCACTCGACTCGTCCTGCTCGGCGCTCTCCTCGGTCGCCGTCTTCCCCGCAGGGTACATCTTCTCCTCCTCGTCACTCGCAACGGCCCACGCCGCTTCTTCCTCGTAGCAGTATGCAGGCTCTTCCGCCACGCTTTCCTCATTTTCGCCGTGCACAGACAACTCCGTCCGGCACTCAGCTTCACCTTCTTCCCGCACGGACAACACCGTCCGCCCCTGCTCTCGCTCATATTCTTCTTCGACGGAGACGCCGCTGGGTACAATCCACTCTTCCCGGGTACGGTAACCGTCTCAACTTCCACTTCCGCTCTTGGCGACTCTACGCGTTCCTCTTCGACGCTCCCTTCATTCACACTACTCTTCACAACCTTGTCCACCGTTTTCCTCGCCGTGACCGTAGAACGCCTTCGTCTCGCCTGCCTCCTACGATCACCCCCTGAGCCATCCTCTAGACTAGAGAAAGGAGTGGCTCCCTCCTCTCCTTCCTCCCGCCCCCGTCACTGTCGAGGCCGCGTTCAGCAAACTCGGAGTCGCATCACGAAGCGCGGCCAACACGGGGCACTGCATCACGGAGTGGCTCGCGTCTTGGCAGAAAACACAACCAGACGGAGCTTGAGTACCCCCAGCGGCTGCAGTCGGGCCTCCACCGTTCTGGGGCCTGTCACACTCGACCGCGATATGACCAAACGCGCCACAGCGCCTGCAGCTCATCGACGCGCGCTTGCATGTAGCGCGACCATGTCCCATGAAGTTACAGCGACCACACACAGGCGAACCGTCCTGCGTGCGACTATCATCGCCCATCCGAATGCCCCGGAATGGCTGAGCGTTCCCTGGCCCACGACCGTTTCCAGCGGGCTGAGTGGCAGGGGTGGCGGCCACTACCGGCGCTCGATTGCGAGGCGACCTAGGCGGCTGCCACTGGCGCTGCATAAGTTGCTGTTGCCACAGTTGTTGCTGCTCCATGAACGACTTCATCTGCTCAGCGAAGGCCTCGACCGCAGTCGTCGCGGGGGCCTCCTCCGACTTCTTGTTCTTCTTCTTGGACTCGCTGTCCGAGAACTCGTCGTCCTCCTCGATCGGACGGTGCATGTCCTTGAATATAAGCCACTCGTACGCCTCCGGAATGTCCGACGCGGGACTCGCGTCCAAGGTCGCCAGCATGCGCTTGTTCCGCAGTCCTCGGCGGAAGAGCTGGTACCGCATCTGCGGATTCGGGTAGTCGAGGGACTCGCACAGGTCCGAGACTCGGTCACCCCACTCCTCCACGGACTCTCCGCGCTGCCTCTTCGTGTTCTCTAGCAGCTCCCACAGCTCGTCAGCCGTCCGGCTGAGGAACTGGTTATGGAACCGCACCTTGAGCGTCATGAACGACTTGATCCTCGAGTTGTTCCACCACCGGTCAGCCTCGCGGCCTTGCAGCTTCTGACGGAACACCAGCAATCTGGACCGGTCGGGGAAACCGTCCGTGTGGTTCTCGAAGAGCTCCCAGAAGTCCCGCGCCTTCTCCACCGTGGCCGTGTCCGACTGGAATATCGGCAGCACCTTCACGGTATGTGAGTACATCGTAGACAGGTTGTATGCACTCGTCGAAAGTCCACTGGCACCGCGCCAACTCGCCGACGGTGCAGCCGTCGGAGCCGGCGGAGCCGTACCCGTTCCAGGCGTCCGACTTGCCGTAGGGCCCGTTGTAGGTTGCATGGGCATTCCGCCACCGAGCGGCTTCGAGGACCCAGCCGGACTACCGGCGAACAGCAACTTCTTCACCGGAGGGGGCGACTTGGTCGGCGACGTCACCACGCTTCCGCTCCCACTCCATCCTCCATACTCGGGGGCCTTCCCCGACCATGTTGAGCGCTCCAGCTCCATCCGAAGGCAGGGCGATCCGTTCGGCGGGCCTCGGGACCCGTGTAGCGGCACTCGGGCCTCGCTGCGTCGGGACCGGCTCCTCTATCGCGTCGTGGTAGTCTTCGTCGTCGTCGGCGTACGTCCCGTAGCCGTACCCATAGTCCGCCGGCTGAGCGTAGGGCTGCCCACACTCGACCGTCCCATCGGACTCGAGACCGGTGGCTCCGGCTCGCCCTTCACGGCGGGCTCCGCCTTGACCTCCGCCACGGTCTCTGTCTTCATTCCAGCCGAGGTCACCGGCTGGACTCCAGTCGCGGTCTCCGTCTTGACCGCCTCCTTCTCTTCATAGTCTTCGTCTTCTTCATCTTCCCGGAGCTCACGCATCACATCCGACACGGACGCTCCCTCTTCAGCATACTCAGCGGTCTTCCTCCACCGCTCCAGACTCCTCAATCCCTCTTCAACTGGGTCCGGCGCGCCCGTTCCAGCCGGACTGGGCGGCGGCAGGGCCCCTAGCCGCTGGGTCGGCGGCGGCGCAATCCCGATCATCAGCATTCCGGAAGCCGGTGTCGAGGGCCTCTGCCGACGTCGTTCGGCACGCTCTGCTTCGGTCCGTGCGGCGCGCTCTGCCTCGGCGCGCTCAGCCCGCGCTCTTTCTTCTTGTTCAGCCCGACGGCGTACTGCTTCCTCAGCGTTACCGCCTCTTCCTCCTTGTCCTCCTGGCATCTTCTCTTCTCAGTTTACCGTTCCTTGTTCACTCTCAGTTTACCGTTCCTTGTTCACTTGACCTCTTGCTCTTGACCGTGCACACTTGGCTCTTGTGTCTACATTACCGTTCCCTTGTCCTACTGGCCTGGATCGCTCCTCTCACTGCTCCTCGACGCCGCTTTTTCCGCGCGGCGTGTGCTCGTGTGCGGACTCCTGGGTCCTTCCCTGGCACACTTTAAACACGAGGAGGGGGGTCACACGTCCAGTCACCAGGTCCAGACGCTCGGCTCTTGACTCTGTTCACTTCCGGGCACAGGCTCTCAGCACTGTTCACTCCACAGTCGGCAACACTACCCTGCTTCTCCACCACGTGTCGCGAGTCGCTTTGTCGGACCGGTTTGGGGCCGGCCGCCGCTGTATAGGAGTAGTAAGTGCTGCCTGTGCTTATAGGTTTATGGGGCACAAATAGCAAGGAGGTCACTAAGCAAAATGCAATAAGTGCTCCATACGACCTGTGTGGTCCTTTTAAGCAAAATTCACGACTGACCTTCCTTCTACTCCTAACTCTTCCTCTCTACCTCTGCAGATCCTTGCGTTTCAGCGCCTTCGGGTGACTCCGTTCCCGCTCACCCCTCCCAAAGACTTGATCCGTTCACCTTGACGGCCCTCAAAGCCGCCTAACATGCCATCCGTCCCCGAAGTCCCGCCACGACACGGCAAACACATCTTCCCTCCGAGATACCTCCGGGTAGCGACCCACGGGTCTCCACCTTAGAGACAACCCGGCCCACGGCCCACAACTTCTCGCCCGCATCCACAGCAGGTGGACGACCTCAGGCACTCATCGTCGCCCACGCAGAGATGGAACGGTCCGAGCCGTTCCGACTCGGGACATCTTTACGTGGTTCTTAGTTTGGCTTGGACGAACTTCCTGAGAGTCACGGTCGTCGTGACACTTAGTGCGTATCCTAATTAGCACCATCAGTGGCATTTTTTACCACAACAATCCGGCTATCTCCTTTCTGTTGTTTTCCGCTGCAACCATGGAGGCATTTTTCACCATTGCGGCCGATATACCTGACTTAGTCAGCGAAATCTCGACAACGCTAACTCTTCCGTCGGCTGATGCTGCCACGAGTTTTTCACTGATACTTTTTAGGAAGGTAGTCTTGGTTGTACAATCTGGTAGCATCCGTTATCAACACCATTCGACTCGACCTCGATGACCACCTCAAGACCGAGGTGATCGTCGGCACGCATGGACTTTACTACTCCAGGAAAATTCGTGTCAGCAAATAAAAAAAAACGGTCAAATATTGCGTTCTACATGTATTTGTAAATAACAGCCACAGCAAAGTGCGACAGATTGCAGTGGCGGTATCTGTGCCCAAGACATTCGTACATACTCGCACAACCGCAAGTCGGTATGATGCCGATCACTAGTGCAGAAAGCGTCACCAGAGTTTAGACGAGTTTTTTTTAAGCCACCCAGAGAGACATTCGTAAAACTCAGAGGCAGTGGATGATCCACTCTTTAGCATCTCGCTCATCAATTGGACCAGTTACTGGATAGTTTCCTGGGTCAATTCTAGCAAGACTATTTTTCAGTGACGCGAAGGCGATCATGAACGTTACAGGCCATCTCGGCCTCCACGATCAAGGTTGGAACTTCAGAGAGCAAGGTGGTGTGGAAATTACCTGTGACTATCCGGAAATCGCCAAAGGGGAAGGAGCGGAAATGCTTGTGGACTTCTGACATGGAGATGAGGAGCAGTGTCTGAAAACCTACGCGCGGATTGTGTACAAGTTAATCTAGAGTTGTGCGAACGGTAAGACTTAGTGCTGGCTGATGCTGACATCTTGCCGCAAAAGATGTTCAATACCATTTTTGCGCGGCTCGATATAGGCATATTGATTCGATATCTTTGCTGGTCGGAGCACACATATACTCTTTGCAGTCCGTTGAAAAAGCCGGATGCGGGCACTTTTAGGTTACGACATTCATGTTGGAAAACGCGTACGCCCCTTGCTTTCAGTCATTTTTGCTTTCAATAGTGCGCTTAGACTTGAGCTAAGACAGGGAGTAGCACAATCAAGATCGAGCGGGTGCCACAGAGGATTGGCAAATGGTCGATGAAGCTATTGTACTGGCCATAATAGTTGAAGCCGGGTTTCGGAGTCATTTTTCTCCCAGAAGATGGTAACTTTCCATATACGATAGTTAGGTATAAGGGGTAATTTTCGCCGTAGATTCCGATTCTGCTGTCAGATTTGACGAATTCGGACTTGATGTATGCGTAATTAAGCCTTGAAAACATGACCTCAATTGCTCAAAAGTTTGGGGAAAGGGCTCAAGTAGGGTAAGCCAATGACAAACCCAAGGACATGAACACTATTGGCTTAACCCTTTCGGTACCACGTGCTGTATCCTACAGGATAAAAGTTTTGATATCCTGTAGGATACAGGATAGGATTACAAGCATAACCAATATAAGTGAGGGTATACAATCGCCAAATCACCTGTCTGGCATTAAGTTTCAGAGTGTTGTAGCTAACCTTGCGTCAGTAATCCGACAGTAGTACAATAGCGGACAAACCCTCTCCTCTCAGGCACGCACCTGGTGCGCTTCCCTCACGTCTCATTCAGAAACGCGCCAAGTCGATCTCATATCTCGAGATAACCATGACGGAGCTGTCTTTCCCCGCAATGTAGCGGAACCTTCGTGCTCGAGGGTGGCGCCACCAGCCGCCGCGCGGCATATCGACAATCACAAAGTACTACACGCCAAAACGGGTGGACCACCAAGGCGAACGCTGAGCGTCGGGTCGACGTCTTTTGGGGAGAAGATGAACTACTGCGCTTTGTTCCCGAGCAAGGTGAGATCTAACAAATTGGTAAAACTAGAACACTCGGTAGCATGCTAACGATAGAATAATGTCTACAGACGCGCTGGAACCGCCACCAAAGCGGCCAAAGTCGGGAAGTGGTTCACCGACTGTGCCTCCAACACCACTGCCAACACCGTTCACCTATTCACCGCACCTCCCAGACTCACGGTCGACCGCCCCAGCACGAGCACGCTCCAGCACTGCTGATATATCTCCAGCTTTGGCTACACCCGCGTCGATTTCGTCCTCTACGGCTACGCCAGCTCGACATCGTTACAAACCGGTACACCAACTTCGACGCCGTCTTCGGCAGCGGCGACACCGACCCGCCGGGTGCTCCCTATGACGACTCCAGCACGACATGTACTGGAGCCACCAAGAGACCACCGCACAGAGCATCGGCCACGACCTCGGCAGGCCCGGTCACCATCAAGCCGGGCTCCTGTAAGGCGATCGCCATCCCACCAACTGGACCACCTGATGTAGCTGCGGCTGACGATGGCATCTTTCTCGAGTCAGGGGAGGAGAAGGACTATTCCGTTGACGATGAAGTTAGCGATGACGATAGCATCTTCCTCCCCGGCGAAGACAGCGAAAGCTGCCTATCTACTACGTCTACTGTATGCTCCCGCAAGCGCCGAAGATTTGTCCAAGTCTGATCTGCGCCTTCATACCCTCAAAGGGTGGGATGTCCACATGGACGACTCGAGTAAGTATTATCTGTATGATACAAGAGAAGTATACCAAGCTAATTATCTTCTCATGTATGCTACAGGTCATGACGTTCAGCTTTCAGCGGCTCAGCTGACTCAAGCCCAAGCGGTTCCTAGTGACACCGCCGAAGCTATCGGTCTCAACCTCGAAGGTCTCTTTTTTATGCTTCCGAAAGCCTTGTGGGTGACCATCGCGGATGCGTCGAATGACTACCAACGCTGGCAGCGGAACGTTTCTCCTGATCAGCTAGCAGTGTGGAATCAACGCCGACGGGCTCGCAATCCGGCCTTCAGACCAATGAGCGCCACCCAACGGCAGCGATAAATGGCTAGGTTCAAGAAGATCCAGCCCCACGAGGTTGTCAATTTCATTGGGCTGCTCTGCGCACGTGCGCTATGCCCTCATCGTGGGAGATTGTCACGTCACTGGGCTACGAACGCGCATGGTGCCGTCCCAAAAGGCACCTTTGGCAAGTATATGGCCCGCCATCGGTTTGAAGAAATCATTCGGTATCTACACTTCAGTAGCAACGACGCTCCGGAGGCGCGACGAGTAATGACGTGGAAGATCAAACCAGTCGCCGATGCGATCAATAAGAGCTTCAGGAGTGGAATGACGGTGGGACCGCGAATTGCGTTTGATGAGGGCATGATCCCAATGCGAAGCCGTTTCAACCCCATGCGGCAGTACCTGAAGGCTAAACCCCATCCGTGGGGACAAAGTGCTATATGACGTGCGACTCGGCGTCGGGCTACTGCTACAGGGCCGCGATCTACCAAGGGAGAGAAGCGGGTGATCGACAGGACCTTTTACCGTCAGAGTATGCTGTGCTACGCAATATAGACAGCGTTCTACAAGGGCAACGGAATCGACTTAACATTACAGACCGTTTTTACACAAGTGTTCTCCTCTCCTCGCTGCTTCTCGATCGTGGCCTCTACCACGTCGGGACCATTCGCACGGATCGCCTTGGGTTCTGCACGAGCATCGTCTACAAGAAGAAAGAGCCAAGAGGTCCTCGGGGATCTTATCGCATTGCACAGTCTCGCGTTTTTTCGAATATGGCTGCCGTCACATGGATGGACAATAAGCCAGTCTACTTCCTCGTTACAGGATGCTCAACGGCGCTTACAACCGTGGGGCGACGCAATGGTGCCCACATTGACCAAGTGCCTGCTCCCCCAACTGGTTCGAGACTACAATGAAGGAATGGGGGGAGCAGATACACATGATCAAAAACGCCTCCAGCGCTTCTCAATTCAGCGATCGGTGCGGTTAAAGAAGTACTACCACACAATATTTGTCGGGTTGGTCAACATGGTATGGTGAACATGTACATCATCTACTCGAAGCTGTTTGCACGCAAGTACCCGGACAAGCCCGTACCCACAGACTGTCAGTTCATGGAGGAGATGCAAATGACGTTGCTGGGTGTTGGTCCTAGCGACTTTGAAGGTGACATCTCTCTATAAGCTATGTTTGGCAGCCTCGTTCTGCCGCACCTACCAGGCACGAGCTGGAACAAGTTCAAAGTTATCGGACCGTCCGAGTGGGGGGTCAGTACGCATGTAAGGTTTGCTCTATCTTAAGACGCGCATTGCACAAGCCAGCATGGGAGACAACGTACATTTGCCGGACGTGTTCCAACGCACACGGTGGCGACGTCATCTACCTCTGCCAGCGCGCCCGACAGCACGATCCTTCCGGCCCCGTGAATACGGCAACGTGCAGCCAGATTTGGCATGATATGTGGCGAAATGGCACGGTTACGCCTGAAGGCGTTCGCTATCGTCGTCGAGCACCACAGGATGAACGAGGTAGTTCTGCAGCTTCGAGTAGCGAGGATAATGGAGAATAGGAGCTGTAATGAATGATGTAATACAACACTCCGATGATTGCTAAGTACAAAGACAGCGCGTGGGGGGCCCTGATTGAGGTAGTGTAGGCCTACACGTAGGCAGTAACTAGGTCAGCTCATCACCTTCAACTGACTGAAAAAAGATCGTAACGCAGCATCTACAGGATACCAGGCTATGCTTGGTTGTCGATATCCTGTAGGATACACTACATAACTGCGGTTAGGGAAACTTCTTGAAGATGGTGCCAAAAACTCCGCAAATACTAAGACCAAATACGCCACAATCCTGTAGGCTACAGGATAAAATCGATCAAAATCGTGGTACCGAAGGGGTTAAACGGCAAACCATACGCCAAAACAGACGGTGGTTAGGTGAATTGACTACATTCGCCCTGAGATTGCCAACTTGCCCTTTGTAACATACCGTCGTGTTTGCATAGGATTTGTATTTGATTTGACAAGCATGGATAGCATTTTTTATGCTGTGTTTCGGTAGTCGCTATTCCGGGAGAAAATACAAGTTTAAACAGGTAGTTGATATGTACCGTTAAGTATCCGAAGGATGCCTCGGCGACGACTTCGAGGAAGTTTGCTGGATTTGGTACGCGCTCCTGACGCGAAACGCCCTGCTCACATCGGGGCCAATACACTTCACTAACACTTCGCGCGCTTACCGCATCGTCTTAGGCTTTCCTTTCATTGTTAGGTTCGAAGATTCATTCATAGTGATTACGGCAACTCCCTCATCGGCATTTACTTTCAGGCCAATATCCATTCGTTAGGCCCTGGTGCCTTGCGCTACACTCTTGTTGTGCGTAGTTGAGATCATTGCTCTTCTTTTGAGGGTCTTTTGAGGTCCCTGGGCCTAAAAATAGCTAAGCTATCGGTGCGAGCGTCCGCGTGTTATAATCTCCGGCTTCAACTATTTTGGCCAGTACAATAGCAAAAACCAATCAATTGTCATAAAACGTATGGTCCTGAATTTCCCAGTCTAAGTACGAAATACCCTTCAATCGTCAGTCCCTTTGCCACGATGAGCAACATCGCTGGCCCAAGCACCTGCCTGGCAGGCTTCCAGTATGAGCGTCTACGTGACATCCGCCTCCCCCCGGAAATCGAAGCGCTACCACACGTGCTGCAACAGCTCGACCTGCTGCTAATGACACACGTCGAGGCAGTGGAAGAGGCCATGCATACGGGCCAGATGGCGTGGGTCAAGCAACTGCTGCCGACATTTAGCTACGACCACCTCGAAGTGCTCATCGTCGCGGCCCAATGCGGCCACCTGGACATCGTCAAGTGGCTGTCAGCAGAGGTGAGGAGCCACGCGTCCGACGTTGAGGCGGACGGGAAACTCGAATATAACGCGCTGGACATACTGGAGGAGGCAATTATGAATGCCGGGGGCAATGGCAGACTTGAAGTCGTCAAGTGCCTCATGTCCGAGGTGAAAATTAGCTCCGATGAGGAAGACAACGAAGTGGACATGCTGAACGAAGTGGCGTGGAGGGTTTTGGATCTGGCAACACAGATGGGCCGTGTCGAGGTGGTCAAGTTTGTCGCTGAATACGCGCGAGAGACGGAGGAAACGGGCCCCGCGAGTGAAATGTCAAGAGCGCTGTCCAATGCAATTGACAATGGACATAAAGACGTGGTGAAGGTTTTGATTAGTGCCCCTCAATTCCATTGGGAAATGGCTCCAGCCTTTAAGCAGGCGTTGATGGCCCGACAGCAAGGCATCGTGGAGATAATCTATGAGTTGCACGCGGGATCTGTCGAAGGGCAAGGAGGAGAATTGATTGTGCATTTGGCACGTGGGGATGGAGAGGAATATTTGCGGAACAGGACGTGGGCTGAGTACCAAATGGTTCTGAACGCCTTCATCTGTGCTTCGTTGTGCGACCGAGTCGACATCCTCGATGTGCTGCTTGAGTCTGAGTACGCGCCCGAGAAGTTGTTCGATACTGGTTTTCTTTGCGCAGCCCGGTATGGATGCATTGACGCAGTATCGTTCCTTCATGGTAGACCACAGTGTTCAATGTGGTCAGTTGAAAAAGCTTTCGAGAATGCCGGCACTCTTGAGGTCACGAAATTTCTGCTCGAAAACACCTACGTCCATCCGGATTCCGTCATCTCTGCCTTTAGAAGTGCACTGGGGCTCGAGCAGAGGCAACTGGGCAGTACTCACAAGGTCGAGTGCAGTGCCATTGCCGTATTCTTGCAGAACCAGCAGTGTATCCCAGCTAGAGTGATCAATGAAGCTTTTCGGATTGCTGCTGCTTCAGACTTTCCCGCGGTAGTGAAATCCATGCGTGGCGACGACCGTCTGCGCCCCGAAGTGGTTATCGAAGCCTTCTCCAGTGCAGCAGATGACGGGCGCTACCAGATTGTGCGAGCGACGTATGATGAGTTGTTGCTGACCAAGCCAGGCATAGCGGCCACTGTTATGAGAAACGCTTTCATCGCTGCAGCGGGAAGCAACCGAAAAGAGGTTGCGAGATTGTTGTGGAAAAAGGGAAAGATGCCGCCGAGCGTACTTCGAAGCGCACTCGAGGTTACGACAAGTGTGAGTCTCAAGAAGGCTCTTCGAGCAAAACTGCGAAACAAGTAAGATGTGCCGGCGCACATGTCTGCCGGAAAAGCTTTCCGTCAATATTCATTAGCACAAAACTAGGGCTCCGCGAAGGCTGGCTGGGATAGGAGGTTTTTGGGATAAACTCCTTTATTACATTTTTTACGATCCACAGTCTCCTGCGGCTGCGAAGCAGGCTGCGAAGCAGCCGCAGGAGACTGTGGATCGGTCCACACCTGCACGTTCTCAAACGTAGCGTCACCCGATGCAATCAGAGCAATGCCGTCCGACTTCGTCTGGCTGGCGCACGGGTAGATGCGTGCCGACAGCGCGAAGCGGTCGTTCACGAACACCTCGACGCACGACACGTCCACAAACACGTGAAAACGAAGCTTCTCGCGCTTAGTTTCGCACACGTCGTTGGTCGAATTACCCGTGAAGATGTCGTACAGGTAGAAGTAGCTCCACACTGAGGTCGAAGTAGGGGTCACACCATTGTCAGCGAACACAGCGCAAGTAGCCGACGAGCTGTTCAAGCGATCAATGACCACCTTCTCTGCGTCGTCGTACACGATGGCCGTTACCTCGTCGCCGGTGCTGCTGCGGCGAACCTCGAAGCCGGCATTGCTGCCGCGCTCGAAGTCCGGTACCTCAGCGATCAACTCGAACGACGCACCCGTCGAGTTCAGCACCTGTGACGAACCGTTCAACTTCACGCTGGGCACCGCCTCATACGCGTTTTCGTTGCGCAGCAGCTGCAGGTCGCTCAGCAGCTTCAGGCCCAGAGTCTTGATGGTCTTGCTCTGCTTCGTCGAGCCATCAGCGCACGATACGTCCTTCGTGTCGGACACGATCCAGTCGCCCTTGCCCACGAGGTGCTCGTCGATGTCGTAGATGTCACGGACGATGGTGATACCCACCTCAAGTGGCAGTGAAAGAATGCCGTCCCAGCCCTGGGGCTGGCCGTCCGAGAACCCGGTGCTTTCGATGATCCAGCCGATCAGCACGTTTTTGCCGTCCTTGTCAGTGTTGGCGTACCAGGAGCTACGGTCAGACATGCCGACCATCAGAGGGGTAAAGAGTCCCGCCTCTGAGTCGGTCTCGACACCGCAGCCAGCTCCGGAGATCGAGCCCGTGGCCTACATCGCGTACTGCGTCGGATCGTTCTGGCCGGCGAACACCATCGTTGTGGAGCTCACCGTCCTCGTCCTCCATTTCACGGTAAATGGTCATCTCGCAGGGATCCGTAAAAAAGAATTGCAATCGTACAATTTTGACTATGTACTCGCACAATATTGATTCATGCTCTTTCGTAAGACGATACTTAGCCCCAGAGAGCCTGACAAAGCGTCTTACGTTTTGCAATCAACGCATTTTGGCTACATCTTGGTTTTAGTATATCAGTGGCTACATTGTATTTTGTCCGTCAAAACGTAAGACAGTTTGTCGGACAACAATTTGCACCATGCGATTGGCCAAAACTTTCAGAGGGTAGTGTCGTTGCGTGCGTTCCTCCGTTGAGCATGTAGGAACCCGGGGACAACCGCTTTGCCGTTTTTGAATTGCTCGTGCCACCTACAGTCGAGCCGACGAAATAAGGCGCTCACAAGCACGAACATGTAGTCGGTAGTGCGGCCCTACTGCCAACTACAATGTACACGCTAGTTTGAGAATGGTTAAGAAATAAATGCACCCGAACCATTAGCCCAGGTTGACAAACAAAACGTTCAGGGCTTTATAGTGAATTCTAGTTAATGCACAACCAAATAGAGCCCCTCTTCCTCCGGTAGTGCGGCCCACGAACCCTGTCGTGTCCTCTGAGGACGCCTCCGAGCGAAGCAGTGCACGACGAGCGCGCACACATGCTCCGCACCGAGGCGTTGTCGGAGTACGCGAGGGAGTAGACAATCAGTACATTATGGGATCTTACCAAAGTCATGAAATGAACAGTTTTGGAGTAGCAACAAGGCAGCGTCAGCCAGTCTTGGTATTTGTATTTGTATTTGTATTTGTATTTGTTGCGGTTTGCTTGGCTACCTTACTCCCGGAGGCGCACACTGCTGCAGCTCCACCTACGTCGGTAGTGGACACCACCGACCTCACCCGCGGCCACGTGTAGGTAAGCTGTTGGTGGTGTCGCAAACAAATAACTACAAAACGACGTGAGGGCCTCTAAGAGTCAAATGAGCGGCGAAACTTCTCGGGAATACATGAAAAATGCCAAAGCTAAAGTAATTGATCAGCCCGGCTAAAGGCGCTTACCAGTTTGCTCGGCCTGTTACTGTAGTACTAGGAAATCTAAACGATCTAAGTTCGCCGTGGTGTTTTAAATATGTAGAGGGAGTTTGTTGGTCCTTCTATTGAACCGCCAATCATTACTACCACTACTATGCTGCGCCCGATATTAGTCAGGATACGAAGTGCAACGAAATGCATCAAAAAGAGTAGCGAAGAGGAACGCAGGCCTTCCTAGCAGAGCCTGCGAGCACTCTGCGCCTGGCAGTGCCAACAGAATTGGCAAGTCGTACTATTCGCCAATCAAATCACTAGATTTGATTTGTGGTCAAACTGTCTTACGAATGCTCGACACAAGTGATTGTCGAGACCCTCGGCAATATTGTACAGAAGCGACCAGCATCTCAGCTGTGGACCAGCCTGGTATTACCGCATAAACAACACGTGGTACCAAGAACGAACCGAGATTGTATCTCTGTGGAATATAGTCAGGTGTATCACACTGCACCTTCGATGGACCGAACGAAATCACTACTGTTTTGAGGAGAAGGACCCTGAATCACTCGACACCACTACCACCGCAATCTACAATACTTTCGGTGCTTGCTGCGGGTCCCGAACGCGCTCGCAAGCACGGATGACAGACAGGCCCCTCGCTTGTCGATAGCGTTTGGGGTCCGACATGTAGGTAGAGTCGGTGCTGTCGGTAATAGCAATGGAGGTGAGCCCCATCAAACGATGACAAGCCGGACTGGGATACCAAGCAGGAATGCCGAGAAGCTCTGCAGGTGAGCCTTCCGCGGGGAATCCAGAGGATATTCGTTCCTGGGACGGCATCTACCTGAACGGAAAGTCATGAAGCGCGGCGGCGCCTGACTCACGGCTGCAGTGGAGACTGTCGGTCTTACTTCGAGTGATGGACAGATGGTGGTCTATTCAACGCCGGAATGCCGTGGCGTGTGTCGACGGTGCTGCGCAGCGTCATTGGCGTGCGCTGTCGCCAATGCGGGCCCCAGAATACAGCACGTCAACACGCGAGCCCCTTGCGCACCAAGGTGTCCACATAACCATCCTTTTCGGCTGCCTGCTCCATGGCATCGCACGACGTGCTGTGGCAGCCGCCCGCGCTCAAGTCAGCACGAAATTCCTGACAGAAGGAGCCATCGGAGCAACAGGATCAAAGCAAACAAGCAGCAACTCCGAGTTTTACCGCCGCCACGCCAGTCAGTTACCCATCCTATCCGCCGCAGGGCTGTGGAAAATATGATTGCGATTGTAATCCAAGATTGTCAATCACAATACCTAAGTAATTGATTGTTCCGTGATCTCAATCGACAATCCCGTTCCCATATTGTCCCTTTACTGATTTTGAGGAATGGCGTTACAGCAACCATATGACGATAACACGACAGAAATTAAAGCAACCACAAGGCCTAAAGCAACCCTAAAACCAGCTGGCACCCGGTAATTTATTTTAAATGACGCGTAAATGACAGGGACACGTCGCCCTCGTCATGGTCTTGCTACATATATATCTAAATTTAGACACGTCGTGGTGGCGTCTAACTGATGTTCTCTACACAGCAATACGTGAAACACATGACAATATGTGTCCCACATTTTCAACACTTGGCAGATTTTGAGCGACAGCAAAAATGGAGAAGAAATCGCTGGCACATGAGCTGGTGCGCGCGAGAATCGCCGAGATTGCACTCCTCAAGAAGCTGGATGAGCTTACCGAGCATCTGGAAAAGCTTCTGGCAGCGCAGCTACAAATCTAAGCCCTCGTCGAAGATCGCGAAGTAAACAGCTATGCGTTAGCAGCCGTCTCGGGCGATGAAGGGGCCGACCAAGGTGGTCTCACCGCAGAGGACGACGCTGTTTCCCTCGATGTTCTACTGGAGCTGGCGGTGCGAAAAATGAAAGACTAATGCAGCATAGACTCTGTATTTAAAGGTAAATACAGACTGTGGTGTTTCTCAGAGCTGGTTCTGTAGCTGGTGATGAATCTGGCTAGTTTTAGCGACGTCGCGTTCAGAGAGATGACGTTCTTGGGAGTAACACATGATGACCCACAGCATTTTCAATCGCATCACCTTGACGTCGTTCTTGGAAATTCTAGAAAGTTGCATCTGCAAGTTCCCCGTAAGATAGCTGTGGGCTTGGGCTACTACCATTACACCACAGCTAGCAAAATCAGGTTGTTGAGGGGCACAGATCCGCTCAATCGGATCGAAGAAAAGATGGCCACGGGGGTCAGAAGCCTTGTGCCACCGCTCCACATAACCACGAAGCCCCTCCTTTCCTTCATTTTCTTTGTCTTTCGGAATTCCAGTCCACACGATTTCCATTTCATGGTGATAGTCATCATCAATGAGCGGCTCGTACATGTAAACATGCACCCGAAGCTTGCTTGTTTTTTTCGTGTAGCCTAGGCGAAGGATAATTACCCCCAGTGGTCTGCGTGCAGATTAACGGGGTGGATAATAAAATTTGTTGCTGCAAGTGCTGTCTTAGGGAGACTTGGCCATCCGATAGCCCATGTCAGTGATGACAGCACATGGCACTTCCCCACCGATCTCGCAAGGGTCTCCAAGCAAAAGTGCACAGGGCTATCATTTAGCCATCCACGACAGATCCCTCCCACGATGTTGTCAAAGCTGATCAGGACTTTGCTGGAGAGCGTCACAAATTCAGTGCGTAGCCGACTTGAAGTAAACTTTGAGATAATTTCGTTCGCTAGACCTTGGTGCCGCTCGGGAACAGCATCACGCAGTAGTCCTGCAGTTGCTGTCTCCGCAGCGAAAAGATCCACGATGGAGTTGATTTTACGCCAATCTTGCTCCAGCCACTTTCGGTCCTTCAACCATGAGGTACACTTCGCCTTGATCGCGTAGAATCCTGTTAGAGCACCTACATATTGTCTAGAAACATAAGCATGTTAAAGCAACCATATCGCTAAAGCAACCATATCGCTAAAGCAACCATACCCGCTAAATTTCCACAGTTTTGGATCAATCGCCTAGACGACGTCGAGAACAAGTCCTTGCTTCTTGGCCTTTTCATCCAGTACAATTGGCTGCTCCTCCTTCCGGGTAGTAGTCGTTGCTGCCTGCATTGATAGGGCGAGGTCTTGTGGAATTACAAATGTGTGCATGTAGTCCGCAGGTCGTACAATTTCCCAATGACAATCAATCTTCCGAGCTCTTAGATAGGCATCCTCCAGCTGAACAGGATACTTCGACAGCATCTGCATCACGCGCTTCAGATTTGAGGTCTTTCTGGCCCAAATCAGGAACTGATCCAAAGTCACGGCAAGTTCAGTGGGGTACTTGTGAACAGCAAGACGGTCGGCTTTGAGACTGATCGTAGTTTGCCTCAGCTGTTTCGGAGTTGACTTTGAGTTTCCTTGGCTTGGTGGCGTAGGAACTCTAACGACATCGACCTGGCGAACGCGCGACTCTGTGTCAGGCTTCGTAGAGCTTGAAACCTTGTCACAGCTACTCATTCCGCAGCTGTCATGAGATTTCTCGTCGATGGGGGGTCGAATTGGAGATGACTGCGAAAGGTGAGTGCGTTGTGTCGGTAACACACTTTCGTCGGACTCGTAATCGCCATAATTCATGGTCGTGGGGCTGCTTTCCAATGCGTCCATGAGCGTCATAGTCCCCATTGCCTCCACGGGGTCCAGAATGGAGTCTGAGACAGGTTCAGATACATCTTCTTCTTGCTTGCTATCTTCAGCAGATTCTGTAGAACTCGGTTGGGGGGCAGGGTTGACACGGTTGAGCCCTATGTCGATCGTTTCCTTCCAGGCACTTAGCTCTTGGTAGAAGTCTGCACTAGACAAATCTGACAGGTATTCCAATAGCGGTTCCAGCATCGCTTTTGCGTATGCGTATTTTTCAGCTGAAGACAATACAACCTGGTTTGCCCGTTCACCTCGCCGTAGCCGTACGTACGCGACTTGCTTCCTAGCTTTGATTGGCGAAGCGTTACCCCCCGCAGCATAAAGTGGTTGTTCTGGTTCAGCCCCAGTGTCGTTCGGCAACTTTACTTCCGGCAACCTTAACTTGGACATCTGCACAATTGGCTGTAACATTTCCGCTGCAGCCGTCAATTCGTTGTTCACTTCCAAGGTCTGCTACGTACTCCACCGATCATGAATTGCCATAGCTGGAAGCAGTTTGAAGCCTCGCGTGCTAAGTGCATAAGATGACGACATGGTAAATGGTGACTGCTATAAAATAGACAAGTACACGTCCACTCCACATCGTGACAGCGAAAGGTTTGATTCCCGCAATAAATTTTCCATTGTGAAGGACTCGACGCTGTACGCTCACAAGTCGCATCTGCCATGAAGTTCACAAATCGTTCCCACTCTTTTCTCACTTTCTCGAAGATGTCAGGGTACAGTCGAGTTGCTACCGTCCGGAGAAACATCGGTATGGTTTTAGGAACGGGCGAAGTCGAATGGTGCTGCGCGATGACGAACCCGATCTGATGAGTTATCATGATTTGATGCTGCACCAAGCCCGCAATAGTCTTGTCAATTCGTGTCTTGTGCCCCAACAGTATTTTCACTTGATTCCAGTTTGACTCGATCCTGTTCGTTGTAGTATTCGCAGCCGTGAAAAATTTGCTGCGAGCAAAGTTCGCCCACATGTCTCGACACGAATCCCAGTTCTGTTCAAAGTACGAGAATAAAGCTTGTTTCTTGTTGTCTTCGCAGTATTGCTTCTCTGCACCGTAACTAGAATCGTAACCTGTCTCTGTGGAGCTGCATATGGTTTATTTTCCAAAGTTAGCGTTACCACAAGAATCATAAATAGAACCTGTTGCGTACCTGTACAGCGTTTTTATCATCAGGTTGAGTAACTCGTCGCGTTCAGACACCTTCAGCTTGTATGGGGCCCGCTGCATCACCTTCTTCCAGTACGAAATGGCATGGAATTGACAAAGTAAAACTTTCGCAGCAGGAAATAGTGTTTTCAGCACCCTCCACTCAACGAAATCTTTGTCGATCACGATGGAGGATATCATCCGCCAACTTGGGTTCTTCTCTTGGAAATACTCCAGGATTGTTGTCATCATCGGAGCTCGTTGGTTGAGGCATATGAAGTCTACAACTGGGAACCCACTACCAGTAGCGGTTGTGACGACCAGACTCTCTGAAATATCCAACACACAACAGTAGAAAATCACTTTGTTAATAAGGTTGCTATATCATCGATATGGTTGCTATAACTACGCAAGGTTGCCGTAACAAAGATAAAGTTGCTATACCGAACAACTCATACGCACCCAAGTGATAGCCCAAATTGTTCGTGCCGTGAGTGAAATCTATCGTAAGAGCGTCGCCCCAGCGCTCGAAAATCAACTTCTGCACCTTTGTTTGCATCACGATACCGCATGTCACGTCCATTTGGTCTTGAATTACAAGGACGTCACTACCGTCTAACTGACGGATAGCTTGCAGCATGTCTTTCAAACGGGCCTCCGCTGCGTCGTGCCCCATAGTACTGCAGATCAGATTACGGGTCTGTTGAGGTGTTATTTTGCAGCCTAGCAAACACACAAAGCGCGAACAGTAACGTAAGTATCACTGCAGCATATCATATATAAAACTACGTACCGATTCTCTCATTCAGGAAGTTCGTGATGTGCTTGGAAGAAACACTAGCATCCGTTAAAGTCTTAACATCTTCGAGATCTTGCTCGTCCAACGGAAGTGTCTTTGTTGTCAGGTACAACGATGCTTGCGTTCGGGTGGTCGGGTGCGTGTGGGTAAAGTTCTGGTTATCAATAGCGACATGTGAGAAATACTAACAAAGCAAACAAATACACGAAAAGGCAGATACCTCGTTTCTTATGACAATTCGAAATTTGCCATTTTCCATCCGCTGAACGGTTGGTGTCATGCGTGCAGGACACCCGCAATAGTCGCCTTTTCTATTGCGATGTCCCTTGGAGCGCAACGCTTGCGAAACACCGTGTGTACAGCGGAGGACCTTGTGACTCCAATTAAAACGTGAAGGGATTTGGTCCCGATGATTGCTGCATATGAAAGGGGGTTTCGTTAACAACTTAAATTTCTCATCAAACAGAGGTCACACATACCTGTTGTACTGATTTCGTGTCTCCGAGCTTTGTACTCGAAACTTGAGGTGGTGCTTCTGCTTGTATATTTTCAAGTGTGCGTTGAACTTGCTCCAACTCTTGATAATCGCTGGGGTAAAGGGCGGAACGGGGTTGATAATTTCTTCGCGCTCCTCTTTGATTTCCCGCAACTCGTCAAGGTGCTTGCTTGATCGCTTCCGCGGTATGTACTGCTTGTTCCGCTTGGATAAACATGGGGCCGAATCAGCGTCGACAGACTCGTGAAGCTGCAGCTCCGCCTTACGCTTTTTCGCGAAAGATTGGGCTTCATCCCCAGCAGAAAGCTTGCATTTGGCCAGAGCGGTATCTATCGATTCCAAAGTGAATGTCAATATTAATGATAGCGCAATCTTTTTGCTTAAAGCAACTTTAACGAGAATACCTGGTGTTTTCTTGCGTGCTGTGGCTTTCTTTCTCGGCTCGGGGCTCTGTTTGCGTGTCCTGCGTTCTAAACAAACTAAAAAATACACACTACATTATCAGTTCAACTCAATAAGTGTCAACAATAACCCAAACGAGTCTTACCCGCTTCTGCTTCGTCTTCTGTGCTGGATTCTCCGTCGTCGTCTGCCTTCGCTTCATCGTCACTCGCCTCCTCTTCATCGTCGTCACCCATCGCTCTCCTCGTCATCATCGACCTCTTCTTCGTCTTCCTCCTCTTGGTAGCAATCCTCCGCCCCTTCGTCGCCGTTGTCTTCCTCATCCTCCTCATCCAGTACAAAGTCTTCGTCTTCGTCGTCGTCTTTTTCAATCCCAAGAGCGGCGTACATGTAGTTTAGATCCTCGTTTACGTTCCGCAGCTTTCGGCCAAACAATACATACCAACAGAATTCAAACAAAATGTGAGGCACGTAGATACTCTCGTTGCCACCAAGATGGAGCATACTGATTACCGTTTATAATGGCTCCCCCCGCAGGAGCCATCGGTCCCCCCTCGCCGTTTGGTGCTTGACTGATTCGCGAGAGGTGCGTGCCCCACGTGGCCTCCGTTCAGCAGCGCGATTCTTAAAATGAGCGGCTGTGAGGTGGCGCACTTAATGGCATCGTACCTAATCAGAAGCGCACATTAGCGTGATTTGCGTACCTAAGGGTTTAATGGCAATTTAGACATTTAAATTACGCTCGTAATTTTTGAAATCCCTAAAAGCAACCATATATGTCTCATAATGGCTAAAAGCAACCATACCTAGCAGAGGAAATACAAGCGAAAGCTTAGATTACAATCTTTTGTTTTTGGGATTGTCAAGATTCAATAATTGATTGTTTCAGATCTGAGTCGCCAATCAATAAACAATCTATATTTCCACAGGCCTGTATCCGCCGCGCGCATTCGGGGGCGAGTCGATATCCGAGCCGCACTCCTTGCACCGGGTGGCATTGCCCTTCACGAACTCCTTACAATAGGGACACTGCTTCTTGACCAGCACGTTGCGCTTGAACACCACCTCAAACACTGCACACAAATTCAATTCAATGGACTCCACTCAAAGATCTTCCAACGTCCTCGATCGCACCCACCTTTTTTCACCGCGAAGAACAGGAACACGGCGTTGATGAGGAAGTTCATGACGTTCTCCACGAACAGCCCGTAGTTGATGGTCACCGCGCCGGCATCCCGCGCTGCAACAGAAATTACATCAACATTAGACATACCCTTGCGCAGTGGCTTATAAGTTAGTGGTACCTTGCTTCCGCCTGCTGGAAGCACGCAACTGTACCCACTCAGATCGTACTTAGATGGAAAGTGTAGCCATATCCACAAGTTGAAGTGGGCTGCTCCGAGGAACTTGACAAGTAAAAGCAGGCTGCCCCTGCTACAGTAATTCGAGGCGAGATGACCCTGCTACCAAATCCTTTTCACGCGGATCTTTCCGGATCTTCTTACCGCCAGTCGTCGCGCGATCCAAATCGGACGGCCCATTTAGCGTGTCATTTCTCGCGTGTCATTATCCTTTTGGCGTCGTCGTCAAACCATGCCATCCTCTCGGTCGATGGTCGCTCTCTGGCTGGCAGCCACACTGCTTTGCCTCGCTAATGGCCAGCAAGTCGGAACATCCTGCCCGCAGCCTCGCATCCGCAAGTCCTGGGACTCGTACACTGCCGCGGAGAAGGCCCTGTACACTGAGGCGGTGGGCGTGGCCATGGATCGCGGTTTCCACCAGAAGTTCGTGCAGATCCACACGGAGCAGCTCACGGGACTGGAAGCGCATCAGTCGTGCGTCTTCATCTACTGGCACCGGATGCTGCTTCTGGGCTACGAGAACATGCTGTGCAGCCTCAACACGGCGTATCAGTGCATCACGCTGCCTTACTGGGACCACCTCTCGGGATCCGCTCGTCAGGCGAACAACAACTGCTCCAGCATCGAAGAGTGCTCCTCTATTATCGCCGACTTTGGCGGCACAACTACTGGAGTGAGCAAATCGCTGTCGGTTTACGGCTCAAGTATCCCCAACTCGATCAAGACGGTCTGCGTGACTCAAGGCCCGCCTACCACTTCTGCGGGAACAACACGGGATGCGCCCACTGCATTCTCCGGACACGCAGCAAATACCTGAGTGCCACAACGTATCCGAACGAGGCGTCCTTCGGGTCGGTGTACCAGCAAGTACTCACGTACAGCGACTCGGGAAGTTTCACCTCTGCGGTCGAGCGAGGCATCCACAGTACGTACCCCTGCTACGATATTTTTTAATGCAACACGCTAACTTTTGTCATCTGCAGACACGATTCACAACGCACTGGGTAGAGTGATGACGTACCTGCAGGCCCCAGTTGATCCGATGTTCTACTCTCATCATTCACTGATCGACTTGCTCCAGACCATCTACCTGAAGTGCCAGATTGGCGATGAGAAAGCTTTTCTATCAGCAGAAAACAAAAGTAGCGATCCGCGGGTCTGGACGTCCTGCACTCGGTCCAATGGTGGGAACTTCCGGGGCTCGGATAATATCACCATGCGTGCACTGGCGAACGATGGCAAGACATACGTGAACGTCTGGCAGGACCCGAACAACGTTTTGTACCCATTTTTCAAGGATATGCCGTACCAGTACGCTGACTACGTCGACGCCAAGGACCTGAAGGGCTACAGCTACACGTACGATATCAGCGGCGGGCTGGCCAACATGTACCAGAACTGCAAGGATTCCAACACCTTCAGTGCGATATCGCTCCTCGCGGATAGTCAGCAGGCCACCAAGAAGAAGAATCCGCTGCTTCCGACGATATCCGAGGGCACGGAGGAGGACGATGCAGTGCGCCTCTGGCACATTGCGTTGTTTGAAGCTGCACAGATTGTCGGGTTCCAAGACTGGGCTGCGAGAGATCAGATGGAGATGATTGCGTGCGTGCATCATGGGGAGTGTATCGGCCCTATCGACGACTACACCAACCTGTTCCGAACCAACTTTGGAGTCACGGGCCACACGCGCTGCTTCTCCATTCTCCAGGACATCATGGAAGGCACGCGTATCATCGGGATTCCGATGTGGCGCGAAATCACGAGTCGGTTCTTGCCCTGCCCTTTGCAAGAGGAAGATGGCTCGGACTCGGAGGGAGGCTCGGAAGCCGCGGTGGCATAGGCTTTTCTTGCGTTGAGGTCGAAGTGGGAGATAACCAATCCTTCGCTGCCTTGAAGCAGCCATGTTATGCATGTACTCGTTTGCCTATGATAACCCCCCCCCCCAGCAAATTCGCCAGCGTGTTTGTCCACAGGTCGACCATTAACGTTAATATAATTGTTGTAATACGCAAGATGATGGAGCCCAAACGGAGATTCACCGCTCGTTCAGTAAGTAAAGTACCACGAAGAAAATTAGCACCGGATCTTGAACAACGGCAGCTCAACGAGATACATGCACGGGCTTGAGCTCGAATCTCGACGTGCGTGGATACCTAGCAGCAACATTGGGGCTTTCCCAAGGTGCACCATGTCGCAGTGATCGACGGGCGGGGATGCGTCCCGCGCAGGATTTATTCGCAGCCACCCCACCACCCACCATTAGCCAGTGGCCCGCATCAACGCCGAGTGAAGGTCCTTCACTGAAAGACACCCCATCCTGCCTCTGCATTGCTCAGCGCCACGTTGCTTTCGCCGCGTTCGGGGACAGACACGGCAACAACTTCACGAGCGTTTCTGAAGCGACGTAACGAGTGGTGCAGAGCGATTTTTCTGTATTGAAGTGCTTTGTGTGCAAAACCGGGGCGACATCCTTCTCTGCGTCCTGCTTTAACAGTTCCATTATCGACAGATACCAATAGACAAAGGAGACTGTTCTCCGGACACATGACCCGGTTTTAACAGCCGTTTTTATTTCGGGGTGCGTTACAACAACAACCGTCAGTCTCCATTTAGCTCGACCTCGAGCACACCTCCCCCCTCCGTCACCATGGTCGAGTCCCGCCATGACGTCGAGCAGGGGCTCACCCCGCGGCTGAGCAATGCCTCCTCCTCCTCCATCTACTTCCCTCCCACCAACGGCAACGCCCCCACTGCCACCGCCGGCTCCAAGCAGTACATGGCGCTGGAGCCCGTGGACGCCACGCACTCGTTGCGCACGCACTGGGACGAGAGCGTCGGCCACGGCGTGCGTCGCCTCGTGCGCACCATGCGCCAGCATGCAAAGGCGCCCTCCGTCTCGACCGCCGACATGGCCGACAAGCTCCGGCACGACGCCAAGGACTCGGCGCGCTTCTACTGGCAGAACCTGCTCGTGTTCCAGCGCGAGATGCTCTGCGGCGTGGCGGCCATGCTGCTCATGATCCCGGAGACCGTGGCCTTCAGCTACGCGGCCAACCTGGACCCGCTCAACGGCCTGTACGCCACGGGCTTCCTCGGTCTGGCCGTGAGTCTGTTCGGCGGCGTGCCGGCCACCGTTGCCGGCGCTGCCGGTGCCGTGGCCATGGTGATGCCGACCATCACGAGCGTCACCGGCTCGCTGGCCTACTTGACGTACGAGGAGCGGCTACAGCACCTGTTCGTCGCTGTGACCGTTGCAGGCGTGCTGGAGCTGCTGTTCGGGCTGCTGGGCCTGTCCAAGCTCTTCTCGATGATCCCTCGCACGGCGCACATCGGATTCCTGAACGGCCTGGCGCTCATGATGTTCATCTCGCAGAAGACGACGATCGAGGTGTGCAAGAACGACACGATGCGCTTCGGGGAGTGCGAGATCGCCGGCAACCTCGAGTGGATGAGCGTGTCGTCGGCTACGACGTGGGTCACCGTTGCGCTGGTGCTCGTGACCATGGCCATCATGCACTACTTCCCGCGGACGCCGTTCGTGGGCCACTTGATCCCGCCCACGCTCGTGGCGGCGGTAGTCGGCGTCGGCTTCGAGTTTGGCATCAACCGCCCACTGCTCGGCTACGACGTGCGCACTATCGGCGATACGTCTCCTCTGAACGGCGGACTGCCGACTTTCGCTCTCCCCAAGTTCGGAGACGTGCAGGACTGGGGCGTCGTGCTGTCTACGGCGGCGAGTATCATGGCTGTGGGACTGTTTGAGTCGCTCATGACGTTGCAGTCGGTGGTGGACCTGAAGAAGGAGCAGCTCTCGCAGACGGCCACGCGCAAGGAGTGCATCGCGCAGGGCATCGGCAATGTGCTGTGCGGGTTCTTCTCCGGTATGGGAGGCTGCTCCATGATCGCGCAGTCGAACGGCAACATTTTGAACGGAGCTCGCTACCGCTTGTCGTCGTTTATGTGCGGAGTTTGTACGTTCCTGGTGGTGTTTTTCGCCAGTTCGGTGATCGAGCGCGTGCCCGTGGCGTGTCTGACCGGCATCCTGTTCGTAATCGTGATCCACACGTTCTACTGGCCGTCGCTCAAGCTCATCTTCCGCGTCAAGATCACGGACGCCATCGCCATTGTGCTCGTGACGGCGCTCGCGGCTGCGATGAACCTGGCCATTGCCGTGATCGTCGGCGTCATTTGGCAGTGTCTGGTGAACGGCTGGCAGAGCGGCCACTTACTCACGTTCCGCACGGGCATGGAGGTGGTGCCTGTCGTGAACGCCCAGGGCCGCGCTGCAGACAACGAGCTGCTCACGAATCACGAGGAGGCCAAGATCTACTACATCAAGGGCCAGCTGCTCTTCTCGTCGGTGGCCTCATTCCGCGAGTTCTTCGACGTCCTCCATGACCCGAACGTGGTCATTCTCGACATGTCGGACTGCGTGTTCGCCGACTTCTCGGCTGCTGCGGCGCTGCGTGAAGCTGCTATGCGGTACCGTGACGCCGGCAAGACGCTGGTGGCTCGCAACCTCGACGCGCAGTCGCTGGACATGCTGAACCATGACTTCGGCTGGGACTCTGTCGAGAGGATTCAGATCGCGACGCCCGGTACGGCCACCAACGGCGACGACCTCGCCAAGAGCAAGATCGACAAGGAGCGCGCTTCTCGCTACTCACACGGCTCGCAGGCGTCTCGTGGTTCGCTGCACCAGCTTCACATTCCGTCGCCGTGCGAGTCGTCGACGCCCTACCGTCCTGCTACTGGGCCGTAAACTTTTTTTATTATGCCAAAGCACAGGACATCCGACACAAGGTTCCGCCAACGCAGGGTCGTAAGATGCCGCAGCTCTCGCGATTCCTAGTACACTTGATGTTGTTTTGAAATTGCAATGATGCAATGATTTACGTGTTCGCGTAGCCAAATTACACCTGCGCTAGTCTCAGTTTAGCTAGTCGGCGGCATAGTGTGGTGTCCGCATACGTCGAGTCTCCTTTGGCTGGCAGTGAGTCAGCAATGGTAGTCATGAGGGCCTTCCATTTACGTCGGTCTTGGGCAAGCAGTCGAAGTCTCTCCAAGTCTGAGCTGGTGCGGAGGCGGTAGCCACACCCACTAGCATCAAGGTCCTGGTCGAGGACAAGAGGCAGTGTGGCGCGGGGCCTACCTCTCCACTTGCTGCTGTCGGAGGAAGAGAAATACGCCTTCATCTGGATAAACGCCGGGATATCTTGTAGTCGCCGTAGAATGTGCCCGAGAAGCCCCCACCTCGCAGATGTGATCCGGTGACGGAGCGGCCGCTCGTCGCACGTTGCGTAGAGATCAGCGTTTTGAAATTGTGTTTGGTTTTCCGTATGGACATTTTTTAGGGTATCCATAAAGCTGTTCATCTTCCTTGACTTCTTGGCTTGGTACACTCCTGGCCACAATAATACGGCCACCCCTAAAAATTACCATAACTCCGTCAGTTTTGCTTATTATGCGGTGCTGTTTTGACACAAGTAGCAAAACACGGTGCAAAAGGCCTGACATGTGTTAACGCTCGCGTTTTTGCAATCTAACGGGTGGCTCACATACAAAAAACTGTTTTGGCAAGGTGGTCACAACTTACGGCCACCCCATCCCAATACAAAATCCTATACTAATTGAATGCTTGTACAGAGTGAAGGTCGGGCAAATGACTTGAGATTTGTATGGGTCTAGTTAGTGAACCCGCTAGTTGGGCTAAATCGCGTCCTAGAGAAGAATGAAGGCATTGGTCATCTTAGCATAAGTGTAAACTACAGCTCCAGTAAATTGCGCGGGACCTCGGGTGATTTTGAGGGAGATCTAGATGCCAACGTAAATCTAAAGTAGCGTCGTGACAACGTCCATATGATTTGTATGGGACGATTTGATCAGGAAGTGACGAGTCGAATCGTACTCGTGTGTGCGGACTGAAGCCTCAATACTTGTTCCAACTTCGGTTAAAATATTATCTACGTTACTTGTTGCTGCTGCAGTCATCCATTGTCCTTTAGTACGGCAGGAAGAAGGGTTTTTCAGGTTCACTAACTACACCTTTTCAACTTCAAAATGGCAAATTGTAAGTTCAAAACAGCAAAACGTAAAGTCAAAACTGCAGACCTTGCGAAAATCATAATCGAAGCTATATCGCCTTTGACGGGGAATACTCGGGTACGGTGCCTGGGCACGGATACCCTCTGGTTAGCACTATATTGGAGGCTCTCCCGATGACCAACGACATACAAATTCAAGTCAAAAATCATCCGGATAGTGCTTAGTGATACGAGATTGGAATATATCACCATCAAGAGACCATTAACTATGAGAATGTCCATTTCGTAAAGCATGTCCGGCAACATCAACTACAACGTGGGTCGCTTGCGACCTTGAAATGGACTCAGATTCTCTGGGTTCGCACATATTATTATTCAGTTTTAAATGATGTGATTCTGGAACGTGCATTTATCGTATCAGCTTGGGCGCTAGACTAGATTGCTGCCTGTGCAGTCCTCCCAGTCCCACTTGAATAGTGGCCAGCGTATCATCACTCATCCAGCCATATAGTAGTAAATAAGCACATAAACTACTTTTATCTAGTGCTTTGATCACGTATCGAGTGCAATACAAGCTCACCAAGTGCCTGAATGATGGTGTTATCACTACACTGGTACCTTGAACGATAAGATACCGCCAATTTGGTACAGATCTACATAGTGATGCCTCTGCATAGTGATAAAAAGTGGTCTCCCGAGGCTATCACTACAAAGAGGATTGTCTGTACACGAGCCAAGCATACGGTGCAGTTGAAAGTATGTCCCACCGCCCCGCTTACAAGGACAAACGCCAACCCGCCGTAAACCCTCAATTCCCTCGGCCAGCCATAGCAACTCTCTCACTCGCGAAGCACTTTGCAATTCGCTTGCTACCCCTCAGCGCCCGAACAACAGCCGCCAGGTCGTCCGACGATGCGATTCAACTGCTTTGCAGTCTTGGCCGTCACCTCTCTGCTGGCGTGCGCTGGCAGCGCCTCGACGTCGTCAGTCACCAAGACGATCGAGCACGACTTCCCAGCTGCCATCCTCTCGGACGCGAACTACAACAATGGCGCACCAGGCGCCAAGAGGGTGTTGAGGGCTCACGAAATACCGGACAAGGAGAACGAAGACAGAATGCTTAATTGGGCGAAGTTGAATGCTTGGCCCTTCAAAGACAAATCTACGAGTTACGTCTTGGGAAAGTTCGAGTTCGACCCGAAAGTAGGTGAGGCGCTTGATTCGTCTCGTTTGACGACTTTGGCCGAGTACGTGGACATGTTCAACAAGAAGCACCCAAAACACAAGGTGTCACTGTTCGAGAAATTACGAGGGAAATCGCGACGCGGCTGGAAAAGCAGCAGTTTGCGTTTTGGCGGGATAACAGCATTTCCCCCGACGACGTTTTCTTCATGCTAGGGAGCAAGGCTGATGCGCAACACGCCATGCACAGCCGGAAGTTGGAGACGCTGGAGCAGTACATCCCCATTTTCAACGAGCGCTATCAGGCGTCACAAACGGACATGTTCACCGTATTGAGAAAAGGTTTCGGTGACGCTGATTTTGCTCGCGCACTTGCGATGGCCAAGCAGGAGCGTTTGTCAGCAACTATGCGTGAAAACGGCGAAAAGTATCAAAAGGAGTTGTACTCGAAATGGATGGCGATGGGCAAGGATAACGAACCTTTTGACACGAACAGGGTTATGACCAAAGTGTTCAATCTGGAAAGGCTTGAAGATGGTACCAATGCGGAAAAACTCGCTCTCAATCACTACAGCGTATTCCACAAAAGGATGCGCGAACAGGAAGCTCTTAAGTCGACCGGCAGGTGAATTTAATAGTAAGCCCCGTTGCATTCGCTTTACATCGAATACTGGAAGTATTAGCTAGGACGGACAGCTACAAAAGTACGCTGCCCATTCTTGCAGGTATCACCCACAATATTCGGTAACTTTCCGAACGACCCCACCATCTCACGAGCCTTATCTCCCTCTAATGTGAAAGACTGCGTGTTCAATATCTCAGGGAGGTGGCAGGACAGCACTAAATGAAGACAAATTGCAGCACAAAAAAAACTGCGTTCAACGTTTCCTCTGCCTGGACGTCTCGATTCGATGCAGTCCTCTTCAGTAAATGTGCCCCCCATACACACGCGTTTCCTCTACATAATGAAATAGCTACGGCTCATTAGTCGGGCGGTACGCCGTCGACGACTCGGACTACGGAATGTGGAGCTGGTGCAACGATCCCGAGGGCGCCTGAGAGCCATGGAGAAAAGCGCTCCTCGTCGATCTTGCTTTTGGTGAGGTCGACAACGTGCCTGGCACCAGTCAGATCCCTGCTTCCGAGTAGATCATTTTATCAGCGCAGAATTTTGGGACACATTAGCAGACGCCGTGGCTGCTAAGAAGACGCAGGTGATGCCCGAGCGTACGAATATTCGTTATATTTCTAACACGGCCTTTTTTGCTTAGTGGACTAAATAATAATAATTAAATTATACTCCACTCTCGACGTATTGTGCCTTTCACGTATTTTGGCGGGTGAGCTGTAGATTCAGGCGTAATTAGTCATAAAAGGGCGATCAACGCTTATTTACAGCTAATTCTGCCTAAGATTGTGAGCGCTTCCCCTAACACCCGCAATCAGCATTTGAGAGCCAATCGACGGAGATACGAGCAGAATGGCATGAATTGGCGGGTAGGAAACCGCCAATCGCTCTGTTTCCGCCTAACGAAGGCTGGATTAGCTTATTCCGCGTTAGCTCGGCCTCACCATCGCCGCTCCTAATTCGGCCATGGAGGGACGGCCCGGAATTAATATGAGAATTAGCTAACTCGGGACATAATTAAGGTCGATAAGGAATTAGAGTTATGCCAGAATTATCACGGCAGAATAAGTGAAAGGCACAACCAACATTAGCCCAAATCCTTGTAAAAATGCACATGTAGCTTCGAGTTGCAAAATTCTAGTGTCTACAACCCAGGTCCCCATTCTAAATCGCACACACATACAAGTAGCTGTAAGTTGTGGATGGTCATTCAGCCCCAAGTAGTGTACATAAGCCACATCTCGTGCATATTTAGGGCAATACCTTTTGGCGTTTCTAGAAAGTGTCATTCTCTAATGTTGTTTTTACAGGACATTCTGCAGGTGCGCGAGTCTTAGTACAGGACAAAAATCCTGTTACAGGACTCCTCTTACCTTTCGATTTGAAAAATACAGGATCCCTATGCTTCTGTTACAGATAGTGTTCGCACAAAAACTAATTGCATAACTAACACTAGCGCTAGCAAGCTGTTTGTTAGTTCGATCGTATTAGCAAAGTGACAATAATGATCCTCAATTCAAAAACAAACAAAAAAAGCTGTTTGTTAGTGTATAGTGAATCTGGGTATCATGGTTGCGGAGTTAGGCGATTTTTTATCAATCATCTTAACGCTCTTTTTAGTTGTCGAAAGTACCCGAATCCGGGTATACCCGAGGCGGGTTCAAGAAACGGGTACCCATTGCGAGCCCTGCCGCTTACCAATGCATACCTTAGATTTCCACTATCGCTCACGGCTGGGGGCCACAAATCCTTCGTGTTCGACTTCTTTAAGGCGCTCCGGGCCGGTGCGGCCTGGAGCAGTCCCAGGGTGAGGTGCGGTGGGGCAACTGCTGGCTTGTAGGTAAAACTACGAATGACTTGCTAGACTACTTCTACTACCTCCGGGTGCTGGGATTGAATCCATGCGATGCGCCAGCGCATTTGGGATGTAGCCACTTGGTGCGATGCAGCACAGACCGATCTGAGCAGCGTCCTTGGACCACAATAGCCTTCCCGCTCAGCGGAAAACTGGTCTCCGCCCACAACAAGGGGCGGAAACCTTAATTCCATGCACCTGTAATTCTACGAACATCATAAGGTTGAATAGATAATATTATATAGTGTACTCCGCAAACATGTTATTGTGCTTTGCTCTCATTCTGTCTAAACGAAGGCGTAAATCGTTGTTTTGTATTTTAACAGTTAAAAAATTAAACTGTTAAAATACAAAACAACGAGTTACAACGAGTTAAAATTTAACTTCATCGTAATTCGTTGTTTTACCATAACCCAACGACCCTTACTTCGATGGCATTGGATGCCATTCTGTAGCAGGGTTTGTAGCACGTTATTTGCGCTCGTGAACGACGTTCCAACAAGTAACGTCCTTAAAGTGGAGTCGGTAGTTGCAAGTTGAGGCAGCGCACAAGTTCAAATGAAGCCTATGTACTCAAAAGTCCGAGTACATTACTCATTACTCAGAATTATGCGAAATGTACTCAAAAGTATGGACGACCCTCTCGTACCAGTCAGCTTTTGACAGCTAAACGAGCCTCAAGATAAATCACTAAACTCCATCTGAGTCTGCAACCATGTTAGCCAGATTCACGATACACGAACAAACAGTTTGCAAATGCTAGTGTTAGCAATGCAGTTAGCGTTTGTGCGTACTATAATTGAACTCGATCTCTGTAAGATACTCACAGTAAAAAACAGCGACTCATTTTCAGTGAATGTTTCTTCTTTTTTCCAGACTCCTATTTCTTCTTGCACGAAATCGGTGACGGGGTATCAGTAAGTTATTCCCGTAAGTTATTGCAAATTATTTTTACGGATTTTGGAATTACTACCAAATGACGCCGCCGGTCAACAGGTCCATCGCAGCCACGATCACGTCATGATTGAATTTGGCAACTCTACATATGAGCATGAAGTCAAGCTTTGCGACTCATGTGGATAATGCCAAAATTTTAATAATTGCCATTCTCCAGGACATCCGGCTGCTGCTCAGGTCCTGTAAGTAGTGTACTCCGCAACTATTAACTCGCTGTACTTAAGTAAGTGCTGTTAGCAAACGCGTTTGTATGTTTGCGCTCTGTCACTAGCATTCAAATAAATCGCTCCTTAGTTAACTGTAAGCGAGTTTGTACTGGTTGTCGAATCCATATTCCACGTATAGGCACCATCGTTATTATTGCTGTAGAGAGGAAGAACTTAACATATCAGGCAAGTGCAACGGGTACCCGAAGTTGACGAAAATAGTACTAAATAGTAATATTTCTTAATTATACCAGCTATATCATGCTCATACGCTCCACAAGTCCTTTTCACTCTGTATTGATTTCGACGTAGTTATTAATGCTACTTACCGAATTTGTTTTGTAGAGGGATACACCCTACCGGAGCTAAAATACCAGACGCCCGATTTGCTCAAAAAACGAATCGGCACCAGACGCCCAGATGTATTTATCAAAATTACTAAACTGAGCACTCTACCTCAAGTCTCTCAGGGCCGAATCTCACCAATGCGGCTGCCGACACAGCCCAACTTATTAGCTTGTTCGCC
Organism: Phytophthora sojae; assembly: GCF_000149755.1. Classification (NCBI taxonomy): domain Eukaryota; phylum Oomycota; class Peronosporomycetes; order Peronosporales; family Peronosporaceae; genus Phytophthora; species Phytophthora sojae. The sequence continues at coordinate 5,989,472 of NW_009258118.1, forward strand.
GCCACCACCCCAACTTGAGATCGAAGTTCAGTAGAGCAAGCTTTGCGTTTGTTCCTGCCGCCGACAGAAGCACCCCCACCACCACTCTTCCCCCTTGATACTTTTCTGTAGGTAGACCCGGAAAGAACGTATCTTCAGCGAAACAAACATTGCAGTGTAGTCTCAGGTGCTCGACCATAGCCTTCTTCATTGCAGCAGTGTAAAATGGTAGGGCCCGCGTCGTTTTCCACCTGCCTTGACCTCCAGACAGGCGAGGGTGACTTGGTGGCGCCCGCGCCTTTGCAGAAACGATCGCGCGCTGAGCGGCCGAGAGTGCAAAAATTTCTGGCTTGAAACTGGTGTATCCCTCAACAAGTCAAGCCCTGTCAATCTGAAGACACTATTGTGATTGGCTAATACTATCCTGTATCCCATACGTGGGTGTATCCCTCTACAAAACAAATTCGGTAATTGCAACAATTATGGTAACAATAAACTTTAAATGCAATTATCTTACTAAAAGTATATATATTAATTTTACAATTATTTTAATTTACATTCAATTATTCAATAATTGAATGTAGATTATTCCTTCTATGAAATTTCATTTTGTTTCGATGCGGATTTACCAGTCAGCTAAATTCTGTATTGGACATGCCGAGCATCAAAACACATCCATAACCTTCATGCGAAGCACGTGCAAGACTTCTCGAAATTATATTTTAATAAGGTACCCAGAAGGACGTCGGAGCAATACTCCGGTATCCGTCTTGCATTGACGAACGAAGAATCTCTCGCCAACATACAGAATGCCGTCCCCTCTCACTCTCGAAGACGCGGGGCGGGCTCGTGCATGCTCCAGATCAGGATTTTATGGGGAACGTTGCTACCACAAGCAAATTTCGTAAAAGGAACGTGTTTGTGATCTGTTTGTGACTCGAGTTAAACTGTCGTCGTGGGCAGTTGACTATTAGAGGTGCAGCCGATAAGATCCACAACCTTCACAAACGCCACAAACAGCCACAAACACAATTAAGCGTCGAATAAAAGTTTGCTAGTGTGGCTCAACTCGTTTCCGCCTCACTGCAAGCCAAACTCTGTAGCGGATTTTGCACGCCAATAGCTGCAGCCTAGCGCAGTCACGTACAGCGCAAGGTTGCAGCGACTTAATCCTCACACCCGACCTGGTTAGAAGGGCGTTCTCCCTTCAGCTTCGGGATCGAGCCCAGCCTGGAGCTTCGGTTCGGCGTACTAGTCTTTCACCGTGACGTTTCCGAGGCCACTACCGTGCTTCAGTGCGACTCGAGCTCGAGTTCCAGCACGGGCTCAACCGCTCAGACGTCGCGACAAACACGACTGCTGCACTAATATTTTTTTGTTTTGTTTTGGTGCACCGCATGCTACAAAGGTTCAAAGGAAAATGCCATACATTTACCCAACGTATGTGCCAAGCACGTCACAAATGCTTGTGGCAGCAATGCCGGGATTTATTCGCGGTCCAACCGGTCAACTTCGCATTTCGATGCCGCGGCTCTGCACACAAATTGACAACACCTCCCGCCGCCGCCGCAAGGTGATCGTTGCAGCGAGCCTCTACAACCTCCTACAGCCGTGCTTCAAGCAGGGTTCTTGGTGCTCTGAGCGCCAACTCCATTGCCAGCATTGCTCGAGGTGTGTCTGCACAAAAGTATCTTCATGGTCTCAGATCCTCATGGCTGCGGATCTACCATCTGCGCTCGCCTCGTTTGCAGTGCCAATCCATCAAGACTTCAAGGCCTGAAATCTGCAACCCGCGTGACGAGCTCGAGTCCGCTGCTGCAGAAAAGCCGGCGAGGCGCGGAGCCCATGGACCTCCACGTAGCTGAGCCCGACACTATCTTGTGCACGACCCAATCCCGCCAGCACCACCTCGGGAAGTTGTCGAGCCTTGCAGCCCGAGTCGGAAGCCGCGGTCCCGCCCAGCTGGGGGAGTCGGCGCTGCTTGCCAGCCTTTGGTCGCCGCGCCACACTCGAGTCTGCCGAGCACCGCGCAAGCCCCCGCCCCAGAGGCCGAAGACGCCATGAGCTGCATGTCGGCCGAACGCGGATTCCCGACCAAGCGCCGCTTCCCGCTGCGCGCCATCGAGCGCTTCGGCATCGCCGAGCCGGACGTGTCGGTCAAGTGCTGCCACGCCATCGCCATCAGCGGCGACATGGACCAACTGGTGCGCTTCCTGCCGACGGCCGTCATGCGCACGTTCAACCGGCACCCACGACTGCGCGCGCTGGTGGTCAAGAGCGAGGAGTTCACGGCCGAGGTGCAGCCGCAGATCAAGCTGGACGACGTGGCGGCCAAGAAGCTGCTGCGCGTGCGCGAGATCTCCGACTCGGACGAGGACGTTTCCGCCTGGAAGAACTGGAACCAGTTCGTGCAGAGCGAGACCCACGTGCCGTTCGACCGCTTCACGCAGTTCATGTTCTACCTCACCGTGTGGGTCAACCGCGCGGAGGGCAAGGCGCGCTTCTTCCTCTTCTCGGACCACATCATGTCGGACGGCGACTCGGGCATGATCTTCGTCAACGACACGCTCGAGGACGTGGCGCTGCTGTCCATCGAGGCCGTCAAGCCCGTCAAGGAGCTGCCGCTGCGGCCGTCGCTCTATGACATGTGGTTCACGAGCCCCTGGTGGCTCAAGCCCGTGGCCAAGACCGTGGTCGCCTTGGTCGGCGGCTCGGCCTTCGTCAACTTCATGAAGGTCTTCAAGCCCGTGCTCACCCCGCGCGCGGACCAGCAGGACTTCGGCATCCCGTTCAAGCAGAACAGCACCACGCTGCTGAGCCAGGCCGGCAGCCCCACCAACATGCGTGACACGCTGCGCAAGTGCAAGGAGGAGGGCGTCACGCTCGGCGGCGCGCTCATCCCGATGCTGGTGCTGGCCTTCTACCACGCCAGCAAGGTCGACAAGAAGCTCAACGGCACGGAGGAGACCGACGGCCCGTTCCGCTTCGTGGCCGACATTTGCTACAACATGCGCCAGCGCGTGCCGGAGCCCGCCGAGGAGCGCCAGGTGGGGCTCTACGTGACCAACACGCCGCTCCAGTGGCTGGCCGCCGAGGGCGTCAACATGAAGACCGAGAAGTTCTGGGACCTCGCGCGCACGTCCAAGCAACAGATGGCGGAGCAGGGCGACAAGCTCCTGGAGATGGCGCTGCCGTGCTTCCTCATGGACCGCAAGCTCATCAAGCCCAAGGTCGGCGACCTGCTGGGCGACTTTAAGATCCCGAGCTCGTGCACGGGCGACGCGACTATCTCCAACCTCGGCCGCTACATCTACAAGACCAAGCACATCCTGGGCGCCAACGGCCAGCTCACCGTGGACGACATGTTCGCCTTCTGCGCCATCCCGTTCGTGGCCACGTCGTCCACGATCTGGCTGTCCACGGTCAACGCCTTCAACTACTCGCTGGCCCACAAGGTCGACGAGCAGGTCGGCAACGCGCTCTTCAACGCCTACGTCAAGATCTGCGAGAACGCCAGCAACATCCAGAAGGACGAGACGATGGAGGAAGTGCTCAAGCGCCTCGGACTGGAGGCCTAGATAGATTGTCCATAGTATTAACCACCCCATGCCCATGAAAACGAAGCTCCTTCCTAGTAAAGCCCCAATGCCTCCTTCAACTCCCTCTCCGACGACATCGATCGGCACCGCACTGACTCAGTGCCATTGAGACACGTACGGTGATCACAAGCGCAAATCTGCTCGGCAAAGTAAGCAAGCACATCTGCTTGAAGCAATCATCGGATCTTGTTGGCATTGATACCATATGGCAACAAGGACAGAGAGCTGAAAAGCTGGAAGCAGCGTATCTGCATTAAATGTCGAGCTCTCGCTTTCCCTTCATTACGTCAACTAGCGTTGTGGAGAATGGCGCTCGTGATCTCGCGTCCTTTTCGATTGCCGACTAGGGTAGAGCTCACCACTTTCTTCTCCAATACGTCAACATACTGTTTCAGGTCGCGCACTTGTCGCTCCAGCGCCTTCTTCTCTGTCGTCTGCTGCCGGATGTACGCGAGGTATTTCTTGAGGTGGGCTTGCTGCGTTCGGGACGTCTGCTGGTAGCTCTGCGCCATCGACTGCTTCCGGTCAAGGAGCTGTCCGAGTCGCGCCTCCAGCTTTGCAATCAGCTGCTGGCAGTGCAGCAGCTGCAGGTCCTTCCCCTTGAGTTGAGCGCGTAGGGATGTCAGCGGAAGCTTGCGGAGTTGGCTCGCACGCTTCTTCGCTGCTGGTCGGAAGTCGCTCCGCGCCTCATCGCGGTGTTCATCGCCGTCGCTATCAGTTTCGTCGCTGGCGCTGGCCTCGTCCGATATAACACGCAGTAAGCTTACGACTTGGCCTTCCCTTGCTTCAACCTGGTTGCCAACACAACTACCAGCTCGAGATCGGACGCGGCCATTTGCAGTGGCATCTCGCTGTCTTCTCCGCAGCGTCTCGAGCTCTTTCTGTTGCTGGACGACAATTGCCTGCAAACTCTGGGCTTGGCTCGCTTGCTCCAGCTCCCGTTCCACCGCACAGCTTTTCTCTTCGACTTCAACGTCCGGCCTATCCAACGCTTCAACTTCACTCCGAGCCGACGTGCTCTGAGGCTGATCCGCCTCGCGTCGCTTGCAGCCACGCGCCATCGCCTCGTTCAGCCGCACCAGCTCCTGCATCTGCTGGAACATGGCGACGCACTGGTCGTGGTCCTGCCGCGCCCGGAGCTCACTCGCCTCTCGCAGTCTCGCCAGCTCCTTCCGAAGAGCACAGCACGACTCGCACTGCGATAATCAGTCAATGCACCGTCAACCAACATGCACTACTGTACATGCACAATACTGGCAATCCACGGCAATGCTCACCTCGCGCTTCATCCTATCTGTTCGTCTCCACACTAACTTGTGCGCACGAACCGACACAAGAGCCGTTACATGTAGCCATCTTGCGTCCGTCAGATGGCTACACGAGCTCAACATTCCCCGTCATTTGCGATCGCCACCTGTTTCTTATCCAGGACTCGCGCCTCTACCCCCCGCGTACTTGTATTAATACGATCGGTCTACTTCATCCGCTCGCCACTCGGCCCGCAGCGCACGCGCAGTCCGCGTTCCTCGCCCTCGTTGTCCCGCACATCCGTCTCCGTCCGCCAGTGCGCCCGCCACCCTTCACCGCGCCCTGTAGCGCCCACCCGACCGCCGCCAAGTAGCGGTACCCGTTTTGTGGTACAATTATGCGCAGCACCATGATGCGTCGCCGCGAGAGCAACCTGACGCTGGACGAGGAGGACGACGTGGCCGTCCAGATCGAGCGCATCGAGCAGCCCTGGATGGCGCTCGAGCTGTTCAAGACGCTGTGGCAGAACGCCACGCAGCACGTGAGCTCCAGCTGCACCTTCACGCGGTTCAAGCTGCGAGCTTCAGTTGCTACAAAGGACAAGGAGCAGGAAACAGGAGCTGCAACGCAGAGCAGCAGCAACAATAAGAACGCAGAAGTTGCGGGAGCGGGGGCGACGGAGAGCTTCCAGGAGCAGTTTGCCAAGAGTTTGGGGAAGGATCTGGTCGTCTTCCCCCAACAGAAATCAGGACAGAAGGGCCCCTTCGTGGTGCTGGCCTATGCCAGTGTCGCGGACAACTACGGGCTCAAGACGGTGCTGCTGGTCAGGATGGAGCAGCTCCATGACTCGGAGCAGATCGGCATCACGGTGAAAAATACAGACCCCGTGCACCGCACCAGGATGGCGGCGTTCTTAGGCATTTTGCAGCAGCGCATCCAGCCGGGCAGTGCACCGAAGCGGCCGCACCCGAGGATGGCGGATACGAGCAAGCTGTTCCTGGAGGAGAGCGACCATGAAGGAGCCACAGACTCGGACACGTCGTCCGTGGCTCCGTCGACGCCGCCGCTTAGGTCCTCGTCCTCGGCTTCAGTTGAGACTCCACCGAGGCGAAAGATATCTATGCAGGCGTCGGCTCCAGTAGCGAGGCCTCTTACGGTGCCCCGGCCAGTAGAACGTGGCAGATCACACACGATTCGGTACCGTACAGATCGGGACATCGCGTTTGAAGGCTACCTGAGCAAGAAGAGCGACGTGCTCATGAGCTGGAAGGCGACGTACTGTGTATTGGAGGAGGACACGCTCGCATTTTACGAGACGCGAGAGGATTTCATCTCGAATACGAAACTGATTGGGCGGATTCAACTACAGGGGATTGAGCACGAAGACATGGGCAAGCCCAACGGCTTCCGCGTGATAGCGGAAGGTAACCACATCAACCACCTGAGCTCGCGGACAGCCTTTGAGAAGGAGCAGTGGAAACGCGCTATCAGCGTAAGTGCTGCTTTGATGTATTGATAACTTGTTGTGGCTGACTCGCTTTGTGTGTATACGCTGCGTGACAGATCGCCATTTCTAAGGCGCCAGAGGTGACGCGCCCGTACGTAGCGTTCGCATCGCAGCCGCTGGAGCCACACAAGTTTTACCGGCTGCTTGGTGCACTCTTGCGCCAGGAGATTGGTGATTTCCCATTACTCTTCCGGAGTATGCACCCGGATGTCGTCGTGACATCCAACTTCCCACCAATTGTGCCGTTCTGGGGCCAGTATCGCCGATACGACGGAGTTCTGCTATTTATTTCGACGCTTCTGGACTCGGTCACGGTGGATAATTTCTCGCTTCTGGAAGTGATTGAGCTCGTACGTGGAGACGCCGATTGCGTCGACGAAACTGGTGCCCACCATGATGGCCTTACGTCCTCTCCGATTCCAGTGGACTCGTACGTTCTGTCACCTAAGACGGTCGAAGCGCCCAAGTCGACTCCTGGAAGCGCATCAACACCGTCGTCGCAATGGACAAGACGGCTTGTGGTCACTGGGAAAGAGACGTACAACTTGCTTGACACAGACAACCGGCGGGTCACGCAGCTATTTGTACACGAATTGTGGCTGGATCACAAAGACCGTCTAGTACGCTGGCATTTAAACGGTGACGCGGTTGCTCTCTCGGTCGCATTCGATGACGCACCACGCGGGGAGAATATCCGACTGGTTCTGCCCGGCGAAACCTCTGCTATCTCGCACTCGATTCCCCCGGGAACATTTTACGTGCAGATTTTACAAGCTCAGCAGCTTCACGCATCCGACAGTGGGGGTGAAAATGGTTCAAAGGGAAGTGCTCAGCACTCATCCTCCAGTTCAGCCCCCAAGAAGGGGTACCCAGTCTACGCGCGCTGCATTCTGGAGGAGGGCAATCACATGGAACAAACGTTGCGTGGATTAAACCTGAAAGAAGGTGAAAATAAGCCGGACGAGCTCGCGAATTCGTCGATAGGAGGCTCTCACAAAGAGAACCGCCGCCCTTCTAAGGGAACCCGATTTTTCCGTGGGTTAAAACGTGCTGCCGGGATATCAGGAGAACGAGCTGTGGCGAAAGTTGGCGATCCGAGTGGGTGTGTGACGAATATCTGTAAGTGTATGCCGGTGACAACTCCCGATGGCCATCACAAAGTTGGCACGCTCAATCCCGACTGGTCCAGTAACCTTCGTCTCGAGTTTCCTGGCTGCGCACGAGGTTTTACGTATTTTCTGAAGGTTGAGGTGTTCCAGAGTCGCTTCATGCTACCCGACGAGCTACTGGGTGTATGCAAAATTAACGTCACGCCTCATCTTTCGCTCGTGAATGGATCCGCCGATGCAAAGGCCAACGGGGCTCTTCCTCGCTGGCACAATCTGTGCGATCAGTACAACGACTGCAAGGAATCGTGGGCACCCCCGACAGTATTTCGCGGTCGGATCCAGCTTGGCATTATTTTCGCTCCGTCCGTGACGTCTGTGGAGAACTTTCCCCAATCTCAGGGGCTCCGGCGCATGGCAAGTGATGGCAGGTTAGTGGAATCAAGACGAGGGTCTGGCGACGAGGCGTTGCTGCAAAGTTCGTCCAGCTACAACCTCCGCGAAATCATCCGCTCCGACAAACGAGCCTCCACTGGAGCGTTTAACATTCCGATTGGAGGGGAAGGGCGTTATATTTCACGTGAAATTCGGAGTCGAACGAATTCATCAGGAAAGGGGATCGTCAAAACGGGAAATGTATCGGTGGACAGCGAAGACAAGCGAGAGTTGGCACGGTTAACTCGCGATAACCACACTTTTACGGGGAAGACGACAAAGTTTGATGTCCCGAAGAAGTACCAGTTGATTAAGGTGGTGGGCGCTGGGACCTACGGCGAAGTGGTCGCTGCTAGTGACATTGAGTCAGGCACGACTGTCGCTATCAAGAAAGTTACCAATGCTTTTCAAGATTTACCCGATACCAAGCGCATTCTTCGTGAGCTGTGTCTGCTTGGGCAGCTGAACCATCCGAACTTGATTACACTGTACGACGTGCCTCGTCCAGAGCGGTTGTCGTACTTGGAAGACATCTATCTAGTGACGGATCTCATGGAGACCGACTTGCACCGCGTGATTCACTCGACGCAGACGCTGACGGACGAGCACGTTGCGCACTTCATGCGGCAGATTCTGCGAGCTTTGGCCTATTTACACTCGGCAAATGTCCTTCATCGAGACTTGAAGCCATCGAATATCCTGGTGACGAGCACGTGCGAGGCCAAGATTTGCGACCTCGGACTTGCTCGATACGTGGATTATTCCAAGGCAAAAAAGGTAAAGGGAGCTTCCCAGGAAGACACTTTTGTGGAGTTGACTGAGTATGTGGTGACTCGATGGTACCGTGCGCCTGAAATTCTACTGGACGGCTGTCGATACGACAAACCTTCGGATTTGTGGTCCGCTGGCTGTATCTTGGGAGAGTTGCTAGGCCGCAAACCTCTTTTCCCCGGCTCCAGCACAACCAACCAGCTTAACAAGATCTTCAACGTTCTTGGCACCCCAGATCTCTCGTATATCGCCAACATTCACAAAGAGGCCGCACAAAAGTGGGTGCACCGACAGCGACGGAGGTCCAAGATCCCGTTTGAAGAGCTGTACCCGAACGCGAACCAGCAGGCGCTGGATCTGCTGGAGAAGCTGCTAGTTTACGATCCGAAGAAGCGCATCACTGCCGCTGAAGCTCTTCATCACCCGTACCTGCGAGAAGCGTTCCGATCTGTGATGACCGACAACGTGGAAGGGGATGAAACTTTCTTTTACGATGAAGCAGAGCAGGGCGAAGACACGTTTAAGGGGAAAATCGACGACTCGAACGAGTACGTCCCCGAATCCAAGCTCGCGATGCAAGAGGCCGTGTTCGAGCAGGTTTGTAAGTTTCACCCGGAGGCGAGGGAGTACGAGGAGTGGCTGAAGAAGCACGACGAGAAGTACTGTGTAGACCCGGCAACCGGCAAATTGGTGCCCCTCAAGACTTGATTGAAACTATGACTCCTGAACTGCGAAGATAAAGGACTGAATGCCACTCGTAAAGATTGAAACGGACCGCAGTGGGGGCACTGCTCACGTTGCTAGAACACGGATTGTTTTTCGTTAAATGCAGATCGCGACTGCGTATACGAAGATGACGGTAAGTGCTTTCTACTGTCTAGCATGGCTGCTGTCGACCCTGACATGGTGCACATGTTTGTTTGTTGTAGTGGTAGCTTGATCGCCGTCGTCCAAGCCTCGCAGCTGGATACTAAACCGAAAGCCATCACACGGTGTTGTCCGAGTGAGGGGCTGAAAGCAACAAGCGCAGCGCGTCTTCCAGGGAAATGCTCGGGTTCCCACTCAGCAGACGCTTGGGCAGGTTGGTCGCCGCCAGAATGTCGTGGAGTCGGCCCTTGGCGTTGGCGATAGCGAAGCGAACCTTGCGCACCGCCAGCTTCTCCTGCGTGTCCGACAATACTTGGATCGTAGTTGCGTCCAGGTCGTTCATGTGGTACGCGTCCAGCACCACGCCGTGCGTCGTGATGCCCTTCTTCAGGAGTCGAGCCATCTCGCGTTCGATGGCTTTGGCTACGCGCTCGCAGTTGGCGAAGTACAGCGAACTCTCCACACGAACGACAACAATCCCGTCCAGGTGACAAGCATTTGGAAAGAGGTCCCGGTCCACGAGGCTGCCGTTATCCAGCTGGCCGAGAATCACGACCGGAGAGCGCTTGGTCTTGATCATGAGCGCCAGCACGGAGCAGACGATGGAGGCGATGAGGCCCTCGAGCACGCCCAGGCCGAGCGTGAGCACGAAGGAGGCGGCCCAGACGAAGAACTCGTCGCGCTTGACGCGGAAGAGCCACTTGGCCTCCTTGAACTCGACGAGCGTGTAGCCTGCGACGATGATGATGGAGGCGAGCGTGGCCCGCGGCAGGTAGTAGAGCGTGCCCGTGAGCGTGTAGAGCGCGATGATGACGATGAGCGTGGTGACGATGGAGGCGAGCTGTGTGTGCGCGTTCTGCATGTTGACGGCTGTGCGCGACATGCCGCCGGTGGGGGGCATGGCCTGGAAGATGCCGCAGACGACGCTGGCGACGCCGATGCCCGTGAGCTCCTGCTCGGTGTTGATGTCCTCCCCCCTCTGGATGGCGAGGCGCTTGGCCATGGCGATGCTGGAGAGGAAGACGACGAGCGAGACGGTGAGCGCGTTGACGAGGATGGTGCCGAAGCGGCCGCCGTCGATGAGGTCGTCGTCGAAGCCGTACCAGGGCAGGACGGGGGCGGGGAATCCGCCGGGCACGGTGCCGGTGAGCTTGAGCGCCTTGGGTCCGAGGAGGTATCCCACGATGCCGCCGAAGATGCAGACGACGAGGGGTCCGAGGTCGCAGAGGGTGCGCGCGAAGAAGATGGCGATCAGTACGGGCTTGGACTTGGGCGTGGAGTCGTCGATGGACTTGCGGTTGAGCGACTTGGCCTGGTTCTCGTCTGCTTGAGCGCGGGCCGAAGCGAGGCCGACGTACTGCTCGTCCGTGATGGAGAATCCGTGACTGTCAGCGAAGTTGCCGCTAGCAGGAATCTGCTGTGTATTGGCGGAGTTGGTTTTGGCCGGGTCGTCGAAGAGCTGCGAGAGCACAGGCGAGGGGAAGAAGCGCTTCTTGATGAGCTTGACGCCGATGAGGTAGGCGATGGAGATGAGCCCCACGGCCAGCGCGTTCTTGTTGGAGTGGCCGATGTTCTTGAAGTTCTGGTAGAGCGTCTGCACGGGGTAGTCCTGCGAGTCGAACTTGACGCCAAGCACGTTCTGGAACTGCGAGAGCATGATGAGCAGTCCGCCGGCCGAGATGAATCCGCCCATGACGGGTCGGGAGAAGAAGTCGGCGACCTGGCTGAGGTTGAGCACGCGCACGAGCAGCAGGATGACGCCGCTGAGGAAGGCGATCATGATGCCGGTGGCGACGCGCTCCTTCTCGTCCTCGATGGGCTCGAGGATGGATCCGGTGAGCAGCGCGACCTCAGAGCCGCTGGCGACGGAGAGCACGGTGCTGGAGCCGAAGAGCGCGTAGATGAGCGGCGCCGTGGCGGCCGTGTAGAGTCCGTGGTGCGCGGGCACGTGCATGATGGTGGAGAGCGAGACCTCTTGCGGGATGAGCATCATGGCGACGGTGATGCCTGCGACGAGGTCGAACTTGAGGTCTTGTCCGAGTTTGTAGTTGCGCAGCCACTTGAGAATGGGGAGGTAGTGCTGGGCGAGCTCGAAGGGCGTTTTCTTGGGCGCGAGGAAGCGCTCGTTGGTGGGGCGCTGGTGGCCCCCGGCGAGGGAACGCAGTGCATTCATGATGTCGAGTTACTGCTGGTTGATCGACTGGAAGTACGGTGAAGTTGGCCACTTGCCAGTGAGGAGGCAAAAGTTGCAATGGCTAGTGGTTGGGAGTTTATCCGGGTGTAGGTCTCGACGATTGCCCTTTGGATACTTACAGGACGATTTTACACCCTGGAAGCGTATCTGTTGAAGAGGTAACTTGTGTGTAACATCGTTTCAGATGGCTACAGTCGGCGTTGACCACTGGGAAAGCAGCACTTGTGGTACGTGACGTGGTCTCCCCGCCTTGGTCAAGTTGTTGGTTGCAGCTCCGACCAATAGATGGAGATGAAACTCTCGTGTCGAATTTGGAGACTCCTGCAACACTCTGTCTTCTGGACACCCGAACGCCTGCCTTGAGTTCTGTGGCAAGTGAGCGTTAGTTCATTCCAGTGCATCGTATTCCTGGTGGCATCTTGGTCAGATAAGGCATGACGCCAAGGGATGGAGTAGCTTTCATGCATTTTGTGCCTCGGCGTCAGCTCATTCGCATGGACCCGATGGTGCTTATGGCGTTTACTCGATTGCCAGAGTTTTTATGCTGAACTCTTTTTCCTCTGGCAATATGAAGAGTGGCATGAATCGAGTGACCACGTTAGCGTATCTGCACCTCGAAAGGCTCTGCAAAAGTGAAGCACCGGAATGTGGGCGGATACTCATGAGGCTGCTACTTTTTAAAAGATTTAATGGCTTGGTGGGACGGTGTAATTGGATCAGCTTCACTTCGCGGTCTAGACTTCCTCCCTACACGTGCTCAGCTTCAGCTTCAGCTCCTGACGGCGACTTAACCCCCGAGGGCGTTGCAGCACGGAGCATACGGACTGCATCTTCGACCGAGATGCTTGGGTTCCCGCCAAGAAGACGACCCGGCAGATTCGTGGTCGACAGGAGGTCACGCAGGTGGCCCTTAGCGTTTGCAATAGCGAAGCGAACCTTGCGCACCGCCAGCTTCTCCTGCGTGTCCGACAATACTTGGATCGTAGTTGCGTCCAGGTCGTTCATGTGGTACGCGTCCAGCACCACGCCGTGCGTCGTGATGCCCTTCTTCAGGAGTCGAGCCATCTCGCGTTCGATGGCTTTGGCTACGCGCTCGCAGTTGGCGAAGTACAGCGAACTCTCCACACGAACGACAACAATCCCGTCCAGGTGACAAGCATTTGGAAAGAGGTCCCGGTCCACGAGGCTGCCGTTATCCAGCTGGCCGAGAATCACGACCGGAGAGCGCTTGGTCTTGATCATGAGCGCCAGCACGGAGCAGACGATGGAGGCGATGAGGCCCTCGAGCACGCCCAGGCCGAGCGTGAGCACGAAGGAGGCGGCCCAGACGAAGAACTCGTCGCGCTTGACGCGGAAGAGCCACTTGGCCTCCTTGAACTCGACGAGCGTGTAGCCTGCGACGATGATGATGGAGGCGAGCGTGGCCCGCGGCAGGTAGTAGAGCGTGCCCGTGAGCGTGTAGAGCGCGATGATGACGATGAGCGTGGTGACGATGGAGGCGAGCTGTGTGTGCGCGTTCTGCATGTTGACGGCTGTGCGCGACATGCCGCCGGTGGGGGGCATGGCCTGGAAGATGCCGCAGACGACGCTGGCGACGCCGATGCCCGTGAGCTCCTGCTCGGTGTTGATGTCCTCCCCCCTCTGGATGGCGAGGCGCTTGGCCATGGCGATGCTGGAGAGGAAGACGACGAGCGAGACGGTGAGCGCGTTGACGAGGATGGTGCCGAAGCGGCCGCCGTCGATGAGGTCGTCGTCGAAGCCGTACCAGGGCAGGACGGGGGCGGGGAATCCGCCGGGCACGGTGCCGGTGAGCTTGAGCGCCTTGGGTCCGAGGAGGTATCCCACGATGCCGCCGAAGATGCAGACGACGAGGGGTCCGAGGTCGCAGAGGGTGCGCGCGAAGAAGATGGCGATCAGTACGGGCTTGGACTTGGGCGTGGAGTCGTCGATGGACTTGCGGTTGAGCGACTTGGCCTGGTTCTCGTCTGCTTGAGCGCGGGCCGAAGCGAGGCCGACGTACTGCTCGTCCGTGATGGAGAATCCGTGACTGTCAGCGAAGTTGCCGCTAGCAGGAATCTGCTGTGTATTGGCGGAGTTGGTTTTGGCCGGGTCGTCGAAGAGCTGCGAGAGCACAGGCGAGGGGAAGAAGCGCTTCTTGATGAGCTTGACGCCGATGAGGTAGGCGATGGAGATGAGCCCCACGGCCAGCGCGTTCTTGTTGGAGTGGCCGATGTTCTTGAAGTTCTGGTAGAGCGTCTGCACGGGGTAGTCCTGCGAGTCGAACTTGACGCCAAGCACGTTCTGGAACTGCGAGAGCATGATGAGCAGTCCGCCGGCCGAGATGAATCCGCCCATGACGGGTCGGGAGAAGAAGTCGGCGACCTGGCTGAGGTTGAGCACGCGCACGAGCAGCAGGATGACGCCGCTGAGGAAGGCGATCATGATGCCGGTGGCGACGCGCTCCTTCTCGTCCTCGATGGGCTCGAGGATGGATCCGGTGAGCAGCGCGACCTCAGAGCCGCTGGCGACGGAGAGCACGGTGCTGGAGCCGAAGAGCGCGTAGATGAGCGGCGCCGTGGCGGCCGTGTAGAGTCCGTGGTGCGCGGGCACGTGCATGATGGTGGAGAGCGAGACCTCTTGCGGGATGAGCATCATGGCGACGGTGATGCCTGCGACGAGGTCGAACTTGAGGTCTTGTCCGAGTTTGTAGTTGCGCAGCCACTTGAGAATGGGGAGGTAGTGCTGGGCGAGCTCGAAGGGCGTTTTCTTGGGCGCGAGGAAGCGCTCGTTGGTGGGGCGCTGGTGGCCCCCGGCGAGGGAGCGAAGCCAACTCATAGTAGTGATTGAGTTCGTAGATCGTGGGAGTTGGTAGCCCGCAAAAGTTACAATGAGGTAGGGCAATGGTTGCGCAGCTCGAGCTCACTTACGCTAGACTCTTATATATACTTGTGGGCTTTGGTGAAACCTACGGGGACAACTCTGATGGCAGCCCGAGCGATTATAGAGACCACTGCGATCGTGCGGTAATGCGGTACAATGCAACGAGGCGATCTTTGCTGCGCATTCGTTTACAGGCGAGCGCAACGGATGTCGGTATCCGATATCTCGAAAATGAAACGGACTCAGTTCAGATGCCTTCAGTGGGTCCCCACCAGTTGGAAAGCAGCGTTGGCACCACGCGACTCTGGACGACATTGCTGGAGCTCGTGCAGATTATCATTGGTCTTTTAGACAGTTTCAGTATCAGCATTGGAATGACAATAAAAAGCTAAGAACATACACGCACGCTTGCCAACTACCGATACAATTCTTTAAAAACTATTAGGTTTATTTCACTGCTAGTATTAATAAATACATGTACACATTTTTTCTTGTTTTCTATTAATTCAATATAGTACTTAAATAAAATTATATTTCTAATATATATTAGTATATTCAAAGCGAAATATTCCTTTGATATTTTTAAATATCAAAGTATTCTACATTCCGCTTAAAAGTGGAATGTAGAATACTTCAACAGTTGAATAAACCAGGGTTACTTTAAATATGCTTACCGAATACTCGTTGCTTTATTGCAGCATATTCTATAGCAATACCATTCGTACAACAGTAAATATCACATAATTTATTGTACACAAGTGATGTGCAGTATCCCAGTATATAATAATTTCGACTCGTAAGCTATTCTTGCTCGATACATTCCTGTCAAATAGGAACAAGAATAGTTATGCTTCACTGAGTAACCTGCGAAAACGTGGATGCCAAGGTGCTTCGACGCAGGCTACCTGGGCATTCATATTGGATAGGGTGCTCTCCAATGGCAGTGCATGACCTCCCTGGGTATTCGCTAGTGTCCACATTCCTTGAGTTATTTCTCAGAAATTGTACAACCGCGCGGTTCTTCTGCGTTACCTATCCATTGGTGCAGCCCTCTGCGTTTGTGTGTGCGAAAGATCCTTGCCCACCGTTGCCCAAGTAAATGACAGTCTCTTCAAGCTCGCCTCGATTGGTTTTCCTCTTATCAGAGACCTTCAACAAGCGAACATAAAACCGATGGCTCCAGTCGCGCCGATCAAGACATCGATTCCCTGCTTGAAGACTCCAAGCAGAACCCAGAGGAGCTCAGGCCGTCAACAAGAGGATGTGTTGCCCACCATGCTCGCATGAACAATGCATGCAGCAGCAAATTCTGGCGGTTCTGTGGCTTCATTTGCTGTGTCTTCATTTCTGAACTCGCGCTCAATCACCAAGATACCATGGTCGCTCGCTACTGGATGCTCGCGGTGTTTGCAGCTGCTGTAGGCACGCTGCTATCTGTCGTCGATGCTCGACCCAACATTCTCGTCTTCTTCCCGGACGAGCTGCGCTTCGACTGGGTCAACAACGGCACCGACACGGATTTCTTGCAGACGCCCAACATCGACAGCATCCGAGAGCGCGGACTCCACTTCAAGCGCGCCATCACCGCTTCCCCTGTCTGTGGGCCTTCGCGCGCATGCTTCGCAGCTGCCAGCCACTACGAAGAAGTGGGGGTGCTCACGAACCGCTACAACTTCCCCATCAACCGGATGACAACCTACTACAAGCTGCTGCAGGAGGCTGGGTACCACACGATGGCGGTCGGCAAACTGGACTTGAACAAGAACGACACGCTCAACAGCTTCGGCTGGAACCACGAAGGCAACCTCCATGCGGCTGAGTGGGGGTTCTCCGACATGGTCAACTGCGTCGGCGTCTTCGAGTCGTATTTCTTGACGGATCCGTACCCCAACGGCTCGTACGTCGAGCCGTACACGGACTACCTGCTTGAGCACAACGTTACGGACGTTTTCCTCAACGACACTCACGCCCGCACGGACGGTGGCAACACCAAGATCGGCGATCCTCGGTTCTACAAGGACACGTACCCGAATCCGCTGCCCGACGATCTCTACAACGACAACTGGGTGGCTGAGCAGGCGCTGCGTCTGCTCAGTGAAAAGCCTGATGACAAGGAATGGTTCATGATCGTCAACTGGAACGGCCCGCACTACCCCATGAGTATCACCGAGAGCATGTACGGCCGAATGCGGAACCGAAGCTTCCCCCAACCAGTCGACTACACGGGCAACTTCACGGCTGAGATGCACAACCGCACGCGCGCCGACTACGCCGCGATGATCGAGAACATCGACTCCCACATTGGTCGCATCCTCTCCGCTGTGAACCTCAGCGAGACGCTCGTTGTGTTTGCGAGTGACCACGGTGAGATGCTGGGCGACCGCGGTCTGTGGGCCAAGGACGTCCCGTTCCAGCCATCAGTGAACGTCCCGTTGGTGATTGCGGGCGATGTGGTGAACGCCTCGCTGCAGGGGACGTCGACAAACGCGGGTGTGTCGCTCATCGACCTCGCTCGGACGTTCCTGGACGTCGGTGAGGTGGAGGATGTCCCTGCTCAGATGTCGGAGGCGCACTCCTTCCGGTCTTTACTTGAGGGTGTGCCACATGAAAAGCGCGTCCTTCGATCGGCACTAGGCACGTGGAAGCTGTGGTTCGACGGCCGCTACAAGTACGTGATCGGGTACAGCGACGACGAGCCCATGCTTTTTGATGTGGAAACGGACCCGCACGAGCGCTCGAACCTCCTGCTGTCCACCAATCCTACTGAGCTAGCGCACTATGCAAGCATCATCCAGTGGCTGCTGGGCAAGGGCGACGTCGTTGAGTAGGTAGGACTCCTCCTTTTGACGATGAACATAACGATCTAGCAGGGAAATGATTTTGCTTCATGGGGTCTGCACTTAATATCTCATTATTTCGCGTGTACTAAGTTTTCATCAAACTCATCACATTGACCATTTCGACGAGTCATGGCGGCAAAGTCATGGTCCAGCATCTCGACAACAACGACAATACTTGCTCGCATTCACTAGGTCGACACCTTGTCCGTGCGGCAAAAAAGAGTTCTCTATGTTTCAATGCCGCTCACTTAAATGATGAGCCCAGGAATTCGGAAGTCTCCACTTGGTCTCCGTGGAGCAAGTGGACGGTGCGCGACTGGCCATCACTGGTGGACAACTTGCTACAACACGCAGCGGATTTGACACCGCAGCATTTTCGGGCTGGATTGGCCGAGCGATCGCCAATAAATGCCCTGGAGAGCTTCAGCTGGAGCTTCAGCGGGCGCGTACGAGGGGCGTCGCGATCCAAGTGGCGGAGACCTTGAAGCCATCTTAGCAGAGCCCATCCCGGTGTCAACGACTAAAACACCGGCGACTTTTACTGCTTCGAACGTGGTACAAAACGTAATGTTGTGGTACATATTCACTGCGCTGCATGGGGGACTTGCATGGCATGGTGCAGAGTGCGCGAGGAGGGCTGGCAGTATTGTTTGGAGGGTGAAAGGAGCGCTCGCGCATTGAACTACCAAGTGAAAATGCATTCTGCAGCATTACCGTGCTATAGCTAGCTGGTATCGAGCCACCTTGGCACTTAGAACACACCTTATCCCCCATGGTCGATGTGTCGGTCTTGCTGGCCAACGAACTGTCCCGATGTACTGTCGTTCGACTTGACTCAAGCGATTTTGCTGTTACTCGCCTGCACACCCCTCTCAAGACTACGCGTAACATCATGCTCCAATATAACTCACGTGGTGCAATGCTCAGAGCTCAAGCCGAGGCAGCAGTCAACAACTGAAGTCCATTCCAACATTTGCCGTCTTGAGCTCACGTGGCCAACCAACAACTTTCAACTCGTTTAATTCCCAACTCTCCACGGATTCCACATCATGAGTTGGCTTCGCTCCCTCGCCGGGGGCCACCAGCGCCCCACCAACGAGCGCTTCCTCGCGCCCAAGAAAACGCCCTTCGAGCTCGCCCAGCACTACCTCCCCATTCTCAAGTGGCTGCGCAACTACAAACTCGGACAAGACCTCAAGTTCGACCTCGTCGCAGGCATCACCGTCGCCATGATGCTCATCCCGCAAGAGGTCTCGCTCTCCACCATCATGCACGTGCCCGCGCACCACGGACTCTACACGGCCGCCACGGCGCCGCTCATCTACGCGCTCTTCGGCTCCAGCACCGTGCTCTCCGTCGCCAGCGGCTCTGAGGTCGCGCTGCTCACCGGATCCATCCTCGAGCCCATCGAGGACGAGAAGGAGCGCGTCGCCACCGGCATCATGATCGCCTTCCTCAGCGGCGTCATCCTGCTGCTCGTGCGCGTGCTCAACCTCAGCCAGGTCGCCGACTTCTTCTCCCGACCCGTCATGGGCGGATTCATCTCGGCCGGCGGACTGCTCATCATGCTCTCGCAGTTCCAGAACGTGCTTGGCGTCAAGTTCGACTCGCAGGACTACCCCGTGCAGACGCTCTACCAGAACTTCAAGAACATCGGCCACTCCAACAAGAACGCGCTGGCCGTGGGGCTCATCTCCATCGCCTACCTCATCGGCGTCAAGCTCATCAAGAAGCGCTTCTTCCCCTCGCCTGTGCTCTCGCAGCTCTTCGACGACCCGGCCAAAACCAACTCCGCCAATACACAGCAGATTCCTGCTAGCGGCAACTTCGCTGACAGTCACGGATTCTCCATCACGGACGAGCAGTACGTCGGCCTCGCTTCGGCCCGCGCTCAAGCAGACGAGAACCAGGCCAAGTCGCTCAACCGCAAGTCCATCGACGACTCCACGCCCAAGTCCAAGCCCGTACTGATCGCCATCTTCTTCGCGCGCACCCTCTGCGACCTCGGACCCCTCGTCGTCTGCATCTTCGGCGGCATCGTGGGATACCTCCTCGGACCCAAGGCGCTCAAGCTCACCGGCACCGTGCCCGGCGGATTCCCCGCCCCCGTCCTGCCCTGGTACGGCTTCGACGACGACCTCATCGACGGCGGCCGCTTCGGCACCATCCTCGTCAACGCGCTCACCGTCTCGCTCGTCGTCTTCCTCTCTAGCATCGCCATGGCCAAGCGCCTCGCCATCCAGAGGGGGGAGGACATCAACACCGAGCAGGAGCTCACGGGCATCGGCGTCGCCAGCGTCGTCTGCGGCATCTTCCAGGCCATGCCCCCCACCGGCGGCATGTCGCGCACAGCCGTCAACATGCAGAACGCGCACACACAGCTCGCCTCCATCGTCACCACGCTCATCGTCATCATCGCGCTCTACACGCTCACGGGCACGCTCTACTACCTGCCGCGGGCCACGCTCGCCTCCATCATCATCGTCGCAGGCTACACGCTCGTCGAGTTCAAGGAGGCCAAGTGGCTCTTCCGCGTCAAGCGCGACGAGTTCTTCGTCTGGGCCGCCTCCTTCGTGCTCACGCTCGGCCTGGGCGTGCTCGAGGGCCTCATCGCCTCCATCGTCTGCTCCGTGCTGGCGCTCATGATCAAGACCAAGCGCTCTCCGGTCGTGATTCTCGGCCAGCTGGATAACGGCAGCCTCGTGGACCGGGACCTCTTTCCAAATGCTTGTCACCTGGACGGGATTGTTGTCGTTCGTGTGGAGAGTTCGCTGTACTTCGCCAACTGCGAGCGCGTAGCCAAAGCCATCGAACGCGAGATGGCTCGACTCCTGAAGAAGGGCATCACGACGCACGGCGTGGTGCTGGACGCGTACCACATGAACGACCTGGACGCAACTACGATCCAAGTATTGTCGGACACGCAGGAGAAGCTGGCGGTGCGCAAGGTTCGCTTCGCTATCGCCAACGCCAAGGGCCGACTCCACGACATTCTGGCGGCGACCAACCTGCCCAAGCGCATTCTTGGTGGCGATCCACGGGTGTCGGTGGAAGACGCGCTGCTCTTGTTGCGCGCTTTGCCAGTTTCAGGTAACACGTCTCCGTCGTCTTTAGGGGCGACCATCAATGTGCCGGTGTAGGGATGATGACCTTTCGCTGCAGGTGCAGCATGCATAGGGAATGCGCTACCCATCGTACCGTAGTCTCCACACAGCGTTTCGAAGCGAGAAACAAATTGAATGATGAATCCTTTTTGGGTGTGTTTTCTTTCGCTATGCAATTACTGGAAAGCCGGTTAAATAGTTTTAGAATTGTATTAATAATAATTGCCCTTACAAATGGACATGTTTCAACTACGTCCTGAAACAATCAATTAAATGGTAAAACTAGTAGTGGAGCATCTCAGTCGCGTTGCTCCGTTGAGTTGCTTAGGGGGCCGACACCCTGCAGTGTAATCTCCTCTGCAGGCCGACGTTCCCGCCCTCCCAATGGATCTAATGAAGCTATTGATTAATTGGGTCTAAGCCATCACGTGCAGATCGGTGCAGCTTCCGATCCGACATCACGTCTTCGATTAGGAACACTATTATCATAGAACTGCATGAAGAACTCGTCATTGCATGTAAGAAGTGCATTGCGAGCTTTACATGCTGGGGGTTGCACGCAATAGAAAACTAACTCCGAGTTGGGGCAACGGGTCCGTTCGCTGGAATGCTCGTCGCTGGGCCCGCCTACGCAAATACCGCGCGGGTTTGCTGCGGCTACGCTCCTCGCAACCGCACACTACCGCTTCCAGTGCTGACTGCACGCGAACAGGTCAATAGTGCTCTGGCTGGTGTAGGCACAAACTTGAAGCGAGAGTCTGTCGAATCTTATTCTCTTAAATAAACTGTAGGAGACCGAGTCGGACGCTCCCGTATATAAGCTTGCTGACCGTATCATCACAGCCGATAAACTGTAGCATTTTAGCTAAAGCTGCACCCATCGTCCTGTTGCTGAGCCAGATTAGCATTTCTCTGTTTGGAAAATGCCCTCTAAATCGTGTACCTCCGGTTTAATGACATACGGTCACTAAAACCCGCATCTTTATGCAGTGAAATCTCAAATCCTATCCACGTCAGAATTCTGGAATGTCAGTAAACACAGGATTTTTGGTCAAAAATGGCCCTGGGCGACTCAATCAGAATGTCAGCCCTAACCTGTTCCGTCTAAACTGATATCAGGTAAGTAAATGCAGTATGAACCCTTGAAAAAGCTAAGTATAAGTGAGTGCATCAATGTAAGTGGGGACTTCGTCCCCAATAAATATAATCCTGGTCACAACCAAATGGACTTGGCGAATGCAGGAGCAGACTCCGTCACCAAGCGTGGGCGGTTCAAGCAAGCTTGCCACAAAGCAGACAAGCGGACTCTTCTCCAAAGCAGTTCGGCATGTACGCCGACACTGCTGGCAGCAGATGCAATGCTAGACGAACGCAATAGCGAAACTGAAGAAGACAATTATTTTACCGAAGACGACGAGGTCAGCAGCGATCGGGGAGAAAGATCCGATAACGACTCGGGTCAGCATCTATTTGGCGTGGAGCAGTGCCTTCCGGTTAAGATTCTAGCACTGGGTCATGTGGTAAGTCATATCTACGAGCTACTTATGGCAAGTAGCGAGGCTGTCGTGGCGGCAGCACAGGCGGGAAGGATCGAGTGGCTGGAGAAGTTGCTGGACGAGTACGACTGCGACGTCTCCGAGGCAGCTGTGAGTACTGCAGCTGCAAATGGGCAGATTGAGGCACTGAAAGTATTGCTGCCTGAGGTCGACGGAGACTACGACGGGGAGGTCGCCGACGCTATCACCGTTGCTGCTGTGAAAGGCCATCTCGATGATGTACAGTTCTTGCTTCCTTGGGTTGATGACGACGAGAAGCGTAATGATGCTGCGTGGGAAGTATTGGAGGAAGCATCGGCTCATGGGCATTACGATACCGTGGAAATTGCAGCACAGCAAGCGAAAGAGGCGATGGGCAATAGTGAGACTGCGTACTCAGCGGGGGAAAGGGGTTACGCTCTAACTCGCGCGATTTCAGGTGGATATGTGGCGCGCTTATTACTCAGTCAAAACGAATTCCACTGGAATATAGATGTAGCATTGGAGCAAGTCGCAGCGTTGCGTGATCTCAGAATGGTGGAATTGATTCATCAGATGTTTCCAGAATTTGTGAAGTCTAGCGTGAAGGGTGGTTTCGTGACGCAGGCACGAAAACGTGATTCCTGGTGGGGGGAGGCGCAGCGGTTAAGAAACCCCCGCTCAGAACAGTGCTCGGCGTCTGAGGACGGTGGGCGGCCGAGAGGTAAAAGCTGTGGAGCTGCCGGACGCTACTGCTCATTCGGCCTTTCGCCTCAAGCCTCGCAAGTAGTCCTTACTCCTCACCTCTGCCCCCTCCCAGCTCCAGCCTCGACCTAGTGCCGATATCGCCCCCAGCCCACCCACGCACCACCTGGCAACATCGTCCGCTCATCCATCCCCGTCCCGGGCCACGAGCATCGGCCCGGCTACGGTCGTGACGGAAACACCGGCCCAGCTTCACAACCACCAGGATCGGAGCCCGCTGAGGCGGATGGCACTCGGCCGACCCCGTCCTCGACTTCGACAACTCCTTGCGCGAGCGCAGAATTCAGAAGCGGAAAGCAGAGGGTGCCGTACGCTCGGCGGAGCGGAAGAAAAAACTCGCGTGACCGGCGCCTTGCGGTCTAGACGATCTGCTGGCGTCGCCGTCACTTTCGCCCACATCAGCTACCGCGCCACGGGCAAAAGCGGCTGTCAAGCAAAACCTGGGCACCGCCGCTCGAGCAGCGAAACTTGCCCGAGATGTGCAGGCAGTCCAGCGCGGGGGTTCGAAGTGCGCCGCGGACTCTGGCGCGGCCGGCGCTGCCCCAGCGGTGCAGCCCGGTACCTCCTCCAAGCACCAACACAAAAGGGACTCAATCATCTACCTCGACAGTCCACCTTCACCGGGCGATGCCGGCGAACATGCTGCGCGGTCACCATCAGCAGGTCCGTCGCCATTTGGGTCGTCTGCGCCGCCGGCGAAAGGACGAGCCAGTGCACAGACAGCTCTCTCGGGATCTCGCGAGATCGACACCAGCGACAACTTTGACTTAGCCTCATTTCTTTCGGGCCCACAGGCAGCCAGCGGGGCCGCCCCCAGTGGATTCCCAGGCGGAGCCACGGGTGACAACGCCACTGAACGTCTTGCAGCTCAAGTAGGCTCTCTCAGCGCCCTGGTCATTGACATGAGCAGGCGTCTGGACGCTGCCGAAGCCAACCCGACTATGACTCTGGCGCCGCCGGCCCGCCCAGAGCTACAGCCAATCATGGTTGACGGGACTCGTACCGTCTCTTGGACTGTACCTGCGCTCCACACGAGTGAATTACCACCGGCGCAGTTACGCGAGCTGCGATCGACTAGCTTCCCGTCGCTCAATCAGCGGAGCCGCAGCGAGTTTGTACCGCACGTCACGCACATCCTTGCCGCCTATAGAAGTATCGCAAACCTGTCTCGCTCCGACGGTGCGTTCACCCCCCTACCGACACGCTCCTGTGGATTCGTCGCCTCGCCAGCATCCCTTTCGACTCGAGTATTCTGGTCTCTACGGCGTGCGCATTGGTTCTCAAGGCCTGTCCCTTTCCACTTCCGCCCTCTGTCGGACGACGAGAGGCTCAAGCGCAGTTCGAACAACACCAACTTCTCGCTGGACTTTAGTTCAGCAGCTCAACCGCCACAGCCCACCGAGTGCACAACTTACGACGATATTCTACTCGCACTCAGCGGGCTCAGCTCCTTCGGTGCAACTCACTGGTACCCGCACATGAATCGCCTGCTGGATCAACTCCGTCGATTTGTCTTCGACAATCAGAGGGCCGACCCGGCTAACACCTCGGAACGCGTGACACGCACGCTGCAGTATGCGAACGTCTATCTTGGTCGCGCTGTCGCTCACCTGTCGGAAGACTCGCTAACATGGTGGAGGGATTTCTGCGCCGACACCGAGGCAATCGAGTACAGGTCGGTCGAATGGCTGCTCGCGCTGCAGAGTCTCACAGCCACAGCCCAATCTCAACCTGCTCCACTGCGCGCGCCTCCACAGGCCGGGCAACCACGGCGCGCGCAATACAGCCGCCCCAGGCTATGCCAGACAACATCCGAGCCCTGGTGCCTCGTCGTTCAGACGGTACGGAGCCATGCCTGCGCTTCTTCGGCGGCGGCATGTGCACCGGAGGTACCCGAGACCGCTGCGCGTACTCATTCCGCACGCACACGTGGGATGGTCCTCTACCCAGAGACCTAGTACCGTACATTACCAGGCAGTACGGCACCACCCGCCGCGGTCATCACGGCCCTCGCCGCCCCTGAGGGTGCCGAGGCGCTACCGGCTCACAGGCGCTTCGGACCCCAACACTTGATACCATTGCCGCTAATACAAACGCCGCATTGTTTATCCCCTCTACTTCTGAGCCCGTGGATCTGCTTACGCACCCACGTAACGTACTAAACCCACCACACAGTGACACTACCGTGCACCTACATACGCCGACTCACCATAATGGTAGTCAAACCAAATACACCTTCCCTTCTAGAACGCACTATGAAACCGCGATGCCTCAGATCGTATCCAACCTCACCGCCAACCCCGGCCAACAACACATAACGGCAGATCTGCTATCTCGATACCCTGCGCCCAATCCAACGTCCTATGCGGCCTCACTCGAACCGCGCGATCATCAGGTCACGCACGCACCCCATCATGGCGCGCGCATTGCCGCATCCACATCCGCTAGGCTACCTCCTAGCGCAGCTACAGAAACAGCGGATCGCCCGTTTCCTTGTATATCTCAACCGCTCCGTGCCCCACCCAGCGCACTCCAAGTGTAGCAGGTCCTGTCCCGGGGACGGAGGTGGGCCAATATATGAGCAAGTATACGGGGCAAGGCTGTGGCGACGGCGTTCAGCGCAGTCCACCTATCACTATCGAACAGGGACTTCCCAACGGCGGAATGGGCCGGCGGCCGCCAGCAGTTCCAGCTGCACAAGCTACTACAGAGTGCGGTACCTGAATACGTACGCCGCACCCAGTGCTCACTTCCCACCCTAATCGAGCTGCTACGCGGGCAGACGACGTCCGACTACCGTCCCAATAAGGATATCGTTCCTGCCGTCATACAGCAAAGCTGCAGAACGTACCCCAAACTACATACCCTGCTGCCCATTGTGCAGGAAGGGATTACTGTGACTCTAACGTCACCAATGCCCCGCCAAACCAGCCCTCCACGAAACCACCCGTCCGCCACCAAGAGACTTAATGTCCTCCGCAAGAACATCCGGAAGGAGCAGGACCTCGGCCGCTGCATCGTCGTCGACCGTGCCGTCGCCCAATTCTGGCCCGAGCTGTTCTTGAGTCCCTTCGGGGTGATCGACAAGGGCAACGGTGACCCCGACGTAGCCGGCCGGGTCATCCACGACCTATCCTTCCCAGAGGGGGCGTCCGTCAACGATCACACCGACGCCGAGTCAGTGCCCACCGCCGAGTACAAGCACTGCGCAGCTATCGCTCGGGAGATTCTCGCCCAGAAAGAACGCTGTCCCGGGCGCAGCATCAAAATTCTACTAGGGGATGTGGCAGCCGCCTTCCGTAACCTTGGCACGCACAGCCATTCAGCTCACCTCTTTGCCGGGACGATTCCCGAAGACGACGCCCTCGTCATCGACCTCTCGACCTGTTTCGGCTGGACAGGATCACCGGGATTCTACGGAGTCATCGGCGATGCGATCGCCCACATCCACGGCACAACCTCAAACGCGTATTACCCAAACGGGTTTTTCAACTATCACTGGGTCGATGACCACGTCTGCAGCAATGCAGACGTCGGGTCAAACTGAACAGACGTGGAGCAGTCACTTCGATCAGCCATGACCCTCATCCTGGGCCTGGACGCAGTCAACGACGACAAATTCACTCCCTGGGCAACATCCCAGAAGGTCCTGGGCCTGGTATTCAACACCATCGCTGGTACAGTTTCGATTCCAGCTGACAAGATCGTCAAAGCCCGCGCTCTCGTCACCGACGCCTACAATACGCGCGCTCTAAGCCGCAATCAGTATCGATCTCTCCTGGGCTCCTTTCGTCACGTCACGACTTGCATCCGACCGGCCAAGGCGTTTCTCCAACGCCTACGCGCGGCAGAATCCAAACTATACCGATGGACTTCGGTCCCTATGACACCTCACATGCGAGAGGACCTTGCTTGGTGGAGAATCATCCTCAACTCACCCACCCTCAATGGCGTCCCCCTAGAATACTTCCGTCACAGCCCTCCTTCCGACTTTACAATTGAAATGGATGCATCCGACACGGGCCTATGCGCCCTTGACCGTGCCCACTGCCGGGTACTCTCTTACCGGTTCTCCGAGACCGAACTAGACCTCATCCGAGTCTTTAACGCCGACGCATGCAACGAGTTTGACATCAACTATCGCGAGCTACTCTCGTGTGCTTTTTTTTGCCGTACACGCATGGGCACCGGCGTGGCGAGTCAAGAGAATGGAGACCCCTCACACGGCCCCGTGCACTTTCGCATCGATAACACGTCTGCGGTGGCGTGGCAAAACAAAATGTCCTCCTCGAACACTCGAGCGCAAACGACCATACGTCTACTGAGCTACTGGGAAATGCACTTTGGCCTGAGATTATCATCTTCGCACATACCCGGCGCCGATAACGTCATAGCGGATGCTGGCGCTCGGCTTTCCAAAGACCACCGTGCCCACACCACCTTTACTAACCTTACATATGCCTGGTCACAGACTTAGCCTAAGACAGACATTAATGGTCTGGAACGGATCTGGCAAGATATCTCCGCGAGCATTCGGTGGCAGACTCAACCTACCGGAAATATGAACGAGCGTTCGGCACATGGCAAGCGTTCATCACCCGCCGCGGGGTGAATCCGTGGCTCAGCGGCGTCCCAGTGGCGGCGCAAGTCCAACACGTATCCGATTTCAGGGTTCCAGCAGGGCTATGGATCAGGCCGGCCGGTCCGTAGCGCCACGATCGCGAACAACTTGATGGGAGTCCGCCACTTCTTCCAGGCGTCGAGACAACACTTCCCAGTTGACCATCCACAGGTCCGCATGCTCCTCAAAGGCATCAGCCGCCTGGATAGCCCACCAGAGCGCAAGGCTCCCGTGTCGATCCAGCTGCTGGAGGCGTGCTTCGCGTCCCTCAACCTTGCTTCCTTCTCGGACCAAGCCTTATGGGGGTTCTGTGTCTGGCGTTCTTTTTCCTGCTTCGGAGGTCGGAGATAACATCCATCAGCGGGGCTGGTTTGCGCTGAAAGCTCAGGACGTGGCCGTCTTCGACCGAGCTGACAACGCTACCCTGGACGCGAGCGCAGCAACAACAGTGCACATCAGGCTCCGCGGATCCAAAACCAACCAGGCAGGGCAAGCGACAACTCGCATGCTACGACGCTCAGGTCATCGCTTCTTGTATCCGGCCCGAGGGGCGCTCCTTCTCCTACGATCGCGGCGATCACTGCCAGCCGAACTGCCGGCGGCCATGTACATGTCCCGCTCGGGGGAGCCCAGCTCAATATCGGCGCGGCAGGTGGCGAACACAGTCCAGGACGCGGCAAGACGCATCGGATGCGACCCACACGAGTACAGCACACACTCGCTCCGGTCGGGAGGGGCCACACACATGTACCACGCCGGCGTGGACGCCCTGATCATCCGGTTTTATGGCCGTTGGGCATCGGACACCTTCAACATATACACTCGGCTCTGCCGGGAATCGGTATCTCGTCTAGCCGCAAGCATGGTAAGTGGGGTGAAATCTGCAACAACTCTCCAGTGACGGCCCCAGCGACCGCCTTACTTGGGGGGGGGGGGGGGGGGGGGGAGGGGGGCTCAGCCACGCCCAACTTGGACAAGGCTGCGGCCGGCGCTGCTAGCCACCACCTCAATAAAGTTGCAGATTTGCCCCAACGTCACTGTGCCGACTGATGTAAAGGAAACCATAAAACTCGCAGATTCATGTTGAAATCGCACTAAAACGCTACTACCCTCCCTGAATAAAATGTGTGTATTTATTGTGAAAACCGATTAGAATGTCTTATTGGATTGTTAATCCGCCGATTTAGTGGCTTAATAAGACCTACGACCCCCCATTTGTTAAATCCGACCTCCTAATTAGACTGGGGTACCTCGATTTATACTCAAGATTATTACCTAGGACGACTTACAGAGTCAGAGCATACGAGTCGGATTTACATTTGGTAATCGACCGATTAAGCCAGGGCCGGCCGATTTGCTTGCCATTCAGACGAAATGTCCGATGTGCAACCGGCATTCGCTCTTTGTAGGCTAAATCAGCCGCCAGACAAGAATCGTTGCAGTCGCTCTTGGCTAGGTAGTCAAGGCTACAACACTAACATCAGAACTAAGCAGGAAAAGCCGCACGCTATAATACACGTAACTGAGATATGCAGGCGACGCGTTTAAGCGCGGTGTTGTCGCTGCACTTGGCGAGTCTCGGGCCGAGGGCACATGCATGTTGATCGAAATTGCTAGGCTGCACATAATTACGAGACCGATGAGCGATTTATACTCCGATTATAATTGAGACATCCCCAATTTATTAGTCTTCAAATCCGCTATGAGCGATGTTTAACCGGCTAATTCAGCAGGACAGACCAATCGGTTTTCACAATAGTTTTTGTCTTGGTAAAGCTGAAGTCATATGCAAAAGGAAAAGTAAGTTTCTTCAGCAGCTCTGGACGAAAGCAGTCTCAGTTGCTACTGGCTCTTGGACAGCAGCGTGGTCACCTCCTCCAGCAGACGAATGCGGTCAGCTTTCGTCGGAAGTCGGATGGCAAAAGCTGCGAACTGAGGGCAGCGAGTGCAGAAAACCACTTCGGGCACGGGCCTGCGGCATAGCCGGTAAATCGCATACAGTACCCAAAACGCAAGTAGCGCGCCACCACCGCCATAGTAGGCGTCACAATCGACGCATCTACCATCGTCGTTGTAGTAGTATGACCTCGAGTACCGCGTCTCCTGCAATCTCCCAATCACCAAAAGGGTGGCACCAGCCGCAGGAGACCCAACGAGCAGGAGAAAGTTGGCGAGTTTCTTCAGCCAGCTTTCAGCAACGCGGCCGTAGTTGTCCACAGCAACTTCGCACACGTCCTTGAGGAAGACCTGGCGTAACAATGACGCCGTCTTGAAGCAGCAGTTCTTCCGATAGGTCTCGAAGTAGTTGGTGCGGCGATTCGTGAGCTGGATGCGTCGAATTTGGCCCTCCCGACAGAAGTTGTTGCAGACAGGGGTCTCCGCGGACTCGGCGACAATCTTCTCTCCTTCGAGTAGTCGGGTCTTGAGCAGCGATTTTTCGGCATTGACGACAACAGGAACCTGGTTAGCGCTTACCGGAGCCTGGTTGTGGAAGCTTCTTGGTTGAGGGAGTAGGTGGGGCTTTCGAGGAAAAAAAAATGAAGTGATTGGCCGTGTGCAAGGCATGCACGAACACTCCTACTTCTTTCAACGAACGGTTAACCGCTGAGATACTACGATGAGACCATACGTTCAGCTAATTGCGTAAAGTCGCAGTCGCCTTGTTCAAGAAGAAGAAAAAGTTGATTAACTAGATAGTGGACATGCGGTTTCGCTAGCTACGGTAAGTTATGGTAATATCTACTTGGACAACTGAATTATGGCCGCGGAATCCAAATTCGACAACCCTGTTGGGGTAAACTAATTGGTTTGGGTGCATCAAACCCAAGTCGTTGAAGCACCGAGTTTATTGCATCACCGTCCAGTTTCAGCTCTTCAGAATGCTGGAACATGTATTGACAATGTCGGCGAAATGAGCTCACCAAACCTTGAGTGCTTGGTTGCTCTATTGCTGCTTCCTCAAAATGGATATCGTTGCGTAGACGCCATGTAGCATGGAACACAATTGCTATGTGAACTCTCCATAGCAGCAAAATGGTTTTATGTTGTTGCTTCCAATCTGCTTTGATGTCCCGTGGCTGCGGAAAAAGCAGTAGCCTTCAGCTTAACGCGGCGTGGAACGCCTTGCTCCATCGCGCCCACAGTGATTGCCACATATCGTTCAAGCCGGGGCTTAGTCGCCTTGTTCAAGGCTATCAGGAATAGACGGAGGACTCCTTGGTATCTCGTTTATCTATAAACCGATCAGATCTCTGTGAGTGAATAGAGCAATAACAACTGTGATACGCCGCCTCCCCAACATTGACCGCCCCAGTCAGGAGTTGTCGGTCCATAATATCTTTTGGACTTCATCATGATGTAGATTATGTTTCTACATTTTAAACGAAACTTGCACAACCGAGCTAGACGATTAACTACATCGGCGATGCACAGATACATGTGTACAAGGGATTAACGTCCCCAAGCAGGATTCTATATCTATTGTATGGCGAACATTCGTAGGATGTTCGGGTTACCG
Organism: Phytophthora sojae; assembly: GCF_000149755.1. Lineage (NCBI taxonomy): Eukaryota > Oomycota > Peronosporomycetes > Peronosporales > Peronosporaceae > Phytophthora > Phytophthora sojae. The sequence continues at coordinate 6,020,419 of NW_009258118.1, forward strand.
GATACGGCGAGAGAAGTTTCGAAACCTCTAGTATTCTTAGGGCAGTTTAGATGAGATCCCGAGAACGAGAAGCATCTCTCTAGCTCCCATGGGACACTCACTTTTCAATCCTCCTCGTCTTAGTACCCCGCCTCACCATCATACTCAAGGCTGGTCGAAAGTCAATCAGTGAACATTCCTCGATGTTTTAGAAACGGGACTGGGGTGGCAACCACGATAATGACCGCAGTTGACGCAACTCGATCTAGCAAATAAAACTATAATAGGACTTCTAGGCCACATGAAGCTTGAACTAGAAGAATCAAAATACAAACTTACTTTTAGGGTGAGGAACTACTGTGCACATGTTGTACAGTCGTTGCACACGTTTGACATCGCGATAATTACGTAGCTGCACGTATTCGCCGTCCAACACCGGGTCGTGCAACAAAAGGGTCATGCCTCTCAGCCAAAATTTGACGGCCAACTTCATCGTCTCGACATCGGGGACCCCCATTTGGGCTGCAAGTATGGCGTATGGCAGCCCAACTACGACGAACAACCAAGCAGAATACAACGGGCTGCTCACCGGCCTGGTATACGCACACAGGGCGAACATTGACCCGCTATTTGTTGTCGGGGATAGTCAGCTCATCATTCGGCAGCAGCGGACTCGCGCCGAACCACGAGCGCATCATTTGCGTCAACTTTATATGCGATGCAGAGTGCTGGCAGACAAGTGCAAGGTAGTCAAGTGGACACATCAACTCAGGGCATTTAACAAGACAGCGGACTCGCTAACCAACTTGGCTATGGACACCGCTCGCAGCAGACAAGTGATATTTTCTCCAGAAACTACGGATGATCACTTCCACACGGTAGTGATGCGATACGCTGCTAGTGATCTACGCAAATGGCTGGATGATTGTGCAGAAGATCGCAGATAAAACTTTTCCGGGTTGGTCCACCGCATAAACGGACCGAAGACCTGCCAGCGACGGAAACGGGCGTAGGTAGGAGGTGTGATTAGAGGTCGTAAGTGACAACAACACATCTAATAATTAAAAAAAAACTTCATCGTCTCGGAGCACAAACAGAGCATCGTAAAACACATCATTTCCCAAAATTCTATCAAATACTAAATATTTTTTTATAAGAAAGCCCTTAACCCCCTAAAGCAAATCTGGATCTGCGATACTAACTAACCAGAGGGAAGTATATTTGAATGCAGTCGTGCTGTAACTAAGGTTTGCGTTGCTTAGCCTTGAGTAGCCACGAATTGACGCAAACTGTTGGCCACACTTACCTAACAAACCTCTTCTCCACACGCCCGTAGCAGCTGCATTTAATATAGCTTGCGCCCAGAGCTTAAAACGTAAGTGGCCACAATGTCCCTGAATCAATTGTGCCCTTACATTTCGAGATTTATAGAATCAATGATTGGCACCAACGACTTGTCCTCATCTTGCTTACTCATGAGTATCTTGCGGCTTATTCAATTCACCAAACCGTATTCTATATAAAAATTGTACGTTTTCATAAACTTCTGTACTTCGCAAAAATCTTCTTTTACCGATACTAAATTTCAGAGCTTCTTCCTGGACGCGCGATTGTAGTCATGAGCATCTTGCAGCTTATTTAGTTCAGCAAACGCAACTTAATAAAACATGTCCATGCAGAAGGTAAAGATTAAACGCGAATGCAACTGAAAGTTGAGAGATTGGGATTTTGGGTGTTTATTTTGCACCAATGCTGCGTCTCCGCTCCGCTCTCATTGGTTATTGGACAACAGCGTGGTCACCTCCTCCAGCAGCTGAATACGGTCGGTCTTCTTCTGAAGTCGAACGGCAAATACCGAGGACTGGGGGCAGCGAGTACCGAAAACCACATCGGGTACCGACTTTCGGATTGGTGAGCTGGATGCGTCGAATACGGCCCCCTCGACAATAGCCACTCCACACTGGGGTCTCTGCAAATTCAGCGACAATCTTCTCTCCTTCGAGCAGCCAGGTCTTGAGTAGCGATTTCTCGGTGTTGGCTGCGACTGGAACTACGTTAATGTCGACCATCTTGAAATTTTCTCGATAGGGAGGAAGGCTGGCAATTGCGTGCTGAGTGTATGGCCTGTTGTATTTTAACACATTAAAATGTCTTCCTGTTGAAGATAATACATTCTGGGAAAAGCTAGGGAGCGCCGAAAGCGGAGCACCGGAGCAGAGAAAGACCGTGCATACGATGGCAGTAACACCACATGAATGATTTGACTTCAGCGCAAGATCGAGATAAAGATACGTGTATGTATTTTAGAATACAGATCAAAGTGCACCTTAAAGTCAAAGCGGTCATTCGTCTAGTGCTCGCAGTCCGGCATAACCCCACGTACGGGGCGGACAGAATACCTGCTGGAACTCGGTATCATCGCAGTCGAGAAGGGCTTGAAAGGACGATAGTTGCGCTGGGATTCTTGTTGCGGCTGCTTGGTCTTGGGCAATGATTTCGAATCTGGAAGGCTTGCGGCGTGTACTGTGAATGCCGTATCCGACTCGGTGGGGGTCATGTTGGGTTTGTTGTCATCCACTGCGGAGGGAGGCAGGCTCTATGATGCGTGGAGGTGCACTCTTGAGAGCCGATGGCAGCCACCAGTGGCGATCAAAGTGCAGTGGCTCCAGCTTTAGCAGACCTTCAGAGTCGATGATACGCATGAGCTCATGCAGGCAAGGACGGCCATGGATTCTTCGAAATGTCCACTTCTTTCTAGCCCATGGACAACAATTTTATGAGCCTGATCAAACTTCGCCATGAAAATGTCGGTCGCCAGCAAGTTCGTTTTCTTCTTCCCCATAGCGACAGCGTTTCGAACAGCAGTACGCGATCAAGAGTCTCTGGGCAACATGTCGTATGACTTCTTTTTTTACTTTTGAATCTGAATGGTAAAATTGTGATGGGTTTGCCCAGCTAATTTCACCATAGTAGGGTCCGTCATGAAAAGATTGGTGTACTGAACAGTGGTAAATTGCTTGTGTGGAGCGGTAAGTATGCATGTACCTGCGTGCTTCCACACCACGCAATCGATGTGGTGTTCAGTAATAACCATAGATTTGGCGCACACTTTCGTTGAGTTTGCTTCCAGGACAGCTGGCGGGACTTGGCTGCTTGGATCAAGCAAGGGCGAGAACTTGTCCGCAATGGTGTTTATTATCGCCACCTGTATTCACGCTTCAGTTATCACAGGGACACCTGAGAACCACAGCTGAGGAGAAGAAGAAGAAGAAGAATGTTCGATTACCGATTATTTGTCTTCTCAACTTGCTTAGTAGATGCTAACTGTATGTTGTGAACTAATCGACTAGCGTCTCAAAGACGATACCTGTTCGATGATTCAGATGTAGTTGGACGTGGCGTATTCGGAATGTGTCGGGGTGGCGTCGATGGAAATCTCCAAAAGAACTGCTTTCAGCCAGCTTCGTAATGATCTTCTTGAGTATCTGTTGTTTAGGCTTCTCCGCACGTCTCAACAGGCGACGGTAGTGCATCTTGCTGGCTGCCGCAGCATCAATCCTGACAAACGCTTGCACTCGGTCCTCCGTCGACCTTCATCAGGTAATCCCACCCCGCCACCTCGACCGCATTCGCCGCCGTCATTGGCGAGCACGGAAGCCTCCGAAGCATTACTGTACTCGGCGCGTGTCCTAGTCGCATTAGTCGTCTGCGGTGGCCACGTCTCTCCGCGCGGGGCTGAAGCGGAGCTGAGACCGACCACCTCGAATCGATCCAGGACACGCAGACCCATTCCAGCTTTTGCGGCGCGCAGCTCAAGTCCAAGTCCACCGCAGACTGATCCCAAGCGATGGCGTCGTGCGTCCGCCGACTCACGGGCCACCGCGAGAGCGAGCGCTTCGCGCTGCCCAAGAGGACGTGGGGGCAGCAGCTGCAGCACTACGCGCCGATCTTCCGCTAGCTGCCGCGCTACAACGTGGCCAAGGACCTCAAGTTCGACGTGGTGGCTGGCATCACGGTGGCCATGATGCTCATCCCGCAGGAGGTGTCGCTGTCGACGATCATGAACGTGCCGGCCCACCACGGACTCTACACGGCCGCCACGGCGCCGCTGGTGTACGCCATCTTCGGCTCCAGCACGGTACTGTCGGTCTCTAGCGGTTCCGAGGTGTCGCTGCTGGTCGGCACCATCCTGGAGGACATTGACGACGAGGACGAGCGCGTGGCCACGGGCATCATGATGGCCTTCCTCAGTGGCTGCATCCTGCTGCTCGTGCGCGTTTTGAATCTGAGCCAGCTCGCCGACTTCTTCTCGCGGCCGGTCATGGGCGGCTTCGTGTCGGCCGGAGGGATCCTCATCATGCTGTCGCAGTTCTCCAACGCCTTAGACATCAAGTTCCCGTCGCAGGACTACCCGCCGCAGACGGTGTACCAGATCTTCAAGCACATCGGCAAAACCAACTTGACGGCGTTCGCGGTGGCCGCCATCTCGATCGCGTACTGCTCGGAGTCAAGATCTTCAAGAAGCGCTTCGTCCCGTCCCCTGTATTGATGCAGCTCTTCGAGCCGGACAAGCCGACCAAGGACGACGCTCAAGTCAAGTCCGAGGACATCGAGCAGATCCAGACGCCCGTAATGAACAACGAGGTCTCGCACAGTCATGGCTTCTCCCTCACGGACCAGCAGTACGTGAGCATGGAGACTTCGCTCCACCGTCGCGGTGACTACACTCCAGTGACCGAAGCTGCAGAGAAGAACCTGGCGGATGAAGCCCCAAAGAAGTCCACCACTAGGCTCCTTGGGATCTTCATCGTACGGACGATTTGTGACCTGGGCCCCCTGGTGGTGTGCATTGTTGGAGGTATAATCGGTAGGGCGCTTGGCTCATCGCGCCTGAAGCTCACGGGTTCGATCCCCGGCGGATTCCCCGACCCTAAGGTGCCCTGGTATGGCTTCGACTCGGGCCTCATTGACGGCGACCGCTTCGGAACGATCCTGTACAACTCGCTGACTGTGGTCGTCGTCGTGTTCCTGTCAAGTATCGCCATGGCCAAGCGTCTAGCCATTCAGCGTGGCGAAGACATCAACTGCGACCAGGAGCTCACGGGCCTGGGTATCGCCAGCGTCGTGTGCGGCTTCTACCAGGCCATGCCCCCCACGGGTGGCATGTCCCGCACAGCCGTGAACCTGCTCAACGCGCACACGCAGCTCTCGTCGATCATCACTACTCTGATCGTCATCCTCGCGCTGTACACGCTGACCGGCGCAATGGCGTACCTCCCGAGCGCCACGCTCGCCTCGATCATCATCGTCGCCGGCTACTCGCTTGTCGAGTTCAAGGAGGCCAGTGGCTCTACCGCGTCAAGCGCGACGAGTTCGTTGTGTGGACGGCGTCCTTCATCCTCACGCTGGGTCTGGGCGTGCTGGACAGCCTTATCGCGTCCATCGTCTGCCCCGTGCTGGCGCTCATGTGGAAGACCAAGACGTCGCCCGTGGTGATCCTCGGAGAGCTCGACAACGGCCGATTCGTGGACCGCGAGCTGTTCTCCGAGGCGCACGACCTGGGCGACGTCATCGCCATCCGCGTCGACAGCTCGCTCTACTTCGCCAACTGCGAGCGCGTGGCTCTCTTCGCTGAGCGCGAGATGGTTCGTCTTCAGGCGCACGGTGTCACCACGCGCGGGGTTGTGCTGGACATGCAACATGAACGACCTGGACGCCACGACGATCCAGGTGGTCAGGAGAAGCTGGCGGTGCGCGGCGTGAGCTTCGCCATCGCGAACGCCAAGAGCCGCCTGCACGACATCGTGGCGTCTACGATATCATCAAGCGCATCCTGGCCAAGGACCCCAGCATCTCGGTCGAAGAGGCCGTGCGCATGCTGCACGATCTACCGACGTCGGGCCACACTTCTCCATCCTCCATGTCCCGACTGTCGACGGTGTAGGACAAGGTGTAAGCAGCCAGTGCATCCTCTGTAGATAAAACCAATGAACTTATCCATTTCGTATACAAGCATACTCGTTTCATCCGCACGACTGCAGTACATGTACATTATCAACGTGGCAGTAACCTTTGAAGTCTATCCTGCGCTGGGCGGAGTGCTGATGTCTGAGCCGCAGTCCTTGCATCTCGTGGCGGCTCCCTTCACGAACTCCTTGCAGTACGGGCACTGCTTCTTCACGCCCACCTTGAGCTTGAACACGAACTCGAGTGCTGTTGCGCAAAACGGCACAACATCATTGTAAGCGCCCCTGACCACATCCATCGTTTTTATTTTACGCACCTTTCTTCACAGCAAAGAAGAGGAAGAGAGCGTTGATGACGAAGTTCATGATGTTCTCAAAGAACAGCCCATAGTTGATGGTTACGGCGCCGGCGTCCCGGGCTACAAGTCAACGGAGCAAGTTGGACGTCCACCCTATTTGAAATTAAAAAATAAAACAATCTGTCCCCTTACCTTCCTTCCAAGTTTGCCACGAGTCACTGGAGCACTCGGGTGTAGTCGTTGGTCATCGCAACGGCCAGTAGTGGTTTGCGATTCCTCGAGCTACACACAAGTCAAACTCCCAGTTAGTACTAAGCCTATCAATGGTAATGTCACGTTCGCCTTACCTGTGAAGAGGCTGATGATCGGCGCTAGAATGTCCGTGACCAAGGAGTTGAGGATGGCGGAGATGGACGAGCCCAGGATGAGACCCACCGCCATGTTGAGCATGTTGCCCTGCTGGATGAACTCCTGGAAGTCGGTGAGGAGAGCACGAGTCGTCACGATCTCCCGGTTCGCCAGCTCTTGCACGGTCTTGCACTCGATCGAGCAGCGAGATATTCTCCGGCGGGGGTGGCGGGGGTGCAGCGAACGGATTCCAGCGCATGGTAGTGGACAACTAAGGACTAAAGACGGATGAGCTCAAGGCAGAGCGGGAGTCCAAGTGAATGAACTTCAGACTCGCTGGTCTCCACAATTAAGGGGATGAGCGAGCGGCAGAGGATCAGATTCGTCGACAGGTGTCGTACTTAACGAAAATGCAGCCATGTTTAACCCCTTGGTTCCCAACGTCGTAAGTTACGACTTTGCGTTTTGGCGACTTTGCGTTTTGGCAAAGTCGTATAATACGACATTGAGGAAGCTACAAAAGCAAATGGCTCGGCCAATACTTAAAGCAAGTCATTTCCAAAAAATAAGATGCAAGAGGTAAGATAGACAAATTCAAAGACAGGTCAGCGGGAATGAGAGACGCGCGATGGGATCCGGAGTCATTCTAGAACTTGCCGGATGGCGCGCATTCGTACAAGTCGTCGTGGGAAGACTGCGGCCGTCGCTGCGGTCGCACGGGAGATCGACTTCGGGCATTTCTGGCGCCAGCTCCGCGCCGTAGACTGGACCGCGAAACGTCCAAGAGGGATTCAAAAGGACTGGAGCTACGTAAGCTCCGATGGCGCTACTGTGCTTGTAGGCGAGGACGCAGTCGTTCAGCATGCGATCTAGTCCGGACTATTAGGCAGCAGCACGAATGACGACAACGAAAGCAAGAGCGAAAAAGGCACCGCTGCTGACGTCGACGGCCAAGGGGATGAAGATATCCGTGCGTCGCAGATCGACACGACTGCCCAGCTCTCTCAGCACACTCTGGACGCGTTGTTTGAAGCCCCCAGTCAGCCAAACGTTGAGCTCTCCCAGACCGCTGTGTCCCGGGCATTTGATTTGTCCCCGAGTACGCTGTTGTCGGATGACATAGAGCAAGTTGCGGCTACAGGAGATCGGCGAGCGGGCGTAACGAGTGAGCAAGAGGCAAGGCAGGCCCCAGCACAATCAGCAGGGCGAGTGTTACGACCCCGCGTCCAAGTGAAGCAGGACATCAACATCGTTCCTGAAGACGAGCGTATGAGTGACTATGAGAGCTTTAGCACCGAAGAGAGTGAGGGAGAAGACGCCATTGATGATGACGATGACTGCAGTGCTGCTAGTGACGACGAGGAGACTATGTCTGAAGACGACGCTGTACAGTTGGATGAAGCGTTTATCGCATCGCTTCTAATTGGTAATAACTCTCTTACCAAAAAAGAAGCTGAGCAGCGAGCAGCGGCACAACGTGCCAAGAAGTGGACTTCTGCGTCGTCGGCGTTCGAGGATGGCGTGACCCCCTACCCAGGCTTGCAGATGGAAGAAGCCCGTCCCGTTGCTGAGCTGCGTGTTCTTTGCCACTCGCCCCTACTTACATTCTTCTACTTCATGCCGAAGTCGTTGCGAGTCACGATAACCGAGGAGACGAACGAGTACAACAAGCAGCAACTGGACCAGCGCGCTGAAGCTATTCTAGCTAAGCAAGGTATCCGAGTTAGCGGGCGTCCTCGCAAAACGTTGGCTCAGATTCGTCGGCGCTTAAAGTCAAGTCCGCTGTATGAGACCCACAAGATATTGCACGTCGTTGGGCTTCTCATTGCCCGTATGCTCTGCCCGCAGCGGCGTCGTTTTGCTGATCACTGGTCGATGACTGAAGATGGCGCTATTCCGGCAGGGACGTTCGGTCGGTTTATGGGGCGTAATCGGTGTCAAAGCATCTTACGCGACTTGCACTTTGTCGACAACAAGGCCACTCGCACACGTGACAAACTATGAAAGCTTCGCCCAGTTGTGAACAAGCTGCAGCAGCAGTTTTTAGCCGCATGGACGCTCCCGGCTGTGTTTTCCTTTGACGAAGGCGTGCTTCCTTCGACCTCAAAGCGCAATACGACTCGAATGTTCATGAGACAAACCCCATCGTTATGGTTCTAAAATGTTCATGCTGTGCGATTCAAGAACTGCGTATTGCCACAGGTATGTTATAATATCTTTGCACACTCCTCTGTATTTACTATTTGTTCCTAACGTGTACATCTGTATGTCGTAACGTTCTAGTTTTGAAATTTATGCGGGCAAGCGCAGCTCTAGTGACGGTGGTGCAAGCGCATTCGATCACAAAACTGGAGCTGCCGCCGTCGTTCGAAATCTGAAGATAGTGCTCGACAGCAATGCACGACACGCTTGGCACCTAGTCGTCGTCGACCGCTTCTATTCCTCCATTCTTCTGGCGATCGAGCTGCTTGCTATGGGCGTGTACGTGATCGGAACTATCATGATTGACCGTCTCGGACTGGACCAAAACATCGTAGAGAAGCGGAAGTCGCGACCAGCGTTTATTCCTCGCGGCACGTTCACGTTCTCGCGCTCGGTCGCAGTTCCAAGCATGGTAGCGCTTCACTGGTGGGACCGCAAGCCGGTACACTATCTGTGCACGGGATCAGCGATGACAGCTTCGACAATCGACCGCAACGTCAAGCAAGTGGGCCCCATTACGGTGCCGTGTCCGGCGGCCGTGAACGACTACCAGCGCTGGATGGGTGGCGTAGATGTGAATGATCAACTGCGCCTACAAAAGTTCTCGCTGCAGAAATCTACCAAGTTCAGAAAGTATTACAAGAGCTTGTTTTTGGGCTTCGTGGCTCTAGCCTTGGTGAACGCCTACATTTTGCACAAGGAAGCAGCACGACTTGACGGGGCTGTGCCGCTGAAACGCGGTGAGTTTTTTGGCGTATTGCAGAACCAACTTTTGCAGCTCAAAGCCGATGATTTTGACGGCGTGGATGCTTCGCCGCTACCAAGCAGCCAAAAGCGCAGACGTGGACCGGTTCGCCTCACGCATGCGCTGGAGCAATCCGAAGACTGGGTGACCGTCAGCGGTGTTCAAAAGCGTCGGCAGCGCTCATGTAAGGTGTGCTCTCTCCTGCGTACAAATGGAAAGAAGAAGTCGTTCGCTACCACGTACTTCTGCGAGCGTTGCTCTGTCGACGACGCCAAATGCTGGCTGTGCAACAAGATCCGTCGTGAATACAAGGGTGAGGAAAAGACATGGTGCCAGTCCTTCCAGGGCAGTAATGATAGCCATCGTTGATGCGTGTTAGTTTTGGCTGGATTGTGATGGCAATTTTCTTGAAGTCTTGCATCTTTTGCCTTGTCTTTTTCCTTGAGTCTGGATTCACTGTACAGAGTTGTGCAGCCAAAAGGGGTAAGTTACAACATTGTGAAGATGCCGAGACACCGGAAGTCGTAAGACTTACGACATTGCGAGAGAGAACCTGCGCAAAACTAATGCACCCAGGATTATGCACAGCATACAAATTCCCAGTGAAAAAACAAAGTCGTAAGATACGACATAGAGTACCGTAGTTAATGTGTTTTGGGTCCTGAATTCCGGGAACCAAGGGGTTAAACATTGTTGAGGTCTGCTAGGTGCTCGTTGCAGCTTTGGTCTCGGTAGGCGCCACCTTGAGTCCTTTCTTGATGAGATCCGCCTTCATCAGTTTATTTAAGCCTTGAACGACCATCATCGCTGCAGAGATCCAAGTCATGTATAACAGTCAGTGATCAAGTTCAGCTCGAAACCAGCAGGTGGAGGGGGCGTACCTCGTTTGACCGCAAAGTAGAGAAAGATGGCATTGATGAAGAAGCGCACGACGTTCTCGATGAAGAGTCCATAGTTGACAGTGATAGCTCCGTGGTCGCGAGCCATTTGAGGGGTCTCCCACGTAGCACTGCTGCAGTCTTTGCGGTCGTTGGGGCACCTTGCCACGGCGTAGTAGTTTGCCAAGCTGCGCGTCGACACGAGACTGAGGATCGGCGACAGAATGTCCACCACCAGAGACTGGAGGATCGCCGTGAACGACGTGCCCATGATCATACCGATGGCCAGGTCGACGATATTACCGCGCTGGATGAACCCCTTGAAGTCGGCCACGAGCGCGTGCAGCTCGTCTTGCGGCGAGATCGACTGGATGTGGTTCGTCACTTTGTCCATCAACTTCTCGACGTCATCCGCCGATATGGAGACGCGCTTGGGGTCATCTACCGCAGTCGCGTTCAGCTTTGACTGAGGGGCGGGGACAGTCTCCATTCCGTCCCAAAGCTCTGCAAACTGGGGCATCTCAACCTCATCACCTTCTCCATTTCCACTCACGTAACTCCGCTATTTCCAGACCCAGCAGCTCAATTTGGCGCCACGCTCGACGTTCAGTTTTCAGTCACTTCATTATTACAACGACATTTAACTCGACTGCCTTGGACCCCCCATTCTAGATGCTGTGCACCCGAGTGGCACGCGCCAAAGCTTGACTCTCATCCGAAGGCATGTCTTCCTCGCGGATGGCGGTGATGGCCTCGGTGAACCCGATCCGAGCATCGCTGTGCACGATACCCACGAGGAACTCGGACGTCTCAAGTAGATGCTGCAGGCGGTCTCGTGCGTTCACGATCGCCAGCATGATGCCTTGTCCGCGAAGCTCGGCCTTCAAATGCTTCATCATCTGGATGGTCGTGGTATCCCAGTCCATGATGGAGCCTGCATCAATCACCACACCACGGACTCGCACGCCCTCGGTCTCGTGGCGCCTGCGCACCTCCCGTTCCACCACGCGCTCAATGTATTCGCAGTTAGCGAAGTACAGAGCGCCTTCCACTCGAATCGCCACGATATCAGACAACGGATGCGCCGTGTCGGGGTACAAGTCCAACTCTACGATCCGCTTCCCCCCGGTTTCCTCGTCGATAACCTCACCCAGCATGGACACGGTCGGGCGACGAGTCTTGTAAATCACAGCAATCAGCGAGCAAAAGATGGAGGACAGAAGTCCAGGCAGCACACCCAGCAGACACGACAGCACAAATGACGCCAGCCACACATAAAATTCGTCGCGCTTGACACGATACAGCCATTTGGCTTCCTTCATCTCGATCAGTGAGTAGCCAGCGACGATGATGATGGAAGCGAGACTTGCCTTCGGTAGGTACGCGAGAGCTGAAGTGGATGTGTACAGCACAAACACCACGACCAGCACTCGCAAGCTGTGTGCGGGCGTTCTGCATGTTCACCGCAGTACGCGAAAGACCTCCGGTGGACGGCATACCCTGGAAAAAAGACCCAACGAGGTTGGAGAAACCCAGCGCGATGAGCCTTTGGTTCGGCCTGATCCTGTAGCCTTCTTTAATCGCGAGACGCTTGGCCATGGCGACACTGCACATGTACGAGATGATGGCAATCGACAGCGTGTCGATGAAGAGGTGGTACAGACGATCAGCCTCGATAATGTTCGTACTCAATCCATACCAGGGCCTTAGCGGCGATGGATAACCACCGGGGACATCCCCGGCAAGAGCAAGAGAACCTTCTGGGGCCAAGTAGCCAACGATTCCACCCAGCAGACACACCATGAACGCACCCAAGTCGCACACCAACCGCAGCGCGATCAGCACAGCCATCTTCGAGCGCAATATGCGAATTGACGTCGACGACGCTGCAAGGATGCGTCCAGTAAGCGCCGTAGTCGAAGTCGCCGATTCCGACCCAGTCTCTGACTTCGCAGGCGAAGCAAGCTCCTTCACACGTCTCTTCATTTCAGCCTCAGCCTTGGCATCTGCGTTATCGTCGTCATCAGTATCTCCGCCACGGTTGCGCCCGGGTCTCTCCACCTTAGGCTGGGTTGGGTGCATCCTAGGCAAAGTCCGCGCTCATCCGAGCTAGAACGGTGCATCCCAGCAGCAGCATCAGGGGGAGTGCCAAAGTCCAACGGTCTCTCAATAGTAATGTAATCCTCGTCCGAAAGCGAAAAGCCCACACCTTCGTCGTCCATGCGTCCATGACGAGTGCTACGAGTAATCGCAGCCAGGTCTCTCTGACGAGTAGAGCGAGCCAGATCCAGGTCGTTAGCACCAAGATCTCGACTATTGCGTGACGATGAGGCCCATGGGGACGACACCATGAAGTCCCGACGTCGCAGCGAGCCCGTCGTGGACACAGCGGGCAAGTCGGCCCACCTCGATCCACGCGGCGATACCGTCACGTCTTCCACGTCCAAGTTGGCTTCATCATCGCTCCTCTTTGGCTGGCGTTTCTTTGGCTTGGGGGCGTCCCCCAGTTCGATATCTCCACCATAGCTGCCCTCCGCTTGTCGATCATCCTTGGCGTCCTGACTGTCCTCCTCTTCGTCCTCACTCATGTCACTCTGCTCGCCGTTCGAGCTCATGCTCATGGACAGTTGATTCAGCGCCCTGGACGTCTCAATCGCGAACTGGTCCTCGAACTCCTCCTCGACTCTAGCCAGCTTCCTCACCACGCGGCGTTTCAGCTCGTGCATGCCCACCAGCACCAAGATTGAAAAGGTACCGAGTGCAAAGCTGAAGGTGTTGAGGTGTGGCAACTGCTCCATCAGATCCCACACCGTCAGCACCGGCAGATCCTTGCTCTTGATGTCGATCCCCAGCCACAGATTCATCTGGGACAGCATGATGAGTACACCTCCGGCCGAGATGAATCCACCCATGACGGGCCTTGAGAAGAAGTCGGCGATGACTCCCAGTCGGAACATCCCCATGAACAGCAGCACCACGCCACTCAGGAAGCTCAGGAGAATACCGGTAGCGATCCGTTCCTCCTCACTCTCCACCTTCTTGATGGCCGAGCCCACGAGTAGACTCACTTCAGCTCCGTTGGCCACACTCAGCACCCGGGAGGTGCCGAAGAGCGGGTAGATCATGGGTACAACCGCGGCCGTGTATAGCCCGTAGATGGGGGGTACGCCCATGATGGCTGCAAGGGATACCTCCTGGGGTACGAGCATGAGCCCGACCGTAACCCCGGACACCACGTCGAACTGCAGGTCCTCACTCAGGTCGTACGCCGGTAGCCATTCTAAGATGGGTACATGTTGCTTGAGGAAGAAGAGTAACCTCTGCCGGGTTACGTTCTGCCTCGCCTCGCACGCGGATGCCCAGAGCGACGCCAGCGCCGAGGTTACGCACGCGAACGAGAGCTCGCTGGAGCCGGGGGACGGCGGAGAAGAAGAAGAAGACGCCATACAGAGCGCCCCACCTGGGCGAAGAACTGGCAGCGCAGGAGTGAGATCTGCCGCTGTCGGAGCACTGACGTGTCTGTTGGCTGTCTCTTTCGGTAAGGAACCAGTTGACTTGCTTTTTGTATGGGGCATCATGCTGCAAATCGTTACATCTGGAGCAACCAATGGTACAGTGTACCTTTCACTACCAACATGGCTACACTCTTTTCCGCCGCTCTACGCCAGATCAAGGCCGCGCGCAGCCGTCCGAGCCCATGGCCAACGTCAGCATCAAGCAGGAGTGCGTACAGACCAACGGGGCTCAGGCCAACGGCGCAGCGGGCGACGCCGTAGCGCAAGCGGTGAGACTGATATGCATCCATCACTTTGACATGACATGCGTGTTATCACTAATACTACTGCACCTGCATTAGCTATCAGCGGCGTACCAGGCGGCGGTGCCCGACGACGAGAAGGACCGCACCAACCTGCTGCTGACCCACGCGTGCAGCTGCGACGACGCGCAGTGCCGACACCCCGAGTTCCGTGCGCTTTGCTCGCACATGAAGCGCTTCCTGCGCGCGGCCTGCTGGGCGTCTCACAGTGAACGCTGGCGGTCGTACCCCATCGCCACGGCGGTCGTCGAGCTGTTCACGTACCACGCGCTGCACTGCCAGGCGCTGCAGTGCGATGTACCCATGTGTCGCCAGCTACGAGGCCAAGTGCTGCTTTAAAATATCCTTCTCTTCTTCTTATCTCGACAAACATGGCTACATTTGTGGAATGATGTGTTGGCTAATTGTGACCGAGCTGGTGTTTGTTATTATTGTAGGATAAGTAGTATTTGGCCGGACACCCGACCCCTATGCAAAGCTTGCCACCTCGCTGAAGCCAATCAGTGATTTTTTTCTTACCGTTTGATGCTTAATTACCTATTTTCATCTAATCGTCGCTCATTAGGGTTAGGTTTATTCCATTCCTACTTATTTCTGGAATCGTCCGGAATTTCCTGCTTCGCGCAAATAAGTAATCATACAAAACTAAAGATGTTTCTCGTTCTTACTCGATAAGTGCTATACCTGCCGGATGTAGCCACATTCAGACTTGCCCAAGACTGACAGCGAGCTTCTCGTGGTCTCGACAACCGTCGCTGGAAGTTCAAGGCCGACTCCAACACGCAAACCGCTGTGCCGAGTGAACGAAAGGCAGAATAAGCTCAGTAGATAACTAATGTCCTAGATGATCATCGAACTTCCGAGTTTTGCAAAATTCTGTAGTCTCTACTGGGTCTAGCTACGCATTGGTCGTCCCGACCGTCCACGTTGGGCTGCCTTGCCGCCGCATCTACTTCAGCGTCTTCCCCGCTCGGACTGCGCGGCACAGCACAGCACCCGGGTGTGTATGATGCCGAGGCCAGCGTCTCGTGTAGTCCAGCCCACTCCGCGCGCGCCTGCTCCTCCTCTGTGACTTGTCCTCCAGCCCCCCCCCCCTCACCCTCCTGCACGTACAGCCCCTTGACCTTGTGCTCCAGCTGTGCCAGCAGCTCCTGCTCTTGGCGGGAAGGCGCCACCTCGATGGAAAGCTTCCTTGACCTTGCTCTCGAACTTCACGTGCTTCTTCGTCGTGACTGTTGTGATGCGGGTCGCGTCATCGCTCCGACCTCGCTGCTCACCGCCTTCGCCGGCACCGTCTCCTTCGTCTCGGACGGCGGACGCCGCTTGGAGCGGGTGGTGGTCCTCAGTCGGCCGCACTTCACTCAACGCGCAGCCCCGCTTGTCGCCGTATGCGCCTCGAGCTTCTCCGTCTCCTCTTCCTCCTTCTCACGTGCCTAATCTTTGCCCGGCACCACCGCCCCGTGCGCGCACTACTCCTGCAGCGCCTCCTGCCTCACATCGCGCTCGCTATGCGCTGCCTGCGCATCGGCATCTGCCGCGTCGCCTCCATGGCGTACAGCTCGGCCTCGACGGAGAGGCTCCTAGGGCCGCACGGCGTCACTCAGCGCCTCGAAGCGACTGAGCATCCACTCGTCGCGCCCGCCTCCTCCTTATGCTCGCGCGGTCACGTCCAGCTCGCCCGCTGGAGCGCCTCCTGACGGCACGGCGCTCTGCTCGTTCCTCCTCGCGATCACGCTGAAGCTGTGGCCACCGCCGATCACCGCTTTCGTGTCGCCGTGGTGGGGCACAACAGCATCTACGCCCACGGCGCACCGTGACCTGTCCTCTTCCTCGCGCTCCAGTCCTCCGCCATGCACTCCTAGCCGCCTGCCATCCGTCCCTGCGTCGTGCTTAAAAATACTGAACCGAGATGTTTACAAATTGTAAATTACAATAGCCCGATTTTCATACCTTTCTATCGCTGTCCGGAATGAATAAGTGGGCCTGATTGGCACAAGTGATTTTATGTTTCGCCAGTGTGTCTCTATTGCAGGTTTGACAGGTTTCCGGATTCCGGTCCGGAATCTGGCAATTACTGTCGTTGCGTATCACATTGTCTGTTGGTATTTCTGCTGCTTAAAATACTCGCTCGTACTAACTACAGCGCATTTGATCAGGGAACGAGTATCAGCAGTGCAAGCGGGTTGGCTAGCAGGGCGCATGGATCCCCGTGTCTCTACTGCTTCAGGCCCGAAGGCCAAACGGTGGTCCAAGAACCCTGGATCGTCGCATCTGCTGCGAAATGTCAGGACTCTCAGTGCGGAGCGCCTCGCTGTGGAAGCCCCAGAAGAGGAGGGTCGGCCGCAAACATGCCCCGCGCCGACGTTAACGCCTCACCTGCACTGGAACCTGAACAACTCAGCTCTCAATATGCTGCCAAAGAACCAAGTCGAAGAGCTGTACGGGTTGTTCATGTTCTACGACTCGTCCACGATTGGAGACGCGCTGCCTTCGATCAACTGTACGCGGTTCATGGAGCTCCTGCGCGACGCCGGACTGCTCAGCAACAATGATGTTATCCCTAGTTCCAGCTCGGTTGTGCCACCGACGGAAGGACTTCGGGTTGAGAGTGTCGAGAGGATCTTCGCACAGGCTGTCATGGGCAAAATGCGCGTCTACTTGGACGCAGACGACCAGCCAGCGCTGACGTTCTCGCTCTTCTGCGGCGCCATCATGAATTGCGCGATGCTGCTGGTTCCGTCGGAGCATCCCACCGACGCGTTACGCCAGACTCTTCCGAGGCTTCTCGCCTGCTCGATTGGCACCGAGCATCACGCTTCAGCGGCGAAGAAGGGCTTGATCGGACACCTCCCCACGGGTGGCACGCTTTCGTGTTGGATACCCGAGCAATCACATGCTCCGCTCCCTCAGCCAGAAGACGGTCAACAAGACTTCCGAGACCTGCCGTCTTTCCAACAAGTCATCGCCGACTGTGAGAGCGACATGGCGCTCGAGGAGCTCAGGCAGGAGAGAGTGGCAAAGCTCTACCATATCCCTGATCGCCTGCTTGCGAGCTTCGAGCACGACACGATCGCACTCATTTCGGACAAGTTCCGTCTGTATGATGTCTCTGAACGCGGAGTGCTGCCACGCCACGAGATATTCGCGCTGCTCTCGGGTCTGGGCAAACGCGTAGACCTTCCTGATCCGTACTCGGTGCTCCCGAGGCTCTTTGCTTCTAATAACCCGATGAGTGGTGGAGGCACCGGCGGTGGAATTAGCAGCGAGAGTGAGATGACATTAGCGGAGCTGCTCCTAGCCATTGAGGTGACTCGAGAGGCCAAGCGACATTCCTCCGCAGCACGCCTTGCCTCGATGAAGATCCGACTGACCCGAGCAGCTACGACAGCCAGACACAGCCTCTCCTTCGAACCAAACGCAGACGATGACAACCAAAGTTTACTGGAACTGAACGATGTTCCAGTGCAAGACAAAAGCGCCAGCACGGAAGGCTCCAAAGGTGCCAAAGAGCGTGGAAGGAGACGGGGTGTATTGAAGCCACGCAAGTCAACGCTAAGCCAAGCCTCCGATTCAGACGGTCCGATCCGTATGACGAAGTCGCGCGGCTCCAAGGCGCACCTCGTTCACCACCCGTCCACTGCTAACAGGAGAAAAGCCGTCTTGCCCTGGAGGACGTCGTCGATCAACAGCAACAAAGCTGAAGCCATGACGTCCGTGGCAGCAGAGTTGATTAACCAGGAAGAGCCGACATCCCGGAGGCAATCCGCGCTGTTAGCCACAGCCAGAGAGAAAGAGCCCACAGTTGTGGAGGCGGACTCCTTGGACACTAACATTCCCAACAGTAATGACACCGTGAGCGCTCTTCACCAGGTTTCCGACGCAGACCATGAGCCAGAGTTGCTATGCCCACCGATTATGACGATTGAAGTGTGTGAACCCCCAAGTGCAAGCAACAGGAAGACGATCCGTATCTTCTTGCTGCTCGGTGGTGACCACGATGGAGCCATTTGCTGCACCATCTCCCTCGTGTTTGCGACCAAAGAAATCACCGAAAGCGAGGGGATATTCTACGCGACAGCACCAAACGAGACGACACGAACGAAGCCCGTGTTGCCGACTCAAAAGACTTTGGCCACCGCGCTACGTATGCTGAAGAAGTGCGTGATAACCAGAATGGAGCGCGGTTTCGAGCAGCGTCCTGCTGGCCAACTCATTGTCGTGGATAAAATGCTGCAAGATCTGAACGAACGACAACCGCACTACAGCACCCCCGTTATCAAGACGTCGCGGGATACTGCAGTGCTACCTCCAAGGCAACCCCTTGCTACCGCTTCAGTATCTCAAAGGTCCGAAGGGTGCCGCCAAATCTCCTCGGCTCCATCAGACCATATCCACAGGTTACCATGGCAACAAGCGAAAGTTCCACCCCATTCAAAGTCTACCCGTTCACAGAGCAAACTCCCGAAGAACTATAAAGACCTCCTTGCAACGTGGCAGGTTGCTGGAAGCGACACGTGGGTCCACAATGTGAATGCGGCATCGCCTCTCCAGCCGGCACTGTACACATACCACCAAGCCATGCCCTCTCGTAGTGGCCATCTAAGCCCTCTTCGATTCCCGTCGAGACTAGGCAGCCACATCAAAAACACCGAAGAGCCTTGAGCTCAACCAACCCTTCGTTCGACAGTCTTCAGATTGCGGCGAGTTTCTCTGTCTTCGATTCATTGAACTCCTAAAGGAGACCGACCCTCATGCTTGTCTGTAAAAATACCTGCCTCTGTCTTCCAAGAATGGCCTTCCTTGGTACGGAGAGAGTGGAAGTATCGATTGCAAACTCATTCATGAACGCCTGACAATCGAGAGCATGGATACTCGAGTCGCCACCGCTCCCACTCCAGGAGCCAAAAAGTGCACAAAGACAAATGTCGGCGGCTCGTCGTGTCTGCTGCGTCAGCATTCCAACAAAACTGTCAACAAATATCGTCCTGAAGCCACTGCAGCAACCGAAACTCACCGACCGAACACCTGTCCGGTGCCTACTTTGACGCCGCAGTTCCACTGGAATTTGAACAATTCAGCGCTCAAGACACTGACGCAAAACCAGGTTAACCAGCTCTACGGGTTGTTCAAGTTCTACGACTCCTCCGCAGTTGGAGACGACCTGCCCTCAATTAACTGCGCCCGACTCGTCGAAATCCTCCGCGACGCCCGATTGATAAACGAAAGCAGCAGCAGCGGTACTAACGTTAGCTCCGTGATGCCGTCAACTAGGGGCCTCCAAGTCGACAGTGTCGAGCGCATTTTCGCTCAGGCAGTCATGGGCAAGATGCGCGTGTACTTGGACGCGGACGGCCAGCCTGCGTTCACGTTCCCTCTATTCTGCGGCGCGCTCATGAACTGTGCAATGCTGTTAACTCCACTGCCACACCCTGAGGCTGCACTTCGTCAAATTTCCCCCATTCTCCTTGAGGGCTCAATCGTAAATGGGCATCACGTCTCCGCCGACAAAGGGATCCTTGGGCTCTTTCCTAAAGACGGCGCGATCTCGATGTGGACGCCTGGCCAGTTGCAGGATCCGCATCAATCGACCGACGACTTTCGAGAATCGACACCATTCCAGCAAGTGATAGCAGACTGTACACGCGATAAGGCTCTGGAGGAGCTGAAGCAGGAGAAGCTGACGAGGTGCTATCATATTCCTGATCGCCTGCTTGCAAGCTTCCACCGAGACACGATCGCGCTCGTTTCCGACAAGTTCCGCACCTTTGACGTGTTTGATCGCG
Organism: Phytophthora sojae; assembly: GCF_000149755.1. Taxonomy (NCBI): domain Eukaryota; phylum Oomycota; class Peronosporomycetes; order Peronosporales; family Peronosporaceae; genus Phytophthora; species Phytophthora sojae. The sequence continues at coordinate 6,040,436 of NW_009258118.1, forward strand.
GTACTTTGCCGCGGCAGGAAGTCTTCCCCCTACTTTCGAGTGTGGGCAGACGCGCAGACCTCCCCGATCCATACGCAGTTCTGGCAAATCTGTCTGCGTCAAATGGCCCTTCGTCGGAGATGAGTGGTGGCGGCGGTGAATTGACACTGATACAGCTGCTCCAAGCCATTGAAGCGACCCGAGACTCGAAGCTGCATTCAATCACAGCTCGACTCGGCGCAATGAAGGTGAACAACCACCCACGCGTGGACCCAGCGACTGAAGACGAATCTGCTTTGGATGGACATTTGCCTCCCGCCATCAAGGAAACTGCGGACGACGAGACTGACCATGATCACACCGCAAGCTCCACTCACCACCATGGCAATGCTGGTGGCTCCATCAGCAAAGAGCGGAAAAAGTTGGGAGTGCCTCGCTCAAAGTCTCGACGGTCTATGCTATCGCAGCCAAAGTTCGTCCAGCTCCTCGAGTCACTCGCTGATAGGTAGTAAGCACCGCGGCGGGTCTAAGAACCGCCTCGCTCATCACGCCTCCACCTCAGGCAAGAAGATAGAGCTGCGACGAAAGTCGTCGACAAAAGGCCGCATTCTCGGCATTGCGACTACCGACTCGGAGAGCCATGGATCGGTGATGCAGTCGATGGAGTCAGGCTCGCACTCCCATCGCTCGAACAACTCCGACAGCTCCGATTATCAGGAGACGGCGGGCTCCATCACTCCTCGTACTGATGACTTCAGTACCGATCGGCGCAACAGCAGGTACTTCGAGCACAATGGACACGTGAGCACAGCGGCGACTCACGTGCATGAACCATCGAGCAACAGCAAGACACTTCGCATCTTCTTGCTGCTGGGCGGGGACCACGACGGCGCCATTTGCTGCACGCTTTCGTTGAAGCTTGCAACCCGCGAAATTGTGGAGAGCGAGGGGACTTACTACTCAGCCGCACCGAGCGAAATCACGCGACTGATGCCCATGCTGCCCACGCAAAACAGTCTCACCAACGCGCTGCTGCTGCTCAAGAAGTGCGTGTCGATCAAACAGGAACGCGGCTTTGAGCTCCGCCCCGCTAATCAACTGGCTGTCGTGGATGACATGCTGCTTAAGCTCAAAAAGCGAGAGCCACGCTTCAGCATCGCTCTGAAGCCCGGGCCCAGAGCATCACTTGCCGCCGCGTCAACGGTAAATCTGAGTCCAGCTAATCCAGCAAACACCACGAAGGCGGAGGAGGAGGAGGGAGGAATATTCACTTCGTCCTCTTTGGACTTGATTCCTGCTTTGAAGATTGAATCCCGCCCAATTTTGTCATCCCCGCCACGGCAGCAGAAACCTCTCTCTCTTCCCAAGCCTGCGTACAAGCATCAATTCGAACTTCCGAGCAACTACAGAGATATAGTCGCATCGTGGGAGGTCTCCAAAAGCGACGTATATGCATGGGTCCACGCTGTAAACGCCGCGTCGCCACTGAAGCCGGCTTCACCGCTCCGCACCAAAACAAAACCCCATCGAAGTGGCCACCTCAGTCCGCTTCGACTTCCGCATAGACACGACTATTAGAGGACCACAGTCGTCGCCCAGAAACCCAACGCAATGCACTCTTCATCGTAACTCTTCGTTCTGCGTCACACATAGAAAAACGGCATTCCTTCAAAACCCTCAGATCAGTTACTTATTAGCGTCCTCGGGATGGATAATACGCCGCCCGCTCGTCGCCTTAGACGATTTCTTCTTCACGAATTTTGACGCAAAGCGGGACATTGCACTGCTCCAGCTTGCAGTTCATAGCGTGGTACGCAAAGAGCTCGGCCGTGATCCGTGCGAGTCGGTAGGAGCGCCATTTGTCGCTGTGCGATGCCCAACACACGCTGCGCAGGAAGCGCTTCATGTGGGGACAGAACACATGGAATTCCGCGTCCGCGCACTTGACGTCGTCGCAACTGCACGCGTGAACGAGCAACGCGTTTGCTGACTCTGGGTTTCCTTCCAGCGCCTGAGAGATCTGTGCACAAGATAACAATCGTTAGCCAGCACAAACTCGTGAAAACAATAGCAACCGCGTACCGGGAATGATGCCGGTCCATCTGCCCCTCCATCCGCTGCCGCTACGTCGCCACTAGTCGGCGCCTCTGGCTCCGTCTCGTTCGTCTGCACTGCGCCAGCATTTTCCACTGCTGCGCCTCCAGCCCGCAGCTGCTCCGCCATCACCCGCACGTCCACCGCAGCACTAGCCGCTTCGGTATCCGGATACTTGACCCGGCACTTTGGACAGTACCACGTGCCCTCGGGCACCTTGGGCAGCGGCGGGCTCAGACAGAAGACGTGGTACTCGGCGTCGCAGTCGTCGCAGAGCACAATGTCGCGCTCGCGCTCCGAGCTCTTGCACACCTCGCACACCGTGTTCTTGTCCTCCTCTTCCGCCTCCTCTGCGTCTGCGTCTGCGTCCATCTCCACGTCGTTGTCTGCAGCTGCAGCGTTGTTCTCTATTGGCTCCTGCTGCTGCTGTTCCTGCTGCGGCTGCTGCGACGCGTCCGACTCAAAGTCGCTGAGCTCGTCCATGGGGTTCACCTCGCGCATGTCCACCTCGCTGGAGGACTCGCTCTGGTAGCTGCTCGGGTCGATGAACTGCGGGCTTTCATTGCTGCCCTCGGACGGCGGAGCACGTGCAGTAGCTCTACTGCCTGTCCTCGTTGACACCATGCTTGTATCGCTGCCTGGGCTCGGTGCTGGACCTACTCATTCAGCGGCGGTTGGGCAAAATATAATAGGTGGTTAGCAAATTAATGTGATTTGGGCCAGAAATGTGATTTGGGTACGCACGTTCGGATTTGACTGGCGGCGCGTACCGGGAGCCGCCGCGGCCCACGCTGGAGGACGGCGGCGCCGCGCCCGGCAGCTTGGCGATCGTGCGCTGCACGAACGCGTCGATGCGCTGTAGGTCCGGATCGCGCGCCACGGCCGTCTCCCAGTTGTACAGCGTTGACGAGCTGGCCATTTTGAGCAAAAAGCAATACTAGTGGTTCTCACGGTTGGTAGATTTGCAGGTTTCAGGAAGATCTAACCAATCAGCGTAAACCTGCAGGTGTGTTCAGAAAGTGCATTGCAGGTTAGCCAGCATACTTTGTGACTTGCTGCAGGTTTGCAGGTAAATCCTATTGGCTGATGAAACCTGCGGACCTGAGAACCACTAGTCCAAAGTCAATAATATGGTCACTCAAATTGATCAGTACATTTAATATTATTGAAGATACCGTCGGCATGTTGCGCGTCGCTTACGAAGGAGAGCGAGGTGCCATTGTAGTTCTGCTCTTGTTCTCCCCGCCATCCCCCACGCACTGTGCGCTCCACCAGCCGGCAAGGGCATTTACCTAACTTTAGATGGCTCCAGCTTACCTTACACAAAAGGAGGATCTACGCGCTCTTTCAAGGCGTAGCGACAGGTGCAGTCCGTGCAAATTTCTCCGAGGGCAACTCACCCCTCAATCACTGAGCTACGGTATGATTGTGCGTCCGGGGACCCGAGCGAACGACCGACCGCTGTCGAAGCGTTATACAAACTGCAAGCTTAGCTTTAGACCAGGGCTTTATACCATTAACTGGGGGAAAATATGCGGGCTACGGCTTGCAGGTGTACGCCCGACTACTTCGTGCTAAGGAAATAGCTTTCATGACTATCCGGATACAGATAGACATCAATGTGTACACTACAGTACTATTTTCTCTTTTTTTACCTGCTTTGGCTACAAGCGTCGCTCATAGCTCTGTCACTGTATTCGCGAAAGCCGAGGAAGTTGGATACGCGATCGCCGATGACATTCGTTCACGGACGCGCTGATGACGATGGCGGCTGGTGTCCATAAATCTGCATGTCGAGAACTGGATGGCACAGTATATTGGTGCACTTCACCAACTCTGTGCCCGAGTGCGGTAGATATTTGCTCAAAATAGCTACGAGGTGATCGTGGTGACCCTGGCATGCATTGTACTTAAGAGCAGACAAGGCCACTTTGGCTACAATAGGTACTCTGCGACTTTAATGAGCCCGAGGTGTGCTCAACTCCACGGACGGCATAGATAGGTGTGTTAGAGGTGGGTAGTAATCACCATTTCCGTGCATCAGGTCGTCGTCTGTACGCGGCAGCAACTTGCCGAATAATTCCATACCAAGTGATGCAACAACTCCTCTCCATTCCCGAACCGACCTACAAGCACTCAAGGCGTGAAGAGCGTTCTCAATCGGGCCTGGGATCACCAGCATGCGTCAGGGATGCTTCTTTCTGATAGCCGTCGCCTTCGCTGCATGTATCCAGGCTTTTGCTATCGCCGAACAGGCCAACGCAATTGCAAGCCTCCGAAGCAGCAGTTAAACGGGTGACGGAATGGCACCACCAATGCTGAGGCCGAAGAGAGAATGCAGACGCAAAGTGAACTCGTTTTCTACCAAAGAGTCCAGTGTTGTCAAGAAGTTGAAGGAGTATCCGACCTTGACCAAGACGCTGAGCGGCAATTCATCGCTTCTCAAGCCTTTCGAGAACAACCCTCAGCTTGTCAAGACGTTCGAGAGCTTGCAAAAGGACACGGCTCTAATGGCGAGGATGGAGAGTTTGAAAAAGAGTCCTTCCATGGACAAGCTCAAGACGGTGATCAGCAAGAATCCGAGCGCGCTGACGGAGGAAAGAGTGGAGAAGCTTGGTGCGGCCGTGCTGAAGAAACGTTCTAGCAGATTATCAAGCGAAGACGAACGGGGCTTTTTGTACGCGTGCGGAACGATGTTTTTATTCACACTTGGCGCAACGATTACACTCGCGCTAACCGCAGGATCAAGGTTGTAGTCAGGCTTCGAGACAAAGTCATAAACATCAGAGCGCCTGCGTGCCCTTGATCACCTCGCCCGTCGTGCCGTTCTCGCTGATTTAATCGCCCTCGCGCAGCAGCACCTCGGTGCCGCTCGACTTGTGGAAGCGCATCGTCTTGGTCTTGGCGTCGATGGACACCGCGCGCGCAGCCACAAAGGCACGCTTCGCCCCAGCCGCGGGCCACCACGGCTGCGTGGGACGTCATGCCGCCGCGAGACGTGAGGGCGCTCTCGGCCGCGTGCAAGCCGCCCACTTCCTTGGGCGACGTCTCCTCACGCATCAGTATACACGCGAACCACGCCTCCGCGAGGGTCGCCGCGAACACGATCTTGCCCACGGTTGCGCCCGGAGATGCCGGCAGGCCTCGGCACAGCACGTCCTTGCTCCACCACGGCCTCTTCCTCCGTTATCAGCTTTTAGCGCCAAGCGGCGGAGCCCGTGTGCTTGCAGTTGCGCGTCTGCGTCCTGCACCGTGAACTCCGTGCCCTCCACGTTCTTGAAATGCACCTCCAGCATGTAGACGGTCTCGTCGTGCTGTCTCTACACGGTCGACAACTTCTGCGCCAGCTCCGAGATATGTAGACAAAAGCCTGCACGTTCACGGCCGTGCCCTTAATCCTCCTTGCAACAATGGTATTATAATATCCAGCTCAAACACAAACTTGAAACGTTGATCTTCACATCGATATTGCTGGCGATGTTGCACGATGTCAATGCTGTCAAGCACGCAACTTAAAGACGCTGGCCGTTACGTTGCAGGATATCAATGTATCAAACTTTTCTGAGGCCGCCTAACGAGTATGCCTACAGAAACGGACGAGCCGCTTCGAGATTTGCGTTCAAGTTGGTGTCAATGAACGGGACCGGTGATTTCTCCCCGAAGTCTGCCTCACCTAGCGCGATCCGCGCTTCTTCGCTCAACTGCTCCCACATGACGAGATCTTGGAGTTCGCCAGTACCCCTTGCCGTAGTCGGTCGCAGCGTGTGAACAGGCTCTTCGAGAGAACGCACGTACGAGAGCATGGGGGTCGTCATGTTGATATACTCGACGAACTTCGGGTCGCAACCGTAACGATAGCACTCTGGCGGTTCGTTCTTCAAAATGTCATACCCTCCTTTCACGTTCCAAGTCGAGATGGCGAGAATCTTGGGGGTCTCGACCGCAGGGTTGTCCAACCACACTACGGCGCTGACCCATTTGTGTCGTTGGCCCTTGTTAAGGAAATCGACTTTATCCTTGGGGAAGTACCAGCCGTACACGATGGCCCAGAGATCCTTGTACCATATAGCTCGTCCATACACTTGCGAGCCGAGAGCGGACCCCTTGCATTTCCCGTCTATACGTCCACTTCCTTTTAGCCCCGCGCTCGTTTCACCCGCAGCGTTGACAGCAGGGTACGGGTGGCATCCGTCAACGATGTGGAGACTCGGTTTGAATTTTACAGCGGTTTTCTCGGACACGGTGACTGGCTCGGGCTGCGCAAACGGCTGTACCTTGTCGTGGTCGATAGTGACAGCCCCCGCAGCGCTGAAGGAGGCGATGGCGATTGCGGAGAGAAGAAGAGAGCGTAGGATCATGGTGTGGCTTGCAGTGCAGGAAGGCGGTGAATCTGAAAGTGAACATTGCTTCCCGAAAGGCTTGCGATCAAACCGAGAGTCGGTTGTCCCATCTTTCGCAGCATCATGCTGGGGCCAACGAGGGAGTACCCTCTACACCGTAGATCTAACAAAAACACCTGAAGTATGCTTCAGCACCGTAGTTCCTCGGATTTGCACCACAGAACAACTATCCATACCTCTTTGTATACCAGCTGGTTGCAAAAAACATGTGTCCGGGTTCACTCATTACATATTGTACTGTAGACCTTAAAACGAGTTTGTCAGCGCTCTATCAGACTCTTAGCACTACAGTAATCTGCTTGCTCAGCGAACAGGCAGAACCTTATACTTTTTGAGAAAACATGTTTCCCGAATTGTACCACACTTAGGGAGATGTATTGTTTTAGTGAACGGTGGAGTCCCAGATGAAAACTATCTCCTTAGAGCGTGTTCGCTAGGTAGCTGGAGATGGAGATGACCTCTCATCAAATCTATTTCTTGTCTTTTGATTGGTCAAAATAGTTTAGTTCACAACGTGACAACTGGAAAATTACTTCGTCTCTTTCTCCAGCTGGAGAAGGAGAAAGTAGCTGGAGAT